>NC_138554.1:50504425-51967608 GCF_964273705.1 Natrix helvetica | reverse complement strand
ACACTGTATGTACCTCCAAATTTGTGGAATGCTGGCAACAGTATGTTTGCTTGCATATTGCACAAATCTAGTGATGGGATCCTACTGGTTTAACAACAGGTTCGATGATCGTGCGCACACGCACAGTTTTGAGAAAAAGCACCACCTGTATTATTGCTGTGGAGGAAAACAGCTGAGATGTGGCAATCCGCTCTGCCGCGGGACTCAGTTGAGAAAATATAGGTGAGTTAAACGCAGGGGCAGGTGGCGGGCAGGCAGGCACACTTCATTGTCGGAGTGAACCAGCTGATGGTTGGAGCTACTGGTTCACCCGAACCGGTCCAAACTGGTAGAATCCCACCCTTGCCTAAATCAGACATGAATCTGTGGCTGTTTTAGTGGCACAAAAGAATATTTCAAGCCTATTCAGAACCGTCCTTGCTGTTGACAGGAAATGCTGTATGAGATGTGGGTCTCACCAGCGCTGGTAAGCACACTGAGTCACTGGAGTGTAGAGATTAAGGGCTGTACTGCCACTGGGGCGGCTTTAATCAAGAAGGCTGTGTCCACATTCCCTGGAGGGTGGGAGGGTATTCCAGAGGAGCAAGAAATAACACAGTTTAGATCGTTTGTGTCAGAGAAAGAGGGTAAGGACGGCCTCTCCCTAGTAATTCCTTGCGTACACATTTTAAAGTACAAGCAGTCTGCTTTGGTTTGGCAAGATTTCTATGTATAGGTGAGGAGCAATAAAGAAAATTGCTTAGAAGAATCTCAACTTGTCTTTCTTGAATTTTTGGAGTCTGAACTTATATATCAAGAGGTTCTCTATAGACCTACTTTACAGGTTTGTGGGGAAAGCCAGAAGAAGGTGCTCTGTATGCTGCATTGACCTATGAAATGAAAAGTGTGGTTAAAAATTAAATGAACGGAGACATAAATAACATAGTCTCTGTCTTCCCTACCCAACAAATATTTAATTTAACGGATCTTTCTGGAAGAGAATAATCCTTGAATGTCAATTAAATCCCATTCAGATCAAGTTACCTTTAAAAAAAATGTTTGCAGTGATGTGCAAACTACATGGGGATAATTTCACCAAGGAAACAGAAATCAGGGTCTGCATCTGCCTGATGACAAAATAGAAGATTGCTACCTGGAATATAAGAGAGTAAATGGATTAAGGAGCATGAATTAATGAATGAAACTAAGGGAAAAAGGGGTGGGGGTGGGGAATAGGTAAGTTGTATGGATGAACCGAAAAGGAATCTCTACAGTGGACCTGGAGGAAGGAGACTTACTCTTGTAAAGGGGAGTTGAGAATACATGCAGTGGAGTGTAATTATAGTTCATGGTCTCTCTCATTCCCACCCATCCATTCATGAAGTCTATTTTTTCCCATGCATCACATTCACTTATAATGGTCTATAATATTTCCCAAGTCTCATCTATTTTGTTGTTTATTTATTACAGTTCACTGGACCATAACATACTAATAACAGCAGCTGACAAATCCTACTTTTCATTGATATACTCAATAACCTAGATAACACCAACATTCTTTCTGAGACCGTATACATTTTAATCTTTTCATCCACAAATGGACTGTGTTTTCAACTTTTCAGAGACATAAAGATGGCGTTTGATGAGCGTTTGTTTAGAAAAATATCCATTTAAGCTAAATACAAAGTTTAATAATTTCTACTTACACAGAGTAAAAGAAATGCAAGTTCAAAACCATGATAGTTTTGATAGTTTATGATGAAAGATCGAGAATTAAGGAATACAAGAGTGGTGAGCAACCAGGGAGAAACACTTTTTTGATGATGTTGACGGTAGATTTTTTTGGGGGGGAAATGAACCGGGAAAGTGAAAGATGAGAAATTTGGGTTCTTTCTTAGAATATAATCAAATGAAAAAAATGGGTGTGAAAAAAGATGATATGTGCTTGGAACAGACTGAAAATTGATTCTCATGGAGTGCCAAAAAACTGTGGAAAGGGAAATATAAAAATAAGGATGAAATGAAAGAATGGATGAGAAAAACGTTCATGAGAAAATATTGCTGCAAATAAGGATCAGAGAAAATATAATCTATATGGGAAGAAAAGAATTACAAAGGATTTCGTCAAAGAGCAAGGTCTGGCTGAGATTAAAAGATGGAAGAAAATACGGGATGAGTTGGATGGAAATTTTTTTAAAATGAGAGAAATAGTTTGAACAAGGTGTCTCCAGTTAAGTGACAAAAATAAAATATTGAAATGATGTGGAGGAAACCAACAAGTGGGAGTATTTTAGAAATTATATGGGGTTGATACTATGTGAAAATAAAATGAAAACATAAATGACAATGCCCAAGGGAAGAAAAGACTACATGAAATAAATGCTGTGAGAATGTTGAAAAATGATAAAGCTATTGGTGTAAATATAGTAACTGCAGAAACGCTAAGAGGTGATTTGCTTATGACTGTACATCATACTTCATGTGTGTTCTGAAGAGTGCATTTGTATCCAACAATTGGAAGACCCTGTTTCCCTATAACAAGATGAAGGAAGATTCATTTATTAAGTGCTTGGAAGCTATCTGGCAAAAGTCTTCTGGAAAGGTACAAGAGGTAAATATTAGCAATATTTCAGAAGTGGAGGGCAATTCGGAGTGGGAGGAAATAAGAAATGGATGTGTCTTATATTTCAGTGTGCAAATACTTTTCTAAGCAAACAATGTTATGTTGGTATAGAACTCAAACAATGTAAATGTTAGATAAACTGTATAGTTCCATAAGGAATATGAATCTGAAAATTGATATATTGAAGACCTAGTTATGTTTGGTAGGGAAATAGAGTGAATAATTGCAAATTATAAATGATTAAAAATGAGAGAAATAGATGAATATTTGCTGAAGATGGGGAAATAAATTTATTAATTAAATTGATATAATTAATTAATTATATCGATTAATTGATCCCATCTTGCTAATGTGACTCTGGGCAGGGTATAAAGAAATTGCAGAAGACAATGCAAAGTCAACCAAAGAATAACAGCAAAAATAATTACAAATGATAAAACTATTAAAGCAATAATCAGTGAGAGAGCGCCATTCATTTTCTTAAAAAGCAGAGCTCCCTAGCAAATTTTCTACCAACTTCTCAGGATCCACAGGCCAGATGACAAAGTCATGTCTTAAGGCTCTTCCTGAAACCTAGTAAGGTTTGGGCCAATCTCACCTTGTGGGTTATGATGTTCCAAGCACTGTGGTAAAAAAGGGTCTCCTCTTTGGAATCATCAAATAACATTTCTAAATAGATAGGCTGCCCAACCTACCCTTTCTGCTGGGTTTGATAGGACAGGTAGATATACAAGTAGTCCTCAACTTACAATTTTTCATTTAGTGACCAACGTTCACTATGGAACTGAACAAAGTGTCTTATGAACATTTTTCACACTAACCATTGCAGTATTCCAGTGGTAGGATTCAATTTTTTTTACTACCGGTTCTGTGGTGTGGCTTGGTGGGCATGGCAGGGGAAGAATACTGGAAAATCTCCATTCTCTCCTGATCAGCTGGTAGACAGAGAATAGATGGGGGTGGGGCCAGCCAAAGGTGGTATTTACTGGTTCTCTGAACTACTCAAAATTCCCGCTACCAGTTCTCCAGAACCTGCTGAACTCCACCTCTGCAGTATTCCCATGGTCATGTGATCAAAATTTGGATGTTTATAACCAAAGGGGTAAGACAGGGATGCCCACTATCCCCTTTGTTATTTATCCTCTCACTAGAGACCTTGATATCACAAATCAGGCAAAATAAGGACATAAAGGGACTGAAAATTAGGACACAGGAATATAAAGTGCAGGCCTTTGCAGACGATCTTGCATTTATCATAGAGAAACCCCTAGAAACTGGACTAAAACTATTACAGGATATAAACCAATTCGGTAAAGTAGCAGGGCTTAAAATAAATAAAGAAAAAACTAAAATATTAACTAAGAATTTAACCAAAAGACAAAATGAAGAACTAGAGGAGAAACTGGGAATTTCGAGGGCCAAGAAAATTAAATATTTGGGAATATGGCTATCAACAAAATGTATTACAATAAAAGAAGATAATTACAACGAACTGCTACGACAGATACAAAAATATTTGGACAAATGGACTAAACTACACATATCACTAATTGGCAGAATCTCAACAATTAAAATGAATATGCTACCCAAATTACTCTATCTTTTTCAAACAATACCAATTAAATTAGAGAACATTTTTTTGGAACAACTAAATAAATTGCTATCCAAATTTATTTGGTCAGGGAAAAAACCACGTATCAAATACAAACTTCTACAAGATAGTAGAAACAGGCGGTTTTGGACTCCCAGATTGGGAGCTATATTACCAGGCGGCAGCCCTGACATGGTTAAAAGACTGGATCCAATTAAAAAATAAAAGAATCCTTATGCTAGAAGGACACGATCTCCAACTAGGCTGGCACAGCTTCCTCTGGGAGGGAAAGACTAAATCCCACTCCTACTTTCAGAGACGTATAATAAGGGATGCTTTGTTTAGGGTCTGGGAAAAAATAAAAAAAAAATCACTACCTGAAAATCCCAAACTGGTTATCAACCATGGAGGCAATGACATATCCATTTACTATAGACCTGAGTAAAATGGTAAGATATGCAGACCTCTTAGATGAAAAAGGAGAACTAAAATCAGTACAAGATCTGAAAGGGAATAAATGTGGAATGGTGGCCCTACCTACAAATTAAAACAAGATTTAAAAAAGATCGGGAACAATATGGAATATATGAGACACAAGTGGAATTAGATAAAATATTACTAGGAACGGGAGGAAAAATGATCACTAGATTATATAATTTTCTTTTAAAATATAAAATGGAGGAAGAGACGGTAAAGGAGACAATGATTAGCTGGGGAAGAAATTTTGCCCATAATATAGAGTTAGAAAAATGGGATAAACTGTGGGAAAGAAATTATAAATTTATGAAGGCACAGCTTACAAAGAAAATCTCTATAAAATGTTTTATAGATGGCATTTGCCTCCAGCGAGATTGGCCAAAATGTACCCAAATTTATCCCCTAATTGTTGGAGATGCAATCACAAGCCTGGGACATTTTATCACATGTGGTGGACATGCCCCATCACAAGGAAGTACTGGTGCAAAATTTGAAAGTGGTTAGAAGAAATCACTGAGCGAAAAATAGAACTCAAACCAGAAGCATTCTTATTAGGACTTCTGGATCAAAAAATGGACAAACAATTTCAATACATAATCATACATATACTCACTGCAGCCAGGATTGCCTTCGCACAAAATTAGGAAAAAATTAATACACCCTCAGATGAAACTACAATCAGGAAAATACTTGAATGTGCAGAAATGGACAAAATGACAATAGGACTAAAAGAAAGAGAAGAATCGGACTTCTATAAAGTATGGAATAAAATATACAAGTGGCTAGAAATCAGAAGCCAAAACAGGAAATAGAGAATACAAATAAATGGAGATACAAATAATGAATATTACCATAAGTGTTAATATTATTCTTGTTACATCATAGGACAAGGTTATAGTAATAGGAAGGCAATGCAGAAGGGAGAATTATAAAAGCTGGGCAGGAAAGCCGATACTGAAAGCTGTAAAATTACTTTATATTGTTATGTATGTTCCATGTTTTGTTTTGTTTTATTGTGTTTTTTCCCCTTGTTGTGTCTTTTTTTTACTGTTTTTAAAGAGTAAAACATTCAATAAAAATTAATTTAAAAAAATTTGGATGCTTAGCAACAGGCTCATATTTATGATAGTTGCAGGGTCTGAGGGTCATGTGATCACATTTTGCAATCTTCTGACAAGGAAAGTCAATAGGGAATCCAGATTTATGTTACAACCATGTAACTAACTTAACAACTGCAGTGATTCACTTAACAAATGTGGCAAGAAAGATCATAAAATGGGGGCAAAACCCACTTAACAACTTCCTTGCTCAGCAACAGAAAATTTGGGCTCAATTGCAGTTTTAGCAATAGCACTTACGTACCGCTTCATAGTGCTTTTACCTCCCTCTCTAGGCGGTTTACAGAGCCAGTCTATTGCCCCCAACAATCTGGGTCCTCATTTCACCCATCTCAGAAGGATGGAAGGCTGAGTCAACTTGAGCCGATGAGATTTGAACTGAACTGCAGCTAGCAGTCAGCTGAAGTAGCCTGTAGTACTGCACTCTAACCACTGTGCCACCTCGGCTCTATAAGATGAGGACTATCCATAATTGGAGCAGGATATGATAAGGCCATCCCTTAAATAGCCTGGTGTAGATGCCACCCATGGTGCATTTGCTGAACTGAAAATGAATTTGGATTAGATAATGTCTTCGGCTATTTTGGTTATATGGCAGTGCATTGGCTATCTTAGGAGATACACAAAAATAAGTAGTATGAAAGAGAAGCAGAATACTAGCAAATATTAAAGTAGAAAAGATAGAAACAAGTAAGAATGCAAACTGAATCAATTTGGATATAGAGTATTGTACTGTGCACCAAAGTAATTTGGCCATATATAGTAAAGAGGATGAATGAGGATTTAATCACTAAATAAATACATAAAAGAAGAGTGGATAGTTAAAGAGAAAGCCAGTAAAAAGTGTTGGTGATCAGATGGAGGCAATGAAATCCTGAATCAGAAAGTGATCGGAAGTTAAAAGAATAAAAGACAATATGAGTGTAAAGCAGTACAAGTGGTTTGGAAGGTATGAAGAAATATAATGAATTGTATCCGTTTAAACTAGCTTTATCTCCTCAATTTTCTTGGCTTATTTATTTCTTATTCCTTTTCTGAGCTATTCAAAATATTGCTTACCTTGGTATAGCTATCTATCATTTAGGAAAGGACAAGGAGGTTTTGAAAGAGGTCAGTTGTCTGCCGGATGCTACTGCCAGCAGAGTCAAGATGCATATTTTTAAGTTAGTAAATAATTCCAGTAAGGAGTATGATGTTGCTGCTATTGTACTTCTTGGCGTGAATGACCAAAAATATGTACTTTCTGTGCAGAATGATTTCCAAAGCTTGGGAAGAAACTTAGTAGAATAGGTTGTAGGCTTGCTTTTTCAGAGGTTTTACCTGAAAATAGTCTGAATAAATATATCCAGTCTTTACTAAAATGTTGGGCTTTCAGTACTTCCTTAGACAGCTCAGGAAATGTTGGAATCCTAATTTCTGGAACAAGGAAAGTTAACAAGTAAACCAAGTAGGGCCAAATGTTTAACTATTCCTGAAGTTAACCTGTGCCTCTAGTTTTCTAGTCCGTTGACATCACGGAACCAACATTTATCCTGTAGCTTTATATTCAGCAGATTCAGAGCACAAAAGAAGTGGACGTCCCTCTCTTAATGCTAGTTAAGGACACTTGGAGATAATCAGGCAGTTTGATTTTGCTGTCTCTTTCAGTAGCTTGCAAGTTCTTGATGTTGTACTCAAAAGACAGGTCAAGTTCCCCAGTTTTATTTTATAAGCAAAGCTTGTCCTCTAGTGGTGATAGATGCAAGTTTGCTCTCTAATTACTGTAGATTGAGGTGTTCTTGGTGCTCTCTGAGCTTGCTTGTTTCTTGCAGATATTTCATTACCCTAACTAGGTAACATCATCAGTGCTAGTAAAGAGTGCTATTTGTTGTCAGTTTATATTTTTGTGTCTTGCCTGTTTTTGTGGGTGGCGGCAGTCTTAGAGATTCTTTGGTTGGGCTGTTTACTGATGGTTTTTTGGCAGTTTCTTGATTAGGGTATTGCTTACTTGATTGTTGGTCTGAAGTTGACCTTGGAGTTAGTCTATGATGATCTGGGTGCTGTAATCTTGTTCTCTTTTGGGCTGGTGATTGTCTCGTTTGCATAGACTATAGATGTTGTTAATATATACAGTATGTCTCTATTGATGGCTGATTTGTCAGAGTGCCAGGCTTCTAGAAATTCCCTGGCGTTTTTGGACTTGGCCTGATCTAGGATTGACACATTTTTCCCAATTGAAACGATGATGAAATCTGTCTATATGTTTTGCAATTAAAGAATTTTCATCATGTCTTCTAACTGCCGGTTGGCGTTCTGCCAGACTTCTGCTTGTTTGTCCTAGCAGTTGTCACAGTTCTTACATTGTGTGTTGTCAATGTTTCCTGTTTTTTTCTTTTGAGGTTGCTGGGTCTTTTCGTTTGCTTAGGACCATGATGGCGAACCTATGGCAGGCATCCACAGTTGGCACGCGGAGCACATGAGGCGTTGCCCTGTCAGCTCCAGCGCGCATGTGCACCCTGACCAGCTGACTTCGGCCTTCTTTTTTTTACCATTTTTCGCCCTCTGGAGGCTTCAGGGAACCCTCCTGAAGTTTTCAGAGAGCCTCGGGCAGGGGAGGCTGTTTTTGTCCTCCTCAGGCTCCCAGAAAGCCTCTGGATCCTGGGTAGGGTAAAAATGGGTCCGCCGCAGGCCAAAAGTGAGGGGAAGAGCAGGGGTCATGCACACATGCACACAGGGATCGCACTCATAGCATTATGGGTGTGGCACACCCACGCATGACCCCCTGTGCTCCCCCCACTTTGGGCACGCGATCCGAAAAAGGTTAGCCATCACTGGCTTAGGATGTTTTGACTTTAGTTGGCTTGTGTGCTATGCTGATTCCCTCTGGTTGCACTAGTCTGTTGGTGGTTTCTGAGATATTCTTGATGTATGGCAGTGTAGGATTTAAGTCTCTTTAGGATTTAAGTTGGTTGTGCTGCATTGGGTTGAGTGGTCAGGGGCTTTTTCATAATGTTGCATGGGTATCTATTTTGTTGGAATGTGTTGTGGAGATGGTCTATTTCCTTGTTCTGCTGTTCCGGGTTACTGCAGTGTGTTTAGGCTCATTTAAACAAAGTCTTACACAGTTTCTCTTGTGGGAAGTTGGGTTGCTGCTTTGGGGGTAGAGCATCTGGTTAGCATGGGTAGTTTTTCTGTAGGCTTGCACTTATATATGTAGATTTGTCTCCCCATATCTCAATAGAAATTTGATAAGAATGTTTGCTGGAAATTTACTTTTAATTTCCACTATTTAATCTCCAGAATGGCATAGAAACATAGAAAACTGATTCATTGAGCTTGTCTTTGAGGTTTTTCTTTTCTTTTCCTTTCCTTTTTTATTTATTGTCCCAAAGGAGCTTTTGAAAAGCAACTGGACTATTCTTTCTGTGAAATAACTTTTTAACATTACTTTTGAATTTCCCTACTGCAAGTTTAAAATTATGCCCCTGTGTTTTAGATTTTTGCTTAATATTGAAAACACTGTCTTCTAGAACACATTCACGTCCTTAATATATTTTAAAGTTTCAATCATGTCTCCCCCACTTTGTCTTCTGTTCTCCAGGCTGTATATATCCAGTTTCTCCAATCTTTCCTGTGACTCATATCTTGCACCATTTTTGCTGCTCATCTCTGGATGCACTCAATGTTATCAATATCTTTGTTTAAGTGAGGTCTCTGGAACCGAACACAGTATTCCAAATGGGGTTTGACCAATGGTGGGATTCAAATTTTTTTACTACTGGTTCTGTGGGTATTGCTTGGTGGGCACGGCAGGGAAAGGATACTGTACATCTGCATTCCCTCCCCACTCCAGGGAAGGATACTGTAAAATCCCCATTGCCTCCCCATCAGCTGGGACTCTGGAGCCAAAGAATAGATGGGGACGGGGCCAGTCAGAGGTGGTATTTACCGCTTTTCCAAACTAGTCAAAATTTCTGCTATTGGTTCTCCAGAACTGGTCAGAATTTGCTGAATACTACCTCTGGATCTGACGAAAGCCCTGTATAGCAAGATTAGGACCTCCTTTTTCCTGCTGATAATCCCTCTAGTATACCAGGATTTTATTATTTTGCCTTCAGAGAAGCTTAGCCACACTTCAATTTACAATCATCTGCTATGAATTCATCTAAATCTTTTTTTTCCTGATGTTCTATCTAATAGTATACCCACAATACCTTACCCTGCTAGCATCATTGCTATGGGTGAGCGGAAACTTATTTTACCTGACAAAAGCTCACAATATATTCCACAATGGAAGAAAAGGTTTATATACTGTGTAGGAAGAAAACAGACACTTCTTCTCTCATTCTGAATGGAATGCAGGATTTAGAATTTTGCCACTCTTAACAAAACATTTGAACAAAACAGCAAATATACAGGAACTGGCTTCCTCTTAAGTGCATTTGCTGGGGAAAACAGTAATTGGAAGACAGATGTGCTGTCCATAAAATAATGTGCTTTCTGGGCCCACAAAATATAAAACTGTGGTCTTAAAATGCCAGATGTTATAGGTAGATGTCTTCAGTGGGGGCTTTGATGTACAACATTGCTTTTCCGACTATTTCAAATGGATAATAAAACAAAAATTGCTTTGTTGGACCAGGGGAAGAGGGGTTTTTTTTGGGTCCAACTGTCTGCTGGTTTTTGTAGTCGAATGGATGCTTCTACTGAAAAGTCTCATGGAAATTGTTGGAATCCCAAGCCTTTAATTCTCAAGAGACCAACTATTTCTATATATGGAGATTCTGTCTGATCATTGATCATGAAAATTATTTATGAGCCTTTTATGAATTTGACAGGTTGTGAAGAATACTTAATTTTGTTGGCATTCCTAAACGATCCAGCAGAGGGCAGGAAAATGCCAGCAAAAAGACCAGGGTAACATCAGACCTTGTTTAATGTAAAAATACACCATTTATACTTTTTCAGTGCTACAAAATCAAATGTTTAGTGCAGAAAACAATGAAAATTAAAGGACGTGCTTCAAACAGCCTCTTTCTATAATGTGTCAAGAGGTCTTGGTCTTTCCAGACCAAGAGGAAAATATTCAAAAAGGGTATAAAACTTCCCAATAATTCTTTTCTTCTAAAAGCAAATATATCCACTGTTTACACAAAAAATCTGCTCAACTGGAAGCCATTCAGCTGCTTTCAACTTAGTTTCAGCTACATCACTGAAAATATTTGATTATTGTTTTAACAAACATTTCAATGTTTAGAATTAACAGATAGGTTTAGCCCATGATTGGAGTTATAATAAGACTAATGTCAGGGTTCCAAATAACACCCAAAAATATCCCAAAAGGAACTGGCTGCAGGCCTGACATCTAGAGTACTGGAATGGGTACAACTTCTTTCTCTAGTTCCTCTAGTTTTAAAATCTGAAGAGGGTGTAAGCACATTTCCTTAACATTCCCCTGTGTTGTTCAGAATCTGTTGTAGACTAATGTAACTATCTTTCAGATGTTTATAAGTATTTATTGACAGATAAAGATAAAGTAGAAGGTTACTTGGAATCAAAGAAGCTTTCCTTCAGTTCACATATTGAATAGCTACTTAAATTGATTGATTGATTGATTATGTGCCATCAAGATGTGATTAACTATTAATGAGAATTTCTCTCTGACAATCTGACGCTAACTCAGTCTTTCTGGTCTTCCAATGGTGCATTTATTGCCATTGTAACTGAATCCATCTATGCTGGTCATCACATTTCTCAGCATTAGAGTTTCTCCAGAGAGCTAGATCTTTGCATAATGTACCTCTTCCCAAATTAATGCAAATGTCATTTGGATTTTCATTTTTCAGAATCTTGTAAAACTCTTCTTCAAACAACTGAAAAAAAGAATATATGATATTGACACAAGATATTGAAATCCTAGAAAATTGCTGCCTTTCAGATCTATCAGCAAAAAAGAACAAGCAATCAAGAAATATTCTGTAATATAGTACTAGGTAGGGTAGCAATAAAGACCCTTGAAAAAATATTCAGATGCTATGTGTCTATGCTTGCTGTGCGCACAATATTTACCCGCATGATGTTCAATGCAAGCAGTACAATAGGAAGAATATTGATACTTTTGAATTTTGGTGATGGGCAAAACTCCTGAGAATATCATAAATAACCCCAAAACCCCAAAAACAAAACCCAAATAAATCAGTTCAGAGTTTTTATCTGAGACCCAAATGATTAGGCCCAAATTGTCATATTTTGAACACATAATGTGAAATCTCAGCTCCACTGAGAAGTCTGGGGAAGATAAAAGGAAAAAATAAGAGAACAACCAGTAACAAGGTGGGTAGACTCGATTACAGTGGTGATAGGTATACCACCCAAATACCAGACTGGTGACAGATCAGAAAATATATGGGTGGCCACTGAGGGCAACAATGAGGTGATGACATATATAAAAAGCAAAAGTGGTTTTGAGTACAGAAGTGAATGGAAGACTTTGTCTGGATTTTTTAAAAAGTCAAAAATTGGTGTATATGTCACCGAATGTCGACATTCACCAGATTTCGGACTTTCACAGTAACATCGACATTCACATAGTCGCTTGGTGTATGTCGGAAATATATACCCTTATCCTCTCGACACTCTTACCCTAATACCCTTACCCTAATACCCTTATCCTGTCAACACCTCAGCTCCTCGCTTCCTTTTAAGCGTCTTCTATTCGCGGACTTCTTTTTTTTAAAAACCTGCGATCCTGCGCGGTTAGAACGAGTAGTTTCCAGGACCGCGAATTGAAAAGCAAAAGTAAAGCGTTACGCTGACTCGTTATATATATGTCACTGTGAAAGACCGAAATTGGTATGTGTCGACATTCACCGGTGAATGTCGACATTCACCAATTTCGGTCTTTCACGGTGACATCGACATTCACCGGTGAATGTCTACATTCACCAGATTTCGGACTTTCACAGTAACATATGAATAACACAGAATGAAAACTAGATTCTAAATCCTTTTTCTTGCTTTCCAGAAATCATGTAAGAACTTAAAATATCTGATCCTACTGTGATTCCTTTACTACTTTTGCATTGAATAGCAGGGTTTGTTTTTGCATTCCCTTTATACATTCTTGGCCATTAAAATGATACTATGTGTATATTTCATATTGAGAAGCTTTTATGGTACAGTAGTTTCAGTTACAAATTGCAGTCCAAAGAAAGGCATTCAGTGTGGCCAGGTAATAACTGTTTAAAATTATTTGGGCCCTGAAGTAATTTTGTTTAGCTTTTCAGGATAGATGATATTGGAGATGATAGATACCTTTTGAGGGTTCATTTGGATACACTTTCAATGGTTTAACACACCAATTGATTTTCATGATTCTCTAGCAAAAAATGCATGGGCTGCATGTGTAGAAAGTTTATGTTTCAATCTTTAGTATAAAAAGATGGCAAAATACTGCATTTCTATGAGATTTGGAGGTTGCTCTTCTACATTGGCTGGATTACTACCTCAAATTGCTCAAGGCCTGCTTTTTACTATCCCAGGTTTTCAAGAAATAACATGCTGCCTGGAAGCTGGTTGTGATTCAGATATCTGCTTTTAGTCTCAACAGAGATGTATTACTTATGATCAAAGAGTGAACATTTGTAGGCTGGATTTGGCCCACAGGCAACCAGTTGATAAACAAATCATGTAAAGAATTTGGATGGATATGAAAAGGCCATTAAAACTGAAGCTTAGCCAGCAATGTGAGGAAATGCGTGGATGGTTGTTAATTAAACCTTTTGTTTTGCAAAAATGCCAAAGCAGCTGGGAATTGGCTAAAACGCAGACTCCAGCTTGAAGGAGTAGCTTACATTTCAACTACCCTTTTATCAAACTGTAATTAGGAAAGTCGAAGGTGGGATGGAGAACTACATCCATTTTCCCACCCACTCAGCGTGTTTCTGTTCTGTTGAGAGTGAAATGATCTCTTTTCAGCACCCGGACAGCTCCGTTTTGTCTGCAAATGCCTAAGGAAGCAAGTCGGATGTTTAAGAATACATTTTTTTTTGAGACAAGACGGGGAAAGCTTTCCTTTTTGGAGACCAGTTCACGTATCTATTATTACTGAAGAGGTCTTGGAAAAAATCATAGTTGAAAGCTATAGTTCTTTCTTTATGGTTTTATGATCTATGGGTTGGGTTCAATTCAATTCTGTAACAGGGAGGTATCATCAACCCACCAATTTAGGATTGTACCCTGAATCAGAGTGGATATCTGCAGAGGGCTTTTAGGATTACGTTGATGAAGAGAAGTAAGATCTGTTACTAAGGAAGAAAACAGATAAATGGGACTTAAGCCAGGGGTGGGGTCATATACCAGTTGGTACCAATTCGCTGCATGCACACTTTGCTGTGTTGCTGGTGCATGCGCAGGTGACTAAATATTGTTCTGTGCATGTGCAGAAACATGCCACCAACAGCATAAGAGATCAGGAAACTGGTTTGGGGCCGTGGTGAGCCTGGGTTGCTACCGGTTTTGTGACCCAGGCCATAATTCCACTACTGGCTCGGCTGAACTGGGCTGAACCAGGAGCAACCCACCTCTGACTTAAGCCCATACAAAAAGTTTTCCAAAACAACTCCACTCCTATTTTTTTAAGATAAAAGAGGGAAAGCACATTCATACTTAAAAGCTTCTGTTTACTACAGCCATTCTAATTCTAACAGAATAGTTTTAAACCTCTGTGGTATCTGATTCTTAGTTTGCTCTACCTTATAGGGAAGGCATAAGCCAACCTTGCATGAATGATCTGACTACAGTTATTTTATCAACTACTGAGGGAGGTTTGGCATGCATAAAATATGTTCCAGTGTAAAATAATCAGTGATCCTATGCATGGGAAGAATTGTTAGGCTCAACACAACATAGAATATGGATTCTCAAATCTCCAGATTACTCTGCATTTCTATTCCTTTCCCTACATAACGTCCATCATCCTTGGGCTGTATAGTTTTTCTTTTGAGGCCAAAAGTTTCAATCAATCAACAGCAATCATCCAACTCCTTCCCCAAATCTCTGCCACCATCCTCAGGTGCTCTCTTTTATTAAGTCATTATTGTTTTCCAACCTGCACTCCTCCAGATAGATTAGAATCCTGTTATATTACAGGACCTTGACCAATCATTAAATAAAATTTGTTAAACACCAACAGATTTTAGCCTACAGAATGTAGACCATGACAATGAAGGGGAAAAGACTATAATGCAGTATTCCATAATCTGATAGCATCCAAGTATATGGGACTACAGCTTCCATCATTCCCCATACTAGTTGGCCAATGGTTAAATAAAAATGATTCAGTTTTTGAAGACTTCAGTTTATTATTTCCCTCCATTCTCTTGGATTGAAGAAATGTCTTGCAGGCCTTTGTCAAATACTTGACTGATATTTCATCTGGTATTCTCCTCCCCCCAACACATTGCTTAGAAACTCAAACTTTTAAAAACCTAAGCAATGTCAACTGCATGTCTTAAGCTGGCTCATTAGGTGGTTTTTGCAGGCCCAGGGTGCCCCACCCCTGCTGCTAGCATCTAGCTGCAGCAGTACTACTAATGAAGCCCTGATGCTCCTCAACATTTTTTGAGGGCTGAGCTGTCTTAAACAATGGATTTACAGATAGGAAAGCAGAGCTGCCTGTCTTTTGATTAGTGGCTTGTGGTAGCTGAAAGGCAAGTTAGAAGAACTGTAAGAAGCTATGACAAGCACACTTCTTTGCTAATGTCATCCAATAGGGGCAGAGGCCCAAGGGTCTTGCACTGTAATTCATATATTCTTCATGATTTGCCTATATCAGGAAACAGCTGGAGACCACTTAATTTTTACAATGCAAAGTTTTAGGCCATGGAGGTCATGGCCTCAGGCAGCAATATGAGATTTTGAGCCTGAGAGCAGAAATTTCAATTGGGCAATTTGGAGCCTTTGAAAATTTGAAAAAAAAAACCTTTGAGAAGGACTTTCAGAATGACTTTCTCTTTACCAACTTATGTCCTATGGGCAGAAAGAGAAATTATAAAACCTAGAGACAAATATAGATAAAATATTTAGCAGATGAGAGGAAAGAAAAGTACCAAAATGCTGGACTGGGCCTTTAAGGATTGCTACTCTCCAACCATTACCAATGAAGAAAAAAGACATGGAAGCATATAATGTGTGTCATTTGTGGCTTGGATGCAGAGCAAGGTTGTGTATTGTATGTATGAATAATCAGTTGGGTTCTACTATAATAACTGAGTAATTTCTCAGCTCTCTCACATTTTTTAAAAATATCATTGAATGAAAAATCACCTTTAAATTCTTATGAACTCCTCCTCCAAAGTGTTTTAGCTTTTAGTTCATTTTTAGACAAAATCGATTTGTTATAATATTTCATGCTCCTGTAAAATCATTGTCAGCTTCCTTCAGGTTAATTCTACTTTTCTCTGCTTCTTTTTTTCACTGGTGTAAGAATTAAAGATGACAGTCAGTTGGCCAGACTAAAAAGACCTTTCAGCAACTTGTCCTAACTTTCTCATCATCTGTTGACTTCCAGATCCTGATTGTTACAAAGTGCGGTGGTGAGAAATTGCCTTATGGCTCTTCAGATATTCTGCACTATACTTCATCCATGAATCTTGGTCATTCCAACTAAGACAGATGAAAGATGGATTATAATATAATTGGAAGGGACATATATAGTCCAAACATCTGATTGTCTTACAGCTCACTTGGAGTTATTTTAAATTGGAAGCATTACATTGGAGAAGAATTTGACTGCAGTTGTTGAAGATAAGTTGAATATGAGCCAACAGCATGGTGCAGTTTCTGGGAAGACTAACACAGCTCTAGGGTGCCCTGCATGAGACATTGTACCAAAGATGCATGAACTCCTCATTTTCCTGTACTTTGTACAGGTGAGACCCCTTCTGAAGTGCTGTGCATGGAGCACCATATTTCTCAAAGGATATTGATGGGTTTGAAAAGCCCAGAAAACTCAGAAATTGATACCATGCCTTATGAAGATAGGCTGGAATAAGTTGAGGTATTCATTCTAAAGAAAAGAAGAATGGGGTATCTGTGGTCAGGTACACAAAAGAGCATTGTTGGCAGGATAGTCCAAAGCTATTTTTCATTGCTACCAAAAACTACTCCCAAAATGGGGATATGTTGTAGCTATGGCGATTTTGTATAAATATAAGGAAACATTTCCTAGTTGTAAATCTGTACTGCAGTAGAACTATCTGCCAAAGGAGATTGTCCATCTTTGGAGGTTTTTAAGAAGAGGCTTGACAATGTTTTAATGAGTTTTCCTATACATTAGTCAGGCTGGTACCCATATTCATAACAGCCATTCCAACTTTGCAACTATATTCTACACTGATTCCTGAATGAGAATGCTTATTATGAGGCACATTGTTTTCAAATGTTTTATGCATGTTGCTGCACATTTTAAAAGAAAGGTCAGCAAGAGAAAATGTTTTGAACTAGAAGTACAGGCATGAATATTCATTCTTAGCCAAAGAAACACATTGGATGATTTGGGGCCATTTACTATTTCTCAGTCTAAATGGGGAGTCCTCTATAAGCTCCCTTGAATTCTTGGAGAGAAAAAAAATAATCAAGACAGATTTCTAATAAATACCTTCTAAGTAATATATGTTTGTACTGGCCTCCTTAGAACAATGGCTACCATATATTTGCTGCATAAATCCAAATAATTAGTTGATGGCAACAAAGAGAGACTTTTTAAAGAACATTGTCCAATTGTAGATCATAAGTATGAATGTAGGGACCCTGTTACACAAAAATCCCCTCTCCAACATTTCATCCACAAGACCAGGAAACATGGCTTTATTTATTTATTATGGCAAATAATAATTATGGCTGCATTTCCACATGCCTCCTTTTAAAGCTGAATGTTCTCCCAAAATTTTAAATTCAAAATAAGGAATTTATTTAAAACTTGAAATATTTTATGTATACCATGCTATAACAACAACTTTTAGCACATACTTTGTTGCCCAATACTGTTTTCCAGTAGCAATTTCTGATTGCAAGTGGATCACCAGCCTAATGCAATTCCCCTTTATATATTAATTATTGCATTTTTCTCCTTGAAGTTTTCTTTTTTGGGTTGTTTGTGCAAGGTCACAGTTCTACTTAGCTCAAGGCATATCAATTCACAATCAGTGAGTCCATTGTTTGCTATTTTCATTTTTTAAAATTATAGTATTAAAGTTTTTATTTGGGTTTTTTTGAAATATTTTTATTGCTTTAATTAAACAAAAAACACACCAAAAATAAATCATTCTTCATTACATCTTCCAGAAAGCATGTCGATTGGTTACAAATAAATTTCATGCGTTACTACCACAATCATTCTTTATACTTCATTCATATTGGATTGTACATTTTAAATCAAAAATCTTTATATACCATCAATGTACCATCATTCTCATTTAACCTTATTTGTTTAAATGTGCTTTTATCTAGAATCATTTATATTTAAAGACACAACCACATACTGGCATTCGTTAACTATTTTTGTAAACCTCAGGCTTATATCCAATTGCTTTCACCAATGCCAACACATATAAAATCATTAAACATTACCCATTAACATTTTGTTATTGTCATTGTAGTTATCTAACATCTTTATAATAAAGCTAGACAAAAATTTATTAATAGAATTTATAAGTACCCAGGAGAGATTACATGTTTATAACAAAGTCTAAACAAAAAATATTAATAAAATTAATAAATCTTTTAAAAACAAAAACATTCTATAAGCATCTACAAAGTTCTACTTATTAATCACCGAAAATTAACTAGGTTTTTAATTATCAACATTCATTGTCAACCGGTGTCTTTCCAGTAACGAAAACAATCTTATCTCTTTAGACAGTAACATTTCGTTATTGCTATTGTAGTTATCTGACATCTTTATAATAAATCTAGGCAAAAATTTTGTTAGTAGAATTTATAGGTACCCAGAAAAGATTACATCTTCATAACAAAATCCAAACAAAAAAGTATTAGTAAAGTTAATAAATCTTTTTCCCAGGTCCCAATTTACAGTTTATATCCAAATTGTTTTCACTAATTAGAGTTATTATTTCACTATTATTATCATAATGGATTATCTATTAATGAATAAACATTTTAAAAAACAAAAACATTCTATAAGCATCTACAAAATCCTACTTATTAATCACCAAAGATTAACTAAGTTTTTAATTATCAGCATTCATTATCAACCTGTGTCTATCCAGTAACAAAACACTCTTATCTCTTTAGCCAGTCATTGCATCAATTCTCTTATTAACTTCTTTATAGAGTTCTTAAAGACTTCTCTCCGCACTTTTTTGCTCAAAAGATCTCTCAAGTAGTCTTGTTGCCCTTCAGCTGGTATTAAAATTAACATATCTTTGATTATCAAACGTCTTTCTAAAGCTGTTTCTCTTCTTAATCCCATCATCAGGTCCGTATCTTGAGAAGAGGAATAGAGCTCCAGATAATCAAATTCACTTTTCCATATCTTTTCTTTTTCACTCATAGGTGCTTCATTAGTAGGTTCATCTATTATCTTGCCTTTATCTTCTATATCTTCTATATCTTTATTCTCTTCTTTAGTTTTTGGAGCTCCAATCCCTTCCACTTTTTCTGCGCATAGCAATAATTTATCCAGCTTCTTTCCACATCTCTCGAATGCTTCCAATATATTTTGAAGTCCATCCCAAACATCTTGTAGACTTGGGGCTTTCTCATCTGTATATAGATACATATTTCCAAAAAGAGAAAAAAAAAGATCTAAACTCCACTGCCACTCTCGCCTTCAATATCTCTTTGATGTATAAAAATATTTTTGTTTTGAATTTACTTAAGCATAAGTTTCTTCTAGTTTTTTCAGAAATGGAGGGTTCTATCTTTTCTTTACCTTCCCTTGCCCAAAATATTTCTCACAGACACTGTAGAGAAACAGTCCATGTCCTTGAGTTGTTATCAATCTCCACAAACAAGCTGCAAACCCTCCAACTTCAGTAGAATCAAGGAAAGTAAGACAAAGGATACAGTGTTTCAAAAGAAAAAAAAGACCAAGTTCTGGCTTCCGAGTGGCAGATTTAACTTTCTCTTATTTGTTTCAGGCTTAAAAAACAAAACAAAAATCTCTAAGTGTGTTTAATACAATTTAATAAACAGTAGGAGGAAGAATTGTTAAAATAAAAAAGGGTTTTAGTTCAGCCAAAAAATAAGGTAACAAGAAGTAGAAAAAAAATTAATTCATTCACTTAAAAGGAGAAACAGGAAGCGTTACAATCACTTCAACCCACAAAACATTGTTACATAGAAAAAAAGGAAAAAACCTTTCTAAGGCAGTCCAATTAAGATAAATTTTGCCGCTTTGTTCTTAGCTTAAAGGACTAATTTATCTTAAATTTTTTTTTTCTTTGGGCAGTCATTCTCAAAGAGAAAAAAATCTCACCAAATAGACTCACTTTCATTTTCACTGCCTTTCTTCCGGAGCCGTCTCTGATTTCTGTTTACCGCCGATTTGGAGAGCTTCCCTTGGGTCAAACAGAGACCTTGCGATGTCCCTGTGACCAGCAAGGATTTCTCTCCCTTTCACCATCTCTTCAGGACGGCTTAGGTCCATACAGACTGTAACAGCAGTAAAAGAATCAATGGCGGTCTCAGACTATCGAGACCGCACGTTGTGTCATCGCGATGTCTGGCTCTTGAATGTAAAGTTTTTATTTGTATGATTACTTATACATTTCTCTGAACCAATTTTCAGCCATTTATTCTTGCAAACCAGCTGATTATTAGTTCAGGCAGAGAAAAATGGGCTAAAGCAGCTGTGATCCATGAATTGAGAAAGTTGTGGTTTATCATATGATGGAACTCTATAGATCACATGAACTCTGCTGATCATATTTTGAGAAACATTATCACCATGTAATGGACAAGTGCTATTCTGCAGCCTAAATAGTGTAGCCTAAGCGCCCACAAACCCCTAAAGGCTTCGTTCCATAAAAGTGTAGAAGACAACAGGATTCTGGCTCCCAGCAGACTGTGTAATGTGCAATGTTTTGTTGGCTGTCTGCTTACTGTGCTTCTTGGGAACAGAAGTTATATTTCTGATGATAATAGTAGCCACAGTAGAAGTCCCATTATGACAGTATACTTCAGAAAGTAAAACAAATGGCAGCCACAAAAGCTCAGCATGTACCTTTTATTTACACAGTGGAGTCATTGACCACCTTTATCACATATCCTCCCACCAGTTTGGCAGCGTCTAAGCATTGTTTGATAACCAGATTGATGTAATGGTTAAGGCATCCTAGAAACTGGGAGACTGTGAATTCTAGTGCCACCTTAGGCATAAAGCCAGGTGATGACCTAGGGTCAGTCACTTTCTCACAATCTTAGGAAAGAAGCGTTGACAATGTACTTCTGAAAAAAATTTGCCAAGAAAACTGCAGGGACTGTTCAGGCAACATCTCAGGATTGGACACAACTGAATGAAGAAAAATAAACACAACTGATTAAGTATGATTGGGGTTGTATTCTACCACATTTGGAGAACACCGTCTTAGAGAAGTTGGCATTATTTCATTTATGTATTACATTCATTTCATTTCTAATAGATTCATTATGGATATTCTGTTTCCCTATGAGAATTGCCATGGCTAAATTAGGGCACAAACCTACTTTGCTAATTGCTATAAAATTTAGTACAAATATTGCAAAATAAAAAACAGATGGTAATTCATACTCCAAATTTGTGAATCTGAACTTGCATTTCATTTTCATCAGCCCAATTTAGCTCTTTTATTTTGAACTTAAATGAGATATTCTCAGGAAGCCAATGGGGTTTCTTCCCTAATTAATCATTCTTATAGAAAACCCATTGGCCAAGTTAAAACATTGCCTTAACATAATGTCATTTGGTTTGAGTTTAGCAACTTTTCCAAACTCAGATGCAGTGAGGTAATGTATGAATCAGACTGCTGTGGTTTGTTCAGCAAAACATAAAACAAACCCAACTTAGCACTGAGTGAGAACCCAACCACCGAAATCAGTGGGAGTTAACTTAGTCACAACTGATGCAAGTTGCAATCATCTTAATTGGCCAAATGGGTGTTCAGCTTGGAGTGCAGCTTCCATGCTGTGCAGTATGAAAGGCAATTTGGAAAGGTGGAATATAAATGTTTCAAAATAAATAAGAATAAAAATGAAAATTCAGATAAGTATATTTATCTCCCCCATAAAATATTCAATGTGTACAGCAAAAACAAAAACATCAGCTTATGCCTGTTCTTAATAATAATTATTCTGGGGCTTTTTTTTCTTTTTCTTTGGAGGTGTAGTGGGGTGAGGGGAATGGGTTCAGTTTTGCACCTTGGTTATTTTTTAATCTTGCATCTTAAATGAAAGAACAGCATTTCAGAATCAACAGATGGAGCTGACAGAAGGAAGACTACATCTTTCTGTGGGAACACACACACACACACACACAAAAGACAACACCCAGCACCAACACAGACCAAGCTTGAGACCACAATAACTCCAGCAACAGTATCTATGGTAACACAAGCTCCTATATAACTCCAGCGAGTCACAGTTAATGAAAACCTTTGAAATGCTAGCTGTTTAATTGTCTTTCTTTTTTTTTTTAATTTTAGAGTTCTTTAAAAAATCATTGGCATTTAAATAATGTACGAAAGAAGCTATAATTGTATCTGCCAAAGCCCAAATTCCTACAGGAACTTCAAAGGCAATTATAGCAGAAAAGATAAAATTAAGAAAGAGAAAAAGAGGAACACAAAATTTACTAAAGGGGAGCAGAAGCAATGCTGCCATCTTGACTCTTTGGGGCCCCCAGCAGTCTCCTGCAGAAACAACATAATTTCATATGCCCCAATTTAGGGTTTCTGGATGCACAGGGAGAGGGCAATTAAATTGGTGATGGCAAAAACACCAATTCCTAAATCCTGGGGGGGCTATAATCAGCCTCTCTTTTTAGAATTGTAAAACACACACACACACACAGACACACACACACACACACATGTTCCACAAGTATCAACACCAGGGATCATGTCTAATCGCTTACTAGGGTGGCTAAGTTTCTCTCCTTGATCAGAGGCACAGTGGCGTAGCGTGGGTTGTCAGCACCCGGGGCAAGGCAAGTAATTTGCGCCCCCTAACCCGTGGATTTTAGCACTTGAGTCTCTTCCACTAGATTAGTTAAAGAAACCCTTAAACATTTAAGCAGTATTAAAACATTTTTAATTAAATAAACAATTATCAATATATACCATAGATCCCATTTAGAGCAGGGTCCCCATAGATCCCCCTTTAGAGCAGGGTCCTTATAGATCCCCCTTTACAGCAGGGTCCCCCATAGATCCCCCTATAGAGCAGGCCAGGGTCCCCATAGATCCCCCTTTAGAGCAGGCCAGGGCAGGTCCCCCATATAGATCTCCCCCCTTACAGCAGGATAGGGGGAGGTGTGGTCCTCTATATAGATCCCCCTTACAGCAGGCCAGGGTGAGGTGAGGTCACTCTGGGGTCCCCCATATAGATCTCCCCCCTTACAGCAGGCCAGGTTCCCCATAAAATAGATCCCCTCCCTGAGGATCCTCTATGAGTAGCGCTACATAATCATATGGCTCCATTTAAATACATTCTTCTGTGCCTTTTATGTCCACTGTCCACATATAGTTGCATACTAGTCAGTGTTCTTCTTCTCACACATTCAGTCAGTCAGTCTAGTCACTACTAGCACTAGACTAGCACTACACAGCCAGCCCACTGAGCCCAGTACTACTCCAGTCAGTCTTGACTCCTGTCACTCGTGACTCCTACCTTTTTTTTCACCGGCTGTCCCGGACCCGATCACAGCAGTCAGCAGGCTAGGTTTTCTCCTCCAGGTCCTCCTAGGTTTTCCTCCTGCAGCGTCTGTCACCACACTGGCTCTCTCCTCTCTGGCCTGTGTCACCTGCCGCCGCTGCCAGCTTCTTCTTGCTGCTGCCTGGGCTGGTCTGGTGTGGTTCTCTCCCGCGCTCAGCACTGCGCTGGGTGGCCGCTGCACTGTCCCTCCCCCAGATAGTCCCTCGCTCTCTCTCTGCACCGCACCATACGCCTGGCACCACCCCCCTCCACAGTGGGCGGCGACCCGGCGGCTCGGATTGGATTCGCACAGCCAGCACTGCAGTGAGAGAGAGTGAGTGAGCCAGGCAGTGGCAGAGAGCTGCAAGTGCGAGCGCCCCCCCCAGATGTTGCGCCCGGTGCGGCCGGCCCCCCCCTGCACCCCCTATGCTACGCCACTGCAGAGGCAATAGTTATGCACTAAAGTCAGAGAGCTTATCACAAAAAAAATCACACTCCAAAATGCCTTTACAGGTAGTCTTCAACCTACAACCAACCATTTAGCAGCCGTTCAAAGTTACAACAGCACTGAAAAAAGTGACTTATGACCATCCTCACACGTGCAACCAGTTGCAGCATCCCCATATCACGTGCTCAACATTCGGCTACTGGCATGTATTCATCATTTTTGCAGCATCTTGGGGTTGTTCCCCTCTTACCATGCAATTTTCCAATCCTACAGCAAGAGACCCCCTAGGGTGATTTACTTCTCTATCTGCAGACATTTCTCCCTGTGGTGGGCAAAGAAAGTCTGGAATCATCCCTCAGTTTCATGATGAGAAGGAAAGCACAATGTGGCTGCATTTAATCATCAGCCTAGTCATAGTATGGTTTTTTGGTTTTGGCTTTTGACATGTAATGTTCAATGTTGCTTCAGCCCACGGTGATCATGCCATGGAGTGGAATGCCAATGATCTCTTAAAAGTCTCTGATTGTGGGCAGGAGCCAGATTTTACATAAACACAGAAGCAACACCACTGAATACTAGATTTAAATAGCTTAGTGGTATGATTTGTGGGATTTCCATTTTTGGGACTATGCAGTCTTCAGATTATCCCACCCAGTCAGGAGGAGGGGAAGAGAGGCAAGAGAAAGGAGGAACGGTTATGCTTCGACACAAAGCATACTCCACTCTTTTGCTCACAATAGAATACCTTATACCACCAGGTTCGAAATTTTGGGCTTGGACAACCTGGAACTATGCTGCCTATGGTCTTGCCTAAGCATACTACACAAAATTGTCTGCTATAACGTCCTACCTGTCAATGACTATTTCAGCTTCAACCGCAATAATACACAGGCAACCAATAGACACAAACTCAAGGTAAATCACTCCAAACATGATTGCAGAAAATACGACTTCAGCAACAGAGTGATCAACCCCTGGAATGCTCTATCCGGTTAAGCATCTAAACAGGATGATTAATTAGGGTTGGTGAATAAACAATACTGGTTGGATGCCCAGAACACATTAAGCTTAGAACTATGTTGAAGAAATCCAAAAGTTATGGCTAGGTTCATGAAACACATTGAACATCTTTATACAATAGCAGAGTTGGAAGGGACCTTGGAGGTCCTCTAGTCCAACCCCCTGCCTAGGCAGGAAACCCTATACCGTTTCAGACAAATGGCTATCCAACATCTTCTTATAGACTTTCAGTGTTGGGCCATTCACAACTTCTGGAGGAAAGCTGTTTCACTGATTAATTGTTCTAGCTGTCAGGAAATTTCTCCTCAGTTCTAAATTGCTTCTCTCCTTGATTAGTTTCCACCCATTGCTTCTTGTTCTACCCTCAGGTGCCTTGGAGAATAGTTTGACTCTCTCTTCTTTGTGGCAACCCCTGAGATATTGGAACATTGCTATCATGTCTGCCCTAGTCCTTCTTTCTATTAAACTAGACATACCCAGTTCCTGCAAGCGTTCTTCTGAACACATCCATGATGTTCAAACCAAAACAAGACTAGACATAGTCTTTTGGTGTAATATGTTTAGTGAATTCAGGATATATTCAAAAAAAATGCTGTCACTAAGCCTCAATCAACTTCAGTTAATTAGTTTGGTTGATGCCTCTCATTCTATACTCCTCAATGCAGCTCTTTACCTTTAAGATGGTGATTGGCTTCAGCAGTAGGCTTCAGCTTAAATAGTCAAACAGGAGCAGCTGATGATCCCTTTCTTCAGCCTTCCCTTAACTTATCTTGCAACAGGTTAGCATTTTCTCGGTCTTTGCTTTTTTTTCCTGACTTTTGTAAAAGGCCAACAAACACTATCTGGAATGAGTAGTTGAAGGGCATTTTTCAAATTCAGGTGAACTAGTGGAATAGTTGCAACTATTGTAGCTACAACAGTGAGTTCATGTTGTGTGGTTGGTTGGAAAGTGTACTTCAGATAATCCGAAAATTCCTTCTAAAATGTATTACTTGACAGATTAGAAACTGTTCATTATTTCTATTTTTCCTGTGATAAAACGTTTTTCCTCTTCCCAATTTGTATGTGCTGCACAGGGCAGAAGAATATTATGAAAAAAGACCACTCGTGGTTCCGTTCCAACCTAGATTGGGGAAACAAGGAGAAGTTTGAAGCTGCAACAAGGGAAACTTGAATTAATCATATGTCTCTGTACCTGGGGGGAAAATAATAGAAATGCAACTTAGTGTTTAGGATTTTGCTGCAACAATTTTTAAATTAGAAGTTACTTTGGGTTGATGCTTGTTTATTTTTAGTTTTCTTCTGAGTCTTAATAGGATGTTTCGCTTTTGAGCTTCCTTGGATGTCTGTGGCTGGATTCATTCATTTAGCTAAACATAATGTGCTTTGCAACAAATAGTAATTTAAAAAATGCTGTCTTTCTACAGGGCTTCTCTCCTGTCATCTTCGCAGAGGAAGCAGTCTATCCTTCAATGGCTTTCAGGTGTGAATCCCAGCTGAAATGTTTCTTTCCATTTCCAGTCCAGACCCCTAGATATTATCATCTCCCTTCCTTTTCTCAGTCTGCAAGAAGTAATTTTTTGCCACGAGAGAATATAGTGGCTAGGTGAGCAAGACTTTCCATTTATTTCTAAGCGTAAAATCTTCTCTGAACTAAATGGTGAGTGATAAACAGATGGTTATTTTAAGAGAAGAAAAAACAATGAGAAGCAGAAGGATTGGGTTTATCTGGTGGTGAAATATCTTCCATGCATCAAGGGAAACATTCCAGATTGAGAAAACCAACTTTTATTTCAATCTTCCTGGTGTTCTTCAAAGTGTGTTTTGGGAGCACGGATCCCAAAATTCCTAATCAATATTCAGTCGATATACACTGCTTTTTTGGGGTTTGGCTTAGTTTGCGTGATTCTAGTCCTTGTGTAACATAAGGTATATATCATGGTTTAAAAACCCATTGTAGTTTATAAACCATGATTTAAGGCTTATGTTAATACAGTCAATTATGCTTTAACCATTGCCAAGCAAATAATAGTTCAGAGTGACATCTGGACCCAATCCTGTTATGTCCATCACTAATGCTGGATAACCTTCATTCCATCAATGAAGTTTTAATTATGCAGTTTGTTATATAGCCTCAATAACATGACAACAACATAGCAATCCAGGTTTTCCTGGCCAGAGTTCCCTAAATTCTAAAAAAAAGAAAAAAAGATTGTTTTTACACTGTAGTTTTCATTTACGTATTACATGAACCCGAGTCACTTCTGTGAGATTAGTGCCTATATAAATTTGTTTAATAAAATAAATCATAAATAATTGAATTCCATTGCATAGAAAATGCTTCAGGCAGAACTCCTCTTAAATATTACTTTAAGAATACCATCTTAAAATGCAATGGCTTTTCAGGAGGCATTTTGTAAACCTCCCAGAGTCAGTTAGATGAGATGGCAACGTAAAAGTTGAATAAAATATTTTTTTTTCCATAAGAAATTGTGCATTTACATTTGCTGGAACTCAGATTTCTGTGTGTCCATGAGGAAGAGAATGCCTGAAGATGATACAAGAGTGCACTCCCTTCTCCAGTCCTTTAACCTGATTCTAGGCCTAGCTTGTAAATGTTTGCCAATTTTGTCAGGTTGTGGCCATATATTGTCCCCCAATAGAATATTACAGACTTTTGATAGTTTTTCAAAAATTGCCCCATTTCTGTACCAAATTCAGATGAAGAACACAGCATGCTAAGCCAAAAGCTACAGTTTGCAAGCCACAACCATTGTATTCATACAACATTAAAATAAAGACAGACCAAATTATAGAATGGTCCCATGTGTTAACTTACAAAACAATATAGGAGCAAATAGCAAATACGCAATAAAATTCTACCCACATTTGACCTATGTTACTGTATTTTTAAGACACTGGCTTTAAATTTTTTGATCTTTTTCCTTATCCCTGGATAGGACACAGCAGAACTTCAATGACCTCAGCTCAACTGCCTCTGAAAGTAGCAGTTTCATTATCCCAGATCAATTCCTGATCAAAAAAATCGTGTCACAAGTAGAGTTCTACTTTTCAGATGACAACTTGTCCAAAGATTTGTTCCTCCTGAGGCACATGCAAAGGAACAAGATGGGATTTGTGAGCATAAAACTTCTGACAACTTTTAAAAAGGTGGGTAATTTCTTTAAAAAAAGTTTTTTTGTAAAGAGAGATAAGTATTGCCTGGATCCAAGGATCTGAACGTCCTATCCTTCCCCAATCTGATGCCCTTCCATATTTGGAAGGGCAACTCCTAGGATTGAGAAAAAAAACAGAAAAAGGTATATTTTAGAAATGTAGATAACAAGTATAGTTGTTCAAATGGAAGAAAAGTGATCCCTGTTTTTATACTCTGATAGAATCCTATTTTCCCAAATGTACATAGATGAATGGTTTTAAATGTTAAGAGTTTTTAAGAGTGAATAGATTTTTCTAACCTGCCTTTTTTCCTTACCTTTTCTATAATTTCTGAGCCTGGTGGCACAGTGGTTAGAGTGCAGTACTGCAGGCTACTTCTGCTAATCACCGACTGCCTGCAGTTTAGCAGTTCAAATCTCACCAGGCTCAAGGTTGACTCAGCCTTCCATCCTTGTGAGGTCGGTAAAATGAGGACCCAGATTGTTGGGGGCAATAGGCTGACACTGTTAAAAGCTTAGAGAGGGCTGTGAAGCACTATGAAGTGGTATATATGTCTAAGTGCTATTGCTATTTCTCAATAAAGACCAACACTTAAAGTCCAGTTTGATGCAATTGGAAGTGGCAATTGGTAACTTGGCATGTTTCCTTGATCTTTATTTCAGAAGCATAGTAGACATTGCCTCAAGTTTTTGCTTTCTAGAATACAAAATACAATTAATATAGTTTGGAACTGAAAAGTCACAATATGTGATACTAGCCTAGCTGGATCCAGAGGTTTCTGTTAGCAAATTTATGGAAGAAGAAACTCCAGTATTTACTTTTGGTGTATCATTGCTAAATGGAATATCCTTGTTCAAGGCATTGCACCTCTAAATCCTTCTTCATGGTGAGCAAATAGCTAGGAGGAGACAGCTATTTCTCTGCTATGCATCAATTTGTTGGCTGTTGGCCATGATCAATTAGTCCTTAAAGGCAGTTACTTTTAATGAATATTTTTCTATCTACTGCTTCATGCAGCTGTCCTGTTGAATTAGGGACAACTTAATGTTTGTATTCTTACAACTTTGTGAAATCATTTCTTGATCAACAGCAGTGGCTTCTGTAGTCTGCCCCTCTCCAAGTATATTGGATTATCTGTCCCATCTATAACTCAAAAGTACTAACCATGGGGGTATTTGGAGAACATGGTAGGCACTGTAGCTCAATGTATTTGGGCAGCCCAGGACATGGAAAGACTGAACTAAAGTATGAAATATTTTTTTCTTTTTAATATTTGTGGCTACTTCAGCTATATAAGGAATTCATAAACGTGTTTTCCTGTACTTTTTACAAACAATATCCAAGCCACTATGATGAGTTTGCTATTTTAGAGAGAGCAAAGAATTTTTTTTTGTATTTGTGATAAATATAAAAGATTATTCTTGGAGGTCACTTCTTTATTTCTTTTCTCTTTTTTATAAGGTTCTTTTCTTTTTCTTCAGCTTTTCTTTTTTTCTTGCACTTTTTATTCCTTTCATTTCTTTTGCTAAGTTTGAATTAGATTTTATCATTATAATTTTAATAAAATTAGGGAATTAGGGAGGTTTGAACTGCTTCTGAATATTATCTGTATATTCTGATCTTAAAAGATGCTTTATCTCTTGTCAAGAAAGCTTGCATATCTTTATGAAGGTTATCTTACTCAATACTGATATTTTTCTCTTTAAAAAAAATAGATGAGATGTTTAACTTGTAACTGGCGAGTGACACTTTATGCTCTGCAATTCTCGAAGTTGCTGGAACTCAATGAAGATGGGACCAAGGTGAGGAGGAAGGAGCCTATCCCAGAATCTTTTGTAAATGTCCCTCTAAAGAAGACGCTCCTCGCATGGAATGTCCTTTCATGTGAAGAATCTGGTAGTTCTTCACTCCTGCTTCAAGAAAACTTTTTGGATACACTCACAAAACTGTTTGGGCCTTTTGGTGACATCGCCTGCATACGCATCTTCAGGCCTGGCAAAAAGCTCCCCTCAGCAGTGAAGAAATCTACCTCTTCTTATCCTGAGCTTTTGACCAGATGGTGTGCCTTGGTGGAATATGAAAGTTTGAAGAGTGCCCAAAAGGCTTTTGTTGGGCTTCGCCACAAGCACTTCTGTTCTCCTGGGCAAAGCATCAAAGTGATCAGCCTCTCTACTCTCAAAAAGACGAATGTGGTCAGTCAAGAAGATAGTGAAAAGATTGAAGAGATATCAAAGCCTTTTAGAAAATGGCCCAACAAGTTATCAGAAGGCCTCGAAGACTTCTCCCCCTGCAGTTCCTCTACAGAACCAGATAGTATCCCAGTTTCTACTCCTATCGTTCCTCGGAATTTCTCCTCTCCTCCAGTCAGGTCTACAACTAAGCCTTACAACTCATCAGGTCAGGCCTATAAACCAATTTTCTCCAGCCTATCACATGCAGACACTCTTGAATCACGCAAACCTTTGTTAGGGCCACAAAGCCCCTCACCTATTTCTGCACCAAAGTCAGGCACATCAGAATTACAGAAACCACCCAACTCCTGCTCAGGCAATAGAGTAGGTCCAGGAAACTTGGAGACACCAAAGAGGCGTGAACCACACAATAAACAACCAGGTATACAGAACCCAGAGTCTTTAAGTTTATCGCCACCTTCCACAATCCTCTATAAACCAGTAGTTGTCTGTCCTGCAGTGGTCCACCTTCCTCGAGGGCCTGATGGGACCAGGGGTTTCCCCAATATCAGAGGGAGAGGAAGAGATTTCTTAAAACACTAAACTTTGTGATTTCTTGGCAGGGGGTGAAACCTTTATGCATGGTGATTGGACATACAGTATTCTTTGGAATGAGTTCAATTCCAAGGAATTCAGAAGTCCAAGGAATAAGAAGGTTCTGGAGAAAAAGACACAGTGCACAGGGTAAAACTAGATGAATTGTATGAATTGGCAGATATGTTTAATTTCTCTGTTTTGTTTTCCTCATTTAGTCTCTCCTTCTTTCCTCATCTCCAAAGAATGTTGCTGCTTTCAATATCTGCCTTTTGAACCCCAGCTGCCAGATTTTGTGTGTCTCTAGTTTTTCTTTTCCCACTATTTTTTTCTTTTCTTTTTGCAACATGACTCTTTGCATTGACGATGTATTATCAATGGATAAGGTATCCAAATGATTGACAGTTACAATTGCCATTTAAGTTGTGCATTAATTAGACTTGGAGCACTTGCCTTGTAGTGCTGTGAGAAATTGACGAAGGATATGTTGTTCAAGAGCAGACAATAAAAAATGATACTTCAAAGATCTTTTGCCTCTCTTGCTTTTTTATTTTTTTGCTGCTTCTGTCATTTCTGCCCAAAGCCTTAGACAGGGACAAAGAACCAAGAGCAGCAAGGGCTACATATTGTCTCCTTGCTACTTGGCCTCTGATCTGGTCAAGTAAAGGCAGCCTAGCCACATGCAACAGGACAGGTTAATCTGGTGATGGTGAACCCATTGGGCTAGGCATGTCAAAAATTCAGAAAATGCCTAACTTGACTCTGCTGCAACCCCCACTCCACCCCGACACAAACAAACACAATTTATTCTTTTATTTTAAAAAATACAGTCAAATTGTGTGTGATTCCCCAGGATCTGCCACACACTGCTTGCTTTCGGGGCTCTTTTCTGTTGACATTTTCTTGTGACCTACCTGACGTAGCTCTGGGTCCATGAAGCTTTTATTCTTGAAGCACCTTTGGATAATGCTCTTCTGCCACCTCCAAAAATCACATAAAAGGATGCCACATTCTCACATGATTTTGAAAGGCCCAGGAGGCAGTGCAGGAGCACAAATGGCCTTCACAGGCCATTGAGAATACATTCCATTGTCACACAGCCTCTACAGCCTCCAAAACCTATCTGAGAATGATGCGTAGTTTCGGGAATAATTGCTGGGTAATGGGAAGTCACCAAAATGTAGTGTGTCATCCTTGGTGTGGGTATCATAGGTTCACCATTACTGGGTTAACCAAACTGCTGTGAACTTTGGGATCATTCACCTTTAGGGCTTTGGGAACAGTGATCTATTCAATGGCTCCTCCTCTGGTCCATGACTCAGTTTCTATCATTTGTGATTTTAAAATAAAGCAAAATCCCATTGTTGTAAAACTCAACATAGGAAGGACAAAGTGCTAGTTCATGCAAACACAGTTTAGCCTCTGGAAATAGCTCCTATCAGTTTAGTAAAACATTCAGAGGGTATTAGAATGAAAACCCATCAGTGGGTGTTACCTGAAAGTTATTGGTTAAGTAACAAGTATGAGTGGAAGTGGGCTACTCAATATTTGCTTCCTGAAATGGAAAATGTTGTATATAATCAACTTGTGGGCTTCTCGTTGTATCTTGTTAACTATATATGAACAAGCCATTATTACATGGGCTTTTGGCCTGCTCCAGTGTGGTTTAATGTGGTGTGCAAGAATGGATCCAGGGATCAAATTTCTCCCAACATAGCTTGCCAGAACAAAAATGCTAAATTGGGTGACACATTTCTGATATTTGATGAATACATGATTATCGCAGGCTACTCAGCTTAGTCAGATAGCTTTTCCCATTTCTTTAAGAATGAGAAGTTAAAGAATACATGTGCTTGGCCATTGTCATTCATTGGAAGGACGTTTTTTTTGGTTTGTTTGTTTTTTAGTTTTATTAGGATGCTCTCTTTGCTTACAAACATACAGACATCACACACAGAAGCCAATAGTTTTATAACTCCAAACAACCACCAAGTGCCAATGTGATAGTTTGCAAAGAATATACTTTGGTATTCAGTTTCGTATGATGGCAATACGCATCGTATTAAGCTATAATAGAAATTGAACTTTGTAATTTAGCACAGTGTGGGTTTTAAGCTTTAGAGTTTGGTCAATAAAACCTGATTAATATTTATGGCTTATTAATCATGGTTAATAATTGTGACTTTGTAGAAAGTCTAAACTGCCAGGGTTGTACATCCACATTATCTTAAAAATCAATTCCCTGGCAAAGGTTTATCTTGGTTTTCTTTGCTCGGTAATTGGTGCTGGGAGTATGAATCTTCCCCAGCCACCACCTATCTTTCCCGGTCATTATATGCAAATTCTACAATAGCTAAATCCATCCCATGTCCTGTGAATTATTAAATAACATGTCATCCTGAATCGTGATTGTACAATATTAAAAAAATATAAAGGAATTCATTGAAGAATGGTGTCCAGTAAACAGCACAGGGGGGAAAAAGGTTTTAACCCTTCAGTTCCCTACTATTGTATTTCTGGAGCTGGAACTGCATTGGGATAAATGAGGCTGAGAAAACTGATATATTTGGGGATTTGCTGACCCTATTTCCCCAAAATGAAATATTACTTCAAAAAACAGCAGCATGCTTGCAATTGCTTGTATGTTATTTGATTTGATAAACAGTCTGCCTTTCCTTTAATATTTCCAAACAGGTTAGAGAGCACCCTCATATTTCTCTCCATAGCAACCTTCCCGTGAGGTTAGCTGGACACAATTGGTCCTCATCACCCTGTATATTTCTATGGTTGAGGAAATACTAGAATCTGAGTCTCCCCACTCCTATTCTAACACCTTCAGTGCACTGTTCCAAATCTTCGCAACATACATGCCTGTTGCACTAGCTGCATTCAAAGAAATGTAATAGCCCTTTGATAGTATCACGACTGAACAGAATGGGACTTTTAGGCTCCTACCCTTGGCTGCATCTGCTTCTCCGCTAGGGTCCCGCTTCCACGCATTAACCTAGCTTTTCTCCTTGGCCCACTCTGTCCCACGCCCTTCGGCATGGCCCATTCGCCGAAACAGCTTTTGTCCTTGGCCTTTGGCCGCCCTGGACACGTAGCTGCCAGCCAACTGGCTAATTGCCAATGCTGGCAGCCAGAAGCCATGGTGCGATCGATTGCAGGGTCTGGGGGGCTTTGGGGGAGTTGCTGCAGCCAATCGGCCTCAGGCACTTGTTAGGAGAAGGAAGGGGAGGGGATGGAAGCTCCTCTGTACCTAATCGTGCCTCCCTGACATTAAACAGGCAATGTTTGTTGCTGTGACTGCCTCCCGGTTTTAGTTGGAAGGGAAGAGCGGGGGTGGGGGGCGGTAAGTAAGCCAGCTTCATCCAAAGGAGTTTTTGTTTCAGGTGGGTATCCTAGCCTTAGAAGGAGAGGGAAGCAGGAAGAAAAGGGGGAGAGAAACAGAGGGGGTGTGGGGGAGAAGGGAGACAATAAAGAAAAGAAAGAAAAGGAAGAGAAAGAAAGAAAAGGGTAGAAAGAAAGAGGGAGGGAAGGAAGGAAGAGAGAGAGAAAAGGAAGGAAGGAAGGAAGAAAAAGAAAGAAAGAAAAAAAGAAAAGAGGGAAGGCTAAGTGAATGAGATATGGATGGATGTATAGAGCGAAGGAAGAAGAAAAAAAGGAGTGGAAAGAAGGATGACAAATCCTGGCACTAGATGCAGCTTCAGAGGATGCTTTGAAACAGCACAGCAATCCAGGGCTGGGAGGGATCTCAGAGGTCATCTGGTCCAACCCCCTGCTCTACCAGGAGACCTTATATCATCAGGGTTATTTTGCTGCTTCTAACAGAGAGGAAAATTCCCAGAAAAGGGAAGGAGTTTAATAGGACAAGGCTGCCATGCAGAGGAAGGCAGAGATAGTCCTCGACTTATGACAAAAATTGAGCCCAAAATTTTGGTTGCTAAGCAAGAGCATTGTTAAAGTGAGTTTCGACACATTTTACTCAACCTATCCTCCAAAAGTGGGTGTCAATCACTGTCAACCAGATTGAGAATTTGAGAGCAAAGGCCTGCCGGATTACTGGTGATTGACATACCTGTAAGGGAAGGGTAAGGGTACCTCTCAACTTACTGTATGTCCACCATTGGGACACTGAGACCATCATAAGTAAGAATCAGTTGCCAAGTGTCTGAATTTGGATCACCTGACCATGGGGATGTTGCAACGGTTGTTAAGTGTGAAAAACAGTCATAAGTCTCTTTCTCCAGTGCCGTTGTAACTTGAACAGTCGCTAAGTCAGTCACACAGTCGCTAAGTGAATCTGGCTTCTCCGGATCTCCATTGCTAAGCGAGACAGCTGTTCAGGATCTCCATTGCTAAGCGAGACAGCTGTTCAGTGAGCTTGAACCCATTTTATGAGCTTTCTTGCCACCACTGTTAAGTGGATTGTGGTTTAAGTCAGTCAGATGATGGTTAAGCGAAGCTGGCTCCCCCCAGTGGCGTTGTAACTTTGAACAGTCACTATATGAACTGTCGTAAATTGCAGGTTACCTTTACTGATTTCCAGTCTGATGGCAATTCTTGACTTAAGACCATCATGGCCGGTCTTGACCGATGCCGTATGTCTGTACCTAAGGTCGTGCGGGGTAGGGGTGGATGGAAAGAGCAGCACAACTGCAGGATCAGGTGTCGGTTGGGGAGAGAGCAGAATATGTTTATTTGATTATTTTCTTCATCTGAAAAGGGGGACTGTTTTATCTCCCCACCCAGGGGTAGGATATGATGTGATAAGTCAGTGATAGCAAACCTTTTTTTCCTTGGGTGCTGAATGCATGCATGCGCGAGTGATAGCATGTGTGCGCATGCCAACACCCATAATGAAATGCCCCTCACAGGCACAGCCCCACTGCATAGTCCCTCATCCCCCTGCTTTGGTGCTAACAGGCCTCCCTGAAGCCTCCTGATGCCAAAAATGGGGGTGGGGTGTGCTGCACCTCCCCACACCCAGTTTTTAGTTCCAGGAGGCTTCAGGAAGGCCTGCTAGCACCAAAAAAGAGGATGGGGGGCATGCTGCTCCCCCACGCCCAGTTTTTGGTCCAGGGAGGCCTGCTAGCACCAAAATGTGGGGGTGCCACATACCCCCACCCCTCGTTTTGGTGCTAGCAGGCCTCTCTGAAGCCTTCTGGAACAAAAAGAGGGAGTGGGGGGCTGCATCTCCCCATGCATATGCGTGTTACCCCCATCCCCACCCCCTGCGCATTTCTAAAATCAGAGACCTGAAAATCAGCTGGCTGGCGGGAGGCGTGTTCTCATGCACTATGGAGCTAACCTGGGTGAAGGCTCAGGTGCCTGCACAGATGGCTCTGTGTGCCACCTGTGGCATGCGTGCCATAGGTTCGCCATCACAGCTATAAGTCCTAGAACCCAACTGAAGCCAAGTATGGCTTTTTTCCCTTCCAATTTCAGCTTTCCACTTGGATCTATGCCACTCAGAAAAGTGATTGATTTCCTTGAAGGAAAGGTGTCACAGGGACAGTTGAATTCCAACAGCGTCTGCATAGCATCATATCAGTGGTGGGATTCAACTGGTGTAGCAGCCGGTTCGCTGACCACTCGTTCAGTGGGTTTGGAAACTTACCTTCTACTGCAGCCCAGTGTAAAACAGGTGAGGGGCAGCAATCCGCTCTGCCGCGCCTATCAGCTGGACTTCAGAAAAGGGAATATAGTTCAGTATAACACAGGGGGGTGGGGGATCTGAAAGTCAGAGCAAATCAGTTCACTCCCAGCTGATCATCAGAGCTACCTCTTCACCTGAACCAGTCCGAACTGGTAGAATCATAGCCTATTTTACATCTTTCCTATCAAGCTAGGTTGCATTTTATATACACACATATACTAGATAAATAGGTATCACTTTGGTGGGAAAGTAACAGTGTTCTGTGTGTCTTGGGGTCTAGTCATGCTGGCCAATTGACCACTGAAATGTTTTCAGACAACACTGGCTCCCCCGGCGAAGAAATGGAGATGAGCATCGCCCCCTAGAGTCAGGAACCTGGATTGTTTGTAATTATGATGAAGGGGATGAAAAAGTAACTTTAGAATTATTTACTACAAGAAAGGCCTGAAGTGCAAAAATTAATTAAGTCAGGCTGTAGCTGCAAAAGGATTCTAATGAAGATCACAGAGCTGAGCTGTATATACGTACAAATGCTTGTTCTGAAGTGTGAGATAATTGAGCAAAAGGAAAGCCGTTCCTGATATGATACATTTTCTCATCACCTTTTCAAGGGTGGTACAACTAATAGTGACTGAAGATATTAAATGAGATAGTGTGTCCCGTTGTATTTCTTGCAATCTGCCATCAGCACGAAGCATGCAAATTAGTAAAATTTAGTAAGTACGTCTTTTATCACACAAAAGTTCTTAATCTGGGTCATAACTCCTAGCATGGAATTTATTTCATATTTTCTATTTGGTCCTAACATAACACATAATCCAAAGGCAATATAAAAACCTATACACCTATTCTCTCAATATACAGTTTTTAATACCAGCATGTAAAGTAAAGGTTTCCTGGCATATTTTTAGTAATATGTGGTTGGGTTGTTTTTGTATACCTGTAAAGGGGGACCTATATTCCCAGATTATGGCATAAACCTGCATGATATCTCTGCCATCCATTAGAAAGTTCTTGTTACAATTTGCAGCCAAGTTGATATCGATAATTAAATGCTTCTACTGTCTACCGTACAACGTTATTCCTGCTGTATAGAGAATCTCTCCATGAGGTTGCTCAAAGTCTCCATCTTCCTCCTCTTCCTCTTCCTCCTCCTCCCATTTCAACTGTGAGGGATTTCCCCCCCCTACTCATGAACAAACTTCACAATTCTGGTTTTATTTACCATATTTTTCAAACTATAAAATGCTCTGGACAATAAGACACACCTAACCACAACTGCCGCCTATCCCTGCCTCCTGGAACGGGCCAAAAACCAGATGTGCAGAGGTCAAAAATGGGGTGTGCAGAGGCCAAAACAGGGTGCACGGAGGCTGAATTTGGGGCAGCGGTGGTGGGCGGTGATGTTGGCAGTGATCCCCACAGCCTGGAACAGCTGATAGGCAGTATTCTGGGAGGGCAATCCAACTGCCAATCAGCTCCTTGTGCTAAATCAGGCTATGCTGAAGCTGACCAGGCTGTTTGCTGCAAGGAGGCAAATTGCTGGGAGGCAGAGGCCAAAAGGTGGGGGCGGGTAACTGGGCGGGGCTTTGGCAACATTCGCTCTATAAGACACAAATACATTTGCACCAACTTTTTGGGGTGTTCGTGTGTCTTATAGTTAGAAAAATACTGTAATCACATCCTGAGCTATTTTGAGCTAATCAGTTAACAACCACCGCCTACATATTCTTCTCCTTTTCTTGATGCCCAGCATAGGCTTACAGAGAATTAATTTACCAACTACAGAAGAATATTTTCTAGAGAGTTAAAGAAAAAAGTTGAAGAATCCATGGCATGGTTTCACTTGTAGAACACGGAATCCAGTAGTGTAATACCTCCATTCCAGAAGTTTCCCTAGCCAGAGGGCAGCCAGGTTGAAGTAGGCTAATGCTCAGTCATTTCATTCCTAGGAGTTGGATCCAGAAATATTTAGCAGAGCTGCAAGTTCTGCTTTCCTTTAGTAGGAAACCTCTCAGGTTGGATGTTGATTCTATGAGCTGAGATCTAAATTTTCTACTTTGACATAGATGGCAAAAATGGGCATGGAATACAGCTAGTGCTCGAATTATAACAGTTTGTTTAATCAAACTTTGTGATCAAAGTTACAACAGCAGTGAAAAATGTTTTTCACAGATTTTCACAGTTACAATCTTTGCAGCAACCCCCATGGTCATGTGGTCAGAATTCAGATGCTTCGTGACTGTCTGATATTTATGACCGTTGCTGTGTGCCATGTTCATGTGATCACGTTTTGCGACTTTCTGCCAAGCAAAGTCAACGGGGAAGCCAGATTCACTTAAGGACTGGATTACTAACCTATCAACTGAGTCACTTAACAACTGTGGCAAGAAAGGTCATAAAATGAAGCAAAGCTCACTTAGCAAATGTCTACTTAACAACATAAATGTAGGACTCAGTAGTGGTCATAAGTTGAGGACTACCTGTATTACAGTGACCACAGAATAGGTAACCTGGCGTCTTCCATGTGATTTGAATTGCAACTTTCATAACCCCTGGCCATTGGAAATACTAGCTAAGTCCCTATTGCAAAAATACCAGGTTTACTAATCTAGTTTTAAGTATACTAGTACTGTAGTAAACATTATCATGCCAAGTCTACAGCTAGTATAGGTTAGAGGCAGGACGAAAGAGCTGAAACAGCTGTGCATTCATTTTCAGTTTTTTTAAAATGTTATGTTTTATAAAATTAAATTGCTGTCCATCAAATTATTTCCTTCATGGTGTAGAATAGAGGAAGGATCCTCTGATATTCTACTTTCCATCTCCTTTCTACTGCCCTTATGTAGGGTGGAAAAGGTTAAAGATGGAATTAACCTTTGGGACTTTCCATATTAATTAACACACAGGATTGCTTTGGATGGTTCTGAAAAGTTCTCTGCTCTTTTGAATTAGCTATATAGTTAATTTAAATTCTTGCTTGTTGCTCGTGTTTCTCTCTCTCCTTGCTTTTTCTGCTCTATATTACCAGTTAACTGTTTTGGTTTTTCCTGATATTTAATATGTAAATATTATACTTTATTTTTGCTCACTGTATGAGTAGCATATGTGTGTGCTCCAATTTAAAGATAAATTTAGAATTTAAATTTAGAAATTATCCAGAACAATTTTCCAATAATCCCACCAGCTGATCACCTGGAGATGACGGTTGAATTAGAATTCCTATGCTGAGTATGCCTACTCTGTTGTTCAATTTACATGCTATAACTAGAGAGTTACACATTGTGTAATGTTAAAATATTCATGACTGGGAGAGACATGGGAACAAGGTCAGCCAATGAATAGACATAGCACTGAAGTCGGACAATGGGTCCTTAAACAGATCTGAGTCTGTGCAGAGAATTGAAACAGAAACTTAAAAAGAAAGCAGTCCGCTGCTCAGAGAAGTAAACAAGCAGTCTGTCTGGGCTTGTCTGTTGAAATGAAACTAACTGCTTGTGTTTGCCAGTAACTCTCCTGCCTTGTGTTTACTTGGAAGAACCACCTGTTGGTATTGTACATTTATTCGTCTATTCTTATGTATATAAAGAAGTTAATGAGGCCTGCTGCATCAGTTATCTGTGTGTGCTTCTGGATTTGAATTTATGCAACAAACTCTGACATGTAAGACACCACATTAAAATTAAAATGAAATAAACTGTATGGCTTAGTGCAATCTGCCAATTAAGCCCATTGCGGTTTATTCAGCAAATAATACTAGAGAAGGCATAAGTTGGAGTGATGTTTAACCTGGATCATTTGCTATATAAGTCACTGTTACTCATGAGGTTGAACTAAATTTTTTACATCAACTTTTTATAGTCTGATTGCTGGAATACTACTGTTTTCAATGTTTTGCCCCCATCTATAGATTGCTATAGTCTTCTCTGTAATTGCTTTCTATTTATTTTGAAAACAACCTGGGAGAATGAACCTTTTTGTGACTTTATGTGACTGAGCACTAAAAGTCAGATCCACCCAATTCCACCAAGCTTCAGTATAAAAAGACAACAAACGTAAAATTTGCATTAGGGAAAAGAAGTGACATGATTTAGCCAAATAGACAATTTATTATATTCTGTCTGAGTTTAGATAATGTGGATCAGACCTCAACTTCTCTGAAATAAAGACAAGAAAACATATTGGTGTGTGTGTGTGTGTGTGTGTGTGTGTGTGTGTGTGTGCGTCTGTGTCTGTGTAGGAAAACATAGTTACCAGATGAGAAATCTGAGGCAGGCCTTGCTATTTTTAGAGTGCTGCACACTTGAAATGAAATTATAGCAATTAAAATCACAATTTCCTATTTCCAACTTGCAGTCATGCATGATGACAGGTGTAACAGGTACATGAGACAGGAAGGGGGTGTGCATATGCAGATCCACCCTCCCCGACTTCTCTCCTTGCCCCATAATTGTGAAACCTCCTCTTCAATGACTGGCCTGTTCTAAAAAAGAAGGTTAAAATAAGGAATGACTATTGTAATTAACATTTTCCTCTCCCCCCCCACTTTAAAAATAATAATTTCTGTTTGTGGAAATAGTGAACTGCTTTGCAAAAAATATATATCAAACTTGGTGTTGGATTCGGGCAATGAGAGGACAGACTCCAGACGATTGTGACAACAGCTCTTTATTAGTTAGGTAGTAGTGATCCAGCTGAATATGGGGTCGTGCAGCTCCCCTTTTATGGGGAGCTGGCAGACCTCCCGTCCAATCAGAACAACCCCTTGTTCCCGCCCTAGTGGCGGACCTGAGTGGAGACTACAGCAGTTTATGCAAATATCTAACACCCCTCCCTTCTTAGATGGAGTGTTCCTGTTAGTTACAAAGTCCTGTAAGTAAGCGGGTTTCTGCCTTGCTCAGGTGGACCTGCGTAATTCGGGTTGCGCCATAGTGGGTGCATGCTCGGAGTGTTCTTTTTGTTCCTCCGACCTGGCTTGGGGTTGTTGATTCCCTTCGCTCGGGAACTGCTCCGTTCTTACGCTGGCCTCTGGTTCCACCCTCGGTTCCGCTGTGCCGTAGTCGTCTGCGATGGGTGTATCGGGTTGTTGTGTCGGCAATCCTTCCGATCGTATAAGCTCTTCGTTAGATGATCTTAGGTTGGAGTGCGTCAGGCGACCTTGGAGTTGGTCGATGTGTCTTTTCCAGTTCCCACCGTCATCCAATTCTAACAAGTAGGAACGAGGTCCGGTGATGCCTATTACCTTTGTCGGAATCCACAGCATCCCCCCTGCATAGTTGTGGGCGTATACTGAATCCCCTATGCTAAAACTCCGAATTTTGCTCATGGAGTCTGGGGGTGATGTGGCAGAGTAATTTGGGTGTAGCCGATCTAGGTGAGACCTTAGTCGGCGACCCATGAGGAGTTCAGCGGGGCTCCTTCCCGTCGTGGCGCTAGGGCTAATATGTTGAATTAGTAGATAATGGTCAACCCGTGTTTGCCAATCACCCGGGCCCATCCTAGCGAGGGCCTCTTTTGCAGCTCGCACCATTATTTCCGCCTGACCATTTGATGCCGGATGGAATGGTGCGACGAGGGCATGCCGAATTCCCTGACTTGCTAAATAGGATTTGAATTGCATGGCCGTGAACTGGGGCCCGTTGTCGGAGACTAGAAGATCGGGCAGGCCGTGCGTGGCGAAAAGTCTCTGTAGTACATTGATGACCGCCTCTGCCGTGATCGAGGTCATCAGGACTACCTCTAACCATTTGGAGTATGCGTCCACAACTATTAAGAACGTCTGGCCCTGAACTGGTCCTGCGAAATCTATGTGTATTCGCGACCAGGGTGCCTGCGGTTTGTCCCACTCCGTAGCGGGCGCTTCAGGGGGAGCTGGTCTGGATTCTTAGCACGGATTGCAAGTAGCCACCCATTCCTCTATCTCCTTGTCCATGTTAGGCCACCAAACGTAACTCCTTGCTAGTGCTTTCATCCTTACAATCCCTGGATGCCCTACATGCAAAGCTTCTAATACATTCTTCCGCAGTTTGTGCGGTACAACAACTCGATCCCCCCACAATAAACAACCTTTCAAAACTGACAGTTCATCCCACTTAGACCAAAAAAGTTTGAAATTGGGTCCCACAATCCCTTTGGGCCACCCCCTCCATACCCAAGTTTGCACTTGTCTGATTACGTTGTCCTTAGCAGAAAACCTAGCAACGTCCACAGAAGATACTGGTCCTGTGTCCAAACAGTCAATCAAAAGGACCGGTATCTCTGGAGTGGAGTCGGCCAACAGTTCCGGCAACGGGCAGCAGCTGAGCACGTCCGCGTGTCCCAACGTAGAACCTGGTCAGTGTACCAGTTTGTAGGAGTACACAGCCAGGAAAACAGTCCACCTGGTCATGCGCGGGGAGAGGGAGACCGGTGTGGGTCGGTTTCCCGCCAGTAGACCCAGCAATGGCTTGTGGTCCGTCACAAGTTCGAAATCGCGTCTGTAGAGATATTCGTGAAAACGCTTGACTCCCGCCATAGCGGCCAACGCCTCCCTGTCCAGTTGGCTGTAGTTGCGTTCCGCCAAAGACAATGTCCTTGAGTAGAATGCGATGGGGGCTTCGTTTCCATTTGGCATTCTGTGGCTGAGTACTGCGCCGACGCCAAAAGGTGAGGCATCGCAAGTTAACACCAGCGGTAGGGTTTGGCTGTACTGGATTAGCAGAGAGTCGGCCGTCAGCAGGTGCTTGACTGCGGCAAAGGCGGTCGCCTCGGGACGTCCCCAGGTCCATTTTGCGTTCTTCGCTAAAAGTCGGTGCAACGGTTCAGCAACGGTAGCTTTCTGTCTGAGAAAGATGATGTAGAAGATAAGAAGTCCGAGGAAGGCCTGCAACTCGGTCTGATTTCGTGGTGTGGGGGCGTCCTGAATTGCCTTAATTTTTTTCGATGTCGGGTGTATTCCCAGTCCATCGATCCTGTAACCCAGGAATTCTACGCTGGGCACGTTAATTTGGCATTTTCTCTTTTTCAGGCGGAGACCCTTTTCTCGAATTCTGGCCAAAACAATTCTAGCACGCTTTAATAGTTGCTCCTCATTTGCAGCCGATACTAAGATGTCGTCGAAATAAGGGACGACTCCTGGTATGCCCTGCAAAAACCGTTCCATGACGCTTTGGAACAATCCCGGAGCAATGCTTACGCCGAATTGTAAACGGTTGCATTTAAAAGCACCCCTGTGCGTCACTATAGTTTGGGCCTCTGCTGTGGCGCTATCCACTGGCAGCTGCTGATAAGCTTGTGCCATGTCTAATTTTGCAAAAAAAATTCCTGGCCCCAACGAGTGCAATAGGTGCTGTACTACGGGCACAGGATATGCGCTCTGTTGGAGAGCGACATTAATTGTGCATTTATAGTCCGCGCAGATGCGGACTGACCCGTCTGGCTTAACCGGGGTCATGATTGGGGTTTCCCAGCGAGCGTGGTCCACTGGTTTGAGGATTCCTTGCTCGACCAGCTTATCAATTTCTTTATCAATTTTGGGTCGGAGCGCAAAAGGCACTCTCCTGGGTTTGAGTCTGATGGGTGCCACATTTGGATCCAAATTGAATGAGATTGGTGTCCCCACATATTTACCAAGGCTGGGGCTGAACACATCCTCGAACTCCTTAAAAATTCCTTCGGCGCTGCTGTTGCCCACGGCGTTGATGCCGGTGACTTCCAGCCCCAGGGGTTCGAACCAATCCAATCCCAGGAGGCTCTGCAGTGGCGCGCTGGCTACGGTTACGGGCAGTTGGGCCGTGATGTCTTTGAACTGGACTCGGAACGTGCCTTGACCCACGATGGGGACCCTGTTCCCCTGGTGATTTGCAGGGTTAAGTTGGATTTGGCCAACAACCGTTTCTGCAAAGAGATGTCCCGCACTCCGCATATGAGGCGTTCTAGGATGTGCTCATCCAGATTCCTGAATTCACAATACGTTGCTGCCTTTTGGAGCGCTGCAACGTACTGGTTGATGGATTTGTCCGCTTTCTGGTTCCTCATGTGGAATTCGTGGCGGCGAATGTGGCGGGAAGGTTTTGGCACGTAGTGCGTCTGTAGCATCTGTTGTAGCGCCGTCCATGTTACCGCCTGGATGGGGGTTGGCTCCGATAGATCCCTGGCCGTCTCGAAGACCTCTCGACCACAGTAGCCCAGGAACATATTCTTTTCCCGGGAGTCTGGTACTCCCATGAGATCGTTTGCCTTGAGGAAGCATTCGAATCTCAACATGTAGGATTCCCAATGTTCGGCTACTGGGTTGTACGGGGTTGGTGGAGCGTGCATCGCCATCTTGTCTTGCGTTTGAATTTGCCGCGCTGAGATGGCTGCCGGGATTTCCGCCAAAACCCGGGGCTGGATCGATTCCGTAGATTCTTGCTAGTAGATCTTCGTCCTATCTGCCTCTCGATCCCACCCTCGTCACCAGTGTTGGATTCGGGCAACGAGAGGACAGACTCCAGACGATTGTGACAACAGCTCTTTATTAGTTAGATAGTAGTGATCCAGCTGAATACGGGGTCGTGCAGCTCCCCTTTTATGGGGAGCTGGCAGACCTCCCGTCCAATCAGAACAACCCCTTGCTCCCGCCCTAGTGGCGGACCTGAGTGGAGACTACAGCAGTTTATGCAAATATCTAACACTTGGCTAGATAGAAATACACATGGATGGAAATGTTTGGGAAGGAACTATTGTTTTTCAGAGCTTATGGCAGCAAGAGGCAGTGTTGTGAGGGGAAAAATTGAGGATCGAATTGCAATCAGGTGCAGTGAATGGCTTACCAGTATTGAAAGAAGTGGAATTGCCTGTCCAACTGGAATAGGAGTCAGCTGCTGCTACACCTAGTAGAAAAGAGGGTTGAAAATATTTTTCCCTTTATGCTGTGGGCTGTCATGGCAGTTTTCCATATCTGCCTTTCTTCTTGCATTTTACAAGAAGAAAGTGTCTTAAATCTAAGATTTACAGGACAACCATCTGCCCTGTTGCACTGTATGGCACTGAATGGTGGGCATCAACAACATGGACCGAAAGCTATGGTGTGCCATGGAAAGGCAAATGCTCCATTGGATATCAGGCAACTCCCTTCTTGACCACATCACAAATGATTCCATTCAACAGCATCTTGGTATGACACCAATCACAGAGAAGATGAGAGAAGGCCAGTTCCGCTGGTATGGACATGTCCAGAGAGCAGCATCTTCCACCATTGCCAAGACTGCCTACCAACTAGAAGTCAATGGCCGGTGACCTCACAAGCATCCAAAACAGAGATGGAAAAACACCATCAACAAAGATATGCAAGCCACGGGCCTGCGCTCTGGAGATGCAGCTGACCGTACAAAGTGGTATTCAATGATCCGAAAAGTGGACCCTGCACCTGTGAGGAGGAGGAGGAGGAGGAGGAGGAGGAGGAGGAGGAGGAGGAGGAGGAGGAGGAGGAGGAGGAAGAAGAAGAAGAAGAAGAAGAAGAAGAAGAAGAAGAAGAAGAAGAAGAAGAAGAAGAAGAAGAAGAAGAAGAAGAAGAAGCTGCCACTGGCACCTCTATTTTAAAAACTGGAGCCTTGAAAGATGCTACCATTAAGTCCACCAATCTGGGCTCAAGTAAGAACAAAGTAATCGAACAGGAACATACACATATAGCTAATGTTAACATAGTCTGTTACACCCATCCCTTCCTTTTCTGTTCTTCAAAATCACCTGGTGGCTCTGAAGCTCATACTCTCAAATTGGTTGCGATGTCAAATCTGGGGGAGTTTTGAAATCCATATCCATGATGACACAGCAGGTTTATCTGCAATAAGCTGCGTGAATTGTGATAAGGACTTAGCAAAGAAAAGTAGGGGCATTGCAGAGCTTTCTCTCTGCAGATCCTGGGTCAAAAGTGGGCTAGTCAGACACAACTATTTCATTTTTGCATTTTTAGATGCTTTCAAGGTTTTGCTAGGTTGGCAAAACTATAGATAAGTACAAATGGAATATTGCACCTTGTCTTGCATTTCCCTAGTTAATGGCCATGGCCCGTCAAAAACAAAAATGTACCTTAAACCTGGACATGGTACAAAAAAATGTCCTGCACTTCATCTTTACGAGGCAGCTAAAATAATTCATTCCAAATAGCTTCTTTTATATCAATCGTGCCCCTACACCCATCACCATGGAAGTCAAGTCCATATGAGAACATATTAAAAAAAGCTTCAAGCAATGAACTCAACCCTTTATGTTCTTCATGGGTAACCACCGTACCTTCTGATTCCACACAATTTTTTCCTCCAATAACAGTGTAAAGGATGGCTCATTATCCACCTCTCCCCTGCCCCAAAGATAAATTCTTTCTTAGATCCACACAGCGATTACAAATATTCACAGATAATAACAACAAAATTATATTGGTGTAACTCTGCTTGGCCTAATTTAAAACTTCCTAGAGGTTAAATGTAATAAATTACACTTACTAGAATGATAGACAAAATGTAGTTTTTTCTCAATTGTACCACTATATAAGTGGTATTACACAAGCAAGTATTTTAAGGGAGGAAGGTTTAGGGTTAGCTTCAGGGACCACTTTTACGACACACCACAAACTGCAAAGATCAATCTTTATAATCTTGAGAATTAAAGAAGAATGACTGTTTCTTAGTTGAACTTCAAAGGTAACAACTCAACTCTACTTATCTAAGAGTAAGCTTTGCTGAGCTTAATAGGGCTTAGTTCTCAATAGATATGTACAGGAGTATGCTGCGTGTTATTGGAGTTTTTTCCTAAGAGTCTGCAAGATCTCTCTCTCTGTATGTGCGCGTGTTTTAATGACAAGAACCAGAAAGCAAGAAACAGACTGCATTTTTCTCAAAGCCCCGTCCCTATGCTTTTTCATATAATAAGGATTGCATGTAGGTTGCCAGTTGCTCAGGAGAAGGAGGAAGGAGAGCAGGTTACATTTTTTAGAGAAGGTTTCTGCATACTTTTTCTGCATAGAATGCCATAAAATTGTTCTGAATGTCAGAATGTTTATTGATCTGGCATATCGATGGAACTGGCCTTTAATTCTTCTGCAGGCAGGGTTATCTGTAGCATGTGGTAAAGAAACGGCAAAGTGCAGATTACATCATTGTCAATGCCATTTTGACTTTTTTTTTAACACACCCTGCTAATGTCGTGTTTAAACTGTGTATCCCATGAACATTTCTGAATTTAGTTCCACCATCCTACAATACATACACTGATGAATGGGGGACCGAGAAGTGATTAAAAGCAAAATTATTTTTACACAATAAACTTGAGGCTGGGAGAGAAGTTCATTTATTGGCTCACTGCCCTTCTCTGTTAATGCAGGGAAAGATTCACGTGACTGCGGATAATTTAGTAGGTACGTGCAGAATGGGGCTGTTGGTAACAGGTATAATTGGTTTTCATGTTCTGATGTGTTTTAGTAATTTAGTAAGCCACTTTACACCAATTTGTAAAGAAAAATAAGAGCACTATTCTCCTCATTCTATTAGATTTGTTGCCAGGTTGCTGATTAGTTATGCTTCCCAGGTTGTTTTGAATCTAGATACCACTAATATTCTCATGATTGTTTATAACTTGGGAGAAATGTTGCATCATTGGTCAACAATTTTTCAATCAACATACTTCAATCAATCATACTTTAGTTTAAAACCTGGGACCCATCACTTCCATAAGATTGAAATTGGTTAAAATTGTTGCCACTTCACTATTGCTGCACTGCGGAAGTAAACAGCACAGGGGTTGGCAACTTGGCAACATTTAAGACTTATGGACTTCAACTCCAGAATTCCTCAACCAGCCATGTTGACTGAGGAATTCTGGGAATTGAAGTACTCAAGTGTGGAGACATCTGACATGCTATCTTCATATTATAGCCCAGACAATGATGAAAAAAGTGACAAAACATGTATTTATCTATGGAGATTCTCAGTCATTCAGGTCATGGTTGACTCTTATTTTAATGTTAGTGCTTGCAATATGTACTGTACTGAATCATGGAAGAACGCACTAAATCATTCAAACCACGTACTGTAGTCTATAAAAGAGCATGAAGATGGTGGAAATGTTTTTAGTAACTGTAAGATAATGACGATGATGAAGATGAAGATAGATAGATGGATAGAAAGAATGTTAGTTAGATGATAGCTAGCTAGATGATAGCTAGCTAGATAATAGATGAGAGATAGACAGACAGACAGACAGACATAGATATTGTAGAAGATGCATATTCTTACATGTCCATACTTATACATACCAAACGCTAAACGCAAAATGAAACCTATATTTTGAATACTTGACTGTAACATTATTGACTAAGATATGCAAAATAATTTTATAGCCCAATGTTAATGAATGTGAACTTGTAATTTATTTTTCCTGTTTTATATTTTGTCTTATTTTAGTTTATGCGCTGAAGTTAATCTTGAGCATTTTTAGCTGTTTGTATATTATAAAATGTCTACTGTTCACCAAAAATAAGACAAAAAATTGAAGTGTTGTGATTATTGCTTTATTCAGACTTTCCAAGCAGACTGTTTGATCTGCGATGGTATTTTCACGAACGCAATGCCACCCACAAGCCTCTCACATCTGTAACAACCTTGCCTATATTTTGTGAGGATGTGGGAAGAAAAGAAAATGTATCCTTGCCTGAATGCTCTTGATTTCTCCCACTCCCCAAAGGGATGTAAATTTATTTAGTTATTTAGTTCAACAATATAAGTACTCAAGATTAAAGATGGTATATTTTTTTTAAAAAGAAACCATTTTTATTTATTTATTCAATTTCTACCACTGCCCATCTCAGACAAGTGACTCTGGGTGACATAAATCAAGCATTTTAAAATGAAACCGATCTAATTCACCCTTCCCAGCCTACTATGTGGAACAGGATACAGTTATTCTTCTAGCAGTGCTCTGAATTGTATGTTGCAATTCTCTCTTCCAAAAGTGCACACCAATATATGTTGATTTTAAAAAGGGACATATGAAAATAAATGGAAATATGCTTTTTCCACTTTGAAAATGATACCCTGTTCCCCTGAAAACAAGACCTCCCTGGATAATAAGCCTAATCAGGCTTTTGAGCGCATGGGCTAAAGTAAGCCCCTCCCCCCAAAAAATAAGCCCTCCCCAAAAACATTGCAACACAGCAGCAGCCAAGAGGTGACCCTGCTCACTGCCTCCTGCACCTCAAAAATAATAAGACCTCCCCCAAAATAAGGCCAAGCACTTATTTTTTTGGGGGGGAGGTCAAAAGCAAATAAGACCCTGTCTTATTTTTGCGGAAATATAGTGCAAAATGCGAGATAGATAAATACTGATTCATTGATAGTTGATAAATAGGGGGAAATGTTTCTTGAGTGGCATGATATAATAAGAAGTGCTATATACAGACTTGCAACTAAAGTAATCTAATAATGTTTGTAAAAATAAATAAATAAATAAATAAATAAACAAACAAACAGATGTTAATTAATTAATCACTTTTACTTTTTTAAAATATCCATCTCTCTCTCTCTCTCTCTCTCTCTCTCTCTCTCTCTCTCTCTCTCTCCCCTCTCTCTCTCACACACACCATTCGTCTAAAATATAATAGTGTACGTTTCACTTGAAAAAACCTGAGGCAATCAAAATGCTGCAGGTATGATGGATTGTGCCAGCCTAGAACATTGTGCTATCCCAAAGTATTTAAGAGTATCTCTGGACCTCACACTTACCTTTAGGAATACCTGTTTTAACCCCAAACAAAAAAATATTTGCTAGGAACAATATTCTGAGAAAAATAACTGAGCACAAGATGGGGCACCCAACCGCACACGTTAAGAATTTCTACATTAGCCCTATGTTACATTGTAGGTGAATATGATACCTCTATTTGGTATAGATCAAAACATGTGGGCCCTAAATGAAACAGCGAGACTGGTCATGAAGGTGTCTAAAACCGGCCCAAATACAAAAGATGTATTACCAACTGGTATCCCACTCCAAAATTCTGCCACGGAAGGGCTACGTAGAAAGAGTGGGTTAAAACAATGTCTGTAGAAACACACATACGGCCATCAACTTGCAAGATCAAGACTAGGATTGTAGATCAGTTTCTTCAAAACTCCCACCCTTCCTAACAACCAGCTGCTGCAGACTGCCCAGGAGCAATGGAAGGTGAGTAAGAAGCTACCAGGCAATTGTCGCCTGATCAAAAATAACCTTGGCTTGAATGAAGGTGAATAAATAGACTGCACTTTGGGTAGGAAAACCAAAGGACAAGTTAAGAAAATGGAGCTTCCAATGCAAGATATTTTGGGACTAGGGGGAAGAACAATTCATCTCACATATGTTGCGGTGCATACAATGTCTACATGAACGGAGGAAGACCTCATGCTGGGGAGAGAAAATGCAGTCAATGTGCAAATACTGGTCAATTTAATTTTAATCTAATTTTTTTACATACGTTTTACATGGGCTGTATTTTTATTTTATATTTATATCTCTCTTATTTGCTCAGTGTTGAATGGTGTGTGTTTACAATTTGAAGGTTCTTCTGACATGAATAAAGAAAGATCATTTTCCAAGCCAAAACAGCTCAGTTTGCAGCCCTACCTTAAGAGATTGTCGCTAAGTAAAGTTTATGCTATGAAAGACATGACATAGGAAGAAAAAGGGAATAAAGAGAGATAGGAAAAAAGGAAAGTCTAAGGTAATGATAGCTAGATTATTCTAGAAGCAATAAGATAAGACAAATCAGAGTTTGCAGCATCCTGGAGAGTGCTCCATTAGCCTTGGAGTAGGCAACACTATAAGGACGTGGTGGCTCAGTGGCTAAGACAATGAGTTTCTTGATCAGAAAGGTTGGCAGTTTGGCGGTTCGAATCCCTAATGCCACATAATGGAGTGAGTTCCCATTACTTGTCCCAGCTTCTGCCAACCTAGCAGTTTGAAAGCATGTAAAAATGCAAGTAGAAAAATAGGAACCACCTTTGTGGGAGGTAACAGCATTCCGTGTACCTTCAGTGTTTAGTCATGCCAGCCACATGACCACAGAGACGTCTTCAGACAGTTCTGGCTCTTTGGCTTTGAAAAGGGGATGAGCACCACCCCCTAGAGTCAGGAATGACTAGCATATATGTGCAAGGGGAACTTTTACTTTTACCTATAGGCAATACTATACCTGCCACCAGAGCCACTTCCTCCAAGACTTCAATATTTCCTAGTAAAGCCTTAATGGTGGACAGCAGCTGTGCTGCTTGTGTGTAGTGCAAAAGATTAAGTAGACAGTACAATCCTAGGAGAACTGGAGTGATCTGGCCTATTGCCATATTTCAGCCTGCAACTCCATAATTGCATTCTGAACCAAGTGAAGCCTTCATGATGTCTTCAAGGACATTAAAGTAATTGTTGCTGGGGGTTAATGACGCATGTTGAATAGTGGGAAGAGAAGAAGACAGGTCACAGCTGGTTTACCCAGTGAAGTTGGCAAAAAAATATTCCTGGCCGTTGGCATCAGTAGAGAATAAAGCATCAAATCCAGATCAGAAGCAACTCTGCATTACATACTTGATCAGCAGAAATAATGGTCCCTTCTCTTGTACTGCAAGTATTCTCAGTTCTATTGCCAGATTTGCTAATTGTCAGCAGTTCTGAGCAAAACCAAGTATGACATTAAAATACAATGGGCTGAATGAAAATGAAATGGAAAGCCTTAATGATGGGCAGCAGTTGTGCGGCTTGTGTGTAGTGCAAAAGATATAAGTAGACAGTTGATTCCCCCCCCCCATTTAAATAACCATTTGAAAAGAGCCTGATCAGAATTGTGTCATGTGGGAAGGGGGTGTTCACAGTTTCTGTTTCTTCCTAGGTCAGATGAAAAATACCCCAAAGCTGCAATTAGTCCCTATAGGACTAGGCTAGTATCATGAGTAGTCAGAGTATCCAGGAGCAATTTTCATCAGAACCATACTGGGATAGAAAGAATCAACCCCCCACCTCTGCATCATTGTCTCAGTCCTTTCTTCATGGTGATTATTTTTTAAAAAATCAGGATTTCTTGTTAACTTCTGGGATCTCACTCTGCCTATTAAATCATGCGCAGAGGTATTAAAGTTCCTATTCTGAATTGAATGCAAGCTGAATTAGCAAACTGAAGATGAATTGATTGCTTTGATAATATGTGAGAGGCTAAAAATGAAAAATGTGAGAGGCTAAAAATGAAAAATGTAAAACTGACAGATTATACTGTAACCTTCTTCAAAGAAGCTCACATGCTTTTGCTGTTTTAAGATGTTATTTATGATGATTAACAATAGTAACTGTGGCCCCGCCATTTCCCAAATAGCCTTCAATAATGCAGCAGGCATTTAGGGACAGATAAGAGAACAAATCTGGCAATCAATCGATCTTTCTAACAGTATTTCATTACCCTATGACTTTAGTAAACATAGGGAGTTAATTAACAGTGGTAACACTGAATGAATAAGTGCAAATGCACCAGATTCCAAATCACTTTTGATTTTATGACAGTGACATCAGGTAATCATCATGTGACAAGTTTCTGTTACAGAAATGCTGTTTAGATGTACCCTACGGCATGCAGCTGCCTTCAGCATTTTTCTGCCCCATCTACCCAGCCTGAGGCATCTGGCTATTTCTGCCTAATGATAAGGTTGGTTCTGCTGAAGTGTTGGCTGGAAAAATATTTCATCGATTTACAGAAAAAGTTGTCTTTTAAGGAACAGCTTGTCCTTCCTATTTTTAATTTGTGGGTTTGCCAAACTCACAATACAGAGTGTGATTTATCACAGAAAGATTAAAGTGCCTCAGTTTTTATTATTGGTTTCATATTTAATCTGTTTTTAAAAATTGGTTTTTGCTGTTGTTGAAGAAACTGTAGTGTGAAAGCTTTGAAATCAGTCTCAATGCTTTTTGTTGTAAAATACAGTTGGGTGGACATCTTGATTTAATGTGGAAAAGAAAAATTCTGGGTTGAAGGGTTGACAGTAATTATTCTGTCATTATTTTCACTCACATTGCGTGCACACATGCGCACAGGAAAAAACTATCTATTCAGAAAGCAAACCTTTAGCTGAATAAAGGTTCCTTTAAAATATATATATATATATATATATATATATATATATATATATATATATATATATATATATATATATATATATATATATATATATATATATATATATATATATATATATATGCTGGTTTTGTTGTATTCGGGTCTTTTCCCGTGTAAGGTTGAGATTGTCTTTGCAACGTTTCGGCAGGATCTCACCTGCCATCTTCAAGCTATGGGCTTAAAATGTGATCGGAGCTGCCGTCTTTCTGTAAGTCTTGGTGGGAGGGGGTGGGGGGCTGGCTTTGTTTCAGTAAGTGGAATGATTGGTTGTGTGGTTGTATCATGATTGGTAGATTGGTGTTGATTGGTGCAGGCTGCGTGTGCATTGTTGTTTTGTATTGTAACGGCTTGGGTGGTGGGTGGTGTTCGTTTGTTGGCTAGGACTGGTTTCCAGATGTTTGGTAGGCGGGAGGTATCATCACGATTGTTCATGTTGTGGGGGTGTTTCTCTATTTCGATATATATATATATATATATATATATATATATATATATATATATATATATATATATATATATATATATATATATATATATATATATATATATTGTATTTGTACTGATAAATAAATAAAGGGAGACTAGTATAGATCTATTTCAAGCTAATTAGCTCTCATCAGCTAGCCATACCCTACTGGGATTTGAACCTGGGCTGTATTATATCTTAGGCAGGAGTCTTAGCCACTAAAGCACAGGCTCGCCTCCTTATCAGTTGAAGGCACCTTAAAGCTACAGGACACGAAATCAACTTTGAAGGAGCCAGGTTAATCTCCAAAACAGAACACCTCCACAAGAGAATAATCATGGAAGCCATCGAAATAGAGAAACACCCCCACAGCATGAACAAACGTGATGATACCTCCCGCCTACCAAACATCTGGAAACCAGCCCTAGCCAACAAACGAACACCACCCACCACCCAAGCCGTTAAAATACAAAACAACAATGCACACACAACCTGCACCAATCAGCACCAATCTACCAATCATGATACAACCACACAACCAATCATTCCACTTACTGAAACAAAGCCACCACCCCATCCCCTCCCACCAAGACTTACAGAAAGACGGCAGCTCCGTTCCCATTTTAAGCCCACAACCTGAAGATGGCAGGTGTGATCCTGCCGAAACGTTGCAAAGACAATCTCAACCTTACACGGGAAAAGACCCGAATACAACAAAACCAGCATACCTACACCCGTGAAAATCTACGAAAACAAATTATATATAGATAGATAGATAGATAGATAGATAGATAGATAGATAGATAGATATAGATATAGATATAGATATAGATATAGATATAGATATAGATATAGATATAGATATAGATATAGATATAGATATAGATATAGATATATGATAGATTATATATATATATATATATATATATATATATATATATATATATAGATATAGATATAGATATAGATATAGATATAGATATAGATATAGATATAGATATAGATATAGATATAGATAGATAGATAGATAGATAGATAGATAAATAGAGAGATAGAGAGATAGAGAGATAGAGAGATAGAGAGATAGAGATAGAGATAGATATAGATATAGATATAGATATAGATATAGATATAGATACATATATAATAGAAAAGGAAATGATGAAAAAAGTATACTGATCAAATTCTAAGATTTTTAGACCAAATTAGACAATTAGATGCTCTGTTGGGTCATTGTTTCGGAAATATTTTCCTACCAAACAGAGACACAGAATGATCAGAGGTGGGCAAAAAGGTAGTGGGAGAGGAAAGGGCCAAATCCTGCAGGTCATTGAGTTTCTTTGTGGAAGCATTGGGAGCATTGGAAATCTCCTTTCCTTTCCTTTCCTTCCCTTCCAAGTTAAAGGTCAGGACAACGAAAACTTTAACAATATATAGATATATAATGCAACCTTTTTGAATCTGGAGAATTTGGGAGCTGAAGATCAGTCCACATAGAAAGGTTATAAGATTGTGGAAAACTGAAATAGTATCAGTTTTTGTAAATAAAAATATATATGAAAAAGTGGGGGGGAAAACAGCAAAATGCACGGATTCTTCAATCACCTTTTCTTCTCCTGTTTTTGATCAGAATACCCTGCACTTTGAAAAAAGTGTACTGTCCTTTCACTCCATAAGATAAAACTGATTTTTCAAAACATCTTTGTCCTACACTCTTAAAGTGAGAGGCCTCTCAACTCACACACTTTGAAAGTGACAGTGCTTTTCAGCTAATCCAAAGTGTAGGAAGGAGGAATGTTTGGGTGGGAAGATCATTAGTTTCAAGCTCAGCTAGAAACAACACATGACAGGTCCTCCCTGAAGAGATGTTGAAAACTGAGAGTCAATTGTGAAAGTAGTCATTTGGCAAGCAAGCAGGTCCACAGATTTGACGTCTTTAAGGTTCCAAGAACAGCAACAAACAAAGATGACATATGCGTGCTTAGAAAGTCGCCCACAGTGCAGTAGGCAGCCAAATTAAACATGAAGAAGATATCAAAAGTCTTTTTAACCCCACCCCCCACCTCCATCTGTTGAGCCGACAATGCTATTTCTGCAAATAGATTAAAGTTGGGGAGTGAATATTTTAATGTTTATAGGACACTTGAGTTATTCTGGGCTGATTTCAGTTCTGTCGCTTGAAGACTATCATTCTTTCAAGTCGCAGTCCTCTAGAAGTCAGTCTTTGAGGACTGAATGGAACTTATTGCAAAGTGGAAATGAGGAGGAAAGTGCTCTAGGATCTCAAAATGCTTTGAAGGCTGGTTGTGTGTTTAACAAGCCAACCAGATAAGTTGCAAATCAACCTATGTTGTCTGTAATATAATTTTCTCAAAATTTTGAGAACAGGAGGAGAATGAGGGTGACATTTAGTCCTGGATCAATAAACTACTTACACACCTACATATTATAGACTGTATCTTTGTTATTGAGTCTTTTCTTTTCATATTATGCTTTCCATTGCTAGCTCCACACAAGTGTGTGAATTATTGTGATGGTGGAAAATCGATCAAAAAGTTTAAAAGAAGAGTGGGAGGAACTAATGTACCAACTTAGGAACTCTGGCAGAAGATCAATGGTGAATCAACCCAAAAAAAAGGTCACATAGAAAAGGTCAGTTGTATAAATATTTCCCAATTTCTAGAAATAGACCGATTCCCAGGTTCTGCAAGAAGAATGACACCGATGCAAGCAAGAGAGAGGAAAAAAGAGCACCCGTGTAAGTCAGGGGTAGTTTGCTACTGGCATTACTGCCAGTCCGGTGTGCAAATTTTTTTGCACATGTGCGCTTGCTTCAATCACACACACACCAAATGCACACTCTGCATGCATGCACATTTACACCTAAACATGTTTGCTCATGCACAGAACATAAGAAAAGGGAAAAAATTAAATTTCCACAATGGAGAATGTTCTGCACATGCGCAGAAGCAAAAATAAAGAAGGAGCCGCCGACAATAGAACCTGGGAATCGGTGTGTGGGCGGCCGAGTTACTACCTACTCAGCCAAACCGGTCCAAACCAGTAGGAGCCAACCTCTGATGTAAGTATATTGTACCTGAAAGAGGGATGCTTTTTCAGATTTAGGAAAGGAGGAAGCTCAAATACTACAAAAGTGATGAAACAGAAGGTGGGAGGTCTGTTTACAACATGCATTCAAGCTAGGTTGCCAATTTCTAGTCTTCCAGCCTGAGAACCCAAGGATGCTTCCAAGCTTCCTGGGCCACCCTTATCAGATGTCTCAAGACCAATAGGAATCACATAAATTGTACAATAATACAATATCTTACCATACAATTGCATTTGTTTCACATACCAGCAAGGTCACGCTCAAAATCCTACAAGCTAGACTTTAGCAATATGTGAATAAAGAATTACCAGTTTTTGAAGACACAGAGGAACTAAAGATCAAATTGCCAACATTTGCTGGATTATAGAGAAAACAAGGGAGTTCCTGAAAAACATCTGCCTCATTGACTACATTAAAGCCTATGATTGTTTAGATCACAACAAACTATTGTGGCGAGTCCTTTAAGAGATGGGAGTACCAGACCACCTTACCTGTCTCCTAAAAAACCTGTATGTAGACCAGGAACCAGACATGAAACAACTGAGTCAGTGGTGGAATTCATATTTTTTTTTACTACCGGTTCTGTGGGTGCGTGGCATGGTGTGGCTTGGTGGGCATGGCAGTGGAAGGTTACTGCAAAATCCCCATTCTCTCCCCACCCCACCAACCTGCTTTCCAGCTCCATTCTCCTGTGTAGAGCAACAAAAGAAGACCCACCCAATCAGCTGGGACTTGGGAGGCAGCAAATAGATAGGGGCAGGGCCACCCAGAGGTGGTATTTGCTGGTTCTCTGAACTACTCAAAACTTCCGCTACCGGTTCTCCGGTATCTGTCAGAACTGGCTGAATATCACCTCTGAATTGATGGGTTCAAAATAGAGAAAGCAAAAGGACAAGGCTGTGCATTGTCCTCCTGCTTATTTATCTTATATGCAGAATATATCATATAAAATGCCAGGCAGGATGAATCACAAGCTGGAATTAAGACTGCCAGGAGAAATATCAACAACTGCAGATATGGAAACGGTACCACTCTAATGGTAGAAAGTGAAGAGGAACTAAGGAGCCTCTTGATAATGCTGAGAGGAGAGTACAAACATTGGTTTGAAAATCAACATTTTTTAAAAAAAAAACCTAAGATCATGGCATCACTTCCTGGCAAATAAAAGGGGAAGAAATGAAAGCAGATTTTATTTCATTTTATTTCATGACTGCAACTGCAGTCTTTGCTATTATTTTCTTTTCTTTTCTTTCTTTTCTGTTATTAGCTGACAATTAAGATATAATTTGCCTTATCAAAGCATTTCACATTGTCTTGCAAACTTGATCTGTACACTTAGTTGTCCACAGATGCTTTAGTTTAGTACATGGGCTAGGCTCTTCTCTAATCTCCAAAGTTATTGGAGATATTGGTTGAGGCAGTGATGTGCGGTGAGGTTTATGGCTGGTGAGGCTGGTGATGTCATCAGCGCGGGCTGCGGTCCCCTTCATGTTGACTCAGGAAGGCAGGGAATGGGACCACGTGTGCAGGAGGCTGAAGCTGCCTCAGCCTCCTGCACACGTGGTCCCATTCCCCTCCTTCCTGACTCCTGAGTCAACATGAAGGGGACCACGGAGCGTGCTCCGTGGGACTGCGGCTCACACTCCGCGGTCCCTTTCATGTTGACTTAGGAAGCTGGGGAATGGGACTACGTGTGCAGGAGGGAGGCTGAGGCTAGAGGAGCCTCCTGCACACGTGGTCCCATTCCCGGACCACGTGTGCAGAAGGCTCCTCAGCGCCTTTTCCCTTTTTTTATTTTCATGATGAGAGCAGTGAGGCTCTGCCTCCCCTGCCTCCCCTGACCGCACGTCCCTGGGTTGAGGCAATAGAGAAGGCAACGTGATTCAACATGTCTGCTTTGTATCACTTTTAGAAGTAGTGCAGATCATCTAAAACTTTGGTGAAAGAAATAGGTCTTTCAAGAGGTTTGTTTGTTACACTGTGTGCCTCTGTCCCTAAAATGATTCTTATACAGCCAGACAGAAAGTCTGGGCAGAACCAAGGATGCCTGAAGCAGGGGATTCAGAGTGGGTGTCCACTCTTATTCCCCCCCCCCCAATTATCTGGAAGAACGATGTGGCTAATTGAAGTCTAATTACATTCCTCCTGTTCTATGAGCTGTCTCATCCCATTAGATCTGCCATTTTAGACTTAGGGTGATGGGTACATAGCCATCAAAAAACTTGTCCAAAAGGGAAAGACTCTTATGCTACCCACTTCCACCTAAGAAAAATCTGGATTAAATTCCACAGTTCCTAGAGTCCTTCTGGTTTAATTGAAAGCTGACATGTTAGACATATTAGCAGTTTATAATATTGCCTTGGAGGCTATATTTCTACACCACATATAGAATGTGGCGAGACAAAGCTATAAGATGTCAATCCCACAAGATTCTAAACCCAGCTCCCTTTTGACTCAATTCCACCACATCATCTGCTATCTGTGCCTCAATAGGGAATTGGCTACCCTAAACAAGGCTGCTTGCCTATTGTAGTAAGAGAGATGTAATTGTGTTTCACCACTCTTATCCTTATAGTATACACTTGAACCTGAGCTTGGCTCTCTTTTGGTCAACTTTCTCTGGTGCTCCAGTGTTGCTTCTCTAAGAGTCTTTGATAGATCAAATTACCACCTTGGAACAACATACAGAAATAAGCCACACAGAAGCAGTCTTATACAGGGACCACGTATTCTTCTGTTAACAGTAGGCAACCAAACACTCAAATGAACTGCCCATAAGATTACAGATAATCAAACTGATGCCATAAATCTCTTTAGCCGAACTATTGCACTTTATCCAATTACTCCATATAAGTAGTCATAGTAGCAGACAGTCAGAACTGGATTTCATTGAAGTTGAGCAGTCAATAAATTCAAACCAAAAAAGCAAACAAACAAATAAGGAACAGAAATTGATTGGACCAAGACAATGCCAGGTATACAATTGCAGCAAGGCAACAAAGAGGTCTAATCTGTTTGACTGCCTATATGAATTGAGTTTGAGATTACTTAAGATATGGCCATTGTTACCACAAAGGCTTTGAATTTCTGAGAATTTTTAACCAGGCTCCCAAGGCATGGAGATTAAAATTATCCATTAAGACCATAAATTGAGGCACCTCAGAACTATTCCAGATTAGATCAGGCAGGTTGGAAGGTATCCTGCCAGGCAATGGGGCAACTGGTATCTTAAAAGATTCCAAAGCAGTGGTGGGATTCAAATTTTTTTACTACTGGGAGTGGCTTGGTGTGGCTTGATGGGCATGGATTGGTAGGCATGGCAGGGGAAGGTTACTGCAAAATCCCCATTCCCTCCCCACCCCACTAACCTGCTTTCCAGCTCTGTTCTCCTGTTCAGGGCAACAAAAGAAGATCAGCTGGGAGACTGGGAGGCAAGGGGCGGGGGGCAGGGGCAGCCTATTTGCTGTTTTTCCAAACTACTTAAAATTTCCACTAGCAGTTCTCCAGAACCTGACATAACTGTCTAAATACCATCCCTGCTCCAAAGCCCTTCCATCTGGCCTTAACTACAGGCATTCACAGCCTCAGGAGTGGAGACCCTGGTCACTAATAGAGAATCTTTAAAGATCAGTGCCACCACTCTGCTACTGAAGGTTAAAGATATAAAATGCAGAAAAAGCAGTTCTCTGAGAGAGTGAGGTCACCTTCTTTGACCAAATGGATCACAGTAACACACTCCAAGTTTGTACATTCATCTACCACCAAATTATAAATGGATGAAATCTTGTTACTTATAGACATGGTATTGGCCATTAACATCTTGAGGTCCAATGTGCCAGCAATATGACCATTGAAGCATAAGGTATGAGTAAATTAATCCAGTTAGAGGACATCAGAATGAGATTGCCACTCTCTCTTGCAGTGAAACAGTGAATATTATGCCCTCCACTATACTTCCAATTTATCTCCTGATGCAATATTGAAGTTTTCAGCCAGACTTATATTCACATAAGTGCAATCTCGCAATCACCACAGAACACAAGCCAGATGTCAGAGATTTGGCAATGCCACTCATACCTCAGTCAATACATGAACCAGTGGTGGGTTTCAAATTTTTTGGGAATCTACTCTGTGGGTGTGGCCTCCCTTGTGGGAATAGATTGCTGGCCATGTGACCAGGTGGGAGTGGCTTGCCAGCCATGTGACCGGGTGGGAGTGGTCAAGATGATGTCACTGAATTCTTTGCCCCAATGGATGAACTACAATAAGATTAAAATAAGTACAAAAACAATAAAAGAGCTACTTACAGAAGGAAGATGGCTGTTCTTGCCAGTCTTCAGTATCACGGACTCCAGTGAATGGGCTGCACAAAGAAGAGACACAGAAATGAACTCTTTCATTGCATGCACTGCATTGGGATGAAACCAGCACATAAAATAATAGAAAAGGAAAATTACTCTCATTTTTTGCGTCTTCTGCACCACCACCTCACCACCTTGCTCCAACAACCTGCACAAAGGAGAGACACAGAAAGGAAGACCTTAATTGCATGCACTGCATTAGGATGAAGCAAGCACACAAAATAATAGAAAAGGAAAATTACTGTCCTTTTTTGCGTCTCCTGCACCACCACCTCACCACCTTGCTCCAACAACCTGCACAAAGGAGAGACACAGAAAGCAAGACCTTAATTGCATGCACTGCATTAGGATGAAGCAAGCATACAAAATAATAGAAAAGGAAAATTACTTTCCTTTTTTGCGTCTCCTGCACCACCACCTCACCACCTTGCTCCAACAACCTGCACAAAGACAGACACAGAAACCATGACCTTAATTGCTTGCACTTCACTATCTCAAGGATGAACACAGCACAGAGCACACCACACCCAGCAATAAAGACAGCTACTTACAGAGGAGGGATCACTGGCTTGCCAGTCTTCTGCACACCACCTTATCAATTGACTTTGCTCAAAAAACCTGCACAAAGACAGACACAGAAAGCAAGACTTTAATTGCTTGCACTTACACCTTACATAAGAATAACACAATGAAAGAGATACACTCAAGTACTTACTTGTGTTATTGCTTTTCTGGTTGTTGATATCTCCATACTGTTCTTAGGCTTCCAGATTCCTCTTTTGCAGCTTTCCTTGTCTTTACTTGTAGATCATCAGCTGTGTGGTGGTGCGCTCTGAGCCAAACTTTCACTGTAGGAATTGGGTCCCATCTCTCAACAGGTATGCCAACAACACTTATCACCATCAGATTACTTATGATTGGAACAGTTAGGAGTGTTCTTTGCTCCAAACATATGAGGTTCATTTTTGAGACCCCTCTTTCTGCCTCTGCTGAACTAACAGCAATTGTCCTGACAATATCTCTAGCTTTTCGGATACTGCCAGGAATTTTGTACTTCTCTGGATTTTTCTTCACATTTTCCAAAAAATCTCTGTAGTCGTTTAAATTAATTTCATAATTAAAAATACTGCCAAATGCATCCAATGCTTCCTCTGCATCAGCCCATGGAATGACTACATCTTCAATGTTCCAGTAATCTGGCTCCAAATATGTGATAAAGTGTAACTTGTTTGCTGCTGGCAATAGGCTACCTGTTCTTAGATGGTCGCAATCCATCAGCCTTTTCTTTAAATTGGTGATGATGCTTTCCAAAAGTTTTCCACAAGGAAGGGCAACAAATCGTTGATTTGGAGCTAAATTGATGTTTTGGAAGGCTTGTGTTTTTAGCAATTCCACAAGTTGGTTTTCATATTTGCCCTTTTTCTGTCTAAGCACTTCAAAAGCATTGATTTTCGCAATACTAACTTTTCGGCCATGATGATATTTGTCTCTCTCCCCTGTAGAGCATCTGACAGACGAGAAATCTCATTTAGGATGTCGATCATCAGCGCCAAATCCTGCAAAAAGTTTAATTTTTCAAAATGGGAAGCCATGCCTGGGAACCTTTCATTGCCCTGAAAAAACTGATGTAGCGCTGGATAAGTACGCCACACAGCCATGGTTGCCCTTAAACTACAGGCAGCCCATCTTGGTCCCAAAACTCTGCCAATCTTCACAATTTCTATGCCCAATTGTTCGGAGATTTGGAAGAGGTCATTCTGGCTCTTGCAGGATTTGTGGAAGGTGGTGTGTACTTTATCCAGGAAGATCTTGAAGTGGTTGATCTGCTTCACTTCTCTTATTGCATCATCCAGCACAAGTTGCAGGCGGTGGTTCAGGCAGTGCCAGATGATGATGTTTGGGAAGTCTTGAGCTATTCTGGTGCTGACTCCAGATTTTCTTCCAAGCATAACGTTGGCACCATCGGAGCAGAAAGTGATTAAATTCTTCCGTAGATATTCGGTGGTAAATCCAACTCTATGCAAGCTTCCCATCGATGCGGAATATATGGTCTCTGCATCTTATCTCTGCAATTCCAGACGCTCAATGAAGATGGTTGCTGGGCACTCTGGATCCTCAACTCTAACAAAAACCATCAGCACTGCTCTCATTGAAAGTGTTGAGGCTTCATCAATAATTAGACACACCTTTTGATTATTTGCAATAATCCTTGAAAACACGGTGGTCTTGATTTGGTTTGCAATGAATTCAATGATTTTCACTGCAGATCTCCGTGAATGCAAGCCAACTCCCACATCCACTCCAACCGTATTTAGCAAATTTACTTGCGCTTCGATGTCTGAGAATGGATTACATCTTTGTGCCAGATCATAAACAGTAGAAAATATTGTGCAAGTACTGGATAAATGTTTCTCAATTGACTTATCCACGGATTTGATTAAAGCTTCCTGCTCCCGTTGCTTACTGCTCTCCATGCAAATAAGGTGGGTTTTTGATTGAAAATGTTCCCTTAATTTTTTTCTGAGCAATGCTTGTTGTATATCCTTGCTTTTCCCTGCTGGTGCCACCTGGAAATGTTTCCACTCTTTGGAAACATGAATACCTTTCTCTAACGAGAACATGGGTTTTGCACAGTACTCACAACCCAACTACTTGTCGGATACTGCCAGTCCATCATACTTGTCCTTGAAGTGTCTGTATTGCTGCAAATTCCAGCAAGGAATTTTGGAACTTTTTGGAAATTTTGGAAATTCAGGAAGTTGTGGAACTTCAGTGGAGTCGATGGACTTGCTGATTTCGCCAACCTCAACTGGTGGTAGTGGTCGTGCTGGTGGTGCTGGCGGTGCTGCTGGTGGTGCTGGTGGTGCTGGCGCTGCTGGTGGTTCTAGTGCTGCTGGTGGTGCTGGCGCTGCTGGTGGTGCTGGCACTGCTGGTGGTGCTGCTGGTAGTGCCTGTTTTGGATCAGCTGATTCCTCAACTCTTGTTCTTTTGGAGAAGAAAGCGGTCATACTCTGCTGCCTCTTCTTCATTATGCTAAGTAATACTAACTGCCTGCCAAAGAAATAAAACAATATTGCACTCAATTGTGGTTGTAAGCTGAGGACTACAGGTAACAGAAGGGACCTCTGCTTTCAACCAACAATGTACAGTCTTTTCAGGAAGGATGAGAAACAGGAAAGATATAAACAAACAGGAAAGATATAGTCTTTAGTTCAAGAATGAATGTCATAGGTAGATTCCCAGAGCAATACAGATTTCCTTTTTTCTGAAATTTAGTTCTCAGTTCCAAAAAACAGGAATATATGCAAGTAGCTATTCAGAAGTTAGTGGTTAGAAGCAATGGTAAAGCAAGATATGGAATTAAAACCAGAAATATTTTGTTGGCTATTTGAAAGGGAGTACAATATATATTTAATTTTACACATGTTAGCAGCTGCTGGAATTGTGTTTGCACAACAGTGGAAAAACAGAGATATGAAAATGAATAAATATTACAATGTGCAGGAATAAATAAATTGACAATTAAAATCAAGAAGGCTTTGAATACTTTTTCACATGGGATGTGTTTTAGCAATTGCTAACTAACGGAAACAGAAATTAGAAAGCTAAATGTATGAAAGAAAACACCAATTATGTAAGGAAAGGTCACTAAAATGTATAAGGAAATATTATTAGTACTTGATTATTATTAATGCATAGATAACTGAGGGACATTACACACCCACAAACTATGACAGTAAACTCAGCTTATGCTAGAACACACAATGTTCCCAGGGAGGTACACATTAAATTTCTTAGGAAAAGTACAAGAGATGAGATCCTGAATGCACAAAGGGGGCAAGCCTTGACATATAAAGATAAGGAGATAACCCTCCTGAAACAGATCCCCAAGAAAGTGAGGGAAAAAAGAAAACTCTATTCGCAATTGGTGAATAAATTATACCAGAAGGGGGTGTGGTTTAGATGGTTGATGCCTGAAGGTATGTTAATATTCTGGGAGGAGACAAGAGTTAGGATTAATACACCCATCGAGGCGCAGGCCTTTATGGAGAAAAATAAACTCCTCCTAGAAAAACCAGATGATTCTTCAACAGACATACAACACACGGGAGGGGCCGGAGCTCTGCCAGCGGGGGGAGATGGGGCGACAACAAGAAAGCTCAGATCACACAAATGAGTAAGAAAAGCCATCTGATATAAACTGATCGAAATTACCAATTGAATTTACCACACTGACTACATGTTATTACTTAATATTGAATTTTATGCAAATGTATACTATGAGTTTGGAGGGGGGGTGCATCTACCATATTTCGCAGCTGCCAAAATTTGTAATTTTTCCCCTACCTTTTTCCTTTTGTAAAATATAAAAAAACCAATAAAACTTTGTTTAAAAAAAAAAAGAAATTAGAAATCCAAAAGTATGAAAGAAAACACCAATTATGTAAGGTAGGGTCCCTAAAATGTATAAGGAAATATTACCAGATCATTATTAATGCATAGATAACTGCGGGACATTATACTCCCACACACACACAAACTATGACAGTGCCAGGAAAACACCAAAACATAAGAACCCCCCCCAAAAGACTGCAAATGAAACCAGTTTTTTTTCCCTAACCCTAAGGACAGGAAAGACAAAGCCACTGGAATAAAAACCATCAAGACATTGTGGGAAATTATAAAGGACAGTGTCAGGAAGCTCACAAAACCACCTCAGAATTACCTAAACAATGAGGGTGAAACACACTAAATCTGGCAAAGCTGCCTTGCACCAACCTGGCCTGCCCATAAAAAAGCAGCCACTTTGAGACACATAAACCTGTCTGAACACTTTTAAGCAACATAGTGCATCACAAAGAAAACATTTGCAAAAAGGAATAACATTTCTTGTAGGAAACATATTTTATAAACAATTAAAAAATAAAATTTCCCAAAAAATAATTTAAAAAAAAGATATTCTATAAATAAAAAATCCTTAAAAACATTGTTAAGTATTCCACCAGCAATAATTTATACTGCAAATATTTTAAGGTATTGTATCAGCCATAGTATACTGTAACAGTTATTTCACCAGTAATGATTTATATTGTAACCATTTCAAACTATTCCACACACAATTAAAAATGAAACCATTAAAAATATTCCATACACAATAAATTACAATAAAACGATTTTAAAAAATTCTATGCACAATACATTTTAAAGTATTGAGTATATAATATTTTAAAATTGTTTATTTTAATTTGTTTTGGATAGAATCTTTTTTTAAATAGTCTAAGACAATTTAAAAAAAGGATCCACACACAATAAATTGAAGTAGACCATTTTAAAATATTCTATACTCAATACTTTTAAGTAAAACTATTTTAAAAAATTCTATGCACAATAAATAAAATATTATTTTAAAATACATTAAAAAAATAAAAGAAAACAAAACCAGGTCACTTACCAGCAGGCAGAATCAGTAGCACTCCGATGCGATGGATCCAACTCCGATGCGATGGATGGATGCAACAGGGAGCAGGCAGGCAGAGAGGCAGCAGGACAGGTAAGACACTGGACTGGAGGGAAAAGGCCAGGGTTGTCAGTAAGCAGGTCTCCTGGCAGGCTTAGCTAGCCAGGCAAGGCTGGAGAAGGGGGGGAGGCTTTTGGCCATGTGGCCTATGCGAGGCCGTGGCTTTCGATAGGGAAGGCCTGAAGAAGGCCTTTCCCTCACAAAAGCTAGGCCGCTGCCGCCGCTCACCCACCCGCCCTCATGGCATAGGCTGCCGCTGCCCACCCACCTTTGGCCTTGTGGCCTATGCGAGCCCCCCGCTGCTGCCGCCGCCTGCCCGCCTTCAGCCGTGCGGCCTATGCGAGCCCGCAGCTCTCGCTATGAAGGCCTGAAGGCCTTCCCTCACGCAAGTTAGGCCGCTGCCACTGCCACTTGCCTGACCGCCCTCGTGGCATAGGCCGCTGCTGCTGCCAGCCCGCCCGCCTTCGGTCCTGTGGCATACGCGAGCCTGCGGAAAGGCAAGGGAAGGCCTGAAGGCCTTCCCTTGTGCAAGTTAGGCCGCTGCCACCCACCCACCTCCCGAGTCCTGCCGCTTCCCCTCGCACTTAGTTGCTTATCTGAGGGAAGCAGCAAGCTCCTGGAAGGCAAAGGGAAGGGAGTTTTGAAATGGAGGAAGACCTGGTCAGAAAGTGTGATACGAGCAGGAATGAAAGACTCTTTTGAAAAGAGAAGTCTCCAAAAGAGAAAGACTCTTTTCAAAAGAAGAATGCTGGCCGTTGGCGCCACACTTTTAAACGGGTCACCTCCAGTCCGCTCACTGATTCGCTGGACTCCAGCCAATCAGTGAGGGGGTGGGCTGGGCTAGCTTAGTTTAGTGCGGACAGGCGGGGGAGCGAGCGAGCTGCTACGGGTGGGGGAGTGAGCTAGCTGCAACGGCGATCAAGCGACAGGGCCAGTACCGGTTCCCAAAAGTTACTTCCGGGTCCGGTGATGAACCGGCTCGCCTGAACCGGTGCGAACTGGCAGGAACCCACCACTGACATGAACCCAGAGTGACTAAGACCCAAAACACCATGTAACCTGAAAAAAAATCCCACCACTCTTTTGGGAAGCTTCATCACTTCATGGAAGTCTAACTCCATTACAGATTGCAGACTTCTGTATCCACAAAGTCATAATTATTGTAAGAAAGAGTAAGGTTCTACATTTAGGCAAGAAAAATGAAATGCACAGGTAATACTACATTCAGTTTTGGTCGCCATGATGTAGAAAAGATGTGGAGACTCTAGAAAGAGTGCAGAGAAGAGCAACAAAGATGATTAGGGGACTGGAGGCTAAAACATACGAGGAATGGTTGCAGGAACTGGGCATGTCTAGTTTAATGAAAAGAAGGACTAAGGGAGACATGATGGCAGTGTTTTACAGCTCAGCAGTTCCCTAATGTATTCCATCCAAGTATTAGCTAGACCTGATCCTGCTTTGAAACCTGCTTTGGTTTCAAACCTAAAAAGGGATCATAGAAGTGGTGCAATTCAGCCGGTTCTATCCGGTTTGGGCAAATCAGTAGTGGTGGTGGCAGGAGGTTCTGCCCACCCACCTGGACATCATCACATCCCATTTTTTACATTCTGCGCATGCGCACGATCACATTTGCAAACCAGTAGCGAAGGTGAGTTGATTTCATCCCTGAATGATAAGTGTATTTAGGTATATTTCCCATATATAATTAATGGGAAGCAGAGACATCTCCACAAGGAAGGGGACACACTAATAGGCTGGTCCAAGGTGCAAGATGGGGCTATTTCAAGAGATGAGCACCCAGCGAGAGACTAAGATTGGTCCTATAAATCAGTTCTACAAACTCTGGAAAGGTCTCTCTTGTATTGGAGAGTCTATGGAATAGCATTTTTTAAAAAAAAAATGTTCTCGCTATCACATGGGAATTTGCTGAGCTTTTTTAAAAAAAAAACTTGGTTCTGGAACTAGACATTTTGTAACATCTTGATGTAACAGGTCAAACTATTCTAGGTAATTATGCTTGAAACATCCAACCCTCTGAAGGGCATGACACTTGAGAACTGATTATGAAACTTTAATATATTAAAATATAGTTATTTGCTGTTAAATGAAATTTACAGCTGGGTTGCTGCATTTGTATCCTTAAACAACATCCTATGAATTATAATTGCTATGGTAATTATGAGCCAAACTGGATTACCATGGTAACTGGCTTTTAAACATTTGCACCTGAATAATAAAAAAATATACATTTTATCCTTTTTATTCAGTCTTCAGCCATTTTGTAACTATTTCTCCTTAGGGCCTAGAATTGTACAACAGAGATGGGCAGATTTCCAAGGGAGATAAAAAGCCTGTGTGAATTGGTGGGCAGAATTGAATGACGCAACTTTTACACTCCTATGGTAAATATAAAGATGCTTAAGAATGTATATTCTAATCTACAGGATAATGTAATTCACAACACATACAGTTTCTTCTCATTCCTCTTCAAAATAATAGCTCAACAGCATTATTGAAGTTCCAAAGATTGCTTACTGAATTAATGGCAGAAACCATAGTATTGTGCTGTGTCTGATAGGTTACATTTCTGCAACATTCTCCAAATGAAGCTCCCTTTGGAGGCCATCTGGAATCTGCAGTTGGTCCAGAATACAGCAGCATATGCATTCTGGTCACCCCATGGTCTGCCTTAGTTGTACCGCTGTTACATGAATTGCACTGACTCCTAGTTGCTTTCTGGGTGCTGGTTATTATTGTTAAAGCTTGACATGGACAGGATGGGTTATTTGTGGGGACACTTCCAAGTCAACTGATAGGACCTTGGAGGCATGCCTTCTCTGTAGCCAATGTGGTCATTAAGCAAGAAATTATATGACTGCTCATGTAAGTGATTTGGTGAATGACCGCAATCCAGCATGGCCAGTTGAGATTGTTAAGCAGTTGTGCAGGTAGTATAGCCCCGGGCTGTGGACCTGTCCTGCTCTGTGGCCCATTGAAAATGGAGCTGCACAAGCAGTGGGTGAGCGTATGAAGGGTCATTTGTTCTTGAGCAGGAACTTGGTTGTATGCACAAATACATCCCTCTCCCCCTCACTGCTGCCACCAGTCTATGAAGCCAGAAAGGTTTGGGACCCTCTAGTATAGTGGACAAAGTTGTGGGTAAGGAGCATAATCCTCCCTGCTGAAATCCAAGCAGGATTTCCAACCTCTGAGGAAGAGATAATCATGTGTGGTCTGCACTGGGCCTCCCAGGGCCTTTGATACCTGTCTAACTCACCCCCACACACCTTTACTTACCATGTTGCCTCTCTGCTTGGATTTTGCCTCCCTCTCATCTCCAGAATTGACTGAAAGAGCTGCCTGCCAAAGGAATCCAACTCCACTCCCCTCTGTGTGTGCAGAAGGAAATGGCTTTGGTGGGGTGCAGGAACAGGGCTCAGATATTTAGGATTCAGCTTGATTTCCCCCCCCCCCCCAATGCATGGAAGAGAACCCATTTGACAAGGTGTGGGGACATTTCTACAACCCTTCAGTTGCCCTTAGCTGCCCTTGGCAAGCAGCTCCTTCAGCCAGCCCCCAGAGACAACACAGAGAGAGCCTCCTTAGCAAATAACAGCCATTTGCAACCTTCCCTACTGGCTTCCCCATTGACTTTTTTGGGAAATCCAGCAGAAAAAATTGCAAACGGTGATCCCAAAGCATTTCCCAAATGATCATAAATAAAAATTTATCACCAAACCCACAGATTATGATCATATGACTTGGGAGGAAGGGGGAACAGAATGTTACTATGGCCAGAAATGCTTTACAGACCATAAAGCACTCTTTACGAGATCATCATAACTCTGAGAAGTTGTTGAACAACTGGTCATAAGTCGAAGTCTACCTGTAGAGAGCATTCTTCTTTCTCAGGAGAAGGGACAGGAGAGGGCACCTGATTTTCGAATGAAAACAATTCAATATCTATGCTAGTCTCCTTTGCTGCCAACTCTCCTGGTTTATCTCTTCAGTGACAGTCTAAACTATTTCTGGCAAGGCTTTGATTTCTTTGCCCTGGGTACATCTTTGCAGTTCTTCTAATTCTACTGCTGTGAATACTTCTTTATAAATTAACATTGATCTGCTAGCCTCTATTCTGTTATTTCTGATTGTGGATGTTATTTTTCCCAAAACTGGTATATTTTATTTTCAGAAATTCTCATTTTATTGCATTGGACTTGATTTTTAATAACAGGATCATTATTTGAAGGGTCATTGTTGCTCTCTGTGCACTACCATTCCTGGATATCCTGATCAGCAGAGGCTACCATGGCAAACTTGAAATGCAAATGTACCAAAAAGTCACCCACACCAATCAGGTGCTTACTACCAAAGCAACAATCCAACCTCCCACAAGGGAAAGCTGCGTAAGAACACAATTTAGATGGTCACCAACACACTGGAGCAACCCTGACAACAGAAAAAGGAAACATCATCTGTACAATCAAATGGATATCCATGCAATTTCATCAAAAAATGTCTGACTGCTCAACCCAATATAGTATAACCAGCACAATTTGCAAAAAGAATAAGAATGCCATACATCAAAAATATCTCAGAAACAATAGCCATTCTGAAACAAATCCCAAAGAAAGTTAGAGATAAAAGAAAAAACTATTCGCTTTTAGCGAAGAAATTATACCAGAAAGGGGTTTGGTTTAGATGGCTTATGCCAGAAGATATGCTAATATTCTGGGAGGACACGAGAGTTAGAATCAACACAACTATGGAGGCTGAAGCCTTCATGGAAAAAAATAAAGTCCTCCTAGATAAACCCGATGACACTACACGGGACATACAGGACACGGGAGGTGCCGGAGCTTTGCTGGAGGGGGGAGAAAAGGCAACATTGAGAAAACTCAGATCACAAAAATGAACTAGAAGATCTGTTTGATATAAAATGATTGAAATTATTTGAAGATAAAAGTTTATATGCTGACAAAATACTATTAAGTAGCAACAATCTAATGTATTAATAAATGAAAGTTATGAGAATGGGGGGAGGGGCCATTTCCTACATAATGTAACTTTGTTCAAAATTTGTAACTTTATCCACTATCCCTTTCCTTGATTATTTTTTTTAAAACTAATAAAATTTTGTTTTTAAAAAAATATCTCAGAAACACGTGGAATTAGTGTAGCCCACAAGCCAACTAAAATATCCAAGACATTCTAAGCAATCCAAGAGACCCAATAGCTCTAGAAGAGACAGCATGACTCATCTGCAACATAATGACTGCAACAGTTCCTACATAGGATAAATAGGACAGAAGATTGACAAAATGCATTTCATGAACACCAAAAATCAATCAGAAGATGTGATGGAAACTCTAATTTCACCCCATACGGACAGACAAAATCATAGTTTCAGCTTTGAAATGGTGATCAGCCTAAGCCAGACTAAGTCCAAAAATGCTAACCGATTTCTAGAAGCCTGACCCGCTGACAAATTAGCCATCAGTAAGCACATAGGCATAAACATATCTATATACTAATAAAATAACCAAGTTGGAAGGGACCTTGGCAGTCTTCTAGTCCAACTCCCTGGTCAAGCAGGAAATCCTATATCATTTCAGAAAAAAATAGTTATCCAATCTCTTCTTAAAACCTCCAGTATGCAAGAGACACAATCAATTACCCAAAAAAGGAACCAAAAAGACCAAAATATGTCTACACCAACAATCAATATCCAGATGAGCATAGATCATCTCCAAGATTAAGAGATAATCAGTCAAGAAGTAAACAATACCCGAATTAAGAAAACAATCTAACAGTAAATGGTGCAACCAACTATCATTGAGGCACCTAGAAAACCCCTTCCATTAACACTGACGAGGCACGTCAGACAATATAAACTAAGAGCAAACCCCACTCCTTACCAATTTATGTTACTTAGTTTGGATAATGAAATAACTACATAAGAACAACCAAGCTCAGAATGCTCCAAGAACCCCTCATTTCAACCTGAGCTGCAAATATTCTCCCCCAATAAATAAATATATTGGTGTCAGTCTTGGTATATCTGCAACTGGTAAACAACTTTTCTTCCAGTAGTTCTATAGCTGATCAGTCCTGTATCTTGGAGCCCATTTTTCACTGTATGTACAGGAAATCCAACACTTAGCATGGCCCTTGTTGGCCAAGGCTAAGGGTGTCAAACCCACGGCATCACGTTGCCATCACATGACTTTTTGCCATGTTTTTTTCGTTCATGGGTGGATGCGGCCTGCCCATGATGCATCCGGCCCATGGGGTGCCAGTTTGACATTCCTGATCCAGGCAATGACTGATCCAGTATAGGTTTCCATAAATTACGTCTCACTACATTGTTTATGGGAGAGACACTTTTCATTCCTCTGATGAGACCTGTCCATTATGACTGAACCTCCGGCAGAGCTCTCATCTTCCTTGTTGCACTCAAGCCATGCAGGTTGTGATTACTGTTATATCTACCCATTTATCATATGGGTGCTCCCAAAAATTGACACGGAAGAATTGCTCCCAGATGATTCATTATAACTCTTCCTAGAAAACAAAACGTAAAGTGAAATGTGCATACCCTATTCCACATATTTTGCAAGAACAAGTCGTTCTTGCCTTTTTAGTGTTTTAGCCAGAGAATAAACAGTGTCGGCAAAGATTGTTAAAAAACAAATTCTCTGGATGTAAATAAAACCTGCCCCATAAAAATAGTTTAGTAGCCTGTATAGCTATGACTACGGCCTTTCTGGTTTTTGCTTTGTTTTGAGTGTAGATATCATTCTTAAAAATGGCTGAATTTGATGAGGTTGAGAGACAATGTGATGGACAGAACCATATGATCAAAGCCTCACATGGTTATTTGTACCACCTAGTTTTAATTGAGGCCCTTCCTATGAGCCCCATCAGCCTGGATTAGATTTTGGTGTGTGGGTTTCAACAGTATACATGTAGCTTGATAGCTATGACAGCCCTGCAAGGCAGAATCATAGAATTATAGGGCTGAAAGGGACTTTGGAGGTCTTTTAGTCCAACCCTTTGCTCAAGGGAAGGAACCTTATACAATCCCAGCCAAATAATTGTCCAATCTATTTTTGAAAACCTCCAGTGGTGGAGCATCCATAAGAGGAGGCAAACTATTTCATTGATCATTGTTCTCACTATTGGAAATTCCCTCCTTACTTCTAGGTTGTGTTTCTCTTTAATAAGCTCCCACCCATGATTTCTTGTCCTGCCCTCTTTGTGACAGCATCTCAAGTATTGGAAGACAGTTATCATGTTACCCCTAATTCTTCTCTTTGGTAGGTTAGACATACTCAGCTCCCTCAACTGTTTACCATACAAAGGGTCCTTTATCATCTTCATTGCTTTTCTCTGCCTTTTCCTTCTCACTTTTTTTGTTTTGGCTGACCAGGACTGGAGACCAGAACTGGGGTTTCACCAGCATAGTGTAAAGCAGCAGTTCTTGTTGTCTTGACACTATCCCTTTGTTGATACAGCCTATGACTGCCTTGGGTTTTTTGGCAGTTGCAGCACACTAGGACATCTAGATCTCTCTCACAGTTACTGATGTTGAGCCAGGTATCATCTATGCTATAACAGCTTGCTGTCATTTGCAAATTTGATGAGTTCTCCTTCTATCCCCTCATTTAGATCATTTATCGAAAAAATTGAAGAGTCCTAGGCCCAAGACTGAACCTTAAGGTATCCCTTGCATGCTTCTGTCCATACAGGACTAGTTTCATTGAGAACTACACATTCAGGGGTGGGATTCTACCAGTTCGGACTGGATAGGGTGAACCGGTAGCTCTGACAATCAGCTGGGAGTGAACTGGTTCACTCCGAAGATAAGGTGGGCCTGCCTGCCCGCCTGCTTGCCCCTGTACTTTATTGACCTATATCTTCTCAGCTGATTCACGCTGCAGAGTGGATTGTCGCGCCTCAGCTGTGTTACTCCCCAGCAGCAACATGGAAGGTAAGTTTTCTTAAAACTGAACACACGTGTGAAGCACGTGATCACCGAACCGGTTGTTAAACTGGCAGGATCCCACCACTGCACACATTATATGTGATTGGGCAGCCAACTGCAAATCCATCTAGTTAACTGATGATTTCTAGTATCACTGATAGGGGAAAGAGGCAGGGGTGGGTTCCAGCTGCTGCTACTGCTGGTTTGCTCAGGGATGCGCTTCACATGCACACACACTACACACACATGTGCAGTACTAAGAAAAAGCTTCTGCGCATGCGCAGAAGCAGAAAACAAGATGGCGGTGCCTATGGGGCATCTGAGAGAATCAGTTCAGGGGATGGCAGGCCAAGTTACTACCTATTCTGCTGAACCGATCTGAATCGGTAGGAACCCACCTCTGGAAAGAGGTATATGACAACCCAGCAGGTAGTGTTATGTTGTTATCTAGTTTCGCGGTATGTTGTGTTTTCTGGATAATAGGCGGGGAGGAGTTGAGGTGATTGTAATAACAATTACAGGAACAATATATATGCATGACTGTTAAGGGTGCATATTTGCCTTGGCTTATTTCCAGGATGAAGCTTCTTCCTCTCTTAAAGCCATCCTTGTGCTGAGATAATTTAACATATGACTCTTCCAAAATTAGTATCTTCTTATATATTATTTAAAAACTTTTATTGTGAATACATCTGAGCCTCTCTGTGCAATCTAGAGAGCAGAGCACAGCAGAATGCTTCCAGCTTGACAAGTAGCATTACGTAGCCAAAGGAAGCCAAGAGAAGTATGTATTTTATTAAATTTCTCTCACACATTTTCCCCACAAGTTCGCTGTTGCTGGATCTGCCTTTTCATCGACCAATAATTGTTTTTCTAATTCAGCATGTTTTTCTTCATCCAACCTCTAATGATATTATTTCAGAAGAAACCCAACAAGATTTCAAGTTCAATTGTTTCCTTGGATTTCAGCTCTTGAGAATTTTAGCCACACATGGCTTATCTTGGTTAACCTCAACAAGCTTAATGGGATCAGACCTATATGGGAGACCACCAGGAAATCCCAAAAACATAGTCAAGACTGGGAAGTTAAAAAAGAAACAGAAGATGGCAAACCATGTCCATATTGTTGCCAAGACAATGAATTGAATAGTTGCTCTTCTTTGCACTTTTTCCAACATCTCAACATCATTGAACTCAGAGGAATGTTCCTCTTTTTAAAAAAATCAGAAATGTTGAAGTAAACTGCATTCTTTGGAAATACCTAGCAATGTTTTTTTTTTAAGTATGTAGGGACCATGTAGAAATACAACTTTGAAATACAAGTCTATTTGTTACATAACCCTGAAAAGTATTTATTTATTTGTATCCCATCTTCATTATTATTTATTCAAGGTGAACATATCCAACACTCTTTCCTCCTCTTATTTCCCCACAATAACAATATATAAGGTGAGTTGGGCTAAGAGAGAGAGACTGACCCAAAGACGGCCAGCTGGCTTTCATGGCTAAGGTGGGATTTGAACTCATGGTCTTTCACTTTTTAGCCTGGTGCCTTAACCACCAAACCAAACTGGCTCTTATTCTAAGTGTATTGTTATTCAAAAATAATTATAACTTATTATTTGAATTAATTTTAAAATGTTCTAATTCTTTATTACAAATCTAAGCATAATCTACAGGTGATGTACATCTATTCAATTTTGCCTATTTAGGAGAATTTGGTGTACAAAAAGTTAAAAAAACCAGAAAACATTTAATTTTCAGAAAAAGCTAAGAAAAGGTGGGAAAGAACGCTTAAAATAATCTTGTTGACAAGTGTTGCTTAATCAGTTTCATTTTCTGAATCTGAAATAATGTTACAATGCTATCAGTAATTTCAACTACTTCTGTGTCTATTTTTTAATCACTTATTATTTTCATGGACTTGAAATCCATGAAAATATAATGAAAATAACATTTTCTGTTCCTTCATGTGTTTCTGGATTTGGTTTTCTTTCATTCCTAATTCCAACTAGTTTTTTTTTTACAGTTTTTATGTATCATTTTAGAATAAAAATTGGAAAATATTTCATTTTCTTTTAAAAAAAACAGAATCCCTTATTCACAAGGCTTTGAAAAAAGGAAATCAACTTATATTATCTGTGCTAGTCTCACTCACACACATATACAGAAAGACCCAAAGCACACTTTTATTTTATATGAACAGCTATAGAAGGAAGTTACTATCTAGATTTTTCTTTTGCCCACTGAAAAATAAGGTTGGCATCCTAATTTCACAAGATATCTGATGACTTTGGAAAACTTGCTGTCAGGTGGCTAAGTCATCAAAATTCTAGAAATAATAAGCCTATTTTCAGGCCTTTCTTAATTAAATAACCAGTCTACATAACTAAGAGTGGGCTAGAAAGACCTATGATCTTTCACTTTTCATTTTCTTATTTTAGGCCATAGTATGCTATTTGTCACAAATCATGCAAAGCAAGTTGTGAAATTTGTGAAAGCGGTAGTGTTGCCAACTCCTTCTTTTTAATCTAGTTGTTTTGGGTGATAAAATATAAATTTAAGAAAACTCTGCATTTTGTGGGTCACTCCTAAGCCATCCTACAGATAATCCAGTTTTGCTCCCACATAATATTTAATTTAGGAAGGAGAGTGTGTGGAAACTCCAAAATGTGTCTGTTTATTTCAGCAAGCAAACTTCAAGAGGTTAGTGATAGCTTTAAAGAAACCCACTTTTATACAGCCCACTGAGAACTTGAGACAAAATCCCAGAGGGTCCTATAAAAAAATAGGGACTCTCTAGCATTCTCTCAATGCCCGTTTTGGTTTTCAGTGGTGGATGAGCCTCTGAATCCATATGGATATTTACCCAAAAATCACCAGTGTGATTTTTTTTATTTATTTTGGTTTGAAACAAAAAAGAAAAAGGCAATATGAAAGAATGTGGCAGCTTCAGTTTTGGGAAAGCTGTGAAAAAAATCCCTTCAATACAGACCTGGTGGTATGTAACTGCATAGAGCCAGCACATGATGTTGAGTCTGTTGACTGAGAAAAAGGAACGAGTGAACTTTTTATAGCTATAAGTCCACATACAGCTTTATCGTTAAAGTAATCACCTCTTGATCTCATCTCTTCCTCTTTGCCAACTGATCGCTCTCTATGCAGCTTTCTTCAGACTTGTTTACTGAAAATAACTCTTCGCCGAAAGAGCTAATTAATCACTCATTAGCTCTCATCAGGGTTTGCCTATATTCTTGCCTTAATTCTGCAAACATGGCACCCAGTGGATTTTTCACGCAATGAGAAAGGGACAGTAAGGAAGGCGGGGAGGATAGGATTTATCTTTGCAAGACCTTTCCCTTGCAATATAATTCAAAGTAACTGATTTTTACCAATATAAAAAGAAACTAAGGTACATCATTGATGGATTGACCAGTTGTTGTTGAGTTTTAGCAACCAGATACTAGATGAGCTATGCCTAACCTGAACTTTCAATGTATCTCTATTGCCAGCCATTTTGTTCTGGTCATCCTCTTCTCTTTTCTTTCCCAGTATTAGAATCTTCTGCAGAGGGGAAAAGATCCTTGCCCTATGTGTCCAAAGTATGACAATTTGAACCTTGCCGTTTGTTCCTCCAAGGAGAACTTTAGGTTGATTCATTTCATGGTCCATTTGTTGGAAACTATATTAAACACACACACACACACACACACACACACACACACACACACACACACAGTATTTGCTGCAGGATTGCAGTCCAAAAACAAAAGCTACTTTTATTTTATCTGTATGAATACTCCATGACATTCCTACAACAATGCCTGTTTAATGGCATATGAAGAGAAGAAGCAGGAATGCCTTCTTTTCTTATTGGAAGCATTGCATGGTGTTTTTTTTTAAATGATAAAATATTGTATTGTTTTCTCAAAGATCATTAATAGTGTGCTTTTAAAACTACGTACTTCCAGGAAAGCTTCCTGCTTCTGCTCATTATCAAAAGTCTATTATCCACTATATGCAGTTGTGGGTTTCTAACCGGTTTACTACTGGTTTGCTTGTGCACATGCGCATGCTCGCGCATGCGTGCAATGCTTCTGCGCAGAAGCATCTGGGTGGGTGGGCGGAGCCTCCCTCTGCTACCACTACCAGTTTGGCCGAATCGGCCACAAACCACCTCTGTCTATATGATGCCTTCCCTATGGTTTAGAATGTAGATTCCATCATCTTAGTTAGCACAGCCAACAGACATAACAGCTCTGAACAAAAGAGAATTGGAGTCCAGGACTTCTAGTGAGCAAAAGTTTCTGAGATTCCTACTTCTCAAGTGATAACCTAAATTTCTAATCCTTTTCCCAGGTGTTCAAAAAAAGAAAAGAAACCTAGAATTTCAAAATCAGGGGAAAGAAACAGAAGGTAAGGTAAGACAACTCTATTTTCTGTCTAACCTGGGAGGCCTTACCATTTAATATGCAAATGCAGAGAGTTGTGCATGAAATCATCAGTCCAACTAGCTAGCTAGCCTGACTGAAAATTGCTGTCCACGGTTTCAGGCATGAAGATGCAAGGAATTGAACTTAGAGTCTTCTGCACGTGAAGCTGGTACTGTACTACTGACCACAACCATGGGTGTAACAGACTATATTCCTGAGGCACCAGAAAATAATCAGGCTGGCCAGAATATTTTCATACTTGGCATCATTAAGTTCTGCCCAAAAGATCCCCCCAAAATCTGTTCCTTGCTACCAACTTTCAGTTCCTAAGACTGGAAGACTCTAGGTGTGTGTGTGTGTGTGTGTGTGTGTGTGTGTGTGTGTCTGTGTGTGTCTGTCTGTCTGTCTATCGTATGTATGTATGTATGTATGTATGTATGTATGTATGTACGTATATCCATGAGCCCATGGACAATGTTCCTCTAGGCCAGCGGTTCTCAAATAGTGGGGCGTGCCCCCCTGGGGGGGCGTGAGGCTCCGTAAAGGGGGGCGCGAAGGCTCCCTTTCCATCTGGGTGCAACGGCGGCGGCGGCGGCGGCGTGGGCGAGGCATAATATATCCCGCCTGGAAGTGGCAGCACTTCGGACTGTGGATTTTCATTGGAGCCGCGGGCTGGAGCTGTGCAAGAAGCCTGCTCGGGCGGGGGTGGGAGGGAGGGAAGCATGGCTGTCCCAGGCTTCCCTCCCCCCCCCAGCCCAAGCAGACTTTTTGCACAGCTCCAGCCCGTGGCTCTGATGAGTCTCTGAGCAGTCCCCAGCGCTGCCACTTCAAGCCGGGATATATTCTGCCATGCCCTCGGTGGCGTCTTTATGCAGGTAGCTCGCTTCCCCACCAGCAGCTCCACCGCCAGCATTCCGTCTGGAAGCGGAAGTGCAACAGCCGCTGTTGGGGAAGGGACAAAGGGGCGGCGCTCGCCCGATCTTGCCACCGCCACCCCTTCGCCCCTGGTAACGGCGACTGTTGTGCTGCTGCTTCCAGCTGGGATGCTGGAGGAGCTGCTGGCAGGGAGGGAGGGAAGAAAGGGAGGAGGGAGTAAGGATAGACAAGCAAGAGGGAAAGAGGAAAGAAGGCAAGCAGGCAGGAAGGAGGCAGAAGGAAGGAGGGAAGAATGGAACTGGAAGGGAGGCAGGGAAGGAGGGAGGGAGAAAGGAAGGATAGGAGGATAGGGAAAGAGGAAAGAAGGCAGGCAGGCAGGGGGAAAGAGGAAGGAGGGAACTGGAAGGGAGGCAGGAAGGAAGGGAAGGAGGAAGGGAGGGTGGAAGGAAGGATAGACAAGCAAGAGGGAAAGAGGAAAGAAGGCAAGCAGGCAGGAAGGAGGCAGAAGGAAGGAGGGAAGAATGGAACTGGAAGGGAGGCAGGGAAGGAGGGAGGGAGAAAGGAAGGATAGGAGAATAGGGAAAGAGGAAAGAAGGCAGGCAGGCAGGGGGAAAGAGGAAGGAGGGAACTGGAAGGGAGGCAGGAAGGAAGGGAAGGAGGAAGGGAGGGTGGAAGGAAGGATAGACAAGTAAGAGGGAAAGAGGAAAGAAAGCATGTGACTACGGTGGGAGACGAGGAAAGACCGGTGTGCTATGTTATGCAGAGGTGTACTTATAACAATTTTATAGACAAATTATACTATTTACAGTCGCGCGGGGGGGGGGGGGCGAAATGTTTTCTTCTTCCTAGGGGGGGCATGACACAAAATAATTGAGAAGCACTGCTCTAGGCCTTCCTGCCTTGTACCATACTCTGGAGTCCATTTAAGCTCAAGCCTACCTCTTCGGTGACTCCATCCAGCCACCTCATTCTCTGTCACCCCCTTCATATCTTGGTTTTGTTATGGAATTTGATGTCTTGCCTGATTTAATAAAATGGATTTAGATATATATGCACATGTTATGGCTTTCTGTGACTACATTTTCATTGTGCCAGGGCTGCAATTTTACCTGCATCTCTGCTAATGCTGCAATAATGGTGATTTTTCCAACCATTTTGTAGGTGTAAAAAAGATTTGCAACATAGGTTGTTCTGATGCCTCTGAAATTCTTTAGTCTTTGTTGATTTGTAACCTGTTTGGCCAAAGCTAACCCTTCATTAAAGAATCTAGGTTCAATTTGTATGCCTGTTTTTGACTGACCCTGACAATCTCTTTCTCATTGTTTTGAGGGCTCTGTGGGAGATGGGAGCCAATTAGACCAATCTGTCCCAAAGGTTCTTTTTCAAAAGGCAACTGGACTTTCTTGTTTTTCTTTGAAGATGTTTCACTTCGCATTCAAGAAGCTTCTTCATCTCTGAATGAATGGTGGGGAATGGAAGGATTTATATTTATATTATATTATAGTTACTTGCGGGATCGCATCCTCCCACATACATCCCTGCGGCCAATTCGCTCACACAGGGAGGGGCTTCTCCTGGTGCCGTACACTAGGCAATGCCAACGGGCGACACCAAGGAGTAGGGCCTTCTCTGTGATGGGCCCAACCCTCTGGAATGACCTCCCCCCCAACATCAGAACCACTACTGACCTCCGCTCCTTCTGGCAAAAATTGAAGACTCACCTGTTCCGATTAGCAGGCCTGGCATAATTACAACTGTTCCTCCTGGTAAATGTACTATTAACTGGTTATTTTAGGGGTATTGTTTTTAATTTAATTTGTGTGTGTTTTAGGGTTTAAAATCATATTTATATATACTGGCTCTGTACAGTTCTTTTAATTCTATTTTTAACCTCCTCCACTCTAACTGTACATATTCAATTCTATTTATTGTATTTTGATATATTTTTTACATGGACTGTACACCGCCCCGAGTCCCTTTTGGGAGAGGGGGCGGTTTAGAAGCACGGTAAAATAAATAAATAAATAATAAATATATTCCTTGCAGATAGGTGGTCATTTGCATTATTTTAGAGAGTCACTGAAGCCACTTGAGGTTTCAGGGTCACCTGAGAATAAGCCTACAACTGGCCTCAACATCTCTCTAAAATGATGCAAATAACCAGCTGTCTGCAAAGAATATAAATCCTTCCATTCCCCATCATCCAGTCAGAGCTAAAGAGGCTTCTTGAATGAGAAGTGAAACATCTTCAAAGAAAAACAAGAAATTCCAGTTGTCTCTTGAAAAAGCACCTTTGGGACAACCATGACCTGGATGACTGAGAATCTCCACAGACATATACCAATCTATCTTTGCTGATAAATATAAGAGGTTTGTTCCTCTCTTCTATATAGTTCCAATTTTATTTTACAAACTGTCAGGAATTTACCACCAGGTGTCCACAAGTTGCTATTTTGTTTGCATGACTTGCTCACTCTTTTATTTTTTATTTTTTGCTTCAGGGAGTTTTTGGTCCTTTCTATTCTATCTCATGGATCAGCAATCAGTTCTGAAAGTATTGCATTTGGTTTGAAGACTCTTGTCTTCTGCACGTCTGCCAGGGCCAAAATAATCATGTAATGAGAGAGATGACAGTTTCCTGGTGCTTTTAGATTTTGTCCAAATGAAAAAAAAATGTTCTAAGCAAAAAGTTTTTTGAAAAAGAAAGCTAGAGTTGAGTGGAATGGAGAGGAGTGGAGTGGAGTAGAGAGGAGTGGAGAGGAGTGGGGAGGCAAGGGAAGGGAAGGGAAGGGAAAGGAAGAGAAATTATTTTGTACATGAAGTCATGGACTCCTCTGACTATAAATCCTGCTCAGACACAAAATTTGTTCTTGTGAAGGGTCACCTGCCTACCTCTCTTTCTTCTCTCTTCTCACTTCACCCTATTGCTATCTGGGGCATGGTAACAGAAGGAAAAGGAAGCTGAGCTATGCTTTTCCCCCCCAGGAGAAGCAAAGGGCAAATCAGTGCTTTGGCAATGCTGCAAGATTATATTCAACAAGGTTGGCAATCCATTTCTTTCTTAAAGCTGGGCATTGGGAAAAAGAGTTGGCCTCAGAGGAGAGAAGTTGGATAGTTTCCCATCCAATCCCATCAAATCATGGGATTTTGCTCTCTATTCTCCATGTTGGATACTTTCTTGGAATATTGAAGGCTGCAGCTTAAAGAGAAAGAACATGTTTCTTACTATAGTGAAGAAAATTGTAGCCAGATAACCTATGTGCTTACACAATCCACTCTTCAGATGGAAACCGTAGATGAAAAATTTTCAGGTCCTGCACTCCCTTCTTAGGGTTCATGATCTTTGAATCAGCAGAGGTAATCTTGATGGTCAGACTTTTTTGAAACTGAGAAATTGCACATTTATACGAAATGATTGTAGTGCTGATAGAACATTGTTCAGAAGTTTTGCCCTCCAATGAACCTAACTATCTCACCCAGGAATTCCATCAGTGCCTGTTTCTCTCTGGAAGTCTAAATGCAACGAACAGTGAAGGTGCAGCTTAGATAGGGACGTGGATTGGTTGGTTCCTGATAACATTTGAGAGGAATACAGTGGACCAATGGTTCACAACCTGTGGTCTGTGGACCCTTCATGGGCTGCAATGTCATCATAGGGGGTCTGTGAAGGCTTGAAGAAATTTTACGGTTTAAATCTTGTATTAAGTCTTGGGGGAGTATGTGGCCATGGTCCATTGCCAAAAAAGGTATTTAAAGAGATCAGCAGTAAAGAAAAGGTTGAGATTGAGAACCATTGCAGTAGACAATTTAATGATTTTAAAAAAACCATGTTGCTGGTCAGGAAAAAGTGTTGAAAGGAAACAAAATATTTAGAACTTTTACCTTGACTGGTATTCCAACTAGAATCAAATGACATTTTCCATGCAGAAGCTGACAATGACCACTCATAGGGAACTGAGGAATCACCATACTATTTTTATAAGATTGTACAGCTACAAAACAATTTAAAAGCAGCTGAAACCACAACAAAACAAACAGATCTTTGATACTATCAAATGCGAAGGTTTGTGGGTCAACGAGGGAATGAACACAGAAAGTAGTGTTTAGCAAAACAATTAAGCTTTTGTTGTCTACAGCATTATAATTAAAATGTTCAAATGAGTGATGAGAACCTTTAGGGAAACATAAAATACATAAATACAAATATTTTTCACAAATCGTTGAAAACATACATACATCGTCTAGTTATCACTAGGTATCCTCTACAGATTCCGCCGGCTATAGATGATTTTTTTTAAATGCCCCACCCCCACCCCATCATTTTAATTTTTTTTGTTTGTTTAGTTATTCAACATTGTAAATGTTTGCTAAAGAAAGAGTTACGTGGAAAAATAGAAACAAACCACAGATTCTAATTGTGAGGGTTTCCTGCCTAGGCAGGGGGTTGGACTAGAAGACCTCCAAGGTCCCTTCCAACTCTACTATTGTATTGTATTGTATTGTATTGTATTGTATTGTATTGAACTGCTTGTCTGTTTTAACAAGTCCTTCCCAGTATCTCTCTCTTCCTCTCGCACCATCTCCCCCTTCCTCCCCCTCTCCCACCCTCTCCCTTCCTCTCCCCTTACCCCTCTCTGGAGAAACATTGCAAAGTGGGAGAAAATGCAATATAATATAAAATAAATGATCAAACATGTTGGAGATGCATTATTTATATATCCAAATTTAACTTTTCTTGACATGAAATTCAGAAGACTATAAACTACTGTAGTATAAACTACTACAAGTGAATGACGCTGATGTGAAAAGCCTCATGTGTTTTATGGAAAGAATGTCAATTTGGCTACTGTGTTTTCTCTGGTGCCTCTTTCCTTTGTTTTCAAACTATAAATGCAACATGACAAGCCTGAATTTATAATCCCTGCTGTTAACTAGCTAAGAATTACAGATGTCCTCTTGCATTTATTACCCTGTCATCTATTAGCTCCAGTCCAGTTCGATAGTATTATCTTTTTCTGGTTTAATAAAAAAGAGACCCTAAGTACAAAAAAAAAGTCCTCTTATTAGTTGAATATTGTCATTTCTTGTTTTTGAAATTAACCTCCTGAAAATATATTTCTAATCACTTTTTTCTTTGTATAAGATTTACAGCAAAATATCCTGTATAATATTGCAATATAATATCATAGTTTGCTATGAGTGTAAAATAAATCCTAGAGATTCATTAGGAGCAAGCACGTTTTTCCCATGGCAGAAGAATCCTGGATACATTGGCTTTTTTGGGTTCTCCCTTTATTTAAGCCATCTAGTCCATCCCAAATATCTGATATTGGAAGCAAAATTAGATGTTACGTTAAGCTACACTGATTACATGTGTATTAAAATAGCCACTTATGAGGGAAAGGCAAACTTGTCTAATTCTCAGTCATAGCTTTATTCCTAATATATATTATGGCTTTGAACAGATTTCTCACTGTACCCATTCTAAGTGGGGCTCTAGACCCTTATTTTGGTAAGGGTTTTGGAGTTATAAAATACCCTGGAGAATATGTTCCCTGGAAAAGTTATCTGAATGAGAACCCAATCACAGCCGGCTCTGTGAGATTATGGTGGAGGTTTTCTTTTCATACAATGAGATCTCAAAAGCATCTTTTTTTTTTTTTTTTACAATTGCTCTGCTTGTAGTTCTGATATAGCCAGAACTACATATAGTCTGCAGAGGTGCCAGAAATTGGCTACAATTATGCAGTTAAAGCACAATTCCTTTTTATGTGTGTAATAACATGCACAGACACACACAAAAAGGGAGGGGACTTTAGTTACATGGCTGCCATCTTGGGTTTTTTTAACCCCTTCCTGTGGATACACCTGGATGGCATTATACCTTCTAATGGCTGAATGTGATCACACAATTATGAGCACAATACTATAAGAAGCATCAGTTTCTAATATGTGATCTAATAAGGATCACAGGAGAAACTTCCGACTTTTAATCAATTAAATAATTTGACTGGGTTCTATGGAAACTTCATTTTCTAACTGGGTAGTTCTTCATAACCTGGACTGTGCACAGATTGCCATCAATTGTAACCATTTAGGCAACAGGATAAAGATGTTATTAAATTCTGGAAAAAAGTTAAGTGTGATTTGGTTTTTAACTGGATTGGAAGCTATCAGGAAAATACCTGGCTAAACACTTGTGTGGGAAATGGAAAAATGTCCCTGAAAAAGAAAATGATAAATCTTTCTATATTGTTACCATGAATGTTACATGGATCTGTTCATAAAATCATCAAGAATCAAGCTTGTCTCAAGGGAGTCATACTAAATATTTCAATTTGTTAACATTCAATTTTGATTCAATCTTAATTTCAATTATATCAATTTAGTTTTTCTACCGTCCCATCCAATTTCTGGCCAATAACACATCACTTGAGACAAGTGCAGATCTCAGTTATCTAAGCTGTTGGCTATCACTTTATCTTATGCTCTTGATTCCTCAGTTTATTCATATGGTAAATGAAGAAGGATGCCACACTAATTCTTTAGGGAAAAGTTTAGATACTGTACTCCAAAATTCTACCTTGAAGATACAGGAGCTTTGGTTCCTCAGCACGAAATGAAAATATCTGAAATTAAATTAGTAAAATTGCATGATACGTTAGTGGCGTTCACCCTACATATTTACTCTTTGCATTCAAAAAATAGAGAATAGACCTGGGATCTGAGCAATGCTGATAATGAGCAAGTGTTGTATGAGGTAAGGCCAGCTCTAAAGAGTAGATGAGAATTGACACAATTTAAATTTAATACAAATTGTTAATATGATTGCTTCTTATGAATAGCTTCTACATTTGAATAATATCTGTCTTCTGAAATTTTAGTTCAATATCAACCTTTGATGAAGCTCCCTGGGTAGAATAAATATTTTAGATCTCCCAGAAGTTCAGTTTTTCACCTTGGTTAGAAATTAGAAGTGTAGCATGCAGTTCAGAAAAGCCTTGATAGAGAAAATAGGACTTGGGAATAGTATAATCAGTGAGCTTGGAATAATGTTAATATTAATATCTCAATAACCAGAGTTCTGGCCATTCACCCTTATGATTTCAAGAATGAACTTAACAAGTCTAGTGAGGCCATGAGATTTGTGCAATCATATTTGAGGTGGATAACATGGAAGGAAATTGTATAATCAGAAGATATGGTCAAGTAGGGTGGGGTATGTGTGACATGTTAATAATACTGGGAAATAACATTATTTTCTTCAAATAGAAGACAATTCAATTCAATTTCATCAAATGGTTATATATCCATTACTTTTCTTCCTAAGAGCAGTACTGAGGTTTCACAGTCAAATTGTCAGATAGTTGAACTGAGATTTGCCTTACAACACAGTACTGTACATGCCTCCTTAGAGATAAGTCTCATGGACCATAATTTATGTGTTTAGGAATTCAAAGTAAAAGTGAGAAGTTATAAGACTGTTCAATTCATTGAGAATGTATAAAAAAATAAAGGGAAATGAAATAAAATCTGTCTCAAAACAATGTTGAATCAGAAATGTCAGACAATACTGTAATATAAAATAAATACAAGACAATGTAAGGGTCCAGCTGATTGTATACCAAAATGGATTTATATTTTTTCCCCAAAAATGAGATATAAAGATGCAAATTTCTGCTTAAGAAGGGATGTCTAAGGAGATGAGTTTGTTCATCATAGCTGAATGAAGTTTTCAACCTGACTTTTAAGGAGTAAATCTTCACTTTAAGTTCACAAAGTGAGTTTAGATAAATTGTTTTTCCTTTGTGAATCCTTTACAAGAGTTTTAAGGCTACGGTGAATATGTTCTCTCAAGCTTCTTGGACAAAGGGCAATATGCAAGTATTTTAAAAAATGTAAATGTGATAATTTCTCATTTTAAGGAGTTTTATTGGGAATGACTAGTATATATGTGCGACGGGAACCTTTACCTTATGCAAAAGAGAATTGCAAAAGTGTAATAGACAGTATGCATCAATAGGTGCTCTTTCTTCAAAACAGGTGCCATTTCTTTTGTGTAGTGAGATGTAAACATATATCTATGTAAGTACATTTTGAGTATATCTCACAATTCTGCAGCACCCTATTTCTGTTTGGCAAAGGCTTAGTTCCTTCACTCCTTTCCCCCCCCCTTCTATCCCCACAATTATGTAACAGAAGAGCCAAAACATATATTGATTTTCCCCCATTCAACAACAAGTAGATGGCAATATAAAAAGAGACCAAGGTGGCTTAATTTGTTATGTTCAGTCATAGCCTAAAACAGTGTTTTAAATCTGCAGGAAATTAAGTTGACTCTTTTTTTATCTCTTTACTTTGAGATACTTTTTGCATCTCTGATTATTAGCCTGTTAACTAAGCTATCTTGTGTTTCATTTTTAAAAGCAGAGGAAAACCTTTCTTAAAAGTTCATTAAGGGCAATAAATAATAAAAATTTTAAAGAGTGAAATACCAAAAAAACCAGCTGCTTTTAAAAACACATATTGTTTTATACTAAATATCCTCACAACCACCTTTGCCTTATTGCAAGGGACTAACATCACATTGTATCTGAAAAAGATCTTGTACCATAATGTTTTTTAAAAACACATGCTTTTTGACTATGGATGCTTCCAAACATGCAGTTCCTAGCATTATGGATCAAAGGCAATAATGACCCTTGTAGATTTCTGAGATAAGAAAAACGAAGGTAGAGGTAAATTACATTTAAAAGGAAACAATATTTGAATCCTTCTATGATTTCCATAAATGAGACTGTATGTTGGTTCAGTAAAAGCTTTCCCTGAAAACATCAACTGAGCAGACAAAACAAAACATCACATTACTTATCACTTTGAGGAACTTAGAGTGTCTTTGTCTTGAACAGTCTTGACTTTAAATTTTGTGTTTAGATATGAATGTCCAGCTCATAAAACAAAAGCTTATGTCCCGTCATTTATGTCCTTATAAGCTTATGTCCAAGGGAAACAATGTAAAAGACTTGGACATCTTCACTTACTTATCTTTATACATAGACTAGTCATGCAAGCAATATGACATTTCTACAGGCAGAAATTTAAAATTTGCAGAAAACTTGCTATAAGAATATTTCCTTCTCCTCCACTCTTACATCTGTAATATACATAGATTTTTTTAACTTTCTCTCGTCCCTTCTCCCTCCCTCCTTCCCACCCATACCCTTTCTTTTTTGTAACTCCATCTAATAACATGCCACCCCAGGTTCCCCTTCCTCTAGCCACAACAATAGTTGCATCCTATACTTGCAGTGAGAAAGCTATTACTTGAGTCACCCACTGAGAAATGCTCCACAATCTTTGCTCAGTAGAGTCCCATGATTGCAATGCCAACATCTTTGGATGGCCGGCGGTCTTTGACCAAAAAGTTGATCATGCTCTCTGATTTGATGAGCAGGTTGCAGCCTAAAAAGAACACCCCAAAGATGACAGTCAATGAGAGGACACAAAGAACAGCAATCTGGACCACTCGGTTGATGAAGAGGTTCCTTTCATCTGGGAGCAGGATGGACGCTCCTCCATCGCTGGCCACCACTGTTCCTGTCCCATTGCAGCAGCCAATCAGAATCCCCAGATCTTGGGATCGATTGGAAAACATACCTTCTTCCAACAGTGTTTGGTTAAATAAGCTCCCATTCATTCTGTATTTCAATCCAGTGGAAGTTCCAGAAAAATGAGAACAGTGAGCTTTCTTTTGCTGAGTGACCCTAAATGATATAAGGACTCCTCAGTAGTCAGCAAGGCTGTCTCCTGCTTCTTGATCTTCTTGCACAAAGGCACTGTCAGCACAAGAAGATAGATAGCTGTAAAAGGACAAGGAAGCAGTTCCACCAACACCACGCCATCCAATCTTTAAGAGAAGCAGGGCAATTCAAAACATCAGATTTCCAAGCAGCTGGGAGCATGTGCTGTCAAACAGGCTGGAATCTCTGGAGATGCATGTTGCATTGTACAGTAAAGTCTCTAAGCAGCATGATAAAAACAACTTGCAGGAAAAAAAACTCCACCCCGAACTGATCCTAAGCACCACCTTCATCCACCACTACAGGCAGAGAGCTGCCAGTCTGCTAACAGTCCTCTATCCAGAAGAAAACCACTTCACTACAAAGAGTTCATGTGCTGATATGATGCACTAGCATTACCAAACACACAGAAATCTTTTCTCCAAAGAGCTCCTGAGGTGCTGTGTGTAAATCCATTCTTTCGCTGTATCTAATCACTAAGCTTATCAGCTGCATCGCCAGTTGACAACTGTTCTCCCTGAGATTAGCAAAGAATACCTCTCCTCTCCTTACAGTTTTAAAGGGAAAGACCCTGTATGGGCTTCAAACCTAAGAAGTTTCTTTCTCAGACTGTGTGTTGAGAGGGATCAAAGATCACCTGATCAGCCTTTTTCCAGTCTTTCAAAAAAAAAAAAATCTTTTTTCATAGCCCAGTGTAGTTTCAGTATACATTATTACTATAATCTCTAATGGATAGTTGCAAGTATTTTTTTTTCTTGCTGTAAGGCTGGAAAGGGTGGGAAACTAATTTGAGAATTCTTGCATCCAAATTCACCGTAGATTATAAATACATTATGCAAAGAGTTTACCCTCATTTCTTATGTGTCATAAAATGTGTTTTCCCCAAATAGTGCTTCTGATTAGAATGAGGTTCAAGCACTTTTCCTAAACTAGCACTACCTTTTTAGGTGATCATTTTTGTTTTATTTATCTATTATGATTATAGAATGCTAACTAAGAAAATTATTTTTTGGACTATTTTTACCCAACAGTTGTACTAAAGTAGCACAATTGATTAATATGACTAAATCAGAGTAGTATTCCGGTAGACGAATAGTTGCAGAAGAGGAAGTGTACTGTCATATGTATATGCTGCTCTTGGGCTTCCCAGAGACAAAAGCGACCATTATAGAAACAGAATAGATTGTTTGTGATTTGATCCAGAATCCACAGAGTTCTTCTTATAGTCTTACAATATAAAATTCTTAATACCATAAAATTATGTAGGACATAAATGTTTTTTTGCATAAATAGTTCTTAGTAAAATGAAACAGTGACCAAGTATGCAGATAATGTTCAGAAGAGTATATATTGATATTTTTAAAACATTAAACTGTTTTAAAATAACATTTTAGTGCCCCTGCGGCTGCGGGAATCCCCTTTCTCGCAGGTTTGGCCTCCAGCCCTTTCAAGGGCCCACCTTGAGGACGGGTTTATTAACCCTGAGAGGTGGAGGAAGCGTAAATTAAGGGGTTTTTTAGTAAAATATTTTTTAAGAATTTGTAGGGATTCTGGGGCTGGGGGGTGGGAGGAGGTCAGGAGCGATGACAGAGCCAGGTCACTAGGTGTGGTCGCGAGCGGAAGGAGTGGAAGGGAGGAGGAGGGGGAGGATATCGTTCTTATACAGGGCTCTTTGATTCCAACGGTCGTAGGGAGGGGCAGATGCGAGGACAGAAGAACTCGTAGTCGGTTGGGAGACCGTGGGTGCTGGTTACACCCAGTCGCTTGTACCAACCCCCGCGTTCTAGGTGGTCAGGAGTTGCAGACCCAGGGCCTGAGGCTGTTGTTATGCAATGTGAGGTCCGTTGTTAATAAGGCCCCCCTCATTCACGACCTAATTGCGGAGGGGGAGCCGGACCTCGCGGGAATAACGGAGACCTGGTTGGGCCACGAGGGAGGTTTACCCCTCGTGGAAATGTGCCCACCAGGCTACCGAGCATTTCACCAGCCTAGGGCCCAGGGAAGGGGCGGTGGGGTGGCAGCAATTATTCGGGAGGATTTAGAGCCGAGGGAGTCTACTGTGCCACAGACGTCCGGATGTGAATCCCTTGTTGTGAAATGGGGCCCTGGGAGACAGTTGGGCCTGCTGATAGTATACCTGGCTCCTCGCTATACATCAGTGGCCCTGCCTGAACTCCTCGAGCTGATCGCATCGGTGGCGGTTGAGACCCCCAAACTTTTAGTGATGGGGGATTTTAACCTACCATCGATGGGAGAAGCATCAGAGGGGGTTCGGGAGTTCATGGCTTCCATGACAGCCATGGACCTGACCCAATTGATTCAGGGCCCGACACACGAGGGAGGTCACACCCTGGACCTTGTTTTTGTCTCTGGCCAGTGGTTGAGTGATCTGGGAGGAGAGGATTTAACCATCACTCCCCTGTCATGGTCAGATCACTCACTCCTTCGTCTTGACTTCCCTGGTGCTACCTCCCGCTGCGGGGAGGCGGAACCGGAAAGCATTAGATGGTTCCGCCCCAGACGCCTGATGGAACCGGATAGGTTCCAGATGGAGCTTGGGTCACCACCTGTAACCCTGACCCGCCCCCGGGTAGAGGACCTGGTGGTCGCGTGGAATAATGCGACTACCGGGGCCTTGAACCGGGTGGCGCCTTTGTGGCCTCTCCGGCGGCAACGATCCACCCTGGCCCCTTGGTTCACCAAGGAGCTAAGGGTGATGAAATGCCGCAAGAGACGCCTAGAGAGTCGTTGGAGATCCTCCCGTTCCGAATTTGATCGAACACAGGCACGAGCCCATTTAAGGACGTACCTTGTGGCATTGAGAGTGGCCAAACGCCAATATTGTGCCACTCTCATTGCATCCGCAGAGAACCGCCCTGCCGCCCTGTTTCAGGTGTCCCGCTCCCTCTTGTTTCAGAGGCCGCGGGAGGCCCCTTTACAGGGCAGAGCAGAGGAATTTGGGAAATATCTGCAGGATAAAATCGCTCAAATCCGGAAGGATTGGGTCCCTGTCAGTGGTTCAATGGAGACGTCCGTGGCGAGTCTTGAGGAATCGACCTGGGAGGAGTTTGACTTGGTTGCCATCGAGGATTCGGACAGAATGCGTGGACGACTGCGACCCACCACATGTTTATTGGACCCGTGCCCCTCCTGGCTTGTACTGGCATCCTGGGAGGTTACACGAGACTGGCTCCTGGGTCTAGTGAATGCTTCGTTGAGCGAGGGGTCTCTCCCGGCCGCCTTGAAAGAGGCGGTGGTAAGACTCTTGTTCAAGAAGCCTTCCCTGGACCCTCTGGAGCTGGCCAATTATCGTCCTGTCTCCAACCTTCCCTTTTTGGCGAAGGTTGTAGAGAGTGTGGTGGCTCACCAGTTTCCACAACATCTGGAGGAAAATGATTATCTAGACCCGCGCCAGTCCGGCTTCCGCCCCGGTCACAGCACGGAGACGGCCTTGGTCGCGTTGGTGGATGATCTCTGGAGGGCCAGAGATAGAGGTTGCTCCTCTATTCTGGTCCTATTAGACCTCTCGGCGGCTTTTGATACCATCGACCATGGTATCCTGCTGCGCCGGCTGGAGGGGTTGGGGGTCCGGGGCACCGTTTTGCGGTGGTTCGGCTCCTACCTTTCTGGCCGGACGCAGCGTGTGTTGGCAGGGGAGGAGAGGTCGACCCTACGCCCCCTTACTTGTGGGGTGCCACAGGGGTCGGTCCTCTCGCCACTCCTGTTCAACACATATATGAAGCCGCTGGGTGAGATCATCTGTGGTTTCGGGGTGGGATATCATCTGTACACTGATGATACTCAGCTGTACTTTTCCACCCCGAACCACCCCAACGAGGCCGTCGAAGTGATGTCCCGGTGTGTGGAAGCCGTACGGGTCTGGATGGATGGCAACCGACTCAAACTCAACACCTCCAAGACGGAGTGGCTGTGGGTACCAGCTCCCCGGTTCAGCCAATTAATTCCATCATTGGCCATCGGGGGCATCCAACTCGCCCCCGTGGAGCGGGCGCGCAATTTGGGCGTCCTCCTGGATGCCCGGCTGTCCATGGATGACCATGTGATAACCGTGGCAAGGGGGGCGTTCCACCAGGTTCGCCTGGTGCGCCAATTGCGCCCCCTACTGGACCGGGACGCCTTACGCACGGTCACTCATGCGCTGGTGACGTCTCGCTTGGACTACTGTAACGCTCTCTACATGGGGCTTCCCTTGAAATGCACCCGGAGGCTACAGTTGGTCCAGAACGCAGCCGCGCGGGTAATTATGGGGAGTACTAGGTACTCCCATGTGACACCGTTCCTGCGCGAGCTGCACTGGCTTCCTGTGGTCTATCAGGTGCGTTTCAAGGTTCTGATAATGATCTTCAAAGCGCCCCATGGCTCAGGACCTAGTTACTTGCGGGATCGTATTCTGCCCCATACATCCCTGCGACCAATCCGCTCGCACAGAGAGGGTCTCCTCCAGGTGCCGTCCACCAGGCAGTGCCGGGGGGCGGCGCCTAGGAGTAGAGCCTTCTCTGTGGCAGGCCCAGCCCTGTGGAATGACCTCCCCCCGGATATTAGGAATACCTCTGACCTCCGCTCCTTTCATGTAAAGCTCAAGACCCACCTATTTCAAATAGCTGGCCTGGCTCAACTTTGATCCAACTATATCGCTCCTGACGGGTTTTTTATTTGGGGTATTTTAATTGTATTAAATTATTTAGGGGTTTTTAAACATTGTGTTTTTAATTGTTTTTTATTCATCAGCTCACCTCCTCCTTGTATATGTATATGTCTTGGTATACGTTTTTGTTATATGTATGTTTGTTTATATATTTATTTCCTATGTTTTATTGTACGCCGCCCCGAGTCCTTCGGGAGAGGGTGCGGCTAAGAAATAAATATTTATTATTATTATTTATTAAAGTGCCTAGCATAAATATTGCAGGAAGGCATCTTCTAGGAAAGGAATATTACAATGATTATGTCACCACTAACACGACTTTGCCTCTAATAATTGTGTTCCCACCCTTCACATCTGCAACAGCTCCTCTGAAGAGGACCTCATAATTCAGTATTGAAAGTGGGAGAAAGTGATCCTTCTGGGATTAGTTGAAATGATCCTGAAATCTTTTTTTTTAAGCTAAAGACCATCCTTTTCTTACCTGGTGAATCTCTTATGCAATGGACTAAATCTCATTCAAACCTCATTCTGCATGGACAAATTGTTATACTGGGTAATTATATTGCAAAGTGTACTCCAATGTATCTAATACTGGTGTGGATACATTTAGAATGCATAGCTGAAAATTATGCTAAATAATGGAGAGGCGAGAATCCTGTTGGGCCAGCAGGCAATGGTCTTAGTTTCACTTTTTACAGGATGCTGAGGTAGAAAAGAGATTCTGAAGAAACAAATGCCCTCAAGAAAGGATCATATCCAAAATCTATAGTTCTCCAATAAATCTATTTATTTAGCTTCTCCCTGACTCCGTAATAGAAATTCTCATGCATGCATCCATAGCCAGAACCCACTTAAGGCTCAACTGTAATTAATCCACTGTATTCCAAAAGGTCCTGCTCACAAGGAACACTAAAACTTTCAAGTAGCCCTTCCACTCCCAAGGGGACTCCTATTTTGAAGCCCTTAGATCATTAGTGAGATTCAATTTTTTTTACTACCATTTCTGTAGTCGTGGCTTGGTGGGCATGGCAGGGGAAGGATACTGCAAAATCTCCATTCTTGTCCCACTCCAGGGGGAAGGATACTGCAAAATCTCCACTCCCACCCCACTCTGTGGCCAGCCTGAGGTGGTACTTGCCAGTTCTCCGAACTACTCAAAATTTCCGCTACTGGTTCTCCAGAACCTGTCAGAACCTATTGAATTTCACCCCTGCCTTAGATGGATCTTGTTGCCAAAGATACAATATACAAGAGTATAGCAGTAGAGTATAGAGATACTTACAAGAGTGTAAACAGGTTGAATAAAAACAACTTTTATTGCTTGGATCTTGGTCCACTATAAGCAATCAAGTGATATGATTTTGGAATAGCTACCAACATGTTCAGGTTGAGAATTAGAACTGGAAGTGTTAGAACACCCACATCCAATTCAATTTTCCTCAGTATCAGTTGCGTGTTTAAAAAGAAGCTAGGAAAAGGGCTTTGCCTGACTATGAGGATTTTATTTTTGCACGCAAGAGGGCAGCAAGACAAAAGAAACCAAATGAGATCAAGGCAGGCTACATGTGACTAAGAAACCCATCCGCATGTACATTAAAGAAGCTCAAGTGCTTTCAGTCTGTTTTGAAGTCCTTTACCAAAAGATTCCAGACATGCCATTTTCCCATCCCATTATTCCTTTTTTTGATAGTGCGTTGAGTGTATCTTATTTAATTAAGTAGGTAGCAAGTAATCAGGAATTTTTACTTGCATTCTGTTTTCCAGACATAAGGTATTCAGATGGACATTTTGTAGGCTAAAAATATTCAGGAGGACATTATCCAGAAAATAATGAAATATTAGCCCCCTCACATACCCTTGTCTAAGTTCCAAGTTAAATTTCTTCAGTCTTGGTTAACATCTAGTCCCTTTGCCTTGACTTGGAAAGTTGTGAGGAATGTCTGCTGAAATATCAGAAGGAGGGGATAAAGTTGTTTCCCATGTTTAACACAACCAGAAGAAGCCAATAAAATTGTATAATTGGTTTATATTTGATTTAGTTTATATGATTTATATTGATAATAGAATTCAGTTTTTCTAAATTAGAACTGCAGAATGCAATTTTTAAAGCATGTTGTAATGTTATACATACCACCTTACTTATTCTATTCTTTGTAAAAAAAGTAAACCTTATTCAACCATCTCAAATCTCTGAATTTGTATGATACTTCTTGTTCTGTAATTAGCCCTAGAGCAATGATTGCTATACAAATTCTTTGATAAATCAAAAGTTTTGAGAGGGCTATGCAAAACTCTAGGTCAGTGGTTCTCAACCTGTGGGTCGGGACCCCTTTGGGGGTCGAACATCTCTTTCACAGGGGTCGCCTAAGACCATTGGAAAACACATATTTTCGATGATCTTAGGAACTGAGACACCAATTTTATGGTTGGAGGTCACCACAACATGATGAACTGTATTAAAGGGTCGTGGCATTGGGAAGGTTGAGAACCACTGCTCTAGGTGGATATACAAAATAACCCATCTAAAATCAGTTTAAGAAAAGATCATTTATGTAAATATTTCTCCAAGGATTATATACTTCTATGAGATTTTTGGCATTTGTACATTTGTAGGGGATGATGGGAGATGATGCCAAGGTTGACATGTCCAAGCCTCTCTCAACTTCTTCCTCGACCCCTCACCCAAGGGCTACGGTTCTCATTTCCGAATCGTCAAGGAACCGATCCTCAAAAAAAGAAGGAAGTAAAGAAACAGTTTGCGGTTAGGAATTGGCGCGTTTGAATGGGATGATTGCTGCTGTTTCTTTAAATTTGTCATTAAACTCAGAGGGTCAAGTAGTTAAAGGGGGGGGGATGTTTTTCTCACGTTTGATTCACGTAGTGTTCTTATAGTAGCTCCATTAGTGTAAGAGAATTATATGCAGGAGGAATAGAGAAGTTCAGGGTTCATTCCGCCACTAAAAAAAAAAAGGGGGGGGGGAGGTGGCCAATGAATTTAGGCACTGGGGGAGGAAATCTTTGCCAGGGATAAAGGGTGTACAGCAGTGGCTGGCAGAGGTCGTCTCCTCCCCTGCCAAACCCCCCTCCCCCGTCTTTCTGGGAGGGGTGGAGAAAAGGATTCTACGACCTCGGCGACCGACGGGAGCATTCCGTGACTCCCATCTGACAGTTGTTTCCTCTCTGTGGCCGCGTCTGCCCGGTCTTCGGATCCCTCGACGATACAGCTTGCTTACAACTTGGCTGATCTTCGGGGCGGACCTTTCGGGAACAGACTGCTCCGCTCCGCTTGGCAGATAAGTTGAGACCAGGATGGGCAAATTTGCCTCCCCTGCACTTCTGGTCTTTAGTCTGCTTCTGGTCGCCGCCGGAGTCTGCGGTAAGTTGGGAAGACCCGCCGCCTCCACGATTCAGCTGCCGAGTGCTTTCGATGGCTTGCTGATTTTCTGCTCCCTTCCCACCCCTCACCCGGTTGAAAGAAAACGGGGAAGGTCTCTTTTCTTCGTGTTTGCTGACTGCGAAAGGGAAGTTCAAAACTTAATGAAAACCCGCTCAGGCGTTACTTTCCCCCTCTGCTTTCCAGGACAGCTTGAGGCGCGGTGCAATTTTATGCTTTCATACACTACAGTACTCAAAAGGAAGTTTGTTTTGAGTTCAGTGGCGTTTACGTTCTGGTCGGTATGTGCCGACGATTGCTTTCCTATATTGAAGGAGGGGGGGGGGAAGGGTATTTTTAACCTTTGGAAACAAAGCTTGCCTTTCAAACATGGATTTTAAAATATAGCAGGACAAGTTTGTTTCCAAGTAAACTCTATACCTGGTTCTTCCTGTCCCAAATTTGATAATATACAATAACCAACTCAAACCCCGAGGCTTGGAAAAGTCTCTCTTCCCTAGCTCCATCATTCAAACTAGAATGCTGCCCCACCCAGAGATAGGCATAGATGGCAGACTGGAAAACTCCCATCCTCTAAAGGAGGTTTTTCTACATTATTCTGATCTTGTTTTTTAACTAATGGAGCAGCTCTGGATAAGTTTCCATTTTCCAAACTGATCCCCCCACCCCCTAGCCATGAAGTTTTTTTTTTTATAAAAAAAATACAGGATTGGCCTGTCCAGACTTGGCCTGAGGTTTGGTGGAGGACAGTAATTAATAGTTATTCTGTCTATTCTTACAGACAGACAGATATGAAAATAGTACGTTCTATTCTACAAGTATGGACATAATGCGACCTTTAAGTTGCCTTAGTTTTATTCAAACTATATTAGGGTTTAATCTCCAGAGTAACAATTGACAGAATTAACCACAATTGGTTAGGTTCACACAACAATTAAGGCCAAAACCATGCAACCCACACCATCAAGTTTTTGGGACTGGAAACAGAAATCCCAATGGTTTATGTTGCTTGCAGAAATGCACTCGATGTCTTGGCCTTCCAAATTCTTCTTGTATTCAGATTTCAGTCCAAAACATCCATTTCATCTACCTATTCACTTCTCTTCTATTTCACTTTCCTAGTTGATGCTACATCAAGTCATGGAAATGAACAAAAGGGAAGGGACATAATGCCTTCAGGAATATTAAATACATGTGTGTGTATAAAAAGTCACAGAGAGGAGTCACAGGAAGGAGAGATTTATATTTCTCCCCTAGTCCACATAAGTCAGTGGTCATATATAATAAAACTAGGAGCATTATAGGAAGAAAAAAGTGACAACATAATAGATTAAATCTCTCTCAAACACATACACACACACACACACAGATGCAAAGCAAAAGTCACTATTTCTAAAAGTCACCTTAGGCATGGACTCATACTTAGTCCATGCCTAAAGAAACTTGAAGTTGTTTTTAGCTCTTCTGATTTTCAAGTCATGTTTTCCTTCTTATTCTACAGATACATTCTGGCATATTTTACATTATTTGGTATATGGTGCTGTTAAAGTTTGGAACCTATCTGCTATACCTTCAGGCCAGGCGTGGGTTCCTGCCAGTTCTAACCTCTTCTATAGAAAGGTTCCACAAATCTACAGTGCCTTTTAGAACCGGTTCCAGGTCCCCCCGCCCCTGCCCATCCACACATCATCAAGATGAAGAGCGAGAGGAGGTATTCTGGAAGTTGAAGTCCACAAGTCTTAAAGCTGTCAAGTTTGAACATTCCTGGTTTTTTTTCTAAAGGGTCTTGTAACTTGACAGCTTTAAGACTTGCACACTTCAATGCCAGAGTTCCTGAGCCAACAAGACTGGAGGAGGAATTCTGGGAGTTGAAGTCCACAAGTCTTAAAGCTGTCAAGTTTGAACACCCCTGGAGGGGGGTTTCTAAAGGGTTAGGGGTGTGAGGGGCTTGTATCTTGACAGCTTTAAGACTTGAGTGCTTCAAATGAGTTTCTGAGCCAACATTTTGTTTGCTAAGCAAGAGCGTTGTTAAGTGAGTTTCACCACATTTTACAAGTTGGCCACACCCACCCAGTCATATGGTGGGCAAGCCACTCCCACCCAGTCACATGGCTGGCAAGCCACTCCCACCCCATCACATGGCCAGCAAGCCACTCCCACAAAACAGGCCACACCTACAGAAGAGGTTCTAAGATTTTGAAACCCACCACTGCTTCAGGCATGACCACCTATGTCTGGTTGCTTAGCACAATTCTCTCTGGCCTCTCATGTGAAGCTGCAGATGTCAACCCTTTGAGGTAACCCATACAAGAAGTATTGGTATTAACACTATTTTCTTTGTAAAGTTACCTTGACGGAATCTTGCAAACCTGAAAGCACACACACACACACACCTCACTTATTTTTACTCTCCAGAAAACTAGGGAGGGTACAATCTGATATGATGTTTTCATACCCACCCCTCTTTTGGATTCAGAATTCTCTTCTCAGACTGTTCTCTAAGCCAGAGGTCTCCAACCTTGGCAACTTTAAGCCTGGAGGATTTCAACTCCCAGAATTCCCCAGCCAGCTCCAGGCTCAGAAATCCTCAAGGCTTAAAGTTGCCAGGGTTGGAGATCCCTACTCTAGGCTGCGGCTCTTCCTCCTGTTTACCCAAGGCTATTTTCACACAGCCCATTACTGTATAGCAAGAGAGGCCAACAGTTGGATTCCGCATAGGCTTTTGCCCATATCATGTCTGTTCATTGCTTTCCATATCCCTTGTCAGGGTTTATGTTAGCCCTTCATAAACAAATCTTTACTCCTTTGGATCAGTTTTTTTTAAAACACAGGGTTATTGTTGCTTTGAAAGAACGCTAGACTTGTACTACCAGAATATCACTTGAAATTAAGAAAGAAAGTTGGATGGTGCCCATTGTTATGCTACTAGCTCTGTCATCATTGGATTCATTTCAGGCTTTCTGTTGCTTCTGCCAACAAAGGGGCTTTTATGGCTGCTCTTTTTAATCCTTGTATTATTGTTAATTATCTCTGAGCAGGCAGTTAGAGTGGTGAAAATTGTTAGGATTGCTGTCTCAGAATCAGCAAAATGCAGATTCTCTCTCTCCCACCCTTTCTCTCCTCCCTCCCTTCCTCCCTCTCTCCCAACCTCCCTCTCTCCCTCCCTCCCTCTCCCTCTCCCCCCCCTAATGAGGAGGAAGTGGACATCATTCCTTGTCACTTGTTGACAGCGATAGATGACTAGCCTTTCATTGATTGTTCCCTCCTGCTGCATCCTACGCACTCTGTACACCTGTCATTTGTGGGTCAGGCTACTTAACATTCTTTCAGAAAATTGCTATACCCATCTTCAGAAATAGCCTAATAGGTAAGAGACATGGGAGAAAAGTTGCACCATCACAAAAAACTATTATGATTCCTTTCTGCTTCATCCTCTATTCTCTGTCCTTGTGTTAATCAAATGACTAAAGTTATCACTTGATGAATCTTTCCAAATTTGCCCAATTTTTGTTAGGTATTGGTGTTCCTGCAGATGGAATGTTTGATGGAAGGAAAAATGAGTCCAGCGGAATCTATTAATCCTTTGCAATAGTTAGAACTGTGTTATTGACCTTGTTAATGTTATATGGCAACAGGGATGGGAAGTAAGGGTAATACAATTCATGCCAGCATATTTTTCTCTTGGTTCAAGGAGGTCAATATTACACTGATTTGGTCATGCGGAAGAGACCAATGATTGCATTTAAGTTTGACTGGCAAGGAATGGGGGAAATCATTTGGAAACCAGGTAGATTGGTCTATAACTCTATATGAACTGAAGAAAGCTTACCTATCAGTTCATTAAGTTTTCAGGCAGGAACATAGTATACAGACAGCACTGATTGTGCTTATGGACAATTTCTAAGGACATTGGGATGTAGGGGGTGATGAGACCTGGATTTCCTTGATATCTCAGCTGCTTTCAGTACCATTGACTGGGATCTTTGGGGATAAGGAGTAAGGTTGAGTGGCTTTCCTTTCTCTTAAGTAAATTCCAGTTGGTATTAGTAGACTGGGGAGAGGGAGATGTGAAGCCTTTGGCCTTTACTCATGGGCTGTACTAGGGTTTGAAAATCTTACCTCTGTTTTAACATCTATATAAAACTGTTAAGTAAGATCAATAGCCAGCACAATGTCTGTTTCATTGGTATGCTGATGATACACAGCCATACATCTCAACCCTGATCTGATCAAGTAATGTTGGTAATACCATGTCCCAGTGCTTTGAGACTTTGAAGATCTAGGCAGAGGGGCATGCTTTAATTTGATTTTACACAATGGAGAAGCTATGAATTTTTAGCTCTCCCAAGATCTGGTGTTGCACAGAACTGATATGCAATTTTAGAGTTCTCCTTGATTACCTGCTCCTATTTAAAGAGGCTGTGACAGCTGTGACCAGATTCACTTATTGTACCAGTTTTGTTCCTCCTGGACTGGGAATCCCTTCTCTCAGTCACTCATACCTTAAACACTTCACATTTAGACTTTTTCAATGCATCTGCAAAGGGTTGCCTTTGAAAACCATTTGGAATCTGTGATTGGTTCAGAATGAGCCTTATGTGACACTTATATTTCCTGAGCTATAATGGTTGCAGCTCAGTGTGTGCAATTTGAGATGCTGGTGGTGACCTATAAAACCCTTCATGTGTAGGATATGGTTACTCAAGGAATCCATTTTCTCCCATTATCATTGCCCACTGGCAGATCCAGCAAAGGGAGCATGTTCCTTGAAACAATATTTAAAGGATCCCAGGAAGCATGCCTTCTCTGGAGAAGCATCTGCCTTTTACAATTGGGAATTTGTGTGGCCCCGACCCTGTCATCCTTTAAGCAAATTTGAAGTTCTGGCTCTCTTCCCTGAGCCATAAGATAAAATATTCTTCTCATTGGTGCTTTTTCAAGAGGCAAATTGACTTTCTGTTTTTTCTTTGAGGCTTCAAGAAGCTTCTTCATCCATGATCCGGATGATTGAGAATCTCCATAGATATTCTCACTAGGTGATGTTTTTTTGCAGAATCAGGCTTGGCTTTCGTTCTTTTTATCTGGTTTGGCCCTCTCATTTTTTAAAAAAGAAGCTTTTATTATAAGCTGCCCAGAGTTGGATGCATTAGGCAGTTTTATAAAGTTGTTTAAATAAGCATTCCATGTCCCTTGATCTGGCTCTCCCCAGAGTAATATTTTCAAATACAAAATAAACATATTTTCACTGCACTGATCACATCCCTGTTCTGTTTAAGTGACTTCTGCTGGACAAGGGGCTGCTCACAGGGGGGTGAATTTGCTCTCTGTATTCTATATATTTCCTGTAAATGCCTCATTAGGATTTCTGGTTATTTTTGGTAGGAAGCTCCAATACTCTGCCTAGTTGCATTTTCACTCACAGACTAGCAGAATGAGAATTGCAGAAAAATATGTAAATAGATTCAAATAGCCTGTTTTCAGATAATGGAGAAACTGTTTTCAGCAACCCCTTCCAAATGCGTTGGGCTATAAATTCCAGAATGCCCACTGGATATACTGAATCTACTTGCATTTGTATGCTTTTGAACTGCTAAGTTGGCAGGAGCTGAGGCAACTAACAAGAGCTCACCCCATCACACAGCGCTCACGTCTTGAACCCAGACTGTCAAGTTTCCCAACTGACAAGCTCAGCGTCTTTAACCTCTGAGCCATCACACCCCTTTAAATTGCCATTTTATCTCTATGTTGTGATACGTGCCCCATAATGGCCACAAATCCCTATAACATATCTTCCAAAGAGATATTGGATCTGTCTGTCCTGGATTCTTTTCGGTATACTCAATTCAATGGGCTTGAAGCACAAGTCAATAACACAGTTCCCTAGACAACACATGCACATAAGCATCTGCAGTCTATTGTGCACCACTCATCCCTACTCCATTCTTGCCCACTGCTACTATTGCTACTCCAACTAGTCCTTGTGAGTCCTACTTCTCCTACTCCTTGTGAATGCTGCTAGAAAAAAAAGGATCTTTTTCTAGCTGCTTCAGCCTGCTTTCCTTCCTTTCCTATATATCTCCTTCCCTCTTCTAACTCTTACACACCAACTCCATTGCACCAGTTGTCTCTCAGCAGAGATTTATAGTCACAGAATCTGTGCTGGCTGGGGAGAGAGCTTAAAGAGACAGGACAACAGCAGCACATATTCATTTTTTTTCTTTTTATGAGACTAATGCCATTTCTGTGTCTTTCTCATACTGCAGTAGGGAATCAGCAATAACATTTTGCTGTTCCACTCTATCTAAAATATTGAAATGACACAGTTGCAGTGTTAACTAACTGGTACATGAATTTGTATCTTTCATTTGTTCCAGCCAGATGAGCAGTTGATGTTTAGGTACTCCAGTGAATCCCAGAACCCACAAATCTACAGGCAAAGCATGTATTGCCCATTTTAGTGCATAGGCTTCTTATTCAATGGTGCTGTCCTTTTGTCCTTTTTGTAGGAGTATCTTTGAGAGGTAGATCACAGGATAGTCCACCCCTTCATGGTTTTGGGTAAGTACTGGGCTTGAGCCTGTGTAAGATCAAGTGCGGTACTAATACCACTCTATAAAACCTTAGTAAGACCATACCTAGAATACTGCATCCAGTTTTGGTCACTACACTATAAAAAAACATGTTGAGACTCTAGAAAGAGTGCAGAGAAGAGCAACCAAGATGATTAGGGGACTGGAGACTAAAACATATGAACAACAGCTACATGAACTGGGCATGGCTTGTCTAGTGAAGAAAAGGAGCAGGGGAGACATTGATAGCAGTGTTCCAATATTTGAGGGGCTGCCACAGAGAGGAAGGGGTCAAGCTATTTTCCAAAACACCTGAAGGTCAGACAAGGAATAATGGATGGAAACTGACCAAGGAGAGATTCAACCTAGAAATAATGAGGAACTTTCTGACAGTGAGAACAATCAACCAATGGAACAGCTTGCCCTTGGAAGTTGTGGGAACTTCATCACTTGAGACTTTCAAGAAGAGATTGGACTGCCATTTGTCAGAAATTGTGTAGGGTCTCCTGCTTGAGCAGGGGGTTGAACTAGATGACCTGCAAGGGCCCTTCCAACTCTGATAATCTGTTATCTGTTAAACAAACAAACAAACAAACAAACAAACAAACAAACAAACAGGGTTGGGGGAAAATCCGCCCCTTTCAATATTGATTTCCCACATAATGCATCCTTTACTTTCTCAAATGGCTCCTGGCATAATTTAGACCACTTTATCTTGGAGGGTTCTATCTTTCTTGTTAGTCTGTAGGGTGGATACCCATATCTAACCAAAGTAGTGATCTCGTCTAAGGAATAATGTCTTTTCTAACTTTTCTCTGTCTATTTGGTTAGGTCAGGGGCAACTTGTAGCTCTGGAGCAGCATGTGGCTCTTTCATTCCTCTGCAGCTCCCTGTTGCCAATCGGCTCCACAATTGATAGGGCTTTCAATTAGGACAGGTAGAGAGAAAAGGACATCGTGCTGGGGTGGGGGGAGGGCTCTATGTTGGGGGAAGTGAACTTCTGGTCAGCTCCAGAATTGAATGGGGGCTTCCAGTTAGGACCTTTGTGACTCTTTGAGTGTTTAAAGTTGCTGACCCCTGGTTTAGGCTTTGGTAACAGGTCTGATTTTTGCAGGATGTTGGCTATGGTATTTCCTGCAAAGTCTGGCTCTGTGAGGGCCAAACTCCTTTCTTTTTGCAGCTAGTGTTTGTTTTCTGTTCATGGAACAGAACCTTCATTTGTGTGGTAGTTTACCCTGTGTTGTTATCCCACCCAATTTTCAATACCTCACCTGGTTTTGGATATCCTACCACTAACCACCACTTTATCACAGATCCTTTTCAGTGTACCCAATTCAGTGGGCTCCAAACACAAATGACCCAACAACAACATCCCGTTGCTCCTCCTCCTCCTTGGGAGTCCTACTATTCTTATTCTTTGTGAGTTCTATACAAAATTATCTTGCCGGCAGTTTTACTTCCACACATGAACAATATCTCCTTCCCTCTTCTTTTTCCTCCACACACCACAACATCCAGCTGTCTCTCAGCACAGCTTTTATAGCCACAGTTGCTATGTCGGCTGGGTAGAAGGTTTAAAGAGACAGGACAACAGCAGTACAGACATTGGCCATTTTCTGGGTAGCCTGCTCTCTCACAGTGTCAGGTAAATGTTCATCTGATTTATCGCTCTTACAAAAAAAAAATGTCTGTTGACAGTTAGCATTTCTGAGAAAGATTAATTTAAACCAGAATCATAGTCTGGTTCACATATCATGCTTATTGACTAAGCCACCACTGGCTAAGTTCACATACCACACCAAGTTATAACCAAGATTTTGCAAATCACTGTGGCTACAGTTACGCAATGTAGTAAGCCAATACTAAATAAATTATATTATAGTCCAATGCAGACATAAACACTTTCTGTCATCTTGAGGACTACCTAAAATTCATAGCACATTGACCCCACATTCCAAACAGAGTTTCATTTTTTCCCTAGAGATTTGGGATTTGAAATATCTATTTTATTTCTTGCCAATACCCATTATTTTTCCTTTTGGGGAAGTTTTGGTCCTATCATCCTTGTACCAAGAAAAGGATGCTGCTGCCCTCCCACTCACTTTGGCCTAATATGATGTATGAATTGAATCACAATTTTTTAGTAGGGATTTAATGCTTCTCCTTAAAATTACATATTATGCCAAAATTGTCAATAGCACTTAGACGTATGTACTGCTTATAGAGAAGAATATGAACTGACCATAAATAGTCAGATGTGTTATATTGACCTTTTTCTTTTTTTTTAAGAATTCACATGGCATATGTCTTATTTCACATATGTCACTTGCTTTATTTCATTTTCACAGTCATGTTTGCATGATTGCAATATATGCCCAGTTTGAACATGTCTAAGTGCTATTGACATTGTGCAATTTTGGCATAATATGCAATTAAGTATATTTATATCGTACAAATGTTTATATTTGTGTCTAGCAATGAACAAAGCATAAATAAATTTAATTTCATGCCCTCAGAGAATTTACATCCTAAGAAAGGAACTAAATGTTAGAAGGTGATACAACTGCACCAAGATATTGCATTCTACAATGTATTACAGCCAGCAGGAAATATGATAGCTCACAAGCTAACTACTAGAATATTGCTTTTTGGTGAGAATTCCTTGGGAAGATGGATATAGATGAATAGATTTCTGATAATCTCCCCTGTAGTAAAATTAGGATATCTAATTTAGCCAGGTTTAAATAACTACAGAACCCTGGGAGAAGCTACCTAGTCTACATCTGAGGAATGCTGTTCCAGAGAGTGAGGTCCATAGCATAGAAAACATGTTTGCTTAGTCCTGTAAGATGACAACATTTAATAGAAGGGACACACTACCTGCCTGCATATACCAGGCAAGCAGCAACAATGAGAGTAAGATTGTCTTTCAGATAACCAGGTCTTAAATCACAAATGGCTTTAATAACAGAGAGAAAAGTAACAACCAGCATCTTGAGTTGCATCTGGAAGCTAACTAGGAACTATTGTGGTTCAAGTAGCAATAGTGACACTGAGCAAAACAAGAAGTGCCAATTACCATTTATTTTGAACCAGCTGTAGCTTCCAGATGGTCTTCAAGGGCATTCCCATGTAGAATGCATTGCAGTAGTCTAATCATGAAGTGCCCATGCTGTGAATGACTATCAAATATGTCCTCATTCCTATTTATAAATGGCTTCCTGTTAGCAAACTTGTTCTGTGAAGTATAAAAAGAAGCTTGCTCCTTATTATTAGTATTAGTATTAGTATTAGTATTATTATTATCATCTCCCAATCTATGAGCAAAAAGATAGTCCCTGGGGGTAGGGAGAGGACTTTGCCAAAACTGATGACCAATTTTTTTTGCCAACCCACAAAGACAAAAACATTCCATGGAGAACAGGGAAGGCAGCTCCTATACACAAGCCACCATCGAGTTAATAATAACCCAGGAAGGTTAATCAACAGTTTCTCGGAGCTTTTAGGAGCTACAAAAGCCGCAGCCTGTGAATCAGCAAACCAATGTGGTTATTAGAGGGGGTGCACTAGTAAAGGAGGAGAATAAATTATAGAGCTGCAGAAGGGGCTACAGCAATTCTAGATGGAAAGCTACCTTCCTCCCACATTAAAGTCGACTGAAACTTGTGTTGCTCACCATTGTAGGCAGTGTCTACTGGTGACAATAGTGTTATGCAGAAGTTCCTGCAATAATTCACCTAAAACTACTAATGGGAGCAAAGAGGTGTTGAAAGCTACCATCTGCATTTTTTGCAGGGCTGACCTCTCAGGCCTTCAAATTTGATTCCTGTTCGAAGAAATTTCTCTCTCTCTCTCTGTAAGGTGATGTTGCACTAGTTTTTCATCTAACCTCGGAACAGATGCTACAGAGGTTGCTGGAGTCACACAGCATGGCATGCTTGTATGGGGAACTGCTGCTACTTTTTAAAATTACTTTTTTTAATAAAAAAATTACAGAATAAAAATGTAAGGAAAAAGAACAAAAGCAACAAGAATAAATAAATGAAGGAGAAAAGAAAAAAAGAGAAAATACAAAAGGCACTCTAAATGGAGCTACCCGTGAAAAGTACCTGGAAGCTACTGCAGATTGCAGCCACGCAAGCAATCTTAGGCACCCAAAAGATGGCACATGTAACACCTCTGTTGCACAAGCTGCATTATGTGCCAGTTTGCTTCTATGTCCAATGCAAAGTGTTGGTTATGATCTTTAAAGCATGGAGCCAATTTACCTGTGGAGCCATTTTCACTCCATTACATCAGCCCATCCCACTCAGTCAGGCAGGTATGTTGCAGACCCGGGCAGTTGAACAATTCTGACTGGCAGAGTGTAGGAAGAGAGTCTTTCCTGCCATTGCCCCCCACCTTTTGGAACATTCTGCCCCCAGTGGTGAGGCAGCCCCCCCCATTTTCCTGGCCTCTTGCAAATGCCTAAAGACCTGATTATGTCAACTTGCTTGGGGCTTTCAGGGGATGCATGCAGCCATGGGGCTGGTTAGTGCCCTGAAACCCCTTCCCCACCTTTAAATTTTTATTCTTATTTTTAACAGTTTTATATTATAATATTTAAACATGCCCAGAATCACTCTATGGGGGTGATAAAACCTGTATAAATAAATAACTAAATAGAACATTTGATCGCCTTTGCAGCAGTTATAAATATATTCAGAATGATGCTTCTTTGTAAAAAAAAAAAAAAAAGTTGTTCTTTGCTGGAGCTGGCCAGAGTGGCTTCAAAGGATTTTCAAAACAATTTAGTCTTCTCTTGTGAATGTTATTTTTCTCTATCAAAAATAACATATGAGGACCTGAACTCAAATATGACAGTGTAAATACTTTGTGCAAGGAAGTGGGATTTATCTACATAGACTTTTTGCTATGTGAAAGAAGGCTGATTAGAGGGTTTGGTCATGTCTTGTCTTGCTATTTTTATAGTAAGCTCTTTGGGGTGAGGACAGTCTGCTTCTAGCTTTGCAAATTTTTCACTGTATTAGATGAAGAACAGCCTGATGGGTATGAGAGAATAATACCAGCTTTTTCGAACATTGTGTTGTAGCGGCAGATAAAAGGTTATATGTGCAGATTTTATTGGATTCAGGTTTTCTTGTATTTGTCTCTTGGGCAGTACAGATAGAAGAGCATTGACACCTAGAGTTCCTGAAAAAGGAAGTGATTTTGTTTTAGCTGTTGTCAGGCCACCAACACATTTCAAGAAGCACTTGTTTTTTACTGCCATGCACTGTGCAAAAGCTGGATGCACCATCTATCTACCTATCTACCTACCTACCTACCTACCTATCTATCTATCTATCTATCTATCTATCTATCTATCTATCTATCTATCTATCTATCTATCTATCTATCTATTATCTATCCATCCATCCATCCATCCATCCATCCATCCATCCATCCATCATCTATGCAGTTCAGCCTTCACAATGGCAAAGAGGGAACTAGAGAGCAGTAGGCTAGTTATAATGCAGAGGCCAGCTCTATTTAAAACAGAAGCTGAATAACTTCCAAATTCTTTTTGCACAAATAGAGATCAGGTGGTGAGGGCAACATTGCACACTAGGCTTTGTTTAGTTTTAATACTACCACACATTTAAAATTAAAGCTACAAAAAGGGGAAAACCAGGAAATGCAGATTCTACTCACAGTCTAAAATAGGATCTGTTCGGTCTTCTGCTCCTAGCCAATGTACACAGTTCTGTATCCTATCACCTGTCTGCCATGACATCGTGGCCAGTATCCAATTATCTGAGGCAGCACATTTGGTCTAATTTTATTTTCTTTGAGAGTGTGGTAACTGCCGGGGTGACATCATCGTTTCCTTGATTTGGCGTTCATGCAAAGGAGAAAGAAACCCACTCTTCCATTCATTCTTGTTAGCAGAGAATTATACAAGCACAGTTCATTTGCGATTTGGCAATGTCGCTGCTGATAGCAAGTTTGGTACTGTGGTTAAAGACAGAGACTGAAAACTAGGAGATATGAAAGCCAACTGAGTGACAGCCAATCACTCTTCTCAGTCCAATGAAAAAAGGCAACAATAAACCACTTTTGAAAATGCTGCCTAGAAAATTGCATAGACTTTTTCCAATAGTTGTCAGGAGTCATAACTGACTCGAAGGCATATGTTCCCTGTATAATTGTGTGTGTGTGTGTGTGTGTGTGTGTATGTAAATGTATATGTAATTTTAATTACATATTGTAATTGTGTACTTAGGGTGTACATAGATTTCAACCCATTTAGTATATAAAACCATTTCTCTTTATATTTAACTATGTTCTTTAACTAAGAGAGGTTAACAATGTTAATACATTTCATTTCTTTTGCATTGCTGTAAAGATATTGTTGATAATTCCTTAAGGAATGCAGGCATTAGCTATTCTGAAGTTCTGTGTAAATCTTCAGAAAGCAGTATTTAGCATTTTTGCCTTTAACCCTTTCATATTTTTCCTATATCAGTCTTGTAAAATGGAGGAGCAGTGGAACAGTGGAAAACACTGTCTGATTTAAGCATATTATATAGATTCAACTGGATATTTTTGTATTGGATCAGAAATTAATATTTGGGGCACATTTTTCTATTTAGTATTTGACAATTGGAGATTTTGACCAATTACTTGCCAGTATCTAACAAAAATGATTCCTAGCAGTGCATTCTAGATTGCTTATTTTATGCCTAGACTGATGTCACTGAGCAAAATAGCACTGGGCTTCTTTTCTGCTGTTATCATACATCCACTTGTTTAAAAATAATTATATTAAATAGCACCCTCTTTCAGAAAAACAAAACTTGTACACATTTTGATATAGATACGTAGCTGCGTGTGTTGAATTCAAGAGGTTCATTCCACTTTCCAAAGAAGAAATCTGCTCAGAAATAGAATTAGATATTAGCTTTTTGAATTTGTCATTTTTTCAATTGAGCTGTATAAATAGACTCTTTCCCTTACTTTAAAAGCAAGTACTGCAAAATTTTCCAGGTTTGTCTCTCTAGATTCTATCCGCTTATTCAGAGCACAGATTGCATAATGGTCTGCATATTTCCTGTTTATGTTCGTTTAAATGTGCAAAAGTATTTAGAACCAACAGCAACCAGAGTTAATAAATCTCCACTGGTCACATGGAAAGAACAGCTGTGAAGTACAAGCACTGTATATTACATTGTATAGTATATTGTCTGTGTAGGTATCAGAATTTTTTAAAAAAACAATACCCTTTGAAAATCAAATGGCAAATAGTTGAAGGTGTCATTAGGGCAGCCAATAACAAATTGCCAGTAAATTTCAAAGAATGCTAAAACCAATGAAGAGCTGTTTATGTCAGCTGCTTTGTTGTTACTAAGGAAAATGCTTTCGAGGTCTATGGAACAATTTTTGTCTGTTGTATTTCAGGTAACAATATCTGTACCACAAGAGGAGCAAATTCATGCCAACAGTGCCTGACTGTAAATCCACGTTGTGGTTGGTGCTCCCAGGTGGTGAGTCAAAACTAAATCTATACTATAGCATAATAACCGCTTGTCATTGTAAAGTAGCCGAAGGATGAGGCAGGACTCAGTCTGAGGCAACTTTAACAGCGTTTATTAGAACAGGTTAACTGTAACTACAAAAAGAATAGAACAGTCATGATATACTTAAAGGACACTTGAAATGCAAGTTTGCTTGTTTTTTTTTTTTTTGTACACAGAGGAAAACAGACACAAGGGCTTTGATTTCCATCCTAGATGTTTTGATGCTACCAGTAACAAAGAAGGGTGTAGCCAAGTTTGAAGAATGCTGTCCTATTGCCTTTGCCTTAGATTCTTTTATGAGGAAAAAGAGCCAAAGAAAGAGTGGGGAAATATGAGAGTTACTGGTGCAATATTGCACCATCTAGACCTCTGATAAAAGTATGAGTTTCAGGCAGGTTGTTGCACAATAAAAACCTTGTATGGAAGCATGCCCAGATTCAACCACCTGTAGTGCAATCTGCTGACCAACTGTGTAGCTAATTGTATATTTAAGAAACAGAGTAACAGATAAACCCACAGGAAAGAGAAGCCAGATAAAAGCATTGGGCAGATTAAAACATTCAAATGCTGTTGGAGAGTTACCATATAAGGCCTTTGACAGTATTTCTAACGACAAGAAACTAACATCTCAGAAAGCTTTTATTTCAGATGCTTGTAGAGTTTGTGGAAGAATGTATTTCATCAATATTGGTTCTGAATCAGCCATAAATAGTAGTGTTTGCTAATACTTATTCATGCCCAGGTCACTACTTGAATGGACTATTGTAATGCACTCTAAATGGGGTTGCCCTTGAAGAGTATCTGTAAGGTTCAACTGGTACAAAATGCAGCAGAGCAGACAGTTATGGGTGCCCCTAAAGTGGCATATATCTGTGAACTGCATTGGTTGCCAGTTTGCTATTGAGTGCAATTCAAGGTGCTGTTTTTGACATTTAAAGCTCTACAACACCCCAGAGCCAACATATTTGAGGGACAGCTTCTTCCTGATTATATATACCAATCCCATTGGGTTAGGTGGAAAGAGGATGTTACATGTCCTATCTGCTAAGGAATTCCATTTGATGGGACTTGGGATGCATGCCTTTTCTGACATGGCACTCATAGTTTGGGACATCACTCGCCCTCAAGGTCAAATTAGATTTGTGTTAAGATGTGGTTTTTCCCGGGGACTTTAGGATCCTTTTGGGAAAAGGGACCCCATGAGATGGTTTTATTATATTTGAATTTTTAATGCATGCATTAAAACAAGATATTGTATGCATGTTTCTTGTTTTTTTGCTGATTTCAAGATGCATTCTAATTGTTTTGATTAATGTGGATCACTTAGACTATACTTGTGAGATGGATAGCTACATAAATTTGATAAATAAATAAATTCACATGTAGAGCCTAGTCATTTTCCTTTCCATTAATAAGCTCAGTTGTTATATATAGTGACCTTCCACCACCGGTCATTAGCTAGTGTTTCTATATTGTACCATTTTACCAGCATCTGTCATTATTTTTCAGCTAAAACAGTAAAATATTATTTCAGCCATGCTTACTGTATATTCATATATTTGTGTGCTTGTGTACAGAAATTCCTGGTCTTTGTTCCACTTACCAATCTTCTTGCTCTTTTGATTAAAGTATTTCACAAACAAATTTTCAAATCACCCAAGCATTCAGATTTTTCTTCCTTTTCCTTACACCGTGTCAATTTAACAAGCTGCAGTATTGACAGAATATTACAGAAAGTCTACACTGGAAAAAATATAACAAATTAGTTGCAACTCTCTTGTAGTTTGCAGTAAAAGGATTATGGTTGAGTAACTCTTAGAAATACATGGTAAAGGAGGGTGAAAGGTTTCATGTAAAAAATAATCTGAAGAATATGTTTTAAATCATGAAAATCCAATTAACAATGGAGTCCTCTTGAAGTATTTAAAGAATGCTTTTCCATGGCTGTTAAATCCCAAGAAGCAAGGCCTTTTGGCTCCAATCTGCCAGGAATAGGAGAAGATTTTAAAAGAGAAGTAAAATGCCCCTCTACCCATTTTTCTAGAGCCTTTTGATTCTATTTAAAAAACATGTCTTCTCACTGAAAGTTTCTTTATTGCTTGAATAATTGTAAGTTGCTTCACCAAGTAGCTTTATTTTTGTTTTTGACTCAAGATTAAACACCATGGAATAAAATTGCAATGATATTGTACAGAACACAGAGTTGGAAGAGCACTTGGCAAGCATATCCCACTAGTGAGATATTAAAAGAATCGTACACAATGACCCCTAAAATGCATTCATTCTTTATGAGCAGGCCAGAAAACATGGGCAATTTTAGATGATGCTAGTGAACCCCAAAGAGCTGTTTGGTATCATTTGGGAGGCAAAAATTGCATTTTTTAGTGTTTGTTCATCACTGAGAAGTAATCAAGCAACCTTGGTATTTACCATATAATTTTCCTTTCTGTGAATATGTGCATTTTCTGATTATCTCCTGGTGTAAGGCTTGATAAGTTACTAAATGATAATCCAAATAAAGAAAGTCTATGGTCCCATAACTCTAGAAAATCTTCAAAACTCCTTGAAGACAAGATTACATGGAGATTTCTAAAGAGAGCGGTATCTGTGCCTGCTGATATATTGACAAAGGAAGAAGACCCAGTAATTTTATACTAATAAGTACAATTGGTAGAGTCCATAAATTTGAAATGTACTGCTGTCTACCCTGGAAACCTCGCAATTTAATCTTAAAACTATGGGTTTCTGAATAATAAATGTGGAAGTGGATGGAGGGTGCCAATATATAAACTAAATATGCAGTGAGGAATATGTGGCATCATTAATTAGAAGTCTAGCTAAAAGATAGGAGTTTTCCAGGCAAAGGCTCAGTCCAGGCTACCATCTCTCAGACTTGCAGCAGATCTGAAGCTTTTGCTACAAGCTGAATCATGTCCAAGAGCATATGTAAAGGAATTTAGAAGTGACTTGGAGAAGTTATGAAAGAATCATTGAAGGGACCTTGGAAAGTGATTCAGTCCAAATGAGAGCAAATGAGAAAAAGAAGCTCACCTTGATTTTGTTTAGTGTAAGATGAGACAAAGAAAACCTTTGTCATGCTTTTAAAATTCTGTTGTTATACATGGGAAAATAAAATACTATCCCACTGTCTATTTCTTGTCCTGGCCTATCATGAAAGCAAGATAGTGCATGAGTTTCCTCAGCCTGGAAATATGACCTGCAATTAGCCATCTCTTAGACAGAATAGCAGAATGAGAAACAAAAACGGTACTCAGAATAAACCTTAATTCTCTGTCTATACCTTATGGGTCCTAAGATACTGGAAAATCAGGCATTACATTCATCTCACCAACAGTTTTAGAAATTTCATCTCTTTCTTGGGTTTAGTTGGAAAAGAAATAAAATTGGAAGCTCATCACCTTTGTTTTGAAGTACCAATTTTACCTGGATTCTTTCCAGCATCCTCTAAATCAGGGTGGGGAATGATGGTTCTTTTATGCCTTGTGGACTTCAACTCCCAGAATTGTGGCTCGGGAATTCTGGGAGTTGAAGTCCACAAGTCATAAAGGGGCCATCATTCCCCATCTCTACTCGAAATGCTCAGCACAACTAGCATGCATGGTTATATTGAGGCACATCTCTATCCATGTCTATCTGTCATCTAATCCACTAATCCTCTGGCTAGTGAGATAGGCAACATATAAATTTAATAAATAAATAAATCTTTACTGTCCTGCTGCCCCATTGATGGAGTGAACAAGGACGCAGAAATGGATGCTGTTGCTCTGCACTCACACTCCTCTGATTGCAAAGAACTTCCAGGGGCATTTTCCTGCTGAAATGTTAAAGTACTCTTCTACCTTCCCTTATGTCACTTTCAGGGGGTGGGTTCCAGCAGCCACTACTGCTGGTTTGCTCATGGGCACGCCACGTGCGCTGCATGCACATGCTTAGTACAATAAAAATTGTTCCGCACATGCGCAAAACTGAAAAACAAGATGGTACCACCTATAGCGCCACCTGGAGAACCGGTTCGATGGCTTGGCAGGCCTGTGTCAAGCACCCCAGGCCACCAAACCACTACCGGTTCAGCCAAACTGGTCTGAACCAGTAGGAACCCATCATTGGTCAGCTTGAATGTCCATCCATTTTGGTGATACACACGTTTTGTTACAGACTATGATCACTGGCTATTTCCTAGAAGTAGGAATGCCACCTCAAGCAAATCAATATTCACCAGGCTCTCTGATGTCTTTTGGAACTTCCTTTAGATTTAGAAGGAGTGATGTAATAACATAGTGGCTATATGTTTGCCTTACATATAGAAGATTGCTGATTTGGGACTCATCAGACACATTTTTTTGCTTAATTATTACATCTTTCACTGAATTAGCTACTCTTCTTTGGACTTTTGTTAAGTTAAATGTAGAGATGCATTGTTTCATCTTTAGACAAAGATGTAATAATTAAACAAAAATGTATCTGCTGTGTTCCAAGCCATCAACATTCTATGTGTAAGGCAAACATATATAGCCATTGATATAATGGAATTCTTACTTTAAAACTGGTTTCTTGTGCTGTATGCATGTGCATTTCGGTGGTTTAACTTCATATACATAAATAAAGTTAACTTTGTACATATGTGTATATATAAATAAATATACAAATTATATACCACTATAGTTTAAAATCAACCTATCAGCAACCTAAAATGATAATTTTAACATTTTCATACTGAAGTTCTCTCTTATTTGTTTTTTTCCTGACAGCACAGTTTCTTGGGAAACTCATTAACTCAGTTCATTATAAAAAACAACAACACATCTTGAAACAATAGTCCCTTCCTTATAGGAAACATCCAGTTAATCCTTTATTTTTATAAATTTCTACTTGCACTCTATTAAAATAGAGTGCAAGTAGAAATTTATAAAAATAAATATTCAGAAACAGAATATTATTCAGAAATATTATTCAGAAACATGCCCCTGGAAGTTCTTTTCAATCAGAGGAGTGTGAGTGCATATCAAGAGCCCAGAGACACTGTTATGGTATTGAACTGGATGTTTTCTGGAAATCAATGAAATTGGTTCATGATGATCCAGATCTATTGTTCCATATGAAAAGGTCAGACCATGTCTGAAATACTGTAGCAATTCAGAGGATAAATTTCTAAATAATCTCTGGATTAACCCCAGGAACAGTCAGTTCAGTGTGATCCAGAGGAAAGGAAAGAAAATGTTAGGATTTTCCAGAATATTCTGTTTCTAAATTGTTGCGTTTTTTACATAATCATATTATTTCATCACAGCCACCTATTTTATAATGGCCTACCTTGAGGATCCTTCAGTTTTTAGACATACTATAATTTCTATCCATCCAATGCCTCCTCAAAGTGAGGATGAGGATTGGTACCACTCATATTGAAGTCGTCAACCATCTTCAAATTATATACTATTATCACCATTCCAACTGCTGCTTGACTGCTTGAAGAAGAGAATCTATTTAATTCCAGGTATGCAACCTTGAGGTGATTGTCCACCTGCGTGAGAAGCAGTCTTGTAAAATCCTGTTTATAATCCATAGACACATTTTTCACAAGTCAAGAATTCTTTCTATAGTCAGGGATTAGTAAACTGAAGGGAGAAGGTATATACAGCATACAAGGGATTAACTAAAAAGTGTAGAGGGAAGGTTCCTCTGTAATATTAGTCTGAAGTAAACTGAGAAGTTTACCTCAGTTTTATATTTCATGGATTGGGTATGAAATAAAATATTGTTGTTAAAATCAAGTTGGATTCATTTTTTGGTTCTTTACCACCTGGCAAAAAAGCATTCTGTGCTCCATCAAGGCACCCTTGTTGGTTTTAAATCAGCTTTTGATTTAATGCCAAAGAAGAGACTGTGGGACACTCTGAAAAGTGAAAAGCTGTTTGTGTTTATCTAGTCACTCTATTTCAAGACTTCTCTGAAAATTAGATGTGTCCCATGAGGATATCTATATAAGCAGTTCCAAGATGTATTACACAAAGTTGTATATTAATCCTATTACTCTTCAATTTATGTCTAAATCAAAGAATTCAAGCACTCACTGTTCCAGCCCGCCATCCTACAACTACTGCATACCAATAATATTCTAATATTATGTCCACTTCATAGGTGGAAGTAAGAAAAGCAATTAGAGCATTGGCTTTATTCTACAGAGTACAAAAAGTATTAACAAATTATTTAAAAACCAGTCATCATTTTTGCCCGACTTTATCATAAACTCTTTGAATGCTAAATAAATGGATTTCCAATGGAACAGATGCATACCTTTAAGTACCTTGGTGTGCAATTTCATACTTCCTTACACTGGAATGCTCTTTTTTTTTACTGTACATCTATTGTAAGATTTTACCATTCAAAAGATATTATGTTCTTGCAGCCTGCAAGGTCTTCCAAGAGAATCCCACAGTTTCTCTACAGCTCCCAAATTTGTTGCCCTGCAAAACTCAATATTATCGAAACAACTCAAAGTATGTTTATTGGACCCATTTTGATGGTTTCAAATATTATTCAAATAATTAGAAACAGGCATAGTGTCAATGGTACCAGAGCATGCTTTCTTCTTCTTAACTTCTGACTAAAGTAAATTTTATTCCATATAAGTTTGGCCACTTTAATATTTAGTGATCATTTTAAACATTTATGGCTTTAAAAGCCCTAAGTAAAATTTGGTTGCTGGACTTCTTTATGAAAAGTCTATGTACATTAGACTTTAATAATGCTAGGACTGCCCTTAGGCAACGAATCTGAGATACAGATCTCCAAACAGGCCTAAGTAAAGTATCACACCCCAATATTTATTATTTGCTTCCAAAGGGTCCTTTCTAGCTACTTGTTCATCATCCTTTCCAATTTTAAAATTTTATAAGGCTAGCATTTTAGCAAAGTATAATGCATTTAACAGTCCTTGGATGTTTTAAGGGTATTCCTGTGCATCTTTGATTATGTTCGTGTGGTAATAGTTCAATAGAATCTCTAGACCATCTCTAAACGGTTACCTATATAACTGTTACCTATATAACTCTACACAGGTCCTAATGTATCCTATTTCAAAGAGATTTCCAGGTAGGGAGTGTGATTTAATGCTCTTACTCTCAGACGATTCAAAAATATCCTCTCCCAGAATTCCAAAGCCAGGCATGCTCAGTTCCGATTTAAAGCGACAGCTTTGTTTTTCTCCTTTGCAAAAGAAGTTTCCTTCTTTCTTTTTCTTTTTCTTCTCCCTTCCCCTCCTTCCTCCCTCTCTCCCTTCCTCCCCCTCTCTTAAATACACACACACACACACACACACACAAGTTGGATTGGACTATACACACTTTCCCCCAGCCCTGGAAGCATCCAGCCCAGCTTCACTGATTACAGGTTTGAAAAGGCAACATGGCTCTGCCTGCAATCAAACTACACAAGTGAGCCAGGGTCCTTCCCTCCAGCCTTTGCCCAAAGCCCTGCACCAGGAGGATGAAGTTTGAATTCCTCCCCCCCCTCCAACTCACACGTACCTTTTCCAGCTGTTTCAGAGAGGATTTCAACTCTGCTCTTGCTTGGATCCTCTGAAGAAGCCCCGCCCAAACGAGCGTTCTCTACTATGAGGCAGGAGAACTGCGTGCCTCACCAACATCAGGAATTTTTAGGCTTGTAACCCTTGATTAACTATGCTCGAGTGATCATAAAACGCCTAAAGTCAGACTAGATGAGGCATGCAATTCTCCTGCCTCATAGTAGAGGACACTTTTTTAGAGGCCTTTTTAAACAGTTAACCAGAGTCATCCACGGTGAGGCAGCAACTAGCTTTTTCCTTTTACATTTTTTTTCTTTTCATGTTGACAGTAGTGAGGCTGTGCCTCCCCTGACTGCACGTCACTGATCCTCTCACATCACCCAGTTCTATGCTACCATTTGTATGATATGCCATAACATTATTTAGGATTAGAACTTCTTATAATAGTATTTTATTTGGATTTATTTTAGTTTCTGTATTTTCAATTATTATTAGACTCTATAATGAGTATTGTTTTTCTCATAAACACATACATATGCCATATATAGAAGTATATGGTATTTTGAAAATTCAATATCCTGAATAATTTCAAATTTATTTATTACAGTCCTAGATAATTTAATATTTATTATTCAGGGCTGTAATAAATAAATTTGAATTTGAGCAACTCTTGGGTTTAATAGAGCTTGTGAGACATCCCGGCTGTTGTTCCCATGAGGAGATATTTGTGGGTTTGTGATGGCTGGACCACAAGGCTTAATGCCAGAATTACTTGCCAGTTTTCTATACAACACATTGGAGAAGTTCTTTTTTTTAAGCAAAAATTGACTAGCTCAGGCCAATACATCAACAGTTCTGCCTACCCCTCCAGCTGCTTCAGTTTCTCATCTTCTTAGACAGCAGCTATGGCTACAGAATTGTTTTACCTCTGAGAAAGCTTCCAAAAATGGCAATATTCTTCTGGCTGAGCCCTGAGACACAGTTCACTGAAGAGATGTAATAATTAACAGAGGCATCTCCTGCTTCTTGCCAAAAACGAGGCCCTTCAAGTGCAAAATCTATTAGCCAAGCAATTTCCTAACATGTTCTTTTAATTTAACAAATGAGATTTTTCCCTTCATTGTGTCCTCTATCCTCCTGCCTTATTTCAGACTTGGATTCTTCCTTGTTTCCATATTTTTTCCTAATAGAATCACTCCAATGAAAAATATTATTGTCAACATTTGAAAGGAAGAATGAGCAGATGAACAGGATTTTCTGCTCTCTTTTTCATTTTACAATGCACATTTTCTCAAATGTTAGAATTAAAAACAACAGCAACAATAATAATAAATATGGGGATAACAATGGGATAATTTAATTTACAAGATCCCAGTCTAAATTTTGAATTCTGGGAACAAATCTGGTTTCTGAAGAAGGCCTATTAAAATGATAAACAATGGGGAATTACCTCTTTTTCCAAAGGCCATGCTCATACTAGGACAGAGACCACAGAAAAATAAATTTTCTCCTGGAAAGCTTTCCAACTACAATTGATCTGAACAGACTAAGTCATAAGAACAAGATCTGACAATGAATTCTGGATTTCATGAGATATCTGGGAACACTCTATTTCCTTGCAAGCATGTTCCTCCGTGGCAGACAAGAAATGGGCTATTTAACTCTGAATAGCTTTGTTTGCAATGTTCAGTTGCACAAAAGTGTTTCCAGATGATAATTTTCCTGTGTAATTGTCTGCTCTTGCTCACAGGATTTTACAGAGGAAGTTGACCATGTTGTTTTTCCATTTGTAATTCTCCTGTAGTTCCCTGAAACTTGTCTGATATGCTAAGGCATTTTTGCAATTGAGACCTAAAAATGTAAAGGAAACAGCAGTCTAATGTTTGAAAAACTATGCTTTACAAAATAATGAGATAGCAATTTTAGAAATGCTTGAACCACTAATGTCAGAAGATTTCCTCAGAAGTTCTCTTAGTGTGTTTCTCTATAGCAGTGGTTCTCAACCTGAGGGTCGGGACCCCTTTCACAGGGGTCGCCTAAGACCATCGGAAAACACATATTTCCGATGGTCTTAGCAACCGAGACACCAATTTTATGGTTGGGGGTCACCACAACATGAGGAACTGTATTAAAGGGTCGTGGCATTGGGAAGGTTGACAACCACTGCTTTATAGGATATTCTAGCATTTGTGATTTTATTTTTCTTGTCAATCAATCAATATGTTTAGTGTTTTGATCACCAATCATAACAATCTCTCCCCTATGTAAAAATAACATATTTATAATTAGAATTAAGTGTCCTGAAAAACATATTTGCAAATAATTCTGCAGAAACACTCTTGGTGATTGGATTCACAGATCATGCTAAACTGAAATGTGGTTTGCTTGATTTGGGGATTAAGGTGCTATGTGAATCCAATTACTAAGATTCATATTAAAAAGGTCTATCGGCGTGTGAAGTTTAGATTCATATACAGTAATTGTGGTTTTATTAAATACACGTATGTACAAACTATGGCAATATTTTTTATTAAATTTAAAATAGAAAACTAAAACGTGTGGAGAGGAAAAAAAGGAAAGGGAAAAATATAAAGAAAACAGATATTTAAGAAACGACTTCTCCCTTCAGTCATTCACAAACAATTTCAGTAACTTATTACCTTTCAGCCAAAGTTGTCTTCATCCCATATCTTGTCTTTTATCTATTAACAAATGAGTCCTCATCAATCAATCTTAATCACTAAAAGTCCCTTGAAAGAATCGCACACATACAAACACACATATACAGTACATGTACACAAACATACATGTAAAGATCTGTAAATCAATTTCATATTCCTATATTTTACATAGTAACTTATCATTTTCTCTAGAACAAGAGAAAATCCATTCTTTCCATATCTTATCTCATATCTATAAATAAGTCTTTAAAACTTTATTCAAACTTAATCAAGAAAAATTGCATTAGAGCCATTAGAAACAACATATTGAAAATCTCAATCTTTAATAGCCGTTCATATAGTATCCCACAAGTTAACTTCTTATCATGTTCTCTTCATCTCCTCTCAGAAACTCCTTTGCATGATTAACCCTTTTTTTAGTTTCAACACCGTAGTTTATCATTTTCTGTAAAAATACAGCAACAAAAATCTTTTCTTCTCATATCTTGTCTATAAACAAATCTTTAAAGCCTTGTCATTCAGTCACTGTTAAGACTAGCTCATTAAATGATACTAGGGAAAAATTAATAATGATTGAATAAGACTACTTCATATTCCTTCTTTTTGCCTTTGATGTTTATTCCTTTTAAGCAATGTCCCAAAAGTTAAATTGTTTTCATTTTTTCTTTATCTATTCCCAGGAATCCCTTCATTAAGTATGATGCATCACTTTTGTAAGTGCAAAATAAAAAATATGTGCAAGCAAATCTTCTGTGTTGAAATCTACATACTCATTTTTAAATCCATATCCAAAACAATCTGATTCTCAGTTGTATCCTCTTCTATCTCCTTTTTAACACCCATTTTACAGGAGCAGATGATCTTAACACAGGGGTGTCAAACTCAATTTTACTGAGGGCCACATTTTGATTGTGTTTGACTTTGGGGGGCCAGGGTGGGTATGGCCAGCAGGACATCCCTTGTGTCGGGGGCACCCGTGGTGGTCCAAGTGCTCTGCTAGTGAAAACAGGTTCCTGAGCTCCATTTTTGGCTGCAACGGCTTCCTGCAACTCTTTGCCAGTGAAAAAGGAACTTGGGAGGGCCACAGCCCCTTCAAGCTCCATTTTTGGCTGCACCTTCCCCTGCAATCTTCTGCCAGTAAAAACGGAGCTGGCAGAGGCACTATGGGCTGTCCTTTGCTGTTTCCATGGTGGCCCTGCAGGCTACATCTAAGCACTCCATGGGCCGAATCTGGCCTCCAGGCCTTGAGTCTGACACCTCTCTCTTAAAAGAAAGTTCTGAGTACAGTGTTCCCAACTATCTTTGAATTTTTTCAGAGTTAAAATATTTTTCTCCATTCTGTATTAATAGTTTTCTTCTCCTTTATTACACTCTTTAGTTCTTTCTGGTTGCTTCTAGTGATTAGCCTTCAAATCTCCACAATTTCCAATGGAAAGATATTCTTATTCTTAGATGTAAATAGTTTCAAAATCTTATCTTCAGTCCATTTGACTCCTTAGTCTATTTGTAACTTTCCAAAATCAATGTTCTAATCAACCTTTTGCTGCTTATTACTGAGTACCGGATATTTTTTCCTTAAGTCCTTAAACTTACATGGAGCTTCTTTCACTGAAGCTTGAAGGAAAATAACCCAGTATAATGAAACTTGTCCTTCTGAGGCTTCTTAATGTCTATAAAGCAGTTAACAAGCCATTTCCAGAAGTGATTAAGAGAGGAAATGAGTGAACCTAGTGTCTATTTGAAGGCTCCAAACTGCCACTCAGGTGAGATGACTTTCTCTCAGTTCCGGAGCTCTGAAATTTTGTAGGAAACCAGAGAAGCAATTACAGATTGAAGACAACAGAGCCAACAGCCATGACAAAAAAAAAAAAAAGGAATTGATACATGGAATCAATTTTACAACCCCTCCCCAGATCAAGGTGAGAACTAAGATTGTTCACAAGTTCTCTTTACCACACTTCCCCACAAAAAGACCATAAAACAGTGATATGAATAGATGCAAGAACTCAGAAATTGGAAAAATTGCTTTAGTAGTATTTGGCTACTATTTGCCATGATAAACAGTCTAGAATAAAACACAGTAATCCAGTTAAAACTTTTGTGCATGGAATCACTCAAACGTACTTTTATTTATCAAATTTAGAGACCATCCATCTCACTCATAAACTTCAAATGTCAAAATATGTTTATACAAAAAAAATAAAATTGTATATCTTGTGTGGAAAGAAAAGCTGATGCAGTAGAGTTACAGTTAGCAGAAACTTGGCTATACGTTAAAAGGGTTCTGGGTTAAATCTTACTTCATCCATCACATTTCCAGGATTGTATCCAGAAGTCCAGTTCTGACAGCAATCAGTCAGAGAAGCACTGTAGCACATTTCATCTTTTCCGCTTTAAGGGAGTTCCTTTCATGAGAAAAAAAGACCGAAGAATTGGTGGGGAAAAAACATAGAAAGATTTCAAGGGCAAGGCAAGATCATTCTTATGATCTACCGTATATAATTCTGTATATGAGATACTGTGATTACAGATAATCCTCAATTTACAACCATTCATTCAATGACTGCTTGAAATTACAGTGGCACTAAAAATGGACATGAACAATGTCCAAAGTTGCAGCTATTGCAGCACCCCATGGTCAGCTGTTTACACTGATGTAATGAAGAAGTCATTTTATGTATTTCTTTTCTTTTTTTTCTTTACTACAGTCTTTTTTCTTTTCTATTTTTATTATGTGCAGTTTTTTTCTTTTCATTCTTTTAGTTTGAATTCATTGTTATGCTTTCAATCATAATGTTTAATAAAATTTCTATTAAAAATAAAAGAAACCAAACACTAGGTTGCAATCACTCCTAGCCATATCAAATGTCATTTTTCCAGTCAGGAGACCATAAACACTCTCAAAATGAAGGATCTTTGTAAACATGTCCATAATTTATGTAAAGATGTGTATTTAATATATTCTTTAATAGAATTCTTCAGGAGCAATATATGGCCCATGTCCAGAATTCTCGTTCTTTATCCTAAAGTTATTTTCAACTTAAACCTGACTCCTGATGCTTTATGGGCAGGTCCATATAGTTTTCTTGACAATAATATAGACTTGAATTCCCACTGCTCTCTTCTGAGATCTATTGCAATTCCCTAGCCCAGTGACGGTTAACCTTTTCAGCACTGAGTGCCAAAACTGGAGCACCGAAACCCAGAAAATGGTGCACATGCACGCAGTGGCCAGCTGCTCTTTCGTGTTCCAGCGTGCACATGCATGCTGGGATAGCTGGTCTTCACATGAAGATCACCTGGCCAGCGTGCATGCATGGGATAGAATCTGAAAGAGAGCAGCTGGTCTGGCGGGCATGCGCACAACGGAACCTGGAAGAGCAGTTGGCAATGGCACGCATACCCACAGAGAGCATGCCATAGGTTTGCTATCACGGCCCTAGCCTATGGGTTAACAATCCTTGGAGGCCACTCATAAAATAGAAAGCTCTGCCCTTTAAGAAGGGACAGGCAGTCAACATCCCAATACAGGTCATCCTCAACTTATGACCACAATTGAGCCCAAATTTTCTGATGCTAAGCAAGACGATTGTTAAGTGAATTTTGCCACATTTTATGGCCTTTCTCACCATAATTGTTAAGTGAATCACTGCAGCTGTTAAGTTAGTGACATGTTGTAAAGTGAATCTGGCTTCCCCATTGACTTTGCTTGTCAGAAGGTTGCAAAAGGTGATCACGTGACCCCGGGACACTGCAATTGTCATAAATGTGAGTCAGTTGCACAAACCCCTGAATTTTGATGAAGAGGTTGCTATAAGGGTCAAAATGTTGAAAAATGGTCATGTTACTTTTTTTAAGTGCTGTTGTAAATTGAAACGGTCGCTAAATGAACTGTTGTAAGTCAAGGACTACCTATCCTCGGGTAGAGTAGAATAATAATCTTTTCTGAGTGAAGGAGTGCCAGGTGGTTGCCCAACCTTTGCTGAACAGTCACAAATATGGCTAGGATAGAGTTCACGCTCGGTTCACACCCACAACCATTGTCTACATGAATTGATGAGAAAAGATAAGAGTAGACTCTGCCTCTTCCTATCCCCTAGCAGAAATCTTGATCAAGATGCTGCAATTTTGCCTGGAGGGATCAGTGTGGGGAAAGAAGGAATGTCCCCACTTCAATTCAGTCTGGCTCATTTTCCATGCTTTGAGCTCCCTCAGTTCCTAGTGCTCAAGTGAATCTACGAAATGTACCAAGATGTTTATTTCTTTAAAAACTAAATATGGTGATTCAAAACCTATTTTAGTGTAAGTCTATTTTTTTTGGAAAAATATCATTCAAAACCTGAATGATCTTCTCTTTTTTTCCTATAGACCCACACCAATATCTCTAAGTCTCAGGATGATGCTGTATTTCATTTCCATCTCTTCTGCTTTTCTGCTTTCCTCTCCATAGTATCTGCCTTGCTACATTCTGATGCTTATTCCTTTTTTGGTCTTGTGTTCTCTCTCTCTCTCTCTCTCTCGTGTGCTGGAGGAAATGATAAGTCTTTGAGAGAGACATTTTTTTGTTTCCAGCCAGCTATTTGGAATGGTGACTAAGCACTGCCGTATACAGGTTTAGGGAATTTTGCCTCCAAAAAAAGCAAAATTTCCTGGCAGTTTTTCAGAGGTTAATAGGATGCAGCAAGTCAGTACAGTTTACTAATGGCTGCCAAAAAAAGGGTGGGGGCATGGGGAGGGAGTTACAACATGCTTATGATCCCTTTTGGAGAGTTTTGCCTTTATAACTAGAGCACAGAGACACATGTGATGATGTAGACAAAATTTTGCATTTGAATACCTTTCAACCAATCCTAAAATTTCACCTTTTTAATGATTTTATACCTGCAGAAATGGCAATTTTTAATCTCAAAATCAAATTTCTTTTTAATCAAATTAATGTGTGGATTATTTTCTAATACTGGCTTTTCCATTCATGCTATCGTCGTAAGAAACCTGGAAAGAAGAATTTTAAATCATTCCAAAATAATCTATACTCATGAACTCTATACTCATGATAATAGTTGGAAATTCCTCCTACAAAGTTTATTTATTTCAAAACGTGCTACGAAGATACACAAAGACTGCTTAGTTCTCATTTCCATGAACTTGCTTTACAGTGTGGATTGGACAATGGTATTTTCCAGATATGTTGGACTACAGTGGTGGGATTCAAATAATTTAACCACTGGTTCTCTGCCCTAGTGATTTCTTTCAACAACCAGTTCACCAAACTGCACAGAAGGTTAACAACCGGTTCTCCCCAAGTGGTGCAAACTGGCTGTATCCCACCATTAACTACAACCCTTATTATTTTCTATCCTACATTCAGAATGGATAAAGTTGTGAAACACATTTGGAAGATATAGATAGTCTTTGACTTACATCTGTCAGTGGTGGGATTCAAAAAAATGTTTACTACAGGCTCTGAGGGTGTGGCTTGGCTTGGTGGGCATGGCAGCAGAAGAATACTGCAAAATCCCCATTCCCTCCCCACTCCTGGGGGAAGGATACTATAAAATCCCCATTCCCTCCCCACCTCACTAACCATCTTTCCAGCTCTGTTCTCCTGTCCAGGGCAACATAAGAAGACCCAGCCGATCAGCTGGGACTACAATCAGCAGGGATTTGGGAGACAGCAAATAGATGGGGGCAGGGCCAGCCAGAGGTGGCATTTGCCGGTTCTCCAAACTACTCAAAATTTCCACAACCGGTTTGTCAGAACCAGTCAGAACTGGCTGAATACAACCTCTGTGTCTGGTTATTCAACAGCTCTTTGGAATTACAATGACCTTGGAAAAAGGTGCTTTACAGCCCATAAAGCATTTGGCCGTTGTAAAATGTCATTTCCCCCCCCCCCATAGTCATATGACCATATTTTAGACACTTGGCAACCAGCTCACATTTATGACTGGTTGCAGCATTATATGATCACATGACCAAACATTGTGACAGAAAACATCCATTCAGAGAATGGATTTGGACTTGTGATTGTATGATTCACTTAATGAACAACATAAAAACAATTGTAAAATTGGGTCCAGTTACATGGACGCCTTGATTTACAACAAGTCATAACTTTCGACTAAAATTCCGGTTCCAACTACAATCATAAGTTAAGGATTATCTGGTTATACCCATTTGTATCAGAAGTACCATTTAAGATTAGCTAAAAGATTAGCCGGTGACATCATCATTACCTGTGGAATGCCCATGGTAGCTCCTTTTATGTCCTTGTCAAGGAGCCGAAACTAGTGACAGGAGTTCTCTCTGCAAAGGAACAGCACTTGGGCCTCAAATGTGGACTTGCTAATCTCCAACCCAGCAGCCTAACCACATGAACCACTGTGCCAGTGTGGGATTTTTACTACTGGTTCTGTGGGGATGGCTTTGTGGGCATGGCTTTGTGGTCATGGCAGGGGAAGGATGCTGCAAAATCCCCATTCCCTCCCTACCCCACTAACCTGCTTTCCAGCTCCATTCTCCTCTTCAGGACAACAAAAGAAGATCAGATAGGAGGCTGGGAGGCAGCAAGGGCAGGGCCAGCCTATTCATCGGTTCTCTGAATTACTCAAAATGTATGCTATCGGTTCTCCAGAACCTGTCAGAACTGGCTGAATAACCGAATTGTCTATAAATGATATGTGCTCCATATCAGGTGTGAGAAGGTGTTTTAGAACCACATTAGATGCACAAATGAATATAATTATTATGTTACAAGTATTCTCAAGTCTCTCTCTCTCAAGTCTCTCTCTCTCAATTTCTATTCCAAATGTTCTCCTTAATTAAAGAAATTCTCTTAATTAAGGTTGAAATTAAGTTGGTTGCCTTTTCATCCCAGTGTAAATTATTGGGGCTGAATGTCTAGTACAGAAAATGATCCTTTGAAAATTAGAACAGCATTCACTTAGCAATAACATATTCATCATTTATAGACAATTCGGTTTCAAATTCATTGTTACAATATTCAAAACCAAAAGTTCTTCTTATCTTCTTTAAATCTTTCTAATAATAGTACCTAAGAAAAGTATTCACATGTATATTCTTCTTATGGTCATATCTTTTCCTGATTTTATTTGATATCTCCTTATGAAAATATTAATATGTTATCATAAAATAACCATTTATATTTAATTTTCATTTATCTTCTATAATATGGTTCCTGTAATGAAACCACTTTTTGGATTTATATCTATTCCATTTTCTCAATATGGCATGTCTAACAAAGTGATATTTAGAAACTACATTAACTTTAGCGTAATACAAATAATTCTGTCATTCAAACACCAAATTGTCTCTTTCTAACTCCAATAATCTTCTATTTTTCAGCATCACCCAATCTCTCGTATAGATTAAACAACAAATCAGATATCGCTAAATTTCCCGTTTCATTAGCATGTTGTAACACCTTAAATCTAAATCACTCTTTTTACATTTCTATTTTTTTTCTTTCTGCCATTATTTAAATGGTACAATAAGCGTCAAAACAAATATTGTCTAAAACAAAAATAACATTCTAGGTAGAAGTTTTTTTTTTTTAAGATTAAAATCTTAAAGCAGCAGTTTTTATAGGTAAGGGATGGTCGCTTTCAACCCTTTGCCCTTCCCCTAATAATGCATGCCTAACAGATAATATTGATTGGTTATTTCGATTTCAGCCCCCTTAAACCCTAACGCTTGTTATGTTCAATAGCTAAATGGCACATCACCTGGTTTTTTTTTTCATTCTTAACATTTTTAATAAGTTTTACAATTATTACCCCCCCTTACCCTTCCCTCTTCCACCATCCCCCCTCTTCCCTCCCTCCCTCCCCCCAACCTCCCAGAGCAAAATACAGGATATAAACATTTAACAACCATACGCTAACATAAGCTAAATAATTATAACATGTTACTATTCTTGTGCTTTAACTCCCCCTTTATTAAACTAGCTTTGAATAAATTGTAGCATTCCTTATGCCTTCATTCATAAGCTAACTGAAATTTTTTAGTCCGGTATTTGTTTTGAATATAGTCAATCCATCTTCTCCAGTCCAGCTTGTACTTCTCATCTGAATGGTCCTTCAGATATGCTGAGATTTTGGCCATCTCTGCTAAGTTTACTACTTTTAACGTCCATTCTTGGATAGTGGGCAACTCTTCCTTCTTCCAATATTGCACCACCAACAATCTTGCTGCTGTCGTTAGGTTCAAAATCAAATTAGTCTCTATAACAGTACAAACTGAAACTATACCTAACAGAAACAACTGGGGCGTGAACTTTATCCTCTTTTTCAAAATGTTTTGAATAACCCACCATATTTTTATCCAAAATGCTTTAACTTTTTTACAAGTCCACCAAATATGGTAATACGTGGCACTAACACAATCACATCTCCAATATTTAGATTGTAGATTCGGATACATACAGCCTAGCCTTTTTGGATCTAAATGCCAATCTGTACAGCATCTTGTAAAAATTCTCTCTCAAGTTCTGAGCTTGTGTAAATTTTACATTTCTTACCCAAATCTCTTCCCATGTTTCCATCATTATTGGTTCTTCAAAATTTTGTGCCCATTTTATCATACAATCTTTAACTAATTCTGTTTCTGAGTCTATTTCTATCAATACATTATACAACATTTTTACATGCATTTGACCCTGGTCCCTAATTTGTTTTATCAAATTATCCTCATTTTGGATAATACCAGATTTCTGATCTTTTTTCCATCTAGCCTGCAGGGATGTGCGGTCAGGGGAGGCAGGGGAGGCAGAGCCTCACCTCTCATCATGAAATAATAATATATAATAATAATATCCACAAGGGAGTTTCATATATATAAGAGGAAGAGGAGGGAGGAGGAGGAGCGTGCACGGGGCGGTGCCAGCTGGGCAACAGGCGGAGGCAGGATGGTTCTCGGAAGCGCCAATAACCTTCCTGCCTCCGCTGTACTTTGCGCGCTCCTCGCGACTGCAATAGACGTCCAGAAGTGGCAGGGGCTTGATGACGTTGCCGCAGCTGCCATGCGCGGATGGACAGAAGTAGCCAGAGTGGCGCTGAGGCAGTCCGGTGGACAAGCGACCAAGGATCAGGCTGCCTGATCCTCCATCGCTCGCTCGCTCGCTCGCTCTTTCATCCGCCCGGACCTCTCGGCGCCACTCTGGTTACCTCCGTCTGGCCGCGCCCAGCGGCGATGTTGGTGACGTCATCAAGATGAAGTGGCTTGGAGGCGAAATGCTTTTCAGTGCTTTATGTGCGTCTGACATTTAGGTACATAGCCGGATGTCCTAAACGCCAGACGCACAGAAAAGCACTGAAAAGCAGCTGCTGTTGGGGATCGCGGAGCACGAGCCGGCGGAGCGCGCTCAGGAAGGCGGGGAATGGGATCACGTGTGCTGGAGGCTGAGGCAGTCTCAGCCTCCAGCACACGTGGTCCCATTCTCCGCCTTCCTGATGACGTCACCAGCCTCACCAGCCATAAACCTCACCGCACGTCACTGCTAGCCTGTAACTGACCATACTGAAACCAGGTTTGAATTACCCTTTTGTCTCTTAATGCATTCAAAGATTTTAACTGTGGTACACCTCTATCCATACTAAGAAGTTCTGCATATGTAGTTACATCTTGTTTTTGTTCTATACTTATGTTCTCTATAGCGTGTCTGGGCACCCCCCACATAGGTATCTTGTCATTTAACCTATATTGATATTATTTCCAGACACGCAGTAAAGCAAAATATGATTTTTAAAAATCTTGTCGGCCTTCTTGTCATATATTAGATAAGCATGGCAGCCATATACCAGATCATAACCTTCAATATTCAATATTCTATCCTCTGTTAGGTTAATCCAGTCGCTAATTGTTGTTAAAACTGCTGCTTCATAGTATAATTTTAAGTTGGGCATTTTTAAGCCTCCTCTTTCACGTATATCTTGCATTATTTTAAGTTTTATTCTCGGTTTCTTTCCTGCCCAAACAAAGTTGTTAATACCTTTCTGCCACTCTTCCAAATTTGCGTCTTTTTTAAGTATTGGTATCATTTGAAAGAAGAATAGAAACTTGGCAAAACATTCATTTTAACTGCTGCTATCCTTCCCAACAAAGACAATTGTAGTTTTTTCCACTTATTCATTTCTATCTGTATTTTATGCCACAATGGTTCATAATTGTACTTATATAATTTCCCATTTGAGGTTGTAATATAAATTCCTAAATATTTAACCTTTTTTACTATCTCACATCCTGTTACTCTTTCTAATTCTTTTTTTTTTGGTTCGTAGTCATATTTTTAGCTATCATCTTTGTCTTCCCTAGATTTACTTTGAACCCAGATACTTGACCATATTGATTGATTATATTCATTAAACCTATAACTGATTCCCCCAGCTGGGTTAAAGTTATAACCAAGTCATCCACAAATGCTCTTACTCTGTATTCATAGTGCCTAATCTTAATTCATTGTAATTCGTCAGACCCACATATTCTGTTCAATAACAATTCCAGGGTTAAAATAAACAATAATGGAGACAAGGGGCACCCCTGTCTTGTTCCTTTTTCAATTTTAAAAGATTCTGTTAAACCTCCATTAACTATAATTTGTGCTGTCTGTTTCTGGTATATTGCTTTGATATATTGCATGAAATGCTCTCCCAACTGCATTTTTTGTAATACTTTTATTAAAAATTGCCAATTGACTTGATCGAATGCTTTCTCCGCATCTAAGAATAAAAGAACTGCTGGGACCTGGTTATACTTTCCCAAATATTCCATTATATTGATAATTTGTCTTACATTACTTTTCATTTGTCTCCCCTGTATAAAACCAGACTGATCATTGTGAATCGTTTGTTGCACAATTGGCATTAACCTGTTTACCAATATTTTAGCAAAAAATTTATAATCTGTATTAAGTAATGAAACAGGCCTGTAGTTTTTTGGCTGGGTAGGATCCTGATCTTCTTTTGGAATCAATGAAATAAAAGCTGTTTTCCAGGATGGTGAGACCCTGCCTTCCATTTGGATTTCATTAAATAGTTCCCTAAGAGGTTCCATCATTTCTAGTTGTAACTTTTTATAATAAACTGCTGTCAAGCCATCTGTGCCAGGAGCTTTGCATATTTTTAACTGCTTAATTGCCAGGAAGATTTCCTCTGTAGTTACAAGTTGATTCAATCTTCCCCTTTGCTCATCTGTAAGTATAGGAATTTGCTCTTTCTCCAAATATCGGTCTATGTCTGACCCTTGTATTTTGTCACCAGCATACAGTCTGGTGTAAAATTCTAAAAAAGTCTTTTTAATCATATCCTGTTGAAAAACTTCTTTCCCTTTGTATTCTACTTTCTCTATATTACGAGATGTTTGTTTTTTCCGTAACATATATGCTAACCATCTACCTGGTTTATTGGCATTGCAAAAAGTGTTATGTCTAGCATATAGAACAGCGATGGCGAATCTTTTTTGGCTCGCGTGCCACAAGGGGGGGAGCGCAGGGGGGTCGTGTGTGGGTGAGCTGCACCCATAATGCAATGCATGGCCCCCCAAGTGCGCATGCACGCACAACACGCAACCCCCCCATTTTACATGCTTTTTTCGCCCTCCCCAGGCTCCAGAGGTTTTATAGGAGCCTGGGGAGAGTGAAAAGAGCCTCCCCCGCCCGCCTGGAGGCCCTCCGGAGGCTTCAGGGACCGTCCAGACGGTCCCTGAAGCCTTCGGAACGCTTAAAACAACCCTCTGAGCAAACCGGAAGTGACTTCCGGTTTGCTCGGAGGGTCGTTTTAAGCGCTCTGAAGACATCAGGGAAGCCTCCGGACGGTCCCTGAAGCCTTCGGAACGCTTAAAACCACCCTCCGAGCAAACCGGAGGGTTGTTTTAAGCGTTCTGAAGGCTTCAGGGAAGCTTCCGGACAGTCCCTGAAGCCTCCGGAGGGCCTCTGGGGGGGCGGGGGGCGGGGAAGCTCTTTTCGCCCTACCCAGGCTCCTATAAAGCCTCTGGAGCCTGAAGAGGGCGAAAAATGGCTTTTAAAAATGTGAACTCAGCTGGCCAGCGCGCGCATGCGCGCTGGACAGCTGACAGGGCAGCACCTCGCGTGCTCTGACAAATAGATCTGCGTGCCACCTGTGGCACACGTGCCATAGGTTCGCCATCACTGATATAGAAGATTAGTGGCTATCTGGTCTGACATTAACATATTAAACTGCCCTCGCAATAAAGTAATTACCTCTTTTGTCTTCTTATCATCTGGTTTAGACATTAACTCCTGCTCTTTTTTTAAAATCTCTTCCTCTAATTCCCTTTGTTTCTCCCTTTGACTGCGCCTATAAACATTATTCAAATTTATTAAAACACCTCTCATGTATGCTTTACTTGCGTCCCAAACCATTTCCATAGATATCCCCTTATACACATTAAAAGCAAAATATTCTTTCAATAGTTTTTTACATTCCGTAACATTTTTCTCATATCTAAATAGATTTTCATTTAATCTCCAAGACCTCCTGGGTCGGTCTCCATATTCAAGTTCCATCCAAACTGGGTTGTGATCTGTTAAAGTTCTCGGGGATATCCCCAGAAGGCATGTTGATTTTTTGGGAGGGCAGCAGAATTAGAATCAACACAGTAGTGGAAGCAGAGGCTTTCACTAAAAAACACAGTGCTCTCTTCGGTGAAATGGGGGATGTTACACAAGAAACAAAGGAGGGAGGGGCTGAGGCTCAGCCGGTGGACGGGAGGGAGGATGCAACAACTAGAAGACTCAGATCACAAAAGTGTTTTGGAACACTATTGCAATTGTTGTTACAATGTACTTTTATGGAAGTGATAAAAAACAAATGATTGAAACATACTGGTGATTTTGTGTTAAACTTAAAACTGCTAATACTTATGTAAATGTTGATATTTTTCTATCTTCGTTTGTAAAAGTTGCAAGACCTGGAGGGCTTCTCCCCTCCGCACAATGTAGCTGTCAAAATGTTTTATAACCCCATAACCCCTTTTCCTTGTAATAATTTTAAAACTAATAAAAAATTTGAACAATTTAAAAAAAAGTTCTCGGGCATATCATAGTCTTCTTCACCCTGGAAAAAAAGTCATTTGTAATTAGTATAAAATCAATTCTAGAAAAGGATTGGTGCCTATCAGAAAAGAAAGTGAAATCCCATTCTTTAACATTCCGTTCTCTCCAGATATCTCTCAGTTCAAAGTCATCCATCATATCAAAAAAGGATTTAGGTAATCTTGTTCATGTTTGAGTATTTTGCAAAAGCCTCTTCTTGTCTTGAACGGGATCCAGTACTCCATTCCAATCACCCAGTAAAATGCAGGATCTGTAACCCCATTGTATTAATTTAGTGTGAAACAACTTGTAAAAATTTTCTTGTTGTTGATTGGGAGCATATACTCCTGTTAAGAGTATTTTCTTTCCTTCTATTAATAGTTCAATTGCAATATATCTACCTTGAGGATCTGCTTCAATTAATTCAGCCTTTAAGTCTTTTCTTAAATATATGACTATACCGTTTTTCTTCTCCGGAGCAGATGCTATGAAATGCGATCCCAGTCTTGCGTTCATAAAGTATTTCTGATCCTGTGTTCTAATGTGTGTTTCTTGTAAGCAAATTACATCATTTTAAAATTGTTTCAAATAGTGAAATATTTTTTTCCTTTTTTGTGGTGAGTTTAAGCCATTGACGTTCCAGATTAGAAATTTAATTGTCATTTTCAGCACACTGAAGCTTTCTAAGAGCTGCCTGGAAATCTTGCTGGGATTTCACCTTCAGTCTAGCTCCTCCCACTGCTTCTGTGCTCATGTTTATATTATCTTGGACTATCATCTGGGCTTGTTGAGACTTTAATTCTTGTTCTTTACATTTAGTACCCGCACAGGTTTGTCTCTGTTCCATAATTTCTTCTGTTTCCTGCAATAAACTCACAACCCCAGTTTGTGCCTGATTATCTTGCTGCCTGGGGTCCTCTGTCTCTTTTCTTTCTTTGGGACTGGAGATGGGGGGCATCCTGCTTTTAATACTATGCTATAAAAATCTTTTGCCTTCCAGACAGAGTTGAGACGGTGTCTTTCTCCCAGGTAGTTCACCACCAATCCAGCTGGGGTCTCCTATCTGTATTGAATCTGGCGCTTTCTAAGTTCATCCACTAGAAATGCATAATCCTTTCTAGATCTCAACATTTGGGGGGGGGGGCGGATTTCCTTCAATACTATCACATCTTGACCTGCCACTTGTAGTTTGTTTTTATAGGTTGCTTGCAATATTTCATTCCTAATTTTCCTGGTGACGAAATAGATTACAATATCTCTTGGCAGTTGTCTTTGTCTGGCAATCCATGAATTAACGCGGTAAATTTTGTCAATTTGCCAGGCCTTTGATTTCCCCAGTTAATTGAGCAAAAGCATCTGCAAAAATCTCTCTTAAATTTTCTTGGCTATGTTCTTTCAAACCCCTTATCCTCAGGGCAAATTCCATTGTTCTATATTGTATCATTGTAAACTCTGCCTCCGACTTATCAATTTTACTTTGTGCCTCCATAAGTTTATTGTCCAGCTTTGTATTAGACTCATTAATTTCTTCCACCTTCTCATCGAGAGATGTTACGTAACCAAATAATCCTTTAAGTGCCTCAACTATATCCTCCCTTATCTCTTAGTTACGTGTTTGGATTAAATCCTTAATTCCAGATATTTCATCAGAGACATCTTTAAAGGCACTTGCAATTTTCCCCTCCAAGACAGCTGCCTGTTCTTTTAATGCATTTTGTAAATTATTTTGTAGACCCTCCAGTGTCAGGGTTTATGATTGTGTTTCCACCAGGGGTAGTAAGGACTGCAACTTTTGTGACTGTGCTGGCGAACTACCAGCACTTTTTGAAACACTTTTTGAATTTTGCCTGCTTCGAAGCCATTTCAAAGTATTCAAATCAAGCTTTTAAACAACCAATTTATTCAGTCCAGAAAATCCACCTATTCTCTCAAGTCTTCCAGCAGCACTAACAAGCACTTAACAAATGCTAATCAGCTTTCCGCTTCACTTTCATTTTCAACACACCCTTTATTATTCCGGTGCCATTTTTAAAAAAACATTCCCTTTAAGTTTACAGAAGGAGATGTAATCTACAGAGTTAAGGCTTGTACTTGTGATATATTGACCTTCTGGTTTGCTAGACCTGCGTCTTGTTCAGATATAGAATAAATGTTGAAACAGCAGGGGTGGATGCTACCTTTTGTTTCTGCAAAGGCAGAAGAGTCCCAAGATGAGGAGATTGTCGGGCTTCCTGGGGAGTTCACACCCTTCACGCCACAGAATTGCTTCTGGGGCCGCTTGGGGCCTCTACCCTATGCCAGATAGCTCACCTCCCCCTCTTTTCCCGAAGGTTTTTTTTCAAACCGCCGGACAGCTGATTTATGCTATCCCAGCAGCTTGTTACTCAAACATGGGGCTGGCGTTCCCGAGGGAGCGTCCTCCAAGGCCAGCGGCACCACTGGAGGATCACTAGGTAGAAGTTTTTAATCATAGAAATTCTTCCCAATAATGACAATTTAATTTTTCCTTTCTTAATATAACTTTTAAATTTTCATTTCATATTTTAACATATTTTGGAACAACATATAATTTATATTTGTCAAATTAATACCCAAATATTTTACATTTTCTCAGTCTTAAAATCTGTTTCGTTCATCAGTTCTGCTAGATCTTACAACTTCATATTTTTGTTACCATCTTCTGTTTAAAACCAGCTAATGCAGGAAATTATTTTAATTTTCTCATTAATAATTCAATCCCTTTAAGGTATTTTCCAAAACCAGCATTAAATCTTCTGTAAAGGTTTTCAAGGTTTTTTTATATCCATTTTCTTATGTGCTTTCATTGTGCCTTATTGTCAGCCCTGAAAGCCATCTTTTCTGTTGGAGCTTCAGGTCTGCCACATTAGTGCCTGGGAAAATGGGAGGGGGATTACAAGGAGTGGTGGAGGATTAGCCATAACAACATTGCTTTCACTGGGAGACAAGGGCATTCAGCCTGCACCTGAATCAGAGTGATAGGGGTCAATGTTCCCTCTATTTTTGTGTGTGTGTGTGCGTGCAGAAAAGTAGTGTTTGAGTGGCACATTTTCATGCCTGAGCACCTGAATTTTTTTTGTAACAATGTTTATTCCAGTCTTATCATTAGCTTTACATTTTGACATCAGTTCTGTCCACATCCTGGATGCCAATTAAGCAAAGGTGTTGTTATATTACTTATTTCTGTGCTCATTTAGATCTATCTGTAGATCTTATCTGTAGCTCTATCGCATCTAATTTATCTCTCTGATATAAACCTAACTACAAAATTATAAATGTCTACATTACTAATATAACTATTCTCCACCTTGATTAAACAGATGGTATCTATTATAATTTGCTATATGTGGACTGCTTGGTTCAAATTCCACTTTTATTTTATATTTCTGGAGGAACACATGTTAAGCTAGATGCTTGTCATAATCAGCCTGGGTAACTAGGGTTCATAAAGTTCATTATAAGGCAGGTGCCTCTATTTTGGGGGGGGGGGGCGAGTAAGTTAAAAAGTCCCCAGTAGAAAGTCAACCAAAAGTCCATACCTCCGTAGGGGGGAGAAATTTCAGAATTGGGGTAGGACAATGGATGAACTGGACTTTTAGAGGGAAGGATATCAATAGATGAAAGATAGATGAGACACAGACAGACCAACCAACATAGTTAATAGAGATGAGATAGATAGATAGACAGACAGACAGACAGACAGACAGACAGAAGACAGACAGACAGACCGATCAATCAATCGATCATAGGTACTTAATAAAGATGAGAGATGGACGGATGGACAAATAACGAGGAGAATAAAACCATTGAAGCAACTGACAGAGGTTCCCAGCAGCAGCCCTGTTGATCTCCGTAGGGTGGGGGCTCTATTTCGATTGAATCCATTGAGACAAGATCTCCAGGACAATCACCTGAAGCGAAGAAGGCGCGGTTGGTTCTTCAGGGCAAGGAGGGAGCTGGAGAATGGGCAGATCACGCCAGGGAAGTGGGCAGGAGGTGGCGGCCACTTCCCTTCCCAACTCCGGAGCCTCCTGAGGGCAGAAGGCAAGCGGTGCATCCAGAGCCGCACAGTTTCCCAAGCAGAGGAGAGCGGGGTGCTTGATCGGAGGCAGTGGGCATCCCGCGCTTGGCGGCGCCTTAATAAGCGCTCAGCCGTTGGCCCAGAGGGAGGCGCCGGGGAGGGTGGGGAAAGGGCGGGTAGGGGTAGGTGGGACGCCCAGCCTTACAAGGCGGGAACCAGACAACTTGCTTCGGGCAACTGGCAGTGGGACACATTTAATGCTTCTATTTCATGGTTTAACCGAAATAAAACTTGTTTTCCCTTTTGCACTTCCTTTCCCTTTCCTTCTGTCCCTCCTTTTCCCTTCTTCCTTTCATTCCACCATTTCTTTGATGTTGCTCCTCTTGTCCCGCCTGCACAGCAGTTGGAAACCACTGCGTTTTCTTGTGAAGTGCACGGCTGCGCAGCCACGCAGCTTAGAGGGAACATTGCAGGGGATTGTCTCCAGTTGGGACAGTGAATTGATTGGACCATGTGATGGAGTTGTGAGTGCAGGGGATGGATCTTTGACTTTCTTTTCGGTGAGGAAACCCTGGAACTTTCAGATTCGGGTTTTCCCAGATGTGCCAATATGGCATCTGTAATAAAATGGAATTTTGAGGAACTTCAAGCCTCAGAGTTTTCTTTCGTTGGGGGTGTTACTTGGAACCCTGACACTTATATTTCCATTTAAAACTTCAAAAATCAAAATAAACAAATTTTAAAAATTTGAAGCTCACCGCTGCCTCAGCTCTAGTATGTGTCAGCACTGAAGCAGGAAAATAAAAAATGGTCTCAGTTCAACCAACTTCAGAGTTGATATACACATTGATCTTTATTAATACATTCTTCAGAATTATTTACAATCTGTTTGCTTAAGACATTATAAACAATTTATAATTCACCATTCAATAGTGATATTGGTCTATAATTTCTTGTTGAAGTTAAATCTTGCCCCTCTTTAGGTTTGTTTGTTTATTTGATTCATTCATTCATTCATTCATTCATTCATTCATTCATTCATTCATTCATTCAGTGTGTCTCTGTGCTCCTTACTCACAGTTCAAAGCAGCTCTCAGCAATTAAGAGCAATCTAAAAAATCATGAGTTTGGAATGGAGCAGTGGTGATGTCTTTATTGTTACTGCATCAACTACTTCCAGTCAAGAGCTACTCCTTTAGTGTTCCATGGCAGGTGGTATAGCCAAGGCTTTTCCTGAAGGCCAGAAGAAAAGGGGCAGCTCTCACTTCCAGTGGACCTCTTCTGCCAGAATGAATGGGGCAGACCGATCTCATTGGGAGAAGATGGTTCCTCAAATATCCTGGACCCATGCTATAAAGAGGCTTTAAATTCAACACTTTGAATTGGACCTAGAAGCTGACAGGTTTAATTTAATTTAATTTTAGCAACAACATAATTAGATTGGAGTTTGAGAACTTCCCAGTTCCAAAAACTTATTGTTCTTTCTGTTCTTCCTCCAACAGAATATGCCAAAAGCTTTCTCTCGCTGTGACTTAATAGAAAATCTACACCAGAGTGGCTGCACACAAGATTTTATAGAGTATCCACGCAGCGAGACCTCCATACTGGAGGCTAGACCTCTCAGTGCCAAAGGATCAGGAAGTGCCATCACTCAAATGACTCCACAGAAGATTGAACTCCACCTGCGTCCAGGTAAAACCAGATACACTACTTGATTTACCCACAGAAAGCTTTGGGTTCATTCCCACCCATTTATAGAGAAACAGTAAGAAATATAGAAGAAAACATCTACATAAGAGTTTGAAGGACTGCTTCACTTGGACTGGTAATGCTGCAAACATGGTCCAATAATCTGAGACAATATGATGATAGCTTGATAGTTTTAGAGCTAGCCTATGATAGCTTCAGAGCCACGTTGACTTGACTATTAGCTACCTATTCAGAATGGACATACTGTATTACCTTCCGGCAATGGTAGTCAAATTTTGAGATCTTGTGGGCATACTAAGAATTTGAGGACAAACAGCAGCTACAGTTCACAAAATGGTCACCATTTTGGGTATATCCAATCTTTCAAATTTCATTTACTACAAAGGCCTACTACCCTTTAGATTTTGGGATAAAAACGCAGGTTTAAACAAGCTTGTTGTTGTCGTCGTCGTTGTTATTAAGAATGTGGGCATATTTCCTGGCAAAGCATTTGGCAGCCGCCACCCATTATTTTTATTTTTCATGAATATAAGGCCTATCTGGTGTTTAGAACCATTCTTGGAAATAAATATTGCTGCCTTTTCTTGTTATATATATTTTATTTGTAATTATATATTTGAATATTGTAAGCTGCCTAAGATCATCTAGAGTGGATGGCTGTAATAAGATAATAATAATGTGAATGTGTACTGTTTCATATTAACTTATCACTTATTGATTTTTATTAAAAAGTAAAGATAGCAGCATCTAGCAGTGACCAAAAGAGATGTCTACAGATGTGCTTGTGCTTAATCATCACATTGCTTTGCTATTATTTGGAATATTAATCTCATATGTCCAGAAATATCAATCAGGGGGAAAAGAATGGTGTATATTGGGTTACAATACAATTCAATACAATAGCAGAGCTGGAAGGGACCTTGGAGGTCTTCTAGGCCAACCCCTGCCCAAACCCTATACCGTTCCAGACAAATGGCTATCCAACATCTTCTTAAAAACTTCCAGTGTTGGGGCATTCACAACTTCTGGAGGCAAGCTGTTCCACTGATTAATTGTTCTGTCAGGAAGTTTCTCCTCAGTTCTAAGTTGCTTCTCTCCTTAATTAGTTTCCACCCATTGCTTCTTGTTCTACCCTCAAGTGCCTTGGAGAATAGTTTGACTCCCTCTTCTTTGTGGCAACCCCTGAGATATTGGAACACTGCTATCATGTCTCCCCTAGTCCTTCTTTTCATTAAACTAGACATACCCAGTTTCTGCAACCGTTCTTCATATGTTTTAGTCTCCAGTCCCCTAATCATCTTTGTTGCTCTTCTCTGCACTCTTTCTAGAGTCTCCACATCTTTTCTACACTGTGGCGACCAAAACTGAATGCAGTATTCCAAGTGTGGCCTTACCAAGGCATTATAAAGTGGTATTAACACTTCACGTGATCTTGATTCTATCCCTTTGTTTATGTAGTCTAGAACTGTGTTGGCTTTTTTGACAGCTGCTGCACACTGCTGGCTCATATTTAAATGGTTGTCCACTACGACTCCAAGATCCCTCTCACAGTTACTACTATTGAGCAAGATACCACCTATACTGTACCTGTGCATTTCATTTTTTTTTTTTGCCTAAATGTAGAACCTTACTCTTTTCACCATTGAATTTCATTTTATTAGATAGTGCCCAATATTCAAGTTTGTCAAGATCCTTCTATATCTTAAGCCTATCTTCTGGAATGTTGGCTATTCCTACCAACTTGATGTCATCTGCAAATTTGATGAGTTCCCCATTTATCCCCTCATCCAAATCATCAATGAAGATGTTGAAGAGTACTGGGCCTAAAACAGAGCCTTGGGGTACTCCCCTGCATACTCCCTCCATGTAGATGCAGTTCCATTGAGGACTACACATTGAGTGCGGTTGGTCAGCCAGTTACGAATCCATCTGGTGGTGATGCTGTCTAACCCACATTCTTCTACTTTATCTAGTAGTAGGTTATGGTCTACCTTATCAAATGCCTTACTGAAGTCCAAGTAAACTATATTGACGGCATTCCTCTGGTCCACTAATTTTGTCACTTTGTCAAAGAATGCAATAAGATTAGTCTGGCATGATCTGTTTTTGACAAACCCATGTTGGCTTTTGGCTATTACTTTGTTTACTTCTAGGTGTTCGCTAATTCGTTGCTTGATTATCTTTTCCAGAATCTTTCCTGGTAGTGAGGTCAGGCTGATAGCTCTTTAGTTTATGATAGCATGAGTCTGTAACAATGTAACTGGGTAAATCAAGCATTTGGAAAGAATAGGGTAGATTGAAATCTTCGGAAAAACATCCCTCATCTTTAGTCCTTCACTCCTTATCCAATTTTGCTATTTCAGATGATCCCCAAACTTTCTCAATACAAGTGCGCCAGGTGGAAGATTATCCCGTGGACATCTACTATCTAATGGATTTGTCTAACTCCATGAAGGATGACCTCCGTAATATCCAGAACTTAGGTACCAGTCTTGCCATGGAAATGCGCAAAGTGACCAGCAACCTGAGGATTGGCTTTGGAGCTTTTGTGGACAAACCCCTGTCCCCTTACATGTACATTTCTCCTCCAGAGGCCATCGAAAACCCATGCTATGAGTAAGTTTTTTAGTCAGAAGAAACACTGATGTTTCTATCATTGTTAAACAAGCCCAAATTCCCCAACTGCAACTGAAGTTAGCTCCCTTCACCTTCGGCCAACTTGGCCAAAAATCAGAGATGAAGGATGTTGTAACCTAGAAGTATCTAAAACACTTCTGATCCTCTATCTCTAAATCTAAAATTTATGATCTGTAGTTCTAAAGATTGCTAAATGTGTATTCCTATTCCCTCTTTATCTTAAATATGTGCAGACAGAATGAAATATTTCTTGTCTCCAGTCAGAGAAGGTTTCATAAGGTGGGCACTATAACAGAAAGGGACATCTTCTGGACCCCATCAACCAACATTCCTTAGCCAATGGCATCCAAAGCATGCCCATCCTGCCAGACTGGATCAGACAGACAGAAACAACAAGGATGAGATGATCCTTCAAGTAATCCAGTCTCAAACATTGAAGGGCTGTAAAGATGTCAACCAGCCCTTTTAGTTATACCTGGAACAACATTGGCTCACCAAGTAGTGGTGTTATATAAGCAAAATAACTCTAGGAGTAAGTAGTAGCTGGGTTCTTAGCTATTTCAACTTATTTTTGACTCTCATGGGAATAAACAACTAATGTGTCTAATGAGGGCACTACCATGCGTTTTTGGGAACTACTGTGAGAGAGGGGAAGAGCTGGGTTAAGGACCCTTTAATTGAGCTCATAAGAAATTGATTGGGTTGTTTAACTGGGAGGGTGTGTAATGTGAGGTCAATGGCTGTGCTAAATTCTGTGGATTTCTTTGGGTTTTCAGTTTCTTGTTCCCTTTTCTAAGCTTAATATACTTAATATATTTTAGCTTGAAACCACCAAATGATCACTGCCTACCAATGTTTGGTTACAAGCATGTCCTAGCTCTCACAGATGAGGTCAAGCGTTTCAATGAGGAGGTGAAGAAACAAAACGTATCTAAGAATCGAGATGCACCTGAAGGAGGATTTGATGCCATCATCCAAGCAGTTGTCTGTGATGTAAGAAGCAATCTCTATTATGGGGGAATTCAGAGTTTCTTCAAGAATCATTTCTCTGGTGCCAATTAAGTGGGCAAAGATGAATGGGTTGGATTCCCCTTTGGAGATGAGAGACATTTTGTCTCCTAGATTTTGATCAATTCTATGTTTTCAGAAGTCAATCATACTTAGGTTGTCATATATAGTCACTGAAGGGCTAGAAAGAGCATCCCCAACCCCAAGAGTCATTTAGCCTTCCTGCCTTTAAATACTTGGAGATTTTTTTCCTCTCTCAAATATGGGAGTGGGTGACCTGTTGGATGAGTCTCTTCTTCTTCTTTTCTCCCACTATTTATGTAGAAAAGGAATAGGAATAGAACAGAACAGAAACAGGACAGAACCAGAACAGAACCAGAACCAGAACCAGAACCAGAAACGAAACCTTCGAGGTCTTCTAGTCCAGGCTCCTGCTCAAGCAGGAGAACTTTTACTATTTGAGATAAGTGGCTGTCTAGTTTCTTCTTAAAAAACCCCAGTGATGGAGTGCCCACTATTTCTGAAGGCAAGCTGTTCCACTGGTTAATTGTCCTCACTGTTAGGAAGTGTCTCCTTAATTCCAGGTTGCTTCTCTCTTTGGTTAGTTTCCAACTATTGTTTCTTGTCCTGCCCTCTGGTGCTTTTAGACTAGCCAAACCCAAATCCTGCAGCCGTTCTTCATATGTTTTAGTCTGCAGGCCTTTGATCATCTTAGTTGCTCCTCTCAGTACTTTTTCCAAGGTCTCAACATCTTTTTGGTAGCATGGTGACCAACATTGGTTGCAGCATTCCAGATGTGGTCTTACTAGGGTTTTATAAAGTAGTACTAGTAATATGTATCTATGTTGCTATTTTGCATTGTAACTTTTTACATTTTGTTTTATTATATGATCCGTACTGATTTTTACTATTGAACCTAATAATGATCCTTTTTTTCAAAAAAGGCATTAGTCAGCCCCATACACCACTTCTTTTCCACCATTTATATTTCAGTCTTAAAGAATTAACTAATTTCCTAGGATTGGTGTTGTGAATATCTTTGAGGACTTCTTTATGAGGTTTTGTTTTTGTTTTGAAGATATCATGGAGGTTATTTCTTACAGGACAAAATTGGCTGGAGACCTGATGCTTCCCACTTGTTGGTCTTCACTACAGATGCCAAGACACACATTGCTTTAGATGGGAGACTGGCTGGAATTGTAATACCCAATGATGGGAAATGTCATATGAACAGCAATAACTATTATGAAGCTTCTACCACACTGGTGAGGGTATTTCATTTCATAGCCACGGGATTGGAATTAATATAGCTACAAAAAATGTTCCATTATAGCAGATGGTACATTTGGCTAAAGTTAAACCTAAACTTTAGGTTTACTGTAAATGTCTTGAAGATTTGGAAGAAAGCTGAGATACCAATATTTTAATTAGGTTTAGGTTTAGGTTAGGTTTAGGTTTATTAAATTTATAGACTGCCCCCTCTCCCCATAGGGACTCAGGGAGAGGGTACATAGTACATAAAATACACTATATAAAATAACTAGTAAGTGGCATATTTCTGTATTCAACCAATTCCAAGCTATTATTTTTTTTCCTATGCAATGATGTGCAAGCAGATTACTCATTTGACTCTCTTGGTTTTTCTTCCCAAGGATTACCCATCCCTTGGTCTGTTGACAGATAAACTCTCACAGAAAAACATTAACTTGATTTTTGCAGTGACTCAGAACATAGTTGGTCTTTACCAGGTAAGAAGAAACATTGATCCCACATTATGGGATATCGTGGGACTGGAAAGTCGAAGCAAAAAAATGTTTGTCTAGATGTTGAGTTGCTGTTTCCTTTTTGGCTGTTCTTTATTAGAAAAAAGAAATCAAAGGACTATACAAGGGATAGGAAGAGGGTAGTGTTGGCTCCCTTTTAACTCCCTTTTTCAAAAAAATCAGTCTGACATAGAAAAACTGTATCCCAATTTTCTTAGCTTGTGTTTGTCCATTTAAGGGAAATATCTGCTGTTTTCTTTTCAGAACTACAGTGAGCTGCTTCCAGGCACTACTGTAGGGACCTTGTCAAAGGATTCAAGCAATGTTTTACAGCTCATTTTGGATTCCTATGGGGTGAGTCCATGAATAGGAATGTTTAAAATTTTCACTGAGTTATTGTCAGGATTTGCCTGACACTAGACGCAAAAGGTAACTTCTGTAGATGTTAAAATAGCAAACGGCGGGGGGGGGGGGGGTTGTTGTTGTAAAAAATGCCTATGGGGTCGGAGCATAACTATATAATTGAAACCCTGCTTATTTAATGAGTGTTGTAATTGTGACATACATGAGAAAGAACGTAACTTCGATCACTGCTTGACTAACATTTATCATGTACCAGAAATATAACACAAAGCCTTCTAATTTAGGGAATGAATGGAGATACAAATGGGGAGTTAATTTCTAAAGAACTCTAGTAATTTTATTTGGAATGCCGGCATTTTTTAAAAGAAAAGCTAGATAAAGTAATTTATAAATCATTGCACTTGAGTGGTTTTATTTTGCATTGCCCTCCTCCCCCGCCAATGCATATTCTGTTCCTGTATTGTGGCTTTCTTAAATTTATTTGCTAAAATAAAGTTATGTTACCAATATCTGATATGGACAATGAAGTCCTGTTGGACTGTTTTTCTTCCATTTAAAACTTCTGGCGCTGCCTTCTTTTGAGTATGGCAGCAGGATGGATATACGTTTAGGTAGGAAGATCTGATTCTAAATACATAAATGCAGATAGCATAAAATCCCAGTTTCACATTAAAACTATCATAGGAAAGTTGTCCTTTGTATTTCCTATCTTTTCTACTAGCATTGAAAATCCATCTCCTGTTTTGGAGGGTGCTTTTGAATCCATTGGGACCACTGACAATGGCCTGGCATGTCTATGCAGGTTTTTTTGGCAAGATTTCAGAAGTGGTTTGCTATTGCCTTCTTCCTAGGTTGAGAGAGAGTGTGTGTGTTTGTGTGTCATTGGTACAAGATCACCCAGTTGGTTTTGTGCCTATAACAGGACTAGAACTCATAGTTTCCCGAGTTCTAGCTGATGCCTTAACACTACATGAAACTGGTTTTTTTTTTTTTTTTGTTTTCTTTTATGCTGACTGAATCACTGAACAGTTCCTTTTGATAGTTAGAATTCCTATTTATGGTGGTCAGCTGATAGATACTTACAGAAATCTACATTAGGAACTTTATGGCTGAGCAAGCCGATCCTTGATTTCATAAGAACATAGAACTGAAAGGAGCCATTTAGGTAAATAAATCCAGTCCCTACTTAGTACAGGAATTCAAAGCATCCTAAGCAGATAACTAGCAATCTATTTCAACATATCTAGCAAAGAGCAATCCAGCACATCTTTGGATAATTGGTCCATGCTGAACTATTTTTATTGGTATAAATATTTTCCTTACATTCAGATATAATCTGCATCCCTGGTAATATAAATCTATTATTCATTGTTCTATGCTTTGAGCAGACTTTTCAATGTTCTTCATTGAAATCCTTTAAGGCCTTTGAAGAATTTTATCATATATCTCCTCAGCCATCTCGTCTCAAGGTTATACACACGGGTGGGCTTCAAATTTTTTTAGCAAGGGGTTCTCTGCCCGGTTGCTGGGTGGGTGTGGCCTAGTCAGCCTCCTGCACCATGGTGGGGGAGGATTTTTGCCCTCCCCTGATTCTGGAGGTTTTCCTCAAGCCTCTGAGAGGGTGAAAATGGGCTTCCCAGGCTCCAGAGGCCCACTGGAGGCCTGAAAGAGGCCTGTTTCCAGCTTTCCCAAACTTCCAATAGGCCCATTTTTCACCTACCTGAACCTCCATGCATATCCTGCACTTACCGGCATCCAAAATGGGCTACGTAGAAACTCCTGGGAGGGGCATGGCGGGGTGGGCGGGGCGGGGCCAGCCAAGAGTGGGATTTGGGGGTTCTCTGCACAGAATCTTAGCTACAGGTTCTCCCGAACCCCTGCAAACCCCCAGCAGTCCACCCCTGGTTATACATCCCCATTTATTTCCATCTCTTTTCATGAGACTTAGTTCTTAGACCCCTGACAATCCCTTAGTGCTTTTCACTTCATCCATTCTAGTTTGTCTGAATCATAAGGCAGCTCTGCTGTTAGCCACAATGGGCAAAAAATGATAACATATGCATCATGACATCGTTGAGCAAAGGAGACAATAATGTGATTGTGTCAGTCGTGTTATTCTCTCTGACTGCAAGTAGGTGTCATGTCATTTGCATTAAAAGATGGTACACGTGTCCTTTGGCTTTCCTTGCCACATATTCATTCCCCTGGTCTTAATCCCTCTTCATCTATTCAGAATGGAACACTGAATTGAGAGTCTAATTGTCATAGATTAAGGGAAAGCTATTGCCTCCTGTAATTTGGAAATACTCCTTCTGTTAATGCAGCCTTAAACTGCAGTTGCCTTTTTTGTTTCAGCAACGTTACATTTGCTGACACACTTTCAGTGTGTAAACAACTTCTATTCCAAGATGTTTTTCACTGAACCAAAATAGTAGCTGAGTAGCTCTGCTTTTTCTTCGCTATTTGTTAGCATTTTGCCATCTTTACAGAGCAGCTGTTGCACTAATTATTTTCTTGTGAGTATATCGAAGAAGCTCTTTTTATTATTCTTAGCCTCCCTTGCCAACATCCTGCTGAGCTTTAATCTCCCCAAGTCCATGTCTACAGGTCTGGGCTACTTAGATGCCCCTCTTGTTTTCTATTATTTACCATACCAGGCTTTTTCTACTGCTCCCAATATTTTTCTCACTGGAATTGTTACTGCCTTATTTTAGAAACTCCCATCCATATTTAATTGCTTTTCCCCTTAGCTCCCTCTGCCATGAAATGCTATTAAATCCCCCACCCCTTGACTTAAGCTCAATTGAACCACTCTTACCAACTTATCTACATCAACTAACTACTTTAAGTATATTGAAGGAGATACTGGAACCATGATTATTAAAAAAAAGAGTTGGGGCCTGTCAAATTTAAATTGGGAAGATTAGTTGGGTTTTTAGATGAGGTCTGCAACTGGATAGAGGCTGATTTTATCTTTATATCCTTCCTCAGAAAATCCGTTCCAAGGTTGAACTAGAAGTCCGTAATCTCCCAGAGGAATTGTCCCTCTCATTTAATGCCACCTGCCTTAATAATGAAGTCATTCCTGGAGTTAAGTCTTGTGTTGGACTCAAGATTGGCGATACAGTGAGTTATGGGTACACTATATTAAGGCAAAAATAATTGTATAGAATTGCAATTAAAGCTACAATTAAGATCCATCACTTTTAAGAGGAATGTCATACTCTACTACTGGTACCGTAAACATGCTATAGGGTTAAATATTAACCCACAAGAGCTCTGAGAAACATTTATTGTAAGTTTTGCTCCAAGGTATTTAAAGGAACATTTCCTGAATAGAATATGCATCTTTCTATTATTCAAGCTGGGTTTTTGTCTCTGTTTCCTGAGTCAACAATTTGGAAATGACCACTTGATATCAGTTTTATTTTAGCAAATGTCTTCTTGAAAAAGGGGCAATCATTGTTTTAAAAAGCTCAGCTATGATGAAATTAAAATTAATTTTAATTAAATTTAGAAACCTAAATTCTTGCATTGGATAGGTAGATTTTCTGGTCAAAAAGCTGTCCCTTTTAAAAATTGCTCTCTGCATTGTAGCAAAAAAAAAAAAAATCAACACAAAATTTGTATTTCTTAGTATCTGCATCCAGGCAGAAAATACATCTCTCTAATGTACTGCTATAACAAGAAGGACCACTTCAGCCCCTGCAGCCACACAAAATAGCCAACCACAAGGAAGAAGCAAAAAATAGAGATAAGTGCCAAGGAATCATGGGTCAAAACGACCTCAAATATAGGACAGTACATTTTTTTTTATTGTAACAATTGCAATAAACCTGCTTCCTTTATGAACAACCAATAACACTTTGACATTTCTGAAGTTTTGCAAGAAGACACACAAAGCAACTTTTTAAACTCAGAGATTTGAGAGGAGCACAATTGGACCCCCAATATATTTATTTCTGGAAAAGTTGTATACAAAATGGACCTCGAATCTGGGAAGTTCAAAACACACTTTGAATATTTGTTTGTGAGAGCTCATACTCACATGTTCCCAGTTGCAGTACAAAATTCAGGCTTAGGAACCATTTTTATGTAATGCTTTTTCAAGACATTCCCTTCAATTCCTCTCCCTCACACTCAAGGCAGCTTAAAGTAATATGTTGCTATTTTAGCTTTAAAGCAATTTCTCTCTTCTCCTGACAAAATTGTTATTGGAGAGAGAATGTAGGCTGTTTTGTTGACAATGAGGTTGGGAATGCACCAATGGCCACCTGTGATTTGCCTAGCTCCCATTGGCTACTTTAAGCTTCTATGCACTGGTATTGCCTCCCATCGCCATTTTGGCATGGGCAGCCAAATAATCTATTTTCACAAATACTATTGTCTGTGTAATGGTCAAAGCTAAAATGAATAAGCATTTGTTGTTTGAATGAGCTATATGAACCTTAAATTCCTAGACACGTTCTCTCTTCTTCCCAGGGTGAATGCACATTTTAAGCACACTTCCTGCCTAGGCAGGGTGTTGGACTAGAAGACCTCCAAGGTCCCTTCCAACTCTACTATTGTATTATTGTATTGTATTAAGAATCCAACCTCTTCCTGTTGGAGAGGTTGAATTATATTAGATAAAAGGCATCCACTTGTGTCAGTAGCATCTTAGTCTCTCCTTTAGTATGGGGCTTTTGCCTTAGTAGACCTGTGAAACACAAAGTGAGAGAAAAAGATTGCTTGGGTAGATAGTGAAGAGAAAATGTTTTTCTGCAAATTCAGAAGTTTTGTACATCGTCTCTCTCTGAACTATGCTAAGCAAGGATAGCAGTAGCAGAAAGTAGCCATAATAGAAGAAAAACAATGATTTCATATTAGCCAGCACATATAATATAAATTGTGACAATCATAGCTAGAAGGTCCTTCTCTCAGTCATTCATACCCTGGTCATTTCCCACATGGACTACTGCAAGGCATTCTACATGGAACTGATCTGGAAGCTGCAGCTAGTGCAGAATATGGACACACTAACAATTTTGCACATTCTGAAGGTTGTACCTATAATGACACGGTGGCTCAGTGACTAAGGCACTGAGCTTGTCGATCAGAAAGGTCGGCAGTTTGGCAGTTTGAATCCCTAGTGCCACATAGTGGAGTGAGCTCCCATTACGTGTCTCAGCCTCTGCCAACCTAGCAGTTTGAAAGCATGTAAAAATGCAAGTAGAAAAATAGGGTCCACTTTTGGTGGGACGGTAACAGCATTCTGTGCACCTTTGGCGTTTAGTCATGCCAGTCACATGACCACAAAGACATCTTCAGACAGTGCTGGCTCTTCAGCTTTGAAACGGAGATGAGCACCGCCCCCTAGAGTTGGGAATGACTAGCACATATGTACAAGGGGAACCTTTATCTTACCCTTATGTGCTACATTGAGTGTCAGTTTTGTTCCAGGTCCAATTAAAAAGATTGAATTTAAAGCCCTTCAGGGCATGGGACGAAATTACTTGAGAAACTCTGTTGTCCCAATTACATTGATCCATCCCACCCAGTAGGCAGGGGAGGTATGTATGGGCAGTGCTGATTGAAGAATTTCAATTGTCAACTTCTAAGAAGAAAGCTTTCTCTGCTGGTGTCCCTGCCCTCTAGAACATCATTCCTCTCAAGGTAAGATCTGTCTCCACCTCTTAGCCTTCTGAAAAGGCCTTAAGACCTGGCTCTGCTGATGGAGATGCTAGTGGGTTAAGAAGAAGATTCATCTCTACCCCATTCTGTACTGGTTCCTACCTTAGCTAATTTTTGTTAAGTTAAATTTTAATATTTATCACATTGTAAACTACCCAGAATTGCTTGATAGTGAGCTGGACAGTATATACATTTAATTACTTAATATATTGCTCCCAGAAATGACCCCCCCTCCCCAGCTCTTTTGGAAGAACATGGTGACTTTGGCTCTCTCAATTGATGCAAGAACTAAAGAATAACAGGCTAATTAGGGTTTGGTTGCTGACCTGGGGATGCTCCCTCCACCTTTTAACTATGTTAAACTTAACTTTTTAAACTCTGTTTTTATGTTTTTCTTTACTCAATTTTAATTTTGCTTTTAATTAAGTCACTTTTAGTTGGTTTTATTGTTTGTATTTGTAAGCCACTTGGATAGTGAGATGGGTGGTGTCTAAATTTGATAATGAAATTACAAAATAAAATAAATCAATGGTTACTATATGTTTAGAAATACTTAATGTAAGTAATACTTACTTTTTTGTTTTAGTTTTTTGCTGTCCGCTACACAACCTTACATTTAGAATAGTTTTCTCATTATCTCAGCCCGGCTTATTTTGGATCTTGGAGACCAACTTGTGGGGTGGGGGGTGGGGATGAAAAAGAAGTTGAAAATGATTTGAGGAAGGGATGTGAAGATGAACAACAGTTGAATGTTTTTCTTCCATCTACAAATTTTCTTCCTGAAATTAATGAATATATCTTCCCCTTTTTATTAGTAATAGGTTAATTAAAGACAAACCTATGAAGATATCCATATAGTTTTGTTTGCAATCATGTGGAATTGGCTTCTCAAGGTTTCGTTGTTATTTCTGAACTTTTCTGCACAGCCTGCAGACCTAGATTTTTTGTGAGTGGTCTCTCATTAAGTTACTTTGTAGGTTTAACCCTGTAGAGATCATCCAAGATGATATATTCTATTGCCTGCTGCAGGTACATTAGCCTTACAAGGAAACTATCCCCATGCTGATTTTGCAACCGGTAACTCCATCCAAACAATTATACATTATTCTGATTGGTTTTTCTATCTCTTTCTCTGTGTATAGATTTAAACTGAATGTGACATATTTAAGGATATTTCCTTAACCTGGTAATTCTTTCTCTTAAACCTCTTCCTAGGTGAGCTTCAGCGTTGAAGCGAAGGTCCGTGGTTGCCCAAAGGACCGGCAGACCTCTTTCACCATTAAGCCAGTGGGCTTTGAAGACAGCCTGACGGTTCTGTTGAACTTTAACTGTGACTGTGCTTGCCAGAAGTTTGCCAAACCTTATAGCAATATCTGTAGCAATGGGAATGGCACCTTTGAATGTGGGATGTGCCGTTGCTACCCAGGCCGTCTGGGTTCCTTCTGCGAGTGCTCTGAGGAAGAATATGGCCCATCCCAGCAAGACAATTGCAGCCCCAGTCAGGGGCAACCGCTTTGCAACCAACGTGGAGAATGCATCTGTGGCCAATGTGTTTGCTACAGCAGTGACTTTGGCAGGATATCGGGCAAATATTGTGAATGTGATGACTTTTCCTGTGTTCGCTTCAAAGGGGAACTATGCTCAGGTGAGTGGCATGAGGGAGTGGGGTGGGCTTCTAAGAGCTGTACATACCTGCAAAGAAGAATGATTTTTCCCCAGAGAGTCCTCTTTCTGACTTAAAAAATAACACTAGAATGTTTAAATACAATACTTGTGAGGGTTCCAAATAGCATCCAAAATTAAATCAGAGTCCGAGGTGTGGCAGGCCAAAGATCCAAAAGAAAAGGTGGTTGCAGGCCAGACAATACTAGTATAACAATACAGGTAGTGCTCAAGCCCAACATTTCTGTTGTTAAGTAAGGCATTTGTTAAGTGAATTTTGCCTCATTTTATGATCTTCCTTGTTATGCTTATTAAGTGAATCACTGCAGTTGGTAAGTTAGCAACCTGGTTGTTAAGTAGATCTGGCTTTCCCACTGACTTGCTTGTCAAAAGGTTGCATGGCATTGGGACACAGCAGTGGTCATAAATATGAACCAGTTGCCAAGCTTCTGAATTTTGATCACATGATCACGGGAATGCTGCAATGGTCATAACTGTGAAAAACAATCATGTCATTTTTTTCAGTGATGTTGTAACTCCGAACGGTCACTAAACAAAGTCAAGCACTACCTGTATAATCTTTAAATATAATAATTTATATTTAAAGGTAAGATAAGATAAATGGAAAAAAGGCAAAGAGCAAAGAAAGAAAATATCATGATTTCCATCCTTCCTTCTATTGAGTTGTTCCATCATTCCTCTTTATAACCTTCTTCCCCTACAAGAAGGGAGGGAGGGAAGGAAGGAAGGAACCTTTCTAAAGTTCTTTTGATTAGAACTGACACTGAAAAAATCATGCATGTGTTTATACTGTGGGAAGCTGCAGTGTTCTCAAAACATATCTGCAAAAATGTAAATTCTTTAGAAAACACTTCATAATTAATAATCATAAATAGGATCAAAAACATCTTCAAGGAGGTTGAAAGGAGGCAAATAACAAAAACATGTTGCTCTATCACAATGCATTCTTTTTGCATGTATATCATGCCATTGCACACATTTATGTAGGGATAAGGAATATTTAGTATTTGGTATACCTTTCCAATACCTAGGCTTTTACGTTTTTATTAAGGAACAGCAGTCTCTCACAGCATCCTCAGCAGCTCACATAACCAATTCATAACAATGGCTGAGAGGGATAATTCAACAACATTTGGAGAACTAAATGGCCTCATTTCTGGGGTATATTTCAAGTGTTTTATGACATAATCATATGTGGTTTGAAAAATAATAGAAGGTGTTATCTTTTTATTTCTCTATTTTTGTCTAGGCTGTGAGCAAGTGCAGGAGTGTAAATATATCACAGATTATTCATTCTCCTTCTGGCTAAAGGATAACTCAGATATTTAATTATGATTGGGATTATAAACATACAGATGCGAAGTTATTTATGTTTGCCAAAGCAAGTTGGAATAACTAAACACATATAATTTGTCAAACTTGTGCTTAACCAAATTGTTTTGAAAAAGAACTGAAAAATCTGTTCCTTAAGAAATAATTAAATCACAACCTTGGTATAGTAGGAGTTAGCAAAAAGCATTTGTGTTTGTGTGCCTCCAAAAGCAACTTGCTGCTTAAGAAAAAAAAATTGTTTCCTACAATATAACCATTAACTTGGTGATCCAGAGAGGACTCAATTTGCTTTCATGAAAGAGGGGGAAAGTGTTAGAAGCAGCTATCTGTTTGGAACTCATGACTGCTTTTTGTGTGTGACTCAGTGTTGAAGGAAACAATTGCTGTGATTTGATTATAGGAAGTGGGTAGATGTTTGTGTCTAGAACAACAACTCATTCTATTCCATGGAAGTTTTTGTACGTGCTATAAAATACGACTATTGTGCAATGTGGGATGTCAGGATGTTCCTCAAGCATTGCTAAAATAGGCTAGCCAGGTATACATCACACAACTTAATCACTGTGTTTTTTCCCACCAGAAACTTATTATACTGTTATTTTTTCTGTTAAGTCTGTTCAGTGGCTACCGGAACAGTTAGAATTGATCTGGGCTGCAAAGTCATTTGGGCCTAATTTTCCACTTGAAGAACACACCCATGGCTTCTTCTGCTTAATAATAAACAGCCAGGACACAGCTGGAGGGCACAGTTTTGTACACAGTAATCTCAGGATTGCAACTTGGTACTACAAAAAGAAGGAAGGTGCTTGCTTTCCTCAATAATCCTTTGTGCAACTATTTCTGAGAAAAATGCTAAGGGACAATAGCTGTCCTAGAAATATGACCAAAAATGAATGTGGGGTTCTTAATGCTCTCAGATCTTGGTTATTTTCCTGCAGATGTTTCATTATCAAACTACACAACATCAGCAGTACTAGTAGGGGGTGGAGTTTGCTCAAAACTGAATGTGAATTCTGAATGGTTTTGCCATATCCCTTAGTGGCCCTAGTGTTACTCTATACTTCTAAGAGCAATCTGTCGTCCAGATAAAGATGTTCCCCAACTGGGAAAGATTTCCCTACTACATTACATTTCTTTGCGACATGGGGCTATAATTAATCTTGTGTATGAGAGCAAGTCAGATGAAATGGCTTGCAAATCTGATTCTGAGATGTGGAGTTTAGCAGGAAAATCCAAAATCTAATTGGACATCTGTAACTGTTCCAAGAACCTTTTTTATTGTTGCTATTCTATTTTCCAACCTTCCACTTTAATAACTTTTGATGAAGCTGTTGTCTCTTGGTTTATTCCAGACAAGTAATTATTTCTTAGCTATGTTACAAACTCACAAAGTGTTCCTAATATTGTATACATTTTCCTGGTACTGCTAGAGATTTTGTTCTAGCCAGCTGCTCATTCAGCTCATTTTCCCCATGATCGACTGGAATTTCTCATTAACTAATCTTCATGATCATTCATCCTCTGCGGAGGGAGCTGCTGTCTGTGTGGTTATTTGTCTGTCTGTCTGCCTGCCTATCGGTCTGCCTCTTCCTCCCTCCCTCCCTCCCTCCCTCCCTCCCTCCCTCCCTCCGTTCATGAATTTGTATTACTAGTTAGATCAATAATACTATAGAAAAAAAAAAATACTTCCACTGGTTATTTTCATGGCAGCTTTTTGTAGAGGCCTCTAAGCTTTCCTCTCCTAATGCAATAATATTCCTATTCTAATGACTTCACTGCTTCAGTAGTTTCAAAGGGTCAGTGCACAGCTGAACAAAGTGTATCCAAGGGCAAGTCTTAGCTATGTGGCTACTATTAAGCACAGACACTTCATTGCCTTTCCCTATCCTAGAGCTGGCTGATGAATTCTGGGATTTGAAGTCCCCACATTTTAAAATCGCTGAGGAGATTGAGAAACACTCTTCTAGAGACACAATTTTGCACTATCTACAATGGTTAATTTAACAATTATATTTCAACTTTTCTGGGATGATATCAGAACTGTTAAAATAAATGATCCTGTTGTACCATTACAGTCGTTTTGGTGAGTCACAAATGAGATAGGCAAGATGGCCTCCCTTGCATACTTGAGATTCTGACTTTTCAGCCTTGTTGTGTTTTTAATTAATTGTGTGTGTGTGTGTGTGTGTGTGTGTGTACATACATACATACACATACACACTAACATGCAGTACTGCAACTTGATATATGATTCAGCTCTAACTGCATAAAGTGAAGAGGAGTTGGTGAAATGTCTTTCTCCAGAGCCCTGGGAAAATTGGTCAGCCCTGCTTGGAGTGTCTGAAAGGAATCCTGAAAGACTTTGAAGCCAATCTTTGGAAGAAGCCTTTGGAGTTCTTTGGAGAAAATAGGGAGATATTGTCTATAATAAAGTAATAAAAATAAGAAACTTTTCCGGTTACTAACATTTGTATGACAAAAAGGACCAGTAAATAATAACCACTTCCCTAAAATCAGTCAATGATCTCCAGAAAGTATGTTATCCTGTTTAATTTTTATATTTGTTTTCCATGTGATTGAAGGAGAAAGATTGGGAAGTAGAAGGGAATTGACTCCTTTAATGCTAAAATTGAGATCTTAGCATTAAAAAATAAAGCTTTCTGAGAAGTATCCCCTTCTTCTCCCTTCCTTTCCATGACCTACAATACAGACCCATTTTCATATGATTGTTTGCCTGTAGGACATGGGAAATGCGTCTGTGGAGACTGTGCCTGCAACCCTGACTGGACTGGAACGTATTGCAATTGTACAACTCGGACAGACACCTGCATGTCCAGCAATGGGATGATGTGCAGTGGGCAAGGCCGTGGATATTGTGCCTGTGGGAAATGTGTCTGTACTCAGCCTGGCTCTTACGGAGATACCTGTGAGAAGTGCCCAACCTGTCCTGATGCTTGCACCATCAAAAAGTGAGTGCCAAATTGTGATTTAGTTTCATGAGAAAGAAACCAGTTCTTAGGGTTTGAGCCTTAGGACTTATCAATTACTCATAATCCTAGGTAATGATATCAGGTATTAGTTATAATCCTAGGTAATAGAAAAGAATAGAATAGAATAGAATTCTTTATTGGTCAAGTGGGATTGGACACACAAGGAATTTGTCTTTGGTGCATATGCTCTCAGTGTACATAAAAAGATAAGATACATTCATCAAGAATCATAAGGTACAACACTTAATGATAGTCACAGAGTACAAATAAGCAATCATGAAACAATCAATATCAATATAAATCATAAGGATACAAGCAACGAAGTTACAGCCCTGCAGTTATAAGTGGAAGGAGATAGGTGATAGGAATGATGAGAAGACTAATAGTAATAGTAATGCAGCCTTAGTGAATAGTTTGACAGTGGTGAGGGAATTATTTGTTTAGCAGAGTGATGACGTTCGGAGGGAAAAGTATTCTTGTGTCTAGTTGTCATGGTGTGTAGTACTCTGTAGCGTCGTTTTGAGGGTAGAAGTTGAAACAATTTATGTCCATGATGCGAGGAGTCTGTAACTATTTCCATGGCCCTCTTTTTGACTCGTGCAGTATACAGGTCCTCAATAGAAGGTAGGTTGGTAGTAATTGTTTTTCTGCAATTCTAATTATCCTCTGAAGTCTGTGTCTGTCTTGTTGGGTTGCAGAACCAAACCAGACAGTTATAGTTTAGTTTAGTTTATTAGACTTCTAGACTGCCCCCTCTCCCCGAAGGGGTGTAGATGACAGAATGCATTCCTCAGGAAAGAAATTTATTTTTATTCAGGCTCTAAAGGTGACTACTCCTGACCTAATTTTAAAATTAGTTATCTTAACTAAATTTCAAAAACACTTTGGAACTTTGGAATTCTGACCAAATGATCTTGGTCTTCTCAACAGCAAAGAACACTAAGAAGGCTGCCTGTGATATTGCCTATAACCCTTAGAAAATGGCCCCAAGGATTACCATACATGAAACAAAGATTAAGTTCGACACAAGTTTGTTCTCAAATAGTCCCAAGCTTTCAGATGCATTATATTTTAGTTATGCCCTGTTTCTCTAACACAGGGTCTGAAATTCAGGATATTTAGAAGTACTAATGGTTTGGGTTTTCGGACTCAATGAGCGCACAATTAGTCAAACCTTCCTCACTTTCCCCCTCCCCCCCTTCCACTGACAACTCAAATTCAGGAAGGGAGAGATCCAATGGCAGTGATATAAGGGATGATGATACATAGCCAGCAAAATTTCTTGAAATTCAAATGACCACACCTGCTGTAGCTACAAACGTACAAGTCCTAAATAGTCTGCATGGTCTGGGGTGTGTTTCTTATTTTAGTATATGTGCTGCTGAAATGAGCACAGAAAACCTCTTTCTGGTCATTTGGCAACGATTATTTTCAGAATCAGGGACGCTGAAGTACCCTCCCATTGGTAATATCAGCATTTAATAAGATCAGGTACCTTCCTAGGATAACAATTATAAGTTAAAATGGCAGTCGATAAATGTCTTTGAAGATTGCGCCTGATTTTCAAGAATATACTGCATTGACACACGGAATCTGTAGGATCTTGCTGCTTTTGTCAAAATGAGCAAAGGAATGTTGCACAATCAGGCTGCAAGTCAAACATTTTCATTCATAGGCGCAACCATGTATGCAAAAAAAGCAGGCTTTGCACTGCAATGACACAACACTTCCTTCATTCTATACCTCTTGCTCTTCCTGTAAATGTGGCAATAGTGAGCTGTGGGTTAAATGCATAATAAGTGATGATCAGTTGTGGAGACTTACAACTTTTTAAACTGTTCTGCTGAAAGATCATGTTCACGCCTCTCCCTAAATTGATAGTATGAGAGCCTGGAGTGACGCGCTTTGCCTATACCTGAAAAGGCCAATGGGAATAAAGTCTGTAGAGTCATCCCTCAGATCTTTTTAAAACAATGGCTGCTATTTCCAAATCATTGGGGATCTGGCCATGCTTGTGAATGTCAATATTTGTGAAGAGCAAAAACAAATCGGAGTGCACTTTCTGAATTGTTTTTTATCTGCTCAAATCGGGTTAGATCATATCCCAGGAGCCTTCCAAAGTCTTAACAATCTTAATCAAATTCCTAGTCTGTGATGACATTATTAATGACCACTCAGTTAAATTGTCTAAATCCCATTCATAGCATTCACAAGTCAGTATCTCCTCTTTGTAGAATTAACTGAAATGTTTTTCTCAGGTTTCTGGTAAAATATTTTAATTGTTTGTTAATTTGATATTACATTTTTTTGCTGTCCATCTCACTGCAAAATGACTATAAAACAGTAAAACTGCCTGTATCATCCATAACTCATTTTCTATAGTGAGGTACTAAAATAGGGCTGGGAATTTTGTCTGATTTGTCTGAAAAAGTTCTGTGCCAGTTGTTTTTCACAGTAGTTTTTTCCTAGCAGTGAATCAATTTCTTAAATAGCTTTTTGTTTTACTTAAGAAGATTCTGAGTAGGTAGTACATTATTTTTGTGTTCTTTCCACATTCATAACAGCTATGGTGACTGTGTTTTCTTGGTAAAAAATAAAAGAAAAGAAAAACCCAAAAGGGGGCAAATCTGAAAGAATCAAAATTTTAAACTGTTTATAATTGTGCTTGATGAAAGAAAATTCTGGAACAAAAGCAAGAAAAAATATAACAAAATGCATATTTTAATAAAAATATCTAAACCCAGACAGTATAAGTAAATTCATTTTTAAAAGACAATTCTATTTCCATATTTTTCATATGAATATGAAAGAATATGCATTGTGGTAATAATGCTACAGTACAGGTTAAATGACCAAAATAAACATAAGGTTTTTTTTAGGGGGGGTGATGTAAGGTCACTATAATTACAGCTGGCAAAAAAAAAAATTCCCTATTTTTGCTTCAACGCATTTAATGTTGAACCCACAATTTAGAGTAAGCTAATGTGGACTAACAATTTTAAGTTAAATAGGTTAAACAGTAATGTTTTTTTTGTAATCCTTACACTGTCTTGCTACATATGGAAACAAGAAGTTCTGCTGAAAGCAAAGAAAGATATGAAGTGCTGGAAATGTCCTGCAATAATACAGTCTGCCATTACTTTGTCCACATGGAGGACAGCGGTCTGTTTCTGCTGGGGGAAAAAAATAAAGTTGATAAAAGATTTCAGCATTAATCTGAGTCCCATGTAAGGGTGGGTTGCTGCTGGCATTACTGCCAGTTCACAGCCCCCGTGCAACGTCAGTGTGTGCATGCGCTGTTCAGTGTAAATTAGTTTGCGCAAAAGTGCAGAACAATTTACAGTGAACTGCACACACGCAGTCACTAAAATCCAAAATGGTGGCGGCCCGGTGACAGCAAGGGAACCAGTTCAGGGGTGTGGCAGGCCTGGGTTGCTGCCGGTTCCGCGACCCACGCCTCAATTCCACTACCGGTTTGGCCAAACTGGGCCAAACCGGCAGCAACCCAACCCCATGGTTCAAACTGTCTGGTTTTTAAAGGGATCGCTCTCTGTGGTAAACAGTTTTCTCTCTCTCTCTCTCTCTCTCTCTCTCTCTCTCTCTCTCTCTCTCTCTCTCTCTCTCTCTCTCTCTCTCTCCCTCCCTCCCTCCCTCCCTCCCTCCCTCTCTCTTTCTCTCTCTCTCTCTCTCTTATAGATGCCCATCTTACAACCAACTCTGGATGGTTTCCAATCAAAAATACAACTATCTGTATTTCTTCTGTTTCAAAGACTTCATTTCCCTATTGTCGCTCTCTACAAAGCTGTGCACAGTTCAAACTGTCTTTTATCTTTCACATTTTCTATTTGTGCTCCATCAGAGTCTTTACTGTTCAGGTCATTTACTTATTGCTGGATAAGTTTACTTTTATTCCTGGGCTTTTTGGTTTCTGTTTATTCTGTTTAAACAATCTGTTTATGCTGCCTGCTCATTCTGTGGCTGGGACTATCAAGCTCTAAAATAGAAAACTTTTATCCCCTCCCCTCTCTGCTCTCTGCTGCTTGATAGGCAGCTGGGCTGTCCTGGTGCTAGTGGAGCAGCTGGGAAGAGGCGAGCGGTGGCAGCCTATCTCTCCCCAATTAATTATTTTGTTACTTTTATTGACCAAAGCGTGGGGGGAGGGGATTGTTTGCATAAATGAAATCATTATCAGGAATAAAAAATATCTCACTGTAATGCTGCTCCTTGTGTGATACAGAACCTTTCCTGGTGATAACTATAAGATCTTCAAGATTGGAATTAAGAAAGTTTAAATCTGTATGTTATGTGTGTCAGCTGCAACTTAAACAGAAATCGGCTTGATTGCTGGTCATGTGGCTGCAGCAGTGCTTCAGTAGGCACACTAGTAAGCTGCAGCTCTTATTATCTTGGTTAGGATTGTCTCCTAGGCTTTATTGTCCCTTGCATGTAGATCTGTTCTTCAAGTAATCCATTGGTGCCTCCAGTGCTTTACTGCCATGTCTACTGCCCTTTCGTAAGACTTGAGCTGACAGTCAAATTGCATGAGAAATGGAGTCTGATCACATCACCTGATTCTTACTGTGGGTTTTCCCATCCCTTAATTATGCCTTCTGAATCAGAATCATTATCTTGTAGGCACTTGTAGGCATGTATTCATTTTTTATGTCTGTTTATCATCTGGATGAATCTGAATGCTCATTATTTTCCGTTCTGTTTCCTGTTACGTCCTGTTACTGCCCTATGTTACGTTCCCCACTGCTCTATTCGGAGAACCAGGCGGGTAGGAACTGAGGCGAGACAGGTTATGAAACAACAACCATTTATTGTCTAGCAGAAATGCACTAACAGCAAGGCAACTCCGGAACTGGCAACAGAGAATTCCCATCTGACAGTTCTTTATATAGCAGCTGTCAAATGGGGCAACCAATGGCAATACAGCATTCTCCCGCCAAGCGGTTTGCGCGGCTTAGCCAATCAGCACCACCTCCTGGCCGGCACGCTCTTGGGCAGTGTCGTAACTCCGAGTACATAACACCCACTGGTTTGCACTGGGTTATTATCTGCTCTTTTTAATTGATAGGAAACCTTATCCTGCATGCTGATTCACCGCGTTAATAATCATTGGTTGCTGAATGTTGTCAATTGTTTATTTCTTTTCTTGTTGGTATAAAAAATTTAGAATGATTTTGTTGCAATTACAACTGGAGTCAGCATAGTTTTTAGTGCCTCTACTCATGAAGATTTTGTGTTATTGTTCCTGTTCAAAGTGGGAAATAATTTTAAGACTGAATCAGAGCTTTTTCATCATCTTTCTTCTGCTTCTTCTCTCCCCTCCCTTTTCTGCTCAGTTTTCTATTTATATGTCCTTGAGTCTGATTGTAGCCCATGTCTTAACTGAACCTGATAACATATCACTTCCTGTTCCATATGTCATCTCCATGCTTCAATAAAAGAAAGTATATAGTCATTTATTTCCTCAGGAAACAAACAGTTTCAATGGTAGAGCAGGACATTTAAAAGTCTTACGATTTTTTAATAGACTCTATGGGAAGCCAAGTCATTTCTCTCAGATTACTATAGTGAATTTGGCATCATAGAAGACAGGCAAGTGCATACATGTAGTCTCCAGACACAATCATAAAGGACTTGACCTCACTTCTGCCACAATGATTAAGCAAATCACTCACAGTTATTAAGTGAGACATCCCATGAACATGGCTTATGCTTCTCCATTGACTCTGCTGGTCAGAAGCCATCTGTGAAGAGCACAAACAGTATTCACAGCTCCTTAGAGGTGCTGCAAATGACCAGTTGTAAAATTATTTTTTAAGCAGCATCCTAACTTTGCAGAATCACTAAAGACGGCATATGTTAAATGAGGACCACCTGTTCGTTAATGCAAATTTATTATGCCATTTGCCCCACATTAATATCTGAAACTTGACTACCTGTAGTTTGCTGCTGTTCAAGTGCAGCATCTAGAGTTGTTTTATTCTGAAATTTGCATGCTCATTTCAGGAACATGAATTGCCACCTTTGAGTACCAGAAGAGACAATAGGGAATAACTCTTTTCATTCTTTATTGCTTACCTTTTTTTAATTCCCAACCTAGATTTCCCTGACCCAGATCTCTTCATTATATTTGCTATCATTCTCATTCTCCTATAATTTATCCTATATTTTTTTCCATAAGCTCATTTATTTTGTCACTGGTGTTTATGAATTGGGGGCAGAGGTGGTATTCTGTCGGTTCACCCTGGTTCAGGCGAACCGGTAGCGGTGGTGGTGGTGGGAGGCTCTACTCACACGCCCAGATGTCATCATGGATGCTCTGCACATGCAGAGAAGGTTCCGAACAACCTAGCAAAGATAAGAGGATTTCATGCCTGGTTCAGGGGAAAGTGAGATAACAATGTCAGTATACAGTGTTAAAAAATCTGAGCTTAACCAATGGATATTATTTTCCTTTGATGTTCTTCATTCTTCAGGAATGATGGCTTTTCACCATCCCAGTCCAATAGTGCAAATTGTCCAAGAATTTTAAAAAGTTGCAACTCACTTGTCAGTCTAAGTGAAACAGTTCCTCTGTTTGAAGTGGTTCAGAGCTTCCAGTTCTGAGTGTTCTGTGCCGTAATTCTTTTTTGAACTTGGTAGCCATTCTCTATGTGGTTATTGTATTTCGCATCTTCATTTCAATGCACTGCTTCTCTCCCAGGTTTTTCAATGATAAAACTAAATAGATGCTATCTCATTAAAAAAAAGCACTAAAATGAGGCAAGTAAGTCAAGTATGGCAGGAACTCTACTGTATTTTAATTACTGTAACTATTGCATTAGATATCACAATTTTTTCAGTTGGGTTACTTTCAATGATTCTAACCAAGAGCCTAGGACTCATGGAGCAGCAGCAGCAACAACAACAATTTGAAATAATATATATGGTGCACATTTAGAAGTAATAACTGTGCTATAGCTACATCTAACTAAACTGAGAAGGAGGGAAATTGTGGTTACTGCTGTGCAAATGCTATTGAGATGTAATACACAGATTTCTTATGTTCTTTTGAAATGTTCTTTAACCAAGTTTGATTAGGTAGCAACTCTTTCAAATAAAGAGTGCATCCTCAATAAAACAAAATGCATGCCCCATCTAGTCATATGCAACCAGGAAACTAACAGGTAGCAGAGCAAGACATCATAGAGTTGTGAGAGCAGGAGGAGATCTAGGCTAGAGAGAATACATCAAATTCCTGGTTTTATAGGGACGGGATATGGCAGCAATAATCACTATTGCTCCCCGATCTCCTTGCTCATGACTCTTTCTTCTGCACAGGGAATGTGTGGAATGCAAGAAGTTTGAGAGAGGGATCCTGATAGAACAAGACACCTGCAACCACAATTGCCGGGATGAGATTGAGTTGGTGCAGGAGCTTGGTATGTAAAAACTATGGCAGGTTTTTTTTTTTTTGGTGGAAAAACTATTGTTGTTTTCTTCTAAATTCCTTTCCTTCACCACCACCACCTCCTCCTCCTCCTCCTCCTCCTCCTCCTCCTCCTCCTCCTCCTCCTCCTCCTCCTCCTCCTCCTCCTCCTCCTCCTCCTTTTCTGACTTAGAAACTTTCCAGATGATTCAGTTGCTAAGTTAAAGGAAGGCACTTGTATCATTTACATCTCCAATGACAAAGCCAAGGTTAAGCTGTGAATATTGCCTGCTTGAGCTATAAAAAGTCCTCGACTTACAATCATTTGTTTAGCGAATGTGCAAAGTTACAATGAGGCTGAAAAAAGTGAGTTATGACCTGCCTTTGGGCTTACAACTGACACAGTGTCCCCATGGCCACATGACCATAATTCAGGTGCTTGGCAAGTGGCATGTATTTATGGAGTCGCGATATGCCAAGACCCCATGACTGCCATTTTTTATTTTCCCAGCTAGCTTCCGACAAGCAAAGTCAATGTGGGGAGGGGAGCCAGTCTTTCTTAACAACCAAATTGTTAGTTTAACCACCATGGCAAAAAAAGGTATGTAAAATCAGACATGGTAACAGGAGGACTCACTTAAAAATCACATTGCTTAGCAATGGAAATTTTACCTCAGTTGCGGTTGTACGCGGAGGACCTCCTGTGGTGTTGAACACAGTTTCAGCACCATTTACCCAAACAAGAAACCATACCTATTCAGGGCCTTATGAAGATTATATCTATCTCTATATCTACACACACACACACACACACACACACACACACACACACACAGGCGTGTGTGTGTGTGTGTCTGTCTGTCTGTCTGTCTGTCTGTCTAATTCCATTTCCAAATTATGGGATATTAGACTTCTGGTCTTTGCAATCTGGACTGGAAGCAGTCAATCTCAGAGTATTCATCATTACAGACGATTAAGGTTTTAACACAAGAATTCAAGCAAGAACTCTATTTTAAAGGAGACACCTATAAATAGGCAAACTATCTCAGCAGAGCTCTTTCCCGTTGTTGTTTTTTTACGTAATAGGGAAGGAGGTTTGTCTTTTTCGTGAAGGAGGGGCATTTTGCATATGTAGCTTGTTTTTGGCAACTACTATTTTTTTTTAATATTAGAAAACTCTCACCAGCATATCTTCCTTTCTTGTTCATAATTAAGGGGGGAAATAGAACAGTGGTGTCACATCAATTTACCCCTATAGATGTTAAATTGCATCAGAAATAAGGATTTTTAAAAAATTAAATAAAGGATCTTGTAGCCTTTTAAACTTCATAGCTAGTTTAAGAGTCACTATTCCATCAGTTCCCACCTCCAGAACCTAGCAAGAAAGATAACATAATATACAGTACCAGTGATTACTGTAAACTGAGCAGATGCCACAGGAATTATTATTATTGTTGTTATTTAAAAAGAATCAAAAGATTTATAAAGCTGCCTTTCTCATAATTTGTGTCTCTGGGTGACATACAAAAGATACTTCTTTTTTTAAAGAAAGAATAACTACAGCTATAACCTACCCCAAACCAGAAAAATGAAAAAAAAAACATAAGCCCCTAATTGAGGCCAACAATAAAAATATGAACACGTGTTACAGAACAGTTTCATCTACCATCCTGCCCCAAATGCACAGGAGAGCCAGATCTTTATTTCTGAAGGCCAAAAGATTCAGGACTATTAGGGTGAAGCTCATTCCAAAGATCAGGTGCCCCAGCAGAGTAGGCATGCCTCCTAGGTCAGAGAGGGAACCAGATCATACCAACCCTGTGCAACCTCATGAGATGGACAGAGTTGCCTGGGAGAGATGGCTCCCCAATTTATTTATTTATTTAATTGATTAATAGGCTGCCTAACTCTCAGAGAAACTTTATCTGAATAATGCCTGGAATAGGCCTCATAATAGCTTTGTAGGTGCTTCCTGCTCCCTCCCTCCCTAGTGATATGTTGGTCACTTAAATGAGGTCACCAGTCAGTAATACATGAAAACAATAAGGGTGAAGAAATATTTACTTTCACTGTTTCCATTGCCATGAAACAATCAATAAAGGATTTTCTCCGTGCTCAGTTAAATTCACATTACGTGGGCATGGGGGCGGGGGGAGGGGGAGGATGTACTTTCGGTCTTGCAAGATTCTGTTAATATAGCTTTACAATAAAATATAATTAGCTCATCTGACTGTGTTTCCTGTCTGGTCTGCCCTTCAAGTTGACAATGGCTGATGCCAGGGGCAGGCCGCTGTGTGTCCACAGTGGCTTGGGAGAACCTCTAGCTAAGATTCTGTGCAGTTCAGAGAACCCCTAAATCCCAGTCCGGGTTGTCCCCACCAACCCCTCCCCTCCCAGGAGTCCCCATGCGGCCCATTTTGGATGCAGGTAAGTGCAGGGTGTGGGCAAAGTCTCGGGGAAGTGAAAAATGGGCCTACCAGAAGTTTGGGAAGGCTGGAAACAGTCCGGTTTCTGGCCTCCAGAGGGCTTCCGGAGCCTGGGAGGCTGTTTTTGCCCTCCCAGAGACTCGAGGAAAGCCTCTGGAGCCCAGGGAGGGAACCACCACCCACTCCGTGGTGCAGGAAGCCAACTAGGCCACACCCACCATGGCCACGCCCACCCAGCAACTGGGCAGGGAACCTCTTGCTAAAAATTTTGAAGCCCACCCGTTACTGATGCCATATCCAAAACTAGGTGGGCACATTTCAGAGAAGAATATCCCAACTCCCCATGCCCAAGAAACAAATTTCTTGGTCGAACAGATCAAATTTGCTTCCTTCCGTGATTAAGTTGTGAATAGGCTTTATTACAGGCTGTCTTGGCATTAAAGAGCAGCAGCCAGAAACCAGAACCATCTAAAATCCAGTGACTAGATACCAGGGAAGTACGTAGGAGGCTGGAAATGAAACTGGCACCCATCCAAATACATTTGTTGTTATCTTCCAACAAAAGGTTATTCATTAAGACAACACTAGCAACTTCCATGCTAGAATCCAGCCTGAAACCAACTGGTAATGATCTAGTCTACAAAAAAAAAAAAATGCCTGAGAAGCCTACTAAAATAAAATAATACAAAAGCTTATAAAGATTAAAAGAAAAGGAGGCTGTTTCGAGAAGTAGTTTTACAGGCATTTTAACTGCCTGTTGGAAGCAGTCAATCAGTTGCCTTCAGCTACATGTAATTAGTCAAGAAAGGTTTTAAAAGGTCATGAATTAGACCACAGCGCTGCAGCAATCAAGAATAAAATAATCCCACAAAAGGTGAAATGTTTATGTTCTGGACATATTCCTGGATTAAGTAAATAATGGTGTAACATTTTGCTTGAACAGATTTGCATGATTTTCTTCTTCAGCTATATCACTGCTCACTTACTGAAAGTTTCTTAATAATGTCTTACTCTATCTACCTAGAGTAAGGCCAGAATTATTGAGAAAACAGAAAATATTACTGTATAAGGATGAAAGGATGTTGGTGAAGTATCCACAATTATTGTTGCTGGGAAGTAGACTATATAATGATTATAATTTCCTGAGAATTTTGCTCTACTCTTAACTTCTTTCATTTTTAATCTGCTTATTGGAAAACCAGAAAGCTATCCTAGGTTTGCAGAACAGAAGAAGAAATTCAGGCTAATTCTATTAAGTCAGCTTCACATTTTGCAGCAAAACTGGAACTTTGATGTTAGTACCAATCATGTCGACTATTCCAATAGTACCCAGGAATACATCTGGATTTAATTGGCCTATAGGTGAAGCATCCTAATGGGCCCATCGCTTTGGGAGAAGTGAATGATGGCTGAGGATCTGCAACTCGAGAATGGGTTTAAAAGAAATTCTTCTATATTTTCACACTTCTTTTGAGAATAGCAGATACAAAATGTGATGTGCCACATGGATCAATGATAATGGACACCTGTCTGGCAAAACAGTCTTTATATATATGCTGAGATGTGTCAGAGTCACCCTGTTTCTTTAACACCCCTACTGATATTTCTAGATCTAAATGCTAACAATTTCTTGAATAGTGTCAGGGAACTAAATGTTCTTTCCTTTGTCTTCTTCTGCAGGAGACAAGGGGAAAGATGCTGTGAATTGTACATACAAGGATGAGAATGATTGTGTAGTGTACTTCCAATATTACGAGGACGCCAGTGGCAAATCTATCCTCTATGTTATTGAGGAACCAGGTGAGAGGGCCAAGGGTCACTAAAATAAATCCTCATTTTGGATGACCAGTTGATACTTTGCAGATGAGAAGTGCCAGAACTCATCTTGGTACCCTATATTAATTTGGAATGTATGAGAGAGATGATTATAGTGACAAGTGAGGTTCTTAAATTCATGCTTAGAGGTACTTTATTTGAGAATAATATATGTTATAACAATATAACAATAACAATTTGGAAAAACCTAGATTAAAACTGAGACATGGGATGAATACCTTGGTTTTCGTTATATTAAATACCTTTAAAACTAATTATGGACATAACTGTACAAGCTCAACATGAATACAAAAACTGAAAGTGGTTCATATTATAATAAGATAAGAGCTAGTTGACATTCTACCTTCCTTTTTCCAGTCCCAACTTTCACCAGACGCATCCCTATTTTCACTGGAGCAGGGACTTCAGAGATTTTTAGAGATGAAAAAGATAGTCATCTAAAAATGGGCAGTTATTTCTTTATAAAATGAGGTTTTTTGCGCCTTTTTCCTTCAAAAGGTAGGGAGGAAAGATCCTTGCTACCTCAGTAGTAATTAGTAAACTCGCAATTTTCCATTCAGATTACTTTTTATTTTTTGACAAGGTGCATAATCATGTGAAAACAATATAGGAATGGTTCATGGATTAACATATACAGAACAAAAGGATTAGGAGGAGACAGATCTAATCATCATAAATTGTGCCCAATCAATCATCACTAGAAATTTTCTGGAAGTTTCTATTTCCCCTTAGCCTAGAACAGCAAGTTAAGTCAAGGACAGTAAGGCAAACTCATTCCCCAACCTGAACTCATATTGAGAAAAAAAATCTGAATTATCAGATGCTTTAAACAAAATTCACCTAAGCATATGTCTGATTTCGATAATTTATAATGATAGCAGGCTTCTGTATTTCTTATTGCAACATTATTTTAGTTCAACATGAATATAGTTCTGACTAAAGAGCAGTGATTCAATCTGGCAACTTTCAGTTCAGAACTGAAAACATCATCCGTCATTCATAGATGGGATTTTTTTTAACCAGCTGCTAGATTTGTCTGCTTTGATATTTGACTTAAGTGACTAAATGTGAACCCTGTCTCTGCTTGCTATGAGATGAGCAAACAGGACCACAGACACTGACTCTGCCATAAACTCTAATAAGACAATATCTCTTTCTGTGTGCTTGTGAGCATGAAGGGAACGCTAGAAACCTTCAAAGAGTGTGTTCTAAACCCAAAGAGGGTGATAAAGCTCTCATTAGTTGCCAAAAGCATGCAATAAATGATATACCCTCACCACAGGGTATTAGCTTGGCTGATGACTCACACTGCACTTATAAGGTTGACAACAATGGAGTCTTGGGCAGATTTTGAAGGAGCTTAGCCAGACCTCCTCGGACAGCATTTGAATCCAGTTAATACCACATGGGGAAACCACAAAATCTGCCACACTTCCTATCATAGCCTGGGGTCTTTAAACCCTCTCTACTCCTTGGGTGAATATTAAAAAGAATGATGTAGTCAGGAGGGTTGGAGGTATTTCAGAAACTAGAAAAACTTCTGGAAATGAAATGATGGAAGAAATTGATTTCTCAAAACTTGTTTGATAGGATGCAAGCTGTTGGGACCTGCAACCTTCGTGGGTCATTAGAAGTAATTGCTTTCTCTAATTCCGCTTTAAATTCTCGCAGGAAGCATGGGCTGCTGTCATCTTGGACATATATATTTTTTCTATTGTTGTATTGACTTTGCTGTCAGAAAGAGTTTGCTAATATCAAAATTGGATGTTTTCTCCAACTATGTTTAGAGTATCAGATCAAAGATATGCTTTCTTTTTGTCAAACTATAATGGTCCCTTTAGGCTGAAGAGCAGATGGCTCTAGAATAACATTTTGTAAAAAAGAACTGAAATATTTAAATCATACATCAGACTAATTCCTGAATAATTGTGCAGCTATTTGAAAGCCACTGATGGGTTATTTATGCCTATTAGCCATCACTTAGCATGAAGGAAGGTCTGACATGTAAGCTGAGCACAAAGGAGTTTTTATAAATGGTTCATTCTTTCTACAAAGCATCCATCTTTCCCTCCATAACAATTATGTGTCAGGTTTTCATGGCACAGAATTAGAGAACATGCGCTCCAAAAGATGCTTGCAGAATAAGTCTTCTAGTAGTTTCTCAGGGGTCCCCAAACTTGGCAACTTTAAGACTTGTGGACTTCAACTCCCAGAATTATCCAGCCAGCAGAGCTCTGGAGTTGAAGTCCACAAGTCTTAAAGTAGCCAAGATTGAAGACCTCTGAGTTATATGCTCATAAAGTTCAAGAGTAATATTTGATAGCTGCTCCTTAGTCAGGATTTCCTTTGGCACAGCAGCTTGATCAAATGCATGGATGTATGCCTTTGGGTGAACTCAACTTAAGTTTAACAGTCAGAGGGGTAATTCATGGATTTGCAATTCTGTTTTATGATACAAATGTTTTCTACAGATTGTCCCAAGGGACCTGATGTCTTAGTAGTTCTCCTTTCCGTAACTGGAGCCATCTTACTTATTGGCTTGGCTGCTTTGCTCATCTGGAAACTGCTTATTACCATCCACGACAGAAGAGAATTTGCCAAATTTGAAGAAGAGCGTGCCAGGGCTAGATGGGACACGGTAAGAAATACCAGAAGAGTGTAAGGGGACAAAGAGTAAATATTTTGCTTCATCCTAAGAGGAGAGGAGGTTGCAATGACTTATTGTTTTATTTCCCTGACATAGCAGCCTATTTCTCATTCTGAATCATCCATACTGCAATATATATCAGTTTTATTGTACCTTGAGGGTGTGTTGTTAGCAATCTCTCAATAGTTTGTTGTTGGGGGGGGGGGGGGAACCTGTTGCCTGAATATCATTGCATCAGCATTTCCTGTTCTTTCCTTTGCTTTATTGGTTAATGGTTGCACAGAAGTGGTTATGAAAACACACACACACACTATGGAGCAATAACTTTTTTTTTTTACATCTTTCTAGGAGATATACAATTTCACCATAGACCTATATGCCTGTTGCAACCTCTTAAATAATTCTGGAGTTATGGCTTTTGAGAGCACCAAGAATCGCCTCACCCTGTTAAAGAATCCTATGTTAAAGTTACTAGGATAACTTGGTAACTGTTAAATCAGTTGCCAAGTATATATTTTTTCAACATGTATCTGTTTTGTCTTTTAGGCCAACAACCCCCTGTACAAAGGAGCTACCTCCACCTTTACCAACATTACATACCGTGGGAATTCATGAGATTACAGTCTTCCAAGGTCTTCTCCACTCATGTTTACAGAACTGTCTCTGTTATGGGTGTGAGAGAGGCTTTTTTTTTTAAACAAACAAAAACAGCCATTGCTCAAGAGCCTTCACTGTTCTGCTGTCACAAGAAAGTATCTGCACTGTGATTCTTCCAAGATTCTCTCTCTCTCTCTCTCTCTTTTTTTTTTTTTACCTCAGCTTGCCCAAGGCTACGGCCTGGACTCATATACTGAAGAAGAAAGCAGGACTTGCTCTTCAGTATGATCAGCACTGCATAAATCCAGGGTTAAGAGAAGATTCTATCTGAACAAAATCAGGGGTCATGATTATTGAGCTTTATAATCTAACTCACATATGGACTAGTGAAATTTGGGGTAGAGGAGCTTCATGATATCTAAGTCCATTGCAAGCTGAAACCAAAGTCCTTCATCCAGGCAAAGTTTCCAGGGGTTCAGCTGGTTGCTTGTGCTGTTGCTACTGCCCCTTTCCTTTATCTTTCCAAACATACAAGACACAGGTTGGGTTGGGCAAAGGAGCAGTGTGCTGAAAGTCCTTCATTACACTTTGCACACTGCTGTCTAACACAGAACATGCAAGGAAGCAGGATTTCCTGCAAAAATCCCTGCTCCTAATAAACAGCTTAGGGGAAGGGAGTACAGCAGGGGTGTCAAACTGGATTTCTTCGAGGCCCGGATCAGCATTGTAGTTCTCTTCCATGGGCCGGCAAGGGGAGGGGGAAGATAGGACAGATGCCTCCTGCAGCACTCTGCCAGCCAAAACAGGCGGCAGGGAGCAAAGGACCGCCCCACGGTGTCTCTGGCAGCCAAAACGGGGGATGGGGCCAGAGATACTGTGGGCTGCTCTTTTGTTATTTCCAGCCCAACCCCACGGGCCAGATTTTGACACCCTTGGAGTACAGGAAAGGGAGTTCATTGTGAGGCTTAGGAACCTGTCCAGTTCTATTTTTCTGTCAATGCAATTGCAATCCTGAACTTCCAAACGAATTCAGTAATAAGGCATGTTCTACTGGAGGCTTAGAGAAAAATACATTTTCAAATCCAAAGTTTTACATATTACATCAGAGGTCCAATATTGTTAAGACTATTCTTTTTGTTACACTTATCCCAAGACTATGATATAATAAATTCCTTGCTTTTAATTTTTAGAAGGAAAGAGTTCCTAGTGTTTATAGATGATTTGCTTTCTCTAATGAAAAAAAGGACTCTGCATTAATCCCTTTGCATGCTGACCACATATTTCTAAGTTTCTGGCTCAGATTATAAATAATATAATAATAACCTCCTAGATAATATTTCACAAAACATTAGTATCTTGGTAGGGTTCACACATGATAAGTTCTAATGTGGAATTTTTGTTGTTGGTTTAGCATCATGTACAAATTAATTCACTGTATTGATATTGTATATAAACTGGGCTACTGTAATTTAGTCTTTTCTATAGAAATAGCACTGGATAGGGAGTTGCACTAGATGATGCCCAAAGGGCCTTTCACACCTTACAGCCTATCATTCTAGTCCACAAACTGTAATTTTAAAATCCTTACTGCAATGTGTGGACATGAACACCTAAATGCATGAGCATATAACTACTTGATCTTCATGGGGGAGATTTGGGAAGAAAATGTAGCCCAGACATAGAACACATGTCTTACTTACCAGAGGTCCCATATTTAATCACCAGCATGGCAGTCTAGAAGTCTGCTGTCCAACAAGAGTGAGCCCATTGAACATTGCTGCCTAACAGTACAATGCAATGTAGCTACATAGGTTCATATCATGCATCATGTAAAATCAGAAATCTCCTCATCATAAAATGACATTTTAGGTAGGATTTGCCACCTGCTTAGCAATGCTTCACCCAAAGCATTGGGATAGGTTCTCCTCAGGTCCTACTTTTCACTCAGGGAATCAATGCTCACCTAGGTGAGTGTCTTAGATGACCAGAAAATTCTCCCTCAAGTTTTCTGAAGCAGGGGGGACTTGCTGAAACAACCTGGGTAAATTCTTGGGGTCTTTTGTATCATAGAGTCTCTAACATAGGTAAAGCATGGAGGATATTTGGTAGGATGAAGTATTGTCATGCCTGACTTTCAACAGCTCTTTTCATCTTGCAGCTCTTTCCATCTAGAGACTCATGGCCATATTGAAACTCGGGAGCAGAGTAATATAAATGTGCTTTTCCTTTCTCTTTTATTTTCTGCAACTGCATTAGCACCTTTGCTGCTCTAACACTTCCTATAAATATACGTAGCATCTATGGATCTCTCTGGCTGAAGAGTAGCACCTTTCCATGAGAAATAGCTGCTTCTGTAATTAAAAGAATGAGATTTCATTCTCCTATTAATAAGTGTTGAAAACAAATTTGTTCGTAGAAATACTAAAATATTTTTGTAAAATTGTTTTCTCTGGAATAGTGACTTGCACTGAACCAACTTTGAGGTATATCTTTTATGATTTCCCACAGTCATTCTTCTAGTACCCTTATTCCGAAGTCAATGTATTCTCATTTTCAAAGTTGTGGAATCCTAACAAAAAGAAAAAGAAAATGGAAAGCAGCCAAGAAGTGAGGCTGCTTTTTCCTGAACTGAGATCAAAATAAAAGGCAGAATTATTTTGAGTAGTGTTGGTTTAAACGTGAGGCCGATGTGGCCATTTGTATAAGTAAAAGCATGCCTGTGGCATACATAAATAAAGAATTTCAATTCACTAATTTATTTGGCTTGTCTAATTGATCTTTCTCAATTTTATTTTTATTCTATTTTGCTTTATTGTAAAATGTTGGAAGTCTTTGAGTTCAGTTAAAATATAAAACTATATAAATCATAGTGGAAAATTATTTAAATAATACAAACACCAACACAGAGAATAGCGCAGCACTTTCAATATGAAATCATCATTAGTAGCAGCAATCATTTACTTCTAAGCAGTGGTGAAATTCAATTTTTTTTACTACCAATTCTGTGGGTGTGGCTTAGTGGGCATGGCAGGGGGAGGATACTGCAAAATTTCCATTCCTACCCCAGGCTAGGGCCAGCCAGAGGTGGTATTTGCCGGTTCTACAAACTACTCTAAATTTCCTCTACCAGTTCTCCAGAACCTGTCACAACGTGCAGAATTTAACCCCTGCTTCTAAGGTGCCTAGTGGTGTCATCACCAAAAATCCTCCCCTTTTTTTGGTAACCATTCGATAATAAATGATTGATTGCCACTGCTGAACATTTCAGAGTGAAAGTAGGATAATATCTAAGGAGATGTTCCTTTGAGTGATCTGTGCCCAGGTTATTTATATATCAGACTAAACATATATTTTAAATTAGGCCTAGAACTGGTCTGTGCAGATGCCAAAGAGTTGGCCTAATACTATTGGATTGGTGAAACTTAATGGTCTATCTGTCTATTGTGAACTGCTAAACTTTCTAAATCATTTTCCAAAGGAGCTATTTGTCTAATTCATTACAGTAATCCAGCTGTGAGATTATCAGTAAAGGAACATAGGGTTGGCTTTGGGGATGGAATGAGAATCAGGCGTGGTGCAGTAGGGATTGAGCTGTTAAGGAGGGACTGGAGGAAGCAGGCAAACTCTAAAAATGCCTTGATTTTGTTTACTATAAAAATGTGACAGAGAAAAAATTGAGCAGCTTTCAAGATTCTCTCATATTCTACAACAACAAGGCAGCATTTTTGGAATCCCTGTGATCTGGTCTACTAAGTGCAGACATGAATCTTGGGGGAAGAAAACCTTTTCATGTTTCTATATATTCCATCTTGTACTAAGAACAACAAGAAATCAGAATGGGATTAGTTTGTCTCTCAGGCTTCCTTCTACCTCTGGATTTGTTCAAGAGTATGTTAACATCTTACATCTCCCTCTCCCTGTGCCCTCTCCAACCCCAAATAGCACTCAGATTTTTCCCAAGATGAGTTCTTAATTTCTTTACCAGAGCATGAATAATGGTTATAGAGCTACGTTTGTCCAGGTACGGTCAGTTTATGCATTCAGCAAGGCCACTTAATTTTCTGGTTCTAATTTTGTGTTAGCATCCTGTTTATACCCCCTTCCACAACGGAATGGACACTACTGAGTTGAACAGATGAGCCGCACATATCTCTGCCTTGTTTGGACTGAGCCTCAATTTAGCCTTCTTCCCATCTATTATCCCTCTAAAACAAGGGACTCCAAACTTGGCAACTTTAAGACTTGTAGACTTCAACTCACAGAATGCTCAGCCCGTGTGGCTGCTGAGGAATTCTGAGACTTGAAGTCCACAAGTCTTAAAGTTGCCAAGTTTGGAGACCTCTACATTAGAAGATTAACTGCTTTGCCTGTATTAGATGAAAAGGAGAAATAAAGCCTGAACCCATAAATGTGTGTGTGTGTGTGTGTGTATGAACACATGCACACAGGCACACACACATACATATACATACATATACACACATACACTTATACATACATACATACATACATACATACATACATACATACATTCACTGAAAATTTTATTTATGGCATATATTTATAAAAATATTTTAGATGAAATAGAGAGACCCCTAGCTGAAATCAGAAAATAATCCCATATTATTGCTTATATGGAACAATCAGCCAGCTACAGAAAGAGAGCTGAATCCTTTGCATGTTACAGCTGTCTAGGAAAAGATATTTTATGATATACAATTTATTTTTTTCCTTCTCTCCTTGCTCTATGGCACGCCAGCCAAATCATTTCTTTCAGCGTGATGATTAAAGGTGACAGGAATGTATCATGTATGTATATGTACTGTTTTGCCTTTCCTTTGACTTCCCTGTACTGTAATATAAAACTAGAAGGAAAACTGAACTGCTTCCACAGAAAGCACAACCCATGTTCTCCAAGGCAGTCATAAAGTGAGTGAAGATCAACATGAAACTTGGTTTATTTCTTACATGCTGCCCTTTTTTCATAAGCATTTCAGACCTCTTCTTTTAGCAAGCCACTTATTAGCTTGAGGCCCTTAGCTGAAGCCAGATACAGTAGATTTTTTAAAAACCTAGTGTTGGGCGGACAGTGACATCTAGAGGCCCTTTGTGGGACTGCATCAGAAATATAGGCAGCTAATACTGTACACGGGAAACGTCAAAGGTAGAGCAGTGTCTTCAACACCATACTTGTAGAATACCAGCAATAACCAGGGTTTATAAAATGGAAAACCTAAGAACATTGGAAGTGCAGCAGTCTGTGTAACATGAAAATGCAATACAAAGGTGAGTGGTAAAAAAAACTCATTTAAAGATCAGATTCAGGATATAGAAGGTACCTTGCATGGCCAATATTAAACAAAAATGTAAGTGGGTGGCCATGCTATACACATGCATGGCAATAAATGGGCCCAAAATATAACATTCTGGTTTGGATGCCCAGATCAATGCCCTTTCGGCTGGAGATGAAAAAAGAAAACCTAGGCTGAAGTTGGATCATTACAGAAGTGAACCATGTAGTTTTGTTTTGGGCACTTAAACGAATATAATAATTAAAGAACTGACATACCTAAAGCATCTGATTATATATGCAGAGTTTTCCCAACCTACTGACCTCATGCAAGTTGGAACCTATATCCTTCCTAGATTTGTTAGTTGAGAATGATGTGTGTTGTAGTCTTAGCATATAAAAGGTAAAGGTTCCCCTCGCACATATGTGCTAGTCGTTCCCGACTCTAGTGGGCAGTGCTCATCTCAGTTTCAAAGCCAAAGAGCCAGCGCTGTCTGGAGATGTCTCCATCGTCATGTGGCCGGCATGACTAAATGCCGAAGATGCATGGAACGCTGTTACCTTCCTACCAAAGGTGATCCCTATTTTTCTACTTGCATTTTTACATGCTTTCGAACTGCTAGGTTGGCAGAAGCTGGGACAAGTAATGGGAACTCACTCCGTTATGTGGCGCTAAGGATTCAAACCGCTGAACTGCCAACCTTTCTGATCGACAAGCTCAATGTCTTAGCCACTGAGCTACCACATCCTTATTAGTCTTAGTATATATGTAAGTCCTAAACTAGAGAAAGCTAAACTGCTGTTGTCTCTTGCATGATTTCATGACAGATGGGGGAGGCGAGCTTGTAGGAGGAGATTTAAATCACAGTTGCAGAGATATTTTGTTTTCTGGCCCAAGTCTCTTAAATGCCATGTTGCTGTTATTCATACATCCACATGACATGTATATTACTCTGTTTATCCTTTACTGAACTTTAGTCACAGTTACATTAATGGTAATTGCCAGAAGCCTATCCAGGCAAAAGTTCCACGGGTTGCACTCTTCAAAGTCATCCAATGTGACATTCTTTGTTAATTAAATGCTAGGAGTTTTTCTGCCACTGCTACTACAAAGATCCTGAAAGATGTTGAGAATGAGAACAATTAATTAAATTACAATTTCATTGCTAGCTGTTTCGTTTTCATTGGTGCCAAGCCTTTTCATGTGTTTTAAGACCCACTAATGTCTTTGGCTGGAATAGGCACATGTGTTAATGTGTGGGATCGAGCAACAATGCTGGCCTTGTCAGCCAGCGGAGGAGGCCCTATTTGGTCCCTCTGTACTGCTTTGTTTCCTAGGATGACAATCGGCATCTTGGCAGAAACCTGCACCTTTGGGGTGGGGAGGAGTTGTTTTCTACAGTGTAATCTTTGTTTGGATCACCAGCTGCTCTGTGACATCATCAGGCTGGAACTTCTCATACAACAACTGCTATCCAGGCAGAGGTGGAAGACCCTGGCAAAGGGAAGAGATGATTCTTTAATTCACCTGAGAATCATTTCCCCCTCTCCAAACAACTGAAGCCCTCCCCTCCGCAGATCTAAAACCTCAGCTGTTCCTGTGGTTCAGCTGAAAAAATGGAAGTTCTGAACTATTGTCCTTCTTTATGTTTGTGATTCTAGCTGCCCCTTCTCCCAGCCTGGCTATTTCATCCCAGGTCCTCTAGCATTGCCAACTATACTGCTGGTCCCTACAGCATCATAAGTGAGTGTCATTCATACAGGGAAGGGGTTAGGAAAAGAGCAAAGCACTCTTTGGCGTCTTTTCATGTTCTTTTTCCTCAACTGGGAGGGCATGTCTCTGTGTAATTGGTTATTAGCATTATTTTTTTCCCTCTTCCAGCAAGGATCTTATGCAATCTTCTTGACATTTGCACCTGTGCTCTTATGGAAAGAGTGAACCTCACTTACAATTCCTGAAAAATGGAGCACGAACTTCGCAGGTAATCTAAATTTTGCCCAGATGATTAAGAAGTTTCTCGAAAGCACAGATTCTTAATTAGATTTGCCAATTGAAGTCCAAGATTCAAGTCACTTTATAGCTGATCTGAATAAATCAATACAGATGGTTGTACTCTATATTGCTTGCCACTGTCCGTATCATTTTTTTCATTGACTGAAAGTTGCTGACTAACTAGAAGTTATTCTTCATAGATAGATAGACAGATGATATTTACAATTAATTCTGCCTTCTCAGTTCATGACCCCTAATCTGGAACAAACAAATGATTTGTAGAAAATGTTCAAATTGTACTTTCTAAAAAACCAGGTCTTTAATTTCAGTATATCTGTCTTTGTATTTAACATTTTAAATTGCAAAGGTATTGTACTCTAGCCTTGTTAATATTTATATTTTGTTTTGATTGTTTTCTTCCTTTTCTTAATTGTATAAGCCATCTTGAGTTGCTAAAACTGTTGAGCTGTTACTCTAAAGGAATGAATAAATAATCTAATAATTAATTAAAAAGATAACTGAAGCATCCAAGATAACTGAAGCATTTCTAAACCAAGTTTTTTAATCAATTCATTTATTTGTTCCTATTTATTTATTTGCATTTCCTATAAAAGTTGTTATCTATTCATTATGTTTTCTTCTGTACCTGTGCTGTGCTTACTTGCTCATAGAGAATCCAAAAATGAGATTGTGCAGGCTGAAAACATCACGCCAAACGGCCCGGATGAACAACCTGGTAACAACACAGTCGAAGACATAAATGAGCAGGGTGAAGAGATGGTTGGCCTCCAAGGCCCAAATGAACAAACAGAGGAAAACCAAGGCCCCAATGAGCCACTCAGCGGTAGCACAACTCAAAAGCTAACAGAGCAAGAGGAAGAGAGCCAACCTCAAGAGCTACGTCAGCTGAGTGAAGAGAGCCAACTTCAAAAACTGAGTGAGCAGGCTGAAGAAAAAGAACTTGAAGAACTGAGCAAGCTGGACGAAGAACTTCAAGAACTGAGCGAGCTGGGAGAAGAAATCCAACTTCAAGAACTGAGCGACCAGGGTGAAGAAATCCAACTTCAAGAACTGAGCGACCAGGGTGAAGACAGCCAACTTCAAGAACTAAGTGACCAGGGTGAAGACAGCCAACTTCAAGAACTAAGCGACCAGGGTGAAGAGAGACAGCTTGAGGAATTGAGTGAAAAAGCTGACGAGAACAAATTTCAAGAACTGAGTGAATCAGATGAAGTGGGAAAGCCCTCGGATATAAGTGATCTAGATGAAAGTAGCAAACTACAAGATTTAATTGAACGAGTCAAGGACATTGAGCCCCAAGATTTCACATATTTTGCTGATGAACAAATAAGGAAACAAGAACAGCCAGCTACACCCTCTTTTATCGATTACATGACTATTTCTATTCCTGAAAGGCAGGATGAACCAACTGTCCTAGAATCCAAATTTGATATGTAAGTAATCCTCTGGCATTGCAGAATTAAGATTTTAGCCTTAATATCTGGTTACTAAGAAAAAAAGAAAGGCACTTGTGGATGCATATGAGCAATCCTGGAGGGAAAAATCTAAGTGATCATTACAGTAATAAAAGAGATTTTATAAGAAGGGGATAAAATTAAGAAAATACTTGATAGGAAAAAGCAAAGCTTTTCTGACTATACCCTGTCAGAAAGAGAATCAGAAAGTAAAAACTTTGCATGTGTGCTTGAGAAACGAGAACAAAAACAAACAGAAGTAGCCTGAGATTAGCAATGTCGTAGGCAAGCAGAGGAACAAGCAAAAAGCAAAATTAAAGATTTTTTTTTAAATTCTCTGCTGCTGTTCTCATGGACCTAGGGATAGTCAGGTGAAATAATCAAATGTCTTCCCACTTGCCACTCTGGTTGATGATATATTGAAAAGTGATTACCTACTTATATTTTCAGGGTTTTTCCCATGATGGATGGATGGATGAGAGGGGGGGGGGAGAGGGAAGAGAGAGATAGGTAATATGATTTATATCCCATCTCTTCTCCAGAAAAGTGTTTATCAATCTCATAAATGTATGGACTAAGATGTATCAACTTCAACTCCCAGAATTGCCCAGCCAACCATGTTCTAGAACAGGGGTGTCAAACACGTGCAGGCCACGCCTACTCTAGCTCCATTATGGGAAGAAATGTCGCAATATGTCACATGACTGTATGCTGTGTAACTCTGCGAGTTTGTCTCGTGCTCTAGAAGCTATGTGGAATACAACAGATTGGCTGAGAGAAAGTTGCTGAATTAATTTCTACAGTTGAGGGAGAACTTGAACTCAAGTTTTCACTGCAGCCTCCTATTTTAATGTACTCATCCAAACTTTTCTTAACTTTGTTTCAAAATATTTCATTAAATATACATCTTCATGTTTTCTGGTAAAGATTTAGTAAAGATTGACTTTTTTTAAAGAACATATTTAACTTGGTTCCTGAATCATTTGTCTAATATACTGAAGCAATTTAGCTGAAGTCCAGGATTGTATTCACATGAGACACTAAACCACCAAAAGAAAACCACCTGACTTAAGTTTAACACTAGCCTGGTTTAGCACATAGAAATGCAGTGAGTAGGTTTGGAATTGTCCACATGAAGTATGTTTTGTATCCCTAAGACATACTGTTTTAGCCAACATAGCCAGCGTGGAGGGAATCAGAGAGATACAATTCAATAAAATTTGTAGAACAGCATGCTGCCCACTTCTGGCTTAGGAAAATTTATTGAAGTAAATTTTTGTGTTTTTCCTCCCTTCAGGAGTCAGATAAAATATTGCTCTTTGTTTACTATTTTTTTTAAAGCTCAGTCCAAGAATACAGTTGTATTTGAAAGCCTGCAGTAAACGAATGGATGGATGCATATATCATATTTAAACTCTTTCTCAGATAATTACTCCTGGATGGAGTGAAAAATTCATCTTCAACATTGAATGATATTAAATCACTTTCATGTTGATCATTTCGAACGTCATTTTCAACATTTTGAAAGGAATAGCAAAACAACTTGGGAAGGAACATTTTAAAGTATAAGATACTTATTTAATATTTATTTATATTTCTCTTTATGTATTTTCTAAGTATATTATTGCCCCTTCTGAAAAATGATTTGTTCCTCTCTTAACATTAGCTCTCGGTTTGAGAAAAGAGACAGCAAAATCCAAGATATAAAGAAGATTGAGAGAAGTAAGATTTTCACAGAAATAACTAAGGAGAAAGAGCCTTATCTATCTGCCATTGAAACTTCATCACTGAAACCCAGAAGGAAATCTGTTAGTACTAAAAGTGAAAGCTCTACTCCTATTCCCAGAACTTATTATCAACAAACCAAGTAAGCAAGCAAACAAATTAATTTTGAGTTAAATTGGCTTGTCAGTGAAGCCCAGAAACCAGAAGGAATCTAGTAGCACATTTTCAAATTAATCAATTTTATTATAAGATGCATACTTTCAAGAGCAGCAACTCATTTCATTAAATGCAATGGAAAGATTTGGATTTCAATTGGGATAAGAAAGGAAGGGAAGGTACTTATGCAGAGGTGGATTATATGTGAGACATCATACAAGCAACTTGTCAATTAAAATGATAATATTTCAAAGGGTTGAAGATGCTGGTTCTTTGTTAGCATCCTTAATATGGAATTGCTTGTTCATTATGAAAATCGGTTTCAGGTTAGATAGTTTACATATAAATATATATTATTCCTTATTTGATTCATAAGTCTTTGTTGTCTTCTCCTTCTTTTCTTGTTTTATTTGTTGATTTATCTGTTCTGTCTTTTTCTCTGGTCTTTCTATTATCACTTCTATTTCATGTGTTTGATGCTCTTTATTCATTGTCCCTTGTTGAATATTTTCTAATTTCCCCACAATGTCGTACATTGTCTTTTATCTCCCTGTGGTTCTTTCTCAACGTATCATAAGTACTTTGGAGCATCAACACAATTTCTTTTTGAAATCCATTAATCTCCCCCGATGCAACGTCTTATTTTGATAGGTCACAATATTGCTCAATTGCCTGTCAGTAGTCTGTCACCATCCCAAAGTCTCAATTGTCTATGACCTCAGAAAGCCAGCTTAGAAAACGTTTGTTCAATCCTAGCATTGCTCCTTAGGGGAATGCAATAGTTATAGAACTTTGTGTCCCACAGTTAGTCAATTAGTTCCATTTAGGTAATCCAGGAAGATTTCCAAATGTCTGCTTAAGTCCACTCTGTAAATTCAGTCATAGATTCTGGTGTTTAAAAGTCGCTTTCTTTAGATGTCCTCCATAATCTCACAGTTAAACCTCTAATAACCATGAAGTAGACAGATATAGTAGATAGCACAGCAGTCCTCCAGTTGTTATTTATTTCCATCTTTTTCCATTCTCTTATCAGTACTTCCCAAGGTTGTAGGAGTTTAGTATATATTCCATTCACTGGTAGATGGTGCCTTCAGCTTAAATTTCAACCTTGCACAAAATCTGATATATTTATTTCAGCTTTTTGCAAATATCCAGATGAATAATTCCAGCATCTTAAAATGCCTTACCAAAATATTGCTACTAAAGTTTAAAAATCCATTTTTTTTATATTTTTAAAATATTTTGTGCTCTCCCTTTAGTTTTCTCTCTGTAATTATTCACCGCTTTGACAAGCATTTTAAAGAGTCTTTTTCAGTGTTTATTTTCTTTGGGGTTAGGTTCTAGATTTAAAAAAACCACCTCACCCTCAATTACTGTTCATCTACACTGCTCCAGCACATTGTTTGTTTCTTTGGCTGTCCCAGCTTCATGGCAGCCATAATAGCTGCCTCTCCTTTTCATCGTTGGATGGGAGGGAATCCCTGGGTCCAGCTGGAGAGCTGCCACTCTTCGGGACCTGCAGGATGCCCCATCTTTCTTCATCACCCTGACTTTATTCCCTTGGGGAGCCCTCCAACAAGGATGATTCAGCGTGAGTTCGCAGAGTCCCACTCCGTGCATCCAATCTTGCTGCGACATCAAACCAGAAGCACTTCTGGATTCTCTTCAATGGCAGTCCATATAGAGCACATTGCAATAATTCACTTGGGGGAAGGGGTAATCTGACTATGAGCAGAGCTTCCCAGTCCAGGAAAAAAGCAATAGGCACACAAGATGAAGTGCAAAAGTTTTTCTGGTCCTGTCATCAACTCTTCAAAGAGGAGACACAAGTCTAGGAGGAACCCAAAATTGTTTACCTATCCAGAAAAGATGGACCCAGGATTCCCTAAAATCCAAATCATTGCTGAGGTTAAAGCTGCTTCTTTTCTATTCAGACTCCTATAGACATTGAGACAAGACATACAATACTTCACATGATGTCTGATGATCTCATCCAGTGGCTTCAAGTAAATGCTAGAAATAGGAAGAGCCCTGGGGCCCCATCAAAGCAGGGCTTTGGACTAGGTATCTCTCCTGTCATCAACACCTAGTGGCAGTGGGGATATTCAGGTTCAAATCCACTCTCAAATATGGAAGCTCAATTGGCTAGCCATACTATTTCAACCCATCGTATCTCATGGATCTGATACTGTTGCATCCTCCCAACATGTAGCTCTGCTTTTATGTCCACTTAGTGTCTCTGTATTTTGAGTTAATGTGGGGAAAAGAAGACATTGGGAATGGAGGATTGCCTATTTATTACAAGCCTGCTGGAGATTAAATTGTGACTAGGTCCATTTGCCCAGCATTCTTATAATTAGGACTGCCTCAAAAGGGTATTCTGAATCTTGGAAGTCTGAAACATCTATTGATTTTCTCAGCAAGCTATTTACTTAGTTTATTGGAGTTATTCTTGAAAGAGTTCAATTTATTGTACAAAAAGTGGACAGAAGTCATGATCTCATGGATTGCCTTCTTTTAATTCCCATAGGCCAGTGCTTCCCAGAATTACTCTGCCTCAAACATCTGATAAAGGAGTTCAGGTGAGAATCATGATCTCTGCAATAAGGTTAAAGGTAAAGGTTTCCCCAGTCTAGTCATGTCCGACTCTAGGGGGCAGTGCTCACCACCATTTCTTAGCTGAAGGAGCCAGTGTTGTCTGAAGACATTTTCATGGTCATGCGGCCAGCAGGTTTATACACCAAGGTCCATGGAATATTGTTATCTTCCCACTGAAGTGGTACCTATTTATCTACTCACCTGCATATTTTCGAACCAGGCAGGAACTGGGGTAATAACAGGAGCTCACCCTGTTCCACAGTTCTTGGACCAGGAACTTGAGTGTCAGCTTTCTGCTGACAAGTTCAGTGTCTTTAACTGCTGTACATAAGTCCATACATCATCAATACATATGCTTTAAGGGCTGCTATTCTCTACCAATGAATGGCATCATAGTGTCCTCACAATTAATCAAACCAGAAGATCAGTGCAATCAATAAAGAAAAAAAATCATGATTCTGAAATATGACTGAATGCTCAAAGAACAATACTGAACTTTAGGGCAAATTTAGGTAAAAGTGAAAAGAACCTTAAACAAATTAAATGCTGTTTTCATTTAATCCTTATCTGGATAGGCTTGCAGAAACATTCAGGTTTACATAAACATATCCAGTTGGTTATGGTGGGAAGGTCATTTGAGACTAAATTTAGGATGACTCTTTCAAGAGTCATCCTAAATTTAGTCTCAAATGACCTTCTCACCATAACCAACTGGATGCCTCCAGAAAGCATCCCATCTTTTGCTTGTGTTCTCTGAGAGCAATATTGGAAGTATTTTGCATAAAGGATTTAGATGTTTGAATACATTTAAGCATAAACAGGTACAGGAACAAGTTTATTGAGATGTACCAAAAAGCCTTGCTTTCTCACATGTTACTATGAAAAGGTTTATAGGAAGGCATCAATTTATTAATAATATTTCTGTGACATTGGCCGATTTCAAACCTTTACTTACGTTATACCTCGTAATCTTTTAAGATTCTGTGATACATAAGCATAACAATGGCTATTAAATATTACATATTTTGTTCATTTCTAAGGATGTTACAAAATGTAAGAGTATTTGGAATGTGCTAAAGGATAAGTATACTGTAGTATCTCTTTAAAGTAGCCACATTTTTTCATTTTTTTAAATGGAAGTCTGTAAAAAGTAAAAGTGCTTTACTAAATAGTTTTAAAGATACAGCTATTTAATGAGCTGATTTCTTAAAATATATTAAATTATTTCCAAAAATATTACTTTTTTTTATAATATATTTTTTCTGATTTTCAGGAGGCAGGAATGTTTTTATTTGGGGAAAGGTAAATGGATGTAGACTGGGTAACATTGCTAGTTTCATGCCACTGTGAAGTCTGCTGAGAATATTCCCAAATTTATTTCTAGAAGAATGAATAGTGGAATCCTTTTTGATGACCAAGTTTGTACACACAATCTAGGGCAAACTTTGGCAAATTTAAGATGCATGGACCAACTCAGAATTACTGGCTGTAGAATTCTGGGAGTTGGAGTCCACAAAGCTTTAAGTTGCCAAATTTGAAAAATAATGCTTTGGAGAATATCCCAGTTTAAGTCCTGAATGCTTACTGGGTGACTTTGGGCAGAATTCTCTCTCAGCCCAACTGACTTTGCAGAATTGCTCTGAGAAAATGGGCAATGGGAGAGTTGGGGGTGGATAGGCTGAATGTATGTTGTTTTGAGCTCCTGAACAAAAGGAAGAATAATAAATTTAAGAAATAAATAATGCAATGTTGCTTTTACCCTCAGTACACATTAACCATCATGGGAAAGGTAGAGACAGAGAGTGTCATTTCAGAAACTGAAATCACGTAGCAGAGTTCTTCCCATGTTAAACAATGGAATACCTTTTGGTATTATTTTTCACTTTGGAACTGACATTTATTTTTAATTCAACAGTGTAATAAGATGCTCATGCGACGCCTGACACCACTTAGGAAGCCGGCCCCTCCAAAAGTCATCATCCCCAAAACAAGCACACAAACCAAAGATAAAGATACTCAGGTGAGACTTTCTCATCCACGCTTAAAGTGATTCTCTTCCTAAAAAGATTCCTTGGATAAATTATCTTTAAAGAACTTTTCATTCTCTAGTTTTCTAACTCCAATAACTGCTTTTTTATAACAAGTGAACAAAAACTTAAAACTGATTCTGCTGTCCTGAAAAGTAAGTTTTCCCCATTAGGTTTTCATGCATGGTTTTAATCACAGGAATTCTTGAAGTCTCCAGATGTTTGCCCTTGTCTGATTTGTTCTGAGTCTTCTTTTCAACCTCCTCTCATAAGGATGAGTAGAGTGAGGTTCAGCCTTCCATTACTTGAGGGGGCCAAAAGATTGGTGTGCTGATACAGCTTTGGAAAAATGGAAGGAATATTCCCAATCTAAAGAACTATTTTATCCTGTGTATATAAAAATGTACCGACTCAAAACTGCTATAAGAAGGAACACAAAGTTCCGATTTGTTGTATAAATGTAGTCTATGTAGTTTCCTTTCAAACCTGCAGTAAAACACATTCAGGTCATCTGCCAGTTGTTGTTTTCCTTTAGCCTGGGAAGGAGGTTTGCCGTAACCGGTGATATTTTGAAGAGTTTTCCACATGTTTGCTGGTTCATTGTTGAGAACTTATTCCTTAGCTTTTCAGAGTAGCTTATTTTTGCTGCTCTGATCTCCCTTGTTAATATGTTTCTGGCCTGATTGTACAGCATTCCATCACCTGCATGCAAAGATGAAGTGAACCATGGCTTACACGGGATGTGAATCCCACCAATTGTGTGTATGCATGCATCAGCCTTTTGAAGATTTAACTCTAAGCTTTGGATGCCATGCTTTAACTGGAATTTAACTTTTATTGGCCAAGTGCCAATGAGAGTTTTCCTTTGTACTACTATACTATGTGTTGACTTTGTATAAAGAAGCATGCATTATCTCAATCCTTCTGTCTTCACCATGAGATTACCACTTCCTTTGAAACATTCATGAGGAAACCACTAACTGCAGTGGAAAAGAAGAAAAAAGAGGCAAAGAGTAGGGCAGTTTCCAAGATCCCTTCAAACAAAGCTCCCAGAAAGACTCGCCGGTCCTCTTCACGCAGAAAAAGTACCAGCTCTTCTAGCAGGTAAAAATCCTTGTAATGGGCCAACTTAGCCATTCTTTCCTCCTTCCACTGCCTGGTGCTTTTTCTGCTCCAGATTTTTCCTTGACAAAAGGAGAAACAGTTGAATACTTAAATATGGGGAGTAAATGTAACATGTGTGGGGGATGGAGGGTTGTTTGCTTTTTACATTTCCATCAGTGGAAAATCTTCCTTTAAAGATGTTTTACAATTTCATTAATGGATTTTATGTACATCTAATTTTTCTTTTTTGTTTTAAAACATTCTGGTTGGTAATTTCCTTCCCTTCTTTAATGTTTTCTCCATAACTAATTTTGCACAATATTTTGCAAGATTAGTGGTGTAAGCAGAAAAGAGGAGGAAATCAAATCAGTGTCCTGCGTCTTGATATTGTAATTGTTCCTATGCCATTTCTGTAATTCTAAATAGTTTTTTTAATCTGCATAGTTAAAGTGATTTGCAGGATTACTCGTTCTCTTAGTCAGACATCTTTAGGCACATAACAAAATCTATAATCATACAAGGCACATATCTCAAGCATTGGTTGGAGTTTCACATCAAGCTATGCCATGATGCTGAGGAGAAAAACAGTCCAAATTAGTTGAATTCACAGAACCTTTAAGCCAAAAGACACACTAACATTTGACTTACTAGCAAGTTTAAAATCAGCCTTTAATAGTTGTGGCACACTAATTATTCTGGGCCTGTTGTTCCATGTTTACATAAAAGTACTTGAATGATGAATTGTGAGGGGCAGCTCAATAATCATTTTTATTCTCTCTACAGCCATGTCTCACGATCCACGTCAGCGAAAAAGAGCAAGTGAGTGGTACCCTGCCTATGCTCCATTCTACCTCCTTTTATTTTCTTCCTCTGTGATGTTCTTTCTGTTCTTTCTGCTTTGGCTTTCTCAGTTTTGAGGCTCTATGATCCCTCATTTCCATTCCTGGAATTTTCCTGTAATGAATTGTGCATGCATGTATCAATAACTCTCAAGATCAAAACTTTAAAGGTGTGAATGGACAGGAAAGAAATAGTAATAAATACCTAGTAGGTAAGGAAGGAGAGAAAACATCATGGTTTCTGCATATAATGCTAATAAGGATGGTTTGCAAGAGTGAAACAGTATTGAGGTGTAGTAAATGAATATACCGTAGATATGTTTCTTTTCCTTATGTCGTGCATTCATTATTTTTGTGAGGATGATTATTTTTTCTTTTCAGCACTCTGCACAATGTTTCTTATTCCAAAACCTGACAGGTACCCATATCTGAGCATAGTGGAAGGACATGAAAGCTGAGGTATTGAGCATACAAATCAAGAGGAAGAGGCAAGGGACAAGTGTTAAGGCATTGTAATACAAACTCTATCCCTTATTTGTTTATGTGCAATGTTGCAATGCAAGTAAAAAGGGCAGAGTTCGGATTGTGGCTTAATGACCTACATTTATTACGTTGGGTCTTTATGGTTAGGAACAAATGGTTCAAAAAGTGATGTAGTGCAGAAAATCTCTTGGTGATCCCTCACTTCTACATATTATGGAAGTCAAGTCCAGAAGACCTTATTCATGGCCCCAGTTCTATAGCCTTCATCCGGAAGTTAGACTGGCTCTACTGTTGATTGCTTTCCAGAAGCTTTTAAAGACCAAACTCATCCAGAAAGAGTATCTTGCTTTGAGCTCTGGTTATAATGGAAGTAATTTGTTATTTATTATTTATTTCATTATTAAATTTCAATGCTGGTGTTTATTTTTATTGTGTACATTTTATTTAATCCACGTATTCATTATTCAGTCTTGGTGTGTATTTCTTCATACTTTGTAACCTGTCAGGAATTTTTGTGAAAAACAGCAGGATGAAGAGAAAGAGAGAGAAAAAGCCAGCAATGGATGGGTTTCTTAATACCAAGTATGAGAACAATCAAAGCTGTTAGAAATGAGGACATTCATACAATCACAAGTTCATCTGCTATGATACTACAGATACATTTAATATCTTTTCATTCAACAACCGCTCAAATTTACAACAGAACTGAATGACTGGTATTTATTCCCAGTCACCTGCACAGCCATTGTACCATCCGCAGAATCATGGGATCAAAATTCAAGGGCTTGGCAGCCTGTAGAAACTCATGCTCACTTCAAGTATTCCCACCTGCCTATCTCCTGGGAGTGGGAGAGGAGGGGAGAAATAATGGGGAGGAAGATGAGGCAGTCTCTTATCTTACCAAATTTCAGGGCTAAAAGGGATGAGTTGGGAATAACATGGATCAGGGAGGATCAGGGTGGGTCCTCACATTGTGACTGCTGACATTCAGTTAATTACAGCAGTAGAGATTGTGGAGATTGCTGCTGCTAATAAATGTGTTCATATGACATATCACTTTACAATTGCATGTCCTTAACCTACAATTGCAGGTTAAGGACAGGAATTCCAACTACGCCAACTATCGCCATAATTTAGAGATTCCTATAGAGACTTGCTTCTAGATGTGAACATTTTTAAATTCGGTTTAGGAGATACCAGCGTTGAAGTCAAAGATAAGCAGAGGTTATAATGATAATCAGATTTCTATCCATATTTTGGCAGGAAGCCTAATGTTGTCTACAATGTCCACATAACGGTGTATGACAGGGGGAGAGAAATTAATACCCCATTCATCAAGGATACAACCTGGGAAGGTAATTCATGTGATCTGCCTTTGCCTCAGTCAAAGAAGTCTGTGTTGATGGAAAACTCAGCAAGCTACAATTATTTCCTTTTTAATTTTTGCTTTGTTTGTTTATCACCTAAAATAATATGATATATATATAATGCTTTAATTCATTATTTGAAACACAAATCCTAATCAGTCCATCTTATTAAATATTTTTTTAAATATACCTTTATGCTAAATGATTCATATTAAATTGCCATTAATGCTAGACAGGTAGTCCTTGACTTACAACCATTCATTTAATGATTGTTCAAAGTTACAATGGCACTCAAAAAAGTGATTTATGACTGTATTTCATTGTTTTCACTGTTGCAGCATCCTTATGGCTCATGCACTTGGCTATTGGTTTGTATTTATGATGATTACAGTGTCCCATGGTCATGTGGTCACCTTTTATGACCTTTGACAAGCAAAGACAATGGGGAAGCCAGATTCACTTAACAACCAAGTTACTAACTTAATAATCACAGGGATTCACTGAACAACTGTGGCAACAAAGGTTGCAAAAAGGGGCAAAACTCAACAACTGTCTTGCTTAGCTTGGAAATTTTGGGGTCACTGTGGTCATATGTCAAGGACTATCTGTAGGGTATAGTCTTCATGTATAATTAAGTATAGTTTTAAATTGAGCATTGCTTCATTTGTGAAGAGGTTCATGACAATAAATGACTCGCATAGTATTTCTTCATTTAAGCACTGCTATACTGAAACCCTGCATACATTCCTTTGTAAAACTGCCTCACAACAGAATAAATTAAACTGGACACAGGAATAACACATACTGCTGTTAAAAACATGAACCATTTGAGAGCAAGAGTGTTTCAGTTATGGTCAACACTGTAGACTACAGACTTAGCAGAGATATTGTAATTATGACAGGATTCTAGAAACATTTTTTTTGTGGTCCAAGGGAAAAGTGACATGGAGATGCCTAGAATGTGGGTGTACTATACAGTATGCTTTACTATTGTATCAATTGGACTTGATTTGGACTTTAGTTAAAATAACTTGTGCTTAGTGCTAGTGATAATCTTCTCTCCTTGTCCCATTTCTGGAAGTATTAAAAAAATTTAAATTAAATTTCAAAAAATAAAAAGTGAACATGCAAAATTACAACAAAAAAGGAAAGATGGGGCAGGGAACAGCAGGAAAAAAATGTTTAAAGTGACATTAAAAAAAGTAAACGCCAAAATAATCAATCAATGTGCTTTGAATCTACACACTTTTGAGGCACTCTTTAACTTCATTCTGTTCACTCTGTTTTATGTGGTTTCCAGAAACATCTCTCTTCTGCCAATTTTCAATCCACTGTGTTATGTTCCATTACTCCTGTTAGAAGATGAGTCTATCTTTGATATGTTTTCATAGACATATTTGTTTTTCCTGCCCTGATTCTACTTTCACTCATATTTTTTTTCACTTTTCATTCATACTACCGAAACTTTCAGAAGCTGTCATCACTCTTGTATATTATCACTAATTCTCTCATAGTATGATCAAGTCTTCAGAGAAAACTGAACTAGACGTTTCTTTCTGTGGCTCTTTTCTTCTGAAAAATACTTGCCATCTGGAGAGTCCAGAGATCTGGACCATCTCTGCTACCACAGGCCTTTAAAAATATTACTTTGCCCTCAAAAAATATGCCCCCAAGATTGTAAAAATCCACATCTCTTGCTCTACTGTAGAGCTGCACTATTACTGAGCAAGGGGCTTTCACAAGACTCAGAACAGACCATTGACCATTCTTTGTGTAGCTTTGCATTTCTATCCAATTTCAGCCAGTTGTGGGAATAATTAATGCATGGTATTTTACTTTTCAGATTGTATAGTGTGTTCAGGGCTCTCTAGAATTTGCACTGTTTTCAATGTCTTGAAGTGTGGCAGAGTTCCCGTCAGCAAACTCCTATTTGTACTTCACACTCTCAAGATCCTAGTGACCAGAGATGAGATGTATTGTGCTCTCCAGATAATGAACGTGGATGGTATGTGATCCAGAGGTTTTTGTGTTCTTAGCAGTTTTTTAATGCACAGTGCATGCTATCTGTGGAAAGCTGATATCCTCATGAAATTAGAAGATTATGTGGAAGTCAGTGTATGCACCAATTTCAGTTTGTCTGACTTAGCCCTGTGCAATGGAGGTCATGCAAATGGCAGCCTGATTTCCTGCACATTTAGATCACTGAATAAACTACAGCCTGGGGGGAAGAAAATAACTTAACCTGCTGTAGAATTTTTAGAGCCGCTACCTGGTACCTTGGACTGCTGCTGCATTTATACAACATGCTTAACTTGATGCCTGGATTAATCTATTATGGTATTTAGATTTGCAAACTGAATAATAAACTAATCAAACAATCTGAGTGAGTACACTGAACATTTTGAACCAAAACAAGGTTAACATTAATCCAAATTGGCGTGTTGTGCTGAATTGTCAGATACATCTTTACTTGATATGGCTAACTGTATTGTGGAAACACACCTGTTGGCAGGGATTACAAAATCCATTGAGTCAGAACCAAATATATCACATTTTGATTGTGCATATGATGTTCAGCCATTATAATTTTTGTATACTTTGTATAAGTACACATACACTCTTTGATATGCTCCTTCCTAATTGAGAAGTCATGCTGACTGAAAATTTCCAAGTTATCCAATATATGTTCTATATTTGGCCAGTGGCTTCTAAAGAGAGCAGGTGTGTGTGTGTGTGTGTGTGTGTGTTTGTGTGTGTGTGTGTGTGCATGTGTGCATTCAAACTGATAAAAGCATATATGCAACATTGCAACAGAAGCCACACTCCATTTTTATATTATTATGAAGTTCCATGCAAGCCTAACCTTATAATGATCCTATAGACCCCCCAATTTAGCCTTCCCTTCATTCTGTTATGTTTACTTTGTAGATCTTACTAGTCCATCAACTATTTTTGCCAGAGGGAGTGTTGGCTATAACTATTGGGCAAGTTGGCTTGAGATGCTCAAAATTCTGGCTCAAGTTTGAATGGTCATATATTGTACACCTATTATAAACCCAAATGTTACTCCGTCTATCAACCTGCTCATCTGAATGTCACTCCCACTTGTAGTCTTCTTTCTCTCTTACAGTACTTGGGACTGTGAATTTTTCAGAATTTCTGGATGTTGTGAATAAAACCTCACCATTTGCTCAATCAGAAGGTATGAGAGGAAAAACTGAGGCAATAACAAGGGAAATGTTTACACCATTGTTACTGCATAGCATAATTCTGTTTCTTTCTCTCTCTCTCTGTACTTCCATCATCTGAAAAATATCTGCTGCTTTTCATTTTTTAAATATAAACAAACAGAATTCTTGTTATAATATGCATATTTGTTTTATTTGATGTTTTTATCTGAATGAGAATAAAAACTTGTTTCTCCCTCAGTAGGAGCAAAGAGGAAATTCTGATTGACTGCTTTATTTTGTTCAGTATGTCACATGAATTACATTCTGATATTGGGTTGCTTTCATAGTTAATATCATTTGTGATGGAATAATCACCCAACTCTCTTAATATTAGACATAGCTAAGTTAAGAATAAGTGTATTTCTGCACATCTTAAATTATTCTATAGATTTTTAAAAATGTATTCTATAGATTTCTGACATTCAGTTGAGAGAAGGAAGCCTGCATATAAAAGTCATATTTCATGTTTCATCTCTTGACTTATGAAGAATTAATTGAAAGTAAAGCAAGCTTTTTCTCTCATTTTTCTCTTCTGCCTTTTGATATGCCTTATATTTGTATCTGTCTAGTAGCAGCTCCATGGAATTATTTTTTTTGTTCGCCCCAGCTCATATTTTACACTCTAGTGTCCATGGCAATAGTTGGATAAAGTCATTTGGCTTGCCCTCTATGTCATCTTCACCCTTAGCTACAGCAACTAATAATTGCTAAAGAAGCTGGAGTGCCCCCCTCTTCTCTGCCTCAGAAGTTGATGGAACACAGATTCCTGGAGTTATCCTATCCTTTACTTTTCAGCTGAAGTAACTATCCATCATGTCCTCTGCTGCAGTGCTGAACAAGAAGCTGAACTCTTGGGATGTATTTCAAATCTGTATTCCTTTGGGATCTACTCATGCTAGAAAGGCACTTTAGGATAGAAGCTATTGGCTATGAGTTGAAGTTGTAATCTGCAGAGCTCATTCTCTCACACAGATTAGATACACAAATGTATGAAGCCTCTTTGAAATTTTCTGCACTAGTTGTCAGCCTGATCATGGCAGTATCAACAATATTATTGCATTCCCTTTCTTCCCCTTAACTGCCTCATGAAAATCAGACAGACACTTGCTAAATCCTTCAGGCTGCTGTGAATGAGATGAATTAGATATAGGATAGGTGTGATGTGTCTACATCTTTTATATGCATCATACCTACCCTATATTTAATTCACCTAATTTTAAAGAAGGTTGAAAGTGTATGATTTCAGTACCTCCATCTTCATGCATGGAGGCATTAATTATTGCTGTCTTTTTCTTCTGTGTTTCTTCCAGGCTTCCAGAATACCCTCTGGGCTTTCAGGAAAATAAAGAAAGATATGGTTTGTATTGATGATCTGAGGTTAGTCCTGGAAAACCTTGAAGTCAACTTGACCTGTGAAACTATGCATGATGCACTAAAATGCACTCGTCTTAATAGTGAGTATCTCCATTTCACACACACACACACACACACACACACACACACACATACACACACACACCCCTACACCTCTCAGATGACCCTGCCTAAGAGGAATCTGGTATCAAAATAATATCTCAGGGTAGACCATCCAATGTCAATCTGAGTAAACAGTTCCTACTGTTATGTTGGTCTCAGTTGGTTTAGGTTTGTAAAAGCTTGAAGTAGGATTTTGAATCATGCTCAGAAATCTATTAGAGCTATAAGCAAATGCTAGGGATGACAACATTCCTTCTTCTCTTTGTGCAGAGAATAGGCTTTTGAACTTCAAGGAATTTCTTATGGCTGTAAAGGAACTACAGAAACATCCTGAAGAAGAAAGTGAGTTGTCTGATGGTTCTTAGTCAATCTGTGGAATCAGTTCTTGGTGCTCAGTTACATCTTGTTCTTGCAAGTGAATTAATCTACTTTGTTGACCTTTGCAACTTCCATCCTAAACCTAACTCTCTAGTTTTTTTTACAGAGAAATTATTTTTCAGAATGTCATAGTTCTTTATTAAACTGTACACAATTAGAGTGACCCAGACTCAAGAGAGACACAAAAGAACTGAACTTTCAAGAGGTGGTTTATTTACATTTCCCTATATGGGTTGGGTAGATGTTTTATTTTATAAAAACAAACATAAAAAATTGATGCTTTGATACATGAATGCTTCCTATATTCTGTTCTGCTGCTATCTCTGTACTATTACTATGTAATTATCATAGTAACTATGATAGTAACTATAGTAATTATGACAATTACTATACTCTATACTGTTATTATTCAGCATATTAGTCTATTACAACTATTACCTATTACTATATTAATACTATGTATTATGCTTGGTACTATTGCTAAAGTACATTAAACATTCCTTCTTAAACCTGTGCTGTCTTAAATTCCCTCTCTCTGAGATTTCTTGTTTTTCTGTTAATGGATAACATGTAGAAGTCTTTATTGTATTGTATTGTATTGTATTGTATTGTATAGCATAGCATAGCATAGCATAGCATAGCATAGCATAGCATAGCATAGCATAGCATAGCTTTTTTGTCATTGTACATCATGTATACAACAAAATTGGTTATATTATATTATATTATGTTATGTTATATTTTTATATTTACATTAAATTTTATATTTTTATATTAAGTCTTTTTTATTTATATTATATTATAGCTTTGCCTTCCTAGGCCGCTATACTTTTTTTTAAAATCCGTTTTGGACCATCCACTGCTTCTGAAGGGAAAATGCCTAATTTCATTTGGCTGTTGTACTAAATTTCTGGTGGGTGCAAATTTTCAAAAGGCACATTTCTAACACTTGTGTCCAGATTACAGCTTTATGATGTGCTGATTCTGGGGGAACGGTTTAAATAGAGAGAAAGAAGACAGAACAAGGGCCTGCAATATTGCTAAGCCCTCTGCTCTTCCATACACCTTAACTAGTACTATAGAAAAATAAGGGTGGGGGGAAATCCTTTGGCAATATCCTGCTAGCCCTAAGAAAGATCAGATTTCTTTCTTTGTTTGAAGGCTTGGTCTCAAGGTTTTAAGCCTTCCTTGTTCTGATTTTATCTCTCCCTTTCCACCTAGGAATCCTCAGCATTGGGTTTCTTGATACCCCAGATGGTACTTCTCTAGACTGATGGTCAAACCAGCTTTTCTTAGGCTGTCAATTACTAACTTCAAGTATTGGAGGTCTTCTTCCCAAGTTTAACTTTGGAAATTGTCTAGATATGCAGCACAAAACTTGGTCCCTCCCTCCCTCCGTGTGTGTGTGTGTGTGTGTGTATTATATTCAATTCTTAAGACTTTCTAAATTTTCACACCAGCCTTCTTTAACCTCCTTTGAGGCTGCCTCCCAGAGAGTAACTTCGAGAGGCTAAATCCAGTGGGTGTTTGTGGGATTTCCCTATATGTAAGCAATAGAAATGGTAGCCAAATCCATATCGGATTGAAAGGGAGAAAAAGGCTTCCAATTGTTTGGGACCTTGACCCACATATTTCTGAAAGGTCTGATACATTACTTCAATTATTAGACCATCTACCTGCAGATGATAAGGGCTGATATGCACCCCTTTTGTCCTTGAATCAGTGTAAAGATATTTAACCTGAGCTGACTGAAAATTGGATCCTTGATCTGTGAGAATTTCCTTAGGAATGCCTACCCTCCTAAGGTTTCTGACACATTGATGCTTCTGCCATTCTTTTAGCTGGCATACTCCACAATGAAAAAGCTTCTGGAGAGAGAGTTGCATAGTCACATACAATTAGGATATATCCATTGTCTTTACTGGATTGGGGACAAAGCCTTCAAAATCAGGAGTATTTCAGAAAAGGGGCTGAGAATAAAAGTTATTCTCTCCATTGAACTTTATTTTGTCCCCTTTTGGTTGATAAGCAGGACAGGATTTACAGTAATTGGCCATATCTGGTCTTGGCAAGTCAATTCTCTTAGCAACATTTGATATTTAAATATTTTCTTTATTGTAGGTCTTCCTTAAAATCCTTTGCAATCCTGGCCAATCCTTTAAAAAAATTCTACCTTTGAAAAATATATTGAATTCTCGTTATAATACAGTATTTGGGCGTTCTTCACCCAAGGCTTTGATGAGGATGATTGATTTCCCTTTTCTTCTCTAGATCCAGGTTCTTTCTTTTCACCATTTTGTTCCTTTGAGGAGGGGATGGTTTGTTGTTATTTTAATTCAATTTTAAATGTTTTTTTAACAATTTGTAAATTGGTCAGAGTCATTGGGAACTGAGCGGCATATCAACTTAATAAATTATTATTGTGGTTTATCACACAGTCAACTAGACTTGATTTGGCATTTTTATCCCCCTATTCAGGCTTTCATAAGGACTTGGGATAGGCAGATGTTCCTTGATGGTGTGAAATGTACTATCACAGGATGTTGAATGGTTCCAGGGGGAGCTCCCTTGTGCAATCGATTGCTGGGGATTTTGTCAATGCCAATGGTGATGAGGTGGTGCTCCAGATGTTGTGGGATTACATGCAAAGTGCTTATTGATACTATCTTTGCTTTCTTTTGCCACCTCTCTTTTCAGGTCTTTGTTATTTTCTTCCTCTCCTATTCTGCTGTCTTCAGATATTACAATGTCCACTCTCCAGCTTTTCGTTTCGTTTTGTTTGTTATTGATATTTGTTAAGTCTGGTGTAGCAGTACTTGCCTGTTTGAATTCTAGGGTCCCAGATCACTTTAGCTTCTTTTCTTTCTATTACTTTGTCTGCTTTATAGTCTCACCAGTTCTTGCTTGCAGGCAAATCGAACTTTTTGCAGATATTCCAAGGAACCATTGTTGCTACAGTTATTTGTAGTCAGGTGGTACTACCGTTTCTTCAGCTTCTTTCCAGAAGCGGCATTGCTGCCATCTCAACTTTGGCTTTATATACATTTGTTCTTAAAGCATGGTCTTCTGCAGCCAGAATTAGCTCCTCTGTCTCTTTCATCAACTTATCTGCTCTTAATCATTACAGATCTTATTGTTATTTACTTTGCCTGCTTTTTTTTTAATGTACTGGCCACGTAATACTTTTTCTTGCCACATTTCTTTGCTATTCTTCATTTGATCTTTCTCTCTCTCCCTCCCTCCCTCCCTCCCTCCCTCCCTCCCTCCCTCCCTCTCTCTGTGTGTGTGTGTGTGTGTGTGTGCATGTATAATTTATAAGCATTTTTTTAATACAGTGTATGTCAGTTACACAAAAAAAGACGAGGGGAAAATCCTCTATTTTAATACAGACATTTATAGTCTTTTTTCCCACTAATTCCTACCCAATGTCTCTAGCCATTCATAAAAACTGTTCCATATCCGATTGTATTCGGAGTCCTCTTTATCTTTAATTTTAAAAGTTAACCTATCCACTTCAGCACATTCTAAACAATTTTGAATTACTTCCTCGTCTGGTGGAGTGTTTTCATTTTTCCAGTGTTTGGCAAATATAATCCTTGCTGCTGTCAGTATATATAAGATTAAATATGTGGTCCTTTTATTGTAACCCTCTTTGGTCTTTCTCGTAAACCAGTTTGCTATTTTTAGTAATTGGCAATCCTTCATTATATACTAGTTTCAGTGTATCTTCTTTCCTGTCCTTTACATTTTCTTCTAATATCTCTTTTCTTCTTCAACTGTTTTGTGTACTTATAACATTTCACACCCACCTATTTTCTTTAATAAGACAAATCTGTCAACATCACTGCATGGATGAAGGCCATGATTCCTTGTCATTATTTTTCTCACCTTCCTGTTCAGCGCTTTTGGTTCTGCTTGAATCCAGTCTGCTAGTCCAACTGTGTATCTAATGACTAGAACTGCCTAAATGTTAATTACCTCAGTGGTATTTTATCCACTGAGTTTGGATTTTTCCTCCCTTCATTCTCATTAAGTATTCACTTCTAACCTTCTTCTTGACTTTAGTGTGCTTGATGTTGTCACCTTGAAGGATGCTCAGGTATTTTTAGTGATAATCTTCCTCCAAAATTCCTAATGTTATTTCCATAGGGCGTCTTGATTCCTTCAGTTTTCACCATTTTCCCCATTGATGGTGAGAGTGGCATATTTGTTCAGTCCAAACATGATTGCAATATCTTTTCTGTAAATATATAGACGACATTGAGCAGTGATTCTATTTCAGAGGATTGTCCATGTAAAGGAGGTTTTGATATTTAAAGCCATGGCTTGCCTTGCTCAGTATTGTTGACCCAGGAATCAGTGGATTGACAAACAGTAATGTGGTAAGAGTGAGTCTCCTTGAAAGATTCCTCTCTTGATGTTAACTTCTTCCAGTAGATCACCACTGACCAGCAATGGTGTCTTCCATTGTACTGCAGATTTTTGCACAAAATTTCTGATGTTTTTATTGACTCCTGTAATTTTAAGCATTTGAATAACCAAGCTTGTGTCAGGGAGTTGAATGTTTTATTGCACTCAATCCAAACTACCTTCAAGCGGGTTTTCCTTCTCTTTCAGTTTTCCAAAACCATCTTGTCAATTAGGAGCTGACATTTTGTTCCTCTGTTATTTGGGAGGGTTCCTTTGTGCTCAGATTGGACTGCATCAGCTACCATATAATTTAGCAATATGAAAGTTGTTGGTAAGCAGAGACATGGGTTATAGTTTCCTGGTGCTGCTACTTTTGTTGTTGGATCTTTAATTATAGGGAACATTTTGCTTCAATTTCACCTCCTTGCCATATCTATATCTTTAAACTGCTTGGCAATAAGTGGGTGTAGATCAGTTCACCTTCACCTTATGCTGACCAATTCTTGATCTTCCTTGCTCTTCTCTCCACCATTTCTGCTATTATTACAAGTTCATTTATTTCAGCTTCTTTTTTATTCTTATCCACCCCCTTTAGCTGAATTCTCACTGTGTTTCTTTGGGTTATCCTTATAGCTGCACCCAAAACTTCACTGCTTCTTTTTTTCAGTATTGACTGGTTCGCTGCAGTATTTCTATTGGTGGATTGGTAGAAACAGACTGACATTTTGATTGTATTATGCAATTTGAGCTTCTTATCTGCTGATCTTCTTGGCTAAAGCTGTTATTTGCTGCTTTATTATTTTCAGTGCTTTCTTATTCTTCTGTGTTTCTAGGTTATATTTCTTGATCAGATATTCTTTGGTCTTCTTGACCTTGAATCTCCTTTCTTTCATCTGTTCTAATTCACCTACATCTGATCTTAGCATGCTGATTTTATTTCTAAGTCTGATCTGCCATTTTGTAGCAAACTTCTCCATTTCCCCCTCTTGTTTATTGATTTTGCATCCAAGGGATTCAATTACAACAGCAGCTGCACTCCACATTAGTTGGTTTGTTTCTTGCAGTGAGCTGGTACTTATATTTGATATTATAGTATTGGCTTCTTTTAACATCTGTATCAGTTGGTTTTTTTTGGAATAGGTTTCAAGGCAGGCAACCTTATTTTGTTTGTTTTTGTGCTGTTCTAAATGCTCAGTTATTCTTTATTTCAATTCTTCTGTTTTAGTTAGAGGGATTATTAGTCAGCCAGATGTTTAGACTGGATTTGACATTTTTATGCACTTATCAAGTCCTTCCCAAAGACTTGGGGATAGGCAGATATCATTATTTGACTGTATTAAATGTATCATCAGAGATGTAAGCTGTTCCAAGTAAACTTGCATTTGGAATTGACTGATATTTATCAACTCTGATGATGTTCAAGTGGTGTTCCAATTCTTTTGAGATTGTACCTAAGGAACCCCTATTATTATTGGTGGTACTTTTGCTTTGTTTTCCTACAGTTGATTATTATTATTATGCCAATTGGCTTATGATGAATCATATCTTATCTTTTGAAAGTCTCTGTTTCTCCTTACAGTATTTCCGAGTGAATATGCCCTCTTGGAACGGAAGCCTTTTCGGGATGTGACTGGGCTTGTTGGTGCTGATTCTAGATGGAGAAGAAAGTACCAAAACTATTTTGATGATGACATATCTGAATCCACAACCCCATACTTCTCAGGACAGTCAAGTTCAGCTACATATAGTGATTTCACTGACATCTGCAGAAAAGGACCGAGTATCATGAAAAATGCAATGGCAGATGAAGATCAAAAAGTCACAATAGTGAAAATTTTGCAATCAGATGTTGCTGACCAAAAAGAACCTTGCACTACATCTTCTTTAGACTATTATGAAGGCAACACTAAAGAGTCTGACAACATGGAGGTGAAAAAGTCAACAACAGATGTTGCTATTATAGAAATCACCAAAGCTAAAGATGACTTAATGGAGGAGAAAATATCCATATCTGATACTCCTGATCAAAATATCCCACCCGATCAAAATATCCCACCCGATCAAAATATCCCACCCGATCAAAATATCCCACCCGATCAAAATATCACACCCGATCAAAATATCACACCCGATCAAAATATCACACCTGATCAAAATATCACACCCGATCAAAATATTCTACTTGCAGATAATGCAGAGGGCAAAGATACAGAACCTGTCATTGTAGAGGAAATACCTTAGACTTCTATTCTTCAATTCAGGTTGATTGGCTTCCACAGATTACTAGGCGATCTACGTGTTAAGAGAAGTTGGGTTTTCTGAAGTTTCTGAATTTCCACCAACCAATCTAGTATAAGGAAATCTCAAGGCTTCTCTGATATTATGTGCATTCTTTGCCCGGCCATATAATCAGAGGAAGCAAATTTCTAAATCGAAGATGTTAGGAAAGGGAATCAGTTCCTCCTGAAAGTGGAATAAGCTGGGGAGGGATCCAGGGTTATTTTATGTGACCCATTGCGAATGATTCCTTGGCAGACCTGAATAAAATTCAGCAGGTGTGTGTCTTTCTAAAGCATTTTAATGTGCTTATTTGTTTTTTATTGCTGCCTGGAAACTCTAGTGTTTTTAAGATCCTTATTGGTTTACAAACGTGAAGTAACCTATTAACAGAGTTGGAAGGGACCTTGCAGGTCATCTAGCCTGCCCAAGCAGGAGACCCTACATGTGCCTCTACCTAGGATCAAACTGTTAGTGCCCAAGGGTAAACAGGAGTACAGGTAGTCCTTGACTTACAACCATCTGCTTAGTGACAATTCAGAGTTACAGCAGCACTGAAAATAATGACCTATGACCATTTTTCACGCCACTGCAGCATCCCCATGGTCAGGAGATCAAAATTTGGAAGCTTGGCAACTGGCTCATATTTATGATGGTTGCAGTGTCCCTGGGCCATATGATCACCATTTGCGACCTTTTGACAAGCAAAGTCAATGGGGAAGCTAGGTTCACTTAACAACCATGTTACTAATTTAACAAGTGCAGTGATCCCACTTTATAATTGTAGCAAGAACGGTCATAAAATGGGGCAAAACTCAATTAACAACTGACTTGCTTAGCAATATAAATTCTGGGGGCCATTGTGGTCATACGTTGAAGACTATCTGTGTCCTATAGCCCAAAATTAAACCAACCCTATGCCTAAATGTTTTTAATTTGATGCATATTCGCTTTAAATTCTTATTTTTTAAAAAAAAATAACTCCCCACTCAAAGTAAGGCTTTTAGGTGTTGTCCATGGAGTTAATGGTTATGGACACAATGAAATCAAAGTTCCACTATTCTCTAAGTTACTAAGTTTCCAAAATAACAGTAGCAATAGCAGACTTATAGCTGCTTCATAGAGCTTTACAGCCTTCTCTAAGTGGTCTACAGAGTCAGCATATTGCCCTCAAAAATCTGGATCCTCATTTTATCAATCTTGGAAGGATAGAAGGCTGAGTCAACTTTGACCCATTCAGGATCGAGTTCCTGGCAATAGGCAGAGTTTGCTGCAATGCTGCATCCTAACCATTGTGCCACCATATATATACATATATCTTAATTATACATATACGCAGTGACATGCAATCAGGTGAGGCAAGTGAGGCACAGCCTCACCGCTCTCATCATGAAAAGAAAAAAATGTAAAAGGAAAAAGCTGAGCTAGTTGCTGCCTCACCGTGGATGACTCTGCTTAACTGTTTAAAAAAGACTCTAAAAAAGCGCCCCCTACTATGAGGCAGGAGAACTGCATGCCTCATCTAGTCTGACTTTAGGTGTTTTATGATCACTTGAGCAGAGTTAAGCAAGGGTTAAAAGCCTAAAAATTCCAGATGTAGGTGAGGCACGCAGTTCTCCTGCCTCATAGTAGAGGGCGCTTTTTAGAGGCTTTTTTAAACAGTTAAGCAGAGTCATCCACAGAAGCCAGGCAAACAGCCATGCTGTAGCACACACACTTTTCCCCAGCCTCTTTCTTTTGGAAGGCTCGGATCGGCTCCCCTCTGGTTTCTCTGCCTCTCCTCTCACCCCATCCTGCCAGCAGAAGGTGAGTGGGTGGGCTTTATTGTGTTCCAGGCATTTCCCATCCAGACAGCAGGCTGCATTTGCAACGGTGGAGGTGTTTGGGGAAGGCAGCAGGAGAATGGGGGGGAGCTGCTTTCAAGCCACTGGAAAAGATATCCAATCCAACTTGTGTGTGTGTGTGTGTGTGTGTGTGTTTGAAAGTGAGTGAGAGAGGAAAGGGGGGAGGAGAGAGCTTCCGGCAATGGCAGTCGCCTCCTGAAGCTCCGGAACACCAAGGAGCTCAGCGATGGGGGAAAGAGGCTGTATCCGGCCCTCGTTCCATCTGAGGGCCGGGAGTCAGACAGCATGACCACCCTGGCCCATTTTGGACCCATTTGGGTCCGCCAGGGTGGGTCGGGAGGCTGGAGGGAAGGCTAGAGAGAAGATGGTGTGCGGAGTGGGGAGAGAAGCCGGCAGCGGAAATGGCGGCGTTGCGGCAGCGGCGGCGGCAGCGTTGGAGAGAGCGGGAGGAAGGAGGAATGTGAGGGTGCGAACTGTGAGCTGTGAGCTGAGAGGCTGCGTGAGAGAGGCTATAGCTGCGGTGACGCCGGGTAGAGAAATGTTGGAACGTTGGAAGGAGAGAGGCTGGTGAGCAAACGTTGGAAGGAGAGAGGCTGGTGAGCAAATGCTGGAAGGAGAGAGGCTGGTGAAGCTGGTGAGCAACGTTGGAAGGAGAGAGGGAAGAAGAAGTTGGAAGGAGAGAGGCTGGTGAGCAGAGAGGACTGGAAGGAGAGAAGGAGAGATTGGAAGGAGAGAGAGAGTAAAAGAAGGAGTTGGAAGGAGAGAAGCTGGTGAATAGAGAGAAAGTGGCTGCGGCTGTGGCTGCAGCGACGTTGGAAGGACACTGGAAGGAGAGAGACTGGCACCAACAGCAGCAGCCGCTGAAAGAGCTGCCATGGACGCTAGGAACATCATTAGGACATTGGGTGAGACCCACCAACATCTGGATTTTGGGTGGGAGTCATGATAGAGCAGGACTGGAATGGAGGCTGGGGGCGACTGGGGGCGGCCTGGAACACCGGAGGCTGCCGGAAGCCCTATATTAGGGCCATGGGTAGGCCACAGGGATGTCTAGGCCAAGACCATCTGCCCCCAAGAACATCGGCCCCCTCCCAATTGGGAACCCCATTCCTTAAGAACTCCAGATTACTATCTACAAACTCTCTCTATGAACTCCCACCCACCTAGGATCATCACCACCCTTTGGACCATCTCTCCACCACCCACACCACCACTTGGACATTTGATCACTCTTCCCCCCCCTTTTTTTTTGATGACCACTCATCATCTACAACACCTTTGACCCCATCGTGTTTTTAAGATTTTTAAGATTATTTATTCGAGGCTAGACCTGCTCCGCCTGCGGGAGTCCCCCCTCTCGCAGGCATGGCCCTTGATGCTCGTAAGGGCCCGCCTTGATGACGGGTTTATAGACCCCGAGAGGTGGAAGAAACGGAAGCTTAGGGGGTTTTTAAATAAATGTTTTTTATCTTTTTTAGGGGGTTCCAGGGAGGGTTTTAGGGTGGGGGGGGGGAATCTGTCCAGGAGGGGGGCCAGTGCCAGGCGAACAGGTGAGTCTAGGAGGGAAGTGAGTGTGGTGGAGGGGGGGAGGGGAAAGAACATTCCAATAGAGGGTTGTCTTATTACATCGGTCGCGGGGAGGAGGGGATGCGAGGACAGGAGAAGACCACAACGTCGGTTGGGAGACCGTGGTTATTGGTTACACCCGGTCGTTTGTACCAACCCCCGCAATCTAGGTGGTCAGGAACTACAGAGCCAGGGCCTGAGGCTGATGCGCTGCAATGCAAGGTCCGTGACCAACAAGGCCCCCCTCATTAATGAGTTGATCTCAGAGGGGGAGCTGGACCTTGCAGGGATAACGGAGACCTGGTTGGGCCACGAGGGTGGTTTACCCCTCGTGGAAATGTGCCCACCGGGTTTCCGTGCATTCCATCAGCCTCGGGCCCTGGGTAAGGGTGGTGGGGTGGCGGTAGTTATAGGGGAATGTCTAGAGCCGAGGGAGTTCACTGTACCTCAGATACCTGGATGTGAGTCCCTTGGTGTGAAATGGGGCCCAGGGAGGCAGTGGGGCTTGCTGATTGTATACTTGGCTCCTCGCTATGCGTCAGCAGCCCTGCCCGAGCTCCTCGAGCTGATGTCAGACACGGCAGTTGAGACCCCCAAGCTTGTGGTTATGGGGGATTTCAACTTGCCGTCGACGGGGGAAGCATCCGAGGTAGCTCGGGAGTTCATGGCTTCCATGACAGCCATGGACCTGACCCAATTAATTCAGGGCCCCACACACGAAGGTGGCCACACTCTGGACCTTGTTTTCGTATCTGAACAGTGGATGAGTGATCTGGGAAGAGGGGATGTAACCATCACTCCCCTGTCATGGTCAGATCACTCATGTCTCTGGCTGGACTTCCCTGGCGCTACCCCCCACCGCGAGGAGGCGGAACCAAACTGTCCAAGTTGGTACCACCCCAGGCGCCTGATGGAACCGGATAGGTTCCAGACAGAGCTTGGGCCATTCCCTGTAGCCCTGACCAGCTCTCGCTCCGAGAACCTAGTGGCCGCCTGGAATAGGGCGGCCGCTGGGGCCCTGGACCGAGTTGCGCCTTTGCGGCCTCTCCTGCGGCGATGACCCACCCGGGCTCCTTGGTTTACCGAGGACCTGAGGGTGATGAAGCGCCATAGGAGACGCCTAGAGGGCAGGTGGAGGTCCTCACGCTCCGAATCTGACCGAACACAGGTAAGAGCCTATTCACGGACTTACCTTGTGGCATTAAGAGTGGCCAAACGCAGACATTGTGCCACTCTTATTGCGTCCGCCGATAACCGCCCTGCCGCCCTGTTTCGGGTGACCCACTCTCTCTTATCACAGAGGACGCAGGAAGCCCCTTTACAGGGCAGAGCAGAGGAGTTTGGGGAATATCTGCAGGACAAAATCGCTCAGATCCGGAGCGGATGGGCCCCCTTCAGTGGACCAGAGGAGCCGCCAACAGTGAGTCTTGTGAGACCATTCTGGGAGGAGTTTGATTCTGTTGCCCCCGAGGATTTGGATAGGCTGCGTGGACGGCTGCGACCGACCACATGTTTAATGGACCCGTGTCCCTCCTGGTTGGTACTGGCATCCTGGGAAGTGACACGAGGCTGGCTACTGGGCTTGGTGAACGCCTCTTTGAGCGAGGGGTCCTTACCTGCCGCCTTGAAAGAGGCGGTGGTGAGGCCCTTACTCAAGAAGCCTTCCCTTGACCCGTTGGAGCTAGCTAATTATCGTCCAGTCTCCAACCTTCCCTTTTCAGCGAAGGTTGTAGAGAATGTGGTGGCACAGCAGTTTCCACGACACCTTGAGGAATCCGAATATCTAGACCCACGCCAGTCCGGCTTCCGGCCCGGACATAGCACGGAGACGGCCTTGGTCGCGTTGGTTGATGATCTCTGGAGGGCCAGAGATAGGGGTTGTTCCTCTATCCTGGTCCTATTAGATCTCTCGGCGGCTTTTGATACCATCGACCATGGTATCCTATTGCGCCGGCTGGGGGGGATGGGAGTTGGAGGCACTGTTCTGCGGTGGTTCAGCTCCTACCTCTCCGACCGGACGCAATGTGTGTTGGCAGGGGGGCAGAGGTCGACCCTAAGGCCACTCACTTGTGGGGTGCCTCAGGGGTCGGTCCTCTCGCCCCTTCTGTTCAACGCATATGTGAAGCCGCTGGGGGAGATCATCCGTGGTTTTGGGGTGGAGTATCATCTGTACGCTGATGATACGCAGCTGTACATTTCCACCCCAGACCACCCCAACAAGGCTGTTGAGGTGATGACCCGGTGTTTGGAAGCCGTCGGGGTCTGGATGGGGGACAACAGACTCAAGCTCAACCCCTCCAAGACTGAGTGGCTGTGGCTACCGGCACCCTGGTTCAGTCAGTTGATTCCATCACTGACCATAGGGGGCGAGCAATTGCCCCCTGTGGAACGGGCGCACAATTTGGGCGTCCTCCTAGATGCCCAGCTGTCAATGGATGACCATGTGGCAGCCGTGGCAAGGGGGGCGTTCCACCAGGTTTGCCTGGTGCTCCAATTGCGCCCCCTACTGGACCGGGATGCCCTAAGCACAGTCACTCATGCACTGGTGACGTCTCGGCTGGACTACTGCAATGCCCTCTACATGGGGCTTCCCTTGGGACGCGCTCGAAGACTGCAGCTAGTCCAGAACGCAGCCGCGCGGGCTATTATGGGGAGTACTAGGTACTCCCACGTAACACCGCTCCTGCGCGAGCTGCACTGGCTGCCTGTGGTCTTTCGGGTGCATTTCAAGGTGCTAATTACCATCTTTAAAGCGCTCCATGGCTCAGGACCTAGGTACTTAAGGGATCGCATCCTACCACACACTTCCCTGCGACTGATTCGCTCTCACTCCTCCGGGTGCCGTCCACTAAGCAATGCCAACGGGCGGCGCCTAGGAGTAGAGCCTTTTCTGTGATGGGCCCAACCCTCTGGAATGACCTCCCCCCCGATATCAGAACCACCACCGACTTCCGCTCCTTCCGACAAAAACTGAAGACTCACCTGTTCCGTTTAGCCGGCCTGGCCCATTCATAGCTTATTCTACCTCCTGGCAGATATTTTAATTGGGTATTTTTAGGGTTATTTAAATATTGTTTTTAACTGCTTTGCTTTTTGTACAGTTTCTTATTGCCTCCTCTTTTATGTTTGTATTTATGTTTGTATTTTCTATCTATTGATGTGTTTTATCTGACTGTACACCGCCCCGAGTCCCTTTGGGGAGAGGGGGCGGTATAAAAGTCTAAATAAAAGTAAAAAAGTAAAGTAAAGATAGCCCAATTCAACATCTCTGTGTGTGTGTGTGTATGTTTGAGAGAGGGGGGAGGAAGGGAGAGAGGGAGGAAGGAGGGGAAGGGAGTAGAAAAAGAAAATGAAAAAAGGAAATTTATTTCGCAAAGGAAAAAAACAAATGCTGTCATTTTAAATTGGAACTGAGCATGCCTGGCTGTGGAATTCTGGTAGTTGAAGTCCACAAGTGTAAAAATATTTGAAACCTACCACTGTGTCAGTGCCTCACCAGCCATAAACCTCACCGCATGTCATTGCATATACGTATACCTATACCTATACATATATATGTGTGTGTGTGTGTATAATTAAGATTAATTTAGCAAACAAAATTGTATCATGCATAAACTAGTTGTTTTATAAAAAGAAAAGTCGGTAATTTCTAGTGCAAGATTATTTAAGTCACTAGTTAAAGCAGGATTTATTTTGATATATTCAAATTACCTTTTTCACCGACTATTAAGAATTTGTGGTCATCTTTAGTAAAAATGTACTATTGTTTGCTAAAACAGTGCACTAATGTCTTCTGCTGCATTTTCTATTCTGATGCTGGTTTCTTGGATTTATATTCAAGCATCTCTTCTTTCATTCATTCTTATAATTTGTTCTCGCTCTTTCTCTGCCTTTGTTCTCTCACTTTTTTGAACACAGCTCAGCCCTGTTTGCTTAATTGTCCTCTCTTTATTAGCAAGTTGAAATTATCTTTACCACTTTTTTGTTTTAAAACTTTTTTTAAAAAAAAACCAACCCTCAGGTAAAAGAGGTTTACATTTTTTCCCCCAATTTCAAATATCCAATTTAAATATTTTAAAAAGATGCCCTTTGCAGCATTTTTCTTTATGCAATTGAATAGAGCAGACACTTCACTCAATTGCAATTACAGTTACTCTTTGACTTACAACCATTCATTTAGTGATCTTTTTAAGGTACAACAGCATTGAAAAAAGTGACTTAGGACCATTTTTACATTGATGACCATCCTCATGGTCACTTGAACAAAATGTGGATGCTTGGCAACTGGTTCATATTTATGATGGCTGAATGTTGTATGAGGTCATAATGATCACCTCCTGTGACTTTCTAATAAGCAAATTCAATGGGGAAGCCTGATTCACTTAACAGCTATGTTATTAGCTTAGTAGCTCACTTAATAACTATGATAAGAAAGCCATAAAATGGCAAAACTCAACAACTGTCTTGCTTAGCAACAGAAATTTTGGGATCCGTTGTGGTTGTAAGTCAAGGACTACCTAGAGTCAAATAAACCATAAACTCAAGGAATGTCAGAGTGTGAATTGAGCCCTGTAAATTTACGAGGTATGAAATTGTGGCATTTCCTTGAAGCATACTTTTTAGATAAGCAAAATAAACCCGAGATATATTCTAAGAAAAACATTTTATTGTAAATAAAGTAAAAACAAAACTTACTGAGCTAATGATTACATTTTGGCAGAATTCCTGTCTGCCTTGGCAGACGGACAAAAGAAAAAAAATAAAATGAAGATGAAGGAATGTGTGACATGCGCAGTGAAGCTTAGATAAGAAGTCAGATCATTCCACTGTATAACTCAGAATGTAGGCACAGCTGGCAAACCAAATAAACTCAGTGACAAGGAATTGCAAAGTTACTCTTATGTGCTATAAGCTTATTTCCTGAGATGTCCCTCTTGTTCCTCCTGCTGGTTTGATCTTATTCAAAGTAAAGGAATGCCATCACTTTGGTTAGAACCAAAAAAAGACTTAACTTAAAGATTGTATCCCCAAGTCCTAACAGTGAAAGCAATACGAAGAGAAGAATCAGCCATCATGAGCAATGTGTTGTCTATTAAATCAGCTGCAAGTCCACAAATGAGTTTTGAGAACTGACAGTTCAAACCCTATGAAGGATAAAATACCTCCATACTTCTTTTAACCTTTCACAGAAGCAATTCAAACAACAAGCAACAATATAAGCCAGAGAACTCCAGTATATATGTACGGCCTTAATATCCATTAGGAATTTTTCATTCCCCACCCTTTTATAAATAGTGCTTTTACCGATAGTGGGAGTGGCACAAGTTAATTAAGGAGACCTATAGATGAATGCACACATACTCCAAAGGACACATATTCCAAAGGACACAAGGCCCCCTACTGGACCGGAGTGCCCTGCGCACGGTCACTCATGCGCTGGTGACGTCTCGCCTGGACTACTGCAATGCCCTCTACATGGGGCTTCCCTTGGGACGCATCCGGAGACTGCAGCTAGTTCAGAACGCAGCCGCGCGGGTTATCATGGGGAGTACACGTTACTCCCACGTAACACCTCTCCTGCGCGAGCTGCACTGGCTACCTGTGGCCTTTCGGGTGCGTTTCAAGGTACTGATCACCATCTTTAAAGCGCTCCATGGCATAGGACCTAGTTATCTGCAGGATCGCATCCTTCCACACACGTCCCTGCGACCTATCCGCTCACACAGAGAGGGACTCCTCCTGGTGCCGTCCGCTAGGCAATGCCAGTGGGCGACACCTAGGAGTAGGTCCTTCTCTGTGATGGGCCCAACCCTCTGGAATGACCTCCCCCCCGACATTCGAACTACCACCAACCTCCGTTCCTTCCGTCAGAAATTAAAGACTCACCTATTTCAATCAGCTGGCCTGGCACTCTCTTAGTTTACCTCCCGGGATATATCTTAATTGGGTTTGGGTTTTAATTGGGGTGATTTTAGGGTTTTTTATAGTCTATTTATTTCTTGCACAGCCTTATCTCCTCCATCCAAATGTATTTAATTGTTTTATATTACTATTGTATTTTTATCTGCATTTGACTGTACACCGCCCCGAGTCCCTTTCTGGGAGAGGGGGCGGTTTAGAAATCCAAGAAATAGAAATAAAATAAATATTCATAAGATCATATGTACATTGCACATCACACTATTGGCTGGAAGAATGGAAGAATCTAGTGGAAAGCTCAAGTAGTAAATGATTTACCTAAGGGGATCTCATGCATAATGCATGCATTGTAGGTTCCAATTTGATGTAGTGATTAAAGTGTTGGTCTAGAAACCAGAAATATGGATGCCAGGCTGCTTTCTCCTAAGGTCATTTTGGCTGAGGAAGCAATTATCTTTCATACTGCTGTTGCATGTGCTTCTACTCTCTTCACACATTCCCAGCCTGTTGAGGCATGCAGATCTTGTCAAGCACTCCTTGCTTGCTGCCTGGATGTTCAAATAGTTGTGACTAGAGCAGAAAGACCCAGAGCCCTGGTCAACAATATGGAAATAATTAGGGATATCTATTTTCAACTGAATACTGAGGCACATCAGGTTCTTTGGAATACATGGAAAGCCGGTAAATTTAAAGTAACAGCAAAACTTGGCTGATTACAATGCATTTTTGCTCTTTCTCACATACTTATAAACATTGAGCCACACTTAACCTTATCCTTCTCAACTAGCTGCCAGACATTAGCAAGAGGGTTGGAAACTGTGAGATCTGAACTAGATGATTCCCCAAAAGTTCTTGCTTTGTTAATTAGCTGGGACTGGGGAGGGTTCTAACAAGTGCTTAGGCCCAAATTTATTTTGCTTAGTTCAGGGATCTTTTTTCTCCCTTTTTTCTTTAAGAATTTGTTTCCTCCTTTTCTGTCTCCCTGAAGGAATCTTTTAGACAATGTTTTTTGCTTATTGTCCTCACTGCTTATATGCCTCCTTCATTTTTTGTTATGGAAACTTCAGCCTAGTCTCATACTATACTATACTCATACTATATATAGGAACATAATAAAACAGCAGGTGCCAGGCAGAAGAAAAGAAGCAGTCTTTAAACCTCAGGATTAATCCTTTAAAATTTCACAATCTTCAGGCAAGATAATCATATTTACCAAGGTTAAAGAATAGATAGAGCAACGTTCTCAAATCTGGACATCAGGTTTTAGTTCTCAGATTCCTAGGTATGGCCACACTGACTGGAATGTTCTGAGAATTAAATACTATACATCCAGCCTGTAGAAGATTGAGACCTTTCCATGGTGCTGAAAGCTTTGGCCAATATAGCTGCCCAACCAGCTGTGAATCTATCAAAAGAGCCTCAATCTAACTTGCTAATATATGGTGCAGGATCTCCAAGAGTAGTTTGCCTGAGTGAGGGCTGAGAATATTGTGTCTGCTTTTACAATAACTTCATAATACCCCTTAATAATTCCAGCGGTGCCAGTGGATACTACAGGGATGTAAATACAAGGTTGCAGAATGTTACGTTTTGCCCTGCTCCTATGGGACCATTACTCTATTGCAATATTGTGATCTGGGTTTTGCTATTTTAGTTCTGCTGTCAATGCACATCATTTGGAGCTGGTTGGAATGAAGTGGTAGATAAATACTATAAATAAACATTATGCCCGTGTATATTTTCTGCCAATTTATTATTCCTTTTTTGTCATGTTTCTATCAAACCCTGTTTTCTCTGTTACTATTGTATCCTTGTTCAGGTACCAAAAAGTAAGGCCTGTATATCATAAGTTACTAGTAAAAGAAAAACGTAAAAGAGAAATGTAATATGTACTTACTTATTTTGCCATTACAGAATTATAATTTCCGATTGCTTTAGGACAAGTAGATTCATACATATGGTTTCATATCCATGCCTTCTATTGTGGAGGTGGGGGGAGCAACATTCAGAGATAAAATGTGGTTGTGTTTCTAAATATCAAAAAGATTGCCTCTAATATGAACAATACTTGAATAATGAGACAGATCACTTTCTCTACAAATGAATATTTACTTCCTGGAGGCTCTCAAACAGAATTTAAAACAGGAAATTGTTGGTGTCTTGGTTGTTAGTAGGGTTGAAATAAATCTAATCCATCCTTCTGAATCTATTCATTATTCCACAGCTTGGGACCTTTAATGTTAATGAATGATTAAGAGACTTTTTTTCCTTCTCCACCAACTAGAGAGATATTTATATCACATAGGTCATGCCCTATTCTATGACATCATTAGATTGGAACTTCTCCACACAACTATTGAGATCAAGGCAGTGGGGGAGAACCTAGTGTGATGGAGGGCTGCATATCCATCTCCAGAGAGCAAATTCCATCAAACTCTCTTGGACCCTCCTATTAACTATTTGGCACGAAGCATAAGACCTCTTTTATGTTGCCAGGGGAAGATCAGAAATCTTAAAACTTTCTACATTCTTGTTGATTGTCCTAGCTGTTCAACACTGTCATATTTCAATTTCTAACCTTTTGGATATTGCCAGCAAACTTGCTAATCCCAGAAACTTTTTGCCAAGAGAACTGTGGCAACTATTACAGTATTTTGCTGTAAGTATTTATGTTTGCGCTTGCCATTTCTGGCTGAAAGTTTGCTGTCAGAAATGGATAGTAGTTTCTGTTACACTCCAGCTAAGATGTTTTCATTGGGACTTGGTTTTTGAAGAATTTATTGGACATCACTACTGATGAGGAAGTAACAAAACTTTTTTCAGAAGAATGGACACCCCACTCAACAAAGATGGAAGGTTAATAATTTTGTATCTGTAAAAAAAATTCAGCTACTTTATTATGCAAAACAAAATTATGCTTTAACAAGTATAATTATCTTGAGTTTTAAAATTGCATACACACGTGCAACATATATGGCACGTTTTTATTTTCTAAATGTATTATTTGAATTGGTACATTGATTCTGCTCCTGTATCAAAAAAAATATCCTTTTTTAAAAAATACTACAACTGGGATTGTGTTACTAGGAATGTGTTTCGGAGACTTTCAATGAGCCACAAGTAATCAGAGACCTCAGGTTTTATTCTAGCATATTCATTGCCCAGCATTGAAATAGGCTGGATCTGAAGGAGTGGGTGGGACAGCATTAGTGGGAACGGAGCCTTGGTTTTAATCAATGTGCACTTTAAGTCCCATTATTTTATGGGATCCAAGAATTATGGCTATTCTGTGGCAGTGGCTTTCTTCTGATATTCCTCCTGCCCCAAGAAAATAATGTGGCACCCACCTTTATGATAGTTTGGGAACTACCAAAAAACAAGTTTTCTTGGGATTGGGTGGTTCCGAAGACCTTTATTTAGTTTTGTATGATTTAAACTTCAGTGTTTATTTTTCAGTCAGCTATGGTGTGTGTGTGTGTGTGTGTGTGTGTGTGTGTGTGTGTGTGTATTGCTTTTCTTTTATTTGTAAGCTACCCAGAGTGACCATGGAGTAAGACAGCCTACAAATTAGATACAATAAATAAAAATAAACAGGTGTTTCATTTCCTCAGGATTCATACTTGACAGAGAGTTGACAGGTTCATACTTGGGAACTTTTCTCATGAACTGGAACATGAATAAAAGTTGCATTCCTAAAACAAGATTTTTTTTCAATTTTTTATTTCATATTTTGAGTCTGAGAGCATTTATTGAAAAAAGTAATATGTTGATTTACACTTAAGCAGTTTGCCCAAACTGCAGAGAGTGAAGCCTTACTTTCATTCTTACATTTCAAAAGATTTATCGTTACCAAAGATATCTGAAATACCTCCCATCTTCAGAGAAGGCCACTATCCGTTTTAAGAATTTAGATTTGACAATAAATCTTCCATGAAGATGAGTAATTTTAGGCTTGGTAGAAGAGCTTCTATTTTGATGCAGATGGTACCAGGATTAATTCCGATCTGGTTGGGTTGTAGATATTTCAGGCTAAAACCTGTGTGAGCTACTTTCACCCATTCATCTTGATATGAGGCAGGATAGAGGTTTAAGAAAGTCAAATTTACTATCTTGGCTTTTTGTTACCTTCCCTGAAAAGCTACCATCTTGATAAATCACTAGAAAAGAATCTGTTTAAGTTCTTACCTTTCTAACATGGGTAGCTTTTGTCTATGGAGAATCTCAGTCATCAAAGTCACGGTTCTCCCAAAAGTGATTTTTCAAAAGACAACTGGACTTGCTTTGTTTTCCTGGAAGATGTTTTGCTTCTTATTCAAAAAGCTTCTTCAGTTCTGACTGAATATGAAGAATGGAAGGTTAGGAGTTGTTGAGGCCACTTGGAGGTTTGTCTGTGCCCTCAGGGTCACCTGAATAGTGCAAATGGGTGTGGAACCTTCTTGGAACTGCTGAAAGGACTGTGTTGTAAACAAGAGATAGGTGATGTTGTATTCCTTGCCCTCTGTTGAGAGAGAGTTGTTCAATCTTAATGTAAATGGGCTTTCAAACCAGTGATCCTCTATTTCAAATGATGAACTGCTGAATCTTGTCCTGCTGGGTTTGTTCTCCTATGTTGTGCCATGCATTTATGAATTGGTTGTTTTGTTTCTCCAATGTACAAATCTGCACATGTCTCACTGCATTGTACTGCATACATCCACCCCAAATATAAAACTCTTGGCCCAGGTTCAAACTGAACAATGATATATGCAATAACAAAATAAGTAGCAAAAGCAAAGTTTGGTTTAGTAATTAAAGTGCTAATCTAGAAACCAGGAGACTTTGAGCTTTAAGGAGTACTCAAAATTTGTAATATGCCTTGGGGGTTGTAAATATATTTTGGGTACTTTAATATAATTTAATGTGCTTGGTAAGTAACTACATAAATATAACTTTTAAACATTTTCTTTGTTTTATTTGAAAGCACTATGAAGTGAGATACAAGTCTGAGTGCTGTTGCTATTCTGTAAATGCCTTCTAATAAATGTATTAAGGTTACAGTTGAACTTATTAGCTTGCAGTTAGCACTTTTTAGGGGCACATGTGCTGCAGGAAAAAACAGCTCAGGAAAAAATAATTTGTTTAGGCAATCTCTGCTTTTGGGGCAAGAGAGGAAAAAAATGTATCAGTCACAGAAAGGGTACTGACTGGCTACAATGGGGACTATGTGTCTAAGAGAGACATTGCAAAGGTCTTAAATGTGCATAATTGTCATAATTGTAAATAGTTGCTATCCAAAGCAGTCGCTAAATGGTTTTCTGTGCTTGGTATCTTCCTTTGGAGTAACCTATGGAAAGGTAACATATGGCATGCTACAGGTGTCGCTATGCTTCTATACCACCAAAACATTGCAAAGTGCTAGAACTTTGTGGAGAGTAACTAGAGAGAACCAAAGCCAGAGTCATCTTGGTAAATGAATGTGTTGTTTTTCTTCCTTCACAGCAAATCCCAAGACCTAACTGAGAACATCAAAATGGATGGTCAACCCCAGGACTCAAATGCAGAAGCTGAGGAGAACAAATCCAATCACCCAAATGAGAAGGATAAAGATGACAAGAAATCTCCCAGTGAGCAGGTTGAAGAGGACAAATCTAAACACTTAAAGAAACAGAACAAGGATGACACCAAGCAATCCTTAAAAACATCAGAACTGCAGGAAGAAAAAGAATTTACAACGTTAACTTCCTCTAGTTCGTGGGGAAAAGAAACATCGGATTGGAAGGATGATCTATCTAGCTTTCTTACTCCTGAGCAAAGCACAACTAATATTTCCTCCCTCATTACAGAACAGTAAGTCAGAGTAGCAGAAGATAAGATTATCAGGATTTTTTGATCCTGCGATTTAGCAGATATTCCAAAGGGGCCTCAATTATACTCTGTTTGACTTAATCCAACCTTTTCACTGTCTTTGTAACAACTTTCAATTGCTTAAACTATTGCATGAAAGGGAAATCCTGTATCAGGGGTGGGTTGCTGCCAAGTTTACTACCGGTTTGCAACCTGCACACAACACACACGCACATGAGTGCACTCTTCAATGTAAACTGTTCTGCGCACATGCACAGAACAATTTGCAGTGAACTGCATGTGCACAATCACTAAAATCCAAAATGGCGGCAGCCCAGCAACAACAAGGAAACCAATTCCAGGGCGCGGCAGGCCTGGGTTGCTGCCGGTTCTGTGACCCCACTACTGGTTTGGCCGAACTGGGCTGAACCGGCAGCAACCCACCTCTGTCCTGTACTATATAGTACTTATCTCATGGATCTTAAACTTCACATGCTAACTTTTTACAATATTAAGATACAGGACATGTTTTTTTTCATGTTGTCATTGAGCAATTTCACTATATTGTCTTTGCACAACATGCTAAGGTTTTAACTCTGATTTGAAATTAGGGATTTACGTAGCCTATACGTGTTTAGCAAATTCAACCATTTTTTAAAATTAATAACGCAATGCATTTTGCAATCACCCAAAAAGGGTTAACTCAGAAGCAAAAGGTGTTTCGGGTGAACCCAGTCGTAGAGAGAGTTGTCATCTGTTCCTGGTCTTGAGTTTATTTTTCTCTTCCTAGTACTGAAACTGACGATCTAAAGACGGCAACTTGGATTGAATCCCAATTGGTGACTCCAGAATCGCAGTCTCAGTCTGTTCCTGTATGCTTATGGCACAAGAAGCCTACAGAATGGAAGGAAGAAGAACGCCATTTTTCTATCCCAGCACGCAAGCCTTCCTTCCATAACCGCTGTGGCTGCAGTACAACTGAGTAAGCTATGATATCAAGTGATGATGGGCTTTGGGCATTCTGCATGTTACATTCTTTTCATTGTTCCATCCTTGTACTGTGTTTTGTACTGTGGTGGGGTACATTTCAGGTGATCTTGAGGTAGAAGAAGCTGGTGTTCAAGATGTTCAAGAAAGCAACAGGATGGAATTTATGAAAAGTACTAGATGGGAAAAATTTTGGTCACTGAAATATTTCCCTGAATGCTTGTAGCTGTCTTAAATCTTTGAAGGGCCAACATTTCCATGCCAAAGAATGGTGGGATTATTCTGCCTACACAATTGTATGAAGCCATTAATTTTAAAACAATCAGAAGTAATTCGATAGTACCTTTTCTAACTAACCAGTTTTATTATGAGGCAATTGTAATCTGCAGTTCACTTCATCAAATGCATAAAGTAGCTAGGCTAATGTGGAATTTAAATTGGGATAGGTGGGAGATAGGTCGGCTATGCAGATGCAGTTTGCTCATCAGACTGATTACAAGCAACTTCAAATATTATGAGGTCTTAGAAACCATTCTTATTGTTTCATATTCAAAGTCTTCCAATTTTTCTAATCAAATCACAATTTTTTTTGATGACCTAAAGTTATTTTCTTTTGAACAAGCATGTTGGCTTTCATCACTGTAAATCCTTTATCCTAACCTGATTAAAATCTTGGACTATATTCTGTGCTGTCAGTTTCACTTTGTTTTAAAGCAATTTAAAATGAAATTCAGGGAATATATTTCAGTCACTTTCCCAATATGCTAATCTTTCCTTTTACCTATCTCATAGACAATTGATCAAGCACAGCCCATTGCATCTTCCCAAAGCACCGTTTCACAAAAACATTATTTGGAAACATCAAAGACCACTATTCAGAGGACGTGAGGTGAGAACAAGAGTTCGGGACTGTATTAAGATGTTAGTCTTAAAATATTGGAGTTTCCCAGGAAAATCATCCATGGAAATGAGAAATAGTAGTGTACTCTGAAAGACAGTTTTTCCATTATCTCAACACTGAACTTCTGCTGACCTCATGAAGCATTAAGCATCCTTCCTCATACTCTCAGCTCAAACAAAGCCACAGAAATGGGAGATAAAAGCATCCCTATATGAAATGCATGTTTCTGTTACAAGACCCCCCCAAATTTAGAACAGTGTTCTTCAACCTCGGCAACTTTAAGATGAGTGGATTTCAACTCTCAGAATTCCACAGTCAGCATGGCTGGCTGGGGAATTCTTGGAATCGAAGTCCCCATGTCTTAAAGTAGCTGAGATTGAGAAACCCTGAATTTCTGAATTGGCTTCTAATGAAAGCCATCCTTAAGACAAAAATGCTTAAACCATCCTTAAGCCAACCTTTTCATAATTGGAGATCACACTGAACCTTTTGAGCAAAGAGGCCAATCTGTCTGTTGTGGCCCACCAGTGGTCAGGAGAGCTGGCAGCAGATTCAGACAGTGAGGAAGTTGGGGAGGAACATGGGCCAGTCCTGGAGTCTGGGGAAGGCTCTGATGAGGATTCTGTGTCAGAGACAGAGAGGGAGCCAGAGCCGTATGCCAGTTATCAGCTACCTTCAGAGTCAGACATCAGTGAGGCAGACAAACAGCTGGAGCCTGTTTCCAGTGTGCACAAGCCAGAGTTGCCAGATGAAGGGAACAGCTAAAGAAAAGAGGTCAACTTGGCAGTAAGGCCACAGGTGGATGATGAATGACCCCTCTCAGAGCAAATAAAAGAGGAGTGAAAGGGGAGTGGAGTTTGCAGGAGACAATTAGTTCGCTTAATTGGTTCGTGACGCTCCAAGATTCCTTGCCATGTTTTGCAGATATTGGCCCATCAGCTTTCCAAGCCAGATAAGGTCTGTGACTGTAAATCCTTTCTTTAACGACTTTGCTGGATGTGAATGAGCAGAATTCACAGTAAATTAATAAAAGAGGTTTTTGTTGGGACAAGGAGTTTGCTTCATGCTCTTGGGAAGCCTCGGTCAGAACACTGTGGAACTATGTAACATTTGTAGGAAAAGTCAGACTTGTACTCTTTATTGTCCCAAATTGAAAGGAAACAGGGTTGGGGGGGGCTATTGGCAGGAGTGCTGTAAGTGATTGCCCCTTGTGCAATGAAGGAAAAATATTATTTGAATTACGGAATCATGCAGTGTTTCTTTAGTAGTATGGAATTGGCTTCTCATAGCCTTTTTCCAAGCTATTTTCCCATTCCATCTTTATTATAACTACATTATATTCAATCAACTAATTGAGGTGGGATGTTGCAACAATTATAAGGGCAGGGCTATGGCCACATCTTTTTTATGTCTTCTGGAACTAATCCCAACACGAGATGTTTGTGGCAGTTTAATGCCATTGAAAGTGGCAGAGAAGATAATCACTAAGAATTACAGAAAGGTATCACACTTTGAGACCATTATTTTCTTAGATATGAGTTGGACTATACAAAGCCTTACAGCCTTATATTTCTATTATTTAGAGGCTCTTGTAAATCACAATGGAACAATCTCCTGATATGAGTGGTCTTTGGTGCTCTATGAGCCCGATTGTGTTCTTAAAGACATTTTATTACACAAACTAGGTAACATCATCTATCCATCCTAGCACTAATAATGTTGCTTAGTTTGGGTAATGAAATGTCTCAGTGAGTCTCGAGGATCCTTCATTTCAACTCTGAGCTACAAATATTCTCCTTTATTGGAATCTCCTGATAATCAGGATGGATACAAAAATCATATTTTGTTGAAGTATATACACTGGGTAATCATTAAATAAATCGCTTGTTGTCTGTCTGCCTTTACAGCCTATGTAATTTCCAGTGTATTGTGTAGCTACATAAATATTATAATGTAAAAAACACTAAACAAAGGCAGTATAACAGGGGGGGAAAAGAGCAGAGGGAGAACAAAAAACTTTTATTAGCAACATAAGCATGTTGGAGACTTTTGTCTTGGATAAATTCTTATCTATTTACTTATAAATTTATAATGTAGAAACCTACAATTGTTTGTTTATTTTATTTATTTATTTAGCTTGTCAAACATGTACGAGATGACAGGTATAAGTATGAACATGGACATGAACACAGGAAATGGGTACAAATAAATGGGAACAATAGGACAGGGATGGTAGGCATGCCCCCTTAATAATAATAATAATAATAATAATTTTTAATTTATTAGCCGCTCCCTCTCCAAAAAGGACTCGGGGCGGCGTACAATAAAACATATTTTATTGTACGCCGGAGGTCTGTAAACTTACAGACCTCTTAGGGTCTATGCTAGACAGTTTAAGGTTAAAGTTATGGAAGTTTGAGGATTTAACAACAGAGTCAAGTAGAGCATTCCAGGCATTAACCACTCTGTTGCTGAAGTTGTATTTTCTGCAATCGAGTTTGGAGTGGTTTACCTTGAGTTTGTATCTATTGTTTGCTGGTGTATATTGCAGTTGAAGCTGAAGTAGTCATTATGTAAAGGAATCCCAACTATATAATTGTTGAATTGAGAAGAAGGATTCTTTTGCTCTGAGTTCAAATTACTAGGTGACTATTTGTTCAAGTTATTATTATTACTATTACTATTATTAATTATACACTTTATTCATTAAACATGAAACTCAGCCAACTGAACGTTCAAAAATGCATTACAAATACCATTGACTGGTGCTAATGGTTGATATGGTTTGCTGCCAGCAACCAAGTACCTTCTTAAAATATAAGATGTTCCAAGTGTTGTGTCCTGAACTTGCGACCGGTCCCAGGTCGTCAACTTATGACCAGCCGCAAGTCTTTGACTTACGAATGACATTCCAGCAACTAAGGGCTCGCGCCTATTGGCTAAGATGCACCAAGCTGGAAGTGGGCTTTCTGCTGTATTGCTATTGGCTGCCCTGCTTGACAGCTCCTGTATAAGTAGCTGTCAAGCAGGGCATGGTGCTGAATTGTATATAGTTGCATTTACCTTGTTCCTGTTAATAAGTCGCTGTTCTAGTTACCTCAGCTATCCATGCCTCATCTGCCAACCCAGAATTAAATGCTGGCGACGAGGATGGGATTCTGAGAGACGACCCACTCAAACAGCTACAGAAGAAGAAGGGGGGGAAATTCTCTCTTCTTTTAAAATTCTCTCCTCAGCTCGTTATTTTGGTTATGGCTTTGCTCCTTCACTTTGCACCGTTCGGCTCTGCCAAAGAGTCATGGTCCAGGTTTCTCGAATGCTTCGAATGTTTCCTGATAGCCAACAACTGCCACTAGCTTCTGGAGGAGAGAAAGTGCAGTTTTTTCCTCAGCTCTTGCGTTGCCGGAGATGTTCAACACCGCAAGATCTCTTGCTTTGCCACTAGCAGTCCACGCCGTATTGTGAGACACCTTGATTGCCAAGGTTAAAAATCACTACGCGCCAACCCCATCATGCATTGCTCTCCGCTCTGCCTTTCGCCAATGTATCCAAAAGGACACAGAAACTGTCAGCCAATTCCTGCAATTGCTTCGCATGGCGGCCATCCAATGTGAGTTCACTGACCTAGATGACTCGCTTGTGGAACAATTTGTCTGTGGGGTTCGCGACATCTGCCTCAAGCAGAGGTTGCTGGCCCATTCTGACATTACCTTGCAGATCGCTGTGGATGAAGCCAGGGCTTCGGAGCTCTCTAACCGCTCCACAGCCGAAATACAAAGATGCCAGCAGCTAGTCATCCCACCGCCACGAACCTGCCTCATCGATGAACTGGCCCCTCTAGATGACCTCGAGGAGGACCAGGTCAATCACCTCAGGGTGCAGCCCAGACGGATGGCCACCCCTGCTCCTGCAAGACCTCAGGCTGGCCAATGCGTGGGTTGAAGCGGCAACCATGCTCTAGTCACCTGCCCTCTTAAAGCAGCAGTTTGCCGCCGCTGCCATAAAAAGGGCCACCTTGCTACCACCGGCTGCAACTGACTATCACCTGATTGGGAGCCACCAACAATGCCACTCTCAACCTTCCAGGGATGATTGCTTCGCTGTCTCTTGGAAGCAAGACCTCCCCACAGCATTGGTCAACAAGGCATCGGCTGATGCTAAGAAAATCATCGTCTCCCTCCTCTTTGAAGAGGCTCCCTGCACAATGAAGGTGGACTCTGGCTCCTCCAGATCCCTTCTCTCATGGAGCACCCTGATCTGCTCTATGCCCAGCTGTGACCCGTGACCAACTGACCCCGGTGGACACCACCCTCAAAGACTACCAGGGGACTGAAATCCCTACTTTGGGTAGCATGACTGTCTCGGTGGACTATGGCCAATTCCATGGCAGGCTTCCGATCTTAGTTGTGGGGAAGCCTCTGCCAGCCCTCTTGGGCCTTGATTGGTTCCCTTCCCTGGGCTGTCACTTCTGGCTGTCCACCAGACTTCCTCAAAATCTGACTCTATCAAAGACGTCATCACTGAGTTAACTGATGTCTTCGATGGAACACTTGGTAAATATAAGGGATCCCCCATTTCCCTGAACTTAGACCCCCAGGTTGCCCCTATCAGATTTAAGGCCCGCTGGGTGCCATTTGCCTTGAGGGCCAAAGTTGATGTGGAGCTCAACCAGCTCTTGGCACAGGGCATCCTGGAGCCCGTTGACCACTCCAAATGGAAGACCACCATTGTGGGCCCCATTAAGGCCAGCGGGTCCATCAGAATCTGTGCCGACTATAAGTCAACGATCAACAAGGGCCTCCAGGCAAGCCCATATCCAGTTCCTGTGGTGCAACACCTGCTCCATTCCTTGGGGCAGGCTGCATCTTTGCGAAACTGGATATGGCTCAGGCCTACCAGCAGCTCCTGGTGGATGACGAGGCTGCAGCCGCCCAGACTATCGTCACCCACCGAGGGGCTTTCCGCTGCCGCTGCTTGTAATTTGGAGTCTCCGTTGCCCCAGGAATCTTCCAGAGCCTCATGGAGTGTTTGCTCCATGGGCTCCCTAGCATTGTTCCCTACTTCAATGATGTCCTGATCGCTGCCCGCAGTCAATCAGAACTCATCAAAGTCCTTAGGAAGGTTCTCAACCCTTTTAGGGGCACGGGTTTGAAATTAAAACACAGCAAATGCTCCTATGCTGTGCCCCAGGTGGAGTTCCTGGGCTTCCTTGTAGATGCCAAGGGCATCCACCCCACCCTTTCCAAACTTGAAGCCATCAGGAAAGCCCCCACTCCTATCTCCAAAGTGGAATTGCAGGCGTTCCTCGGCATTCTGAATGCCATTTTTACCTCACAAGGCCTCACTAGCCAAGCTGCTTCATCTGTTGCTCAACTGATCGGGGGCCTGGCACTGGGGCAGCTATGAACGCATGCGTTCACGGCTGTCAAATCCATGCTTACATCAGCAGCTGTCCTAGTCCAGTATAGTGACAGGTTGCCGCTGACGTTAGCATGTGATGCTTCCCCTTTCGGTGTGGGGGTGGTCCTGAGCCATGTCCTTCCCAAGGGCTCAGAAGCCCCATAGCTTTTTATTCCCAGACACTCTCCTCCGCTGAGAGGAACTACAGCCAGATCAACAAGGAGGCTCTGGCTGTGGGCAAGATGGCACACTTCCGTTGTCTTCATGAACTGTGAAACCTGACTCCACCTTTAAAATTCAGGCTTCCGGTCTTTGTCTCCGTGTCACCCAGAGGAATCTCTTGTGGATTGTTATTTCCTGAACTCTTTGGAGAAAAAACTTTCATCTATTGCTAGACTGATTAAAGAAACTCCCACCTGTTTGGATCTTCTGCCTCCTGGACTCATCTGCCTGCTCTACTTCTCCAGCTGCCCAGTCTCTACACTGTCTGATCTCTTTGTTTTATAAACCATGTCTCCAAAAAGACCACCCCCTGGAAAACCTGGCTTTGCTACTTCTGCACCGACATCTGCAACATCCAGTCCTGCCACACAGTCAAAGATCACAGAACTGATGCAACCTAAGAGTACAGAGATGGATTTGCAACAAATGCTCCAGCAACTCATACAGGACCAGGAAGAAATTAAGAAACAATTAAAAGAAATGAAGGAAGAAATTAAAGAGAACCAAGTCCAAATTTATAAGAACTCACAGAGACTGGACCTTGTGGAGGGTGGGGTGGCAGATGCGAGAGGGGGGGTAGAGGCTTTACAGAAGGGAAACAAAGAACTCGATATCCAACAAACAGAGTTTGAGAGAATGTCCTTTTATCTTAGATTTCAAAATGTAATAGAAGCAGATGGGGAAAATATAAGGGACATTATGACTAATATTTTAGCTGAATACATACACAAAGATAAACAGCTGATGGAATGGGAGATAGATCTGGTCTATAGAGTGAATTCAGCATATGCCAGAACACACAATGTACCCAGGGAGGTTCATATTAAATTCCTTAGGAAAAGCACAAGAGATGAAATTCTGGGTGTACAAAGGGGGCAAGCATTGACATATCATGACAGGGAGATAACCATCCTGAAACAGATCCCCCAAAAAATTAGGGAGAAGAGGAAAAACTATTCGCAATTGGCGAATAAACTATACCAGAAGGGGGTGTGGTTTAGATGGTTGATGCCTGAAGGTATGCTGATATTCTGGGAGGAGACAAGAATCAGAATCAATACACCCATAGAGGCACAGGCCTTTATGGAAAAAAATAAAGCGAACCTAGAAAAAACAGAAGACGCTACAACGGTCATACAGGACACGGGAGGGGCCGGAGCTCTGCCAGCGGGGGGTGAAGGGGCAACACCAAGAAAGCTCAGATCACAAAAATGAATAAGAAAACCACAATGTTATAAACAGACCGAAAGTAATAATGAAATTATATCTAGACTATATATCATATCTATATAAATTGATTGAAAACTCTTTTTTCTAGAATTAATATGCTGATTTTTTATGATTATGTATTAATGTTTTACACTTAGATGTATCTTATGAGTTTGGAGGGAGGGGGCGTCTGCCACACTTGCAACTGCCAAAATTTGTAACCATTCCACTTACCCTTTTCCTCATAAATGTTTTAAAAAACCAATAAAATTTTTTGAAAAAAAAAAAAAAGGAGGCTCTGGCTGCGGTGTCCGGGATTAAAAAGTTTCACAATTATATCTATGGATGGCATTTTACTTTACTCACCAACCACAAGCCTCTCCTTGGCCTTCTGGCCAGTGACCATTCTACCCCGCCCATTCTGTCTCCACACATGTCTCGATGGATGGAGTTCTTCGCAGCGTATTCCTATATGCTGCACTACCATCCAGGCAAGCAGATGGGGCATGCTGATGCCCTAAGCCACTGCCCTCTCCCTGTCACTGGCCCTGACCCCGCCCCAATTTCTTCAGTCCTGTCCATCAACATCATGGACCTGCCCCTCTTGTCCTCAGACGTGGCAACTCACTCGTTGGCAGACCCCACTCTCTCCCAAGTTTTCACTTGGGTGTGAAGGGGGTGGCCTTTGGGCAAAGTGGCCGAGGAATTCCGCCCCTTTAACACCCGCCAAATGGAGCTCTCCCTCCCAGGGGGGTGCTTGCTCTGGGGGGACCGGGTGGTCATTCCCCCCTCCTTATGCACCCAGGGTCTGGACCACTTCCATCTGGACCACCCTGGCATAGCTCGCATCAAGGCTTTCGCCCGCAGCTATGTCTGGTGACACAGGATGGATGAGGCCACTGCAACCTGGGTCAGCCTCTATTCTCCTTTCCAGGAGTCCCAGATGGCCCCTCCAGCTGCACTAGTAAGAGACTGGGAGTTGCCCTGGGGGCCATGGTTCAGGTCCACACAGACTTCGCTGGTCCTTTCCACGGCCAGAATTTCCTGGTGGTTGTGAATGCCTACTCCAAGTGAGTAGAGCTTCTGCCCACCACCACTGAGGCAACCATCTGGGGGATGCTGCACATTTTCACCACCCATGGGCTGCCGGACACCTTAGTGTCCAACAACGGCACCCAGTTTACCGACGCAGCCTTCCAGGAATCTCTGGCCAGCTTAGGGATCCACCATGCTCTCACCACCCCCTATCACCCTGCGTGTAATGGCAGAGCAGAACACGGTGTCCGCTCGGCCAAAGAAGCGCTGGGGCAAATGGACTGAGGAGGCTGGCCGGACAAGGTGGTGGCTTACCTCCTCAGTCAGCACTCCACCCCAAATCCCCTGACAAATGAAAGCCCTGTGGAGCTGCTATGGGCTGGCACCTGAGAACCACTTTAGACAGACTGCATCCACTTTACAGCACCTCGCAGCTTGGAAACCTGGGGACTCCTCCATACCAATTTGGGGAGGGGGAACCTGGTCTATGCCAGGAATTTCACAGGGGACCCAAGGTGGGTGCCTGCCACAATCACCCAAGTAACTGGCCCCTGTTCTTACAGGGTCGGATTTCCGGATGGGAGAGAGTGGCGGTGCCATGTAGATCAACTGAGGTGCCACCTACCTACTAAGGGCTTCCCCCAGTCAGAACTTCCCTACAATGCTACTGCCTTCTGGCAGCTTGACTACACCCCTCCTCAACCCGCCATACCGGCGTGCCAAGACTTACCTGAAAAACAGAGCCAGCCTGCATGGGTAGACCGTGGTGACATCACCCAGAGCTCCACTACCATTGGGGAGGAGCTACCACAGGGATGACCTACCTCTCTGCCTGCCGAGCCTCAACTGAGGTGTTCTGGGTGGGTCCGGCACCGCCCCGCCTATTTAAGTGTGTACGCATGAGCCACCACCATGCATGTGTCCTTGCTGAGGGGGAAGGAGTGTTGTGTCTTCGACTTGCGACTGGTCTTAGGTCCTTGACTTACGACTGGCCACAAGTCCTCAACTTATGAATGACAGCCTGGCAACCAAGGGCTCGCGCCCATTGGCTAAGACCCGCCAGGCTGGAAGTACGCTTCCTACTGTATTGATATTGGCTGCCCTGCTTGACAGCTCCTGTATAAATAGCTGTCAAGCAGGGCATGGTGCTGAATTGTACATAGTTGTGTTTACCTTGTTCCTGTTAATAAATCACTGTTCTAGTTACCTCAGCTGTCCGTGCCTCATCTGTCAACCCAGAATTCAATACTGCGTAGCACAGTTTTTTTGCAGTTCCGCTAGTGTTATTGCAGGAAGCTGCAATTTGTTGATGTATCTTACAAAATTCTTGGACATAATAATAATAATAATAATAATAATAATAATAATAATAATAATAATAATAATAATAATAATAATAATAATAATAATAATAATAATAATAAATATTTATTTCTTAGCCGCACCCTCTCCCGAAGGACTCGGGGCGGCGTACAACAAAACATAGGAAATAAATATATCGACATACATATAACAAAACATATACCAAGACATATACACGACATATACAAGGAGGAGGTGAAGTGATAGATAAAAACAAGTAAAAACACAATGTTTAAAAACCCCTAAATAAATTGAATGCAATTAAAATACCCCAAATAAAAAAACCCGTCAGGAGCGATATAGTTGGATCAAAGTTGAGCCAGGCCAGCAACTTGAAAAAGGTGGGTCTTGAGCTTTACACGAAAGGAGCGGAGGTCAGAGGTATTCCTAATATCCGGAGGGAGGTCATTCCACAGGGCTGGGCCCGCCACAGAGAAGGCTCTACTCCTAGGCGCCGCCCCTCGACACTGTCTGGTGGACGGCACCTGGAGGAGGCCCTCTCTGTGCGAGCGGATTGGTCGCAGGGATGTATGGGGCAGAATACGATCCCGCAAGTAACTAGGTCCTGAGCCATGGAGCGCTTTAAAGATTGTTATCAAAACCTTGAAACGCACCCGATAGACCACAGGAAGCCAGTGCAGCTCGCGCAGGAACGGTGTCACATGGGAGTACCTAGTACTCCCCATAATTACCCACGCGGCTGCGTTCTGGACCAACTGTAGCCTCCGGGTGCATTTCAAGGGAAGCCCCATGTAGAGAGCGTTACAGTAGTCCAAGCGAGACGTCACCAGCGCATGAGTGACTGTGTGTAAGGCGTCCCGGTCCAGTAGGGGGCGCAATTGGCGCACCAGGCGAACCTGGTGGAACGCCCCCCTTGCCACGGCTGTCACATGGTCATCCATGGACAGCCGGGCATCCAGGAGGACGCCCAAATTGCGCGCCCGCTCCACGGGGGCAAGTTGAATGCCCCCGATGGCCAATGATGGAATTAATTGGCTGAACCGGGGAGCTGGTACCCACAGCCACTCCGTCTTGGAAGGGTTGAGTTTGAGTCGGTTGTCATCCATCCAGATCCGTACGGCTTCCACACACCGGGACATCACTTCGATGGCCTCGTTGGGGTGGTTTGGGGTGGAAAAGTACAGCTGAGTATCATCAGCGTACAGATGGTATCCCACCCCGAAACCACGGATGATCTCACCCAGCGGCTTCATATATGTGTTGAACAGGAGTGGCGAGAGGACCGACCCCTGTGGCACCCCACAAGTAAGGGGGCGTAGGGTCGACCTCTCCTCCCCTGCCAACACACGCTGCATCCGGCCAGAAAGGTAGGAGCCGAACCACTGCAAAACGGTGCCCCGGACCCCCAACCCCTCCAGCCGGCGCAACAGGATACCATGGTCAATGGTATCAAAAGCCGCCGAGAGGTCTAATAGGACCAGGATAGAGGAACAACCTCTATCTCTGGCCCTCCAGAGATCATCCACCAACGCGACCAAGGCCGTCTCCGTGCTGTGACCGGGGCGGAAGCCGGACTGGCGCGGGTCTAGATAATCATTTTCCTCCAGATGCCGTGGAAACTGGTAGGCCACCACACTCTCTACAACCTTCGCCAAAAAGGGAAGGTTGGAGACAGGACGATAATTGGCCAGCTCCAAAGGATCCAGGGAAGGCTTCTTGAGCAAGGGTCTCACCACTGCCTCTTTCAAGGCGGCCGGGAGAGACCCCTCGCTCAGTGAAGCGTTCACTAGGTCCAGGAGCCAGTCTCGTGTAACCTCCCAGGATGCCAGTACAAGCCAGGAGGGGCACGGGTCCAATAAACATGTGGTGGGTCGCAGTCATCCACGCATTCTGTCCAAATCCTCGATGGCAACCAAGTCAAACTCCTCCCAGGTCAATTCCTCAAGACTCGCCACGGACGTCTCCATTGGACCACTAACAGGGGCCCAATCCTTCCGGATTTGAGCGATTTTATCCTGCAGATATTTCCCAAATTCCTCTGCTCTGCCCTGTAGAGGGGCCTCCCGCGGCCTCTGAAACAAGAGGGAGCGGGACACCCGAAACTGGGCGGCAGGGCGGTTCTCTGCGGATGCAATGAGAGTGGCACAATATTGGCGTTTGGCCACTCTCAATGCCACAAGGTACGTCCTTAAATGGGCTCATGCCTGTGTTCGATCAAGTTCGGAATGAGAGGATCTCCAACGACTCTCTAGACGTCTCTTGCGGCATTTCATCACCCTCAGCTCCTCGGTAAACCAAGGGGCCAGGGTGGATCGTTGCCGCCGGAATGAGAGGATCTCCAACAACTCTCTAGACGTCTCTTGCGGCATTTCATCACCCTCAGCTCCTCGGTAAACCAAGGGGCCAGGGTGGATCGTTGCCGCCGGAGAGGCCGCAAAGGCGCCACCCGGTTCAAGGCCCCGGTAGTTGCATTATTCCACGCGACCACCAGGTCCTCTACCCGGGGGCGGGTCAAGGTTACAGGAGGTGGCCCAAGCTCCGTCTGGAACCTATCTGGTTCCATCAGGCGCCTGGGGTGGAACCATCTAGTGCTTTCCGGTTCCGCCTCCCCGCAGCGGGAGGTAGCACCAGGGAAGTCAAGACAAAGGAGTGAGTGATCTGACCATGACAGGGGAGTGATGGTTAAGTCCCCTCCTCCCAGATCACTCAACCACTGGCCAGAGACAAAAACGAGGTCCAGAGTGTGTCCTCCCTCGTGTGTCGGGCCCTGAATCATTTGAGTCAGGTCCATGGCTGTCATGGAAGCCATGAACTCCCGAACCCCCTCTGATGCTTCTCCCATCGATGGCAGGTTAAAATCCCCCATCACTAAAAGTTTGGGGGTCTCGGCCGCCACCGATGCGATCAGCTCGAGGAGTTCAGGCAGGGCCGCTGATGTATAGCGAGGAGCCAGGTATACTATCAGCAGGCCCAACTGTCTCCCAGGGCCCCATTTCACAACAAGGGATTCACATCCGGACGTCTGTGGCACAGTAGACTCCCTCGGCTCTAAGTCCTCCCAAATAATTACTGCCACCCCACCGCCCCTTCCCTGGGCCCGGGGCTGGTGAAATGCTCGGTAGCCTGGTGGGCACATTTCCACGAGGGGAAGACCTCCCTCGTGGCCCAACCAGGTCTCTGTTATTCCCGCGAGGTCCGGCTCCCCCTCTAAAATTTGATCGTGAATGCCAAGTGCCCCGATGACAATGGGTATCACTGTTACATGCTTCATCCATAGCCGTGTAGTTTCGATGGTCAGGTCAAAATATTTCATTAATTTTTCTAGTTCTTTTTCTTCAACTCTGGCATCTCCAGGAACAGCGATATCAATAAACTGTACACTTCGGCCCTCTACAACCGTTTGGAGTTTGGAGCGGTTTACCTTGAGTTTGTATCTATTGTTCACCTGTGTATTATTGCAGTTGAAGCTGAAGTAGTCATTATGTACAAGAATCCCAACTATCCTGTTGAAGTAATTGAGAAGGATTCTTTTGCTCTGAGTTCAAATTACTAGGTGGCTATCTGTTCAAATTATTATTATTATTCAATTGTATCACAGCGGCCAGTTGTTTCACCAGATTTGGCATTGATTACTAGTTGGGCCCCACCCAGGGGCCTAGGACGTCATAACATATTTTGGTAATATACATGCAGATCCAAGCAGTGCAGCTTTTTGCATTTGACTGATGGTGATTTTGTCAAGTTTTAACTGTTTTAAATGTAATTCCAGTGCTTTTGGAATAGCACCCAGGGTGCCGATTACCACTGGAATTACCACTGCTGGTTTGTGCCATAATCGTTGAATTTCAATTTTTAGGTCCTGGTATTTCGTGATTTTTTCATGTTCCTTTTCGTCGACCCTGCTATCTCCTGATATTGCGATGTCTATTATTGTAACCTTATTTTTCTCAACCAGTGTGATGTCTGGTGTGTTATGCGCCAGTATTTTGTCTGTATACAAAAATCCCATAGGATCTTGACCATCTGATTTTCGGTTAGTTTTTCTGACCTATGTTCCCACCAGTTTGTTGTTGTTTTAATATAATTTTTGCACAAATTCCAGTAGATCATTTGTGCTACTGAGTTGTGCCACAATTTATAATCAGTCTGCGTGAATTTTTTACAGCAGCTGAGTATGTGGTCAACAGTTTCATCAACTTCTTTGCAGAGTCTGCATTTGGCATCATCAGAGGATTTTTCGATTTTGGCCTTAATGGCATTTGTTCGGATAGCTTGCTCTTGCGCAGCCAGGATTAGTGACTCTGTTTCTTTCTTTAATGTACCTGTTGTTAACAATAACCACGTTTTTTCACTGTCCACTTTATCTTTTATTTTTTCCAGAAATTGACCATACAATGCTTTGTTCTGCCAATTCTCCATTCTTGATTTTATCACATCTTTTCTGTATTCTTGTTTCGTCTGTTGGGCCTTCAGTAGATTTTTGTTCTTTACTTCGATTAATAGATGTTCTTGACTTTCTTTTAAATAATCAGCCAGTGCATGTTTTTCTTCTTCAACTATTTGCTTCACTTGTAATAATCCTCTGCCACCTGATTTTCGGGACAGGTATAGTCTGTCACCGCGTGGATGTAAACTGTAGTGCATTGTCATTCGTTTCCTGGTTTTTCGGTCCAAAATGTCCAAATCAGCTTGTGTCCAGTTAACTATACCAGCTGTGTATCTTATAACTGGTATTGCCCAGGTATTTATGGCCTTGATTGTATTTCCACCATTTAATTTAGATTTCAAAATTTTCTTAACTCTGTTGGTGTACTCTCTCCTGTCAATAGTTTTTACTTCTCCATGTTTGATGTTATCCAACTGCAGAATGCCTAAGTATTTGTAGGCTTCATTTTATTATTATTATTTGGTTAGTCTTTGGTGAGATACACAGCCTTTGGGGCTTGTTGGTATCAACAGCTCAAGTCCTAACCAAGGACCTAGGAACTGTTAAGGTAATGTCGGAGGATATAAGTTGTTCCAAGTAGGGTGGTTTTTTTGTAGAGTCAGAATGTTCAAGTCAGTAAATTTAGAATTTTCAAATAGTGAGGTAGCCCTTTAGGTATTGCTCCAAGGGCTCCAATTAGAATTGGGACAACACATGATTTCTTTTTCCACAACCACTCAACCTCAATTTGCAAGTCCCGGTATTTTGTGATTTTTTCTTGCTGTTTATTTTCAATTCGTGAATCACCAGGTATTGCAATGTCAATGAACTATACTTTTTTCTTTTCAATTATTGTTATGGCAGGTGTGTTGTAGGCCAAGTGCTTGTCAGTCTGGATTCTGAAGTCCCACAAGATTTTGCCTTTCTCATTCTCTAAAACCTTCTCAACCTGATGGTCCCAGTGGTTTTTGCTGTACTCAAATCCAAATTTTTGGCACAATTTCCAGTGAATAATCTTAGCAATTTGGCATTGTAGGTAGTCAGTTTGTGAAATTTTGCTGTACCCGCTGATCAAGGGGTCCATTGTCTCATCTTTCTCATTACAGAGGCAACATTTGCTGTTGGTGGTAACATGTTGAATTTTTGCCTTCATGCAGTTTGTGGTTAAGGCTTGTTCTTGAGCTGCCAAAATAAAGCCTTCTGTTTTCTTTTTCAGTACTCTTGATCTTAACCAGTTCCAAGTTAGTTTTTGGTCAGCTTTGCCTTCAATATTTTCAAGTATTGGCCATGCATAGCTTTGCTTTTCCAAATTTCAGCTCGCTTCTCAATTACCTCTTTCTTATAATCAGTTTTTAACTTAGTTGCCTTCAAAAGGCCTCCTTTATTTATTTCCTTAATCATTGGTTCTTCACTTTTCTGGATGTAATCATTCAAGCTGTGTCTTTCTTCTTCCAGAGTCTGCTTTACTTGTAGGAGTCCTCGACCACCCTCTACTCTTGGTAGATACAATCGGTCAACAACACTTTTAGGGTGCAAAGCATGATTCATTGTCATAAGCGTCCTTGTTTTTCTGTCCAAATTGTCCAACTCCATCTGGGTCCAGTCAATTATTCCTGCAGAGTATCGAATTACAGGTATAGCCCAAGTATTTATGGCTTTTATGATGTTTCCTCCACTCAGTTTGGACTTTAATATCTTGCGAATTCGTCAAATGTACTTGGCTGAGGTTAATTCCTTGTCTTTATTATGCATTAAGTCAGAGGCCTCTAAAATCCCCAAGTACTTGTAGCCTTCTTCTGGTTTTACTGCCTTTATCATTTCTTCATTCTCAAGTTGTATTCCATCATCTTCTAGGACCTTGCCTGGCTTGGTTGACATTGTTGCACATTTGTCAATTCCAAACTGCATACCAATGTCTCGGCTAAATTCTTTTTTCTGCTTTCAATTAATAAATTTAGTTCAGCTTTTGTTTTACCAAACAGCTTCAAATCATCCATGTATACCAAGTGGGAAATTTTCAGTCCTTTCTTTCTTTGCAAGTTTGTATCCACAGTTCACCTTCTTCAAAATGGTTGTCAGTGGTAGCATTGAGAGTATAAAAAGTAGGGGTGAAAGGGAATCATCCTGGAAAATGCCTCGTTTAATTTCAACTTCACCCAGTTCTTCTCCATTAGCCATAAGCTTGGTTTTCCAGAGGTTCATTGAAATATTCATGAATTTTTGTATGTTGCTGCTGATGCCAAAGATTTTCAGGCATTTCTTGATCCAGCTGTGGGGAACTGAATCAAATGCTTTCTTATAGTCTATCCAAGCCATGAACAGCTTGGTTCGTCTTTTCTTTGAATTCTTTAGGATTAGCTTGTCAATCAGCAATTGGTCCTTTGTTCCTCTTGAATTTTTGTAGCATCCTTTCTGTTCTAAGGAAGCAAGTCATTTCTTTCCAAGTATCCATAAATTTGATTTGCAATGATATCAGTAAGAAGTTTGTATGTTGTTGGCAAACAGGTGATTGGCCTATAGTTTCCAGGGTCCATTCCTTTGTCTTTATCTTTTTGGATCAAAAATGTCCTTCCAGTTGTCATCCATTCATCATTGTCAGGTGTTTTTAAGATCTGGTTCATTTGGGCTGCCAATCTTTCGTGCATACTTGTAAGTGCCTTTAGCCAGAAACCATGTAGCTCATCTGGTCCAGGTGCACTCCAATTTTTCACTTTTCTTGACTGCCTTTGCACCATTTCTTTTGTTATTTTCACATCTTCCATTTTATGCACTTTAATAGAATCCTCAATCTGCTTGATCCATGTTGCATTTCTGTTGTGCTTCTTATTGTTTTCCCACAAATTCTTCCAGAATTTCAGAGCTTTCTCTTTATCAGGCTTTTCATTTGTTGTTACTCCATCTCCACTTTCTAAGCTCTTATAAAACTGGTGTTGATTTGCTCTGAACTGTGAGTTTTCCTTGGACTGAGTTACTTGATTTTCATAACGTTTAATCTTTTCAACAATGGTAACAACCCTCTGCTTCAGCTCTTCAATTACTACCGCAATCTCCTTATTCTCCGAATCGTATCTTGCTTCCAGGCTGCTTTTGATCTGCTTGTTCTTTAGCTGACCTTGTCATCAAGTTGCTCAAGTCTCCACGAAACTTTTTGATCTTCAGTTCCAACTGAATTTTCCACTTAGGCTTCCCCTCCTTACCTCTTTGGTTCCTTTGTATTTTCAAACTCAATTCTTTGGTGGTTATGAAGGCTGCTGCATACATCAGCTAGTTTGTTTCAGCTAATGTAGTGGTTTGAATGGTTTGCACAGCCTCATTGACCTTTTTTAGTATATTTCTCAATTCTTTCCGGTTCACTTGGTTCAGCTTTGGCAAATGTGTTCTTTCAGCATCTTCCATTTGATGCTTTATTTTCTCAGCTAATTGAGCGCTATTTGTTGGTGTTTGCTCTTCAGTGCTTCCTTGTTCTTTATCTTCATCCATTTCAGCAGCCTCTTCCTCCCTTTCTTACTCAGTTTGCTTTTGAATCTGCAAATCATTCTTGATGTTACTCTTCTTTGTTAGTGTACTCAGACCATTAGTTGCTTTCTCTTTCTGTTCAACATGGCCCTTAGGATCACTAGAGCATGCAAGCCCCTCCACCATGACAAGGTAAAGATCTTTGGAAGGATGATGATGATGATGATGATGATGATGATGATGATGATGATGATGATGATGATCATCATCATCATCATCATCATCATCATCATCATCATGTTAATCTTTGCTGAGATTCACAGCCTTTGGGGCTGGTTGGTAGCTCAAAAACTCAAGTCCTAAACAAGGACCTAGGAACCATTGAGGTAATGTTGGAGGATCTAAGCTATTCCAAGTAGGGTGGTTTTTGGTAGAGTCAGAATGTTCAAGTCCGATGAATTTAGAATTTCCAAAGAGCGAGGTAGCCCTTTAGGTATTGATTGATTGTTGTTGTTGTTGTTGTTGTTGTTGTTGTTGTTATTATTATTATTATTATTATTATTATTATTATTATTATTATTATTCAAAAAAGTACCAGACTTGGAGCAGTTTATATCCTCCGACGTTACCTTAACAGTTCCTAGGTCCTTGGTTAGGACTCGAGCTGTTGAGCTACCAACCAGCCCCAAAGGCTGTGAATCTCACCAAAGATTAGCCATAACAACAACAACAACAGTGATATCCATTGTCATTGGGGCACTTGGTACCATGTCCAAGAATTTTATAAGATACATCAACAAATTGCAGCTTCCTGCAATAACACCAGCGGAACTGCAAAAAACTGTGCTACTCGGAACATCTTATTTTTTAAGAAGGTACTTTGTTGATACTTAGGACGCTGGCAACAACCCGTATTAACCATAATTGGTAAACACCAGTCAATGGTATTTGTGATGCATTTTTGAATGTCCAGTTAACTGAGTTTCATGTTTAATGAATAAATGATTATAATAACGATAACGATGATGATGATGTCACCTTGCCTTACATGTTAACATAGCATTACTGTATGTCAACATTGGGATCGAGGAAGCTTCAAGTTTGGCACAGGTTTTCCTTTCACTTTTTATCATCACATTTGTGCTTCTTCCTTGTTCATCCCTCATCTTTAATTATTGCCTAAATAATTAGACTGAAATAAAGATTTGTGCCAGGAAATCTGTTAAGTTGCTCTAACCTTTACTTCACACACCCCTCTACCTTTATCTGGTCCAAAGTAAGTTTGGAGACAGGAATGGATTCCTTCCTTCCCATGCCCCCCCCCCCCTTAATAATAACTCAAAACTGTACAGGAGTAAGATGTTTCTGTATATTTCTTCCTGCCAGAAAATGATGAAAAGTGTAGTTGAGTGCATCTTGTCATTTCATCCTCCCCATTAGATCTGTTCTCCAGAGAAAAGGCTTTTCAAGTCTGTGAAAAGGAAGAAAGACCACAAGGCATTTACCAAACCTCAGATGCTTAAGATGCTCTCCTCCAAAGGAAGCACCAGGTATTTGGGCAACTTAGAATACATGATTTAATAAGGGGAACATCAACAATGAATAATGGGCAAGATAAACCCTTTTTATATTAGAAAGCAAATGTTTTCTTCCATTTGTAGACATTAAATATCTATTTGAGATCTGCAGCTTAATGTTAAAACAGTCTTTCGTAGAGCAGAACTGAAAAGAGTAGAACTGTCTATTAAAGGCATCAGGGATAGGGGTGACATTATCCCATTATCCTATAGGAAAGAATATATTTTTAAAAAGTAAACAGAAGAGAGAGATAAGAGTTATTAATTTTAGAAAATGACCCTACTTCCCAGATGACTAAAAATATGTTTTGGAGGCTACTTTGGGGTACTTCTGCTCTAATATAAGTTGCAAAAATTTCATGCCTCTAGAAGACACTACTAAAATACAGATAGACCTCAAGTTACAAAAGTTTATTTAGTGATCAAAGTTACATCATCACTGAAAAAAGTGAGTTATGACCGTTTTTCAGACTTACAACCATTGCAGCGTCCAAAGTTCAGATGGTTGGCAACTGAGTCACATTTACGATGGTTGAAGTGTCTTGCGATCAAGTGACAAACGTTTGCAACCTTCTGACAAGCAATGTGAATGGGGAAGCCAGATTCACTTAACAACCATTTTACTAATTTAAAACAAATTTGGTCATAAAGTGGGACAACCCTAACTTAACAAATATCTCACTTAGAAACAGAAATGTTGGGCTCCGTTGTGGTCACAAGTAAAGGGCTAGCTGTAGGAATTTTCTACACTTGGCATGAGATTGCCAACTAGCCTGAAAGTATTCAAAATAGTTCAGTGTTTAAAATTACCAGATGGAATTCATACATTTAAGAATATTCAAAATTGTGTATTTATGGGGCCATTGACTTCAATACACACACACACACACACACACACACACACACACACACTCCAAATGAACATAAGAGACAGAAGTGCACTATGAGAAACACTGGCGGTCATTCGGCCTCCAAACCTTCCAGTGGCTTTAAAAGAGAGAAAATACATTATCATGCCATCATATAATCACAATGTACCAGAGACGTGCGGTCAGGGGAGGCAGGGGAGGCAGAGCCTCACCGCTCTCATCATGAAAATAAAAAAAAAAGGGAACAGTGAAAAGGTGCTGAGGAGCCTTCTGCACATGTGGGCCGGGAATGGGACCACGTGTGCAGGAGGCTCCTCTAGCCTCAGCCTCCCTCCTGCACACGTGGTCCCATTCCCCGCCTTCCTGAGTCAACATGAAGGGGACCGCGGAGCGTGAGCCGCGGTCCCGTGGAGCATGCTCCGTGGTCCCCTTCATGTTGACTCAGGAGTCAGGAAGGAGGGAAATGGGACCATGTGTGCAGGAGACTGAGGCAGCTTCAGCCTCCTGCACACGTGGTCCCATTCCCCACCTTCCTGAGTCAACATGAAGGGGACCGCCGCTCGCGCTGGTGACGTCACCAGCCTCACCAGCCATAATCCCCACCGCACGTCACTGCAATGTACTAATCATATTATACTAAGCCAGAATGTGGTCTGGAAGTTGTTGAAACCATGGTGGCTTGTGGAATCAGCGAGGCTTGGTGAACTGATATTAGCTGACATCATTTTTTTTCAACTGCCATTTTTGTTTTGATTTGCATATTTAGCATTGCATGCTTTAACATTTTATATTGTCATTTCTGTTTAAACTTGGTTTGCTGCTCAGAGTTACAATGGCAAGAGGAGCAGCCATACATACATACATACATACATACATACATACATACATACATGCATACATACATACATACACAATATATATATATTAATGCTACACATCTTGTGCAAGGAGAAAAAAAAATCATGGGTGCCAGAAGCACAATCCTGAGTATTAGGTCTTCCTTACTAACCATATTATTCTCTGTTCAGAACTGTACATCAATTAGCTACAGATAGTGCCAATCCACTTTTGGTATCATAATTCTCAACCATCTTGAAAAGCAGGAAAAACTCTATGTTTCACCCCAGTATCTTCTTTTATAACATAAATTTATTCTGATTGCTATCATTAAACCCACAAAATTGCAATAAGCTACAGGTGATTTTAAACTGGCTGCATCTCTAACAGTTAATGGACTTAACTCTGGATTTGGTTCGGGGACTGGGCTTCAAAAATTGAAGCATGCCAGAGGTGGCATTTGGGGGTTCACCGAACTGGGCAGAATTCTAGCTAGAGGATCGCCCGAACCCATGCAGCTCACCTCTGATCTGGATTGAAATCAACTGTGGCAAACTTACACCAATTGAATAGGTAGTAGTAGACATTGTACCACAGGTGGGTTCCTACTGGTTCACATCGATTTGGTGGAACCGCTAGTGGAAATGATGACTGGGTCACCGAACTGGTAGGGTCAGCATGCTCACCACACCCCTGAATCAGTTCCCTGGTTGCCACGACATCTTTTTTTGACCTTTTAAAATGTTCTGTGCATGTACAGATCTATTTACAAGCAACTGCACATGTGCGCAGAGCAAAATCGCGCATGCACCAAACTGGCAGTAATGCCGGCAGAAACCCACTCTTGCATTGTGCTGTCTATGGTTTCAAAGACATAAAGTCTGTCTTTTGTAAGATCTATATCTGGCAGAAATCCTAATATTTACTGTACATTATTACTCCCTAAAATAAAGCTCACTTTTCAGAGATTCAAACTTGTGAGAAAATCAAATTTTATCTCCACACCTTTATCAAATGGGGTGGAAGAGCGGGAGAACCGCTGTATCTAATGACTGTAGACACAGAAAAAAAATTCTATGTGATTGGAAACTCAATCTTTTTTAATGCTATGCTGATTTACCATATTGCAGCTTTTGGAATGAATGCCTGTATCTGCTTTTTGTTCCTTCTCTAAAGAATAAGCTGGTTTCTCCTTCAATTCATGATTTTGTAGTATAAGTTTTTAAAGGAGTTGGAATGGCGGCCTGTTGCCATTCATCAAGGCGCTGCCACTAGACTGGAAGAAGTTGAGTTCTGAATGCAAGAAAGACATAACTGAAAATGATTGTATTTGTCAGCTGTTAGTGTTTGTGTCTTGGCAGGCAAAGTAAAGCTATGTACAATCTCTACACAACATTCTGCGATGAGGGAAAATACTTTGACCCATGTATTCTCCATGGAACAAAAGGTAAGAAAGAAAGAATATGGTTGCATTTTCTTTGCTATTGAAATTATTACCAGATTTTGTTTATTTATTAATTTGGTATGCTGCCGATCTCTCCACCAAGTGACTCTATGTAGATTCCAGATAAAAGAAGTATGTTTTTGCTTTAATCAACCAAGTTGTTCAAATTGCTAGACTCCTGTAAGCTTTTGTGGAATAATCTGATGAAAAGATCTGAAATAGATTCCAGACTGAGGATATCTACGGTAATTTCTTTGGGTGAAATAAATCAATAATATAATCTGCTTTTAGGGTCTTTTAGCAGATTCAGAATATTATGTTTAATTTTCCAGGACTCTCCAGGGCTTGCACCATTTTTAGTGCCATCAGAAGGGGAAGAATTCACATCAACTATCTCCTGCTTACCTTACACACGTTGGGGATCCTAATGTCCAAAGATCAGATGTGTCAAGCTCTCCAGTTTATCCCTATGGATGGTGTGTGCTATTTCTCATTCTTGAGTCTAATAATTTCATAAACTAAGAAATTGAAACAAGTAATCAAGTAATCCTTGTGTGCATGCTTGTAAGTGTGTGTGCGCGCATTTGGTTCATTTATAATAAACTCACTGTAGTTGCCTCACATTACTTACCATCTTGTCTTGCCTTTCTTTTTCATATAGCATATGGCAGTCTGGATTTTTATGACTTTTTGGATGTTGCACGTAACACCTTGCTCTACATTGATCTTGAGGGTATGTAGAGGAAACTGATGTCATTTGTACTTACTAAGGAACATTCCTCATTGAGTTACGGTCAATATAAAGTTATTTTGAATTTCTTTTTCACATTTTCCATGTTCTCGAGGTTCATGTATCTTTTTTGTAATGGCTCAGGTCCTTCCTCCTTCTCTGAGTCAAATCTACATTTGTTCATGCTATTTTAAGTTTCCTTGCTGCTCTCAGTCACTAATGCTGAAATAAAATTCAACAGACAACTTGAGCAAGAAGGAAGGCACTATTCTGTCCTTTGCCTCAGATAACCATAATGTTTGAGGACTTTTCTAAACCTGATCAATACCTATCAAGTCACTGGCCTTTTAAAATGAACTGGAGGACTTCAAAAATTAGAAGTGACTATTTTATGTGAATTTACAAAAACTTGACAATTGTTTGAGGTCACTACTAAGGTAATTTTTTGTGAACTTTTAGCCACAGGTTAGTTCTGAAACTTAATCATTGGTGTCAAGTCACTACCAGAACCCTTGTGAATTCGGTGAAAAGTTTGGGCCAAAAATGTTTTACTGACATAGTATTTCTTCTTGGTTTTATTCCCATGCTACTGAAATTTTCATGAACATTCTGTTATACCATATTAGTTTGGCCAAAGCTTGTGACCATAATACAGGTAGTCCTCACTAATTGGGACCAGAAATGTTGTCCTTGAGTTAAAACATCCATACAACGTAACAGCAGCAGTTCTGTCAATCCCAGCTGCCATCATTAAGTGAGAATTGTATGGGCTGTTGAGCAAGGATTTCACGTGACTGCGATTTCCTGCTGGGTTCCCTATTGACTTTCTTCTTAGAAACTGTCAGGAAAGTATGCAGATTACAATCACATGACCACAGGAATGCTGAAAGGACTGTAAGTACAGTGACAGTTCAGTACCATTGTAATTTTGAACTATTGTTCAGTGAGTGTCATGTACATTACACCCATAATGTAAACCGACAGCTACAATATAATCTATAGACTGTGTCTCTATATAACTTTGTGCACTATTTTCCACCCATCACTTTACAGACAAATTAAGGCAAAAGTGGGTCTCTATTGAAATATTCAGAAATTATTAAGGTGATTATCAATTTGGGCTTTTTAATTGTCCTATTTTCATTCTCTTGCATGTTCTGCAGCTTTCGAAAATGTTCAGTCCATTTTCCGAACCATTAAAAAAGATATGATAGCCATTGGAGAACTGGAGTCAACTTTAGCATGCTTGGGGGTCAGCCTCAGTCCCCTAATTATAGAGCAGACAGTACAACGCACTACAATTACCAGTAAGTATCTGCCTATTTCAGGGCATGCTGGTTTGGAAGAGATGGTACCATTAAAAATATTATAAAATCTGATATTAAACTCAAGGTTGTTGTCAAGTTTCTTTGGTTTTTTTATTTCAACAGAAGAACCAGATTATTATTAGAGATAGAAAAGAAAATCTGAGCTCATCCAAGTTCATCTCAAAGGAAGTGTGATCTGTAGTTCCAAGTTCTTTTTCAGTATGCATCAAAATTAAACACTACAGCACAGTGGTGGGTTCCGGGTGGTATGCTCCGGTACAGGCATACTAGTGGTAGGTGGGAGCAGCGGCTACCGTACTGGAACGGTGGCTCGTTAGGCTCACCCGCCCGCACGCATTCCTTATCTCTTTTTGGGGGAAATGGGCCAATTGTGCGCATGAGCACAGCGTGCGGCTTCGCGCAACCTCCACCGAGCAGCTGAGTGTTGCTGGGCGGTGGTGTGCGCATGCATGCACAGTGCACGTGCCCGACGAGCACACCTGGCCCCATCGCAGCGTACCAATTGCAATGGGATCCAGAACCCACTACTGCTACAGCAGTGTTTCTCAACTTTGCAACCTTAATTTGTGTGGACTTTAATTCCCAGAATCCTCCAGCATGTTGCTCTCTGAAGGATTCTGAGAATGTAGTCTTTCCAGTTTAAAATTGCCAAGGTTGGGAAACACTACACTAGAGACATTGCCAGTTTCCTTACTTTATCATTCTATTACATTTATCATGAAGATAGAAGCTTTTACTATAAATTGAGATGAAAATTAGCTGTGGCGAAGAGTAGGGAGAGAAGTTTTGAGATTTTCACGTAATGTTTTACATCAGTTGTTCAAAATGACATCATATTTTCTGTCACAGTAACAACAGATACATATGTGTTTGACTGAAATGAATATCCATTCCTACAAAGTCCAAATACGTATCAACTAATGAAAACCCAATTAAACCAATTGTGCCAAGACTACACACTTTGATTCAATAAACCAATAAAGTTTGACCTTGGTGAACTCCATTGTAATGTTCATTCTTCAGGATAGCCAAGATACAGTTTATCAATAATTAAGCATGAGCTGCCTAATAGGAAACCATAAGCATACAGTTGTACAGTAAATGTGGGGAAAGAGGTTCATTTATACAGTACATGCCTGAAGTCCCCCTTTTTGTTTTGACAGAGGACGGAAAATTGAACATCTCAGAATTTCTGACTGCTGTGAAAGGATTATTAAGTCAACATATGCGTAAGTGCCCACAGCTCATGAATTAGGTTCATAGTAGGATGTTGTCCTAGCCCAGGGACCTCCAACCTTTCTGACACTAGGGACCAGTTTTGGAAGAAAAATTGTCGTCCGCAGATGAGAAAGGGGGAGAGGGAGTAGCAATTTAGATACTGCACGTGTGCAGATGAAGCTTTGCTTCCTCGCCCACCTCTTGCGCAGCACAGTTTCTAACAGACCACAGACTGGTACTAGTTCATGGCCCGGGACTTAGGAACCCCTGGTCTATCCTGTTCTGTCTGGTCCTTGCAAATTACTTTTGGGTTGTTTAAGTATTTACAGTGGGTGCTATATTAAACTAGTATGAAAAAGGTTGATGTACTATGAAAAAGAATTCTATTTGTATTATTTCTAAAATTCAAAAAATTGTGGTATACTTATTTTCTGAGCTAAAATAGAAGGCGCACTTTACTTTTTTTAGTTTATTTGATGGTTCTTAGAATGTCCTATCTTTAGGATTCATGTTTTATTTATGAATCATTGATTGGGAAGGAGATAATTGGCTAAAAGAAGAGCAAAGATTCTTAGACAAAATCGGGAGATATATATTTGGTACTTCTTGGAGATAAGTCACTTAAATTGTTCCTGCGTGAAGAATGATGGGTACTTTGGATTCACAATAAAATTGTAATTTTCTTTTTACTATCCTGCTAACAATAATTCTGGGAATCATTGTGTAAAATATTGTTATCACAGTAAGAGTGCAGATAGCACTTTTATAGAGGTTTCTTATTTTGCCTTCAGATGCAAATCTCTCTTTTTTTCTGCATATTACTAATAGATGAGTATGGTATTTTGGATAGAGGCTCTTGTCAAGACTTTCCTACTATGGACGATTCTGAAGTTGAATGGAGAAGAAATATTTTGCTTGATAAGGGGATACCACTTGGCTATGCTCACTTGATTGGATTATATGAACCGGGTGAAGAGATCACTATTGAAAGCCTAGAGAAAAAAGCAAATAAATTTCAGAAACCTGTTGGGCTAAAACAAACCAATAAAACAGCGGACACAGTTTCTGTGGATGAAAAGGACAAAAAAGACCAAGGCACAGAATGGCCCAAAGTTAGATCAAAATATGGCTATACAAGTCGTGACACACTCTTTCCATTAAGTTGCACTCTCCCACTTGGAGAAAGTAAAATTATGACCCCGCAGTCAAGGTTAAGAGGGCAATTGAAAAAGCCCCCAGCACTACCTGATCTTTCTTTAGTTCCTCATGCCATTAGCAGTGAAAGCCTGAGGCAGAAAAAGAAGAAGAAAAAGAAGAAGCTTTCCTTCCAAGAAGACCTCCCAACTAAACATGATCTTGATGAAGACAAACAGGAAACCGATGCTATGAAAGCTGAAAGTGAAGATACGGAATATTCAGAAGAGCTATCATTTCCGGAAGGTGGGTTTTGAAATGTTGTATATTTAATGTAATATACATTTGAACTTCCATGTTTTGGATGAATGAAATGTGGTGAATAAGTCAGATAGCTATCTATCTTCTAATAAATGCCAGGGACCCATCTCCAAAAGCAGCTAGTATCCAGTGGGATTCAGCTAGTTTGCACCTATTCAAGAGAACCAGTTGTTAACTTTCTAAGCATTTCAGTTGTTAGAAAAAAAAATCTCATTTTGTTTTTCCCCACTTTACAGACTAATCCTGTAAGGAAGGCAGCCTAATCTTTATTGCCCTGCTTACAGAAACTGTCTCTCCGATTAACCCTGATTACATTGTAACAGCTAGGTGAAACACCCATTGACATGAGTGATGTTGAGTTGACCACGCCCACCCAGTCACATGACCACCGATCCCCACCTACCCAGCTAGTCATTAGGGCAGAGCACCTTTTGTTAAATTATTTGAATCCCACCACTGCTAGTATCTGACGTAGCATCTCCTCTGCTTGACGACTAGGGATTTGGCAGGGAGAGGAAAGGTGAGCCTAATGCATTTAGATAACATAAGGGCCAGCTGAAGTCAGAGGTTTTATGGAGACCTATTTAAGATTGCAGAGCTAGAATTATCTACCAGGATTTTGCATTGCTTTATCCTTGACAAATCAATGGTTCTCCTGACTATGCTGCATATATCAGCTTGCTTTTTACTCTGGTCTACCCTATATAGTCTTCTAAATGAGCTTCAAACGTATTGAACTACAACCCCTGTCATTCTCTAAAACCATGGCCACTTATTCAATATTCCATTTTTGTCTTCTACAGTATATTCTTATCTCTGATATTCAGGCTTTTCAATGAGAAGTCTTATGCAGGATGATTTATACGATTTTCTCCTTTGAGCAATCATTCCCAAATGTTAGATAGGACCAGACCTTGGATAGTGTTACTCATAAGATGTAGAGGACTAAAGAATAATGGTATTAGATTATTCATGTGGATAATGAGTCCATTCAGTTTTATTTGTTTCATCAAACCAAAGGATCAATGGCATTGGTATGTTCTACACTCTTCTGAACATTAAGAAATTCTGATGATTGTCTTGTTGGATAAGCACTGAAATTTAGCAATAGCACGTAGACATATACTGCTTCATAGTGCTTTACAGCCCTCTATAAGTGGTTTAGAGGCAGCATATTGCTCCCATCAATCTGGTCCTCATTTTACCTGCCTCGGAAAAATGGAAGGCTGAGTCAACCTTGAGTCATTCATAATGTGCAAACTAGTGTATGCTTTTGATTATCATGGCTACATTCTACATGACCCATCATGAAGACCAACAAAGTAGATGCCTCTAAATCAATCTTCCTCAACTTGCATCTTTCAGATGTTTTGGGACTGCAACATCCGACATTTCCAATCATGGAATCTGAGCCAAAACACATTGGCAAAAGCTTCCTTAGAACAATTCATGAATGCATGAGCAAAACCCTTTTAAAGTTCCAAACATTTTTTAACAAAATTTATCTGCCTCCTCCTAGCTAGCTGATTTCATACTGTGCTATATTCTTGTCTTGTTAATTGGCCTCCGATACAGGTAGTCCTCAACTTACAACCACAGTTGAGCCCAAAATTTCTGTTGCCAAATGAGACAGTTGTGGACTGAGTTTTTCCCTACTTTACAATCTTTCTTGCCACCGTTAAGTGAACCACTGCAGTTCTTAACTTAGTAATTTGGTGGTTAAGTGAATCTGTTTTCCCCATTGACTTTGCTTGTCAGAAGATCGCAAAAGGTGATTGCATGGCCCTGGGGCACTGCAACCATCATAAATATGAAGCAGTTGCCCAGCATCCAAAAGTTGATCAAGTGACCATGGGAATGCTGCAATGGTTGTAAGTGTGAAAAATGATCGTGAGTCACTTTTTCCAGTGCTGTTGTAACTTCAAATGGTCACTAAACGAATGGTTGTAAGTTGAGGATTATTTGTACTTTCTCGGATTTCTAGTGAGTCGTTTAAGAAAGCCCAAATGGGAAAGCTCTTCAGATAGCAATTCTGCAGACTTTTTGTTTGATTTCTTTCCTGTGAAGGGATTGAACTGGAGCCACACGATCCTTTATCATCAGCCTCACTGCCTTTTAATGACAGTGAGTAGGACATGACCAAGCATTCGGATGGTAAGCAGTCACTATGATGGCAGCAAAGTGAGCATCGGTTGTGTGGAATGCTGCTTATCTCACATAGAAAACACAAACTTGCCCAAAGTACTTTGCTAGATTCTTCATATCCCGACATAATTGGTGCTCTCAATAGGCTTGGGGCAAATGACCAGCTTTTATTATGCTTAAGAGAAAGACTAAGAAATCAACAGTGAAACCAGCTCCCTAGTAGGATGAACCAGAGGCTAAACATGTATTTAGGAATGAGTATTTTTCTTTCATGTCAGATATGTTTTTGTTTGGTCAGGTTATTGGAAAGTTTGTCAAAGCAGAAGAAAGGAGGCCTTTCTAAGTTGAAACTTTCTATTTTCAAACCATGAGCCAGAGAACAGAAAGATGTCTAACATCCAGATTTGATACTGGCTGGCTCAGCTACCATGCCAAACAACAAATCTGGCTTGTTTATAACATCTTGCTTAGTTGGTTTTCAGCATTATTATTTTTTAAAAAACAACCCAGTGTTTTCCATCCTTGGCAATCTAAGATGTATGGATTTCAATTCCCAGAATTCTCCAGCTAGCATCAAGTACACCTATCTTAAGATTGCCAAGGCTGGGAAATGCCGCTCTTAACACACACACACAAACACAAACACACACAGACACACACACACACACACACATCTTTTTCCATCAGAGAGAAAAAGTTGGCCATATACCGAATCAGCGGAGTAAAACATATTCAAACGTAAGGTCTACTTTTGCTTTATATGAAGTGATAGGAGAAAGTCATAAAGATATATGCATCCATAATCATCCTGGAGATTGTCATCATGGCCTTTGAACAGACATTGGGAGAGAGGACTATTTGAAAAAGCCACTAATGTCTGATTTTTGAATTTAATGCATGATGGTCATTGTTTCCAATGAGTCCCTGCTGCTTAAGTTCCTATGCCGATCTAAGTTTAGTAAGTCAGCTGCTACTGAAAAAAATGAGACCAGATGACTTTTTACCTTGTCATCCTAATGGCCCATGAAGCATTGGTTGTGGCAGCCTGAAACAAATTGATAGGTGTGTAATTTGCAGGCTACCAGATGTGAATTCCCACTTTTTTCACTTGTTCTCTTGTTTTTAAATAATAATTTAAAAAGCAAAGTCTACTAGATCAGGAGTGTCAAACTTGCATTGTCACATTGTCATCACATGACATATTGTGACTTTCTCCCCCTTCGGCAAAATGGGGGTGGGCGTGGCCAGCGTGTGACGCATCCGGCCTGTGGGCTGCAGGTTTGACACCACTGTACTAGATATTATCAATTGAAGGGGGATGTCTAATTGCTTCTTTTCTGTGCACTAGACTTTTGTTGTAATATATGAAGCAATAACAAGAATAGTTAGCAGCAATGAGGTTCCATACATCCTAGTCAGCCTGAGCAATTGCAGTTAAATCTGTTTCTGAGTGCTTTCTGCTGAAATGACTATAAGAATTAATCCATGTCTTTAAGTTTTCTCCATCTGTTTTACTAAAGTAGTTGACATCAGCATTGTCTTGTTGGTTAGTTGCCTGCATCTTCCACCCAAGTCATGGACCCTCCGTTCCTTTATCTCTCTCTAAGGTTCAGCTTCCAACTACAGAGTCAGAAAGCACCAATATAAGAGAGTTAATATGATACATCAGAAATTTCCGATTGTTTCAATACACATCTCTATGTAACATGTATTTTGCCCCAAACTGGCATGTCTTTTCAGCCTTTCAGAGTATCTTCGATGTCATCCAAACGCTTACGGAAGATAGCATCGAAAGTCATGATCTGTACTCCATCCTGAACAAACTGGGAATCGGCATGAGTGAAACAGAATTCCAGGAAATGCTACAGAATGTACATGTGGCAGGTGAGACTCTTCGGTTCTTTTGGAGTTACATCTTTATTCTGATCTGGCCCAAGAGTAACAGCAGAAGCCTTATATAATAATTGCTTTTGTGTGAATTTGTACAAAGAAAAGGCTATATTTTTAACTAAAGAAGCTACTCTTCTAGCATCAGAATCATACCAGAGGTGGTATACAGCAGGTTCTGACCAATTCTGGAGAACCGGTAATGGAAACTTTGAGTAGTTGGAGAACCACTAAATACCACCGCTGACTGGCCTCACCCCCATCTATTCTCTGCCTCCCAAGTCCCAGCTGATCAGGAAGGAATGGGGATTTTGTAGTAACCTTCTCCTGGAGTGGGGAGGGAATGGAATTTGACAGTATCCTTCCCCTGCCATGCCCACCAAGTCACGCCCACAGAACCGGTAGTAAAAAAAATTGAATCTCACTGCTGAATTATACCATACCATAATAACCAGTAAATTTTAGTGCTACCCTTTTTATTGCAAAGTTGTAAAGGTGACCCCCAAATAACCTATATTTAGGCAGATGAAGCCATTCCACAGATAAACCAGTATACCCTGTTAGATACCAGAATCAGTTACAATGGTCTACACCAAGGTCCTCTGTTCTGGCAGGAACAGAGATTCAACCTGATTGGTCGAAGGGTCTGACAGCTCCCTATAAAAGGGCTGCTGTCAGACTGAACCTTCGCTGGATTGTACATAGTTGTTTCAGAGTTAATAAAGAGCTGTTGCTGCCTAAGCCTGAATGTGCCTTTCCTTTACCCAATCTAACATACCCAATCTAATATTTTATGTTGTGGTTGTTGTTGGGTCTATTTCCACGTACCATGGCTCTCTTTGACAGTTAGAATGGTTAATTAACGGTTAATCAGTGGAACAGCTTGCCTCCAGAAGTTGTGAATGCCCCAACACTGGAAGTCTTTAAGAAGATGTTGGATAGCCATTTGTCTGAAATGATATAGGTTTCCCTGCCTAGGCAGGAGGTTGGACTAGAAGGCCTCCAAGGTCCCTTCCAACCCTGCTATTGTATTGTATTGTATTGTATTGTATTCTGAGCAGTTTCCTGAGCATTTGATAATAATTCACAGTTCATTTGAAATAAAAATAAAGCTTAAAAAATCTACAAACTTCCAGCTAGTAGTAGTAGTAGTTATTAAATATCAGGTAATAACTGGACAGACCACAGCAACAGTTAACTGGTTTATTTAACGTTAGTAACTGAACTGAGAACAAGCCGGTTGACAGCTATTTATATTCTCCAGCTGTCAAGCCGGTAACCAATAGGAGCTTGTAGCTCGTGCCGCCCTGTAAACTGTTTGGATTGTCCAATCCTGAGCGAGCGTTGGCAAGGCTTCTCTAGCGCCACCTGCTGGTGGACGCTCTGAGTATATAACAGTAGTAGTAGTAGTAGTAGTAGTAGTAGTAGTAGTAGTAGTAACAAGAACAATTTCAATTTTTAAAATATTATTATAAAATTTTATTCATTAAACATGACACTCAGTCAACTGAACATTTAAAAATGTACCAGTCAATTATACTTGTGATACATTTTTAAATGTTCAGTTGACTAAGTTTCATGTTTAATGAATTATTATTATTATTAACAATAACAACAATAACAACAATAACAACAATAACAACAATAACAACAATAACAACAATAACAACAATAACAATAACAACAACAATAACAACAACAATAACAACAACAACAATAACAACAACAACAACAATAACAATAACAATAACAATAATGAAGAAAGGACTGAAAATTTCCCACTTGGTGTACATGGATGATTTGAAGCTGTTTGGTAAAACAAAAGCTGAACTGAATTTATTAATTGAAAGCAAAAAAGAATTTAGCCAAGACATTGGTATGCAGTTTGGAATTGACAAATGTGCAACAATGTCAACCAAGGCAGGCAAGGTCCTAGAAGATGATGGAATACAACTTGAGAATGAAGAAATGATAAAGGCAGTAAAACCAGAAGAAGGCTACAAGTACTTGGGGATTTTAGAGGCCTCTGACTTAATGCATAATAAAGACAAGGAATTAACCTCAGCCAAGTACATTTGACGAATTCGCAAGATATTAAAGTCCAAACTGAGTGGAGGAAACATCATAAAAGCCATAAATACTTGGTCTATACTGTAATTCGATACTCTGCAGGAATAATTGACTGGACCCAGATGGAGTTGGACAATTTGGACAGAAAAACAAGGACGCTTATGACAATGAATCATGCTTTGCACCCTAAAAGTGATGTTGACCGATTGTATCTACCAAGAGCAGAGGGTGGTTGAGGACTCCTACATGTAAAGCAGACTGTGGAAGAAGAAAGACACAGCTTGAATGATTACATCCAGAAAAGTGAAGAACCAATGATTAAGGAAGTAAATAAAGGAGGCCTTTTGAAGACAACTAAGTTAAAAGCTGAATATAAGAAAGAAGTAATTGAGAAGCGAGCTGAAATTTGGAAAAGCAAAGCTATGCATGGCCAATACTTGAAAAGTATTGAAGGCAAAGCTGACCAAAAACTAACTTGGAACTGGTTAAGATCAGGAGTACTGAAAAAAAGAAACAGAAGGCTTTATTTTGGCAGCTCAAGAACAAGCCTTAGCCACAAACTGCACGAAGGCAAAAATTCAACATGTTACCACCAATAGCAAATGCCGCCTCTGTAATGAGAAAGATGAGACAGTCGACCACTTGATCAGCGGGTGCAGCAAAATTTCACAAACTGACTACCTACAATGCCATGACTGCGTTGCTAAGATTATTCACTGGAAATTGTGCCAAAAGTTTGGATTTGAGTACAGCAAAAACCACTGGGACCATCAGGTTGAGAAGGTTTTAGAGTATGAGAAAGGCAAAATCTTGTGGGACTTCAGAATCCAGACTGACAGGCACTTGGCATACAACACACCTGACATAACAATAATTGAAAAGAAAAAAAGTATGGTTCATTGACATTGCAATACCTGGTGATTCACGAATTGAAAATAAACAGCAAGAAAAAATCACAAAATACCGGGACTTGCAAATTGAGGTTGAGCGGCTGTGGAAAAAGAAATCATGTGTTGTCCCAATTCTAATTGGAGCCCTTGGAGCAATACCTAAAAGGCTACCTCGCTTTTTGAAAATTCTAAATTTACCTGACTTGAACATTCTGACTTTACAAAAAACCACCCTACTTGGAACAACTTATATCCTCCGACGTTACCTTAACAGTTCCTAAGTCCTTGGTTAGGACTCAAGTTGTTAGGCTACCAACTAGCCCCAAAGGCTGTGAATCTCACCAAAGATGATGATGATGATGATGATGATGATGATGATGATGATAATAATAATAATAATAATAATAATAATAATAATAATAATAATAATAAGAAGAAGAAGAAGAAGAAGAAGAAGAAGAAGAAGAAGAAGAAGAAGAAGAAGAAGAAGAAGAAGAAGAAATATCAACAAATTGCTGCTTCCTGTAATAACACCAGTGGAAGTGCAAAAAACTGCGCTACTCAGAACATCTTATATTTTAAGAAGATACTTGGTTGATACCTAGGATGCTGGCAGCAACCCGTATCAACCAATAGCACCAGTCAATGGTATTTGTGTTGCATTTTTGAATGTTCAGTTGACTGGGTTTCATGTTTAATGAATAAATGATAATAATAATAATAATAATAATAATAATAATAATAATAATAATAATAATAATAATAATAATAATAATAATAATAACAACAACATCAACAGTAACAACAACAATAATATAAAAATAATAAAAATAATAATAAAAATGAAGTTACAAGAAACAATTGATGAAAAGGCTCCATCTGAAAGACCAAGAACATTTCTGCCAGAATTTCATCTCCACATTGTCATAGCTGCAAAACGGGACCCAGAGATCATTGCAAATGACCAATTGAAAAATGTATGTGATACTGACAAGATTTCCATAGCTTCACAATATAATATTGCTTATACAATAATAATTTGTGTCAGAGAGTTATTAGAACATTTTTGCCAACCTGACTCCAAAAGCCATTGTGTAGCGTATGGAAAAGGAAACCTTGATAAGCTCAAAGTGTTTTGAGACAAAGTGTTTTTGGAATGATATAACAAAACTGAACTATTTGACCACAATTACACAAGATGTATTTGGAGAAATAAAAGTGAAGCATTTGCAGAAAGGGGATATCTTGACAACTGTAAAATATAAAGTGGTTTTATCATACTTTGGAGGTGTCAAGAGCCAACAGTACAACCAATAATGTACAGGCATAAAAATAATAATGGATTCAACTAAATATTGACATATCATAGAAGTTAATGTTTACTGTTGCTGAAGAAACTGAAGATAGAAAGAAACTGGATATTTCAACAAAACGATCTGACCAAATCAGCCACAAAGAACTTACAGGAAAGAAATTGGTTTATTTCTTAATAGGATCTTTTCAGTTCCCAAACTTTTATATTATTAAAAAAAATATCTAGGGAGATCTCAAATATGACCATGCATGGAGACATAAAAATATTTCTTAGCAAGAAAAGTTCCACAAGAAAAAAAAAAGGGGGGGGGGGACAATCCAAAGCAAGAATAGAAGAACTACAGAAAATTGATTGAAAGCTATAATTTCTACCAAAGAAGTTGTTACAAATATTAAGCATAAAAGTGAATACTCCTTATTTTGAATCAGTAAAGAACTGCTCTTATATGGTAAAGTACAATCAAATTTGCACAACAATATTATATTTAACATATAGCCCATATTGAGCCCATATATCAGTTTATTTCCAGATTCATTGATGTATAGAATTTGTCAGGACAGAGGTTGGGGCTAAACTTTTACATGTGGTTATAAAAACCCTTGACCAATATAGAGTTAGGAAACTTTACTTCCCAGATAACATTGAACTGCAGTTCCCAAAGTTTATGACTTGTTTTCATATTGGCTTAGATTGATACAGTTTAGAATCTAGTAATCACTTGAAGACCCACATTTCCTTCAACCTCCTCTAAAGATCAATCGTATTATGTATAAACCCCAGTAAATGAGTACTTGTAACATGTTTGCAAATTGGCATTGCAGAAGACGGGACAGTGAATTTTAACAGCTTCATATCCGAAATGGAGAAAATGTATTTCTTGAGTGAATTTGCAAGTGAGTAAACCAAAACACTGTTTTCAGGCCTGGGGAGGGATATGGTAGATTTTCAATTCAGTCTCCATTTTTGTACTCGCTTAAACCTAAAACCAGACCAGGTAGAATTTTATCCTGCTCTAGTGCATCCGCAAGGCAGGGTGACAAAAGTCAAGATAGTGGCTATGACCATGTGATTGAAACCTACTCCATGTGACACCCATAAAGGTGAGTGGCAGTGAGTGAACAGTTGCAGCCTCTTGACTTTTTCAATCCACCACAATGATGTGTCATCAAATAATTTAAATGCTCTTGATCTAAAAAAGTTATGTTTCAGCTCCAAGGGTTGGGAGTCCCCATCACATTAGAATTCTAAATTGAGAAAAGAATTTCCAGGGCAAAAAGGTATTTTTAAATCAATATAACACAAAACTTCTCACTTATCAAAAGCACAAGAGCTTCGTGCCTCTTAAAATTCCACAAATTGTTAGAACACAATGTTTTTAACTCACATTTCTGCTGGGAGATTTTCCAACAATTTATCAATGGCGATTGTCATTAGTAGCAGCCACTTTCATCTTGATTTTTTATAGGATTAATTTTTAAAATTATATCTTTGTACCCTCATTCCAAAGCAAGCATGAAGGTAGGAGATAGTAGCAGCTGCCAAAAATGAGAAAAAGGGAATGTCTGCAGAACTTTATTCATTTATTTATTTAATTTATATGCCACCCATCTCACTGTTGAAACAGCTCCGGGTGGCTTACAAAATGAAAAAAGATAAATATAAAAGAGTGAAATTAGTAAGAATTAAATGAAGACCAAAAACTTGGAGTCAGACAGCAGAGTAGTGGGGTCCTTTCTCTTACCCACCCATCATCCACCTCGAGTGTAGGGTGCAACTATCAGAGTGAAATTTCTATAAAGGACACTCCTTGAGAGAAGAAAAAAAAGTAACATTTTCTCAGGATGAGAAAGGGCTGGAAACTCACATTTCAGATAAGACAGAATATAGCAACTGAATTGTACATCTTGATGGATCTGGGACAACATAAACTGAGGAATGGCTCACTTCACCAAAAAAAAATTGCTCCTCTGATTCTTAGCCAGCAAAACCGAAAGATTTTTATCAATTGTTTATGTTCTCTTCAATTTTCATTCTTCATCTTTGGTGGCAGCATAGATAGCATTTAGTGACAAGATGTTGGACATGTTTGCAATTTTGCAGTTTTGAACCACACCATTCGAGCCATCGACAAGATAGAAGAAAACAAGATGGTTCTGCATGATCTTCCTTCCTTTATTAGAAATATGAGTATCCAGCTAAAGGAAAATGCATTAGAAGAAGCCTTAAAACAGGTTGCTATTGACAGTGAGTACAAAATAAAGTATTTTCATCCATATCACCAGAATACCCAGCAGATGTTGTATAGATAATCCTCTTTTAACTACCATAGTTGATATTGGCAACTCCATCACTAAAATCATTAAGCATGACATTATATGATTGCAGTGGGCTGACCTCTGCCACGTTCATTAGGTCAGACCTCATGTGTGATTTTATTACTGGCTTCTAGTTGGAAACCAGCTATGAAGTACACAAATGTCAATCACATGCCTGTGGGACATTGCAATGGTTTTAAATATCCTATGGTTCTTAAATGTTCAAATTTTAATTATATGACTACAGGGACACTGTGACAGTTGTCAGTGCAAGGGCTGGTCATAAAGTTATTTTTTTCAATACCATTGTAAACTTTGAACAAATACTAAACGGAGCAGTCCTTAAACAAAGTTTACCTGTAACAAAGAACTATTGAATTGTTCTACACAAGCGTCTGAGGTGACAATGACACAATCCCAAGTGTCGGCATCCCAGAAAGTAGCCCTCAACCCATTCTAATATTAATGATTAAGGCTTTTCCTATTACATTGTTAAAAATTTAGAGGGTGGGCCTGGGTATTTTCCCTATACTATTATTAATTTCACGGATAAATGCTTCAAAGCTTCACGTGTGTTGAGAATGTGTCTTCCTTCCTGAAGGGTAGTCCTTTTCATAGGTGAAACCAAAGCCTAATGAATTTATGGTTTCCTTGCACTATTAACTTTTGCACAACTTTGTGTGCTCAATAACAGTTCTTTTCTATTTCTACTTCTTATGCTTCTATTTCCAAGAATCAACTGACATGGTAAAAATATTAAATTTGTTCCTATTCTCCACTTCACTCCTCCTCCTCCTCCACTGATTCATATATAGTAAAAGACAACAAAGCCCTGCTAAGAATACTTAAGATTAAGTGCCCTTGTAAAATCTGCAGGCATTGAAAAATGCCACAAAGAAACATTCAGTGGGTTTTTTTATTTGTCTGGTTTATTACTGCATGACAATCTACTACATTGGCAAAGTATCCTGTTCCATTAGGGTCCAAGAAAAGTCTTTTCTCCTAAATTAATGCCAGAGATCTCAAGTGTAAAAGGCCTATATTTCTTCCATTGGCCTCCCTTCTCCTTGCCCTTTATTTTCAAAAGTATACCTTATCTATTTATGGAGCTATCATCTGTCTACGTGCCTATCAGTCTTTCATCTATCCTACTCTTGGCTTGCAGGTAAAGGAAAAATCATTGTGAAAGACTTCATTGAAATTCTTACCCGCAGTCCCCAATTTAAAGAACTGTCTGGTAAGTTAGACTGATCTTTGAGAAAGAGAGGGATAGAGATGTAGCTGAGACTTTCAGCCTTCCTACGCAATCATTTTAATAAATTTCTTGCACTGCATGGACCTTACATTGTATGTATCCCCTACAGTTGTATGATGATACTTAATATCCCCAGAGGCATTTAATCAAGCTTATAATACAGTTATATGAAAATCAGATAAAGATCATATCCAATGTGCTAATTATGGTCCGATTTGACTGATTAATGTTGATACAAAGCTCTTAGGGACAGTTCTAGAAAAAGGTATACAGCAAGTGCTACTGTTATTAAAAATGATCAAGTAGGGTTTGTAAAAACTAGACGAGCAACAGACAATAGGTTAGTTATAGATGTAATAGCCTTGTATAAAAATGAAGACCAATTTGTAACCTTGTTGTTAGACACTGAAAAATCCTTTGAAAAAAAATATAGGCAGTGCATCAGGGGTGGGTTGTTCGAAGCATTACTGCCGGTTCAGTACATGTAAAACTTTTGCCGGTTCCAGTGACCCACCCTGCCACACCACTATCACTTTGGCCGAACTAGTAGATCAAAATGTTATGAATTCCCCACATCTAAACTAAACATTTTCTGCTACTTCCTCATTATTTAGCAGAATTGTACATGGATATCTACTTCAATGCAGGGACGTGCGGTCAGGGGAGGCAGGGGAGGCAGGGCCTCACCTCTATTCATGAAATAATAGTATATAATATTATATACTATTTGTGTTGTAATTGTACTGATAAATAAATAAAGTAAATAACACAAATACATATATATATATAATTATTATTATTATTATTATTATTATTATTATTATTATTATTATATTATTATTATATTATTATTATTATTATTATATACATCCGTCCGTCCGCGCCCTGGAACTGAGGAGGCAGAAATGTCGGCGCCTCCGGATGACGAAGGCACGAAAGCGACAGTCGCTTTCATGCCTTCGTCATCCGGAAGCGCCAACAACATTTCTGCCTCCGCCCTCCGCAGCTCCCGGGCGCGCCCGGACGGAGGTAGCCAGAATGGCGCCGAGGCAGTCTGGCGGGCGAGCGACCGAGGATCAGGCTGCCTCGCTCACTCTTCCATCCGGCTGGACGGATGTAGCTACAGCGACGCCGAGGAAGTCCAGGCGGACGAAAGAGCGAGCGAGGCAGCCTGATCCTCGGTCGCTCGCCCGCCGGACTGCCTCGGTGCCATTCTGGCTACCTCCGTCCGGGCGCACCCAGGAGCTGCGGAGGGCGGAGGCTGCACTTTTACCCCGCTCAAGCCTTGCCACCTGCATGGGAAGCCGCCTGAATGGGAAATGGGAATGGGAAGCGCAGCCGCCTGAATGGGAAAGTAACGAAAGGGGCAGCGAGGGCGGGCGGGAAAGCAACAAAAGGGGCAGCGAGGGTGGGTGGTGGCTGCAGGCGGCAAGGCTTGAGCGGGGTGAAAGCGCAGCCCCTTTCGTTGCTTTCCCATTCACCCTTCTCAAGCCTTGACCGAGGGAGCTGGGGATCGGGCTTTGGGTTGGTGGGAGACCTTGAAGGAGTGGGGGGGAAGGGACTGGTGCCGGTGGAGGAAGCAATGCTACGCGGATCAGTGCACTCCACGGTCCCCTTAATGTTCACTCACGAAGGCGGAGAATGGGACCACGTGTGCTGGAGGCTGAGGCTGCCTCAGCCTCCTGCACACGTGGTCCCATTCCCCGCCTTCCTGATGACGTCACCAGCCTCACCAGGCATAACCCTCACCGCACGTCACTGCTTCAATGTTGCTTTTAATGTTTGTATGGAACCCTTGGCTTCTATTATTAGACAACATGGGGAGATTTACAGAGTAGTATGTAGTTGACCATTAGTTGAGCATTAACTGGTTCTATTTGCAGGTGATAGTTTTCTGATCTTCTTCTATTTATTTCTAAACCTCATACTACTATTCCAATATTGATATAAATGATATTTAGCAAAACATTCTTCCATCTTTCCCAGGATTAGAGTCTTCTCCAGAGAGCTAGATCTTCACATATTGTGTCAAAAATGGGATAATTTGAACTTGGTCATTTATGCTTTAAGTGAAAATTATGAGTTCATTTGTTTAATGATCTATTTGTTTGTATCTCACGATGCTTCTTCAACACCAAAATTCAAAAAATGACAATATTCTTCCTGTGTTGCTTATTGTACTAGTTATTATTTGGGGGGGGGGGGTCTTCTAAGCGTCCCCTTCATTTCTAATAAATGCAGTACTATTGGTTCCCTTATTCTAAACCAATTTGCTCTGCATGCAAATCAGGATCTGGTGAATTATATAAGTATTCTAACTCATTATATGGAAGGTCCTGAATTCTGATTGAGTCCAGAATTCAGTTTGTAGTGTGTCATCCAAAAGAATACAGTAGGTATATTTACTGATAACTCCCTAAAATAAAATGTAAATTTGTCTTACCCCTCAGTGATGAAAGATACCATTCAAGCACTCAACAATATTAAAGAGAAGAAAGTTTCTCTGAAGCACCTCAAAACCACCCTTCAGAAGATGGGCATTCATTTATACCCACAGGAGTTTGAGGAGCTAATTCAGATGATTCCAGCTGACAGTAAGTACTGCTGGAAGCACTCTTCTCAGATTCTTAGCACTACCAGTAATCTCTTCAAAAAGCATCTCTCTTAAGGTAAAGATTTCTGTAACCCAAGTAATCTCTTGACGATTATATGGATACATACATATAGTTTTCTATAAACATACAGAAAATGTCCACCATTGTCTTCTGGACTTTTTTTTAACATTCCAGCATTGTTGACTCTTTCTGACTCATTATAGAAAGGTTTTGGATGTTTGGACTTAGTTAATACTATAATGGCAGATCACCAGAAAATCTGACAGCTGTAGGCTAGAATCTGTGATCCAGAGGTATTTGCTGCTTTTGCTATATAGTTCTTCTATTCTGGTAAGAGTTTTTAGATTGTGGAGGGATCTAAGTTTGAAAAATAAAATTTAAGAATAATGTAGCAAAAAAGCATATCCTTGGTGGGGGGAGGCATATGCATTGCAATCTGTATAGAAAAGAGGCAGAAAACTGTCCAATTCACCTTAAGAGTCATTTGCCCTTATCTAACTGTAAGCAATTACCAATCACTAGTTGAGAAGATTCCTGTGCATAGCCTTTCAGCAATAAATTACTTTAATTGAATCTCCTCTTATACCTAGTGTTTTGTGCCTGACATTAACCCCCATTGACTCTCACTTGCGGATGCCACTGGATATCGATCTCACCACACATATATAGATAAGATAACCCTCTATGAACCAGCTATATAAAGAAAAATATCTTTATTTATAATTGTATGGATTTCATATTCGACATAAAAGACAAATGAAAAAGGAGAAAAAGGAAAAACAGAAAAGTGCAAGAAATAAAAAATCTATAAGTGACTTCCAACCATCTTTCAAATTGATAATTACGTTCTTATTGTCCATCTCCCCTCTTAAATATTTTAGAAATTTCTTTAGTCTTTGTTTAATCCACATATTTCTTAGTTTTCAAATCCATAAATATCAACTCATTTTTTCTTCTTTCAGCAAAAGGTCAGTATAAAGTTTCCAAACAGTTTCTATTGTTTGTTCTCTGACCAAATTGGTCACTTTCATCAGTTCTGCCAATTCTGACACAATTTTATCCACTCCACTACTGTCGGAATTTCATTAGTCCCCCTTCATAAATAAGAGGGGGAAATTTTAGATTAACTGTATTCATTTTTCAGGAGAAGGAAAAGTTGACATTGTGCAAGTCATAGAGAAGATTTTCAAACTAGAGCGTTTTTCAGACGTTGAAGGTGAGTTGAAACAGGGCAGGTTATTTCTTTGATAGAAATAGCAAAGGAAAAAATGGTATTGAGTGGCCATACCACTAGTGTAATCCACCTTTAAACTTACTTATATAGCTTCCCAGAAGGGGAACATTGAATAGTGAAAAAATAGAAGCACAATATACTAAAGAGTCCATTTAAAACAATGAATTTTGTTGAGATAATGAGGAGGAGGAGGAGGAGGAGGAGGAGGAGGAGGAGGAGGAGGAGGAGGAGGAGGAGGAGGAGGAGGAGGAGGAGGAGGAGGAGGAGGAGATACATCAACAAATTGCAGCTTCCTGCAATAATATCAGTGGAACTGGAAAAAATGTGCTGCTTGGAACATTGTATATTTTAAGAAAACACTTGGTTGATACCTAGAATGCTGGCAGCAACCCGTATCAACCATTAGCACCAGTCAATGGTATTTGCGATCCATTTTTGAATGTTCAGTTGACTGAGTTTCATGCTTAATGAATAAAGTATATTATTGTTATTCCCACCAATAATTCTATGCCAGTTTCATCAGCATTTGGGGGACAGCTAGATTTTCACTGCTTTCCTAAAGGACAGCCGTTTCTTATTTTACCAATTCTTAAGAAGACTATAATACTGGGAATGGTGGAAGGGAAAAAAAAGAGAATGATCACTAGTAAAATGGATGAAATCTACTACAGTGGTGATAGGGAGCATCCGTGCAGAACAAAAAGGACCAAACTTGTACAGATCTTCCTAGAGAAGATCTATCAACATGGCTGCTAAAAGTTACATTGACATGATGGCACAAAATATATTTCTGACAATACAAACTAGTGTGCAGACTTTTGAGTCACACTAATGAGGAACACAAATCAAGTGATGGTGCTGTCACACTTTAGTGGTCAGTCTTAGCGTCTGAGTTTATTGACAACGTTATCTTGTTTCTGAAAGTTTTGAGTGAATACGAAGACCACTGCTTCTCTGGAAGTTGTTGAAAATGTCATATCTTCTTCCAAATTGTGCCTCTATCGGTTTGAAAATTTAAAATGAATAAGGCCTCATGGTCACTTATACCTCTGATCCTGGATGAAGTTTTTGCAGAACTTGCACTCTATGATTATTATCAGCATGGAATCTGAAAATAGATTTTGCTTTTGAATCTAAAACATAGACTTCTTTGAAATATGCCCAAGAGAAGGCAAGATTAATTCCAAATTTGGAAGTGGGATTCTTGATTGTTGAATCTTAATTAATTGTTATAAGCATAAATAAACCAGGAAAGTTTTAATGACATGTGTTAGGCACAAATAAACTAGGACAGATTATTAAAATAATTTTCAATCAAATAGTATCTTATGTCATGTACATGTAACATGTTTAACTGCATAAATCCTAATTATTATTGCCAGCCTTTTGAGATAGACCAGGTCAGAAAACAGCCTCCTCAAAAATCACTGAAACCCTATTTTACTTGTAACAGAAGTAACAGAATTTTGGAAGCCTAAATATGTTTTTCCTTTCCTCCCTCTTAAAACTAGAGGAATTAAGGAGAAGCCTGTCTAAGAGTCTTTTTAATATTTTTGCTATGTCCCAAGCTAAAAATCTGTTGCTGAAGAGTTCTTACATTATTATCTCTTTGGCTTTCTACAGTTATACAATTCAGCTTTTCATAGTGTGAAATATGAATTGTTGGGTTTAAATTTTAGTTGGTGTAAAATACATACAGTGATAGGAGACAATGCCATAGGAAAAATACAGTAAGCTAGAAAAGCAAATATTTTTAAGAAGTCTAATCTTATTTCTCCCTCTGCCCTCTTCATAGTTGTGAATTATATCATTGAGATTATTAACCAATTCAAGGAAATAGAGCTGAATGTTTCTGAAGTGGAGAACTCCTTCAATAATATTGGAATTCATTTAACCAAGTCAGAATTAATGCAGGCCACTGAGACTTCGTCAGATTCTGGTGAGAATTTTGCTCCTGCTCTGTTTTTGTGAATATCTGCTCAACATCTTGCTCAGAAGAAGGAGTTTGGCAGGAGTCTACTAGGGAAACTAGAGTTGAAATAATCCTTTCAAAAGTTGGTGTTGGAATACATGTAAAAATAATTATGGATCAACTGATTTGATCAATTGTGCATAGGCTTGGTAGATGTCATGTATATTTTGGGCCCTTCTTTAATACTGGAATTCCAAGTCACTTCGCAAAGCAACTAATCGCTTATAAACATTTTCTTGATCAGCCACTCATTACACATACAGAGAGAGAGACAGACAGACAGACAGAGAGAGAGGAGAGAAAGAGACAGAGACAAAGAAAGAGACAGAGAGAACAAGTAGTGGAAATTTTGAATAGTTCGGAGAACTGGCAAATAGCACCTCTGCCTAGCCCCAGACTGGGGTGGGATTGGAGATTTTGCAGTATCCTTCTCCTGCCACGCCCACCAGCCACACCCACAGAACCGGTAGTAAAAAAAATTGTATTTCACCTCTGGTGTAAACTAACCCTATCCTGCAGTGCTAAAGATGCTGGTGGTAGGCAGAAACCTCCTCGTGTGGGTATGGCATTCCCACAATGGCCTTTTTCTGAATGACAATACACTCTCCATCAATTGGGTGAAAGTATCTGCATCATGGGATGCAGTGGCTCAGTGACTAAGCTTCTCAATCAAAAAGGTTGGCAGTTCAGCGGTTCGAATCCCTAGTGTCGCATATGGAGGGAGCTCCCATTACTTGTCCCAGCTTCTGCCAACCTAGCAGTTCGAAAGCATGTAAAAGTGCAAGTAGAAAAATAGGATCCACCTTTGGTGGGAAGGTAACAGCATTCTGTGTGCCTTTGGCATTTAGTCATGCTAGCCACATGACCACGGAGAGATCTTCAGATAGCGCTGGCTCTTTGGCTTTGAAACCACCACCCCCTAAAGTCAGGAACAACTAGCACATATGTATGAAGGGAACCTTTACCTTTATCTTCATCATGCTCTCCAAGTTCCAAGCATGTCCAACAACCTAAAAAGCCTTTTGGCCTTTGCCCTGACCCCAAGAAATTCACAAGAGGATAAAATAAATTTAACATTAGTACAATGCTAACTAGCAAAGGACAAATAGCAACAAAACCCAAGATATCTGTAGGATCTAACCTTGAAAAAGTCTGGTGGCTCAAAATTGTGTTGCTCTTGTTCTGAAGAGTCTCTGAGGAATAGTGAGCTATTTTCTCCCTGTAGCATTTTGATTCTGTTTCCTCTGCCCTTCATGTGACTATTTGATGCCGTTGAAACTTGAATACTGAGGAATTGATGGCATAGAAATGGAAATAAGCAAGTGAGTTTGAGTTACCATTTGGAAATAGGCTTCCAATGCCATCACACCTGCACTGTTGGGCATACCCTGTGTTTTCTTTTGTGGGAGGGGGAGCAGATTGTAATTTCCTAGATTCACCTTTGCTTCATTCATTTATCATTTATACTTTCTTAGAAATTCCTGGCAAAGAAATATGGGTTATCATCTAACCCAGGGGTCTCCAACCTTGGCAACTTTAAGACTTATGGACTTCAATTCCCAGAATTCCTCAGCCAGCAAAGCTAAGGAGTTGAAGTCCACAAGTCTTAAAGTTATCAAGGTTGGAGACCCCTGATCTAACCCTTTGTTAAACTACTTCTGGTGAAAATAATACATATATTGTATATTTTTAAACTTCTGTCTTTCCTGTATTTCTGAGCTGATTTCCTGACTGTAACACATGACAGACAATCTTCCATTTTATGTGATGTTATTATCTATGATTCATTATGCTGCAACAATATTAATAGCACATTTGGTTGGTCTGATAACATTTAATGGTTTCCTTTTTCTTCTTTTAGTAACTGGCGAGACCGTGGATGTTAAAGAACTGATATCAGCTATGAAAGAAACTAGACGGTTTAAAAATTATACCGGTAAAGTTTTAGGAATGTGTTACATGGGTAGCTCTATGTGAGCTCTTTTCTGTGGGATTTATATGCAACTTTTCCACATCAGCTGATAATATGTACTCAGTCAGTCCTTTTTTTAAATGTATATAGTAGTTCATGTTGCACAAGGGACTCTAGGTGGCATACAAGGATTTTAAAAAACAAAACTCTTACACTGTATCAGACATCCAGTGACATAATACAATAATCCCACTTATAGGCAGAAAAAAATACATCAACAATCACAACACTCAACTAACCTGACCCAAATACCTATGAAAACAGCCAGTTCTTCAATGCCCTACAAAAGTCTAAAAGGCTTCGGACCATCCAAGTCTCCAGGGGGGATGATATTCCATAGGATGGGCGTGACCACCAAGAAAACATGACTCCAGAAATGTTGATAGAAAGAAACTGAACCATGCCTTTGCTAGATCTAGTGGGGCAAGTAGAAACAATGGGAGAAAGGTGCTCCTGTCCTACACGTAGCCTGGCATATCATGAAGGTTTTATAGGTGATTACCATCTGGAAGCTTACTGGGAGCCAACACAGCTTGTAGAGCAGTGATTTTACATGGGTATAATGAGAAATGCCAAAATAGCTGCATTCGGGACCAGCCACCGTTTTTGAATGCTCTTCAAGGGTGTCTCCATATGGAGTGCATTATAATAATCCATAAGAGAATTTTTTTTCCAGATTTTTTTTTATTTTTTTTATTCTCTTACATAGCATTTTAAGTATACATTCACATAGTTGTTATTCTTCTATACATTTATCATTCTTATACATTTGCTATTTCATTTAATAGGTTATAATATACAATTTGGGTTGCTTTATTTAACATCCTTTCTTCCTGTTGTAACACCACCTCATTTTCCCTTTCTTTTCTCCCTCCCTCCCTTCCATAAGAGAAGTACTTAAGGTCTGAGTCACTCTGAATAGGACCTCTCTATTGTGTGCACAACTGTCACACAAAACATCTGCAAAAGCTCCCCTGGCCATAGCGACCCTTCATGCAGGAGGACACCCAAACTGTGCACCAATCCTGATTGGGGTAGAATACCCCTACAAGAGTTAGTTGGAAAATTTTTAGAACCAGGGGTTTTAAAACTCATTGAACCAAAACCTCTTCTTCCCCCATCCAGATTCTCACAGCTTCCAGGCATCTAGGAAAAGAGTTGCTAGGCCTGGGGGGGGGGGGAGAGAGAGAGAGAGAGAGAGAGAGGAGAGAGGAGAGAGGGAGAGAGGAGAGAGAGAGAGAGAGAGAGAGAGAGAGAGAGAGAGAGAGAGAGAGAGAGAGAGAGAGAGAGAGAGAGAGAGAGAGAGATTGAAATGTCTTAATTAGAGCAATACAGTATACAGTTTCTGGAAAAGGAAACAAGGTGATTCTTCTAATATTAGAACTACTCAGACCTATTTTGCTTCCTATCATGGGTTAGCAAAAGTTAGCTTGGCTTTAATGAATGTAATCTACACACCTATTTAAAGAACAGCTTTAACTTTGATGAATGATGTCTATGGATGTCATGAACACAGTGTGAAGAAAAATGGATTCTCATCCCCTTACCATCACCCATGTATTTGTGCTGTGGTCCAGTTCATTGCCAGAAAATAGTACTGGAATAGTTTCTTGAAGTTACTTCAGTCTTTGGGAAGTAAGAATCCTTTCCACTCAACCAACAGAATTAATTCCCTATAGGTTTATCAAAACCTGTGGGCTGCAATGCTCAGTCAAAATGAGAATCTTGTTCTTCTGCATAGATATAAGTAACATTGCTGATCCTTGCCTTTCTAGCTGTGCTTGACTGCATCCTAGCTCTCAAATTGATTAAGGAATACCAAGCAGAACGACTGAAACTTGAAACGGAAGCCCTCAGAACAATAGACCTACCCATGGCTAACCAGGTGATTCGCCAAGCAATAAGATCAGCAAACATAACAGGTAGGTGGCCAAGCCACAAAGAGAGATATACGATAACTGTCCTAAAATGTTAACAGGCTGAGTCCAAGGAAGTTGTCAAGTGCATCATCAGTCTTAAATCCTTTTGTGCCCACAAGAGATCTAAGTCCAGACCACCTTGAATTTCATTGACTATTATCTACCACCAATTGGCTTTGACCATTAGTAGTTCAAAGTCTTGTAGAGAATGTTAACAACAATTTTGTTCCAAAACTTTACAATTTTTTCCTGATCAAAGTACACTGTCTAAAAATGTCACTTCATCCCTAATGGTTTGAGAATAGGTTATAAATAAGCCGGCCTTCTTCTAACAATGTGCTTAATTGGGTTAATGGGAAAGAGTGTTAGCATATTATGTGAATGCCAGAATAGTTTTAGGCAGAGAAACCACACTTTTTAGATAATTGGAAACATACAGTATTTTGGCATGGTATTTCAAGAGAAAAGTTTTAAGAGAAATAAGTGGAATAAAGGAATAGTTATTCATGGAAAGGGGGGGGGATATTAAATGAAAAGCCCTCTTTTGAGCATATTTGAAAGTTGTTCAGGGTAGATTTTGTTTTGACCTTGATCAATTTGATTTCAATTTATGTTCTTGTTTTTTGTAACATATTTTTTTGTATATACTTTTGTAAAGTATTGGAGGGAAGAATTTTACAATTTGTAACAATTGCTTATCTTGCAGAAGCTGGACAGGCAAAATTCAATAACTTCTTGAGGATATTGACAAAGAATCCACAGCTTAAAACTTCTGCAGGTATGATCTGACAGTCCCTTACAGGCATATGATGCTCTGAGAGACAGCATAGAACTGATCATTTTTATAAAGTTTACATTTTTACTATTATTAATCCTCCATTTCCATGAGTGATAGGAATGATACTGCTTTGAGAAAGAGATACCATGGAATTTGTGAGCTCCGTGTAATAATGTCTATTTTCACAAGCGTGGTAGCAAATGAAAGCAAATATATTTCTACAAGCTATTAGTCATTCATCAAATCTTCAATAAAAACAGTGGCATTACAGCTTTATTTTATTCTAGGTTCCAGATGATCTCCACAAATAATGAGCAATGGTATTTGATCAACCTGGGATGGAGGTTCAGAGTATTTAATAGCAAGAGCAACACTAGCATGTAGAAGCCCCAGAAACAGGATCTGAGAATAGAACGTGACTAGTTGCTCTGTTGCTAGAATGTCATAGTGGCCATTTTTTTTGAGGTCAGAAAATGCTACTGTCAGTGTCACTTAACTTCTTTCTCACTGCAAATCTAAACACCAGCAGATGTTATGTTTGTGGTTTGAAAATATCCTTTTCCTGAAGGGCTGTCCTTCATTTTTGTTGGTGCACCTAATTTCCTCAAAGGTTTACCCTAACAGTTCATTACTGTTTCTAGAGGAAGGAACACCATGCAATCAAGACAAAGTTGCCTGCTCTGAGTCCCTATTTAACGTTAGTATTAAAAACAGTACAGTGACTAAGTATGTTGCCTCTTATGCAAGAGCTCTCTCCTTCAAAATCTAGCAGAAATGTACATGTCTGTTTTAATTATTGTTTTCCTTCCTTTGGCTAGGTAGTCTTCCTGGCTTAGGGGTTTTCAAAAACTAGTACAATGCAAAGTGCAGTGCAATATACAAAGAACTTGGTATATGGTACACAATACAAAGTACACAGTACGAAGAACATAGTCCCATCATTACATTGTCTTTCCAATATCTGGAAGCAAAAAAGATTTCCTTTCACATATTTGGCACAAGTCTTATGTAGTATGTTATTTTCGACTACTAATGATAAAGGGAAAGTGTAGAAGTAATTATAGTGCAAAGTAGCGAGCAAGAATAGAATGCTTGTTTTATTTTAAAGCTGGTTCTTGTTCCTAAATATGTATGTGTGGCTGCTCTAACTTTATATATGTCAATTAAATGTTATTTTGTACAGAGGTATATCTTATCTGTGTATGTGTATACACCAGTGGTGGGTTTCAAAAATTTTTTAGAACCTTTTATGTAGGTGTGGCCTGCTTTGTGGGAGTGACTTGCTGGCCATGTGACTGGGTGGGAGTGGCTTGCCAGCCATGTGACCTAGTGGGAGTGGCTTGCCAGCCATGTGGCTGGGTGGGCGTGGCCAACTTGTGAAATGTGGTGAAACTCACTTAACAATGCTCTTGCTTAGCAACCAAAATGTTGGCTCAGAAACTCTGGCATTTGAAGCACGCAAGTTACAAGACCCTTCCACCCCTAACCCTTTAGAAAAAAAAAACCAGGGGTGTTCAAACTTGACAGCTTTAAGACTTGTGGACTTCAACTCCCAGAATTCCTCCTCCAGTCATGTTGGCTCAGGAACTCTGGCATTGAAGTCTGCAAGTCTTAAAGCTGTCAAGTTACAAGATTCTTGCACCCCTAAACCTTTAGAAAAAAAACCTCAGGGGTGTTCAAACTTGACAGCTTTAAGACTTGTGGACTCCCAGAATTCCTCCTCTCGCTCTTCATCTTGATGATGTGCAGACGGGTGGGGGGAGGGAGCTGGAACCGGTTCTAAATGGCACTGTAGATTTGTGGAACCTCTTCTATAGAAGAGGTTAGACCTGACAGGAACCCACCCCTGGTATACACTCATGCATCCGCTGCTTGCCCGCCCGCTCTCGCACACACAAATACACATCCATGGAAACTCTCCCATAGGAATGTTATTTTCATGGAACAGAAAGTTGGATCTAGAAAAAACCGAAGCATTTAGAGGCCTTACATTCTGAAGGCTTTAAGAATCCCTCAGGTTGCAAAACAGCCATTATTAATCTGGAAAACGAAGACACGGTGTGCATTTGCAGTGCTCTGGACATGGAAGGAATGCAACATTATCCATCCTTACATTCAGGAATGGCGACTGGCCTATTCTGATGCTGAGTCCAGGATAAAGTGCAGATCTGCTCTAAATCAGCCTTGGCAATAGCCTAACCTCCTGGGCTAGCAGCACAAGACTTCCAATGGCCCCAAGGAATGGTGGAACAGCCACATTTTTGTAGGCACTGCAAAGGAGTCTAGGAGGCCTTCCCTTCCTGTTTGGCCCAATGGGTTGGTATTTATAGGGATTAACAACTATCACTTTTCTTCCCTTTTTCTAAGCTCAAAAGTGTGACTTAAGGGGGAGATAGGTAGAAAGTAGAAAGAATACAAGGAATGGGTACCTAGAATTTTTTCCCCCTGTCCCATTCAAAAACTCTGACTGCAAGAAGTCCTAATCAGTTTGAACAACACTGCTGATTTACTGCAAATCCCTCTGCCCCTATGCAAGCAATGGATACTCCTATCCAATTCAGATCATATATCACAACCTCAACTCTCAGATGTGTTGTAAATGGGTCCCCTAAACTAATCTGAATAGCCAGCATCGTTATGTTTGATTCACAATCCAATCACTTCCTTTTTTATGTTTCCATCCCCTCTAGCTTTGGAAGATGGATTCAATATTCTGGCCAAAATGAAAAATGAAAGGATTGAATTGAAAGAGTTGCCGAAGCTTATGCAGAGCTTCAATATCAACTTGCCAACAGAGGATATGTCAGAGGCACTGGCCTTTTGCAATGTTGATGGTGTGTATCCAGGGGTGGGCTTCAAAAATTTCAGCAATTTCAGGTTCTCTGCCCAATTGCTGGGTGGGTGCAGCCATTTATTTATTTATTTATTTATTTATTTATTTATTTATTTATTTATTTATTAGACTTATAAGCCGCTCCTTCTCCTTGAAGGGACTCGGGGCGGCGTACAATAAAAATACATAGCACATATCGCATATCGCACGGTGGAGGTATAAAAACACATCAATTATTACAATTCATAAAAATAATATAATAATAATAAAGTTAAAAGACATTAAAATACCCTAAAATTTAAAATTGCCAGGGGGATTAGAAGATAGAGCTATAGTTAAGCCAGGCGGGCTAGTTGGAACAGGTGGGTCTTGAGTTTTTTGCGGAAGGAGCGGAGATCATTCCAGAGGGCTGGGCCCATCACAGAGAAGGCCCTGCTCCTGGGCGCCGCCCTCTGGCACTGCTTAGTGGACGGCACCCGGAGGAGTCCCTCTCTGTGAGAGCGGATTGGTCGCAGGGATGTATGGGGCAGGATGCGATCCCGCAAGTAACTAGGTCCTGTGCCATGGAGCGCTTTAAAGATGGTGATCAACACCTTGAAACGCACCCGGTAGACCACAGGGAGCCAGTGCAGCTCATGCGCCATGGTGGGCATGGCATAGTTGGCCTCCTGCACTAAGGCAGGGAGGCGTGTTTTCACCTTGCCCGGGTTCCAGAGGCTTTCCTAGAGCAAAAGCTTCCTCCATGGGCTCTGGAGGCCCTCCGGAGGCTGTAAAAGGTCCTGTTTCTGGCCTTCTGGAACTTCCAGGAGGCCCGTTTTTTCCCCTCCCCGAGCCTCTGCACAGGCCCTGAACTTACTTTGCATCCAAAATGGGCTGCGTGGAGATTCATGGGAGGGGAGGGGTGGGCAGGGCAGGGCAGGGCAGGGCAGGGCAGGGCAGGGCAGGGCAGGGCAGGGCAGGGCAGGGCAGGGCAGGGCCAGCCAGAGGTGGGATTTGGAGGTTCTCCCAACTGACCATAATGTTAACTACGGGTTCTCCCAAACCTGGGAGAACCTGTAGCAACCCAGTGTATCAGTTTTCCGGTGGCTTTTAGGGATATATGTCAATGGAAATTCTCACTCATTCATATCATGGTGGGCCCAAAGGTGTTTTTTTCAAAGCAGTTGTTTTTCATTGAAGAGTTTCACTTCTCAGCCAAGAAGTATATGGTACTTCTATATATTATATACCATATATTACCTTCTATATACTATGTATGATGTACTATATACTATATACCGTGCTGTTATATTATATTATATTCATGCAAAGATTATTATTCTATTCTTATTTTTCTGTTCCTTCTTTTCATTCCCCTTCCATTTTCAGATAATAATACATTAAATCTAAAAGAGTTCATCAGGAATGTGATCTATACTGATAGTTTTGTTACAAGGCCAGGTGAGTGAAGACCTATTTGAAACTATGATAATACAATACAATAGTAGAGTTGGAAGGGACCTTGGAGGTCTTTTAATCCAACCCTCTGCCTAGGCAGGAAACCCTATAGTGTTTCAGACAAATGGCTATCCAACATCTTCTTAAAGACTTCCAGTGTTGGGGCATTCACAACTTCTGGAGGCAAGCTGTTCCACTGATTAATTGTTCTCACTGTCAGGAAATTTCTCCAGTTCTAAGTTGCTTCTCTCCTTGATTAGTTTCCACCCACTGCTTCTTGTTCTACCCTCAGGTGCCTTGGAAAATAGTTTGACTCCCTCTTCTTTGTGGCAACCCCTGAGATATTGGAACAATGCTATCATGTCTCCTCTAGTCCTTCTTTCTCTTAAGCTAAACATATCCAGTTCCTGCAAGCATCCTTCATATGTTTTAGTCTCCAGTCCCCTAATCATCTTTGTTGCTCTTCTCTGCACTCTTTCTAGAGTCTCCACATCTTTTTTACATCGTGGTGACCAGAACTGAATGCAGTATTCCAAGTGTGGCCTTACCTATCTTTAAATGTTAGATATACAAACTATCTTTTGGGGGAGGGGGAGGGGGGACAATTAATTACTAAGAATAAGAGCTTGATAAACAGGTAATGGGGAATTCTTGAGTGGAAAAAGAAGCTTTGTGACAGTAGGGGAAAAAAGGGAACATCAGAGGAGCAAGCAAAGAAAAATATAATTTTGATTTAAAGTTACATTATTCACTATTATAGATTTCCATTAACTTTTGTCTAGATCTAGAAATTTTCACATCTGAATATTCTGACATTTATCTGTCCCTATATATGTATTGACAGAGTCAGATAATATTATTAGTAGTATTATACTACTAATTATAGTATAAATTACTATTATACTACTAATAATAGCCATTAGTGAATTTCGGTTTCATGAATTTCAGCAACCCAAAAGGAAGATTTGGAACCAGCTTGGTGAACTGAAAATGGGAAATTGTTTGAATAATGTTTTCCCTTCTGGTTTCTTTCATAATATATTTCCTGGTATAAGTCAATCTTTCCTAATTTAGTTAGCTCCAGATATGTTGAAGTTACATCTCTCATCATCCCTAGCCAACAACTATGGCAGATGGCTTAAATATCCTAGTCATGGAGATAATGATGATGTTGTGTTAACTTTGAGTGATGTTTTTTATAGAACTGCAGCTCATCTGCTTGGCCTTGAGCAAATTCAAAGATGACCACTTCGATCTGCAGACTCTTCAGTGCAGCCTAGACTCTATGGAACTTTTCAGGGCCAGTGAATTATTGAAGGAAGTAATGAATGTAGCCAAAGTTGACAGTAAGCATTCTTAGTATGAGGCGGCATTCGTGAAATTACTGTTTAGTGATTATTTTCTGTATTTCAGCATATCCCATATTTTGCCTTGCAGGCTACGGCAAGGTTAATTTAGAAGAACTCATAAGGGTTTTAACTGTAATGCCAGAGATTCCAGAAGCAACCGGTAAGGCCAATTAATATTTTATTTTTCTGTTCTATAGCTGTTTCTTTACAGTCTTTCTGGAATCTACTTCCCCAGCCTCCTGCCTTGTGTTATGAGTTCAACTCTTAGAGTGAATCCTGGCCTTTGGCCACCATTCATATCTTAGAGCATACATATTCAATATTGAAACTTACTTGCAGTCTCGAGCCTCAAGTCTCAAGAATGATGCTCTGTTGTTCACATATGATTCTTTTAAAAAAGTACTTTGTGGACTTCCGGTTTCATGTCACTGCGGGATTGTCATAGGTAGCAGGGCTCCGTGAACCTAGGCTGAATCCTCCTTGTTGGAGGGCCCTAAGGGGCTAAAGTCACCCTGAAGGGGTGACAAAGAAAGGGGGAGCATTTGCAGGTCACAGAGAGTGGCAGCTCTTCTGCTTGATCTGAGGCTCCCTCCGATCCAACAGCAAGGAGGAGAGGTGGCCATTATGGCTGCCATGAAGCTGGGACAAAACCAAAGAAAGAAATGTGCTGGAGTTGTGTGTGAAAAGCAGACTGGAGCTGGGTGAGGTGATTTCCAACTTCTTGAGTACAGATTAACCCCAAAGAAAAGAAATTCCAAAAGGAAGACTCTCTAAAGTGGTGTGAAAGCGGCAAACAATCACATAGAGAAAAATTACAGACCCGAAATAAAGTGAAACCTAAGGGGAGAATATAAATTTGTTAAAATATAGAAAGATTGGATTTGAATATCTTATTGGTAATACTTTGAAGAGGCATTCTAAAATGCTGGAAATATTTGGTTGAATATTGGGAAAACTGTTTGAAGAAAACTGTTTCAAGAAAAATTGGAACAGCAGTAGCTGTTAAATTTTCTGTAATGTTGAAATTTAAGCCAAAGGCACCACCTACTGGTGAAACAATGTACATTATATTTCTACAAAGATAGGAATAACCTTGAGAATTTGAGAACAAACAAGGCAGGGACAAACAACATCTGAAAGATTGCCTTACTGCATATTGTTTTATACTTATTTGCTTCACGGCTGATGGGGAACAAATTGTGAGACACTGGAAGATCTTTAAGTAGAGTGAATTACGAATACTAGAAATTATTATTGAAATTTAAGAGTGGACTATGCGGCCTAAAAAGACATGGGGAAATCAGATTGATCATCTAGGATCATAACTTAGCGGATAACTGTTTAAGAGGTGAAAGAAGAAAAATAAAAATAGAAAAGAAAAAAAGAAAAGAAAAAGGCTTTCTAGAAGGAGTAAACTGACTGGTTGAAGACTAAAATGAATTATGAATATTGCGCCTCCTGAAGAATAACTTTGGGATTGAGAAAACTGCTTTAATATTGGCTCTTCAGTGTTATAGACAACTGGGATGTGATAGTTTATTGAATAACTTTTGGATCCATTAAAATAAGATTAAATGTTGCAAGAGGGAACAATAAGTATAGTTCAAAGAGAAATATTATTGAAGTTTCAAAATATTCAGGAAACTATAACAAGAAACCACAGGGAGATAAAGGATCTGATACATAGTTGTGAGACCAGTAAATGCTCAGAAAATGACAAAGAAAAATAAACAAAAAACCCAGGAAGTAGCAGATAAAATAGAAAGAATAGAGGAAAGGATACAGCAGATAAAACATCAAATGCAAGAAGACAAGGAGAGGAAAGAGATAATAAATACTTATGAAATAGATCAGGTAGATCACATAAAAAGAGATTTTAAAAAAATAAAATTGGATAAACAGAAAGACATTCCTGAAATGAAGATAGATGTATTGCAGGTTTGGCAGCAAGAGGTAGATGTAAAGATAGAAGAAATAATTAGATCAGATATGAATGATACACGAAGATACAAAATCCCAAGGAAGGAATATGGGAGACATGCCAAAAAATCAACAAGAATTGAAATATTAAAACAGGCAAGAGATGATGGATAAAAATAGAATATTTTCAAATAAAAGATTTGTTATATTAAGAATTAGAATTGAGGTAGAAACTAGAAAGACGGAAAATAGTATTATGCAGATTTCTATATAACATTTTAAGACTACTATGTAGAGGTAAAGATCAGAAGTTGAAAAATGATTTTATTATGTATGCTTAAACAATTTTATTATTGTTATTACTTTGTGTATTAAAATATTTAAAAACTAAATGATGAAGGAATTATTTAAAGGGTGGAGCAAACACAAACATGTTAATAATTTTAATACTTATAATATTATTATATAATTGTGTAAATATGATCAATGTTGTTGTTGTTGTTGTTGTTGCTATTATGTATCAAAACTAATGATACATAGATGCCACACTGTTCATGTATTTAATATCTACGGTATGTATATCCAAAAAAAAAAAAAAAACTTATATAGAAAAAGGGACTTTGTTTTGTGTAGGGATAGATATATAACATCCTTTTTAATTCTTTAAAATAGCTGGTTCTTTTCCTGCCACAAACCTGAGAAAAGACAAGGCAATTTAAGGAGTTGCATACAAGCTAATGGATAAGACTTTATCTTGATTTTTGATTCTGTTTACTGTAAATGCAAAGCAACTGTAGCTGTAGCTGAAGCTGAGGTTAAGTAAAGATGGAATGACAACTTAACCCCATCCTCATTTGAGTTTGTTCAACATAGCACTTGAAATGCTGTTTTAAGAGGAATAATGTTGCTATTTCAATTGGTGAAATAAATGTGCAACTGAATATCATGTTAATACAAACATTTCTTTGGCAGTGCTGATGGATACTCTTGATGCAATGCATAATATCATAGACCATGAGATTAATGTCAATGACCTGGCAAAAACTTTGACCTCAATGGGTATCAATTTGACTCCAGATGAAATGCAATCACTATGCAACTCAATAACAGTCACTGGTGAGATTAGTACTTATTTCAATTTCAGTATTCCAGCATGCATATATTTTATCATCACTTAAATAATAAAACACATTCCTTTATATTGCTATGAGAGAAAAACATAATAAAATTCAAGTCTTCTTAAAGTGTTAGTGATATAGACTGCACAACTGCAGATGACCACTAGATGGGAGCAAAGAGATGTAAGAATATTTAATACTGTTTCTCCTCCTCCGTTTTTTTCCCCTGAGGGAATTGTGAAAGAGGAGGCCATATACCAACCCACATATATCAGCTTCACTAATTCCCCCAGATATGTTAGAAATACACTTCAAAATAGGGTTCAAAATGGGCCTGGAGGTGTCAAAACCCTGTAGCAGCAATCAAGATAGGTTGGGGTGGGATTGGATAAATTGACAAAATGTGTATTGCAACATCATGACACAAAGTCTGCCCCTTACCTATTTGTATGCAATGTTGCAATGCAAGTACAAAGCTCATGTTGTGTCATTATGATACACATTTCATCATTTTGTTTTCATCATGTTTAGGAACATATTTCTTTACCTCCCTAGCTTCTGATTGAGCAAGATTTACTAAAATAAAAGATTAAGGAGACAACACAATAATTCTAACAATTTGAACTACACAAAGAAAGCAATAAACATTTCCTTACTTTATCTTTCCCATTCCTTCAATGGGAGATAGGAAAAGCCTATTATTATTATTATTTTTCTTAGAATAAGGGCTAATCTGCACTTTGAAACTGTTGACACAATGGCTACTAGTCTCTTCACCAGTGTGACAATACCATTCACACTAGACTGCAAGTTCTGGGAACTGCAACACAACTAGAAAACATCAAAATTTACTAAGAGGCTTTGAGTTCTCAGTTTAGTCACAATTCTTAAGGATTGTAAAAAAAATTTACTACCCAATCTACATTTATTTATCTTGTATACATACATTAATTGTATTAAAAATATAAATGTTGGCATGTTTATTTAGAGTAAATAAACTATATTCATTGGTGAACCTTGGTAAATTTGTTTAAGATTATAATCTTAAACATTTTATAAAGCCGAAATATTTTTTATCAGATCGCAAACCATTTTCTTGTAATATCAAACAACATGATAACTTTCCTCATCTTGAAAAAAACAAAACAATATTCTAGAAATATTTCAGAACCTAGATTTGTCATGCATATATTATTATTTCTCCCATTCAACCAATTTGCTATTCTGTTCCTTATAGAAGATGGGGCAATGAATTTTAATGATATTATGAAAGAAATAATCGGTACAGAGTCCTTTGAAGAAATTCATGGTAAGACCAGAAAATATGATAACATTTGCATAGATACTAATAAATTGGTAAACTTTGCACTTTTCATATTTTCCAACTTAAATTTCAGTCTGTTTTAATCACATGTGAAAATTAATATACATTGGAGGGACATTTCCTAAGATTCATATATAATTTTTGAAGTCAATTTCCCACAACGTACCATATATTTTAAAATTATTTCCTCTTCTATATCTTTATTTTGCATAGCTTTCCCATAATATACTAAGCTTGTTAAATCAGTTGATTGGATAATTGAATTGCAAAATTCAGAAAAGTATTTTAAAATAAAACCAAATTTCCATTGATTTATTGGTCAAAAGTACAACATTAAATAAGTTTGCCCTAAAATAAAAACTGAACATATTTTTGTAGTACTTATCTACCAAATTGTTACATGTCTCTTATCTGTAAAGACATTTCAGATGTCAAATCAGAATGGATTCAAAGCAAAGTTCTATATACTTCAAAGTGCTTTGGACCTCATACAAATTTGGCACCTCAAAGTCTATGGTCATATGAAATCCAAAGCCCCTCTTACAAGTTATTTTCAAGGCATATATAGCCCTATAGTCTATTTGACCAAACATTATTTTTCTAATTTATCACCCCTAGTGATATTGTGAATACGTTATTGGGATAGAATTGTGAAGACCTGGGTCCATGTCCATCCTTCACTATGCAAACTCACTGGATGACTATCTGTTTCCATTCTATTTCATAAGGTTACTGTAGAAATAAAATGAAATATTGCTCATATATAGTGATTTGATCACTTGGAGAATATGCAGCATGTAAAATTAATAAATACAGTGATATTAACAAAAGAGAAAAACCAGCCTTCATATTGGCTTCAGATGTTCTCCAGCATGATCTGTACTAAACTTAGCTACTGAACAGAATGAAAACCAGAAGAATTCTGCCATTAGGGTCCATTGTCAACCTTTTGAAATTAGCTGGGTTCAAAAAGAAGCATATCATGGGTTTCAGAAATGTTCTTTATTGTAATAACGTAGAGCAAGCAGGGCTGTCAAACTTCCAGTCCGCAGGCCGGATGCATCACACACTGTCTACACCTAGTTTAGCAAAGGGGGAAAGTCACAATTAGTCACATGATACCACTGTGATGATGCGAGTTTGATGCCCCTGATGTAGGGTAACAAAATTCTAGAAACGAGGTGACCATAAACTCTAGTCTGGCTTAGTCACAAAGTCAGCTTGATGATGACCTTGGGCCAGTCATTTTTTTTCCCCTCAACTTTGAGAAGGAGGCAATGCAAATAACTTCTGAAAAACTTTGCCAAGAAAATTGCAGGGATCTGTCCAGGCTGCTCCGAGAATTGGACACAAATTGAAAAGAAAAAGTCAGTCTGTCCCATTTTATATCACAAAGGCAGTGAGACTGTATTTTACATTTCTTTCTCAGCACCATGTGAGCTTTTCTACAACTTATTTCTGAATAGCTATTCATTACTTCTCCCCTTGTCTGCTCAAATCATTCCTTCCCTATCTCCAAGGTCAACTCTAATAAGTTTAATGTGGGTAGAAGGCCACATGTCTTGCCATTATTCCACAGATAGGATGAATGCTATAATTTATGTCAGCTATGTTAGACATCAGGATGTAGGCACTGGTGGGATTCAGCCAAATTGCATCACTCTGGAAGAACCAGTTGTTAACTTCTGAGCAGTTAAGTGAACTGGTTGTTGGAAGTAATCATTAGAGAAGAGTACAGGTTGTTAAATTATTTGACTCCCATCACTGAATGTAAGTAATCATTAACATCATTTCTACAATTATTTTGTGGCATATGTAGGATCAGTTTTCTCTCGAGGAAAGCTCACACTTCTGTTTGTACTATTTTCTTCCTTTCTGCGAGCAGGGAAAATTAGTTCAAACCTGAATGCCTCCTTATGCCAAATCGGTGGTAACATTCATATCTCCTTCTTCTGCCATATCCATCATTGAACATTGGCGATCATGTTGGTGATCCTATTTTTATCAATAGCCATAGGAAAAAATGCTGCTGAGTTTTGTCCAAACCAGTCCCTTAGATTTTGAAGCCTTGACGTTCTGCCTGGACCTCATTTGCCTTCAATCTTTCCCTGGAGGGTTAAGTAAAGTATGCTGTATTTTTCTGGGTGTCGCATCACATTTCCAAAATATTCTAACTTTTGCTTTTTAATGGTTTTGATTATTTGCTTTGGATTTCCCAGGTGGCTTATCATTTCATTTCTGATTTTGTCAACCCATCTTATACGTAACAGCCACCTGTAAATCCACATTTCAAATGTTTCTAGGCTCTTCAAGTGGCTTTCAGTTAGAAACTAACTCTCTACTCCATAGAGCAGGATAGAAAAGATATAACATCTGACAAGCCTGATTTTCAATCTTAGGCTTATGTTGTGACTGCAGAAGACCTTTTTCATTCTGAAGAATGATATTCGAGCTTTCTCTATCCTTGTCTTTACTTCAATGGTCATGTCCCAGCTTTCTTGTAAATTAGAACTGAGGTACATGATCCTTTCAACTTTTTCTAATGGTATTCCTTCCAATGTTATCAGTGGTAAGTTAATGGGTTGTTTTGCTGATTACCATGATCTTGGTTTTTGGGGTGGTAAGCTTCAAGTCATATTTTTCAGATATTTCTGTGACTCTTTTGATGAGAAACTGAAGGTCTTCGTGTTTACTGGCAAGCAGAAATGTACCATTACTATATTTTAAATTGTTGATTTGAACACCGTTTACTTTAATGCCACCATCGATGTTTTCCAATGCTTCATTGAAGATTGACTTAGAGTACATATTGAACAACAGCAGAGACACAATACATCCCTGTCCCATTTCTGCGTCATCTGAGTATTTTTGGCCTAGTCTCACATTTGCTACCTGATGCCAATATAAATTCTTTATCATTTGGATGTCTTTGTCATCTAGTCCCATTTGTTTCAGGATTCATAATAGTTTGCTGTGTTTTATTTTATCGAATGCTTTTTCAAAATCAATGAAGCACATGTAAACACTGTGATTGACATCTCTACAACACTGTACAAGAACTTGAATACTGAATAGGGCATCTCATGTACCAATACTGTTTCTGAAACTAAATTGTGTGATACCTAGACACTCCTCAATTTTGTTGTACTGTATATTCTTGTGTGAATTATTCTCAGGAATATTTTCAGGGCATGACTCATTAAGCTTACCGTTCTGTATTCAGTACATTTCTTTGCATTTATTTTTTGGGGGATTGTCACAAAGGTTGACTTTAGCCAATCCTCTTTCCTGTTTCACAAATTTGATTGAATAGTGGCAGTAAAACTTTCTTCCCATTGTCTTCCAGCAATTTTAAAATTTCTACTGGGATATCATCAGCTCCTGTGGCTTTTCTTGTTTTTACTATTTTTATTGTTCAACCTCCTCCATAGTAATGTTTGGTCCAGTCGTTATACTTCCCATATCAATATCATCCCTAGTATCCTCAAAAAGTTCTTCGATATATTCCGTCCATAGTTTTTTAGTTTTTTATCCTCATCCAAGATAATTTCCCCTCCTTGTCAACTAAGTTGTTGGTTTTTTGTTTTTTGCTTTTTGTAGAAGCGTGCTGCTTCTTTCACTTTTTTGTGTAAGGTGAAATTATCATGCATACTTTCTGTCACTTCTGTTTATTTATTTTTTTGCATATCTTTGCAAACCATTTTTCTTTTGCCAGTTGAATATTTCTTCTAATTGTTTCCTGCAATTCATTGTACTTTTCTTTGTTTTTATTTTTATAAGAGCTTCTTTCATCCATGAGATGAAGAATTTCATCCATCATCCATTGTTGTTTCTCTGTTTTGAGTTTGTTACCTCCTTGCAGAAGTCTACAAATCTGTCACCTCTACCATTTCCAGTTCCTAAACCAAAATTTCCAACTACAGCAACATCATTTCCTTCTCCCACTTTTGCATTGAAATCCCTCATGGGTATTGTGATATCATTACTTTTTAGGGTTTTCAGTACACTGCTTATATCTTCGTAGAACTTCTCTAAATCCTTCTCATCACTGTCAGCCATGGTAGCATAAACTTGTATAACATTCATATTTACTGGAGTTCTACTTATTTGGATCATCATCACTCTATCAGATATAGGAATAAAAGAATTGATTGATTGATTGATTTACAAGATTGTTTATGGTTATAGCTACTCCATTTCGATGATGTTTACTATTTTCACCAGAATAGTAGATAGTATAGTCTACATATTGCATTTTCAGGCCAGCACACTTCATTCACTCCCAATGTAGAGATATTGTATTTGGACATTTCTTGGATAGTGTTGTGTGTTTTCCCAGATTCATATAGGCTTCTCAGATCCCATGTTCCAACTCATAGTTTTGGGAATATCATGCTTCTAGCAGACTGGGAGATTCTTAGCACCTCTGCCCCATTTAAGGGGTGCCAGTACTCAGGGCCATTGTTAGGTTTTGCCACCATTAACATGATTTTCCTGGGACATATATAGTATAGTAGACTTCCCTTTGCTTTCTACACCGCTGTGCCTGGTGGGATTCAAATAATTTAACAACTGGTTCTCTGCCCTAATGACTAGCTGGGTAGGCAGGGCTCGGTGGTCATGTGACTGGGTGGGCATGGCCAACTCAATGTCACTCAGGTTGATAGGTGCTTTGCCTTAGCTGTTACAATGTAATAAGGGTTAACTGGAGAGACAGTCTCTGTAAGGAGGGCAATAAATATTAGGCTAGAAACAACACCAGAATGTTTCCTTCCTGCCTTCCTTACAGGATTAGCCCTGTAAAGTGGGGAAAAACAAAATAAGATTTCTTCCAACAACTGGTTCTCCGAACTGTTTATAAAGTTAACAACTGGTTCTCCCGAATAGGGGCAACCTGGCTGATCCCACCACTGTGCTGCACGCATGCTGTTCAAGAGGCTGCCACCACACCATCTCCTTTTCTTCTGAAGCCGTTCCCCAATATTGTCCCCACCTTCAGTCAAATTCTTCCAACTCACCATTACAGCATAAAAGCCATATTGGGTAGGACCCCCAATCAGCCACCCAGAGACATGCTCTGTGGAGATTTCAGGCTCCCCCTAAGAGAGCATTCATAAATGTATGCATTTTTTTTATCTAGGAATTCTGTTAACTACAATCTTAATTCACCCTGAAAAATGCACAGTTAGCTCAAGAGTTAATGTGCAAAAGTAGTGAGTTGGCCATAACCTCTGAGAATCAGAACATACATTATGATTTGACATATGTTAAAAGGCTGGAGTTGGTTCTCACATTCTAATTTATTCATAGGAAGTATCTCTTTGAAATGCTATTATCAACTGCCCCATCAGGCAAAACTTCCCTACATTTCAAAATTACTTCACCTTATTCGATAAACCCCAGTAGTTACCATCTTTGATTCGTCCAATTGAGAATAGGTTTCCAGGTTTTCATTGAAAGGGTCCATTCTATCAATATTAAATATGGCTTCACAAGATTACTTTTCTTCAGATCTTATTTGGGAATGTCAAAAAATAAGCTAAAAATAAGCAAGGCTGAACTCATTTTGAAATTTGTCTCCTGAAGCTTTACAGAAAGCTTTCAGTAATATCCACAAGATTGTAAAAGAGGACATTAAAAAGGAAGATTTGCTGGATGCCCTAGAAAATTTAGGCAGCCACCTGACACCTGATGATCTGCAAGAGGTTCTAGAATTTGCTTCCAGTGATGGTAAGTCTTTAATAAATTGGTGGGTTATTGGGGAAAAACTTTGAATGGAAAGGAAAATTGTTTTCTGTTCAAAGGCTATTAACAGCCTCCATTAAATATTTTTGAAGATAAAACTGACAACGGTGTTGTTGTTGTTTTTTGCAAGGACACCTACATGCAAGATGGCAGCCACATCTATGAAATTGAAGCCTCCTTTTTTATGTGCCTAAAAGAGGGGAGGGCTTCCATCACTTGATAACAGCTGCATTCTTGAGGGGTTTATTTACTCCCTTACCCACAGACGCCCCAGTTTCTCTGGCTATTTCATTCTCTAATATATCAATATTCCATCTCATCCTTGTCTCGGAGGCTTAGATTTTAGTGTAACTAAAAATATGTATCCAGTATCTAATATATCAATATTCCATCTCATCCTTGTCTCGGAGGCTTAGATTTTAGTGTAACTAAAAATATGTATCCAGAATTTAAAAAATGGTAATCTGAGACACTTAGGAGGCATTCAGAGGCCCTGCTCTTCAAATTCTTGGGTGTAAGATACTGTTTATTAAGTTGGATAACAAGAGGTGTACAGCAACTTCTATGCTTAACCTTTTTGGCTGGGATGGTGGTAGAGTTCCCTGGGCTTACGATCTTGCAGAACTTTAATTTGCCTTCTCTGGGTCTGGGTTTAGAGTTTAAGTCCACTATGGCAGTTATGGGTCTATCCCAAGTCATCCAGGACCTTCATATAAAGCAGGGGTGTCCAAACTTGGGAACTTTAAGACTTGTGGACTTTGGACACCCCTGATATAAAGTAATAATACACTTGAATTACCATATTTTTCAGAGTATAAGATGCACCTTTTTCCCTTAAAAATAGGCTGAAAACCTGGGTGTGTCTTATTATACACACTGAATACAGCATTTTTTTGCCTCCCAAAACCCCACCCCCTTCACCAAAATGACTGTGCATAGCCTTTAGGTGGCTTTCAGAGTGCTCCTGGGGGCTGGGGAGGGCAGAAATGAGGGTGTTTTTTGCTCAATCCCCCCCCCCCCAAGTCCCCAGGAGTACTCTGAAAGCCTCCTAAAGGCTATGCATGCCCTTTTTTGGGGGAAAAAAAACAGGGCCATTTTTGCAAAAAAAAAAAAAACAGGCTGTTTTTTTTTGTTTTTTTTTTGTTTTGATGGTCTGCAGAATGGAAATACTTTTTTTAAAAAAATTTATCTTCAAAATCTTAGTGCATCTTATACTTCGGTGTGTCTTATACTCCGAAAAATACGGTATTTTTTTTCTGTCAGAACAGTAACACGGTGTTCTGGATTTGGGGAAGATAGTGGTTTCCCTCTTGTCATGGTCGAAGTGTGAGCCTCCAATTCTCTAGCACCATTTCCTTCCACAGAAAGATTGGGCCTATTAAAATGGCCACCCCATTGACTAATAGACCCAGCTGGGTTCCAGAGGGAGTTTGAGACTGTTCCGGAAAGCCTGATAGTTGGCCTGACCAAAGCCTTGGTGGCCACTTGGAATAGTAGAGCAGCTGCAGTTTTGGATTAGCCCATGCCTGAGTGATCCTTCTGTGCACATAGTTCCAGACATTCTCTGTCCTTTACAATAGAGTTCAGAAAATGTAAAAAAGCTAAGAAACACCTTGAGCTTAGCTGGCAAAGGATGAGAAACAAAGATGACTTAACATGAGCTGAACTGTTAGAGCCTACTTTATGACGATAAGGGCAATGAAACATAATTATTTCTCTGCCCTTATTGCATTTATTCCCGGTGATTTGTCCTTCCTCGGAAGGAGTAATACTGAGATTCAACATTGGATTCTGGTCTTCAGGCAAAATCTGTGGAGTTGTGGGGGATAAGTCTTGTGTGTGTGTGTGTGTGTGTGTGTGTATACACACACATACATCATGAGTTTAGCCTTTGAACCTAAGGAAGTGGACAGAGCTCTTGCATGTTTTAATTCAGCCACTTGAGTTTTAGATCCATGTCCCTCCTGGCTAGCTAAAGCAACAAAGGTAGGGATACATTATTAGTTTTGAGACAGGAGTGATTCCACTGGCTTTTAGGAAGGCAGTGGTGTACCCCCTCTTCAAGACACCATAGCTCAAAAGCTTTTGTCCAGTTGTTCTTCCAGACAGCTTTTGTCCAGTTGCTGATCTCCTGTTTGTTCATTTCTCTCTTTTTTTTGCTTCAAACCATTGAAGAATCAGGGAAAGTGCATGGGATGGAATTCCTCAAGATTTTGTCCAGTGCCACCAGCATTTCTGACATCAGAGGTAAGTAATTGAAGTGTGAATGAAGAAAACTCAAATTGTGTATGCAAGGCAGAGGGCAGAAGTTCTCCAAATACCAAATGAAATGGAAATAGATAAAAAAGAGGAGAGTCAGTTCCGGGGGCCAATTTTTCTCTCTTCCCCTTGTTGGCTAATCCATAGTTATGTCCTGGTTTGGCAAACCCACTGCTTCACAACCTCTTCTTCTTTCTGCAAAGTACTGGGCGATCTGAGAATTACAGCAACCTCCTCTTTCTTCCAACAATTCATGTTCTCCAGCATTGCAGAATGCCACAAAGGTTGTTGAAAACCTCAAAGAAGAGAAGATGACTACCAAACAGCTGGAAGATGCTCTAGAGAACATGGGAGTAGACTTACCTAGTTCAACATTCAATCAGATACTTCAAACTGTCAGAACTGATGGTAAGACAAAGCCTTACTCTTTATCTCTCTATTTCTGGGCTATGCTAAAATTAAAAAGTCAAAATCTGCATAGAATTGAACATTGAGTTGCAGAATGAATGGATGGATGGATTAATTAATTAATTAATTAATGAGGAAGGAAGGAAGAAAGGAAGGAAGGAAGGAAGGAAGGAAGACATAATTCAGTAAATAGCTTTAGCTTAAGAGCCGACAATAGATAAATATAACACTTTTTTTTGCATTACACTAACATTTTTATTGAATTACAAAGGAATGTAAAATACAAAGTACAAGTCAATAGGAAAGCAGTGGGCAAAAAAGGGGGAGGAGTAATGAGGAAAGGGAAGAGAAAAAAAGAAAAAGAAACATTGACTTCCGACTCTGTCCATTACAGTAAAATAAGGCATTAACATCAGATCACAACTTTTTGCTTTTTTATAATAATATGAACAAGCCATTTCTATAAAGATCTATCAGTCTAATCAGTAAAACCCAAAATCAGAGTTTCATTCTTCTCCACATCAAGCAAGAAGTCCATGTGGAAACAAAAGTACTTACGTTCTTTTCTTTTATCAGAGTGGTCAATTTTGTCATTTTGGCCAACCCATCAACTTCCGCAACCATTTTCCCATAGTAGGAATCGAAGTGTCCTTCCATGTTTGTGCATACGTCTTGCTGCTGTCAACATATACAGTATAATAACAAAAACATTTTGTTTTTGATATTCCTTTCATCTTCTTTACTATCTACATCTGCTGAGGAAAAAAAAGGTTGCTTCTATGTCTCCAAGATTGCTCAATGAAAGCAATCTTCTTTTTCATATGGGGCATGAAAAGACTCATCCTCACCAAGGAATGTGAATTTTTTTAGATGTCCTCAGTTGTAGTGTTGTTATTCAAATCACAAACTGGAATTAGGTTACACATTGGCATGTATAATACATAGCCAGCATATGTTGGGGAAAGGAATGTTATGGAAAGTGCTGAAAAAGTACAAGGAAAAATAAACCAAAGAAATTGAAACATCAAGTCAGACAAAGAACAGGAAATGTAATGAAATCTCACAGATATCAATACAGATAGACCTCACCTAATAAATGACTTATTTAGTGACCATTTGAACTTGCAACGGTGTAAAAAAAAAAACCTAATTTTGCAACCTAACCTCACATTTACAATTGTCACAACATTACACAATCACCTAATTGTCATATTATAAATGCCACACATTTACAACCATTGAAGTGTCCTATGGTCACATGGTCACTATTTGCATGCTTTTCAACTGGCTTCCAATGAGCATAATTAATAGAGGGCATGGAATTAAAGATCACAAGGTGTGGTCATGTAATTTCTTGATTAAGGGCCAAATGGAAAGTGACATCATAAATCCATTGCCCTTGTGTGATTTTCTGCTTAACAATTACAGTGCTTAGCAATGAAGTCACTCAGTTGTGGTCACTAAGCAAGGACCATCTATGCTGTTTACAATATTATTCATTCCATACCTTCCTGCCCTGAAATATCCATCCTATTTCATATTTGCCTTTTTAAATCTCAGCTTTATCTTTGTGATAAAGATCTCAACAACCACTTTCAAAACCAAATTTCTTAGTCTTCTAGCTCCTAACTCATTTGCTCTTACCTTATGTTTTATCATTTGATCCTCATTCATTCTTTTTCTATCACCCAATCACTTCAACATACTTCTTTGGTGAGGGTCACATACTTCCTCATTCATTCCACATTTATTTGTCAACTCTTCATTCTTGTTTCTACCATTTCGTTCTTGTTTTACACATCCTATAAGTTTCCCATTTCCATAAAATTAAACTATTTAAGTTTCTCCTCACATATTCAATTCTCATTTTAAGAAGCCTGGTGTTATATAGTTAGATGTGATGTATATGGAAATGAACTTGGAAGACATGAAGAGCTGCTGATTAGACAATGGGGGCAGAATGTGGGCAGCTGAATTCACAGAAGAAATTGGGGCATATCAGACATCTCAGAAATGACCCTTTTTAATTTCTTGGACCGTAAAGGCAAGAGCGAAGAGATGCACTTTCAAACTGGAAGATAATGTTAATGTAATCTTACAATAAAGTTAGAGTTTCTTCTCTGAACTACCTCCCAAGGTTGACAACTACTACTTCAACAAGCCACATACACATCTTAGCATTTAAAGATTTATCCAGTAATTCCAATTTATCCCTGTGGCCTTATCTTTTCTGTCTTGCTCTTTGCTGTTCTTTTTTTAAAAAAGTGAGAATTAGAGGTAAACTTTATTTTGCATAATTTCAACAGTCTCCTTCAAGATGCACAAAAGTTGAGGGTGGAAACAATCACAGGTTTGGTTGAAAGCATTGTAAATCACATCCTTAACTAAGTAAGATTATTTTCTAATCCACAAAGAAATATGTAATATGACAAATAGAAAAGGGAATATAAAAATATCAGCACCATCTTAAAGTTTTCTTTCATGTTTATGTAGCCATTAAAGTATGACCAATTCCCACTAAACAATAAGGAGTGCTTTCTTGTGTGTGGTTTCCTCTGTCCCAGAAGTGTCCTGTGCATTAATTTTTTTAAAATATATATTTTTTTTTTCAGAAAATGATGAAATAGATTTCAAAGAGTTTTTGCTAGCACTGGGTGAAACAAAAGATTTTACTGAAATGGAAGGTAAGTTCAAATAAATCTGAGTTTTTTAGTTAAAAGGTATGTGCAATAAATACTATTGTAATAGTTTTAGCAGGTTTTTTCTTCAGGCCAGAGCCCAGTTAAAGTATTAGGGTTTATATGTAGAGTCCCTCAGTTACTAACTCCGCAACTTGCCCTTATTTGTATGCTCTTATTTCTTCCTAAAATTCCATTAGTTATTTGCATTTTTTAAAAGTTGGGCCTTACTCTGGTTCCTCATTCTGGGCTCATTACTATTCAGATTCCAGGACTTTAAGAATCTGGCCCTAAGAACCTGGAATCACTCCTTTCCTCCCTTTATGGAAGTCCAACAAAGATAGTTGTGGTCAGGTTATTGTCATTTCTTCATGTCTTTGACCAAGTAGACTCAGGCCCATAAAATACTGTGGATCTAAGATAGCATCAGATTTTATGTTCATTTTACTACATTCCTTAGAATTAATCATTTCTCTACTTTCCTCTTGGGATAAGAGAGTAGGTACAATGTGGGTGAAATTCCTTTAGGGTATTTTGGTCTCTTCTTTATGGTATCTATAGAGATTCTTCATCACCCAGATCATGGTTGTCCCAAAGCTACTTTTTCAAGAGGCAACTGGACTTTCTGGTTTTTCTTTGAAGACATTTTGCTTCTCACCCAAGAAGTTTCTTAGGAGAAGCAAAATATCTTCACAGAAAAACCAGAACACCCAGCTGCCTTTTGAAAAAGCACTTCTTTATGGTACATTTCCTTGAAACACTATTCTTTTCCTCATCTTTCTCTAGCTTTACAGCGTGTCATTGCCATTGTTGGTAATATGCATGGTGACCAGCTACATACAAATGAACTGCAGGACACTATAGATAAGTTGGGTCTTCATTTGACAGAGGAAAATATCCAAGAAATTCTGTATGTTCTTGATGTGGATGGTACGTTGTTTTGTTTTTAATAAAGTGAAACACATCCATATTTTGGTTTGGTAAGTTTAATATCTGGGTTCATTAGGAAAAATATTATAGCAAATTGTGGTGGTAGTTAAGAATATCACACTATATATTTTGAAATTCCTTTCCAGAAAATCAATTAAGATTTATATTTGTAGATATTCTTCAAGAACTTCAGCATGTTAACTTTTGACTATGAGTATTATTTATTTTTTTTAAAAACCCTGCTAGAAGAAACTGCATAGCCACAAATGTGATAAAAAATACCCCATCATTTTTAATCACAACGTTTAAATAATTACATAGAAAGCCCTTTACGAGTTTGAAGAACTGGGCAAGGTAAATTTGCCCAAGGCCTCATAACAATTCTTCTTTAACAATCCAATACTCCCTTATCTAAGAATATTTTTTTATGGCCAGACATTTTTGTGATTTAATGGTTTCTTCATGTATCTTCTTTTCCTACCAGCTGATGGGACTGTAAATCTAAAAGACTGTCTGATGATCCTTCCTAAGATGCCTTACTTCAGGGATTCTTTAGGTAAGATTCTTAAAAACACAACCATTATTTTGGTAGGAGATACACATTTGTCTCTCAGGATGTTAAAAAAAAAAACTACTGTCAAGGTCTTTGAAAATGGGTATCATCCAAACATAATCTTTTGCACCATTGAACAGAATCTAGTAAAAAAATAGCACTGGGCTATAAAAAATTGAACAGAAAAATATTAAACATTTCAGATAGAAAACAAGGTGGTTACATTAAAAAAAATTGGACAGAATAAATTTACATCTGGAAACCTTACATTAGTAAAATATTTGTAATAAAGTATCTCTTATACCTGGACAATTTTAACACAGAAATTTTCAATGTGATGTTTATAAGTATTACTTTCCTCGCTTTATTCTTTTTGTTTCATCAATGTCCTAAAATTCAGTACACCTTGTAATTAAGTGGGCAGTTGTGGCACACAGAGGCTTGTTATGTTATGTTTGTTTAGAAATGCAAACTTTGTAATAAGCTGAATGGTAGAACTGGAATGTTGCCATTTGTAAATATGTTTGAATCAGAGCCCTTTGTGACCTCGTGCAATTTCCATTTCAATCATCATTCAAAGTACTTTGGTTTCTTCAAAGCTTATACTTGATCTTTCTTATGATAGCATTTTACTCTGCTGTTGTGGCCTTCAGCAAGATAAAGGATGGGACTGTTGATCCTGGAGAATTGGAATCCATTTTAGACTTTCTGGGAGTTAAGTTGAACATCGCAAAGTTCCAAAATGCATTAAAGGGTACTTCCATACCTGGTGAGTCTGCACTTCTTGCTCATTCATTCTATATCCTCCAACCATCCCAAATGGGCAAAGAAAATAAAATCACTTTAAAATTCTGTAGCATTCGGTTCAGGAGTGGGTTGCTGCCAGCATTACTGCTGGTTCAGTGCACACACAACTGCCCATAAATAGGTCTGCGCATGCGCAGAACACTAAAAATGCGGGGACGGGAACATGCTGCACCAATCAGGGAACCAGTTTGGAGGCTTGGGAGGCTTGGGTCGCTGGTGGCAAACCATTACTGGTTCAGCCGAACTGGGCCAAACCGGTAGGAACCCACTTCTGATTCAGTTTCAGCAAAGCTGTGAGCTGTGAAATGCTGAATACAGCTTGCCTGTAAGCAAAAACTCAGAAGAAAGTAGGCCATAAAAAGGTTCCACCAGTTAAGGTTAAACCACATGGCACAAAAGGTAGCAAATATTACATTTCACAGAATAAAGTTCATAGAAAACCTTACATTGCCGAGTTTTCCAAATGTTAGAAGACATCCTTATTTAATTTCAGTTATTGTGATCGTTCAATTTAAAATGTCCATAAATAGATCTCTGGGCACTCTTCAGATGTCAGAATCAACTCCAGAAAATTCCAGACATCATGCGCATTGCTGAGACTTTGGGGAATTTAAGTCCAGATACAGAATTTTTGGTGAACATACATTTAGGGAGACGATGGCCAAATATTGTTCTGATAAACCATCCAGTAGTTTAAAGGGGTAATTTTCACTAGCTTGTGTTTTCTAAACATACCTCTTTAGAGTTTCCAAACATGCCCACCATTTAACCCAAATTTTTAGGATCATATAAACACTGACTCATAAATGTATCACTCACACTTCATTTGCACACTATGTTAGCCTAAAACATGATTGGTTGGTTCTTGTTTATATTTCGCATGTAACCCCAGCCTCTCGGATCCTCTGTTAGAAAATCTTGCTTGTTAATCTCAAGGTGTATGTGGCCTCTCCCATGTTCTGGATTATGATTAGCAATTTCTTAAAAGTTTGAGAAATTATCCAGGGATTATATTATAGGATGCAACAAAAGGTTAGCATTGTTGGTCTCTTTTCAAGCATAGAAAAACTTGTTTTTTCAGGAACTGGAAAGTTCAGTTTCAAGGACTTCTTAGTCAATGTGACAACGAGTGAATGCTTTTCTGAAAACACACGTAAGTGGAAGCCACTATGGGCTCTGCAAGTAATTAGTGAGAAGTGTCAAATGCACACATGTAGTGAAAAGCAGGCAAGCAAACAATAAAAGGAACTGTCAAAAGATCACATAGTTCTTTATGTATGCAGTAGGAAGTTGAAAGACACTCAGCTAAGACATTAAGCTTGTCGATCAGAAAGGTTGGCAGTTCAGCGGTTCGAATCCCTAGTGCTGCATAATGGAGTGAGCTCCCGTTACTTGGCCCAACTTCTGCCAACCTAGCAGTTCAAAAACATGTAAAAATGCAAGTAGAAAAATAGGAACCACCTTTGGTGGGAAGGTAACAGCGTTCTGTGCGCCTTCGGCATTTAGTCATGCTGGTCACATGGCCACAGAGACGTCTTTTGCTGGTCTTGTTGTATTCGGGTCTTTTCTCGTGTAAGATTGAGATTGTCTTGGCAACGTTTCAGCGAGGTCTCACTCACCATCTTCAGGCTGGGTTTTGGGCTTAAAGTGTGATCAGAGCTGCCGTCTTTCTATAAATCTTTGTGTGTGTGTGTGGAATGCTGGCTTTGTTTCAGTAAGTGGAATGATTGGTTGTGTGGGTGTATCATGTAGCACCAATCTACCAATCATGATACAACCACACAACCAATCATTCCACTTACTGAAACAAAGCCAGTACTCCACACACACACACCAAGATTTATAGAAAGACGGCAGCTCCGATCACACTTTAAGCCCAAAACCCAGCCTGAAGATGGTGAGTGAGACCTCGCTGAAACATTGCCAAGACAATCTCAATCTTACATGGGAAAAGACCCAAATACAACAAATCAACTATGTTGGTGTGAAGAGTAGAAATAAAAAATCCAGAGGGGGGAGAAAGAGAGGAGGGAGAGAGGGAGAGGGAGAGAGAGAATTAAAGTTTTATAATAGTTGCAAGCTATTCTCAGTGTTCTTAGAACTCCTTATTAGACATGGTTGAAAATCAGGAAGACAAATAAGATGGAAGGGATAGAAATGCCTTGCTTTTGAATCAGGTATACCAATTCACTTGTTTAGATGTAGTCAGAGTCTCCCATCATAGAACTGCTCATGTGAGATAAGGAGTGATATTAGTTTACACCAGCAATGTTTCAAACCTTTTAGGAAGAAGAAAACAAATAATTTTATTTTCCCATTTTCTGAAAACCTAAATTCTGCTGCTAAAATTAAAGTTGTTTCCATTTTGTATGCAAAAAATAGATTCCTTGTTTGTGAAATATAGAAGATTCTTATATTGGCAATCTTTATGTTTACAAAGCTGGAAATAATTTAAAACATTTGCTAAGTTAAAGTTAAATTAAGTAGATTGTTTGGTAACAGGAAGAAATGCACTCTCAAATAACAGACTCAACAAATATACATACAATTGTCTTGTGTGTAATCTTGTTGAACAGTTAAATATAGTAGCATTTATGACTTCCAATATACAATAAAACTCTATTGGCTTTTCAGATCTCATTAACAATCTGCAGTGTATCTTTCCAGGATAACTATTTTATAGATGGTTCTGCAAGCAGAGAAGGGCAGACTATTCAGAAAATAAGGAGCATGGTGGCTCATGTAATTAGAAAGCTGGGTTGACAATTTGCAAGCCTGGGTTCGAGACCCGAGGGATACTGGAATGAGTTCCTGTCATTTACTCCAGCTCCTGACCTAACAGTTCGAAAGAGTGCAATCAAAAGTAGATAGATACCACTTTGGTAGGCACAATAACAAGGACACGAAAGAAGCCCCAACCAGGCGCTCCCCCAGGCAATGGTGATGTCACAGTCTAATCCTTTCAACCTGGCAGCACCTCAGTGCTTTCAACACAAGTGTGACACAACCAGAGAGCAAAGTATGTATTAGCAGCAGTGCATTGATGCACAAATCACGTGAGAAGCAAACAAAGTTTTAACCTATTTCTGAAATTAATTAAACAACTTTTCTATTTCCAACAGTTTATGGCGCCTATAGCATTCTCTGCAAAATGGATAGAGATAAAGTTGAGATTTCTCAAATGAAAGATGTGCTAGCTGCTATTGGCATCACTTTAACCAAGGAGCAAATGATGGAGGCACTGAAGAACATGACAGTAGACTGTAAGGATTTACTCTACTCAAATGTTTGCACTCTACATATTTGATATTTTCCGAACCATTAGAACCATTCTCTTTGAATTTCTATGAACACAAATTTTAAAGTAATACAGTTTTGGGTAGTTTTTTCCCCAACATATTCTCAAGCATCCTGAATACGCCATGCTACAATACATGGAACAATGTTTGATACTTTTTGGCATCATTTAAACTAGGTTCTTAGGAACCAAATTATGTAATTTTCAGTTTCTGATAAGTTTTTCTATGTGTGTACTTTTGTGTCAGCTGTTTAGTGTACTGAATGTTTCTGGTGCTCAAACATAATGCAAATCAAGCTGTGCTTTCTATGAGTAATTATGTGTTCAAAATATAAACCAAACATCATTCTTCTCTGTGTAACTGTGAAATGTCTGGGCAACTGAAAATTTAATTTTCTAGGTCACCTGTACCTTTCCTACACCTGAATCAAATAGGACACAAAGCTGTGCAGTGAATCATGGGCTGGATATTTATGGTGGGAAGCAAGCATTTAGAATAAAATCTTGCTCCAGTGGTAATTAGGTGTCTTCTAAGTAACTATACTGTTAACTCATTTGTTCCATCCCTATCTGAACTTTATCTAAATTCATGTTTCTCAATCATGGCAGCTGGAAATTGTTAATATTTTTGTTGGTCAGTGATGATATAAATTGAGTGCATGTATAAATGTCTATATATTACTTTTCATTTCTCTTTTCTCTGATAAGATTTGCTTTCCCTTACAGGTAATGGGATGGTGAATTTGAAAGAATTTATGAAGATGTTATCTCTCACACAGCGATACTCTTCAGCTGTAGGCAAGAACATCCTTTTCATCAATCTTACATGTTTCATTGTAGATTGTTGCCTTTGGATGCCTGATTGTGGTATTTCTTATCTTAGACATGGAAAAATCAATGAAAACACTGAAGAACATCAGACAAGATAAAATAGAATATGAAGAACTGGATTCCATCATGCATGTTCTGGGCCTTCAGTTATCTCAAGATGAAATCCAGAAAGCACTGGACTATGTTACCATGAATGGTAGGAATTTTCTAGAATAATTGCTCTCTCCCTCTCCCTCTCCCTCTCCCTCTCCCTCTCCCTCTCCCTCTCCCTCTCCCTCTCCCTCTCCCTCTCCCTCTCTCCCTCCCTCCCTCCCTCCCTCCCTCCCTCTCTCTCTCTCTCTCTCTCTCTCACACACACACACTGTGTGTATGTGTGTGTGTGTATGTGTGTGTATGTATGTATGTATGTATGTATGTATGTATGTATGTATGTATGTATGTATGTATATATATCTATTTCAAGCTATTTAGCTCTCATCAGCTAGCCATACCCTTACTGGTTCAAATCAGGTTCAAATCCCAGTAAGGATATGGCTAGCTGATGAGAGCTAAATAGCTTGAAATAGATCTATACTAGTCTCCCTTTATTTATTTATCAGCACAAACACAACACACACACACACACACACACACACATGTATATATGTGTTACAACCCCTGGTATCAGCACAAATACAACACACACACACATATATATAGTAACAGATTCAAGAACTAAACCTGTGGCATATTAAATAATATCTAACATTCTTGTGTCTGTTTCAATCTATTTTACTCTCAAAGCACTAGAAGAACATAAAGATTCTCTTGAATGAAATTCAACCTCCAATGGTTACTCAAAATGTCCATGTAGTTTTCTTTACAACAAGATGGAAGCAGTTACTTTTTTTTCCAGTCTTTTGTTTATTTCTAGGTTTAACTTTGAGCATTAAAATGCCCTGGTCATCTTCATCCAAGTTCAATCTTGTTTAGCTTTTTACTCAGCATTTTGATCAAGTGGTACCATTTTTTGTGACATTATAAATAAAGGGGAAGAAAAACTGTTCAGATGAACTTTTTTCTTACAATGAACTGATGATCTATTTTGCAATGTACTTAAACAATTAAACTATTTAATAATTGATGTACAATATTACTGTGTCAATAAAATATGAATAATTTTCATTAACTTGTTTACTTCTTTGCAGCTGATGGGACATTGTGTATGAAAGATTTTATGTTTGCATTGACCAACAATGAAAGATTTTCTGAAGCTGATAGTAAGTTTCAAACAAGCTGTGGGTCTGGTTACAATTTTAGCTCTCATTAATTATTGATTGAAAAAGATTACATACATTTTCCTTAATGTTCATTTTGCGTTTCAAATAAATCCTGCCTATATTTGTAAATTGTGAATTCAAATTAGTAACATTTTCAGTTATGAAGGCAGGCAGGTTCCAAGCGGATTATGGTGAGGGTGATGATGTTATCCAATCAATGGGCCAGGTGTCTCCACATCTTCCAATCTTGCCCTACTTCTTTGGATCATCTTCTATGATCTGGCTGGTGTGATCTTTGATGGTGGTTTCAAACTAAACATGAGGAAATTACACTGAGGAAGACAGGGTAACCCCTCCCATTCTGGGAGAAAAGCTGATTCCATGTGAAGGGCACAATGATGGTAGTTTCTGTCAAAATCACCTCCACACAACCAAATAGCCTTCATGACACAGCTTACTTTCATACTTGAAAGTTGTTATGGCTTTAATACTAAACATTCTTGAGCTATAAAAATGGGAGTAATTGAGGATAGGAATGAGGAATTAGATCATGGCTCAATAGTATTAGGGATGGGGAGAGATTGATAAAGAATTGAGAGTTAGGAGAAATTCTCAAAGTAGATTATATGCTGAAAATCCTTTCTCTGTAGTTACAACTGAGGGGATATACACACACTTTTAAAAATGTAGTTCTACTAAGTTTGATAAGATCTTGACCTTTCATTTCAAAGCAATAAAGAACACTGTCAATTCTACACACTTAAACAATAATTTGATGTTACTCTTCCTTTTATGCTTAATGAAGCAAATTACAGAAATGTTAAGGACATTTTTGCATGAGGCATTGTAGCATCAATCTAAAAGCCATACCAAACTTCTATATCCCTACAGTTCTTCTGCTGTAGGAATACAGAATTTTGATATGGCTTTCTTCTACTGTAGGGAAACCTGATTTCCCGCACAACCGCAATGTAAATGACCCAATTACAAAGCTAGATATTGAAGGTCCTCTTTTCCTCTTAGAGGGAACATTTGCATTACTCCTACTACCAGCTTCTGAGGTTCAGCTCTTTTAAACAGAATGCTTGATAGATGACTTTACAGTAAACGTTCATTAGCCTAGACCAGAAGTCAGCCACCTGTGGCTATGGAGATGCATGTGGCTCTTTCATCCCTCTACTGCGGCTTCCTATCGCCAGTCGGTAAAAGGAAAAATGATGCCATGCTAGGAGGAGACTCTATGGTGGGGGAATTGGACTTCCAGTTGGCAGAGGAAAAAGGATGCCATGATAGGAGGAAACTCTATGGTAGGGGAATCGGACTTCCGGTCGGCCCTTTCAGTGTTTAAGATTGCTGAGCCCTGGCCTAGACTAAATAGACAGAATAGAAATTGAGAAACGTTCTGTCAATTTCTTTTTTCTCTTCAGCAGACTGGCTAAATACCCTGAAAGTGACCATTCTTCCTTCCCCTTTGTGTACTATGAGGGTGAAAGAACTGCACCTATGGCAGTAATTTTCACTCCTTGTTCTCAGCTATTTAGGTCAACAGGAAGTAAAGATGACAGGAGTCCTTGTTTAGTGACTGTCTTGTACAGCAACCATTCACACTTACAACAGTGATGAAAAAGAAACTTTGCAACCAATCCTCACATTTATGACTTACCAGGTCTGTAAAGCAAATGAATGCCAGAGTAAGCTCATAAACACAACCATGGTTTCAATTAGGGACTGCTTTGTTTAACATCTGAGGTGGCAATTGTGGTTGCTAAAGAAAGACTACCTATAAAAGCAATTTCTCTGTTTCTGGGTGTTTCAGGATTAAAAACAGTGATGATATGAAAGTGTCATGAATGAATATACATATTTGAATATAAATACTTAAACATAGCTGAATATTCTTTGTACATGCTGTTCTCTTCCTCCTCCTCCTCCTCTTTCTTTTACAGGAAATAGAGTCCCTATTAAGAACCTGAATTCCATTTTGGAAAAAATGGGGATTAGTTTAACAGAGGAGGAAATGAAGAAAGCATTTGAGCAAGTTACAGTTGATGGTAAGAACTGCAAGAATGTATATTTAAGTGCTAAGAGAGTAGAAAGTAGCAAGGGAGGCCAGGAGCTCAAGAACATTAAGCAGGAAGAACTCCCAGAGTTTAAAACAAAATACCTCATAGGCAAGACAATGCTCCCACATTCATCAGAACTGTTGGTGTTTACAACATTTTTGGAGACTTGGCCTTAAAACTGGCCTTATTATTATTAACTTTTTTTAAAAAAATTAAAGGGCATAAAACAAATTCTCAAAACACATTCAGTACCTTGCCTCATGGAATAACCTTGGAAACCTATTTAGGTTATACCCAAATGTTCTTTAAAGCACTAAGAAATAGGTGAACTCAGAATAATCTTCCCCAATCTGATGACTTCCAAATGTATTAGAACTACAGTGTCCTAAAGACTCAGGGGATACGCTATGAAATTTTGGGATATTACAGGTTAAACCCATGGGGGGGGGGGATCTGGTTGCACCTTTTTTAAATCAGATGTAGGTTAGTGAGTTTTAATTAGGGATATTTATAGAGGTTCTCTTTCCACATGTGTCTTTTTCCTGTGTCCCAAGACCAGAGTGCAACAAAGCATCCCCCTCTGATCATCCAAGACTATTGCATATAATAATAATGCCTTGCTTTGGAAGTGGTGTTTCCTCTTTCTTAATTGTCCCTTTTTAAAATATTAGTGTTTGTTAATGTAAGAACAATGTTGAAAATGCATTTCCCATTTGTGGTGTTCAGTTCTTCTCATTTGTCATTTCTGTAATCTTCAATTAGATGGAATGGTAAACTTGAATGAATTCACAAGGAATCTTAGAGTGTTGCAGGAGTTACCTCGACCTATTGGTGAGTGGTGGCTTGGATACAAAGCTAGCACTGATTATGTTACCTAACTGGATAATGAAATGTCTGCAAGAAAACCACCAAGCTCAAAGAGCAGCAAGGACTCCACAGATATAAGAATTGTTTATTTAATTGCCAAATTCAGAGGGAGGTGTACACTATTTTAAAATGCCAACGCAATAAGACAAGGAAAATACCTATATAAAAGTCCAGGGGGAAAAAACAGAGCGACCTATAAATTCCTATAAGAGGTTTTCTATTACTGCCCATCCTAATCCATGCCTAAGAAGGAAGCCAAGTTTTCAAAGACATTTTAAAGACAATCAGGGTGGGAGCCACACAGATCTCTGGAGAGAGTCTGTTCCAAAAAATTGTATTCTGCTAGAAAAGTCCTGTTTATGGGATTTTAATAGATGACATTATTTAATTGATGGGGCCTGGAACATGCCTACGTAGAAATTATTAGAGATAGATCGTCAATCTGGCCTTACACTACCACTATATGTGATAATCACATCTTACTGTTGTGAACTAGGCTTCCCAAGATCATGAAGCAGACTCCACATCATGATAAAACCTCTTTTATTTAAGTTAAAGGGAAATCCTCTTCAGCAAAGTCCTGGCAAACAGTCTTTCATGAGATTTCACTACAGACTTTTATCAGTCTTGGAGAGCTGCCAGGCCGATATCTTCCAAATGCCACGCTGTAGCAGCAATTACTTGGCAAGAAGTCAGGAACGGATCTTCACCCTAATTGTTAGATTGGGTGAATGGATGAGGCAGACTCAGGCTTCAGCAACAACAGCTCTTTATTAAGTGACAACTATGTACAATCCAGCAAAAACTCTGTCTGGCAGCAGCCCTTTTATAGGGAGCTGTCAGACCCTTCGACCAATCAGATTTGAATACTGTTCCCGCCGGAATAGAGGACCTTGGTGGAAACTACTATACTGATTGTCAGTATGTAACACTAATTAATGAACTAATTGTCTCCTGTAAACTCCCCTCCCTTTTCACTCTTCTGTATTCCCTATGGGAGACGTCATTCACCGTCCATCTGTGCCTTTACTCCCAAGTTGGCCTTTGTTCCTTAACTCTTCCATTCTCCTGGCAGCTCTGCACATGCACACATTGGGAACAGGTTCCAGCTGTTCGTCTGCCCCAACTCTGAAGGCAGCTGATAACTATCGGACAGCCTTGGCCCCATCTCTGTCTCTGATGCAGAGCACTCATCAGAGTCTTCCGCAGACTCCAGGACTGGCCCATGTTCCTCCCCAACCTCCTCACTGTCTGAGTCTGCCACCAGCTCCGCTGGCCATTGGCGGGCCACAACACTTGATACACCTTGAAGTGTTACCTGAGGTCATTTGATAAACAATGCAGTTTATAAAGCAGCCTCCCAATTCTAGAATAAGCAAAACTGACCCATCTGTGCAAGAACCTTTGGGCCACAACTGCCATATGCCACCTGCTCTTCAAGCAGAAGTTGGAAATAACCCAATTGCTCATTGGTCCTGCATGGGGAAGTGCTACCCTCTCCAGAACTAAAGAAGGATGAGGGGGGCAAAACATATTTATGTTGGCTGATTAATTTTCTGAAAAATGTGTCCTTCAGCCAATTTATTTTGTTCTTTAGGTGACACAGAAGAAAAAGTTGCTCTGGAAGATGTAGAGTCTCTTTTCTCCAACTTGGGAGTGCAGTTAACCAAAGAGCAGCTCCAAGAAGCATTGAAGAATGTGACCGTGGATGGTGAGTGGAAAAAGAGATACATAAAATAAAATAATAAAATAAAACAAAATATCATATGTCTTACATGAATCTGCTTAGCCCATAACATGCTGTAGAGAATTTACAGTACAATTTTCAGACATACGGGGAGAAAGTCTTTTCTCCAGACTCTTGCTAATAAGCCCTTAGTCTTCTGATTGAGTTAAATCAGAATGTTATGTTTTTTTAATTGAGATTTTAAATGTGCATTACATTTCAATTACTTTTGATAGCTACCTTGACTGGTAAAATATTAATATCTGTCACTTTAATGAAATTTAATTATTAATACACATTTAATAATTTAAATGCAATTAAACTGATTTGCAAAATGTTGCACTCAATTCTTTCTCTTGCATTGCTGCCTACATGGTAAACTCACTTTTAAATGCCTCTGCAGAAAATGAAAAGGTGAAGATGAATGAACTGATTGAAATTGTGGTTAAGACCCAGAGACAAGCAGAGAGTAAGTGAATTTCCATGGCTGGATTAAAATTCTTCAAGCATGCTGGCAATATTTGGGAGAAAAAACAGCTGGGCCTGGTGAGGTTGGAAAAAAGAGGCAGTAATTAGAAGATGAGGAGATAAAACTACAGAAACACATGAATTAGTGGCCTTAGCAAAAGGCAGTCTGCTTGAAATTAGGGGCTGTATACAAAATCAAAAATGTTTTGATTTTGTGGGAATATAGAATACTGTAATGGAAACAGAATTCAGCTTCTTGAGTGGGTGGTGGTTTTTTTAACATCATGTTACAATGATGATATTGGCAGCAGTGATTCGCTAATCTTTGTTGATTTTTCAAAAATCAAGGTTGGGACTGACTATAAAACTATAGGGCAAAAGAGTGAGACATATGTTGTTTGCTCATTCAATGTTTGAATAAATTAAGCAAAATAGTAAAATTCACCAATAACATCAAATGAAGAAAAAGTATGCATATTTTTAAAACTTGTATAGAATCTAGATTTCCATTTTTAAAAGGTTGCTTGTCTGATTTTTGGTATGGAAGATTTGAAAGTTACCTTATGAGTTTTGCTATCTACATATGGAATGCCAAAGTTCTGGGAATATTTGCTGATTATTATTGTTTTTTCTCAGTGGATTGGATTCATGTCAATAATCTAGATAATGCCCTAATCAATATGGGCATTTACCTAACAGATGATGAAATCAAGGAAGTTCTGATAGCTACAGCTCCAAATGGTGAGTCTTTTAGATACTCTGTATTAGTTTTATTTAGAGTCATTTATGATTGGATTTTGTTAATTTGGACAAATCTGTGGTTCCTTCCCTATGAAACATCATCCCCATGGAGATAAGACTTACTCCCCAACTTTGACAATCTTTCACGAGCCCTGAAGATCTGGTTTTGCCAATCGACCTGGGGAACCCGGTGAGGTAGAACCCATCAAGTAGTTTATTTGATTGACAGATTATTGTTAGTCACTGAAAGTGAGTTGGGCAGCCATATAAATTTTTATAAATAAATAAATAAACCAACTTTTTTAACTTTAGTCACTCAACATGCCAAAGAAAACTCTTCTGTTTTAACAATGCAGACTAAGTTAAAAATGGCAGATAACTAAAAAAAAACCTGTTAAGTGAGTCGTGCATAATTTTATAACTTTTTTGCCACAGTTATTAAAGAAATCACTGCAGGTGTTAAGTGAGTCCTTCAGTCATTAAGAAATCCAATGTCCCCATTGACTTTGCTTGGAAAGCCATGGGGGGGGGGGATAGTGATGGAACAGCCTCTAAGGCCTCCCCAACCCATTAAAATACCTCATGCTTTCCACTCCCTGCCGTGCCAGACTCATTTACCTTGCAAAGTAAATGCTTACTTGTCTCCTCTCTCCACAATTTTTTTTCATTTTGAGGGAGAGAAGAGTCGATGGAAGCTCCTGAGTTTGAAAAGTGTTTGTGGTGCCTATCTCCTACCCCTCCCCCAGTCCCTCAATTCCTTTCCGCCACCACCAGGACACTTTTCACCCAGACGGAGACCTGACAGAAACTGGAAGCTTCATCTGCGGCAATTGGAGTCTTTGAAAACTGAGGGATTCGCTCCATTTTCAAGCTCATAGACATCTACAGTATGAGGCCTTTGAAAACAGAGAGATTTGCTTCGTTTTGAAATGCCTCATAGGCGCCCATCTAAGACCTCATAGGCATGAAGCTCCCAGTCTCCATCAGGTCTCCATCTCAGGGAAAAGTATCCTGGTGATGGTGGAAAGGAGTTGCAGGGGAGGAACAGGAGACAGGATTTTATATGTGGAGACAGGCACTTTTAATGCTCAGAATCAAAGTTTCTGTGGTCCATGATCTTGTGAGAATTCAGATACCCAGCCTCTGCACAAGAGGATGGATGCCTGAACTCGTACAATATTATGGCACCCAAGAGTTTCCATCAACTCTCCCCTCCCTCAAAAGCAAAGTAACTGCGGCAGAGAGGACACAGATCTTGTAAGGTAAATGATCCCGACACAGCAAGATGGGAGGGAGCAGTTGTGGGGAGCGCAGGCAGGGGGAATAGTGTGAATCTTGCAGACAGTTGTTCATAAGGGCAAACAACTGTTGTGATGCTGCAACATTCATAATTTTGGGACTTACTCATAAACAATAGGGGGCACTTGTATTTTCAAACAGGCGCTAAAAGAACACTCATGACCCGGGGATTAGAAGTATTGGTTGCTTCTTGGTTTTCTTCAAGTGCTAAGGTTTTCTGCAAGCATGTGAACTATTGTTTGTTTGTTTATTTAGAAAGAGCACTTAGGCTTATATACCATTCCATAGAACTTTACAGTACTCTCTGAGCAGTTTACAATGTCACATATTGCTCCCAACAATCTGGATTCTCATTTTACTGATCTTGGAGTTTAATTCAACCTCGAGCCATATCAGGATCAAATGTCAGGGTATGGACAGAGTTAGTCTGCAATACTGCATTCTAACCATTGCGCCACCAGAGCTCCTATTTATTTATTAAATTTATATGCTGTCCATCTCATCAGGGGTGGCATGGTGGCTCAGCAGTTAAGGCACTGGGTTTGTTGGGTAGAAAAGTTGGCAGCCCAAGTTTGAGATCCGAGCACCATGTGACAGGATGAGCTCTAGCTCCTGCCAACGTAGAAGTTAGAATACATGTAAATGCAACTAGATAAATAGGTACCACTTTATTGGGAAGGTGACAACACTTCGTGAAAGTATGCTGGCCACATGACCACGGAATTGTCTTCCGACAGTACTTACTCAATGGCCATGAAATGGAGATGAGCACTGCCCCCTATAATCGGTAACAACTAGCAGAGTTAAATCCCAGGGCCTCCTTTTTCTACCCTCTCATTAAAAAACAGCTTTGGGTGAAAAACCCAGAGTTAATCAAAACAATCCAGCTCAATCCCCACTGTATTTTCAAATGGGTTCAAAGGACTCTGGAGATTTTCTTTTAAATGCTAGTTGTTAATACCTCTAATTGTAACCACTGAATTCCCTCACTATATTCTCCTTGGGGAGGTGGGAGGAGGTTGATATTTTTCTTAAGATTCTTTGGCAAAAGCTGAATTGATGCATGATAACGTTTGCAGGAAGGAGGCAGCCTGATGACCTTTAGGCCTTTTAAATGCCATTATTCAAGAAGAATGGAGAGTTAGAAAGCTTAGGAGCAGGGATGTATGTGACGAGGATCAAAAAAGTCAAGATGAGGGCAGTGCCTGATTTATGTGCAAAACACGTAAAAAGGGAGTGCAGCTAGCATCTTTTTTGCCTTCACCTACCTGTGGACATTCCTACTTCAGGAAAAAAATAGAGGGTCAAAGAATATTAGTCAGCAGCAGGTTTAGAATCCAATTAGTTTCAACTGAGAAAGTTTAATGACTGGGAAGATAAACAAAAACAGATATAGATTATAAGGAGATATGTGAACTGGGAAAAATAAGAGGAAAAAATGTATCGGATATGTTCACTGCCTTGAGTTATTTATAAAAAATAATAATAAAGGCATGATATAAATAAATAAGTAAATAATAAACCGAAAGGAGCATACAAATGAAAATAAAAATATTATTCGTTGATTCAGTCTTATGCACATTACCACGCACATTCCCATTTTTCCAGAATGTTTTAGGGCTATAATTCCTAACATTTGCTATAAATGAGCATTTCTAACATATCTAGAGAATTCTAGATTCCGGAATAGTTTTGTTGTTTTTATGCATATTTCTTGAGATGTAAGTAACAGCAGCCTCAGTTAGGCTTTCCTGTTCAGCTGGGTTAATTACTTCCTCCTTTGTCTTGCAGAGGATGGAAAAGTTAATCTGAATGACTTGATGGAAGGGGTAAAGAATATGAAGCTCATATTAAGTGCAGGAGGTAAGTCTCTGGGCAATCTGAAATCAAATTACAATATACAGAAGGAAAGTCTGGAGTTATTGCTTTTACATTCACCAGCCAATGAATAAAATATTTTTATAGCTTTGATTGGTGTAGCAAGTGGTGTAAATTTTATACTTTTATTTTATTTTCTGATTTATGACTGAAATAAAAGTATTATAACTGTGGTTAAGGCAGGGGTGGGCTGCGACGGATTCGCTCGGATTTGGGAGAACCCATAGCTAATGTTATGGCCAGTTTGATGAACCGCCAAATCCCACCCCTGGCTGACCCTAACCCACCACACCCAACCCCTCCCAGGAGTCTCTATGCGGCCCCTTTAGATGCGAGGTAAGTGCAGGACCCGTGCAGAGGCTCAGGAAGGGGCAAAAACAGGCCCCCTGGAAGTTCCAGAAGGATGGAAACGGGGCCATTTCCAGCCTCCAGAACCCAGGAGAGGCAGTTTTCACCCTCATAGAAGCTCGAGGAAAGCCTCCGGAACCTGGGTAAGGTGAAAACGCCCCCCCCAACCATTGTGCAGGAGGCCGACTAGGCCACGCCCACAATGGCCTTGCCCGTCCAGCAACCTGGCAGAGAACCCATTGCTGAAATTTTTGAAGCTCACCCCTGCGTTAAGGTGACAAAGTTTTTGCAAGAATTGGATATTTGCCTTTTTTCAAGTTCTACTCTGGAGGCATTAGGTAAAACACACACTTCCCTTTGCTCCCTTCTGAGCTACCCTGCTCCAAAGTAGCCCCAAAAGACAGGAAGTGGTTCTTTCCCAGTGGGCTGGCAGCATAAAGAAGATGTTGTCTACTCCTGCTCCTGTGAAATGTGTTGAATATTGGTCGAAGGAGGAGGCAGGACGCGTTCTGAGGGAAACTGCAACTGCTTTTATTAAACGTCAACAACCAACTATGTACAAGTAAAAGGTTCAGCACTTTCCCTGCCTGACACCTATTTATACGGAGCTGTCAGGCAGGCTAACCAATCAGCTGTCCCTGACAGCTCGCGCTTAGCCAATCAGGCGCGGCTTGGCTGTTGCTGGCTGCCAGGACATAACAAAATGGCCAGTGGTTCATACTTCTGCTAGAGAATGTTGGTCTTGCAGAATAGGTTTACAGCATAAATTGCTAGAGAGATAACTTTTTTTATTTTTTTATTTTAAAAACTCCTTATGCAGCATATTTTCCATGAAAACATCCTGGTTATAATAATTTATAATACAATAAAAATATAAGTAAAATATAAATAATCACAATAAAAATAGTCTCTGCTTTTTACTAAAGTGACTTTCAGAGATTTCTAGCTGCAGCCTATAGAATCCAGCATTCTATTGTGTCCAATCAAATATATTTGGGAAGCTCACAAGGTCAAACAGGTGATAGTAATTATCTTCTTTTGTGCTTGAGAGCTGTTGTTAAGATAAGCTGCCTGCAGTTCAGGTCCTTGGGTACCTGTTGCTCAATTTAGGCTTCTTGCTGAGCTCCTCTTTGCAATCATTGTAATATGTCATGTCTTGTTGCTTTCTTTTCTTCTGGATTTTCTTCAAAGTGTTGCTGCTGGATTATTTTTAATGTAGAAATTAATTCTTAACAGGTGAATATTAGAAAAAATAAATAAATCAGGCTTTATCACCCTGATCTTGAAATAGTGGTGCTAAATTTTAAGATTTCTGATTTCAATCACTAGCAGGAACAGGAATCAAGACATTTTAGAGATGAATTTGAATACAGCACTAGGTAGAAACCTATTGTTCCCTCCCAAAACTTAGTTTTAGGAAGGAAGAATAAGCTATATACTTCTGATTATGGTGAGATTACTAATGATCCTATATTAACCTCTAAGTGTAGATTAATAGTATGTTTTTTAAATTTTATTCTGACTGACATAGTTATATATATACTAGACAATCAGTCAGGATATCATGTTTGATACAATATTCCAAGCTGCAACACAACCTTGAAAATAATTCCATGCAGAAGGATACTCACCCATCTATCTACTTCTATTAATTTTAATCCTTGGTTAAAAGGTGGGGAACCAGCTAGTAAAGTTGTTTGTTTTCTCATTCCATGGTGGTGGGCTTGGGGAGTTGAAGGGTGACAGAAACTACCAGGCCAGACAGTAATGATGTACTGATGCTTATGAAATATAAATCTTGGATTGTGACATTTAATGGTTTTTGTAAATTGATATCAGGGCAAGTGGTTGAAACTGGTGAATTGAGTTCCAGACTGACAAGAATGGGGCTCAATATAACAGAAGAAGAAACAAAAGAGGCTCTGAAGCCCCTTACTCTTGATGGTAAGTGGAATAGACAAGGCAGTTATAGCAAAGATGAACACTTTGAAGGTTGTATGCACCTTCCAGATACTGGCCCTGAAAATCCACCCACCCCCTCAAAACCTTTTTAGTCCCAAATTCAGCAGCCCAGTTCTTACTCAGTTAATGAATATATTAACAGGAATTCCCATATTGAGAAAAATGAGCTGATCCTTTCAAAGTCATCCCTTTGTAGATCCATTCCAAGCTCTTCAAGGATTTCAAAACCAGAAACAAAATGGCTGCCCCTGAATTAATGAATGAGCCAGGAAAATATGCAGCTTTCAAGCTTCCAGCACTCATCTTACTAACAAGACATTTAATCTGCTGTTTGTTTCCAACTCCCACCTGAACTTCTTGATATCTGAAGAAATAAATCAGATGCAAAGATAGGGAAATAATTTGGCACTTTGCTAACAGGCATCTCACAGTCTTACAACAGATAGAAAGAACACCCATAGCAACTTATAAGTATATGCTTTATATTCTTGGAATTGACTTGAAAAGACATAGCTAAACTATAAAATTACTGACTGGCTCTGGGATGTAACCTTAATTAGTTCTGGGAAGAATCCATCTGAACAGACAGGTAAGATCTGTATCTGGAGAGATGCTTCCCTCAATTTGCCTACTTGATTAGTGAGCAGCAGGTTTCTATAATAGCTTCCAGGCTATTACAGAGCCAATACAAAAACTCAACAATAGGAAGAAGCTGCTGAGATATCTTTATTGGCATAATCAATGCAATAAAGAAGTTTCAGCAGCTCCTTTCTATTGTTGGCTGCAAACACCATTTGGGGAAGGAATTTGCCCCCAAATCAATCAATCTATCTATCTATCTATCTATCTATCATCTATCTATCTATCTATCTATCTATCTATCTATCTATCTATCTATCTATCTATCTATCTACCTACCTACCTACCTACCTACCTTTCTTTCTTTCTTTCTTTCTCTCTCTCTCTCTCTCTCTCTCACACACACACACACACACACACACACACTTTTCTTGAGAAGACACCATCTTTGCAGTTCAATCTTGGCTTCTACGCTAAACTTTTTCTACCTTCCTCAGTCAAAGCTGGAAATCAGAAGTTGGGGCATGGTTTCTTTGTTGAGATCTTCTCTTCCCTCCCTGCTTTGTTCTCATTCTATAGGATGGGCAAGCTGTAGCTTGTTAAACATCAGCTTTCAGCACAACAGTCAACTTGGCCAGTGTTGTGAGCTACTGGGATTTATAATTCATGAATATTCAAATGTACCACTCATAAGATAGGAGCTGCTAGTGCCACCCTATCTTTCCAGCTTTCTGTCAACAAACCAATAACTTATAAGTTTAAAGTCAGTACTGAACTGAAGAACTGCTTGGCTGTCTTTAAAGAAACTGGGTAGAAGAAAAATTCCCATGTTTTTTTTCATTCCTCCTTCTTCCCTCCTCCCCTATTCCAATTTCCTTGATGCTCCTCATACTATTTACATTTTGTGTGCAGGTAATGACGAAGTGGATATGAAGAATGTACTGCAGAATATTATGCTCATGAAACGGCCTTTTAAACTGGAAAGTAAGCTGAATCAGGGGGTTGGAATGCGTGGTTTACCTATCTGGTCTCCTTTACATTTCCTTATTTCCTTTTAAAAAAAATAAAGTTTCTCTTTTTAAACTATGGAGAAACATTCCATCACTTAATAACTCCTCCCATCCCTTGCTCCTTTCCAAATATTTACTCTCACTATCAAACCAGTGTCTGGATGCCTCATGGAATACTTGATTTAATAAAGCAATAACGCTAGTAATTAAAAAATGCGAAAATTAAAAGCATTAAAACAATCCTCAGTAGAGACAAAGCATGTGAAGCTTTTGAAGTTTAGAAACTAAAAGACCATTTTCCTTTAAAAAAATGTTTTAACTTGGACCTGAAAAAACAATACACCTAACTTTTGAAAACCTGAACATCATACATTTCATCTGCTTATATAGTTTATGCAAAACACCGTAATTGATTTTAAATTTAGATTTTAATCTTGGAAATTTGTAATTGACAAATGGGCGAGGAAGCAAATAGTGATGAATAATAATATTAAAAGTAATTTAATTTTTCTCCTAAAAGAGATAGTTCTTTGTTCCTGACATTGTACGTTGTTGTAGTATGGCCCCTGTCAAGAAACTGAAGGTCAATTGATAACCACCCTCCTGCAAAGATTATATGCAGCTGTTTTAGGAGTTAACCCCCAGGGCTACATATACATCATCTTCTAATTTTTTAAGATTTTGTTTATGTTATGGAAATAGAGCCTATGCTTTGCTGCAAATCTATTTCTTCCTCCCCTTTTTTTCTGTTTTGCGTTTGAGAATAAGAAAATAAACAAATGAAATAAATGTAGTGAAATTCTTTTTTTAAAAAAAACCCATTGAAATGGACTGAAGAAGTTTCTAGGATGAGAAGTGAAAGATTTTCAAGGGGGAAAAGCCAGGAAAGTCCAGTTGCCTTTGTAAAGTGCCTTTGGAATAGGCATAAAGAATTGAATCGAGTACATAATAACATATAGAAATAGACCCAAAAGTGCTTTTTCAAGAGGCAACTAAACTTTCTGGTTTTTACAATACAATACAATAATACAATACAATACAATACAATACAATACAATACAATACAATACAATAATACAATACAATACAATAGTAGAGTTGGAAGGGACCTTGGAGGTCTTCTAGTCCAACCCCCTGCCTAGGCAGGAAACCCTATACCGTTTCAGACAAATAGCTATCCAACATCTTCTTAAAGACTTCCAGTGTTGGGGCATTCACAACTTCTGGAGGCAAGCTGTTCCACTGATTAATTGTTCTCACTGTCAGGAAATTCCTCCTCAGTTCTAAATTGCTTCTCTCCTTGATTAGTTTCCACCCATTGCTTCTTGTTCTACCCTCAGGTGCTTTGGAGAATAGTTTGACTCCCTCTTCTTTGTGGCAACCTCTGAGATATTGGAATAATGCTATCATGTCTCCCCTAGTCCTTCTTTCTCTTAAGCTAAACATACCCAGTTCCTGCAACCGTTCTTCATATGTTTTAGTCTCCAGTCCCCTAATCATCTTTGTTGCTCTTCTCTGCACTCTTTCTAGAGTCTCCACATCTTTTTTACATCGTGGCGACCAGAACTGAATGCAGTATTCCAAGTGTGGCCTTACCAAGGCATTATAAAGTGGTATTAACACTTCACGTGATCTTGATTCTATCCCTCTGTTGATGCAGCCTAGAACTGTGTTGGCTTTTTTGGCAGCTGCTGCACACTGCTGGCTCATATTTAAATGGTTGTCCACTAGGACTCCAAGATCCCTTTCACAGTTACTACTACTGAGTATGGTATCACCTATACTGTACCTGTGCATTCCGTTTTTGTTGCCTAAATGTAGAACCTTACTCTTTTCACCATTGAATTTCATTTTATTAGATAGTGCCCAATGTTCAAGTTTGTCAAGATCCTTCTGTATCTTAAGCCTATCTTCTGGAGTGTTGGCTATTCCTGCCAGCTTGGTATCATCTGCAAATTTGATGAGTTCCCCATTTATTCCCTCATCCAAATCATTGATGAAGATGTTGAAGAGTACTGGGCCTAAAACAGAGCCTTGGGGTACTCCACTGCATACTTCCCTCCATGTAGATGCAGTTCCATTGAGAACTACACGTTGAGTGCGGTTGGTCAGCCAGTTACCAATCCATCTGGTGGTGATGCTGTCTAACCCACATTCTTCTACTTTATCTAGTAGTAGGTTATGGTCTACCTTATCAAAAGCCTTACTGAAGTCCAAGTAAACTATATCAACGGCATTCCTCTGGTCCACTAATTTTGTCACATTATCAAAGAATGCAATAAGATTAGTCTGGCATGATCTGTTTTTGACAAATCCATGTTGGCTTTTGGCTATTACTTTGTTTGCTTCTAGGTGTTCGCAAATTCGTTGCTTGATTATTTTTTCCAGAATCTTTCCTGGTATTGAGGTTAGGCTGATAGGTCTGTAGTTTCCTGGATCTAATTTTTTCCCTTTTTTGAAGATGGGAACCACATCAGCTCTTTTCCAGTCCTCTGGTAGTTCCCCGGTGTTCCAGGATCTCTGAAAGATATAATTCAGTGGTTCTGAGATCTCGTCTGCTAGTTCCTTCAGAACTCTGGGGTGTAATCCATCCGGTCCTGGTGATTTGAACTCATCTAGGGTAGACAGGTGCTCACTTACCATTTTCTTCCCTATTTCAATTTGTGTTCCTAATTTTGTGGTGCTGCTTTTGATAGGTTGGACTGTTTTATCCCTTTGTGTAAAGACAGATGCAAAACATGAGTTAAATAGTTCTGCTTTCTCCCTGTTGCTTGTCACCTTCTTGCCACTTTCTCCTAGCAATGGACCAATTGTTTCCTTAACTTTTTTCTTGTTTTTAACATGTTGGAAGAAGCTTTTTTTGTTAATTTTTACTTTTGTGGCAAGCCTTTCTTCATTGTGAGCCTTAGCTTTCCTCACTTCATCTTTACAGGCTCGGGCTATTTGCTGATATTCTGCCTTAGTTATGTCCCCCTCCTTCCACTTTTTATACTTACTTTTTTTGTCTTTCAGTTTGTCAGATAGTTGTTTATGCAGCCATGCTGGTTTCTTTTGGGAGCTGTTGTTTTTCTTCTTCATTGGTATTGTGTTAGACTGGGCTTTTCTAATCTCATTTTTCAAAATTTCCCAAGCTTCTTGAGTTGTTTTCCCCTCGAGGATTCTCATCCATGGAATTTTTCCCAAGCTCTCTCTAAGTTTATTGAAATTAGCTTTCTTAAAGTCCAAGACTCTAGTTTGACTTTGTTCTACTACTTGTGTTTGGATAATGTTGAATTCCAATATTGCATGGTCACTTGCCCCCAGGGTTCCTATGGCTTCAACACCTTCTATCATTTCCTCTCTGTTAGTGAGAATTAAGTCCAGTATGGCTGATCCCCTTGTTTCCTTCTCTACTTTTTGGAAAACAAAGTTGTCTGCTAGGTTTGTTAGGAACCTGTTGGATCTTCCACTTGGTGCAGAGTTTGTTTCCCAGTTGATGTCAGGGTAGTTAAAATCTCCCATTACTATTGTGGTGTGCTTCCTACATACCTTAGTTAGCTGACTAGCAAAAAGTTCATCTTCTTCCTCTGCTTGGTTGGGTGGCCTGTAGTATAGACCTATGGCAATGTCATTTCCCCCACAACCTTTAATATTGACCCAAATGCATTCAAGATAGTTCTCATTATTGTTGTGCTCTATTTCTGTAGAGACATAGTTATTTCTTATATATAGTGCAACTCCACCTCCTCTTTTATTTGGTCTATTTCTTTTAAATAATTTAAATCCTTCTAGCTGTATGTTCCATTTGTCAGTTTCATCCCACCAAGTTTCTGTAATGGCAATAATATCATATCTGCCCTCTTTTACTTGAATTTCTAATTCTCCCTGTTTATTCCTCATACTCTGTGCATTGGTATATAGACATTTGAGTCCATTTTGATTGACCTTGTGTTTACTGTCTACATAACCTGTATTATGCCTGACTGCCCCTATTTTCTTGCCACTTGTGTGATTCATGCACATGGTATGACAATCACTATTACATGCTTGGTTTTGCTTGACAGCAGGAGTGATAATCTTACCCACACACACATCTATGTTACATGCATTTATAACCCTATGAATTTTAGTTTGCTGGGGACAGAGATGTTCTGTATCTATTAATTCTCTGTCCCCGCTCTTCAGTTTAAATGTTTATCAAGAAAATCTGTGAATTTAATGCCAAGTAACTCAGTTCCTTTCTTGGATGGGTGCAACCCATCTCTTTTGTACAGTTTTTCATTGGACCAGCTACCGGCTTCATGACTAATAAAACCAAAGCCTTCCCTTTTACACCACTCCTTTAGCCAAACATTAAACTCTGCTACACGCTGGCCCTTCCCTTTTTGTTCCTTATATACAGGTAAAACCTCTGAAAAGATAAGCCTACAACCTATACTATTAAGTTCATACCCCAAGTTCTGGAAATCATTCTGCACAAAAAGTACATCTTTCTGGGATAGATCATTAGTGCCAAGATGTATAATAGCATCAACGTCACAGTCCTTACTTGCATTCTTGACTATCTTAAGAATACGCCTCTTGTCTCTGCTGGCAGTAGCACCTGGCAGACACCTGACCTCTTTTAAAACCTCCTTATCCTCTCCTAAATTAACATCTCTTACGATTGAATCACCAACCAGAAGGTGACTTCTCTTTTTACATACCTTGATCTTCTTCTGCGACTGATGTGTGATACCTGGTTCCCCTTTTCGCCTTTCCGAAGAAAGTTCTTCATTTTGGACCACGATCCCCTGCTTATTTGAGTTTTCTTTGAAGACATTTTGCTTCTCATTCAAGAAGCTTCTTCAGGCCAGTTGCCTCTTGAAAAAGCACTTTTGGGAGAACCATGACCTGGATGACTGAGAATTTCTATAGACATTTAGCTATATAGAAGTAGACTAAACAGTATTCTGCCCAAGGTCATGATAGTTAAATTATATTCATTTCCTTTAAGTACAGGTATTTTAAACAAAACAAGTTTATTGCTTGAAATAAGTAGGAACTGATCCAACTTTGGTCTCCTTTTTCTGCACATACAGGAGACAAGATTGATATTCAAGATCTGAACAACATTCTGACCTCTGCAGGAGTTCAACTCACAGAAGCAGAATTCCAGGAAGCCTTGGCAACTACCCAAATAGATAGTTAGTATTTACTTTGACATTACTTTGCTGAAATACTTACAAAATCATAGAACCATAAATTTGAAATAGATGGTGTAGGTAGGCTACTGAGAAAAAACACTCTGTTTGTTTAAAGCATCTATTTTCAACTCCTGTGTGGCATGTCCCTCAATTTGAAAGCTCAAGAAATATTAGTACAGATAACATTATACCACTGAAATATAATGGGGGGGAAATCAAAGTACAGCAGTGCAAGTTTTTTTAAAAAAGAAAGAAGCAAATGGGTATTTACATTTCTGCTGGACTTAACAAAGTAATTTTAATTATCTGCCAACACACACATACCCTATGTAAAAAGGAACATGCAAAAATTATAATTCCATCTAATTCAAGCATATCAGTATGAGACCATTGAATTTTAGCCAGAAAGCAGTTACTAAGTCCTGCCTTAATACTAGTAGAGATAGCTCAGTGGCTATGTTCCACTTGAGGCCAACTGAACCTATCAGACACTATCAAACTATCCAATACTATCATTTGGGGGCACCGACAGTGAATCAATTGGCAGTGGACTCCAAAGGCAAGGCTCTGATCGGTTAGCTGACTGACAGAATGGAAAAATGCTTTGCTTGAAACTGATTCATAGCTGCAAATTTCACCTGACCAGCAGGAAGCTATTTCCCTTTGTCACATGGTCATAGTTGATGATGACAGTACAAAGAGGAGCAGGAATGGAAAAAAACAGAAGTGGTATTCCTTGTAGAAAGAATGTGTGTGTGGGGGGGGGGGGAACGGGACAAGACAGACAAAATGAAAATTAAATAAGGTCCTTTCCCCAGAATACCTCAAGACATGTAGGCTATATATGAACAGGAACTGGGAATAAAGGGAAAATTGGTTGGTGGAAGAATATTTTTATCTTTTGCCATTTGTGGCCTTTTCTCATGCAAGTGATGACTTTGCAATGATAAGCATAATATGCAAATTGTCTTCATATTTGTTATTGCACAAGTATTGCATGCTATTAGAAAACCAGAAAAATGTTTATAATTTCAGAATGTTTTTCTAAAACGTGATGTAAAATAATTCTTCAATCAGTTTTTTTTAAATGCACAATTTTCAGATGTTCATAACATTTCTATATCCAGTGCCTGTGTACTGTAACTATAGTACATAAGTCTTCCTCAGGATATACTTTCTTTGGATACACTGCCCTTGAGCCCCATGACCCATAGCAATTAGCATTCCAGAAATAAGTTGGCTGGGGTACTTCAAACTATTCTGGTCTTTGACTATAATAAAGGTTTAATTTGATTTAATTTGAAATATCAGGATCCTGTTCTGACCCAGGCTTCCTCAGAAAGCAAAAGCAAAGTCTTAGTCCCAACAAAACCTATTTTATTTACATGACTATGAATTCCTTTCATTCACAGTCAGCAAGGCTTATCAAACAGTCTTTCAGAGGAATGTTTGTCCACATGCATCTTATCCCTTTAGGAGCACTGCCAGATAGCTAGTGTCCACAGAGCAAAGCAAAACTTGGCACAGAGTTTCTCACAAATAGAGCTTTCCAGACCGATGAACAAATTGTTTCCTGCAAAAGCCCACTCCCAATTTGTTCCTCTTTTGTTTACTATGGGAGGGGCCAATCACCTCTAACATGTGGCTTTACTCTTGAGTCAACCCTGCTTTCTTAGTTGTTCTTGTCTTCTGGCAGCTCTGCGCATGCACACACTGGGAATAGGCTCCAGGTGTTCCTCTGCCTCTCTGCTGTCTAGTTCCCTCTCTGCCGCTGACACAGAGCCCTTTTCTGAGCTTTCCTCAGCCCTCAGGATTGGTTCCTGTTCCTCTACAACCTCCTCACTGTCCTACTCTGCTGCCAGCTCCACAGGCCACCGGCGGACCACAACAGATCCCATGGGACATATGGTCAAGAAGGCAGCACTATATTGAACATTCCTTTTGAGTAGAAAAAAAGCATTATGTGTCTTTTAATTTCTAGTGCCTACTTAAGTCACTTGAGGAGTAGTATTCTTTCTGCTTTCAAAACTTCGTTAAAATATTAAAATATAAGATATTTCTTTTTATATATCTATTTTTTATCTACTATGTCATAAAAATAATAGGACCCAAACTGTGTATTGCTATAAATCGTCATGGACTCTCTAAGCAACACCTCTTTTTTTTTAGTTGAAGGGAAAGTAAACTTAGGAGAATTTATCAAGTCAGTGAGGGAAGTCCAGCCATATCCTCATCCTGGTAAGTTAATAAATTGATTAATAATGAACCGAGGTAAAAGACCACAAAAATAATTGTGTATTTTTGTTGCTATGGTGATACATGTGACAACCTTGAATTATACATCCAATTGACTTTGGTTCATGTATGAAACAATGTGCTGCAGAAAACCCTCCATCGTTTTCTATATGGAAATAGAATGCAGGGCTTGTCCAACAAGCTTTAATATGTATGATAGGTATAGATGTAGATGTTATACAGTTATACAGATTTTTAAAAATAAAATAGAATTCAGAGATTTTGTATCTACATACATTATGCCAGTAAAATGGGAATTTAGCAGTTTCATAGTTAGCTTTCCCTCCCTTTCTAGTATTCTATATTATTCTATATTCTCTCCATTCTGGGTCTCTCCTATTAAATGAAAGCACAGTTATTAAAATGCTGTATTGTTTACTTTTTATTTCATCTCTATTTTTCCTAGAAGAAGAAACCATTGCTTTTCTAGAAGAGAAGGATATCGTTCAAGAAGAGGAAGAGGAGGTTCCGGTTGAGGAAGAAAAAGTTGCTGCCTCTGAGGAAGAGGAAGAGAAAATTTCTGTTAAGGAAGATGAAGTTGCTGAGGAAGAGGAAGAGGAGGTTCCGGTTAAGGAAGAGGAAGTTGCTGAGGAGGAGGAAGAGCAGATTCCTGTTAAGGAAGAGAAAGTTACTGAGGAAAAGGAAGAGGACATTCCTATTAAGGAAGAGAAAGTTGCTGCCACTGAGGAAGAAGAAGAGCAAATTCCTGTTAAGGAAAAGAAAGTTGCTGCCACTGAGGAAGAGGAAGAGCAGATTCCTGTTAAGGGAGAGAAAGTTGCTCCCACTGAGGAAGAGGAAGAGAAGATTTCTGTTAAGGAAGAGAAAATTGCTGCTGCTGAGGAAGAGGAAGAGAAGATTCCTGTTAAGGAAGAGAAAGTTGCTGCCACTAAGGAAGAGGAGATTTCCAATGAGAAAGAAAAAACTGCTGCTCAGGAAGAGAAGATATCTATTAAAGAAGAGAAATATGCTTCTTCTCAGGAAGAGGAAGGTAAAGAGAAAATTGCTGCCCAGGAAGAAAATGTTGCTGTTGAAGAACTGGGTGCCATTCTAGCCAATAAGGGCATTTCTCTGACAGACAAAGAGCTGGAAGAAGCCTTGATAAAGGCAAAAGTAAATGGTTGGTATTTATATTCTGACTTGTTTCAGAGGTACTCAAATGACTAGCAAGATAAATTATAAAGCAATTTTTTAATCTCCCAAATGTATTGGATTATGCTCCCATCATCTCAGTGATGGGGAAGGGTACTTTAAATATAAAAACAGTCCTTCCCAAGTGTTTTGTAATCCTAGCATTCCTAAAGCTACCTTTATTGCAATTTGCAAGCAAATTTCTGATTTTCAGTAATACCATTTTTTGCTTTTATACTTCAAAAATCCAAAACAATAAAAAAGGAAACAGCTGAAATTTTCTATTCCAATTATGTCAGATCACCAGTGTCATGTCACTTGTGAAACTTAGGGGTCACAAAAATATAAGTAAATGGCTATGTATGTTTGTCTGCGTACACATACACACACAAATATACCCAGGACCACTTCCTTCACCTAAAAATCAGGCTATTTTATTAGATTACCTAGGTAGAAACCATTTCTACCTAGGTAACCTAGGTGTTCCACTTTCAGGCAGAAAAAAGAATTGAAGCTAGGCAGCGCTACTTTTTAATAATAGTGCTGGATCTCTGAAATAGAACAGAATAGAACAGAATTCTTTATTGGCCAAGTGTGATTGGACACACAAGGAATTTGCCTTTGGTGCATATGCACTCAGCGTACATAAAAAGATATCATAAGGTACAACTATTAATGATAATCATAGGATACAAATAAGCAATCAGAAAACAATCAATATAAATCGTAAGGATACAAGCAACAAAGTTACAGTCATAAGTGAAAGGAGATGGGTGATAGGAACGATGAGAAGACTAATAGTAATCTCATATGGAGATCAGTTTGGCCACCTCCTAATTGCATTCAGACAAAACTGTTTCAGAAGATATTTTAACTAGACTGGATAATTTACGAATAGTTGTATTTATGAGTGTTTTTGTTTTCTGAGTTGTTCATTTTATTATTATTGTGGTTTTATGTTGATTATATTTAAATTTACCGAATCTGTTTTGAATTACTTTTCTATATCATGTTAACTGCTGAAAGTCATTCACATTGTGGTGGAAATGAATATAATAAAAGTGTGGCCTTGAATTACAACTCATCCTTTGTAAATGAAAAAAATGTGCTTAAGAAGGAAGTAGACTTCAAAAGATAAAATTGTTAAACATCACTATAATTTTTTTTAAAACGAAGTAATCTGGAGAAAACTGATTGTGTCAAGCCTGATTATGGAGGCAAGGGAGACACCAGGCATTAAATCATAAGCAATTTGGAGATGTAGCCTAGAAACTGTCTAATTTGAGGAGAGCTTCACCAATGCCCAATGTAACATGAAGCCACTACGAACATCCCCCAAATTACCTTACTGTGGGAAAGGAAAAAAAGACAATGTTTTTATTGTCGGCCATTATAAATCACTGCAAGAATTGTGAGAACAACATTTTGCTGCTGTTACTTTTCTTTCTTTCTTTTCCCCTTACAGTTGATGGGACAGTGAACCTCTGTAACTTTTTCAAAGCAATTCATGAGATTCAAGGGCCACCTCCAGATGGTAAGCTGAAAGACAACATAAAATATACTACATGCTTTTTTTCTAGACACCCTTTATATTGCCTTTGATCCAAACAGCAAAGGAGTTTACATTGCCTATAAACGTTTCATTCCAAATATTGCTTTCCTCCCTAGAATATTTTATGGCTCAATGACTGCAGTGATACTTGCTTAAGTAGACAAGCCATTGCAGGCGTACACAATGTTTTTCAGTTAAATCAATTCATGTATGGGATAAATCTACAGGCATATGTAAACTGTCCCAAATGTGCACTTGCATGATAAAATGTGAGCCATTTTGTGAATATGAAAAAAATGAATCAAAACAATAATAATAGATTGATATCTATTATGCAATAGACAATAATAATAGATGTGCCTGCAATGTTGTATAGTGTTTGTGACTATTTTGACAGGACATGTGCGTGGGAAGTTCTATAATTTTTCCTTTTATATCATAATTCCTGCACATTCCTGGGGTTCTTGAACCTAACTCTATTAACTTCTAGTTAGACCTGGGGTTAAAACTCAAAGAGGTAAGGTGGAAAAGAGTTCATCCCTCTTTGCTGTAGACTCTTTTGCTATGAAAAGTAAATGTTTTATTCCATGCATAAATGTATGAGCAAATGTGATTTTCTAATCTTCTAATATGTAGTAGTATGTATTCTAGGTGATTTTCTTTCTTCTGAAATTTGCCTAGCATTCTAAATGCTTCAAAAAATGTTCTGCATCTTCATTCCATTGAATCATTTCCTCCCTCCCTCTCCCCTCCCCCGCTCTATCTCTCTCTTGCCATCTCCCCTGCTATCTCTATGACCTGGATTTTCCTGTTCTCATGTTTCCCTTCTTTCTTACAGTAGCAAAAAAGGATGAAGGCTTAGAAGAGCCAAAGAGAGAGAAAACAGTTCCAATGATCTCCCTAAATGGATCGGCAATAGGTAGTAAAAATGAGGCTGATTAAAAAGGGGCAAGTTCAGAGAGGGAAATAATACGGAGTCTCCACATTCTTGAACATATTCAGACCCATATAAAACCATCATTTTGTGGTAAATCTCAATCAAAAAGTGGAGCATACAGTACAGTATTGCTTCCTTAACCAGAATAATACATAAATAATAAAGCAAGAACAAGAATTCTACCCGTTAATTCTACATTTTAAGTCTTTAACATAATCAAGTGGGAGCCACACAGATTTTTGTGTGGATTCTGATTGGACTGATCTGTTTCAATAATTGATTTGTTTTCCTATCTATCCATGATATTTTCAACTATATTCTCTTCATGCTGTGTGCTAGCTGAGCCCATATCTGGAACATGAGACTCTGCTCCCAGTTATTCATATCCTGATCATCTCCTGCATGGATATTATAACATTATATTACATGGGGCTGCTCTTGAAGATTGTCAATCACTCAAATTACCCAACCTCAGCTACATCATCCTTTCTCTCAAAAACTTGTCGTTCTGAAAAGAAAAGAAAAAGCCCTGTGGAAATGACCTACTATTCCAACAGAATTTGAAAATAAAACACAAAATTTCTTTTTCTGTAGTAAATAATGCTTTTAAAATAATGCACCGATTGAATATGCTCCTGCATGCAAATACATGCGCACACAAGCAAATAACTTTCATTTCCAAATTTTTCCATTCTTATTCCTATCACACGAACGATTGTGTTCAAAGTTTTCAGAATTTCAATAATTTTCACTTCTGTAATTATCAGGAAATGCTGTGTTTATTTTTCTTTTAAGGAACAGGGATTCTATTTTCTAAGCAGCTACAATTTAACCTGGTGTCAGAATCAGAATTTGATTCACAATGAGCTCTTCTACCCTTATAGGAAGCTGTTCAGAAATAGATCATATGCAGTGCTTCGCAAACGTTTTGTTTACAGTAAGCACCCTAGAAAGAAAAGCATCCTCATTTACAGAAGTACAGGCCAGGAGTCTCAAAGAATGAAAAAATAATAAGACAGTTTTTAATTGCCTTTTTAATATATATTTTTCTTTTGCAGAAGATAAAATTGATATTGAGTGCTTGGATGAAGTCTTGGAAGAAATGGGAATCCGTTTAACCAACAGACAACTATATGAGGCATTTAAACACACTTCAAAAGATGGTTGGTTTCTTAGTTCATTTAAACAGAGTAGTTGCTATCTAACCTTTGGTTTTTATTCCACAAAATAATTCTTACAATTTTACAATAAGAGAATACTTTAGAGCACTACTTGGGTGAGTTACTGTGCTGTAACTCACCCAAGTAAACAACCAAATCCTTGCAAGAAAATGAATTTGTAATGCATATAATTCAGCCACTATCTTTAGGGGCCAAAGGCAGACTTCTGAAAGGAAGTATGGAAACGGACAAAATGAAAATATCAATCCATAGTCCATTATGTCTAAGGGGGAAATCAGGATGAAAGACTATTTTACATTTATTTGCATAACAACTGTCAAACTCCAAGTAAGGATTATGAAAATATTACTACATACTAAATTTGAATTTTATTTAAGGGTAGGTGAGTACAGAGGAGTCATTGATTCAATTCAGGAATTGATCTTTTTGGTATAGTATTTATTATTGTTTCCTTATTTTTACTTATTGACTTACATTTTTCAAGAGGCAACTGGACTTTCTGGAGTTTTTTTGAAGACGTTTTGCTTCTTATCCAAGAAGCTTCTTCGGCTTCCTAACCCTAAACTCTTGAAAAAGCACCTTTGAGACAACCATGATCTGAATGACTGAGAATCTCCAGAGACATTTATTGTGTTACACTTATTCCCAACTGTTCATTTCTATTTGGGAACAATGAATGCAATTTACATTACCATATTGTTGAGTTCAGCTCAAGAGTTTACTGTGTGCTAAAGTAGCACAGATCCTTTTCTATAAGGAGCTGTTTCTGTTTCTGTCTATCCTCTTCTTAGACACTTAACAATTTGTACTAAAGCTGAACTAAATTTTATTCTCTTCCATCTCAAACACATAGGTCTACTTTCACCTCTTTCCTCCTCTTCACTCCATTTTATTGTTCTCACCTGAAACTGCAGATAACTTGGTTGATAGAACATAGAATAATAGAGTTGAGAAGGCTCTCAGAGATCTTCAAGTCCCATCCCCTGCTCAAGTAGATCTTATATCGTTTCAGATAAAGGGTTGTCCAGTCTCCTTTTGAAAGCGTTCAGTGATGAAACACCCACGATTTTTGAAGGCAACTTATTCTATTGGTTAATTGCTGTCACCTTCAGCAAAGTCTTCCTTAGTTCTAGGTTGCTTCTCTCCTTGGTTACTTTCCAACCATTGTTTTTTGTCTTGCCGTTTGATTCTTTGATCTTAGAATTCAATCCAGGATTGTTTTGTTTTATCCCTTCTTTCGGTTTCTTTCTTGCAGAAAATGGGATGGTGGAAAAGAAAGCATTTATGGAAAGTGTAAATGCCATTTTGAAGAACCAGCAAAAAGGTAAGCTGAAGCATTAAACTGAATAATCATAACAGTACATATATATTAAGATTTTTTGTTGAAACAGTTCACATTTGTGTGACCATTTCAATTAAAACAAATTATAATATATTTTATTATATTATAATATATAATATATATATAAATGCTAATATGGGTGTAAAATTTTAGGGATCATGCTGAAGATTGAAAGCAGGAAACAAGTTATCTATGCCCAAACTATATTTTACTTTCTAATTTTCCACAAAGTTACTATTTCTCTTTTCCTACGTGAAGTTGAGATTAGAATCAAAAGAAGGAGGGGGGAAGGTAGTATTCCCACGCTGGTTTACTTTGTGTCTGAATGGCTTCTGTACTTTGTATGTTCCAGTACTATAGGCAACATGAAATTGGCAAGAATCAGAAAATCCTCTACATTTTGTAACTTCCCAAATACTTGCAATCATAATGCCCCTGGAAAAATAGCTAACTTTTAGTTTCATTATTGTTTTGTGCTTCAGAGAAGCAATAGAGGCATCAAATTTTGCCCATAAGCTCTGAAAAACCCACAACAAATACAAAGGTGCTTTAAGTTGTTGGCATTGACTATACAGAAATACTGTGTTTGTTAACATTTCTAAGTCAGCCCTCTCCCAGACAACTCTGGGCAAAGAACATTGCAAGCAAAACAATACAGTTAGAACAAACTGCAATTTTCTTTTAAAGCCTATCATGATGCCCTCAGTCCAGATAAGCAAAAGTCTTCAAAGTGTTCTAATCTACTTGTGAAAAGCTAGGAAGATGGAGGGGCAGAGATTTATAAAGTGGAGTGCCTAGACTCACAACTGATCTCTTGAATTCACTGAATCAAGTGGCCAGATTCTATTCTGGCATGCCAGTCTGAAATAACCTGGTGTTATACATGTATAAAGGTGTGTGTGTGTGTTTGTTTGTTTGTTTGTGTGGGTGTATTATACATGTATAAATGTATAAAGGGTGACACAATGGCTCAGTGGCTAAGACGCTGAGCTTGTTGATCAGAAAGGTTGGCAGTTTGGTGGTTCGAATCCCTAGTGCCGCATAACAGAGTAAGCTGCCATTACTTGTCCCAGCCAACCTAGCAGTTCAAAAGCATGTAAAAATGCAAGTAGAAAAATAGGGACCACCTTTGGTGGGAAAGTAACAGTGTTCTGTGCACCTTTGGCATTGAGTCATGCTGGCCATATGACCATGGAGATGTCTTCAGACAGTGTTGGCTCTTCGGCTTTGAAACAGAGATGAGCACCACCCCTTAGAGTCGGGAATGACTAGCACATATATACCTTTACCTTTATACATATATGTTTTAAAACTAAAGGTCAGCACTTTGAACTGGTCTCAAGAGCCTGCTGGTAACCAATGTAAAATGAGTGCTATCACACTGATGCCGCCAATTCAGCAGTCCCTTTGCTTTGTACCAACTATGGCTTCTGGATCTTCTCCAAAGGCAGTTCTGTGAAGAATACATTGAAGCAATCCATCTATGTTGTTAAATTACATCCCAAACAAGTCCCCTAAATCAAAGTATGTTTTTTTAGAATGTATAACTCTCCAAGTCAAAAAATAAAAAGTTGCCTCCACCATGCTAGTAGGATTTTTGGGGAAAGAGATAGAAAACACCAAGCACAGGATTCTTCTTACCCTTTATCATAGTCTCTTCAGTGTGTATCTTGTTGCAATTGCAGCTAACTGAATTGGTTCAGGTAAAGAGGAAATTCTTGATGCTCTTCCTAGAGGAGAAAGAATATGGGCCAAGTACTCCTGTGGGAGTCAATCTGGACCTGGGCAAATAATGCAAAATTCATTTCAGTAGTTGATTTGATTTAGAAAAACAGTCCAGGTCTGATTTAGAAAATAAATTGGATACAATTTGGGAAGTCAAGCTCACTTTTTAAAATAGGTCAGTTTGATTTGTGTTTGTAAATCAATTAGGAAGTCATCAAAATTATCCAGATCAATTTGGAAGCATGCAATTCAATTCAATCCAGAAAGCCAAAGATTTGACTGAATTGCTTCATTCATGCCCTTGTCACTGCACAGTTCCACTATTGCAATGTGATCTACCCTTTAAGGCCACTAGAAAGCTTCAATGTATGTAGACCAGAATGTATGGGCATGAGTAATGGCAGCCACTGGTGACCAGCAGACTTCCATGTGTGATTCAAGGTCTTGGTTATTCCTACCCTGTTTCAGGTTTCAGATTCATATACAAACAGTTGCTAAGTGAGAATAGAATTTACTCACAGCTGAGTAGATAACTGGCAGACTAGGAAAGGAACATAAATCAAAACAGAGTGTCTGGGAATGGCAGCTTGCCTGGGTAGTTTTGCTTTCAACAAACCATTTTTTAATGTGGAAAAAAAGTCAAAATCTAATCCAAAGTTCAGAGAGCCAAGTCAGGTTTGTCAGCCAGTCCAAAGGTTTGCATTTCAAGATTCATGAGCGGAAGGCACAGGAATGACCTACCAGAGCAAGAGATCAGACACTTGTTTCCAACTGAGAAGCACAGATCAGGGCTGCCTCTTAAATTAAGGCAACTAAATTAAGGTTGAGTATCTTTGCTCTGCTCTGTGCTAAGTTCACTGAGTCCAAGGGCTTGGAGACTATACAAACCAAAGAACTGCTCCAGCAATGGTCCTTTTATTTGATCAATCAGCCTGATTACTGGCTTGGGAGTCTTTTGAAATTGACCTTACATTGGTTTAGCTGGAGCAACTTTGCCAGAATCTGAGTTCTGGGACGTAACATAATCTATATAGCATTGCATGGCACATGACAAAGTTGTTTGAGAGATTATCTGTCTCTCATGGTTTCTGCCCAACCAGTATAAACTAGGAGAATTGGTATAATAATAATAATAATAATAATAATAATAATAATAATAATAATAATAATAATAATAATAATAATAATAATAATAATAATAATAATAGTAATAATAATAATAATAATAATAATTATTATTATTATTATTATTATTATTATTATTATTATTATTATTATTATTATTATTTTATTTGATTAGCCGCAACCCTCTCCCGAAGGACTCGGGGCGGCGTACAATCAAAGCAAATAAAATACAGATAAAGACAAACATACATACATAAGAAACAAAGACATATACATGTGCATGGAGGAGGTAGACTAATGAGTGAAGACAATTAAAAAACACAATTTAAAATCCCATTGAATAAAATTACCAAATTAAAAAACCCGTCAGGAGCGTTATGAAGTTATGGTTGAGCCAGGCCAGCTATTTGGAATAGGTGGGTCTTGAGCTTTACACGGAAGGAGCGGAGGTCAGTGGTGGTCCTAATATCCGGAGGGAGGTCATTCCACAGGGCTGGGCCCGCCACAGAGAAAGCTCTGCTCCTAGGCGCCGCCCCTCGGCACTGTCTGGTGGACGGCACCTGGAGAAGTCCCTCTCTGTGCGAGCGGATGGGTCATAGGGATGTATGGGGCAGAATACGATCCCGCAGGTAACTAGGTCCTGATCCATGGAGCGCTTTAAAGATCGTAATCAAGACCTTGAAACGCACCCGATAGACCACAGGAAGCCAGTGCAGCTCGCGCAGGAGAGGTGTCACATGGGAGTACCTAGTACTCCCCATAATCACCCGCGCGGCCGCATTCTGGACCAACTGCAGTCTCCGAGTGCATTTCAAGGGAAGCCCCATGTAGAGAGCGTTACAGTAGTCCAGGCGAGACGTCACCAGTGCATGGGTGACTGTGCGTAGGGCGTCCCGGTCCAATAGGGGGCGCAATTGGCGCACCATGCGAACCTGGTGGAACGCCCCCCTGGCCACGGCTGTCACATGGTTATCCATGGACAGCCTGGCATCCAGGAGGACGCCCAAATTGCGCGCCCGCTCCACGGGGGCGAGTTGAATGCCTCCAATGGCCAGAGATGGAATTAACTGGTTGAACCGGGGGGCCGGAACCCACAGCCACTCCGTCTTGGAAGGGTTGAGCTTGAGTCGGTTGTCATCCATCCAGACCCGTACAGCTTCCACACACCGGGACATCACTTCGACGGCCTCTAAATTGAATTAATTAGTTAAAGAAAAAAGAAAGAAAGAAAGAAAGAAAGAAAGAAAGAAAGAAAGAAAGAAAGAAAGAAAGAAAGAAAGAGGAAATTGCATTTAAATGGCACAATAATCAAAATTTATAGGAATATGTTTGATTAAATTAATGACATTACTTGGGATTCAATACATGTCAATACAGTAAAAATTTCTCTTCTAACAGACGAACGAGTAGATGTCAATACATTGGCCTTCATCCTAGCTGATATGGGCCTTTACCTAACAGAGGAACAGATTAAGGAGGTTCTAGAAAGGACAACCTTTAACGGTGAGTGCCAGACATATAGAGAAACCAATGGTTTATCCCCTATCTAGGTTTCCAGAGAATCATCCTATCTTTTCTCCAGGGGTGGGATTTAGCCAGTTTGGACCGGTTTGGGCAAACTGGTTATGATTTTGAGCAGTTTGGAGAACCAGTAAAATCGCCCATCGGCTAGCCATGCCCAACACACCTCACCCTATATATTATCTTCCTTTGCTATGTGGTCCAGACTATCCAGCTAATCTCTGTGCCTCACCTGCTCTGCTCACCAAAAGTTAGCATGCTGCCCATTCACCATTCACCTCAAGTTGGGGTTCAGAGACATGTCATTCCCCAACTCCAGCCTTGCCCCAAAGCCACTGCCCACTCACCGTCCACCTCGACTGGGTCAGGGAATGCACCATTCCCCGGCTCCAGCCTTGCCCTGGAGCCACCACCTACTCACCGCCCACCTTAACTGGGTCAAGGAATGCACCATTCCCCGGTTCCAGCCTTCCCCTGGGCTTTCACCTGCATGCCCTCCCTCTAGCCTCAAACTACCGCCTCCCCAGGCCGAAGCAATTTATTTGGCCTGTGACCTTCCGCACTAAGCCGAAGGCCTGCCAGGGGGCATGGGCACAGGAGGGCCGAAGTGGTTTGGGAATGGACCAGATGGTTCTTCTTATCTGTCAGAGGTCCCACCCAGAAAACGCCACAGCGGAGATCTTTCAGCCGCTTTTTCCATCCCTTCCTGAGCCTCAGTCGCTTGCAGAGACACTCCATGTGCTCTCTGGGTTGGCAGCTGCTTCTCTTGCTGGGAGAGAGTGTGTCTTGTGCAATTTAGCAGCTGTGAGACACTGCTTTCCTTCAAGTCCTATTGGAAAGTACTCTGGCACAGAGAACCAGTATTCAGCATGGCTGCTGCTTCTCTGTGCTGCATGATTTCTGGATGGGAGGTAGAGGAAAGCAATGGCTCACAGTTGCTAAATTGCAAAGAGTTGCTCTCTCTCTCAGCAGAAACAGCAGCAGAGAGAAGCAGCCACTGCCCTGGAGAGCATAGATGGAGTGGAGCAGGCCCCAAAAGGCTGCTCGGTCAACCCTCACCGTGTAGCGGAAGCATGAGCGCATGGGCAGAAGCTATGTGCGTGCACACACACACACTCTCACATTATCAGTGAACTGGTTGTTAAGTGGATTGAATCCCATCACTGCTTTTCTCCCATGTAGAAAAGCAGCATGCAAATAATTATCTTGAACCTTTAAGAAACCCACAAAAACGGGAAAGTTAATCAACTCTTTAACCTACTATTTTCACAGCTCTGATGCACTATCTAGTCAGGATTGTTCTGAAATGTTATAAATACATGGGGTGAAATGATGGATTTTATTTGATATATAATTTGAACCTTAATGCTGTATTTCTATACCAGCTCTTTAGAATTTTTGTGGATTATTTCTATTAATCAAACTGGCAAAAAGCTTCACTCACCAGCAACAAGCTCAATGCACATTTTAAAAAACAGGTGGAATTTCTATTAGAATATTGTGGCTGCCATCTTGAGTTATTTTACCAACCCCGGCAGACACTCTTATTGCTGCTCAACTATCTATACTGAAAGGTTGTGTCTCTAGTATTTTTATGCTGCTGATATATTGATAGAGAGCAATGAAAGTTTCCAAAAAAGAAAGCAGCTGTAAGCAAAATGAGATTAATTTTGAAATGATTATCAATTATTAATGTAAAAGCATCTTCATGGGAGCATTTATACTGTTTATTTTTTAAAAAAAAATTACAGATGATATGACTGTGAATTTGAAGGAGTTCACGTGGGCTATTGATGAACTCCTCAGTAGTCAAGGTGAGTTTTAAGTCTTTCTGGAAATAATGGGAAGGCAATAAATAAATATTGAAATGAAGTTTGGAGTTCTTGTAAATCAAACATGCTTCAGGACTAAAGCCTGTTTGATTATGATAGAAGACCCAACTATAGAAAAGGACATGGAAATAACAACTTTATGGGGACTGCAGATATCTTAAGATAGCCAAAAGTGAGTCAGACAAAAAAAAAACAATGCAGACATGCTTGGGACAAACCTACTGAGCTGCTGATTTAGCAGATACAACATTTACTGTTGATAGTAAAGAAAAAGGAAAGGAAAAAAATAGATTCCCTTGAATGAATCTTCATGAACATTTCCATGTAGGCTTTGGGGCAAAAATACAGAAGTGGTTTGCTTTTTTTTCTTGGTAATGATTTATATTTCCCTTGATTTTTCTTATTGTCTCTGTTGACGTCACACCACATTTCTTTTTTCTGATTTATCAGGTTTGGCTAGATATAGGTAGGCAGAGAGTGCCTTGGTCAAAAGTTTAGCTCAATATAACCTTATTGCCCAGTTTTCTGCATTGTTGTTACATCAGTTCTCCATCTGCAAAGTTGAGATAATAATTATTGCTATGATAAAATGAACAGCTACTGGGATTATTTCTGAAGTAATAGATTATTTCTGGAAAAATCAATACTAATTACTGTTTTTAACTAAAGAAGAACTAGAGGATGTTAGCAGCTCGGAATATACCTTGGAAAGTTCAGACATCTTCCTAACCTCAGAAGAACAGGGTATGTTGAAGATGACTAAGTTTAATGGTAAAAGTATCTTGTTGTTGTGAACTCATTAGACAATGTAATTGCCATTTTTAAAAAATTCATCTTCCAAAAAAATGTTATATGTTGCATAAAATGTCTAGATGTTTAATCATTCATAGCTTTTGGTTTTATGCCATATTTGTTTACCATTCTTACGGAATTGAGAGACCAAATCATTCTCAGATTCCATCTATGGTCCAATATGGTGCTTGCTCTAAACCTTGAACAAAGCAGAATATTGTGAACGTATTATAAATAAGTTCTAATCAGTATGACTCTCATTTTCAAAAGATCTTCAGGAAGCTTTATGGAACAGTTAGTGAGCTTCTAGAAATTAATATTAATTTCATCAGTGTAAGTCTTTAAGAATGTGCCTTGAGGAGAGGCAGGGCTGACATCCCAGTGATACGATGCATCTCCATGGGACTCCATGGGATCACGCCAAATTTGACCTGCCAGAATGTTCTGAGGGACCCAAATCACCCTGGAGGGGTGATGAAGACAGAGAGGACACTCCGCTGATCGGAAGGAGACCACATATACCTTGTTTGATGCGGAGGAAGCTCTCAATCCAGCAGGAAGAAAAAGACAACCATTGCATGCCTGACCGAAGCTATGATAGCCGACTGATGCAGCAAGCATAGAATGTGAGGAACAGTGTGATCAACCTGGGTGAGATTTTTCCAACTTCTGTTGTGGAATATACCCCTTTAAAATAAATCTGGGAAAAAGTGGGACTCAAAGAAGAGGAGGTGGAATTGTTTGTTTTCTACCCCCAACAATAGCGGCAAGCAAACAGGCAAGCTATTTATAGAACTGGAAGTAGAGAAAAGAGAATGTTTTAAAAAGAGAAGAAATTTCAAAGCTAGGAAAGCAAAAAAAGAAGAGGACAACAGAGAATGAGGTAGCTGGATGGAGTAACCAAAACAGTCAGTGTAAGCTTAACTGGACTGCAGAGGATGGTAGAGGACATGAAGGCCTGGAAGAATGTTGTCCATGGGGTCATGATAGGTTGGACACGACTTCACAACTAACAACAACAACAAATTTACTGAATGCTGCCTATAAAATATATGCTTCAATAATGGCAGAGCGATTAAAAAGATTTCTAAATGAATTTATACATCCAGACCAAAATGGTTTCTTGCCTAAAAGGCAGATTAAAAGCAATATGAGAATGATTTTAAATACATTGGAATATTATGAAGCACATCCTGGAAAACAAAAGGTGTTGATCTTTTTAGATGCGCAGAAAGCATTTGACAATGTGAATTGGCAATTTATGCTGTCACCACTAAAATTTATGGATTTTGGTGAGATATTTATTAACATGATAACGGCAATATGCAACAAACAAACACCAAAGGTGATAGTAAATGGAGATACGACAGAGAATTTTAATATAAAAAAGGCACAAGACAAGGATATTCACTATCTATTTTACTATTTATATTGACATTAGAAGTGTTAAATAGAAATACTAGACAAGATATAGAAATTAAAGATATGGAAATAAAAAAGGAACAATATAAACTATAGGTATTTGCAGATGACTTGATCTTTATCTTGGAAGATCCACAAGAAAATGGACTTAAACTAATTAGGAAAATAGAAGAATATGGTGAAGTGGCAGGACTGAAAATAAATAAAAGAACCCCACCCCCCAAAAAATTAGTTAAAAATATTACAGACATACAGAAAAAAGAACTAATGAGGAAAATAGGTATACAGATAGTTTAAAAAGTTAAATATTTAGGAATTTAATTAATGGCAAGGTGTGTAACAGTTAAAGAAGATAATTATTATAAACTGTCACAACAAATTAAAACAGATTTGGAGAAGTGGAAAAATCTGCAATTATCATTGATAGGAAGAGTACCCACTGTAAAAATGAATATCTTGCCAAGATTACTGTTTCAAACAATACCAATAAAACTGGAAGAATATTTTGAAGAATTAAATAAAACAATATTAAAATATATTTGGCTACTGAAAAAAGCAAGGATAAGTTTGAAAATGTTGCAAAATTCTAAAAATAGAGGTGGGAATTGTACTACCAGGCTTCGATGCTTACTTGGGTGAAAGAATGGATTGGCTTGAGGAACAAAATATTATTGATTTTGGAGGGACATGATCTTGAATTAGGTTGGCATTCTTTTTTATGTATGGAAGAAACAAAATACATAGCTATTTCCAAAGACATTACATTAGGAATGCATTATTATTAGTATGGGAGAAAATTAAAGAACAACATTATTTGAAAATACTGGTCTGGTTTGCCACAATGGAAATACTGATTTACCCAAATGTTATTGATATAGAGAATGTTTCCAGATATAAAGATATTTTAAATAAAAAGGGGGAACAAAACTAAACAGAAACTGAGTGAGCAAGGGATTGAGATAACATGGTGGTCATATATGCAGATACAATCTAGATACAAGAAGGATGTTAAAATGTATGGTTTATATAAAGAATTAACAGAATTAGATCATATATTAACAGGGACAGATGAAAAATTAAAAAAGAAAACATATAGCTATTTGTGAAGTATTGAGATGGAAGATGAACAAGTAAAAGAGACATGATAGTTGTGGCTAAAAATTTTGGCTATTCAATTGAGTTAGATAAATGGCAGAAACTATGGAATAGAAATGATAAATTAACAATGTCTACTGTAAGTAAAGGAAATCTTTATAAAATGTTTTATAGATGGCATTTTCTGCCCTCAAGGTTAGCAGAGATGTTTAAGGACAAATCTGCAAAATTTCGGAAATGTCTTCAGACACCTGGTTCATATGTGATGGACATGTCAAAAAGCAAAAAAATATTGAACAAAAATACATACGTGGCTGGAAAAAATAATAAAACAACATATAGATTTGAAACTAGAAACATTTTTGTTGGGCATTTTACCAGACAATTATAACAAAGGGACATGTATTGACTGCAGCGAGAATAGTATTTGCACAACAATGGAAAAGTGAAGAGATTCCAACAGATGAGGATGTGATTAGAAAAATATTAAAATGTGCAGAAATGGATAAGCTAACACAATTAAGGAAAAGAAACAAACTGAATATTTTTTGACTTGGGACTTATTTTATCAATGGCTAGCTGACAAAAATAATAGTTAGAAACAGGGAAATAAATGGAAGGATCAGTGAAATAAGGAAGATATGTTAACTTGGTGAAACTATTATTATTATTGTTGTTGATGATGATGTTAATGTTAATATTAATATTAACACTTAATATTAATATTAATTGTTGTAAACACTTTATTATTTCCTAAAATGATTTGTATCAAGACAATACACTGTTCAATTGAAGTTGGAATGTTTGTATGTTATAAAACAAAATAAAAACTTAGAACAAAAAAAAATGAATGTACCTTGATACCCTGTTTCCCTGAAAATAAGACCTCCTCAGATAATAAGCCCAATCGGGCTTTTGAACGCATGTGCTAAAATAAACCCTCCCCTAAAAATAAGCCCTCCCCAAAATTATTGCAACACAGCAGCAGCCATGATGTGACCACACTCGCCGCCTCCTGCACCTCAAAAATAATAAGATCTCCCCGAAAATAAGGCCAAGCACTTATTCAGGGATCAAAAGAAAATAAGATCCTGTCTTATTTTCGGGGAAACACAGTACTAATTAATATTAAGTTGTGGTAATTTACATAAATCTCAAATTTCCTGATGATCACACCCAGCAGTTTCATCTCAATCATAGAAAATGCTGGTAATAGAACAAATCTCTGAAAAACTTCATACAACAGCTAACCAAACATACAATACTAGTTTTTAAGACTTTGGAATGATCCACTGCAATTCAAGTACCCTCTATCCCTAAACTCTTCAGGTGATCTAGAAGACTTCCTTGATCAATGGTATTCAAAGCCAGTGAGAGATCCAAATGATCAATCATCATCATATTCTCTCTTTCCATACCTTGGCAAAGGCTGCTTTACCCCAGAATCCACTCTAAAGCTAGTTAGACTAAAAACTATAGTTTTAACTTGAATTTTAGATACTCTGGTATTTATTTCTTTTCATTGCTGTTTATTAGTATGATGTTTCCTGAAGAAACATACCTGTAGGTTAAAAAATATATTGGTGAACAAACAGCTATGAGAGTCTTCTCATGATGGATTACTAGCCATGTTTGGGTTTCATCTAGAAGTTAGCTTTCTTTTGTTTCTCTGAAATAAGCATTTGAATATTCTTGTTTTTCTTACTTGCCATTTTTATTTTTCAGAGGATGTAACTGCAACTTTAACAGACTCTACAAAGAGTTCTGGTGACAGTAACACCTTTTCTAACTCATCTTCTCAAGGTGAGTTTGTCTTTGGATGGTGCAGATAGGGCAGAACAGTTGCAGTGGAGGTTCTTAGCACAATTTCTCACCCAACAGTGTTGCTACTACTAATCAGGTGATCTAAGCATTGCCACCAAATTCTACTAATAATCAGGAAAATAACAAATATTACCTATATGGGGGTAATAATTTAGCATCCATACAAATTTAGCTACATCTTCTATTACAAAACTTTCCTAAACCCTTAACAAAAATATCTCAAAAGAATGAAATATTTTCTTGAATATCTTGCACTTTTAGATTTCTATAAAGTTCACAATTCAGTAAAATAATAAAAAATAGCCATTATCCTCACTTCCCTGAATCTATTAGTGTACAAGTCCTTTTTTCCCTTTTGAATTTCCTTCCAATACTGCTAGCAATTAAACTGAATTTAATTGAAAACTCCTTAGTATTTAAGAGTTAAGTTAATCAATTAGTCTAATACCCAGCCTAGTGGAAAACAAGAGCCATGAAGCAATATCAGAGTATATTAACACTGATTTTTTTTCCTCAGATATTTTAATAATCTTATCTTTCAGCATCCAAAGGAAATGAATTGTCTTAGTATTAAAACTTCCTATCACCATTCTTTTGATGGAAGGTATTTTTCTAGCTCTTTGGGGTTTTCTTGCCTTGTGGCATAATGTCCTTCTGTGACAAGAAAATTGAGCATTCTTGAATTGATATTTAGTCTTTTTTTTCTTCTGTATTAATTATGTTGCCATGTTATGGCTCTCCAGTGATGTTTCTTTGTGAAATTATACTTTTCTTTTTCAGCAAGATTAATTATGAGAATAGCTCCCCCCCAAAATGGGTATTTAATTTGCTTTGCCTGTTGAGATAATAGGAAAGAGTGTGTGAAAGATATATGGTGAATTGCTTTCCTCAAGTACAAGAAGCTTTAGCAATCAGTAAATCAATCTTTTTCAAGTTGCATTTATGTATCTGGATTATATGAAGGATCATTCAAAATTATATTTCCTCTGATGCAGCCTAACATGCCAAAATTAACATGGACCTTAACAAATACCCAGAGATGCTGATCCCTAAACTCATCCCTGAATTCATTGCTAGCATAAGTTAGTAGGGAAAAATTCAACAGGATACTTTCATAGAAAGTGTGTAGTAGCTACTATTGGTCTAGAAATTAGAAGACCCAAGTTCAAGTCAACCTTTGCATGGAATCGTTTATTGCTGTTTAATGTAGTCCAAAATTCTTTTATAGCTGGACTTTCACAACAAAATGTAGACAATTCCTTTCAAGAACAAAAGAAGTAGATGTTGTATAACAAAATGTCCTCAGGAAAAATTAAGATAATGTTTCCCATGATAGAGAATAAATGGGAAAAGAGAGAGAATTCCCATCTCTTTAGGGAAAAAAAGAGACCAAAAATAAATACAAAAACAAAGCAGCAAAGCAGCAAAGCTCTTTTAAAAACTAGTAAAATCTGAAGTCCTTGCAGTAGCCCTGTGTAGATGTAAATCAAATCAGATTACTTTCACTACCAAGGAGAAAGCCTTTACATTGTCAGCTTTCATGTGGCAAAAACAAGTGTGTTTCTTAACTCCAAAGCAAATAAAAGATTACTTATTGCTTTGCTATATAGAGCTTTGAAGGTAATAACTAACACCTTGAATTGGCCTAGAAGCAAATTGGTAATCAGTGTAGCTTGTACAACAGCAGTGTTAAATGTGGAGTCCTGGGGGCTGCCACTGCATTCTGCACCATATAAATTCCATGCTTAACTCATGCAATAAAGAAATTAAACAGATCAAAAGTTTACGAACTGATGACGAGGGAACAGAATATACAGAGCCAATTCTTTAAGATTCTCCATTCTTTATCCTAGAAGTGAGAAGTAAGAATAATCTTGGCCAAAGAAAATATGAAGGTTCTCTTAGCTCTTAACTCCAAGTTCTAAAAGATGTGTGTTTAATTGTTCATGGCCTCCAGTATCCTTGGGAATAAATGAAGATTATTCTCATTGTCAGTAACTTTGATTATGGATTGACATAAATCTACTCACTTGGTCATGGCTATCCTTTCACAAGCCAAGCAGCTTATGGAACCAGCCTCCCTCCTGGATGTTCATAGCTCTGTACAACTAGTGATTTTATGCTTTTTAAGTTCCTCATTATTACTAAGGGTTATTGGTTGTCCAGGGTACATGAAAGACAGCTATAGGTCATAATGTCCTGACCCACAAGCAATTTTTCAACTTTTATCTCTATAAAGTTGAAGGACAACTGCCCCAAGGTAAGAAGTGATGTGAAAAGAGAATGTTTTAGAGTTATGTCATGTGCCTCCTCCAGAACACTCTTCTTCAATCTGATATGGTCTGGATGTTTAAGAATATGGAGACCATCATCCTTAATCTGCAATCATTTACTGTGCTGATGGGTATGATGGGTTTTACTCAAAAACATCTGGAGGTAACTAAGTTGGAGAAGACTGCAGGGGGCATTCAGAATTTTAAAGAATGTGTTGTTCTTCTAGTAGGGAAGTCAGGAAGGACAGAACAGGAAGCTCATGGGATGTGTGATTAATGACATCAGACTGAGATAACCTCCAAAATTAGTCCTACCCCATTCAACATTGTTTGACTTCTATGGTTATGTGAACAGAAGGCAGTCCATCACACTTTTGCATAAGAGAAACTTAAATGGGAATGAAATATGCATTTCCAAGCATGACTGCTTGAAATTTAACTGGTTCATATATATTTAATACAAGATCATTAAGGATAATGATATGTTATCATTTATATTTCAGAAACCAAATTTTTAGGGGCGGGAACTGTTTTCAGGTGCTTTTCAGAAAGAAAGCAAGGGCTCTTGGTACTTTTGACTTCACTGATGATTCCCATAAAAAGGGAACAAAACTCTCAGTTACTGTCCATACAAAACATGCAGAAGTTACATGTGGTGTCTATTTCTTTGTTCAAGCACTAATAGTAATATGGACAAAATTCAGTCTATATTTGTGCATACAAGTGTATGTAGAGCAGATATCAAACTGAGCAGCAGTCTACTAAGATGATTGTACTGCCAACTAGCCTTATAATGATGCTGGACTAATGAAGATCAGCACTCAGTATAAAGTTGACTGGATGGTCTTAAGTAGGAGGTTGGTGCATAGTTATCTTTAGCATAGCTGTATTAATGCTGGATTTGAGGATTCTTTTTCCCTGTATACTTTTCTTACTTTACGTACACTGTTGGTGTTATAGTGAATATCGTAATCTGACAAAGGATGCATTCTCAAAATTACAATTCTCAAGTCTCCTAGAGAAAGACTCAAATAAGAATTCATATGCATTATTTGGTATTCTTGCCTTTTTCTGCTTTTAAAATCATCTAATTGTAATAAATCTATAAAGATGACATTGTGGTAGAAAGAACTGACTCAGCCCAAAGAAATTAGCAATGATTCAATAACAAGAAGAGAATTGTTGGTCCTGACAGTAGATGTATTCTCTTTTCTTCATAGGAACATATCCAAATAAAATGCCAGATGCAAAGATGTTCAAATTACCCAGAATGGGGGAGAGGTCATTTTTCCAAACACCAAACAGGTAGAGCAAGATTTATCCATCTGATTTCTTCTGTCACTGAAGCTTTGGTGATTAAGTAGTGGGTTTTCAGGGCTGGAGTGAATTTAAAAAGGTTATTTGTTGCTTAATCATATTATTTATCTCCCATATTATTTTGGAATATGCAAATCAATATTCAGATAACATACTAATATTTTATTATGAAATGAACTTTCAATGAATCAGTCTTTCTTTAATAACTTTAATCATAATTGAGCAAATGCTTTTCTTACATTGCTGATCACTAATAATGACTGCACTCAATAGTTTTTTTCCAGAAACATCTGCATTTTGCATCCAGTATTTTTCCCTTTTTCATAAAAACAGTGGAGTTCTTGGAAATTAATCAGTATTGTTTATTAATTAATCAGTATTGTTTGTTTGTTTATTTTTTTATTTGGACAGGGTTTTCCCTTCTGTGACTTTCAATGAACAGGTCAATTCCAAAGCAGTAAAGAAGCTGAGTAAGCAACAGCTAGAAGGTATTTATCTTGCTTAGAAATCATATAACTTGAATCTTATCAAGGCCCTGTATATACTTTGTGACAGAGGTGGGCAGCACATAAATCAACAACCAGTTTGCCCAGCACTAAAAATGTGAGCGCGTACATGTACAAGCTTACTTTGCTTGCACACCATCCACGCATGCATTTCACTCACGCACCGCCTTTCTTGCATGCGTGCAACTTCAAAAACATGGCTAATTAGGGCAGCACAGCACTGTGAGGGTGGGCGGGGCCACCTAAGGATCGCAACTACCGATTCACCCGGACCAGTCAGAACTGTTATCAGCCCACCACTGGTTTGTGAAGAATGTGTCTGAAAGATGTAATAATTTTATCATTAATCTTGTCCTCTTAACTTACACACTTAATTTAAATCTGCCTTCTTCATGAGAATTGTTTTGTGGGGAAGAGTTTTTACTTAGAGGTTCCAAGCATAAAATAGAAACATTTAAGGTTTGTATTATTGTAAAAATAATACTGCTGTTTTTCATAGATTTTATCAAAGGTTTTGGTGGTTAACTTATACTGCAATTGTATTATGTTCAATCTTCATAATCCTCAGAAAAATGCATGATGATACTTTAATGTCTACTGTAAGAAATCAGTGTCCAAATAAGAAAATATATAAATAATGATATTTCATATTGTGCTATGATGTTATGTTGTTACAAATCTTTTGCTTTTTCTGGCCATGCACTTTTTAAAGTGCCTTGATCTCTAAAGCACCTTCAGTAACCTGCTATAATATTACAACTTCTTTTTAAAAAGTAATCTGTTTTTACTTTTTTGTTTCTATTGTTTTTCTAATAATCATTATATAATAATTAAAATTATAATTGTTTTATTTATTTTACTGTTTTATTGGATTGTTGTACCCTTCCCAGAGTCTCCTTCCATAAGATGGGCAGCAATATACATCTGATTAATTAATTAATTAATATTCTGATTCAGGGGTTCTCAACCTGCAGTCCATCGACTCCTGGAGGGCTACAATGTTCCCACAGGGATCGTCTTGAAATCAGATGTATGATTTAAATGTTGAGTTAAGTCTTGGTAGTCCATGGTCATGGCTCCATGGCTATAAAAAGTATTTAAAGAAGGGGGGGTATGTGGTGAAGAAAAGGTTGAGAACCACTGATCTAGTAGAATGATCTTCCCAATTTACAACAACAGGAACTGATCTTTGGTTGCAAGCATCAAATTGGGTAGCAGCTTTAGAGAAGAAACTGCCAAGTTTTTCATAAAACAGTTTCCAGAATTAGGGACTGGAGTTAGAGGATATGCAATTTGGTTGTATGAAATACAAATATAGAAAATAACTACATTTAAAATTCTGTGGAAAGCAGGGAAGCATATTTATTTTAAATCATCCAGTGCTATTTTATGCCCTCCAAATGCATTAATCATTATTTCCCATCGTTCCCAGAAATTATGGCTGACAATTAAGTTAACTGGTCCAGCATGATGGAAGGGAACACATCAAGCTGGCCAATCCTCTCTTTAGTCTATTAATTCCCAAAGTATAAGACAATAATGGGATTTACCAGGAATCAAATGCAAGGAGAGGGTACATTCATAGTAAAAGGCTGGTGAGCAGGTACCTGATCTTTCTTGCTTCCACTTCTCCTGAGTCTCACCTCCTACTTTTTCTCTCTCTCACTCTGTATCTCTGCATAGCCTTCCGTACAGCTTATGATACATTCAAAAAGGATCTTGATGGCATAATTGATCAGGCGGCCCTAGAGTCCACAGCCCATAGTTTAGGAATCAACTTAACAGATGAGGAAGTTCTTGACGAACTGATATATGCTGACACGGATGGTAAGTGCATAGCAATAAGCCTTAATTTGTGGTGATAATTAGTACCAACAATGCCATTGTTTAGCAAAACAATTACTACGTGGAAAATTACATCACCATAACTGTTTTCTGGCTTGAAAGTGATAAAATTTACTATATAGTGTAAATTTATAAATCTATATAAATCTACTGTATAGTGCAATATTAATGTAATATCGGGGTTTTCAATTCAATTGTATAGAATGTGAAGGATGTGTGTTTTATTTTTATAGTTATAATGTACACTGAAGATAGCATTTAATTTCATTATATGAGGTGCATGAGCACACTATGCAAACAGCCCAATGTATTCTCTACTATCTACCTGCTTACACTCTCTTTCCAACTTTTTGCTTTGCATGGAGGAGAAAATAGGCACAGGATAACACATATTGACTATAACAGCAGTCATGTGATTAATAGCTGCTACAAAGATCTGACATTGGTTGTAAAATTCATTTTTCTGCATTATTGTAACTGAACAGTTGGTGAATGAGGAAGTCACTAAACAAGTAACAATTCCCTTTTTCTTATGTGCTTAATGTCTTATATACAACGGGTGCCTGTGAGTTGGGGAGAAATACCAGTTCTCAGTAAGAGTTCAAAATTTGTACAAAGCTAAAATTCAGACACCTTGCACATACAAGTAGTCCTTGACTTACAACAGTTCATTTAGTGACCATTCGAAGCTACAATGGCTCTGAAAAAAGTGACTTATGACCATTTTTCACATTGCAGCCTCACATAATCAAAATTCGTATCTTGGCAACTGACTCTTACTTGTGATGGTCGCAGTGCCCCGGAGTCACCTTTTACAACCTTCTGTCAAGCAAAGTCAATGTGGAAGCCAATTCACTTAACAACCATGTGACTAAATTAAGAATGACAGTAATTAGCTTAATAATGGCAAGAAAAGTTGTAAAATGGGGCAAATTTCTCACTTAGCAACAGAAATTTTGGGCTCAATTGTGGTCATAATTCGACAACTACTGTAGTTTTACATCTTGGTTTTGGGAAGCATATTCCCACTCTACTCATCCTTAGACTCACTATTTATAGAGAATCAGGAAGGTGGCCTTGAAGTCCTGGGAAGGAAGATAGTTTTAGGAAGAGATTCAGGCTGACTCTTCCCTGACTTTTTGAGGTTGGAGAGGAGAAACACAAGCAGACTTACAAGATTCTGTCTCTGTAGTCTAGCCCTACAGTTCTATAGTTTTTCCTATTCCAACAATTTATAAAGTCTATACTTCTTCCTATGGAGCCAATTTCCTAGTCCAAACTACATTCTAGAGCTGATGCAGTCAGATCATTCCCTACATTCCTTGCAGAAAGCTGCCTGTTTTTTTGCTCTACTTTACAACTATTAAGTTGCTCTTCGCCCCCACCTCCCATTTCTTGCTGGACACAAATAACAAATGAAGCTCTTTGCCCTTATAGGCTGTATGTTGGCTTCTCAGGAGCAGTGGTAGGATTCAAATAATTTAACAACCGGTTCTCTGTCCAAATGACCAGCTGGGTAGGCGGGGCTTGGTGGTCATGTGACTAGGTAAGCATGGCCAACTCAATGTCACTCAGGTCGATGGGTGCTTCGCCTTAACTGTTACAATGTAATAAGGGTTAATCAGTGAGGCAGTTTCTGTAAGCAGGGCAATAGAGATTAGGCTAGAAACAATACCAGAATGTTTCCTTCCTGCCTTACTTACAGGTTAGCCTTGTAAATGAGATTTCTTCCAACAACCAGTTCTCCAAACTACTTAGAAAGTTAACAACCGGTTCTCCCGAATAGGTGCAAACTGGCTGAATCCCACCATTGTTCAGGAGCAACAGGCTGGCTATAACTGAAAATAAGGCATTAGATAAAATGCACTTTCAGTCTCTTCATATTCTGGTGGATAAAACAGTTTAGAAGAGTGGCATATTGATAAATGCTTCACAATTGATTCTTTCTCCCCAATCCAAAAAATTTCCATGTCTTCATTGACACTGCCATGTTGTATCACTAGCTGCCAAACAGTTGACTGACACACACGAGTTCTGCTCTTAATCAGCATGCAAAATTCCAAAAATCATAATCAGCTCTTGCAAACTGGTATGAGCCAAACCCAGCACATCTTTGGATTACAATCAGAACTCTTATTCCAGTATACACAGGAATAATGAATGAACAGAAGTGTATAGATAATCCTTGGTTTATAACCACAAAGTGGCCTGGAAAATTAGTCATTAAGTGGTACAGTTATCAAGCAAGGCATCATGTGACCATACCCAATTTTGTGACCGGTTTTGCCATGGTCATGAAATGAATCACTAAGCAAGACATCAGGTGGTCATGACTTGCAATCCCTGTCGGCGTCCCCATTGACTTTGCTTGTCAAAAGCCAGTTGGGAAGGTCTTAATCGGTGATGACATGGTGACCCTGGGATGCTGCAACTATCATAAGGGTAAGCTGGTTTGCCCACTGTATTGATAGCAATCATGTGGCCTCAAGGACACTGCAACAATCATCACTATTTTCAGTTCCATTGTAACTTTGAATGATCACTGCACGGATGATTGCAAGTCAAAGGCTACCTTTACAGTTCAAACAAGATTGTGGCGTTTCCACCTGAAGTAAGAATAAGGCATAATTGGAAGTAGCTCCTTTCAGTCTAGCTTACTAACTGATTGTTCTTAATTTTCCTGCCATTTGTGGGAACTGTTTTTTAGGAGATGGAAAAGTAAATTTCACAGATTTCCTCAACATCATCACAGATACCAAGCGATTCATCCAGGCCGTAGGTGAGAAGAAAAACAACTTTCTTATTAGTAGGACAGATCCCTTATTTCCCATATAGATTATGCATCTTGCGTTTCCCATGCGAAATTGCCTGTAGTATTTCATACAACGGGATGACGTTGCTAAGCAATGGCAAGACAAGCTTACCATCTCTCTCCCTCTCTCCCCCCCTCACTCCCCCCCCTCTCTCTTTCTTTCTCTCTCCCTCTCATTAGCATGTATTACAGGAACTAAGCTTTAGTGGTCCTGATATGAATCAGTAATAGTGCTCAGTCCAGTTAATATATTCATTGATCATATAATGAGTAACAAAGAGAATAACTCTAAAAATACATGTAATGAACAAGGCTTCAGTATAATTTTATATATAATTCTGATTTTTAAAAAATACGGATTAAAAACTCAGTAGCAACCACACAAATTTGCATAAATTGGGATATTTAAATTTGAGTTAGCAAAAATAAAAGCAGATGCAAAATTGATATATTTGTCCATATTAATGAAAATATAAAGGGGCGAAAAAATATTTGGAACAGGTTTTTTAAAGAAATGTAATATAATTTAAAACAAATAAATAGCATAAGTGAAAAATAATATTACTTTCCCTGCTGACTACCAAATTAATATTTCCTTTACAAAAGAAAAAGAAAAGTTAATTCCATGACAAACTGTTGGAAAATATGCAGAGCTTTCAATTGATTACTGGTTTAACCAAATAACAGAATTTTGTATTAGGACAGAAGATAATTTGAAAAATAATAGATTAAATTATTAAATAGGTAATATAATAGAGGTTAACTAAGCAACCCAAAGCAACATGTACATTTCTACTTGAAATACCATATTTTTCAGAGTATAAGACGCACTGGAGTATAACACGCGCCAAGATTTTGAAGAGGCATTTTTTTAAAAAAAAAAATAGCACTCTGCAGACCATAAAAATAGGCCTGTTTTTTTTGTCAAAAAAGGGGCATGCAGGGTTTCAGGAGGCGAAAAATGCTGTATTCATTTTATAAGACTTTCACCCTCTTTTTTGAGGGAAAAAGGTGCATCTTATACTCCAAAAAATACAGTAACAGAAGAGTGGGGGTCAGAAATATTTGTACTTAATATTTATTTATTTATTAGATTTTTACCCCACCTTTCTTTTTATAAATAGCTGAAAGCACATTTTTATATAATAGAATAAAAGCAATAGCTAGACAGAAAGATTAGAGGTTGAAAGATAGTATTATTATGTATGTTTAAATAATATGGTGAATGGCACTAGAATGGCATATTGAAACATTGAACAACTAAACAACGAAGGACTATATTTAGAAGGTAATTTAGAATTTAAATTCTAACTCTATATTTCAATATAAACATGTGTGTATCAACACTAGGACTAGTAAAGATGGCCTAACCAGAAGCTGGCATAGAGGTAGAAATAAAAAGTAGAGAGAATATTAGTATATACATTTTTATATAATAGAATAAAAGTAATAACCTGTATGATGAAATAATGTTGTGATTGGCATTAGAATGGCACACTGAAATTCTGAACAACTGAATAATGAATGATTATATTTTCATACAAACATGTATTAACACTAAGATTACAAAAGTTGACTAATGCAATAAATATTATTGTTATTATTGTTATTTGTATCAAAATGAATGATACCCAGATGCCAAACTGTTCATTAATTGATGTTGATAAATATTTTAAAATAAAATAAAAAACATACCCCAAAAATCTATTAAAAGATCTAACTGAACGGAAACTGCTTCATAGTTGAATTTTATTCCCAGTAATTATCCAGGGATGAATTAAAAAAAAGATTCCCTTTAGCTTTTAGAAAGAATTGTGAGTTGACTCAGGAATTAGGACTTTCCATGCTTCTCTGAAGAAAAGATTTGTGTTCCCAGATGAGGGGAGTCTTATGCCACCAGCCCTTCTGCAATGTTTTTAGCCTTCTCTTTTTCCACTCTGGCAATTTCTTGACATAAATCTTCTATTTCCCATCAGCCCCTAAGAAAGATGACAAAGAGACTGTTGATGCCCGAGGAATCTTGTTCTTTGAGCTCTTGTCAAAGCTGGTGGAATCTTCTAAATTGCCAAGAAATGCTACTACGGCTATTGTCAGGTGAGCAAGAGGAGATCCTAAGAATACTGCATGTGCACAAAAACATAGACTGATTCACATATTGTTCCTTGCGTGTTTATATGAACCCAGAGACACATTTGTTCTTACAAAAGGGTTCAAAAAGAAATTTGTTAAATTTTAAGGGTATGGAGTAATCCGTTAGTTATTAATATCTTTACTAACAACAATTTAGACTGGGGTTCTCCCAAAGACAAAAAATGGAAAAATGATTTGAATCTGGTTCATATTTTATTCTTACAGTAATTTGGAAATCTTCTCAATTATACAAAACTATTTCAATGGGAATCTTTTTTTTTTTACAATCAAAGCTAATGTAAATTATCTAGCAATCTTTTTATTAGAAAAGGTTTAATGAAAAACTGTAAAAACGAAAAAAAGAATTTAGGAGGATTTTGTTAGATCGGGTAATGGAAAGGCACACAAGGCTAAAGGCAATAACAGCTCTTTATTAAAGTACAACAAGTAAGAACAATCCAGGGAAAGTTGAGTCTGACAGGAGCCCTTTTATAGGGAGCTGTCAGACCCTTCAACCAATAGGATTAAACCTATGTTCCCGCCGGAAAAGAGGATCTTGGTGGAAACCACTGTAGTTAGAACAAATATCTAACACCCCTCCCCTCTTGGATGGAATAATCTGACTCGTTATGTAGTCACACAGGTAGGCGGGCTTTTGGGTAGCTCTGCCAGACCTGCGCAGTTCAGTCGGAGGGTGTTCTTTGGACAGGTCAAATGGACCTGTTTGCTCCGCAGCTCCACTTGGTGGAAGCTCTTGGAACCTTTCACAGGCCGCGGCTGGAGCTTCTAGAGCCGGTTCGCTCAGAGTTTGCTGCGGGCCTGCAACATAACCAGATAAGTTTCCCGGTACCCTTGGGCTTGAGCTGCCTGTGGAAGGAGTGAGTGTTTGCTCCATTTGGGTAGGGCTTTGGCTAACTCATGCAGGAGTTACCTCTGGTTGTCTAAGAGTGGAGTTGGAAAGGTGGCCACGGAGTTGGTCAATGTGCCTCCTCCAATTCCAACCGTCATCGAGCTCTACAAGATAAGAGTGAGGCCCGGTGATGCCTATCACTGTGGCAGGTTTAGGTTTAGGTTTAGGTTTATTTGGATTTATATGCCGCCCTTCTCCAAAAGGACTCAGGGCGGTGTACAACATTAAAAACACACATCACAAAAGTAGGAATCCACAGAGTTCCCCCGGCGTAGTTGTGGGCGTAAACTCTACACTAAAGTTCTGAATTTTGCTCATGGAGTCAGGGGGCGATGCGGCAGAATAGTTTGGGTGTAGCCGGTCTAAGTGGGACCTAAGCCGCTGACCCATGAGAAGCTTGGAGGAGCTTCTCCCTGTAGTGGCACTGGGTGTGATATGCTGAATTAGTAAATAGTGGTCAACCCGTGTTTGCCAATCTCTCAGGCCCATCTTAGTGAGGGCCTCTTTTGCAGATCTCACCATTCTCTCTGCCTGACCATTGGAAGCCGGATGGAAAGGCGCGAACAGGGCATGCCTGATGTCCTGAGCTGCTAGGAAGGTCTCAAATTGCATGGCCGTGAATTAGGGCCCATTGTCAGAGACCAAGACGTCAGGCAGGCCGTGCGTGGAGAAAAGTCTCTGTAGTACCTTGATGACCGCTTCTGCCGTAGTGGAGGTCATCAGGACTACCTCTAGCCATTTCGAGTAGGCGTCCACAACTATGGACTGTCTGGCCATGAACTGGGCCAGCAAAGTCAATGTGCATCCTAGACCACGGTGCTTGAGGACGCTCCCACTCCTTAGCGGGTGCCTCTGGGGGAGCTGGTCTGGACTCCTGACATGTTGTGCAGGTAGCCACCCATTCTTCAATCTCCCTGTCCATGCTGGGCCACCACACGTAACTCCTAGCCAAAGACTTGATCCTGACAATTCCAGGATGCCCTACGTGTAAAGCCTCTAATACTGCAATGTGCAGTTTGGGTGGAAAAACTCATGGTCCAGCTGGCTGTAGTTCCGCTCAGCAGCGGACAAGGTCCTAAAGTAAAAGGCTATGGGACCCTCAGTTCCACTAGGCATGCAATGGCTAAGGATGGCACCGATGCTGAACGGAGAAGCGTCGCAGGTCAGCACCAATGGCAGGGTCTGGCTGTATTGTACTAGAAAAGTGTCTGCTGACAGGAGTCTTTTTACTGCAGCAAATGCTGCAGCTTCAGCTCTGCCCCAGGACCACTTCGTGTTCTTTGCCAGGAGACGGTGTAAAGGCTCAGCAATGGTGGCACTGTAGAAATTAAGGAGCCCGAGGAATGCCTGCAACTCGGTTTGATTGCTTGAATTTTTGGGGTGGTTGGGTGAATCCCAGAACCGTCGATTAGGTACTGTAAGAATTCAACCCTTGGCACATTAATTTGGCATTTTTCTTTTTTGAGATGGAGGCCTTTGTCTCGAATTCTAGTCAAAACTGTTCACAAACATTTGAAAAGTTGTGCCTCATTTGCAGCCAATATCAAGATGTCATCGAAATAGGGGACGACTCCTGGAATCCCCTGCAAAAGCTGTTCCATGATGCTTTGGAACAATCCTGGGGCGATACTAACACTGAATTGCAGGCGGTGACATTTGAATGCACCCCTGTGTGTCACAATGGTTTGGGCCTCCACCATAGCGCCATCTACAGGCAATTGTTGGTATGCCTGCACGATGTCCAATTTAGCAAAAAAAATTTCCTGGGCCTAAAGAATGTAGTAGATGCTGTACAATGGGTACAGGGTAAGCACTTTGTTGCAATGCTTTATTGATTGTGCATTTGTAGTCCATGCAGATGCGGACAGACCCGTCAGATTTGACAGGTGTCACTATAAGGGTCTTCCAGCGTGCGTGATCAACTGGCTCTAGGATTCCCTGACCTACGAGCTTGTCAATTTCCCTATCAATTTTTGGGACGAGAGCAAAAGGTACTCTCCTGGGTTTTAGCCTTATGGGGGCTATATTGGGGTCCAAATTAAAGGAGACTGGAGTCCCCACATACTTACCCAAACCGGTTCTGAAGACGTCCTCGAACTCCTTAAAGATGGCTTTGGTGCCTTCGTTTTTCAAGGTGTTGAAACCGGTCCCTTCTAAGCTTAGGGCTTCAAACCAGTCAAGCCCCAGGCAGCTTTGCAGATTGCCGCTGACCACCGCCACCGGGAGTTGGTTGCTGAAATGCTTGAATTTCACCCGGAAGGTGCCTTGGCCCACAATGGGGACCCGGTTCCCCTGGTAATCGCGAAGGCGTATGTCAGGAGTGCGTAGATACTGTTTCTTCAGGCTAGGGATAGCCTGCTTGAGGGTCAACCACGGCATGATGGTCAGTGATGACCCGGTGTCGATCTCCATTTCATATTGAGAGTCCTCGATGAGGACTGTGACCTTCAGCTTTTTTGGCCTCTTGGTGTGGTCTTGACCGATTAAGGTGTGGTAGGTGACTCTAGTGTTGCCCTCTGAGTGTCATGGTGGCTTCTGCCAGGCCCCTTGGTTGGACCTTTCCTGGCAGTTTAGTGCACTTCTTGGCTACCAGGTAATAGCATGGAGTTCGCTCCGGCATACCTTGGCGATGTGCCCCTTTCACTTGCAGCGCTGGCAGGTAGTGTCATGGAAATGGCAAGCCAATCTTGCATGGTCTTCTCCACAGCTAGCGCAAGATGGAAGATGCGGTTTGAATTTGCGCACCGGCTGGGCGCAGCTACTGCACATGCGGCAACTGTCATCTTACTCGCCTTCTGAGCTCGCGGCCTCTGCAGCCTCGTGATGTACGCGTGTATTCTTTCGCGCGTCTTGTGGAGTGCATTGACACTGCAGAGTGTCAGTGGATTTGACGACTGATTCGGACACCCTGCAGGAGGATTATGGGCACCTTGCCATTGGCCTGCAACAAACATCAGATCCAATGTGTTGTACCCTGTATGAGTTGGACTGTCAATAAGTTGGTCCAGATCCAGGGCCACCATGACAGCTATGAATTTCCAGGCCACCTCTGTTTCTGGGCTCACAAGACTGTTTGAAGCACCACCAGTCTGGGGAATATCACAATCAACTCCATGAATCTAGGAGCTCAGGCAGGGCTTAGCTGGCCCACAGGGAGAAAAGTAGATAGGCAGCAAGATCCCTATGACCCTGCTTCACAAAAAGCTTTACATCCAGCTATGCATGTACGTAGTAGGCCACTAGAGACTTTTGAATAAAAGCAGCCACACCACCACTCCCACTCCATATTCAACACCCGGAGGGGAGCATATTTCTGAGAGAGAGGGTATACCCTCATCACATACCTATCCAGGTCTTGATAATGTATACTATGTCAGCCTTATCATTCACAATCTGACCCTAGATGAAGTGAGCTTTATTACAGGCCAGCCTACTATTGAGCAAAAGAGCAGCAGCAAAAGTCAAGGGACTCTCAGGTTTTAGTGGGACCATGTTTTGGGGTCGTATTTTAGCAATATTCTACAAAATGTTAATGCAAAGAAATTGAAAGCAAAATAAATAAATAAATAAAGTTATTTCTGTACCACCTTCTGCTTTATTTCTGTGGCAGCAGAACAAAACATAGCTATTAAAGGAAGTTTCCCAAGCATGAAATAAAATAAGTTAAATCCGCAGCTTAATGAGAAAGCACAAGGCAAAACATTTGTCTTACAAGTAAAGAAAGTTATGCTACAATAGCAATGAATCTGATGAACGGCATTATGTTATTCAGGTAGCCCTTGACTTACAACCATTCATTTGGTAATCATTTGAAGATACAACAACACTGGAAAAAGTGACGTACAATTGGTACTTGCACTTACAACCGTTGCAACATCTTCATGGTCAAATCAAAATTCACATACACATCGGCAACCAATATATATTTACAATAGTTGCAATGTCCCAGGATCACGTGATTGCCATTTGCAGCCTTTCCAGATGGCCTCCAACAAGCAGTCAATGTGGGGAAGCCAGATTCACTTAACAATCATGTTATTAATAACTGCAAGTGATTTGCTTAAAACAGGGGTGTCCAAACTTGGGAACTTCAAGACTTGTGGACTTCAACACCCAGAATTCCCCAGCCAGCATGGCTGGCTGGGGAATTCTGGGAATTGAAGTCCACAAGTCTTAAAGTTTCCAGGTTTGGACACCCCTGGCTTAAAACAACATGGCAAAAAAGTCATAAATTAGATCTAACTCATTTAACAATTTCCTTGATTAACAATAAAAATCCTGTTCTCAGTTGTGGTCATAAGTTGAGGACTATCCGTAAAATGCATGCAATCATGCTGATATGATATATAAAAAGGATGGTTGCAGGATGAAGGCACTGGATTTTTAAAAATGCTGCAAAAGATGGCGAGCGGAAAATATTGTTTTTTTCTCTCTCAAAAGAGAGAAAAGGTTAGTTGCACAGAATATCATTACAGAGAATGATGGATGGGCTAAGATTTAAAAAGACAGGGAAAACTCTGCCAACAAGGAAAAAAGCAAATGGTTTAACCATCTTATACTTATAAGTCTTCCTCAGGTTTATTTAATGCTCACTTTAATTTTTCCTTGTCTTATTTTCTAGCTATTATCGCCAAAAGTTCCTGGACTTTACGGGCAAGAAAGCTTCGCAGGCCAAACAGGATCAACACCAATCTGATAAAGAAAGGTTGCCCAGAAGCCATTCTTCCCCTATTGCTGCCTTTGCTGGTGCTGCCCGCATCTGCATCATGAATGAAAAGGAACTGGAATCATATGTGGCAAATCTCCAAGGTAAGCACTCACACTGCAGCAAACTTCAGAGCTGAACTATATTTGTTAAGAACCTGGTGGATCATACACTGGAAAAATGGAACTGATAACCTTAAATCTCTAAGCTAAACCATGGAATTTCCCTGGTTTTTCTTTGTAATGGAATTGAGAAAATGCATTAAACATATTTAGTGAACTCAGAGTTTTTGCACAAAAAACATGCCTTGCTGATTTATTACCATTATGTATGTATGTATGTATGTATGTATGTATGTATGTATGTATGTATGAGTGAAAAAGCACTCTAGAAAAAAGTGACAACTAGGGGGTGGGAGAGATTTTTTTTAAAGAAGATGCAGAGATGGTATTATGAAGCTATTTTGCTAAGTAGTTCTAGGCACATTGAGCATCATATGGAATAGCATTGCAAGGGAGTAAGAATTTTCCTTTTCAAGACTCTTTTGAGAGCACAGTCTGTGCTAAATACAGATTTTGCATTGCATTAGTCCCACACTGGGATTGTCTACTCTCCTTTTTTTATCCTAATGAGTGAGCATTTGTGTAACAGAAGCAGGAAAGCAGTAAAAGATCAATTTGTTGGATTTTTGCTCATATGGTGGCAAGGAAGCAAACAATGCTTTGTTGCCCAGAATATTACAATTGGTGACCACATTCCCTGAGAAAAAATTTTTCCAGATAAGGAATGGGGATGAGGAAAGTGCACAGCATTTGATTAGACTCTTATTTTCTGCTTCCACAAAAGAAATTAATTCCAGTACAAAATAACCATTCTGATATTGGATAAGGTTTTAGGCACACTTCTTAAAAATTATTTCGGTGCTAAAAAGAATTCCTACTTTTGTAAACAGCTGCAGTGTACAGTAAGGAGGTGGGAAATATATTTAATTTATTTATTCTTTTGCACTGATTTGTACCAGTCAGAGGTGGCATTTACCAGTTCTCCAAACTACTCAAAATTTCTGCTACCGGTTCTCCAGAACTGGTCAAAACCTGCTGAATACCATCTTTGTTCCACCACCCATTGCTGGTTGGAGGGATATTTGCTATGGTTTTTCCAAATTCCTAGGACTTCAGCTATCTAGTAAAAGAAAATAATTAAGAATATCTGCAGAAACAATATACTTCTTGTATGCAATGTTGAACACAAATATAAAAGTTGAGTTTGCATTGTAAATGCACTTTTGGTCATTTTTGCCTTATCATAGTTTATACTGGATGTCTGTGCTTGTGTTTACAAAGCTTTTCCTCCAATAGCTAACAAGAGCTGGGTAAGATTTCAGAGCCGTGGTATAGAAGAAAAGCATTTTAAAAACCCCACATCCATTATATGTTATATCATTACCATTCTGTGTGCACAGCACAAAGAAAAAGAAATGCATTCATTTCTATTTAGCCGAGGTGGGTGAGGAAGGCTAATTTGCTGTCCTGCTTCCTTCCAGGCTTTTTGCAATGGCCATCTGCTTCTCTTGTGTTTTGCTGTGTTCTGCTTCATTTCCCTTTGCTTTTCACTAGGGTGGGGTTTGGATATTGATGAGTACTGATGATCTACCACTAAGAGCATCCTGACATTTGACTGTGTTTTGCTTTATCTAGCAAAAGTTAGCCCTTCAGAGAGTCCCTATAATCAAGTGCCTATCTTTCCCTTGATCCCTAATCGGGATGTCTTGGTGAAAGGGAAGCCAATGAAGGATGTCCAGAAGCTGGACGTGGAAAGAAAAATGCAGCCCCTCTCCTCCTTTGAAGACCATTTACTCCATAAAAAGAGGTGGATAAAGCAGATAGTGAGTATACAATTCCATTCTGCCTATTTTCATCTAGTGATTAAATCCTTCTGGTAGCCTTTCCGTATGTTTATTTATATAATACTGATCTGCTCAGTATTTGACAAACCTTCATTATACATTTTGTTTTGTTGTTTTCTTTTATACATAGCCCAAACATATGAAGACTTCCACACCACCCCTCATTCTCTCTCCAGAGCTAAGTCAGAAGCGTTTGACTATAAACGACGTGAATGCAATCCGACAAGAAGTAAGCTCTTTGAGACAAGTTCTATTTATTGGACTGGACCAAATTAAATTAGTTTGACTTATTTTAAAATTAAAATCAGTTAGCGACCTTTGATTTAAGGAATGGGTAATTGCTTTCTATAATGACAATATGAATGGGAATATAGTATGAGTTTTTCTTTCTGAGTTTCACATCCATCTGTGCTGGTCTTGTATATCAAACTCACATATAGCATAGTTCACTTAACCATTGCTTGCTGTTTTCTCTCCACCCATCTATCTTTCTGGTTATCATATTGATGCATTCTTGTTTCTTTTTCGTTGTTTATTTCATTGTTTTATTATTTTACTTCTGTTCTGTTTGCACTCCTTTCATTTTCTTCCATGTTATTATTGTAAGTTGCCTAGAGTAACCTGGAAACTTCTAAATTAAATTACTATAATGCATGTGTGCAGTATAATACTATCTTTATGGGAAGTTCAGAAACTAGCTCATGCTGGCTGGGGAATCCTGAAAATTGGTTCATCCATCTTAAAATCTCAATATTGAGAATCACTGATGTAAAATATAATCCTGCAGCTGAAGTGCTAATGGAATATGGGTGAAAAATATTAATGGGCCTGGATGGGGGAAAAATCCAGCAATAAATCCATCCATTGGCGTAATCATTTGATTTCTTTTTCTGTATGCCTTTGTTTGTCTGATATTTATTGTTTGATACTTTCAAGTAGTCTCTTTTCAGCTATTTTATTTTCCAGACTTTTAAGAATGGCTATGTAGGCATTTTTAACTTTGACTGACTATTGAGAAGACATTTCTATATTACTTTGTATGCCCATTTTTTACTGTATCTTACTTTGTTTGGAATATACAGTATATCTTTCTTAAAGGCATCAGATATTAATTATAAGAATATAAAACAAAGAATAAAGGGCTGTGGGAGGAAATTTGCCAACCTCAAATTCCTCAAAGCTCCTTCTCATAACACCAGCCAATGTCCTGATTTATTCTGGGAGTTATACCTTTACTAATTAATCACACTTCCCAATTAATCATTTTTAAAGTTTTGGCATGATTACTCTGATGATTTATCTCCCATCCATACTCTCTGGCTTTCCTATTCAGGTCAAGAAAGTGACAGGCTCCTATCGGAAAGTAATGGCTCTCCGTGAACGCAACAAAACGCTGAAGCTGTGGAAGAGACTACGTGGTGGAGAGATTGGGCTGGAGACAAACAACCCCAGCTTCTACCAGATCTTCTCCACATACAGCTGGTCATGGAATGTTTTGCAGGACCTGGTGTCACCCCGAGAACTTCATGCCTATGATAAAAAACAGTACCGTGTTGGCCGGGCAGCCACTCCTGTAGATAAAATAATCCGTACTAGTGGGAAATCAAAAAGAAGTCAGAAGTAACACCAGATGATGCAACCAGTGCTCCTCCTTTTATGTGAATGCATTCCCTCTATCAGTCTCACGCTGGTATGCAGGTCACACTTTCTATGAGACATAGTGCAAGGTTTCAACTTTGTACCCTGGCTAATACAATGAAAAATTAAGCTTCAAGAGGCAAACCATCTCTCTTGTCATCTTTGTATTCTTATTTTTACTGAGTGCCACTAATAGGCACAAGGACAGTAAAACGGTAGAAAAATATTCAGTCTTGAAAATCAAGAAAGATTTGGGGATAGCAGTCAACTCTTTAACATCTACATTTAAAGACATTCTAGTCCCCTGACAATCCTTTTCTTTCTTTTTCAAACTTTAACAATTAACTTACAGCAATAACCATGTTTCTCCAGGAATGAGTTCCATCGGGAGGTAAACTGCAGTTTACACATTGCATGAAAGCATTTAACTAGTTCTACAAAAAAAAAAAGTTCTACAAAGTTAACTGTATTATGGCTTTATTCAATGTGCAAAACCAACAATGTATTAATATGTCCTTCAAGGGAGGGCGTAAAGGAGAAATGTGATTTGTTTTAAACTCTCAACCTTTTTATTATTCCATGTTTTAGTTAAAACCCAGTGGGAGGGATTTCATTAAGTAAGTATGGCAAGGCTAAGCAAATATGCTGTGGTCCCCTCAGCCTTCCCAGCAGTTTTTTTCCCTGTCTTTTCTCAGCCAATTCTGCCATCACTGCCAAAAAAGCAGTATGACATAGGTCCAATAGTCCATTTTCTCATTCACTTATCTTCCTACCACTTCATTCTTAGTTCTCACAGCAATGGGTCTTACATCTCAATGTTCTCTACATCATAATGTTTGGGAGTTTGGACTCCCAAACTGGCATGTTCCATTATACTCTCTCCATCCTGACTTCCCAGATCTTTTCTATCCTTCCCTCCTTCCCCTCAATTACCAGGGCTGTTAATGTTTGGTTTCCCTAAACCATTTCAGACCATATCTATAACAAAACAGCCCTACTTCATCCTGTGCATAGATCAAAATAGCTGGAACACACATTTCTGTCTCAGAAGGACCCCCCACCCTTCCAAATCAACTGTCCTATGTATCTAATTGTGCACAAATATTTTGCACATCTCTGATCTGGGGACACAGTGGCTCAGTGGCTAAGACGCTGAGCTTGTCGATCAGAAGATTCGAATCCCTAGTGCTGCATAATAGAGTAAGTTTCCGATACTTGTCCCAGCTTCTGCCAACCTAGTAGTTCGAAAGCATGTAAAAATGCAAATAGAAAAATAGGAACCACCTTTGGTGGGAAGGTAATAGCGCCCCATGCACCTTTGGCATTTAGTCATTCCTGCCACATGACCACGGAGACATCTTCAGACAGCGCTGGCTCTTTGGCTTTGAAACGGAGATGAGCACTGCCCCCTAGAGTTGGAGCAACTAGCATATATGTGTGAAGGGAACCTTTATCTTTACCTTTAATCTGAAGTACTTTTGTAGTTGCCTGTGTGAACTTGTTCATATCTAAGGCTTTGCTATAAAGCATGTATAGGCTGTTTTTCAACCTCAAGGGGGTGGGGGGGATACAATATGCTAATTAAACAGGGCCATAGCAAAAACAGTGGAACAGACTGGAGAAATATTGAAGAAGACATGGAGCATCTATGCCCTCAAAATACAATTCATATTTCAAAGTTGAAGGGCAGAAGTAGGACTCAAAAAAGAAATTAATGATGTCAATAAGACGACGGGTTCAAGTGGAAGAAGGTTCCATTTTTGATAAGGAGAAAAGCTATTGTAATGATGCAATTATATCTGACAAGGAACTAACTATGGCTAGATAGAGAATATCATATTTGAAAATACAGTGTGTTATTGAACAGCATAATTAGGGCACATCATTCCATTCTAGGACATCTAGGTGATTTAACAAAACAGAAGATGTAAATAAAAAGCATTCAATAGTTGGATATATATATTTAAACTTCATTCCAGAAATATCCATATAAAATGAAGAGTGAGTTTATCCAAGTTATGATGCAATTCTGAAGGACAAATTGACATTTATACCAGGGACTAATTTCTCTGATAAAATACTTTTATAATCAGAATAGAACAGCATCCCTGAAATTGGAGAAAGAGAAACAGAATAGCTGTGACTTTTAGGGAAAAAAACCACTAATTTAAAACAAGGAGGAGATAGAGCAGTAATTCAACCACTAAAGGCTTTAAATTCTTAAAAAGATTGTGGAGCTTTAAAAGTTTTGGTTTATATTTATTTATTTATTTATTTATTTATTTATTTATTTATTTATTTATTTATTTATTATTTATTATTTATTATTTATTATTTATTATTTATTATTTATTATTTATTATTTATTATTTATTATTTATTATTTATTATTTATTATTTATTTATTTTTTATTTATTTATTTATTTATTTATTTATTTATTTATTTATTTATTTATTTATTTATTTATTTATTTATTTATTTATTTATTATTTAAACTTATTAGTCGCCCCCTCTCCCCACAGGGACTCGGGGCGACGTACACAAGCAACAGTCAGCACAGTGTCATACAGAGGAGGTAAAAAATAAATAAATAATTACAATACTGAAAAAGGTTAAAACCCCAATAACATTAATAGTTTAAAAACTAAAATTGACAATTAAAAATGACCTAGGGGTGGAAAAGTTGTCGAATTATGCCAGGCCGGCTAGCCGAAACAGGTGGGTCTTCAGTTTACTGCGGAAGGAGCGGAGATCGGTTGTTGTTCTAATGTCTGGGGGGAGGTCATTCCAAAGGGTAGGCCCGCCACAGAGAAGGACCTACTCCTGGGCACCACCCTCTGACAATCTCTAGAGGACGGCACCCGGAGGAGACCCTCTCTGTGTGAGCGAATGGGTCGCAGGGATGTATGGGGCAGGACACGATCCCGCAGGTAACTAGGCCCTATGCCATGGAGCGCTTTGAAGATGGTAACTAACACCTTGAAGTGCACCCGGTAGGCCACAGGAAGCCAGTGCAGCTCGCGCAGGAGCGGTGTTATATGGGAGAACCTCGATCTCCCCATAATTACCCGCACGGCTGCATTCTGGACCAACTGCAGTCTCCGGGTGCACCTCAAGGGGAGCCCCATGTAGAGAGCATTAGAGTAGTCCAGGCGAGACGACATTTGAGAAATAACTGAGAAATTTTAAAATGTTTGACTTTGCAAATCCCCTGGGTCTTGATCCCTATAGGACCCCAGATCAAACCTCGAGAACTACTAACATAGAGAAACACTATAATTTATCAATCCTTTGAAAGCATTATAAAGAAAAATAGATTATATTCAAGAACAATGTAATCTTGGGTATGCATTGATAGTATGGCGAACCTTTTTCACCTTGGGTGCCAAAAGCATGTGTGTGCGTGCTATTGCGCGCACTCATGTGTCCACCCCCATAATGCGCCCCCCTGTGCTGTGCCCCTTGTGTATGCACACACGGCTTTCTTGAAGATTGAGGAGGGCGAAACAGCCTCCCTCGCCCCATCCAAAGGCCCTCCGGAGACCGGAAATAGCCCATTTTCCAACTTCTGGTGGGCCCAGTAGGTGCGTTTTTCACCCTCCCCAGGCTCCGGAGCCTTCCCTGAAGCCTCCAGAGGGCGAAAAACAGCCCAACGCACAAACTGAAAGTCTGTTCCTGAACATCCAGTTTGCACATTCAGCCTCTGGAGGGAGAAACAGGCGAAAATCAAGGCCGAAAATCAGCTGGCCAGTGCACGCATGCCGCTGGAGCAGACAGGACTATGCCTTGCGTGCCCTCAGTAATGGCTATGTGTGCCACCTGTGGCACACATGCCATAGGTTCGCCATCACAGGTATAGTATATAGTATTAAGAGCCGTGGTGATACAGTGATTAGAATGCAGTATTACAGGCTGCTCACTTCCAGGAGTCTGATTCCTTTGATGCTGACAGGCTCAAGGTTAATTTCAGCCTTCCGAGGTCGGTAAAATGAGGACCCAGATTGTTAGGAGCAATATGTTGACTCTGTAAACCACTCACAAAGGGTTGTAAAGCACTTTGAAATGGTATATAAATCCAAGTGATATTGCTACCAAATATACCTTTTTGCTGCCTGGAGAATTCTAAGATTGAAATTTATCTATCTTAAACTTTATATATATAAAACAGAAAAATGTTGCTGTGCTCCCTTTTGTATAATTTACTTTACATCTGCTACATTGCTCAGTGGTTTTTGCTCATTCTTCTCTGATTTCATATTTCTACACCTCATTTCCAGTAGAAGTAACATTGGTAGCCAAGGGACAATGAATTATTGGGTTTTCCCTTGTTGCTCAGTCCTTGCCCTCCAGCTTAAGGACACCCAGTTGATATGGAGGGCTATCATTCCTGAGCTGCGAAATTACATTGCACTAAATGTCAGCCAAGAATTACATTTTTCTAAACCAGTTTTACTTCCCATCTGGATTTGTACAAAGGAGATATGGTAGAACCCAACTCAAGGCCCCAATCAAAACTGAAATGGCTATAGAAGTTAACCCAAGGAGCAATGAGCAGCTTTTCCTCTGCCTTCACCTCAACTGGAAACAGGGTTATTATGGGGTAGACCATTTCTCATGTTTCTGCCTTGTGAAGGAATGTGTGTGTGGGGGGAGATTAGGGGCACCAGATTTGGTTGCAAACATCACTAAATGGCAGCAAAACGATATCATCCAAGTATGGGGTACCTATGAAGCAGTCTAGTTGGAGGAAGAAACATAGATACTGGTGGTCAAGCAGGAGGGCGAAATTGGATTCTTTGGGCAACTACAGGATTATCATAGAATTAAGGCCAGCTGTTACTGAAGTAGTAGAAAGGAAGAAGTATATGATTCTCCTCTACCCTTTTCCTAGTTACTTTTAATTGCTAGATCCTCCTAAGGTCTGCTATTGGCATTTCTCACCTTTGGGTGTGGAGGGAATCTGAGAGGTTGGATTTGGTGCTCAGAGAGCTCTAGTGCTTCCTTCACAACTTAAGGTTTAGAAATTGGTGTGTATGTATTTAGAATTTAAGAGTTGCATTTATAAAAAACATAATGCCTAAATTATTTATTTTATTTATTTATTACTTGAACTTATTAGTCGCCCCCTCTCCCCACAGGGACTCGGGGCGACGTACAAAGGTATTATATAGCGTATAGAGGAGGTAAGAATAAATAAATAAGTTACAATACTTAAAAAGTTAAAACCCCAGTGAAATTAACCCTTAAAAACTAAAATTACAATTAAAAATGCCCTGGGCTGGGGAGGTTGTAGAGTTATGCCAGGTCAGCTAGTCGAAACAGGTAGGTTTTCAGCTTCATACGGAAGGAGCGAAGGTCGGTTGTAGTTCTGATGTCTGGGGGGAGGTCATTCCAAAGGGTGGGGCCCACTACAGAGAAGGCCCTACTTCTGGGCGCTGCCCTCTGGCACTCTCTGGAGGACGGCACCCGGAGTAGTCCCTCTCTGTGTGAGTGGACGGGTCGCAGGGATGTATGGGGCAGGACGCGATCCCGCAGGTAACTAGGCCCTGTGCCATGGAGCGCTTTGAAGGTGGTAACCAGTACCTTGAAGCGCACCCGGTAGACCACAGGAAGCCAGTGCAGCTCGCGCAGGATAGGTGTTATATGGGAGAACCTCGATCTCCCCATAATTACCCGCGCGGCTGCATTTTGGACCAACTGCAGTCTCCGGGTGCACCTCAAGGGGAGCCCCATGTAGAGAGCATTACAGTAGTCCAGGCGAGACGTCACCAGCGCGTGAGTGACTGTACGCAAGGCCTCCCGGTCCAAAAGGGGCCGCAACTGGCGCACCAGGCGAACCTGGTGGAACGCCCCTCTCGCCACGGCTGTCACATGATCTTCCATAGACAGCCGGGCATCAAGGAGGACGCCCAAATTGCGTGCCCCTTCCACCGGGGCTAATTGATCATCTCCGATGGTCAGCGATGGCATATGCTGGTTGAACCGGGAAGCCGGAAGCCACAGCCACTCTGTCTTGGAGGGGTTGAGCCTGAGCCTGCTGTCATCCATCCAGACCCGTACGGCTTCCAGACATCGGGACATCACTTCAACAGCCTCGTTGGGGTGGTTTGGGGTGGAAATGTACAGCTGAGTGTCATCAGCATACAGATGGTATCCCACCCCAAAACCACGGATGATCTCACCCAGCGGCTTCATATATATGTTGAACAGGAGAGGCGAGAGGATCGAGCCCTGTGGGACCCCACAGATAAGGGGCCACGCGGTCGACCTCTCCTCTCCTGCCAACACACATTGCGTCCGGCCAGAGAGGTAGGAGCGGAACCATCGTAATACGGTGCCCCCGACCCCCAACCCCTCCAGACGGCGCAATAGGATACCATGGTCGATGGTATCGAAGGCCGCCGAGAGGTCTAATAGGACAAGGATGGAGGAACAACCCCCATCCTTTGCCCTCCAGAGATCATCCACCAACGCGACCAAGGCTGTCTCCGTGCTGTGACCGGGCCGGAAGCCGGACTGGCGCGGGTCTAGATAATCAGCTTCTTCTAGGTGACGCGGAAACTGCTGAGCCACCACACTCTCAACAACCTTCGCTAAGAAAGGAAGGTTGGAGACAGGACGGTAATTTGCTAGCTCCGTTGAGTCCAGAGAAGGCTTCTTGAGCAGGGGCCTCACCACCGCCTCTTTCAAGGCGGCTGGTAAAAGGCCCTCACCCAGCGAAGCGTTCACCAGCTCCAGTAGCCAGCCTCGTGAGCCCTCCCAGGAGGCCAGTACCAACCAGGAGGGACACGGGTCCAATAAACATGTAGTGGCTCGCAGTCGCCCGCGCAACCTGTCTAAATCTTCGGTGACAACAGGGTCAAACTCCTCCCAGCATGGTCTCTCAAGACTAGCTTCAGACGTCCCCACTGGAGCACTGAGGTGGGTCCATCCCCTTCGGATCCGATCGATTTTATCCTGCAGGAACTCTCCAAATTCCTCTGCCCGGCCCAGTAATGGGGGGTCCCGCTGCCCCTGTGACAAAAGGGAGCGGGTCACCCGAAACAGGGCGGCAGGGCGGTTCTCCGCGGACGCTATAAGGGTGGCACAATACTGACGTTTGGCCACTCTTATTGCCACAAGGTAAGTCCTTACGTAGGCTCTTACTTGTGCTCGGTCGGATTCGGAGCGGGAGGACCTCCACTTGCTCTCTAGGCGTCTCCTAAGGCGTTTCATTGCCCTTAGCTCCCCGTTAAACCAGGGGGCCCGGGTAGATGACCTGGCAATGTCCATATCCCAAGGCAAAGTAGCCCTCCCCCCCTCCCTGGAACCCCTTAAAACCTTTAAAAAACATTTTATTAAAAAACCCCTAATCCCCCGCTTCCTCCACCTCTCTGGGTTAATAAACCCCTCATCGAGGTGGGCCCTCTTCAGGGCAAGGGGGCATGCCTGCGAGAGGGGGGACCCTCGCAGTCGAAGAATGTCAGACCTTGAATAGATAAAAATGTTAATCAATCCATGACTATGGCTGTGGCAGGGTTTTTCTTTGCAGCAGGTCCAAGATGTAACTAGATGTAAAATAGAGCAATGAGTATTTGACAGGCAGATAAGATGGAAGAGGAAGCAGACCTCGCAATCCATAGTAATCTACAGACCACCAGTGAGGCCCAGAGATAGTTCTTAAGGCCCAGAGGCCCACAAGTAGTTCTTAGAGTATACAGGGATCCATAGTAATCTACAGACCACCAGCGAGGCCTAGAGGTAGTTCTTAAGGCCCAGAGGCCCAGAGGTAGTTCTTAGAGTATACAGGGATCGCACCTCAGCGGGGGTGCGGGGTGGGGGATGGGCGGGGGGGGTAGGCGGGGTGCTAAGGCCAGCTGCTCAGCCTATTGATCTTCTGGAGGTCGCCCAGAACCTCCGGCGACCCCCTGGCTTTCTTCTCCAGTCCCACCGGCCCCATTGGCCTCTTAGCCAGGCTGCGGTCAGAGCAATAGATGAGAAATAGGGCGCCCGATATTCCAGCGCCATTTCTGCCGCCCCGTCGCCATCGTCGGTTAGATCCAGACGCCGCCCCCGCATAGCAGGATGTAGCTCGCCTCCCACACGTTCTCCTCACCGACTCGCTATCTTCCTGGAGTCGCTCCTCCGCTGTCCCGTTGTTCCGCCGCCCTGGCAGCCACATAGACCTTCTCCTTTCTGCTCTTGTTGTTTTTCTTTTTTTTTTTTCTTTTTCGCTGCCGCGGCTCGGCCTCTGCATTCCCTGCATTCTCGTCTCTTAGATGTCATTTTCAAAAAAAGCAAGCTGGTGGCAAGAAAAGATGCATTATGTTATAATCTACAAAGAAAGGGAGATTGGAATAAAACAGGTTTTCTATCTAAATGTTAGTTTCTAATAAAAATGTCCTTTTTCAAGATAAGTCCAGTTCTATTTATTTTCTCTTTGCTCACTTATTCTGCTGTATAAAGCTACTCTTATTCTAGGAACCTGCAGCAATAATGCTCCAAATTCAGTATTAGCAGCTTTTGCTAGGAGTCCACTGCCTTATAGCCCTGGTCCATGGTTTTTGGCACCAGGGACTGATTTTGTGGAAACCATTTTTCCACGAACTGGAGGTAAAGGAGCATGCAACATAGATCCCAACATGCACAGGTTCACTCACTCATCACTCACCTACAGCTGTGTGGCCTGGTTCCTAACAGGCCACGGACAGGTACCAGTCTGCCGATTGGAGGTTGGAGACTCTTGTTTTATAGGATTTTCATGGACTGATTGAAAACCAGCCTTCTCTGGGGGGGGGGGGGGGGAGCTTATTTGGCCCTAAAATGATGAGATTAAAAACTACAAAAAAGCCCTGTTGTCAGATGTACCATCACAGACTCACTTTTCCTATGCTGCCAAATGTAGGGTGTTGAGGGCTGAATGCAAAATATGTAGCAATGATGCCAGTGGCCTATCTCACCCTTGCACTGCTTTTTCACCATCTGCATCAACACCATTGTAGGAAGAAAAAGAGCTGCTATGCACTACTTACTGCTGAAGCATGCCAAGATTAAGTGGGTAGATGCCAAAGGAATAAATGAAGAAATCACTCCAATCCTAACATAACATGGATTGCATACCCCTCCCTAATTCAAATAGTAAATTGTTTAGGTTATGTTACATATACAGAGCAGGGCAATTGAAGCAGAGAAGATTTCATTCTTTTGACAAACTGCACAACATACATTTGTATTGTATTTCTTTTTAAATATAGCACTTGTTGCACAATGAAATGCACTCACATTGGTTTTTAGATACCACTTTTTTTTTTTTACAAATGCACCATTGTCACACTCAAAAAGTATTTTTTCTAAAGATATAAAAGAATTTAAAATCTACTTTGAGTTTGATCCCTAGAAATTCTATGGCTATGGATGTGTAAAAAGGATAAAAATTCCTTGTTACCTTTCTAAGATCTTTTGCTCAATTTTCTACTCTAATCTATAATCCTGGGATTTCCTGATAATCTCCTAAATATAATTCAGGTCCAATCCAGCCTACATTAGCAAGGTGCTGACATTTGCTAAAAAAAAACTACATCACATTTTTAATCCTCAAAACATAATGCTAAGAATGGAATGGAACGGGAAATTGGAAGTGGGAATGGGAATATAATACTTTATTTAGCCAAGCGTGATTAGACACACAAGGAATTTGTCTCTGGTGCATAAACTCTCAGTGTACATGCAAAACAACAAAGTAATAATAATATCAATCAGAGTAGTGGAATAGATGAAAAGTATAATAGTAATACAGCTATGCTAAATAGGTAAATATACTTAGACATAAGACTGTACTGTGGGAATTAGCTATTCAGCACTTGTTATGCACTTTCCAGCTTTCTCTTTTAACAATATTTTTCAATATTATCAAATAATAATTCCCTTGCCCACAAGATCCAGGTTTTAAGTTTGTTGCTAACTTCAATATTTTTTCTTTGGGAACATTCAAAGTTATGTCTTATTGGAATTGAACTTTTCGTAATTTTTTTTAGTCAATGCATTTTTTGGTGATTAGTACCTGATGTTTCTGCAAATCAGCACAAAATCTTTTCATTCAGTGCTATGTAAGATATAATCTGTTTAATTACAGTGTTGTCAATTTTGAGACCTACAAGTACTATATATAATATTGCGTTATTGAAAGACTGTGTTTATAACAACATACCATTTTCTACAGAAAAGTCTATCAGCCATTATCTTGCATCACTGCAAGTCTCTAGCTCCAGATTTTCTGTTTTCAATAGATTCCTCTCCAGCTGCAGAGCTTCTAGTCATGATTAGAATAGCCTTCATGCTTAATCCAGTGGTGGAATTCAAATTTTTTTTAGTACCAGTTCTGTGAGCGTGGCTTGGTGGGCATGACGGGAGAAGGATACTGCAAAATCTCCATTCCTACCCCACTCCAGGAGAAGGTTACTGCAAAATCCCCATTTCTTCCCGACCAGCTGCGACTCAGAAGGCATAGAATAGATGAGGGCGGGCCCAGTCAGATGTGGTATTTACTGGTTCTCTGAACTACTCAAAATTTCCGCTATCGGTTCTCCAGAACTGGTCATAACCTGCTGAATACCACCTTTGGCTTAATCCATTATTTGTTATAATGCTCCATTGAATTTATCAACCTATTATTTAGCATTAATTATTAGAGGGTGCACCTATATAATTGCAAGATTAAGTGGTCATTTTTTTAGCTGCATGAAAGTTCCATTGAATGGTATAATAGCTACTCTGTGAGCACATGATCTAAATGCTTAACCAAGAAATAATAACTAGATCACACTGACTGAACAGGCATGTCTGGACTTCAAATGGAAAAAAACAAAAAACCATGCTTCTGAATGGAAGAAATTGTTTGCAAATCAGTGGAGAAATTGGGATTGAAACCCCTATCCAATTTTATGACAGTTGTGTTGTTTTTAGTTTTGTAACAAAATCATTTTATCAATGCAGTTATTTCCATATTGCAAACTGGGATATCCAGCTGACCTTATTACAGGCTCAATCACTCAGGTTCCCAGCTCTAGTCAACTAACAAAGTTGTTGGGCATAATCAGCAGTTGAGAAGAAGCCCCTGAGAGAGAGATCTTTACAGAATATCATGATTGTAAATGAGAGTGGAAAGTGGAAACATAAAAAGGTAAAAACCCTGCAAGAAGACAATGAATAGAGACAAGAAGTCTCTATCTACATCTACCTCTTTACTGTTTAGTCTGAATATTTCTCCCATCTCTACCATCTTATGCTGCCAGACCTCCAGAATGTTTGAAAGTTTTTTTTTACTTTTCTCCCCTCCACTTTTGGGTCTGGGATTTTTATCTAAGCAATTATATGCTGCTTTTTTTTCCTTTTAGGTTTAGATTCTAGGTAAAAAAGGGATCATCTCACCCAGTTCCAGTCACTGTTCATCTACCCTGCTCCTGCACTTTCTTTGTTGCCTTGGTTGTCCCAGCTTCACAGCAGCCATGATGGCTGCCGCTTCTTCTCGTCATGGATGAGAGGGAAAAGAGCCCCGAGTCAAGCGGGAGAGATGCAGCTCTCCACAACCTACAGGGTGCACTTCTTTTCTTTATCATCCCCTCAGGATGGCTTATCTCCTTTTGGAGCCCTCTGACAGGGGGAATTCAGCACGGGAGCATAGAGACAAGCTCCATGTGTCCCATCTCGCTGCAATGTCAGCCAGAAGTTCAGAAATTAAACTTGATTTGAAGGAGATTTTTCTGCATGTTAATTGCAAACTGAAAACACTGTCAATGGTACATATATTAGGCACTTAAGCTGCAAAAAAAATTATCTGCTGATTGTTTAAATTTATATCCTTGTTTTTGAACAACTCTACGTAGCCTGTGCATGACTCCCATTTCAATACAATAAATATATCACGTAGGTTTGGTTGAGCGAGTGTGACTGGTCAGTACAACTGATCAGTGTAAATTAGGATTTCTTCTTATCTTCTTACATGCTTATGGGGGGGAAGAGGATAATACCTGAGAACATCATTCAGTCAAAGGACACAAACTGAAGTTTTACGTTTGACAATTTCATGAATAATTTTAGGCATCTGTATGGAACGCTCTATTGCATGTCACACTGTTTCAAATGATTTCATCAGAAACAAGTTATTTGTTACTGTGAGTTTCCATCTAAGCAAAAATGTAATGAGATTTTATGAAACAAATACTGTAAAACCAAAATCCCTCTATATCATCGCTGTACACCATACTCCTCTGGCCCCAATTTTCTCAGGTCCTTCATTTGGAATAGATGAAAAGTATAATAGTAATACAGCCATACTAAATGGGTAAATATACTCAGACATAAGACTGTATTGTGGGAATTAGATATTCAGCAAACTTGTTATGCACTTTCCAGCTTTCTCTTTTAACAATAATTTTCAATATTATCAAATAATAATTCCCTTGCCCACAAGATCCAGGTTTTTAATTTGTTGCTAGCCTCAATATTTTTTCTTCGGGAACATTCAAAGTTATGTCTTATTGGAATTGGACTCTTTGTAAAATCCCTCTATATCACCCCTGTACATAGCTTCCAGCACACCATACTCGTCTGGCCCCAATTTTCTCAGGTCCTTCACTTGCTACATTTAGCAGCAATATCTTGGATATTTCCTATTCTTACCTAACTGTCCCCACCTATATATCAGTTTTGCTAGAATATCTGAGTTTTGGTCCATAAAGGGATCAAACAATTCTCAGTTGTTTTTATTTAGGCACAGACCATCCATCTCAGTTTTTATGTTCCGTGCACAAAATGGTTCTGCTTGTAAAATCTTGCACGCAAAAAATCCAACATATCTCCATATTGGATGGGGGGGGAGGGGAATGTACAGGTGGCTTTGTTTTTAAAACTTCCTGGCATAATCTTTAGGATGCCCTATCAAAATATTGATTTAACCAATCTTGCTTGGCTTTTTCATAATTAATTATATTTGAATAAGTGGTACCATTTGTGTATAGCTCCTTCAACAGCTTCTAATTCTGTTTAACACATGATTAGACATTATGTATAAGGAATAATCATATTACTCTTCCGAGAGTGATCAAACCCCCATCATGCCAGTTAAAGATTAAATATGGACTTGTCATTCAGCAACAGTATAATAAAAGCTATTAATATTAGAAGCTAGGAACTGGTTTGAAAGCTTATTTCCACTAAAATACTTTCATTTGGGTTGCAATCAAGATATTTTGGTACATTGTTCAAGTGATTTCTAGAGCTCAGCTGTATGCAGAAATTTTATTCTTCATTGACTTGCAAAAGATGTCAGATGCTTAAAACGTTTAAAATCGGTTCCGGTTCCGGCGGCGGCGGCGACGGGCAGCTCTTTGCCCGCTCCGGCTCCCCGGTGGGCTTCCCCACTCCTTGGGGGGCACAGGACACCCCGCAGAGGGGTCCTGCCGGAGGGGCGGCATCGCGGAGGTCTCCTGCAGCGGCGGCAGCCGGCGGGGGCTCTCTCGCGCGCCCAAGGCACCGGGGAGCAAGCTCGGAGGGCGCATCGCGTTTCCACGCCTCGCGCCTCGCTACAAGCCGACTGGAGAATGCTACAATTGAAGGAAGCAGCTGCGGTGCGGTGAGGTTGCCTCTCTCTTCATCCCTTACTTTGCATGAAGATTTGATTCAGCTTTTAAAACTTTAAAACAACTTTCGGAGCATTTTGGAGGTGCGGCTGGAGGGAGGGGGGTTTCCCCCCCCCCCTTGGACAAGCGGCAAGAAACAATTTTGCTCTCAGCCCCCGGGGAAGGAGGAGGGGGGAGAGCCAACGAATGAAGCCTCACTTAGGCTGAGATGATTTTCTTTTCAATTTAATTTTACATATTACAATGATTTGAGGACTTTTGGAACTTTCTAAAACTTTGTTACGCCTCTGTGCCCAAAACTGGCAGGGCAAGATGGCACACTTCCGTTGTCTTTATGAACTCTGAAACCTGACTCCACCTTTAAAATTCAGGCTTCCGGTCTTTGTCTCCGTGTCTCCCAGAGGAACCTCTTGTGGATTGGTATTTCTTTAACCTTCTAGGGGAAATTTTCTATCTATTGCCAGACTTATTGGAGAGATTCTCTTCTGCCTGGTTATTCTGCTCCCGGATTCACCTGGCTACCCTTCTTTTCTAATTGCTTACTTCATATTTGGACTGAACTTTTAACGTTATAAAGGATGGCATCTAAAAGACCCCCTCCTGGAAAACCTGGCTTTGCCACTTCTGCTCCAACATCCGCAACATCCAGTCCAGCCACACAGTCAAAGATAACAGAACTGATGCAACATAAGACTACAGAGATGGACTTTCAACAAATGCTTCAACAAATTCTACAGGGCCAGGAGGAAATCAAGAAACAGTTAAGGGAAATGAAAGATGAAATTAAAGAAAATCAAGCCCAAATATATAAGAACTCACAAAGACTGAATCTTGTGGAAGGGGGGGTGGAGGAGGTGAGGGGGGGGGTGGAAGCCGTGCAGAAAGGGAACAAAGATCTTGACATCCAACAGATGAAATTAGAATTTGAGAGAATGTCCTATTATCTTAGATTTCAAAATGTTATAGAAGAAGATGGGGAAAATATAAGGGACATCATGACAAACATTCTGGCTGACTATACACACAAAGAAAAACAACAGATGGGGTGGGATATAGATCTGGTTTATAGAGTGAACTCAGCTTATGCTAGAACACACAATTTACCCAGGGAGGTTCACATTAAATTCCTTAGAAAAACCACAAGAGATGAAATTCTGGGTGTACAAAGGGGGCAAGCATTGACATATCATGATATGGAGATAACCATTCTGAAGCAGATCCCTAAGAAGATTAGAGAAAAAAGAAAAAATTATTCGCAATTAGCGAATAAATTATACCAGAAAGGGGTGTGGTTTAGATGGTTGATGCCTGAAGGTATGCTGATATTCTGGGAGGAGACAAGAATCAGAATTAATTCACCCATAGAGGCGCAGGCCTTTATGGAAAAAAATAAAACACTCCTAGAGAAACCACCAGACACTACAACGGACACGCAGGACACGGGAGGGGCCAGAGCTCTGCCAGTGGAGGGAGATGGGGCAATAGCAAGAAGACTCAGATCACAGAAATAAATATGAAAATCATATTATTATAAATTGACCGAAAGTGAAAATGGAATTATATTTGGATTTTATATTGCAATGTTTAATTTGATTGAATTTAATAATAGAACTAATATGCTGATTATAATCAATTATATACTAATGCATTATATATAAATGTACGCTATGGGTATGGAGGGAGGGGGGCCTCACACACTTTGCAACTGCCAAAATTTGTATACCTGTCCATTTACCCTTTTCCCTATAAATTTTGAAAAACCAATAAAATTTTATTACAAAAAAAAAAAAAAAAAAAAAAAAAAAAAACGTTTAAAATCAATGTTCGGGTTTGGCGGAAGTGTTATTTGCAACCCAAATACCGTACTTTTTAGGAGACGGGTCTATTAATATTCCTTCCTTCTAGAAAGGAACAAAAGTTTAGGGAGACAGACCGCCTCAAGATTCATTTTCGAAGACAGCTTGATATGGGAAATCCAGGAAGCGAGGCAACCTCCTCATTTAAGTAAAGGCGCGCTTTGAAAGCAAGCAAGCCTTAGCATCTCACGCATGCGCATTGGGCGATCTCGTTTCTCTCTTGCATGAACCTCAAGAGCGGTAGAAAGAGCACAAGAAATCAAGTCCTCTCCTTCTTCTTCTTCCGGGTCGGATGTTCATTCTCTTGACCTGTCTGTCGTGTCCATCTTGCATGATGGCTGCGCCCAGCCGGGATGAAAAGAAAAGGAAGCAGTTTGGGAATCGTTTTCTCACCGATGCGGCTCGGGTTTTTCAACACAACGCCTGGTAAGTAGCGATTGTGGCTGCTTCTCTCTGCAATCTCTTTTCTGATCCGTTTTAGCTATTTCATAGTTTATGCCAGATCCCTACGTGGGATCTCAAAAAGTAAAACAAAACCGCATTATCTGTTTTGTTCTCTATACACATCTTATATTAATGCTGCATCTTAACAGGTCGAAAGGATGAAATGTTAAGCTTAGTTGGCACAAAGGAAGATGAAAAGGTAAATTAATAGACGGTGTTCAGCTTATTTATGAGCAGTAATCAAGAATAAGAGCTTCATGAGAAAAAATGGGGGGGGGGGGGAATACACAGTATTAATTGCTTTTTCTCATCTTTATAAAGCCTTATAGCCACATCAAGCCACCAGATATTTTAGCTCCAGTTTTTATCTTTTACTGCAAATTCCGCTACTCCTAATGGGTGCAACCGAGGATACATAAATGATGATGTCATCACACCTGCCACATCTTAGAACATAAGTACAGCAGTCCTTGTTAACAACTATTGCAAAGTATGTAACATAACCTAAACTGTTGCAAAGGGTCACAGTCACTAAGCATAAAATTATATGATTGTGATGGATTTACCACTTTAGTGCCACTTTGATCATTAAGCAAATATTAATGTGACTGCAAGTTACAATTTTATTTGCATGGTCTCCATTAACTCTGCTTGTCACAAGCCAGTTGCAAAGAGCACAAATGATAATCATGTGACCTCAAGATTCTGCAACTGTTGTAAATGAAAAGATTGGTTGCAGGCCTTTTAAAAAAATTCTGCCATAATTTCAAGCGGTCACTAAATGAGGCAATCAGTGAGGAAGGTCTACCTGTATGTAATTAGCTATACTTACATGATAAAATGGCCGGTGACATTAAATTTTGCCTTGGCTGTTGCTGGCCACTTTTCCCTTCATCACATGTCCAAAAATATTTGTCCTTTGTATGTGTGGTTATTTTGTCTGATGGTAACTGTATGCAGGTCCAACGAACTGATTTTGATTTTTTAATGACATTTTTTATTTAAAAGATTTTACAAAGATTTTAAAACTTTCAGAAACAGAAGAATTAAGGGAAAAGGGAAAAAAGGATGAAAAGTACAAACAAGCAAGAAAAGTATTCAAAGCAACTTTGTCTTGTTTCTATCAGCTATTCTTAGAAATTGCCATTTCCACCTTTGTATTGCATATATAGTTGCTTTCCTCCAATAAACAAACCTTTCTAATCAATAAAACCTGAAATAATTTAATTTTTATCCATTTTCAGCAAAATGACTACAAAGGGTTTCCAGGCATTTATAAATGTAATTCTAGTTCCGTCCTTAAACAAGTCAATATAGCCATTTCTGCAAACTCAGCTATCTTTACAGTCCATTCCTCTATTATTGGTGTTTCTGTAGCCTTCTATCTTTGTACTGAAGAATTGGATTTTAATACTTAACAATTAACTGTGGTGGGTTAACATTTCTTTTTTGTAGGGATAATGTGGAATGGTCTGAAGAGCAGGAAGCTGCTGCACAAGCAAAGGTCCAAGAACAGAGCATGCAGTTAGTACCACAAGATCAGCAAGGTACTGCAGACTATATAATGAAAATTCTTCCTTTTATATATGACAACCCTATTAACGCTATAGAACCATATATATTGTTATCAAATGTTTTTTTTTACAAGATTAAAAGACAAACATGAAACAATAGGGGCGGGGAGGATATATCAATATCAATAAAATATTTATTTCAATCTAAAAAAAGTTTGCTTTTAGTTCCACTGAAATCATTAGGACAGATTAGTGGGTAGCTTCACTCTTTATGATATCCATGATTGACACAAGTGCTTTCCTAGTTAGAATATCATTTTTTTAAAAGTATATAAGCTCCTAGCATAAGATCCTAGCTATATAAGCTCTTAGCTTCAGAGAACTGAGATTCAGAGTAACAGTCAGATATTATCTGATTTTGAAGGATGTGCTTCTTGGGTATATGAGAAACTAGTTACAACAGTAAATATCTTAAATGAAAAGGCAGCAATAAAGCAAATTACTGGGTAGAGTTCCTGTTACACTTAAGGTATCATTGCTAAATTATATAATTTGTGAGACTTTGTAAATGGAATTGCTGACATTATCCGTTTTTCTTCTTTCAAGATGCTTATGAAATCAATGCAAACATGTATTGGGATGATTTCTATAAAACCCATGAAAATGGATTTTTTAAAGATCGACATTGGTTGTTCACTGAGTTTCCTGAACTAGCTCCAAACCATCCTCAAGGTCAGATTGGCTTACATAATTCTAAGGAAACTGTGAAAAACATCAAAAACTCAAGTCTTGGAAGCTATTCTGACAAACTTTGTGCAGGAGATAATAAAGACTTGGAACATCTGGATACAGAAAGAAAAAATAATAGTAGCATCATCCATCAGTTGCAGTCAGAAGATAAAATGGCATCACAGCTGCAGGAAGAGAAAGATGGTGACTTCCCAGGATCATCTGCTACGTACAGAATATTAGAGGTAAAAACACTACAAATCAAAATTTAAGAATGCTGCATTGAGTGCACAATCCTAATTGACTCAGCATCCTGTTTAGGAGGAGTGGCTACTACTATTATGCAAAGCATCAAAGAGGCACTTCATTTCAACTAAAGCAGGCCCGTGTAGTTTACTAAAAGCTTGGTCCAGCCAAGCCACATCAAAGTGGCTGCTCTAAAGGTCTGCCTTTATTCTGCACATGCACAGAAGATACTTCTGCTAGCCCTTCTAATTACTTGCCCATTACTTTGTCTATTTGAAGGCACTGAAGCATAATCCTTCACTTTTGAATCAAAATATCACCTTGAATTGGTATCTTTAGCCTTTGTACAATGGCTTTGAATGCAATGCATCATCAGTTTGCATAGGCCTACTAACTGTTCCAGGCCCCCTTTGACAATTAATGCAGTAGTCATGATGGCATGTGCCTTGTGTTAGCTATCACTAAGTAATTATTTGTGAACTTTGAGTTCAAGCTGAAGTTCTTTTGCTTTCAGTCATAATTACTCACAAACTTACTATATGCCTTCAATGGTGCTGCCTGTGAGCCTCGCCAGGTAGTGTGTTTTGCATTTGAAAAGTACAATATGAATGGGGGGGGGGGGGATAGGAATGAATAACTGGCAACGTTTTAAAACTAAATATGGTTCTCAAAGGAAAATACATGACTTTTTTTCCAAAGAAACTCATTTTAGAATAGAATGATGCTGTTGTCTGTTACATTTAATTTACAAATGCAGACCTAAAAAAAAAACACCTAATTGCTGACCTCAGAAATAACATGTTTATGGCAACACATGACGAATATATGGGAAACAAGCTTAGATAATAAAAATTATTTCCAAAAGGGAAACCGCAGTAATCTCTTGACATGGAAGTAACAAAAGTCTTTGGAAGTCTCAAACTATCTAGCAATTTTATTACTTTGTTAATAAATAGCAAAATAATTGAGACCTGTTTCTTTTATTGACAGGTGGGATGTGGTGCAGGAAACACAGTCTTTCCTATCCTTCAAACCAATAAGTAAGAAAAATTACAACTCAAATGTATAGATTGCATAGATACTTTCTAGCATTGCGGGATCACTTAGATGCATAGTCCTTGTCACTTCATTTTTAAGTAATCCGTTCCCAATTTAGGAGATTTTTCCCCAACATGAAGACTAATCTTCTGAAATTATGTATAGTTTACATTTGTATATTTATAATAATACAAATAGTTTGCATATATCTGACAGCAAGAAAGCCATCAGTGTATTTAAATTGCATTTTTATAAATTTTGATTTTGGTTGGTACAAAAACCTAAACTTTAACACAGCATTTGTTAATTTCTCTAGGAGTTGTCTTGTCAGCTGACCTAAAAGAGGTCCCATTTGGTGTAATGATTTCTCATTCTTATTTATGGAGTTCTTATAATTGCCCCTCTGAATGAGTAACCATTGTTATGTTTTCTAGAGAGTTTGATTCTTGGCTAACATAATTGTTTCTATTTTATGTTAAAAACCATATTGAGTGTGATGTATTATTTTAATTCATATTATGATCTTGGAAAGTCATACGCTGCTCAAAATCAATTGATTAGAAAAGTCTATAAGTCCCAATACTAAATAAATAAACAATTATTTGCAACAACAGTGGGCATTTTGCTCCATCTTTGTTCTGTTTCTAGTCACTTGATTTGATCCTGACTAACATTTAATTCTATTTGACCGCAGAGTAAAAATTTTAATGGAAAGTTTATCTTCCTGTTGTGCCTAATTGTCATGGAGTCTTTGTTTATCCCTTATTTAGCCACTTTCTAATGGAAAATAGTCACTGCTCTAGAATGTCATGGAGTCTTTGTTTATCCCATATTTAGCCGCTTTCTAATGGAAAACAGTCACTGCTCTAGATGCTATCTTTGGAAACTGTAGCAGCTTGCCCTTCTAAATAAAAAGTGTTTCTGATAAAACTTCTGTTTCATTTCAGTGATCCAGGCCTTTTTGTGTATTGTTGTGACTTCTCTACTACAGCAGTGGATCTTGTCCTGGTAATTTTCTTAGCTAGCTTCCTTTATTTCTGAAAGTATGTAATTTTTATTGTCTCCTAACATATTCTATTGAAGATAAGAGTATAGATATTTAAACAATACATTACCCCTGTAAACAAAATCAAAAACAATGAAAAGGGTGAGCTCCATTTATTATCGTCTCATGACTCCTCTAATAGAACATCAACTCTTCAAAAATGCTGTTCATTTGTGAAAATAAGAAACTAGATGAAATGGAACTATTTATGCCATTAAAGGTTTCTCGTATCCATGTATGTTCAGAGATTTCCCACAGAAATATGGGTGGTTTGCTATAGCAAGTTTATGTGTACATTGGAACATCTAAAAAGCCGTTGGTTCAACTATGAGGCTACTTGGTGGGATTTGGGCAAGTTTCTCTCTCTTAGCTTAATTTACTCCACAGGTTTCTATGAAATAAGAACTGCTATAAGAAAGATAATTGTGTGAACACACAGGCCCATCCAGAATATGATGCCTCTCGTTGCTTTGCGTTCGTTCATGACCTGACCAAGAATCAGATGCCTTTTCCAATGCCGGACGAGAGCCTTGATGTGATCGTTCTTATCTTCGTTCTTTCATCTATTCTTCCAGAAAAGTATGAAATGCTGATGTTACATTGTATTTGTCTAGTAGAGAAATGTGCATTGGGGAGGGGTAGAGATATGATGAGCTGTTTCAAAATGAAACTTTTGTAGTGAGCCCCTCAGTAGGCATTGACTTTTTTCTCTTTCTTTTTTCCAGAATGCAGTGTGTAATCAATAGGCTTAGCCAACTTCTAAAACCTGGTGGAATTATTTTATTACGAGATTATGGCCGTTTTGATCTAGCCCAACTTCGCTTTAAGAAAGGTAGGGTGAAGGCAAAACTATGATATTTTAAAAATGTAATCATTCTACTTCTCATTAAAATAAAATACTAGCCATTTTCATGATATCAAAGTAGTTTGAATAGGTACAGGACTATGTTTGCTCTGCTCCACTAATCAAAATAGCATTCACAAGATATTATTGTTTGTGAATGAATGACAACTTTTTCTGAGTTTCTGAAATCAGTGGCTTCTATGGTTGGTACACCAATGGTGATTCATGATGATGATTGCAAGATGTGATATGAGCACTATTTTTTTAAAGGGATTAAATCCTATAATCATCAGATCCAATTAAATCTGGTGCTCTATGTTAACATTTCATTGGATTTCAGATGAGTACCCTGAAATTTTGTTATATTTCATTGTGAGATTTCACATATTTTTAAAGAAATAAATTTTAATTTAATTTTGAGGTTTCATGAATGCCACTATAGAGGTCACATGCACAGATATAATCACAGACACTGCATTGCCAAATCCTAACTTGTGTGATGATCTTCAAAAACTTTAGTGATTTAGTAATTCATACAAAATAAACATCGAGATCTATGGCCTAGTTGAAGAAAACTGTTTTTTCTTGTTCTTTTTGGGCTAACATTTTCAGCTTTTAACCAGGAATTACTTGTTACCATGCAGGAAGTGGTAATATTGTTCCAAATAATATGCAGGTTATGTCTTTGGCAATATGCAGATCAGAATATTTAATAATGATCTGGGAAAGTGAAAAATTAAGAACAGTTGCTTAATGTTATTTTGTTTGACAGACATACAAGTATTTCTGAGGGTAAATAAATCAATTATAGATTGTGTGAGCTCTTTTTCATCCAGAGACCACTGTCTGGTTATTGCTGCTAGATTTCTGCATATAGTTCATGAATTTAAGAATGCTTCAGCAAGAATTGAAGTACCACTGTGTACTAAGTAAAGAAAAAAAAATATTGTCTTTGCTAAAGTATTTTGACAGTAGAATTGGTTATTACTGCCTTTATCTTTTTGGGGGAGGTAGTGGGAGACAGAAGAAAAGTGGAATAAATGCATTCGCAGTCAAATCTCATTCGTCTCTTCAGGTCAATGTCTGGCTGATAATTTCTATGTGAAAGGAGATGGAACGAGAGTTTATTTCTTCACACAAGGTAATCAATTGGCAGTTTTACCCAGTGACTTGCAATTGAGAGGCATTCCTGAGGAGGAGATCTTATAGCTTTGATTGAGAAGCTCTATAGACAGATCTTATAGCTTCTGCCATTCTCATTGGAGATGTACAGTCTGATTGGAGCAATATATTAATCCTGAATTATTACAGAATCAACTAGGGTGCTAAGTTGTCACCTTTAAAATTAGCTGGTCTACTAGTTATGAAACTACATGACAACTTCACTTGTTTTCTATCATAACTTCTTGAGAGCTTTTCTTACTTTCTAAGGCTATATTTCTTTCCCATGAGAAATATGGGGGAGGGGGATCTATGCTACCAAACATCCTCAACAATTTCCTTAAAAGCCTTTGACTAGCCCCTGTGGAATTCCTCTAAATTGTCCGACCAAAAATGGTTTCCCTACAAGGTATAATTTAAATGATTTGGCTACATTGATATTTTTGATTTCATTGCCATGTAGTAATCAATAAATAATTGAAACTTGTCTTTTATAGCTATTAATATGAAAACTTAGGTAAATTAAATTCTTTCCTTTGTATCGTAGATGAGTTGGATTTTCTGTTCTCTACTGCTGGCTTAGAGAAAATTCAAAATATTGTTGACCGCCGCCTCCAGGTGAACAGAGGAAAACAAATCACCATGTACAGGGTCTGGATCCAATGTAAATACCAGAAGCCACCAGGAGATAACAAGCCTGTAGCAGGGAGAATTTCTTCAATTATTAATTGAACTTAATGAGATCTTTTCTGGGAGAATGTTTCCGTGCTATAGAGAAAATCATCATATATATGATACACACATGTAACTCTGTTGTGCTGTTCTTGGATGACCATTACTTTTTGATGGTGAATATTTTAAATCGGGAACTGAGGGAAAGTTTCTCTGTTTACCCAGCATTTATAATGAGTTTTGTACATTACACAATTCTTTTGGAATTCTCATAATTTACATGATTGCTTATCAGTTATTTGGGCTAATTTATCACACCTACAGAAATACCTTCAATTCCAGTTTATCCATTGCTAAAATAGTTTTCTCTTAACATGGCCTGAGGGAGGTCATTTTTCCTCTAGTTTAAAAAGATCATTAAATTTTAGCCAATACTGAATCCCTTTAGGTTTTGACATTTTGTATCCAAGATAGCTTTTCCAATTTTGGAAGGTCTACAGCAGGGGTGCTCAAACGCTTTAAACGGGGTCAATTTACGGTCCCTTAGACTGCTGGGGGGCTGGACCGGCTGGGTGGGCATAACTAGATTGTCACATGGCTAGGTGGGCATGGTTAGGTCATGTGATTAGGTGGGCGTGGCCAATTTAACAGTCCATTGAACAATGTACACAAATTAAACTTTAATTCATTTTGCTCCTATTTGCTTTTGTTTGCATGTTGCTCTTTTGGTTTTACTAGATCATTTTTTCAGTTGTTTAGGACTCTAGTGGTCCACTTCAGGAAACTCAGTTTTGCAGCAATTCTTCTCATCCCCAAGGAGCTTGAGAAATATCTCTCCCTCCCACCACCTCTTTCTCTCTCTCCCTCTCCCCCTCTCTTTCTCTGTCTCTTTTTATCTACCTTCTGGAGGCGGAGGTAAAAAATGGGCAGGTTTTTTTTGCCTCATGGGGCATGTGTGCCCCATTTTTCAACCCCCACCTCCAGAAGCATTCTGCAGTGCAAAAACAGCCCAGTTTTTTTGGCCTCCTGGGGTGTCTATGCAGCCCGTTTTTCACACCCCACACCCCATTTCCAAAAGCATTCTCCAGGCCAAAAACAGGTGAAAACGGCTCATTTTCTGGCCAAAAACAGGCCACTTTCTCCCATTTTCTGGCCTCCTAGCATCTATGCGCCCCATTTTTCACCACCACCCCATCTCCAGAAACATTCTGCAGGCAACATTGTTGGCCTTACCTTTCAGTTCCAGCCCATGGGGCTCGCGAAGGTAAGTCATGCATTTGGCTGAAGGGTGGGCAGGGCAATGTGGGCAGAGCAGCCTCGTTGTTCTATTCAGGCCAGATTAATGGCTTCGGCGGGCCGCATATGGCCCAAGGGCCATAGTTTGAGGATCCATGGTCTACAGCAACAGTCCCCAATCTTTCTGGCTTGCTCGACTGGCGGAGATGGTGGAATAAGGTGAGGAGAGGGAATACTTTCCTGCATGCATTGCTTCCAAAAATGCAGCTTCACATGCATCATTTACCCATTGCTTTCACTGCCCAGTTCTGCAAAGGCTGTGGCCTGGTAGTGAGCCACAGCCCATGAGTTGGGTACTTCCTGGTCTATAATATTATGCAGGCAAGCTGATTAGTCTTAGATCAAATTTTTCAAAGTTAAATTGCTGATAAAAATAATGTTCTGCTCAAATTCTTGCATTGTCTCTGAATAGGCATGGCTCAGAATAATTACTAAGGTCATGCTTGCCAAAGTGTTTTTAGCAATGTTCCCCGCTAAGCTAGGATACAGGAGTACATATTGCATGGAAATGGTATTGACAAGAAGTATAGGACAAAAATGAAACCATCAGCATACGATGGTGTTGAATATGTGCTTGCAAGATTAACAGGTATGCTTATTTGTTATTTGCTGAGGCTCATGAAGCCTATTCTTAGCATGACATGTGAAAGTATGACTAATTTGTTTGACACAAAGACCATATGCTATGCAATTAGAATTATGGTAGGAAGGAGGAAACACTGAAAGTTATGCTTGTTTTTAATAGCATAGTTAATGAGCCTTGGGATACACTTCAGGTATAGTTCAGCTAAATATTTAAGATGTGGGATAATGGGAGGACAGAACATAGGCAAATGTTCTATAAAGTCCCAAAAGCCACCTTTTCCTGTGCTCTACATCCATACTGTTCATAATCTCACAAAGTTACCAAATACAGCTCCACATAATCTTGCTTCTTTGTATAGGTGAGGCAGTGTATGAAACTGGTACTAATGTCTTCTGAACCATGAGTAGATGTGCTCCAGGGCATCATATATCATGCATTTGTGAAGCTCTACATTTTACCAGGCTCGGTTTCAAAGAATATTGCCATTTTAGCATAGTATTACCACGCTATGAAAGACATAGAAGACTTGTATTTATTTAAATAGTATTTATTGGCAAGAACTTCCTTATTACTACCCAATTTTCCATCTTAGCTGCAAAAGTCAACTAGCATTTTTTTTCACAGGTCTGTGGGAGACAACTCATTGCAGTATATAATGGTATAAGGTGTACTTTGGGGCCAAATGGCAAGTCCCTTGGCAATCACCATTAATATGGTAAGATCAGTACCTGTAGATACTACATTATAATCCTGGAGGCTTTTGATTCCTGTTCTGAAGAGCAAAGGACTTGTGTTATTGGTAGGAGTGTGTCTGTGGAAAATGAGGTCATCTGACCAGGATAAAATTATAAACCTCCTTTTCCCCCTCAGGAGACTGGTATAATTTATTTCTTACCACATTTTATCTAAGAGATATCTTAGAAATGTTTACAAGTTGCATAGTAAGCAGGATATATTTGGGATTCTTGCTGAGGTATAGGTCATAAATATTACAGGCAAATGATCCAAAATGGGGCATGTGTGCACAATTATGAGTAACGTACCACTTAGCTATGAGTATTCTACAAACATCCAGATTGAATTGGGCTCTCCCATTATCCAGAGTAGCATGGTTTTCCTCCAGAGATGGTTTGTTTGGTACCCAAAAGCTCTTCTTATAACCTAGATTCAACAGCCTGGTCTGGTTTCTTTTCAGAGCAGCATTACACAACATTCTCTCTTTCCTCCCATTTCTAAGTTATTTCTGCTTTATAGTTAGCCGGTTGGGTACAAAGAGTCCATTCACTTCCCATCTATGCTTTGCATCTTTGCTTGTTCAAATTTTTCTTAGGTTGGAGTAAGACACACAGAATGATAATACTGAATGACTGTCCTTTAGAATGTTTTAAACTGTAATGATAATAGAGATAACCTAGTCTACAAAATATACCAATTTCCTCATCAGGCTGAGACTAAGATAAATTCAGTGTTCAGTAATCAGTATTCAGTTAAGGTGCACTAGGGAAAAACATGTTTATTAAGCATGGCCTGTAGTAGGACTTGTATAACTTGACTAATATTCAGGCAAATAGCATGTATATGTGTTCATGTGCCCATGCAGTAAACATATGGTAATATCCTGTTTTTTTTCTTCTGTCATTCAATCATGTCCGTTCTTAGATACTGCCTGGGACTGAAGTTCTTATAGTTTTTCTGGCAAGGTTTTTCAGAAATGGTTTGCCATTGTGCCCTTCCCTGGATTGAGAGAAAGTGATTAGCTAAAGGTTATCAACTGCCTTGTGACTAAAGTAGAACTAGAACTCATGATTTTAAGTTTACCAAGTGATAAGTAATAACATTTATCATTTGGTAAACATATATGGGAAGACTCAAGTAGTTTGTGTGTGACTATTTGTGAATTTCTCATTGTGTTTCAAATTTGTCTCCAAAATATTGTGATAAGATTAAAATTGGAGTTAAGTTGCCTGAAGTGTCACAGTTAACACTATATATGTCTCTGAGCAACGAAGGGTAGGGCATAATTCCTTGGAGAATAAGATGGTTAAGGGCGTAGATGTGCATTTACAAAGACAATTTCCACTATTGATTTCAGGGATGGAAATTGTTTCAAGAGACAAATAAACTAAACACAGATATGATTCCATTATTACTGATTTTAATAGACATGAGGATCATAAATGTAACTTCATAACTTCATGGTTCCAGTAGTTCATGGTTCCCTCCATTAATCTTACAATGCAATTGCAATCCTGTAATCTTTATTACATTCAATAAGGTTTATTTTTGAGTAGACATGCCCTTTTAAGCTTTCTCCTAAATGATTCCTATGTAACCAACCTGCATTCTGTAGCTGAATGTGATGAAGTTAGACAGTTTCCAATTTTGTTTTACACAATAACTTCCCTAAACACTAGTACTTATTTATTGTACACCTTACTTTCTTAATAAGGACACATCCTTAAAGCTACAGTTCTCTTTAACCTTATACCCACATGCCCTCCCCCTCCCCCTCCCAGTTTGCTTTCATCATACTGATAACCAAAGTTCTTCGGGGCTCTTGGGTCGCCTCCTCTGCAGAAGCATCCCGGCCTGAGTCCGACCATCTCAAAGTAACCTACCTTAGGCTCCCCTATGTCAAGACAACTTCCTGCCACGCCCCTACTTGGCCGCAGAAGCTGCTTTTACGAGTTCTCTCCAAGATGCATTGCTCGAGTCTTTGTTTTGCAATGACTGCCATGAAAAAAAGGAATCCCTGGGCCAGGTCTCAACTTTCCAGGAAAATAATCTGATTTCCGCCTTTGACCTGGGGACACGTCTCCCCTCCGCCATGATCCCACTAAAAGAGGAGAGAAATTATCTCAAACCGGCTTAACTTTTATCGCTCGTGTAGCCACACATCCATTCTCTAGGTCCTCCCTTAACCCCATCGCCACACCCTATGCTTCTAGCACCTCCTTGCACTGACCTCTCCCCTCCCCCAACCTTTTCTCACCACCACCGCCAACTCCCACCTCCCGCACGTGCAAATCTCGCGAGACAATATGCATTTTCACAAGTAGTGCTTTCCCCCCCCGTTTTTTTGCACCAATCGATCCAGGGCTGGGCTTAAAAAAATGACTAAGTAAAGAAGGGCGGGGGGGGGGAAAGGGGTGTAGAGAAGGGGGGGGGAGAAAAAGTGAAATGTGGGGGTGCCCCTCCCCCATCGATCGCAACTTGCAATCCCCCCACACACACACCTGACTAGCCTTTTTTTTGTAACCCCCTCTCCCATCCCACCCCCTCCCTTTCCCTCTGTAATCTGTTCCTTGGGGGAAAGGAGGTGAAGAGTCCCTCAATTCCTCCTGGGAGTGAAGCTACCTTTGCCGGGGACAGAAACTACGCGAGCCCGAGGATTTTGCGGCCTGTGTTTCTCCCGGGTCTCTGCTGAGAAGGCACCGCAGCTGCTTCTCCCCCACAACAATCCCTCTCTCCCTCACCACCTTCTCCTTGTGAAAAAAAAAAAGGGCCCGCAGCTGTCTAGCTAGGAGTGAAGCCGAGCCACCACAGGTGAGATGCGTCCCGTGAACCTGTCCCTCATCCCCACGTTGTTGGGAGAGAAAAAGGACTCACTTCTCTCCATAGCTATCAAGACTGTTGGCTAGTAGGCGGGTGTGCAGGCCGGGTCGCCTTTCCTGTCTTCCTTGTAGGCCTCGGGGTTGGGACGTGGTGGTGCTCCTGCAACTACTTAAGCCTCTTTGGCGGTGATGTACGTATTATTTAAAGGGAGGGGGATGCTGGCCTTGGGTTCGCTTTTTCCTGTTCCGCTCCGCTGCCTTAATTGCTGTGCAGATACCGCCGGAGACGAGGTTGCTGGCCGATCGTCCGGGCCTCGGAGCCCTTCGCCTGCTTGCTACGATGGTAACTATGCGGAGGGAAGGGGAACGCGCGCCCCCCACCCCCGCGTTAAGCCTCAGAAACGGGGTTCCCGTTGCTATGGTAACGCTTATAGGGGGCATACCAGCACGCGCGCGCGTGTTTTATAGGCCGCGGGTAGAGGAGAGTTTATTCTGTTTTAAGAATAAGGAAATCCATTGGGGAGGGGGGATATTATTGGGTGGGGGGGTGGATAGACGCGCATGGCGACCGAATTTGCCGTCCCGCGTGCGGGCCTCGGGGCGATCCTGCATCGCGGAGTTGGAAGGGGTGCATCTGAGGGCTGCGAGAGGGCGAGTAATGGGGGGCAGCGAACGCGAACGCCCGGCTGTTGCTATGGGAGCGTTCTGGTCGGTTGCGGGGAGCCCTTCCTCGCGGTTATAAAAGCGGTGGGTGGGTGGGAGAGACTGAGGCTGCTCCTTTCTGTGAGTGTCGTGGGGTCCCGCTTACTCCTCGAGCGAAACTCAGGGTGCTGTTGAAGGTTGGCTGGGCCTAGCTTCAAGGACTGGATCTTGGCCTAGAACTGTGGTGGCTATTGGGGTGTATCCTGTAGGTTGCGAGATGGCTGCGACCACATCCTCGGGGGAGGGAAGGTCAGGAAGAGTAGTAGTAACTTCAGCTGGAAGTTTGGGTAGGTTCGGGCCGGTTCTTAATTGATTAAAAGGGGTTCAAAGGAGGGGCGGGTCTGTTCCTATGGCCATAACTAGAGATCTAAGTTAGATGGATGAATTCCTGTTTGTCAATGAGTGGATTTGGAAGGAGCGATTACTTTTAGGAGCTGATAGTCCCATACTACTTGGTAACTTCTCCCTGTTAATCATTTGGGAGGGTGTGTGTTTCATCTTTCTAATGAAAATGGTTTGTAATGTGTTTGTATTACATTACCAGTAATAGGATTAAGGTTAAACTAATAACTATCAGAAATTGATAAGCCGCACATGAATGTTATCTTAGGAAACTAGGTTAAATGAATATTAACAATGTATCTTTGAAAATACATTTCCTGTATATCACAGGAAATGGAATGGAAGAGTACAGTAAATGTACCTGTCAAAGGAGCAGAAAAAGTTTGATTGCTTATTATAAAGCTTGATAGGTTTATAACTGAAAGGGGATTGTTTTTTCATGTCCATGCTTGAACATGACTGCTAGCTTTCTTCAGTTTGGTACCCTCCAGATGTATTACCAACGGAGTTCCCCAAATTCCTAAAAAGTATGGTATGCTGTTTGAAAAATCTGAAGTTCGTGATCCCAGCGCGTGTGGACTTTACACCAAATTGGAGAAAGCTGAAATGAACATTTTTCCATTAACACGCTGCTTCACATACACACCCTTCCTTCAAACATATTTTTTTTTTTTGTCAAAGGTTCTGAGGGGAGTGTAGAGGAGTAAATAATTAGGTGTTCTTAAAATGTTACATTATTGTAATTTAGGAAAAGATTTATTTAAATATTCTATGTTCAACGATTTGGGAAGTTATATCATTTATAGATTTTTAAAACATAATTAGAAGCTTCTTCTATAAGGCTTTGATTCATAAATTCATTGGACATTCCTCTACTAGTAGTATGCTGTTGTGGTCATTTCATAATTATTTGCATCCATCTATTAAAATATTTGAGGTGAATGAATTAACCTAAAATCTCAGACAGAAAGACTTAACAGTAGAGTAGAGGCAATAACGATGCTTGATGGGGAAGGAGAATCTTATTTTACCATTTGAAGTGCCAGCAGGATGAAGTGAATCTTCTTAGATAGGGAATTCCAAACAGACTGCACCATAATCCAGACTAAACCTAGTTCTGATATTGGCAGATCTGAGAGGTGAACTTGTCCATAAAATGTAACTAAACATTTAGCCTTATATGGGAGAAAACAGTCCTTTAGGTATTCTGTTGTACTACTTCATGTCAAATTATAAAAAAATATCTCCCTGTTTTTTATAATGGCCACTGAACTTTAACAATATCCACATATGGTTTTCTTCTACAACAGTCTTCCAGAGAAGTGATGTTGGGGTAAAATAAAAAGCAAAGAGAATAATTGGTGTGATGTCAGTATGCATTTTTTTCTCTCTCTAAAGGGCATTTGCTGCCCTTCAGGAATATTCCTCCTAAGCATGTGCTAGATGCTGAGTGATTCAGTGCCTTATCATTTGTTGGGGAAATGAAAATAGAACAAATCTGGGAATAAAGTGTTTGGAAATGTATGAATCAGTCAATCTGATACTTCTCAATTATGCCATTTTGCTTATAATCAGTTCACTTATTTCATTGAAACTGTTCAAGCAAAATTTTGCTGTCATGTCTATTTGTTCTATAACTAAGATATGGTGCCCTAAAATGATGTATGAATTTGGATTATTCCCACGAATAAAACTAAAAAAAGGTTTTTTAAAGAAAAAAAAACCTCATGATTGGTGAATTGTTCTGACAGATGGCTAGACCCACAGATTCAGCTATTTCTCAAAACTTCCTCTGGACTTTGCCTGTGTAAACGGATTACAGTTCGCTCCAGGGTCTGCTGCCTGCTTTGCCAGGACTCCCATTATGGGTATGCCCAAGTAAAGCAGGAATGACTTTTGACAGTGCTCCAGCTTTGCCTGCATAGGTTTTACTAGATTTAAACAATGTGTGCTTCTTTCCAAATTGCTTGCAACCCATACACGCAATACACAATTTGAGAACCTTGTGCTATCACTGTTTAATACCCTAATAATATGTTCCAGGTAGAGCTGACTGGAATTTCATCAGTTAGTAGAAAATGAGAAGTAAATGCTTCTTATTAACCATTCATGGTCTTGTTTCTATTGCACTGAAAAAAAATAGAAGTTGATTAATAATGATACAATAGAGAACATTTGGTAACTATTTTGCTTATGAATATATTTGCATTTTAAATTTAAAAAAAGGAATACTTGCTATATTTTATTACCCAGAGATAATGTCAGGTCTAAAGAGGAATGTGATTAAGAATTGAGTTTCTAGGAACATGCAATTGCTACTGTGTATATAAGGTCACTTTGGAATTCTATCTTAATACAGTTTCATGTATCAGGTTGCTTATGTGCCTGTTGTTGGAACTTGTCCCTCCCAGTTAATTCTGAACAATGAACATAACAGAAAGGAGTCCTTCAGAAGAGAGCTGTCTGTTCAATTTCTAAATATCTTGAATAGTAAAAGCAAATCATATTTTCTGTGGTTTGATGTGAACAATAGTTGATGATGAGCAGTGTCAATATTTGATGCAATTTTAATACTCCCTCGTTGCAAAAGAATATTTGATAGATACAATCATTTTAGAGCACATTATGGTACTGTGTGTACATATACAATTGTACTATTCCTCTGAAGTTATAATGTAAAACTGTAATTAGACCTTTTCCTATACCATTTGTTTTTAACAGCGTTAGTTTGCAGTTTGAATTCAATAGTTCTCCATCCTTAATTCTAATGTAAAAGATTTTATTGATACTGAATTCCAATAACCACAGTATATATACTATATATATATAGAAAAGTTTATGTAGAAAAGTTTTCTAGAGGAGAAAATGCTGATCTGTAATCTTTTGCTACAGGAATGGAGATTTAAGGCACTTTTAGACTAACTAGGGTAGTTTGTTTAAGTATGCTGTGTGAACTTAGTTGTTATGGTTTATAAACAGCTTTTGGCTTAGAATGTTGAGCAAACCCAGCCAATTATTTATTTAGTAAAGCATAGATATCTGAACTGAATAAGAAGTGACTAAATTTGAAAAATCCATTGCACTTGTGTTCATTTAAATGGAGAAAGTAATAGTACAATATTCTTATAGTTGTATAATATATATAAATGAATGTAAAGAGTCAGTTTGGTCTAGTGGTTAAGGCATCGGTTTAGAAAGCAGGTGATTGTGATTTCAACCCATGGCTTAACCAAGAAAGCCAGCTGGGTGACTTTGGGCCAGTTACTCTCTCTCTCAGCCCAATTCATCTCATAAGGTGGTTGTGGGGAAAATAGGAGGAAGGTATATTGGATATGTTAGTCACTTTCAGTTATTTGTAAAAATAATAAAAACAGAATACACCTAAATGGTAAATTAATGCACGAACTAAACATGAACAAATGAATATTTAATGTTAGAGAAATGTAAATACTACTTTGATATATCTCTTCTAGTGCTATCACTACAGATTAATATTTGGACCATGAAAAAGGTCATTATGTAAATAAATTCATACTAATCCAGTAATTAGAAGAATATTATTAATGGAGTATTAATTTGGATAGCATTGACTGTTCTTAAAGTGTTCTATTTTCTTTACCAGCAGATATGATGGAAGAATTGCACAGCCTGGATCCACGACGACAGGAACTATTAGAGGCCAGGTTTACTGGAGCAGGTGTTGCTAAGGTTAGTTATGTGCACAACAGTTGGCTAAATTGTATGTATGTCTTTGCATGTTTTGGTAACATTTTATGAGATGGGGATATGTAAAATAGGGATACAATCAACATCTGCATAATCAAATTTCATACAAAGGAATTGATTCAAAGTCTTATTATCAACTTGTTGATTTCAGTGTTAAGTATAATAATAAGAAACTTGCCTCAAGCCATATAAGTTGATTGTTTATTGAGCAGCATCTTCAAAATCAACATATTTGTGACTGGCCTTTTTTAATCATATTCTAAAGCAGACCTGTGGAATTAGTAAAGAGACACATTGATAAAATAAAACATTAAAAAGTAGTTAAAATTCAACTTACAAATGCCAAAAGAATTAAAAGAATTAGCTGCATTTCACATCCTCCAATTTTTTTTCTTTTTTACAGGCATCCTCCAAATTTTCAGAATAAATTATCATATACAGTAGAGGTACCATTTTATAGACAGCCTATACCCAGTAATTGACAATTTTTGCTGTCGTGAAATAAAACCCAATATCTAATCCAAGTCTATTTCTCTGTAGTTGTAACTTATTGGTTCCAGACCTGCCCTCTCTAGTAGATGAGTCTACTTTCTCAGCAGTATGACAACCCTATAGATAATTTGAAACTTAACATTATTTTAAGCAAACTGAAATGGTTATTTCCTTTTACTATTCCTTTTAGAACTTGGTTTCAAGTCTCCAACTTTGTCAAATTTGTTTCACTTTGTCAATGCTCATTTTACACTGCTGTGTCCGGGGCAATATTCCAAGTAGGCCTTGATAAGAGACAGAATAGAATGAAAAAATTACATCCCATTGTCTAAATTCAATCCAATAGTGGCTTTATTACAGTGTTAGCTAATACTCAGTGTGTGCTTTGCTAGAAGATTCATATTTTCACAATTATATTGTCAAGGTAGATTTCCCCATTTCATTTGTTTTCTCCCAAGTTGCTGTCATATACATTTCTTCATGAAACTTGACTCTATTCGTTTTCAGTCTTCTAAAGTATTAGCCACTTTTTTGTGTGTATAACTTACATTTGATAATCCCATTTTCTTAACCTCTTCATCCAGTTATTATAAAAATATTGAATAACAGATGACATAAAACAGTGCTATGGTATTCTGCTTATTAGACATTCAGCCAATTAGAATTTCATCTAACAATTTGTCATTTATCCTGTAGTCTACCACCTATGTTACCATTTTATTAATAAAGTATCATTTGAAACATTGTGGAATGCTTTGCTGATTTGATAAAAATGTGCTCTACCTCTATGATTGCATAATCTGCCATGCTTTCCTGAAAATAAGACCCGATCTTACATTTTGGGGGGCACCAACATAAGTATAAGGACATATTTTCAGGAAAACACAATTTCAGGGTGATAAGGCCAACAGGGTTGTGTCGTTGTCCCCCCCTTCCCCTGGCTTGTATACAAGAAATGCCTCTGTCTGTTAGACTAGAGAGAGAGATAAGAATCTGAATTGTAATACTTTAAAGTTTAATTATCAGTGACTTTCATGGTCAAACAAATACAAATATACAGTTCATTTAAAGAAGACAAAATTTTCTGTTGGTAACACACTTTTGTTTCCTTTACACTAGGGTCCCTTGAACAATGAATCTTCCAATCAGAGTTTGTGCAGTGTGGGTTCCCTGAGTGATAAGGAACTGGAGGTAACTAAAAAGTGATATTTTTCAAATAATCCTCATAGAGGAGCTTATCCCAGAATTTCAGCCATTACCTGATGTGGTCATTAAGTCATCAGGTGACCAGACTCAATTTTATGACTACTATGTGGTTATTGAACAAATCACTGCAGGCATTAAGGATATTATTAATGATTCCAATTAAGGATATTATTGACTTTGCTTATCAAAAGCCAGCTGAGAGGTTGCAGATTTTGATCATGTGATCACAAGATGCTGTATCAGTTGAAAATGTGAACCAGTTGCTAAGTGCCTAATTTGCAATCACATGACCCCAACAACATGACAGTTGTAACTCACTTTTTCCATGGTTGTTGTAATCTTAGACAAACAATCATAAATGGAGGACTGCATATATTGCAGCTAACTGTGACCCAAAAGACTTAATTTAATCTTTGATAATAAAAAATATTCTGCTTAACTCAGGACTATTACAGCAACTTAACTAATTAATTTACACTAATCAGTAATTGGTTATTTAGTCAGTATGGTGTTCCATAATTACATACCAAAAAGAGAAATATAACCTGTTTTGATACATGTGGAGAAGTTGCTGGTAACCATATTTTTTTTAAGTTGTGACCTTAAATCCTTGGATGTTTGTAGAAATTAATTTGGGATTTTTTCCATCCCTTTTAAGACTCCTGAAAAGAAACAGAATGATCAGCGCAACAGAAAAAGGAAAGGTGAACCACTTGAAACAAACCAAAGTAAGGCTTTTATTTAGGATCTTTTAAAAAATGATGGCTTTCTGCAGTATATGCAGAACATATGAAATAATTTCAAATATATCATGAAATTATTATGTATTAGATAATGAAATGATATAATATGCTATGTTTTATTTTGGAACATTTTTTGGAAAAGTTATATTAAAATGGGCTGTATTGAAAATGGTATGTTGAAGAAAGTTAATTTAAACTGTAATTGATACTTAAGTAAATGTGTCTTTTCTGCTGTTTATTTTTTATATACCTACGGGTATAATATGTTCATAAGAGCAACCAGAAGCTCTTAACTTCAAGTTGTATTCAGCAGCTTTTGCAGTAAAATAATTAAAGTATTTTCAAATTATTTGTTTTAATATCATTTATGGTAATGCTACTTGTTTTTCTTTTCAGGCAAAATTATTCCCAGGGGACATAAAATTAGTGACTACTTTGAGGTAAACCAGACTTTTTTTGTCACATACATACACACTCACACTTTCCCTGAAAATAAGACCTGTCCCAAAAATAAGACCTAGCATATTTTACACATGTACCTAATATAAGCCCTACCCCCCCAAATAAGCCCTACTTAAGAGCCTGTGTATCCCGCCCATTCCATCTGGTTGCTCCTAGTGCAGCAGCCACAAAGCGAGGCGCGATGGTGGTGGAGCTGCTCCATGCACCCTAAACTGGCTTACCTCAGGACCACTGCAGCCGGGCCATCCACGCCTCAACAGCTGTCTCATGGCAGCAGCACTAGCACCCATGTGCAGCAGGAGCCCACATGGCCACTGGCCCATTTCTGTTTGCTCGTAGCCACAATGGAGCAGGAGGATGAGTGGTGTGTTGGTGCCACAAGGCGAGGCAGGTGCCAGGGTGTGGATAGTCTGGCTGCGGGACCCTAAGGTAAGCCAGTGCTGGGTGCATAGGGCAGCTCCACCCACCCGCACCTCGCCTCATGGCCTCTGCACTGGCACATTGCACTGTGCGATGCCCCCATTGTAGTCTGAATCTGCAATGAAAGATGAGCTGGAATAAAAATTGACAGAGTTGAAGAGGTTGGCTCCATTGGCCTTGAGGAAACTGGGAAAGGGCAGAGTCAGTCCAGGCAAGGCTTTTCTGAATTAGTAAGGCCTACAGACAGAGAGAGCTTAGGAGAAGAGCAAGGACTACCCTCTCCTGATCCAACAGCAAGGAGGGAAGAGAGAGAGTGAGAACAACACAGATTGAGTCATGTACGAGGGAGGAGAGTGCCCTTCCCACTTTCCCAAGACACACCTAGGGACAGAGATGTAAGGAAGTGCTGGCCGGAGGGGCATTTATTGGGAACAAACGTTGAATCTGTGGAACCTTGTGTGCACTTGCCAAAACCTGGAGATTGCTGTCTTGTGGAACTTGCCAGTTTGGAACAATTGGTACAAATGGCTGGCCTTGGTTGCTGTTTGGTTAACATGGCTTACTGGACTACTTGCAGCCAGAGCTTCTGAAGATGCATGTGAGAGCTTTGCTCCAGGACTTGTAGTGAGTTGGAGTAATAAAGGGGAGTTAGACCTGTTCTCTGGTTCTGTTGCTTTCATGCCACGCCCTAGGTCATCACATTTTGTTCCCGACCAAACTCCAACTTGCTCTTCCGTACCACTTTGGGTAGCCATAGATCAGCTCCAAGCAGACAATGATTGTGTTAGTCCAGCAGGTGACCCTCCTGACTGAGCAGGTTGTGCAGATGTAAGCATTGTAGCCCACCAGCGGCCAACGGAGCTTGCAGCAGATTCAGACAGTGAGGAGGTTGGGGACCAGTCCTGGAGTCTGGGGAAGGCTCTGGTGAGGGCTCTGTGTCGGAGGCAGAGACACAGTTGTCAGTTATCAGCTGCCTTTAGAGTCAGACATGAGTGAGGCAGAGGAACAGATGGAGCCTGTTCCCAGTGTGCACAGTTGCCAGACAAAGGGAACAGCTAAAGAACATGGGTCAACTTGGCAGTAAGGCTACATGTTGGTGATGAATGGCCCCTCCTAGAGGAAATAAAAGAGGAACGAAAGGGGAGTGGAATTTGCAGGAGACAATTAGTTTGCTTAATTGGTTCGTGACTCTCCAAGACTTTGCCAAGTTTTGCAGATATTGGTCTGTCATCCAAGCCAGATAAGGTCTATCCTCCCTCGAAAGACTTTGCTGGATGTGAATGAGCATAATTCACAGTAATAAAAGGGTTTTTTGTCGTGACAAGGAGTTTGCTTCATGCTCTTGAGAAGCCTAGGTCAGAACAACTAGCAGCCAGGCCATGCTGCAAATGCCCAGTAGCTATGCCAGATGAATTTAATGGCTCGCTGGACCAATTTCCAGTGTTTTGTGGACAATGCCAGCTTTATACGAGCCTTTGGCCTGAGAACGTCTCTGCTGACCAGGATAAAGTGGGATTTTTAATCAGTCTTTTGTCAGGGTCAGCAGTGTATTGGGCGATGCCTCTGCTGACCCAGTCCAACCCGTTGTTAGATAATTATGCCAAGTTTTGCTGTCAACTAAGGGCATTGTTTGTGGACCCTGTTAGGGCCCAATTGGCTAACAGGTGTTTGAGAGAGTTGTGGCAGGGGCATGGCCCGCTTGCTGACTATATCTCTGATTTCTGGGTGGTCTGCCGGGACCTGCAATGGAACGAAGCGGGGCTTATGGGCCAGTTCCAGAAAGGTCTTTCATCGGAGCTCCTGGATGAGCTGGCATGCACTGAATGCCTTGCACACTGCAGGAGCTCATGCACTTGTGCCTCCACATCGATGCAAATCTCCAGCAGTGACGGGCATGATGATGAACAGAGGCCATGCCTGCACCGGTCAAGGCAGTGCTGCCATCGGTACCGCCACCTGACAAGCCAATGCAGTTGGAGCTGCACGACCTCGCCTGACCCAAGCCGAAAAGGATCAGCGGCGGAAGGAGTGCCTATATTGTGGCAGCCAAGACCATACGGCAGCCAAGTGTCCTGCTAAGGCACCCAAAGAAGCGGCAGGAGCAGTGGTGGGAAATGGGCATGGCCCGGCTTTGAGGGCTCCTTAGGTCAGGCTCAAGGGGCAATGGGTCAACCATCTCCATCACAGGCAGCTTTTCTGAAGCACCTTGTGCTAGCAGCGAGTGGATTCGTGCCAGGTCAGGGAGTGGTGGAGGTGGAGATTCACGCCCTGGTGGACTTAGGGGGGCCATGGCCAACTTCATGGACTCGGGATTTGCTGCACAGTGGTCCATCCCCCAGCAGAGGTGTCACCACTGGTCTTGGTGGAAACAATTGATGTCAGCCCTTCATTCAGGCTCTGTGGTTGCCGCGACCAGACCCATTCACATTGGACCACATGTGGAAGAAGCCGTATTCTATGTCGCCGCAGTGCCTCACTTCACAGTGGGGCTGGAGTGGTTACAAGCTCATGATCCGCAGATTGCTTGGTCGTCTGGACCAGTGCAGTTCCCCAGCAAGAAGTGTGCCACCCATCACGTGCAGGTATGCTCAGGGGTGTAGTTACGCATGTGGACCTGGACGTATCCACGGAGATGGTAGAGTGTGCTGATGTGTTGGGGGAAAAGGAGGCGGATCAGTTGTCTTATGACTGTCCAATTGATTTGGAGCCTGATGCCAAATTGCCAGTGGGTCAGATTTACTCCCTGTCAGAACCGAAGTTGGCGGCATTACAGGACTTTATCGAGAAGAATCTCCAGAAGGGGTTTATCAGGCCTTCTACCTCTCATTGGCTGCGCCGGTGCTCTTCGTCAAGAAGAAGTTGAGGGAGCTGTATTTGTGCTGTGATTATCGCAAGTTGAAAGTGATCACAGTACAGAACCGGTACCTGCTTCCCCTTATCCTTGAACTGATCGAGTGGCTTCGTCAGGCCAAGATCTTCACAAAGCGGGACCTGAGGGGGGCCTATAACGTGGTCCGAGTTCGTGCTGGCAATGAGTGGAAGACTGCCTTCCGGACATGTTATGAGTACTTTGAATATACTGTGATGCCATTCGGATTGACCAACATGCCTGGCGTGTTCATACATTTTATGCATGATGTCTTCTGGGACTTCCTGGATCAGTTTGTAGTCATCTACCTTGATGACATCCTGGTCTACTCGTCATCCCTACAGGAACACTGGAAATCGACTCTCTGGGTCATTGTATCGCGCTTGCTGGGGTGGAGATGGACCCAGAGAAAGTCGAGTTGTTGCAGGCATGGCAACCTTTGTGGCCGGTCAAAGACGTGCAGTGACTCTTGGGGTTCCAGTAGTCCATATATATATATATATTGTATGTAGTAGTTTAGTGTGTGTGTATTTAGTGTGTGTAGTAGTTTAGTAATTTATTGTGTGTGTGTAGTTTAACAAAATAGCCTCCAAATTCTGTGTATTATTCCTCAGTAGTAGGTCCTTGAAAATATAATTAAGTTTTCCGGGCAATTTGTCTTGATTATTTTCTTACTCTCTTTTCTGACATAATTTGGTTCTACTTCTATATTTAACTTGCTGTACAGGACATTCCTGAAGTAACTGATATTTTCCTTTTTTCGTTTTCTTCCTCCCTTGCTTTAGTTTGCTGGTGGAAGTGGTCCAGGAACAAGCCCTGGGAGAAGTGTGCCACCAGTAGCGCGATCTTCACCACAACATTCCTTATCTAATCCCTTACCTGTAAGTACCTAACAGGATAGAGTACTATCCTGATAATTTTCTGAGCACAATCTGTTAATACATACATGTGATAGAAACAGTGCAGATCTTTTAGGATTATATAGTAGAATCTTTTTGCCTTCCTTTCCTGTCCTTCTATATTAATTCTCAGCTTTCATTATCTCTCTAACCCAATTATGAATAGATTTTAATTAAGATCTACTTCAGATAACTGAGTCATATAATACAATCAGCCCTTTAAGTGTGAGTAAATGTTAAAGCTACAATCTAATACTGACAATTCCATGTTAGTTTGTCATAAATGGACTCATGTTAAAGAGAATTAAGAGAAAGATAATTGTAAAGTTGATAGAATTATCCTTCTGCCTCTGCTATTATGAAATATATGTATTCTGCTTTCCTTAAAAAGATTAACCTTGGAAATATGACTAGCAAGAGTTTTCATCGTTTTTTCAAATAAATAAATTGAAGAAGAATATTCATCATCACGTTTTAAGCAAAATGTTTCAATGTGCAGGAATATAGTACATGGGTATATTTGCAAAAATACTCTATCCTGTATATGCATAGTCATAGTTAACAGCTCAGTTCTGAAGTTTCATATTGCAGCAACCCTTTGTGCTTATTATCAGTTTTTTTGTAATGATTTCCTATATTTGCCTCTCAAACAGAGGGTGCCATTGGCAGATTTTTCTCAACATTCTATTTAAACACATGTTTTTCTCAGAATCCAGGATGTGGCCCTTTACTAAGCCTACTACCATAAGAAAAAAAATGAAGTGATGGTATTTGAGGATGTTTCTGTAAACATTTTTATCTAAATCCATTGTCATATGATCCTTGTCAAGTCCTGAGAGAAAGCTTTTGAGACCAGTAAATATTCCTAAGGATAGAGAGGCAGTGGAGCCTAAGAGTTTGCTCTGTGTGTGAGTGTATGTGCATGCACATGCCTGCCTACTGTCTTTGTCTTTTATTACTATAAGGAAGCCAAAAATATAAGGGTATTTTAAAAATCAATTTGTTCTTATGGAGAGAAAATGGCCAACTCAAAGCTTCTGAAGAAAAGATTTAATATAAATCTAACATACATTCCAGATGGAATGTTTTAATGAAATATAAGAATACAGTGCATTAGAGTCAATAGGAATAGTTAACTTTTTAGTACCTGGAAAGTGGAGGGGGGGAAATCACTTTATTTTTAAAAAATTTTATAGCCTCCATGGCTATAAGAACAGGTGGTAATTGATATGATGAAGAAAGCAAAGACTCTTCTCCAGTGTCCAGTAATTTGGGAGTTTTGATTCAAGTTTATTGAGCCTTCTGTGGATTTAATGCACTTATTTTCTTACCTAATTTTGTTTTAATATTAAAAAATCACACAAGTAGCAATAAACTATTTGCAATCAGGTTTTATTCTTGGGGATTTTTGGAGCTCCAGAAATGAAGAATGTATTCAAATGGTATCAAATGAACCTAGACTTCTGCTTCTCAAACATGCAGCACTAAAGTTTATATTCTATTTTTAAAAAGACCTCTGATTTCATTACATTTTGTTAAGAAAAATGTGGAGAGTACTCTAAAAGCACCAGGGTTGCTTTCTTTAGATGTTTACGAGCTTTGTGTCCAAGCTGCTGCATGATTCAGTTTTATAACTGTTTCCACATAAGCTTTTTTTCTGATAATTTTCTTTAATGTATACAGCGGCGAATGGAGCAGCCACTTTACGGAGTAGACAGCAGTGCAGCCAAGGAAGTGCCAGAGGAGCATTCTGCTGCCCCAACTCTTGTATCAACAATGATGGCAAAACAGCGGCTAGAGGGCGAGCAGCTGGCACAGAGGAGTACAAGTGTCTGTTTTCCATTTGCTTCGGTGAGCAAGGCTCAATGATCAAACTCAAGAGGCAGAATAGGACAACTCAGTACAGCCTACTCACTGTAGAGAAATTTAAGAATTCTATTATTTAAAATAAATAAATTTTTAATTTTTGCCATTCATATTTCATTCTGTCCCTTTTATTCCACCATTTCTTTGATATTAATGTAACTTTTGTCCTGCAGTGACTTGCAGCAAGTTGGCCACAGCAAATTGGCTGTGGTGAGGTGGTCATGGTGAGTTGTCATAGAACCCACAAGGGGGACTAAATGGATCTTGTGTGGTTAGACAGTATGTAGTCTCCACTGCTGCAATAGAATCTATTTTCTTTCTCTTTCTTAAAATTCTGGTTCTGGATTGCTGCAGTATAATAACAAAATAACAGTTATTATAACAGTACAATAACAAAAAAATATCTTAACATAGAATTACTTTGGAATTATTCTTTATTTAGGTACTTACTTTTTGACAAAAATAGATTTCTTTCTTCTACATTGTTCATCTCTCATCTCCTGCATATTCCTGCATTTGCATGGTTTCCATGCTTGATGAAATATTATTTCAAAGGCTCAAAAGCTAAATTTCCATATTAAAAAAAATATTCCTATTTTGTAGAAATTTAAATATTGGAAGTAATGATAAGCTACAGTGTAATTCATTATTATAAAAAAGTTGTTTGGAAGATGAATCAAAACTGTTTTTATTAAAGTATGAAATGTTAATTTGGAGCTATTCAATTTAATTTAGAAGCCAACCATTTCTTATCTCAAAAAATTATTTCTCATCAATTATCCAGTTATTTATTTTCTGCAATGCTTTTTCAAATTCTATTTTGATATATAGGTATATATACCTTCATCTGCAAGAACAAATTTAATTTTAGAGGTTATTATTCAACTCATTGACACAGAAACCGGCACATTGTCAGACTAAAAAATAAAATAATAATAATAATAAATCTAAAAATTTATTTGAACCGTTTCAGTGAAAACAGTAATTAATGCAATTTATGTTATTTGTGTGAGCAGAAAAACTTGAGCTTTGATTAAGACAAGAATTATAATCCAGGAAGAATCATGTCTTTATACAGAAGTTTAAATTTTTTTCCTGATCTCTCTCTCATCAGATTATCTCTGGGTGCAGAACTGGGGGGAAAAAACCTGGGTTTGCAACGTGCTGCCTCTTAAGGTTGACCACGTATAGCTAGTTAGCTTGAAATGTTTTTCTTTCAAATAAAAGTGGGGAAGAATGTGTTTTGCAAAATACTGTATCTACAATTTACTTGTTGCTTTTCTTGTTACAGACCCAGCAAGGCAGTCCCTCATCTGCGGTTTCAGGAAACACAGAGCATTGCTGCAGCTCTCAAAAACAGATTTCCGTCCAGTACAAACAGACTCAGGTACAAGACAAATGAATTACATAGTTCAAAGTTATATCTCATTAAAATCAAATACATGTTCATTTGAGAAATGAATGGAAATATATTTTTGTTTCCCTTTAAATCATATAAATCTTTCACCTTTTACTAAAAAAAAATGGAAATTTATGATGTAAGGACATAATACGTCCACAAGAAACTTCAAACTTACTCAGTTATGATCATGCCATCTAAAAACGTTACAGCTTTAGAGGCTACCTCAAAGTAAAATACTCCATTGGACAACAAATTCCAAAATAATTTTACTGTTTTTCCTGCCACACCCTTCCAACTTCTATCTTGTTCTTTAACCAGCTGCTTCTCCCTTTGAACAATTAACATAATCTTTTGTTTTGCTTTTTCAATGAAAATTATGTTCTGGTTTTTTTCCACTTTGTAAAATGGATATTCAGTTCATATTTTGGCTAAATATTTGCTCACTCTTTAGTATACATGGTATATACCCTGTTTCTCTGAAAATAAGACCTCCCTGGATAATAAGCGCAATCGGACTTTTAAGCGTGCGCTAAAATAAGTCCTCTCCCGAAAATAAGCCTTCCCTGAAAATATTGCAACAAGCACCAGCCATGAGGTGTTTTTCCCGGTGTCACTGTATTTTTTAATTTAGGTTTCTCAGTTTTTTAAAGGATTCATTTACCTGGATCAGGAAATGTTGGAACATTTTTCTTTTAAAATTTATGCCACCTTGGAAGTTTATTGCTTTCATTTTTGTTGATTGCTTTACAATTATAATTTTATATACCAATTTTTTCAAGCCCCATTATAGACTTACATAGCTGAGGATATGCAAGGAACATTTTGCAGTAAGAGGACAATGACTTTTAGGCAACCTATTTTGCCATTTTCAGAATATTTTAAAATCACCTGCTTCATAAGTGAAAGTCTGGGTCCCATATATTTTTTAGTTTTTTGCCTTTTCACAAGAACATGTATCAAACGTTGTTGCTCTGCTTTGTTTCTTTAGATCTTTCATTTGTTTGTTATATATGTTATAACAGCTATATGCTATGCTATTTTTGTTTAAAATATCTTATTACTCCATTCTTCCTCTCCTTTTTCCTCTGTCTGAGACATTTAGCTATTGGAAGCATTCATATCCCAAATGTCTAAATTATATTCCTCTGTCACTATTTTAGTGAACACTAATGTTGCTTTTATGGAACATAGTAATTGCGAGTTTACCTCAGCCACTTCTCTAGAAAAGAAAAAAAAAACTTTATATGCTGGTACTTATTGCCATGTATGTAAAAATAAAGATTCAAATCCCAGTTCAGCTACCCTTGGGTTAGCTACGTTGAAGAAAATTACCACAGTAATCATGTTGTACTGTAACCTGCTAGTAGATATGCTGTGCATACTGCTACCTTTAGGGCTTCCAATATGGATCGCAGTAATCAAGTCTCAGCTTGCCAAGTTTTCAAAGGCTACCGTTTTATTTGTAAATTTCCCAAAACCATGCACGTGTGATGGGGCAGTATAGACATTTTACAAATATTATGAACCTATAGTAGGTTTTGGCTGAATGAGGAAGTAATTGGGGAATCTTAGTCTTCAAGATGTTGATACTTTTATTGCAGCATTTTCCTATGCAATATGAGCCTTTTCTAATACTAATCTAAAGCGCTCTTATGTAAAATGCATAGGGAAACTGAAGACCATGTTCACAGGCAAATTGTAGACACTATCATAATTCTATTAGTTTTAAAGCTTCTATAGCACCCCTCTTTTATTGATTGGATCATCTGTGAGATGGTTTAATTCCCTTTGTTTCGCAAATGTTTATAAGTTTGTGGAAATCAAGAAAATTGTGGCCTGGTTATATGTTTATTTTCTTAATTTATTTGTCAATCTTGAAATAGATTGTTTTCCCAGTCTTGTTCATTCAGTAATTGGAGCAGAGCTTTCTTAAGAACTTTTTTTTTCCCCTCCCAAGTCTGATCTTACAATGGAGAAATTATCTGCATTAGAAAACAGTAAGAACTCTGATCTGGAGAAAAAAGAAGGCAGAATAGATGATTTATTAAGGGTAAGTAGTTGTAATTCTACATCCTATATTCAAATTTCAAGCCATAGAATCTATATAATATAAATATAGGTAAGAGGTTAAGAGTTTCACTTAATAGTTATGTAAGTGGAAATAGGCTGTCATGGAGAAAATCTAGACAATTGCTAATGATTGACATTTAATTAGTTACATGCAAAGTAAGAAGGAAATTGTATTCTCTCTTGATAAATATGTATCTCTAAATTCATTCAAGAGCTTTACAGTTTTAATACTCAAACAATCTCCCTCCTTTTTACACTTCCTCTACAAACTACTTTTTAATTTGAAAGTGCTATGAAAATATCTAGGATAGTCATGGTAATTTACTGCATCAAAAATTACTAAAATAGCTTGTGATACTTACCGTATTTATCGGCGTATAACACGCACTTTTCCCCCCGAAAAATAGGGGGCAAATGATGTATGCGTGTTATACGCCGATACTGTTTTTACAGTAGCCTGAGGCTGCCTCAGCCTCAAGCACACGTGACCCCATTACCCCGCCTTCCTGAGCGCGCTTCGCCGGTTCGCGTTCTGCGATCCCCAACAGCAGCTGCTTTTCTGTGTGCCTGGCGTTTAAAACATCCGGCTATCTATCTAAACGCCAGGCACACAGAAAAGCAGCTGCTGTTGGGGCGAAGCGCTCCGTGATCCTTTTCTGTGTGCCTGGCGTTTAGATAGATAGCCGGATGTTTTAAACGCCAGGCGCACAGAAAAGCAGCTGCTTTTGGGGCGAAGCGCTCCGCGATCCTTTTCTGTGTGCCTGGCGTTTAGGACATCCGGCTATCTATCTAAACGCCAGGCACACAGAAAAGCAGCTGCTGTTGGGGCGAAGCGCTCCGCAATCCTTTTCTGTGTGCCTGACGTTTAGATAGATAGCCGGATGTCCTAAACGCCAGGCACACAGAAAAGGATCGCGGAGCGCTTCGCCCCAAAAGCAGCTGCTTTTCTGTGCGCCTGGCGTTTAAAACATCCGGCTATCTATCTAAACGCCAGGCACACAGAAAAGGATCGCGGAGCGCTTCGCCCCAACAGCAGCTGCTTTTCTGTGTGCCTGGCGTTTAGATAGATAGCTGGATGTTTTAAACGCCAGGCACACAGAAAAGCAGCTGCTTTTGGGGCGAAGCGCTCCGTGATCCTTTTCTGCGGGGTGTGGGCGAGAGGAGGAGAGACTGGCTGAATATTCTCTCCTCTCCCCGACACCCGACTAAAACGCTTTCTTTTACCCGCGGAAGAGCTCGGGCGGGCGAAAGGAAGCGCTTTAGACAGCGGGGTGTGGGTGAGAGGAGGAGAGAATGGATGAGCCGTCTCTCCTCTCCCCGGACTCCCGACTAAAAGTTAATAAAAAAAAGTTCTGAGCTACCCTTATTTTGCTTCAAAGTTCTTTATTTGAAATTTAAATTTTTTTCCTGAAATTTCCCTCTTAAAATGAAGGTGCGTGTTATACGCCTGTGCGTGTTATATGCCGATAAATACGGTAATAAAAAATAAAATAGATCATTAAATGGATTGTGTTCTGATAACTTTTTAATAATTAGTTTTAACATGCAAAGCATTTTCCTTAAAGAAACACAATCAAATCTTAATATATAAGTTTCTTACAATTGAACAATTAATTTTGATGAAACAGTAATTCTAGATGTTTCAAATAATTGAGCAATCTGAAATTTTGTTATTGTCTTCTGTATATTCCTGAATACCATATAGAGCATTTTAATTTCAGTTTAGTAGTTTCAGATGGAACTGGTAGGAAAAGTCAGTTTTTCAACTGCTTTTCTTTGTAAGAAAATTCTCACATCTATCAAGTCCACTAACAAAGTGATTGGAATCGTTTGAAGCTCCTACAGAATTCAAATCTGTTTTTTTTTTCTTTGCAAATAATTTCTTTCCTTAATGTTCATCTTTTCCATATTTTTCTCCCTCACCCCAATATGCACATGTTCCCTACTGGAGAAACATAAGAATAATCTGTTTACTCAGTTTTGAATTGTCAGTTTAGCACAATTCTCAATAATTTCTTAAGGGAAACACATTTTCTCTTCCAAGCTATTGTTTTCCTCCAGTTTTTGAAAGAAATTTGTATTTCAACAAGGAATATTCCATATGGCTAACTCCAGTCTTAAGAGTAGAAATCAACATAATGCCAGTGGTAGCCTGCAAGATGATTTCTCAATCCTTCTACATTATAGGATAGGAGGGAATTGGATTATATAGCATGCAAAAATTATCTATTTGAAATATTTGTTAACTTAGAAAGATAGGCGGAATCCTCCATTTCTGAAGGGAGCTAATAAAACTTTCTAAAGAAGAAATGGAATCCTCTCCTCCTATTAATCATCTTTTCCTAACATTTTTCTCATACAATATTATTATACTACAGTTCAGGGGTGGCTTCTGGCTGCCATTCCTGCTGGTTCACTTAGGGACATGCTGCGGGCACGCGCACACTTCACACGCTCGCAGGTGCAGTACTTTAAAAAATGCTTCTGTGCATGTACAGAAACAAACAAGATGGCGGTGCCTATGGCACTGCCAATAGAACTGGTCCGGTGGCATGGCCAGCCAATTTACCACCTACACAGCTGAACCAGTCCCAACCGGTAGGAAACCACCTCTGCTGCAGTTGCCAAGGAGTAGGAAAATATGTGAAATTTCAGATCTCCAGATTCCTATACACCACTCAAGTTCCTTGCATTTCCTTCCCAGAAACCTCTGTGAATGTTTTAAAAGCAGAACAGCATCAACTATTAAACCCACACAAACATTTGCTTCTTTCCTTCCTTTATGGCACTGTTTATTCCTCTTCTAACCTCAAACAAATTCAGAAAACATTAAAATTCAGGTATTTTCATTCTAGGAGAAATGAAGCCTAGATTAAAAAAAAACTAATTTGTTTCCTGGGTATGGTGCCAGGTAGCCAATGAACAATTGGACAATAGCTCATAGTGCTTATATGGCTGTGGTTTAGTTCAGCTAGGTTTATTTCAGAGAACTGAATCAAGAAAATATTTTCATGGCTTTTCTCTAAAATTCTATATTAGTGACTGCATAACAATTTTCCTTAATCTCATAATCCAAAAAATAGCTCAAATATTTTCAAATTAAAATTCCTTAAAGCCATTAAGTAACTTTTTGCCATTGTATAAATTTTACACACTTGCCATGGGTAAAAAGTTTTTCAACAAAAGCAACTGTACCAAGGACAAGACAGATATAAATAAACAATATTGAATAAGTTTATATACTGTACCTTATATATTGTAATGATTCAGATCATTAAGGTCATTCTGAAGTCCAGCAGGTCAGGGCCATGTTTACCTTGGTGCATGATCGTATTTCAAAGGGCAGACAATGGCATCAGAATGGAAATGCTCAAATCATTCTGATTTAAAATAATTAAAGCAATTCATGAACTCTCTCAGATCTGTAGTAGCATCATCCTTTAAAAATATTTTCTAGTTTATATTGATTATCAAAGGCATGTGTTTATATTCTGGTATAATAGGGACACCTTTGGAACACCATAAATACACTAATCAAGTCAGACATACATTGGAGATAGAGAAAACATTTCTACATGTTTAGACATCATTGCACTCAAGCAGAATCAGAACATAAATGCCCTTCTTTCAGATATCCTTTGCCTACTTGAAAAATCATGGACGTAATTGCAGAACTGTAGGGGACCTCTCTAGTTTCTTCACACATCTGTAGTTGGGAGTTCTCAATAGACCCAGATTAGTTCTACATATTCTGATCAGAAAAGGGGACAGAACTCGTTAAAAGGAGTCAGGAGAGCTAAGACTTTTTTCTTTTGAGCATAATAGTGTCTTAACAGCCATATAGTGTTGGCCCATGAAGCATTCTTCATAGTGATAATTTAGCAGAGAAAAGGAACTGGATTGCATTGGCGTAGCAGGATATCTGCTTAAGAATTAAAAATAGCAAATAGGTCTTTGTAACATTTCTATAAGTGATATACCAGTTTGGATAGACCATGTTAAACCTTTTTGGAACCAGGAGACACATCAAAACATTAACATACATGTCATGGTTCAAATATAGCTAACTGAGCTAACTGGAAACATTTGGATGTCTTTCCACTTTTTGTGTTTGTGATTTTCTACTTTGACTTTTTGGACAACAAAGCACAGATTATCTTTATAGCAACCTGTTGACATAAATAGCTTGATTTATCAATATACAGGAATTGGACAGAAAACCCCCCAGTAAATTTGGGAAAGGATCTTCTGTCTCAAGATCTAATCATTTATCCAGTATCTCAGTTCTTATAAGTGGGACAATATTAGTTGCACGAAATATTATTTTAGGCAGTACTTATTTTCTTCTCTTCTAGGTTTGAGGTAATTCTTATGTGGGATAGTCTTCCTAATGCCTTTCCCTAGACACTATTTCCCCACATTAAATTTCAGCTGGAGCTTTATGGTTCTAGTGCAGGGCTGTCAAACTCACTGCCTGCAGGCTGGATGCATCATGCTCTGGTCACACCCACGCCGGTTTAGCGAAGGAGAAAAACATCCCAATACATCAGATGATGCCGTGACGACGCGAGTTTGACACCCCTGTTCTAGTGGGTTCTGTCGTTGAGTTTGTGGTTAACTGTTCAACCGTTACTGATACTTAATTGGTTATCACATTGACCAGAAGAGTTTTAAAAGTTGGGGCCTAGCCTCAGTACATATTCTGTGTCTTTTTTTCTTATGAACAAAGAGTTCTCCCTATTTGTCAAGGTCCATCCTACTTCTAATGGTTCACATAGTTTATATATACTATGCTTGAATTCTTATCTGGATAGAATAGTGAACCTCAGAAAATGTGAACCACTGTAATCTTAGTGGACATTAAAATTTTGTATCTCCTGTTAATGGATGGTTATCAATTGTGCTTAATTATGGCCTATTGTCCACCAAAAGTAGTATTAATTCTCCTAGAGGAATACTGTCTTTTGAGATAATTTTCCTATCAAAATGATGTGTGAAATCAATAATAACTTCAGTAGTTTATACTTTCTTCAAACTATATAAAATTGATAAATTGAGTTCAGCAACAACCCTTGGCTACTTCCTACAAAGTACAGTAAAACAGGAATATTGATCCCTTGTAGGCATCTCTTTTGGCCCCCTTTTCTGATTAACTCTTAAGATATAAAATGCTGTCTATGATGCTGAAGAAAATGTGAAAATTTGGATTTCTATACACTATAAAACATCCGTATCTCTGTCTATTCAGTTGGGAAAACAGTTCATGATAGGGCAATAACATTTTTGAATTAAGGTACCTTCTTGACTACCAGAAATTAGATAGACTGGTTCCCACCCTATCCCTCTGGAGGCTGGATAGCATTCTCATGCATACCAGTTCTGTCATTGGCTGTCAGAAGGTGATCAGCTGCAGTCAATTTGGCAGGAAGTTGAAGTCGCCCCCATTGCTTTTTTACCCTTGGTTATTCTGTTTCTCTGTTAGAGGTAAGGAAATATCTCTGAAATGACCCAGCAGATTATAGATTGTCTAGAACATCTAAATGTATTCTCTGAACTTCACAAAACCCATCTATTCTAGAATTAACTTTTAAAATTGGGAGGTGTGTTATATATTTATTTTTGCAATTTTAATGTTTCAGTCATAAAAGAATTAAGCAGTTAATGCTATTACTAATGGAAGAACAATGGCAAAAAAAGCATTCTTAGTTGACCTGGGAATTGATTTTGGTTTTTTTTTTATTGTTTCTCCGGTGTTACTAATAATGGTTTCTAAATAAGTATTCTGATTTTTAAAAGAAATAATAATGCTGGGTTGAGAAACTACATTGATTCGCCAGTCCAGGAGGATGGATGCTTCCTCAACCTGGAGAGACAGTAACAAAATGGACCTTTTGGTCCAAAATGGACTTGCTCTAGGAGATATGAATTCCCGTCCTTGAGATTCAAACCATTGAAATAAATGATAAATCCAAATGTATTGTGTGCAGAATAATTCTTTTTGTTGTATTTGATGATAACTGCCAGTTTTAATTTTTTTCTCATCCGTACAACATAATGAATTGTAACTAATATAGGGTAATTTTTGTTTTGTTCACTTTTATTTTCAGGCAAACTGTGACTTAAGACGACAGATAGATGAACATCAGAAAATGCTTGAGAAATACAAAGAACGGTTAAATAGGTGTGTAACAATGAGCAAGAAGCTACTTGTAGAAAAGGTGAGTTACAACCAGCACAACTTGTTTTGAAGTTATATCCCCATAACCTGCATAATTAGGTAACTTATTTGTTTCAGATAATAACTGTAGAAGTAGTAGTAGTAGTAATATCACATAGTTGGATCATCAAAAGTTTGGAGGCAACTAGTATTAATAAAAAAAACATTAGAATGTTGAAAAAATAATGAAGCAGTAGAAATAGAATTGGTGGTAAATATTTAATGATTAAATAGGTGTGTAACAATGAGCACTGTGATTGTTGTAAATGGGCACTAATTGTTGACTGGCTAAATCACGATTACATGATCTTGTGAATGCTGCGATGACACCAGCTTCAAGGACAAATCATAGGTCTCCTTCTTCAGAACTTCCATAATTTTAACAAGTGATTGGTAAGCAAGGAGTACCTGTATGTCTTACATAGAAATCTAAAACCTCCAGACCTTTGGGAATCAACTTTGTTTTGTTCATGTAGATATCGGTTTTTATTGAATAATATTACAGTGTTGTAAATTTCCCAAACTTGCATTCTTAAGATGGATGACTTACAAATCATTTAAATAAATAGGGATACTTTGCAAAGCATACAAATACTTTACTTTTTCCTTTACAGTCAAAACAGGAAAAGATGGCTTGTCGAGATAAGAGTATGCAAGATCGGTTGCGTTTAGGTCACTTTGCTACAGTCCGGCATGGAGCCTCTTACACAGAACAATGGACAGATGGCTATGCTTTCCAAAATTTAATCAAGTATGTATTTTTCTATTACTGGTGATTACTTGGATTTTTTTTTATATTAATCCATACATAACTTACAATATTTGTGACTACTGTTGTCTTTTAAGTAAACATTTGCATGAAATCTGGAAAGGAGAGGTACCACTTACTGAAACTCTCCGTAATATTATTAAACAGTAAATGCAACAACAATCTTACAAATATAGTACAGGTAGTCCTCAAAGTATGACCACAATTAAGCCCCAAATTTATGTTGTTAAGTGAGAAATATGTTCAGTGAGTTTTGCATCATTTTATGACTTTTCTTGCCATATTAGTTAAGTGAATCATTGCAATTGTTAAATTAATAACAGGGTTATTAAGTGAATTTGGCTTCCCCATTGACTTTGCTTGTGAGAAGATTTCAAAAGGACACTAAATAAATTGTTTTGAGAATTGCTTATACAAGAATGCTTCTGCTGCTAGTAAGTAATGGTTACCTATGATATATAATTAAGAAAATGGTAGTGCCAGGAAAAGAACAACTAGAATTAGCAGTTCAAGAGTTGAATATGCCTGCATCATACCTTTATCAATGCCTTAACTTAAACAATATGGATATTTATTTGACCAACGCTGAAGGCTCAGAATGAAGCCTTTTTTGCGAATGGCAGGAAAATGGGGAGGGGGATTTTCCTGCCATTTGTCAAAAAGATTCCATTCTGAGCCTTCAGTGTTGCAATCCTGGGACATGTGTCCTTTTCTCAAGCAACATTTGATCCACTTGAAAAGGACAGGCTGCACGCAGAGAGAAGGAACTAGAAGCAGCTCCTGGCCCTCAGTGATTCAGCTGATCATGGGCTTCAATTAAGGGGCCAAGCAGACATGAAGTGACCGGGGAAGGGAAGGGCTGCCTCCTGTGCTGGCCACACCCATCCCCTTCACTAGGGCATATTTTGGGAGTAGGACGTATTAGGGCCACCCAAAAAAATCAGGCTAGGGCTTATTTTTGGGATAGGTCGTATTTTCAGGGAAACACTGTAGCAAGTGCATTTAGAAGCCTTATTCATATCAATGTCATAAATTTCATCACTGTTTGCTATATGCCTTTGAATGCTATCACTTTTTGAAATAACAGGAAATATGTAGATTAAAGTTTAATTACATCTGTTAGCATGATCATTAATGATTATAACTTATAATGTATCTGAAATACGAAAAAATAATTTTAAAACTTCAATTCTGTAGCTGCAAAATCCAGGCCTTATTTTGTTAATAAAGGTGCATTTGTATGCAGAGATTGCTTTGTTGTTAGGCAGACTAGGGGGAACATTTTCTTCTCAAACATTGCAACCTATTGTAAATATGGAAAAATGAACATTAGGTCCTTTGGCATATAGGACTAAATCCAGATTTATTTAAGAGTTGGGTGCAAAAATATGGGCATCCCTGACCAAATTGTAAGACTAGAAACTGATTAACATCTGCATGATAAATATAAATCCTTCTACAAATGTGCATTTGCACATACTTAGCTGTGCATAGTTATGTACAGATTTTAAATATGAAAAAGCAGCTGCAAAATATTAGACACTTTTCCAGTTCCGTATTTTTCAGCCTATAAGATGCACCCCCCCAAAGTAGGTGGAAATGTCTGTTCATCTTATAGAGCAGATGTTGCTGAAGCCCCGCCTACCCGCTGGCCCCCACTCTTCAGTCTCTGCCTCCCAGCAATTTGCCTCCTTGCAGCAAACAGCAAAGTCAGCTTCAGCACAGCCTGATTTAGCATGAGCAGCTGATTGGCAGTTGGATCTGCCTCCCGGAATACCACTGCTCAGCTGTTCCAGGCTGTGGGGATCGCCGCCACCCATCACTGCCTCTGTGCACAGCATTTTTGGCCTCCACACGTCCAGTTTTTGGCCCGTTCCAGGCAAATGGGGATTGCTGCCTATTGCTGCCAAGCAGTGGTGGCGACAATAGGCAGCTGCGGTGATCCCCACTGCCTGGAACAAGCCAAAAATGGGGCACGCAGAGGCTGAAAATGGGGTGCGCAGAGGCAGTGATGGGTGGTGGCGATCCCCACAGCCTGGAACAGCTGAGCAGTGGTATTCCGGGAGGCAGATCCAACTGCCAATCAGCTGCTCATGCTAAATCAGGCTGTGCTGAAGCTGACTTTGCTGTTTGCTGCAAGGAGGCAAATTGCTGGGAGGCAGAGGCAGATTTTTTTTTCTTCTTTTCCTCCCAAAAGTTAGGTACATTTTATGATCCGGAACATCTTATAGTGCAAAAAATACTTGTAACACCACCTTTAGTAAAAATAACAGCTTCCAAATATTTCTTATATCCAGTTAACAATTTTTCTGGACTTAATTTTGCATTTTCCCCCTACTATCCTTTGCAGAAGTCCTCTAATTCAACAATATGATAAGCAAAGGCTTTATTAGGCTGGTGGAACTATTTTGTTTTCTTCACCTCAAATACCTTATCTCAAAAGTGAAAATAAACAACTAGGTTTCTTAATAATCATGTATAAAATAACTGGTTTATTATGTGGTGTGCAAGATAGAAAAGAAATAAAAAGGTACATATACCTGTCTGAGGTCGAACTCAACAACTGATAAGACTAAAAATATTTTTCCCCACAAAGGAAATTAAGGCAGTTGTCGTGCCTCCTAAAGATTAACCTCTTCATTTGAAAACTGTCTGCAACTATAAACACTTTTTATATTTAAAACCAAAGCCCTTATAATTATTCCTTAAAAACTGGATTTACCATTCAATCTGTTGCTTGATAATAGCCAGCTACATTTTCAAAGCCCAAGCTTTAAAATATTTAGTCTTCTAAGGATTGACAGATTACCAGAAATGTACAGTTTGGGTATGCCTACCAAAGGATGTAGGAGACCAATCATATATAGGCATATATTATTTTATGTTCTCTAATAATGCCCATGTTCTACTTTTATTTAGGCAGCAAGAAAGGATAAATTCCCAAAGGGAAGAAATAGAAAGGCAACGGAAAATGTTAGCAAAACGAAAACCACCTGCCATGGGCCAGGCTCCTCCATCTACCAATGAGCAAAAGCAACGCAAGAACAAAACCAATGGAGCAGAAAATGAGACGTAGGTGGCACAAACATTTCAGAATCCTTTCTGGTGCTGTCAAATGGAAGGATCTTCCTAGGTTTTACCCAAGTAGGCCTTCTTAGTTTCTGTGTTTGTGATTAAGTTTTTCTGAACAATTAGATTGGTTTTTGTAGACTGAGGGCCATGTTTGACATTTGGGTGGAAGGCCCAGGCCTACTTTCCAAAAACTAATCACAAGAAAAAGTGAATGGACTCTTCAGCTAACTAATTGAATTGATGGGGCTAATTTATTATTCCTTGTGAATGTAATGATTTGTCCCATAACAATCAAAAATAGACTTTGTTGCTAAGTTTTAGTGGACTCCAAAGGTAGCCTATGGCATCTAGATATATTCATCTGAATAAATCACCTTTCTTGGTATAAGGCATTTCTAATTTTTGAACCACTTATTTTATACATGTACAGGTTAACATTAGCAGAATATCATGAACAAGAGGAAATATTTAAACTCCGACTAGGTCACCTTAAAAAGGTAAAAAGATATGTTATAACTTCAAGTATGAATTGAATTATGTTTTTGATTTCCTACTTGTTCTAGTTCTTAGTTATTTGTTTCTTTATTGATTTATGTTTGTTTATTCTCTGAGAGTGTAGATCAGTGGTGAAATCCAAAAATTCTCCCTATCGTTTCTGTGGGTGTGTCTTGGTGGTCATGTGACTGGGTGGGCATGGCCAACTTGACATCACTCACTGTTAGATCCAGGAGCTGCACATTCTGAAGCACATTCTGTCCTTCTGAGACCCACAACACTTTGAGTTTCCCTCCCCATCTGGCATGACTGCCCAAGAGAACCTTGGAGCCTTCTCTTGCCCCGCTCTCCATCCTGGAGGGCCGCACATCCCCCCCCAACCTATCCTCCATACAAACCACCCACCCCCATTTTTGGAAAGGCACCAACATCTCTTCTGTTACAGGGAGAAGTTATCTACAGGAAGGATTCAACTTCTTATCCCCTCAAGATTTGCCAAATACTGTAATCAACCTTTGTCTGGCTTCCAAAATGACCAAGTAGAATATCACAGAGCATAGTTAAGAAAATCTTCAGCCCATCCCTCCTAACAGGGTGGGGAGTCGTTTCTGCAAAGGCAGAGCCCCCCTTGCAGGGTGATCCAAAGAGGGGAGGGGGATGCTGCCTTCCATCCGGACCAGTGTGCCTCCCGTGCCAGCTCTGCGGACTTGGGGCTCCAAAGCAGCCCACTGGCTTCCCATCGGGCCACCTGCCTGCTCTCTCCCGACTGACCGCCAGCATCATTCCGGGAACTCGGAGTCCGGGGGAAGGAGACTCAGTCACACCCTCACTTCCCGCCGGTGAAGAAGTGGAGTGAGAGACACCCGGAAACCGATGATGAGCAGGTGGGAGAGGGCCATGGCCGGCTGCACCACTGTAGAGCCCACGGCGCTTTCCCTTCGGCTGGGGAGGCGGCGCTTCATCTTGATGAATACCATGTCGCCACATTTGTAGTTGCATGGCTGGCTGGAGTGGGACATGTGGGTGGAGAGGCTGATGCAACCCCCGCCAAGATGGCCCTGGCCAAGTGATTGCTGAGCCTCTCCAGCAACAGGTGCGCCAGGGCCACCTTGCCAGCCACCTCCATAGGCAGTGCTTGGAAGGGGTTGCTGCTGCCACTCTCGCTGCCCTCCCTCCCTGCCTGGCTGCAGACATCCACCTGCCCTCCTGGAGCACTGCTGCGGAACTGCTGTTCACTTTCTTCCTCCCTTCTGCATCAGCCTCTCTGCCCGTGCCATGTCCCACTCCAGCCAGCTGCATGACTACAAGTGTGGCAACATGATGTTCGTCAAGATGAAGTGCCACCACCCACGCTGAAGGGAAAGCACCGTGGGCTCGGCTGTGTGGCACAGCCAGGCCTGGTCCTCTCACCACACGGGAGGCTGCTGCCCACCTGCCCACCAACGGCTTCCATGCCTCGCTCCACTTCTTCACCAGTAGGCAGGTGGCCGGGTGGGAAGCCAGTGGGCTGCTTCGGAGCTCCAAACCCCACGGAGCCGGCATGGGAGGCACACTGGCATGAGTGGAAGGCGGCCTTTTCCACAGCATACCCGTCCCCTCTTTGGATCACCTTGCATGGGGGGCTCTGCCTTTGCAGAAACAGGGCAGGCGCATTTGCCGCAGCACAGAATGTCTGCTTGTCCTCCCAGAGTTCCACTGCCACCACTCCTCTCAGACCCAGAGCAGTGGCTGCATCTCTATCAAGGGCCGTCTGCCCACCTACTGGCCGGGCCAGCCTGGATGCTGACATTGAAAGGCAAGTGGGCATGAGGGACCACCAGGAAGGCAGGCAAGTGGGCATGAGGGACCATGTGGAAGGCAGGCAAGCATGGCAGGGCTGCGGGGAAGGGAGTAGGCTCCTAGCTCCCTTCCCCGTGGCCGACCAGCCCCGACATGCTTGCCTGCCTTCCCCGCAGCCCTCCACTTGCCTGCCTTCGCAAGCTGGCCACCTGGAAGGCTGTGTGGAAGGCAGGCAAGCATGGCAGTGCTGCGGGGAAGGGAGTAGAGGAGGCAGGCTGGGATCGTGGAAAGCAGAGACTGTGCGGGGTGAGCGAGTGGCAAACCAGTTCGGGGACATGGCCAACCAGCAGTCCCTACTGGTTTGGCGACCCAGGCCCAATGTCCACAACCGGTTCTCCCTAACTGGTCTGAACCGGTAGGATTTCACCCCTAGTGTTCTTCTGTGAAATTCTCTGTCTCAAACTTTAAAGGCTTCTCTGACAATTTTATATTGTAATAACACAGTGCTGTCGGTGTTCTGTTCACAAAATACTGATCTCCTAAGTAATTCTACTTTGTTGTACTAAAGTATCTGTGGATTTTTAAATATATGGTAAATATAGGTAAATAAGTTATGCAGACAAAATAGACCTCACATAATATTAGTATATCACTCATTAAAATTAAATACAGGAAATTTTAACACAGGTGAAAGTACTTTTTTACAAAAATTGATTATTCAAATAAGTTTGATCAATCTCCATTCAAAACTAAGAGTAGAATGAGCTATCAGTTATTACTAATCTTGATGGCTGTGTATTACCTTTGGAAATAGTCAACATATCTTAGAAAACTAATAGAGTTCTTGAATTTTTAAGCCTAATTTTTATAATTATCTTGTAAAAAATATGTTTTGTGGTAAATTCATCTAAGAAAAATTAGAGTGAAATCTACAAAAGAAAATGGAAAAAGAAGAAAGAGAACAAATGCATTCCTCCATTTATAATATAAGAAGAAAAAATATATTACCAGAAATGCTTCCTGTTTTGCAAGTTTACACAAGGAGTTAGAAAATAATAACATGTTATTCCTTGTAACATTGCAGCAAATGATAAAGAAGCAAGTGAGTATTAGCGAAAGGATATCTCCAAATTTTGATAAGGACACAAAAGAGTTGCAAGTGAAAATATAGAGATGTCAGAATAACTCAGTAAAGCAAGAGCCATGCAAAATTCAATATCTCTTTCCAAAAACTTCCTATGATTCAAACACTTTTCAAGCCAGACAATTTTGGTTCACAATATTTCTGCCTATAGATTATTAGTATATCGTAGGATGTGTTAGCCAGTAATTTGCAGGCCACTGTCAAGTCCAATGTTTAGATATTTTCTCATTGTCTTTTCATTTACTTTTTACATACCATGACATCTTTCCCTGTGATTGGGGAATACTGTGTAAAGGAAAGCCATTCTGCAGAAATCCTTATCAGGCAAATTTGGTTTAAAATCTTCAGTACAGCAGTTTACACTACAGTAAAGTGATCTTTCTCTTTGTGCAGGAAGAAGCTGAGATTCAAGCAGAATTAGAGCGATTAGAACGGGTTAGAAATCTGCATATTAGGGAATTGAAAAGGATACATAATGAAGATAATTCACAGTGAGTATTGCCCATAAGAGAGAAGCAAATTACAACTTTATGAAAGATGACTCGTTTGTTAAAATACCCTAGAAATGTTTGCTTGGAATTAACTTCGTTTAGAATTAATATTTATTAAATGAATATAATCTGACTCCTAGCTACTTTGTGTAGTATATCCTTCCAGATGACAATGTAAATGAATAAACATAAATATAAAAGAAAACAGGCCCAAATGTGTCTCTGGTGGGCAGTGCAAGACTCAGAAAGTTTGGCTGTATTTCTCAAACCTTTCTACACATTATAGGCAGAGAGATTCCATTTGTCAAATAATTTACCTTTTGGATGATTTGCTTAAGATTGTTCTAACCATTATATGAATAAAGTCTCCTGTTCTCTCCCGATTAGGTTTAAAGACCATCCAACACTAAATGATAGGTATTTGTTGTTACATCTCCTAGGCAGAGGAGGATTTAGTGAAGTATATAAGGTAAATTAAATCACCTTTCTATTTTGTTTGATTAAATATTGTAAAGTTTTTTTTAAAAATTCTGTCTTTGTGTTCTAAGGAGTATGTCAATCTAAGAGACTTATTTGGTCTGAGAAGTCAGTAGATTCAAATTAATGAAAGTTACTCTGTATGCTCATTACAATTAAGTGAATTTTCTTGGTTTTGTTTTAGCATTGTCATTTCATACTCACCAAATTTGACACTACGTTAAAAGGTTTTTTAGCATGTCAATCAGACTAGTGTAGCAGACCTTGGAGGTTGGAGGTTTTCTATCCAACCCCATGCTCAAGCAGGAAATCCTATACTATTTCAAACAAATAGTTGTCCAGTCTCTTCTTAAAATCCTCCAGTGTTGGAGCACCCATAACTTCTGAAGACAAGTTGTTCTACTGATTAATTGCTCTAACTGTCAGAAAAATTCTCCTTAATTCTAGAGCTTCTCTCCTTGATTAGTTTCCATCCATTGCTTCTTGTGCTTTGAAAAATAGGTTGACCCCCTTTTCTTTGTGGCAGCCCCTGAGATATTGGAACACTACAATTATATCCTCTAGTCCTTCTTTCCATTAATCTGTAAATAGTTTAAATCATTTTCAGAAGATTTTATAGAATTATTTACTAATTCTATATTTCACACGAGGGATGTGGTGGCTCAGTGGCTAAGACACTGAGCTTGTTGATCACAAAGGTCTGCAGTTCTGTGGTTCAAATCCCTAGTTCTGTGTAACAGAGTGAGCTCCCATTACTTGTCCCAGCTTCTGCCAACCTAGCAGTTTGAAAGCACGTAAAAATGCAAGTAGAAAAACAGGAACCACATTTGGTAGGAAGGTTCCGTGCATCTTTGGTGTTTTGTCATGCTGGCCCCATGACCATGGAGATGTCTTCAGACAGCGCTGGCTCTTCAGCTTTGAAATGGACATGAGCACCACCCCCTAGAGTCAGGAACGACTAGCACATATGTGCAAAGGGAACTTTTACTATTTACCTATATTCTACATATTGTATTTTTTTGTACCGGACCATAAGACGCACATTAGCTTTAGAGGAGGAAAACAAGAAAAAAAAATCTGGCTTTGCCTCCCAGCATCCACATGGTATTCATCTGGCTAGCATCCTTGCAGCAAACAGTCTACCTCTTCCATGTCTGCTGCCTCCTCCAGGGAATGCTGGAGCCTTCGCTGCTTAGCAGCTGATTGGCAGTTGGATCAGCCTCCTGGAATACAGCTGTTCTAGGTGGCGGAGATCACTGCCTATCACCACCGCCATTCATTGCCGCTGCCTATCACCACCGCAGCAGCGATAGGCAGCAAGCAGCAGTGACGGAAAGCGGTGGCAAACAGTGGCAGAGGCAGCAATCGCCGTCACCTACAACAGCTGATCAGAAGAATTCCAGGAAGCCGATCCAACTGCCAATCAGCTGCCCTGCAGTGAAGGCTCCAATGTTTCCCGCCGGCAACAGTGATACCATCCCCTCGCCACAATATTTGCTCTATAAAATGCACAGACATTTCCACCCATTTTTTGGGGGAGGGGGAAGTGCGTCTTACAAAGCAAAAAATATGGTAATGGGACTTTTTTTAAACTCATGCTCATGAAGTTCACTCACAGTTTTCATAAATTGCAAAGTTTGTCAAAACGGGGATTATTTTTCTTATTATCATATATGTGTATAACATTTCCAGATCCTGGAAACACTCTGGGAGCTTAATATCAGTAATTTTTTTAGCGAGGGCATATCTAATAATACCAATTTTCAATAAGTCATTGAATTATTTGGGAAATTACTTTGTTAAATTATGATTCATGTAGTTGACAGAAGTAAAAATATAATGAATTCCTTTTAATAATTCCCATTTTGGAGCACATTCTATTCTTTGTTTAATTATAATTCTTCTTTATACACTTTCTTCCAGAAAGACACATTTTTCATATAAAAAGATGTTCCTTTCTTTTGACAACTCCTCCGACATTTTACTGAATAGCTGAGAGACATTTAAGTTATTGTATAATGTATTTACTTTCATTGCAAGTTTTATACTGTATAGAGGCTGATAAAAAGCCTAACTTCCATAGTGTTTGCTATTTTGCATGTTCCATTTGTTTTCCCAAGTCTAAATCCCAAGCTTCATTTTGACCTACAGGGAGATCACCAAATTCATAATAATAATGGTGATGATGATGGTGATGCTGATGTTAATAACCTTAAGAGTTCCTAGGTCCTTGGTTAGAACTCGAGCTGTTGAGCTACCAATCAGCCCCAAAGGCTGTGAATCTCACTAGAGATTAACCACATAATAATAATGATGATGCTGATGATGCCTAAACATTTAAAATATGTATGACCACCGAGCGATACCCACCCAGTCGGTCCAGCCCCCCAACAGTCTGAGGAACTTTGAATTGGCCCTCTGTTTAAAAAGTTTGAAGACCCCTGCTCTAGTCAATAAAAGTTAAGCATTTAAACATTGTTCTTTTCATAACTGATCTTTTTCATGTTTAAAGATGGCAGTCTTTGTGGTGTTTTTGACTACTTACTAGCTATCCTTCTCTTTCAGGCATTTGATTTAACGGAACAGAGGTATGTAGCAGTAAAAATCCACCAGTTAAATAAAAACTGGAGGGATGAAAAGAAAGAGAATTACCACAAGTGAGTATTTCCACAGTTACATCATTAAAATGTTGGCAACCAACATGAATTTATGACAGTTCTGGGATCATATGGTCACCACCTTCTCAACCAACTCTTGACAAAAAATAATTGGGAAGCCAGATTCACTTATCAACCATGTGGTTCACTTAACAACTATATTGGGTATATATAGAATAATAGGAAGAGTTTTATATTAACATATACTCAGGTTTCCCTTTAGATTGTATTAAGGTTTGTTTGAAGTTTTTATTAAAAACTTTGTTTATAAATTGTAAATGAAAATGTAATTAGAAAAATGTAAATATATTTTTTCTAGATATAATTGAAAAACATGAAATAACTGTTCCCTGTGAGCAAAAATTAATGAATCACTATCCATTTCTTCATTATGTTATCATTTCTGGAATTGTACATTTTAGACTAGTCTAAATGAAAGTAGCTCAGATAAGAGACAACATAGCCCACAACTGGATAGAGGATGGAAGAGATTTAGAATAGCCACTCCTAAAATCTCCCTGAGTAGATCTGTTGATGTGAGAATCGTAAAAGTTTAGTCTGCAAGATTCTGTCTATTCATGTAAGCAAGTAAAGGACCGAACATTGGCTTGATTGTTCTATGTCATTCTTGGGCTGGGCCTAACAACAGCTGAGTTATTTTCCAAATCACCAAAAATAATATCCTTTGTTGATTCGAATCTAGCTGGATACTATGTCCACTGCCAGTTATAACTCTTTAGACTGTTTTCAGAAAAATCAGAACATGCTTGGAGAAGAATATAGAATAATGATCTGGAGATAACATTGATTGCTGCCTTGGCTCCATTTCAAAAGATAGATTTATTCCAAAAGCCTTTAGAAATTATTATTTTTTTCAGGTTCAGGTTAACCCTTTAAAAAGGCAGACTATATTCCTGTGTCATGATCTTGACAATATTTTCTTAATGGTTCCATTTATGTGCCATGTTCAGGTTAAAAGTCAGGCATACTAAGTGATATTCGATACATTCAGTTTTGAGGTAACATATTGTGTGAACTAAATTGTGATATATAACCTAACATTTTTAAAATATCACATTCAGATGCATTCAATCTTCCATTTGCAGACCTACACTTCTCCTGGAAGTATTCTATGAAATAATTTTGAGGGATACTTGAGTTGAGTTTGGCACCTGACAAAGCATTACCCCCCCCCCTTTTTTTTCACCTCCTGGAGGAATGGTGAGAAGTCACTTGTAATAAATAATTGTCTTTTTTTTTTAGGCATGCTTGTAGGGAGTACAGAATTCATAAAGAGCTGGATCATCCTCGCATAGTTAAATTGTATGACTATTTCTCATTGGACACTGACTCGTAAGTGCGGCTGTCTTTGTAATTTGCACTGTTAATAAAGTCACTTGAAAATTTGTGATTAAGCTGTTTAGAAATTTGCAGGGGGAGGAAATGGAGCAAACCAATCTGTTTTGAAATATGGATTATAACATTTAAAGTAAAGCCTTGCCAGAAATTGTATTTGCCTGACCAATCCAATTATTAGGAGAAGGCTTTTGAAAGTCCCCACTCCTTACAAAGATGCATGGGGCATAGAAAATGCAGCATGCATTCTGAGTGATGGACCTATTTTGTGAAATACTTTTCTCTGGAAGAACAGATGGCCCAAATGCTACTGGCATTTTGTAAACAAAGCAGTTTTGTTCCAGCTTGGGTTCAGCCCTTAGATTAGTTTAGCTTTACAAGCATGTATGGTGTTTATTCCTAGCTTTTAATTATCTTTAAATGTTTACACTGAGCTTTTAATTATTAAATTAAAAGGACTAGAGTGCTTGATACTAATATAGGTATACATCTGTGATGGCGAACCTATGGCACCCGTGACCGAAGTGGCAGGTGGAGCCATGTAGCCTGGCACGTGCGGCATCACCCATTCCTCTTCTGAGTTTATGGTGCACATGTGTGTGCGATAATCAACTGGCCATCATGTGTGCAGCAATGCTGGAAACGAAGCGCTGGCTTTCCATTCCGGCCAGCTGATTGGCATGCGCACCAGTAACCAGAACACTAACTTGCTGGTGCGTATGCATGTCCTGGAAACCGGAAGTTCATTTTCTGGCATGTGCATGGCCTCTGGGCAGCTCCTCTTCCAGATTGTGGCCCTGATGAGCAACCACACCTCCTCCCTTTTCAGCACTGGGTGCCGAAAACGTTTACCATCACTGCTATAGGACCGTGATGGTGAACCTACGGAATATGTGACGGAAGTGGCACGCAGAGCCATCTCTCCGGGCATGCCAGCCATCGCCCATTACTCTTCTAGGTTCTGGCCAGATGGTATTCGTGCCTGCAGAAGTGTCGAAAACCAGAAGGGCAGCTCCCTGGCGTGCATGCGTATGCCAGGAAGCTGAGCCAGCTGGCTTTGCAAATGCATGTGTGCCAAAACTGGAAGCTCAACTTCATGGAACTGCTCTTCCTGTTTCTGTCACTCTTGCACGTGCATGCCAGGGAGCTGCTCTTCCAGTTTCTGGCACTCCCCCGTCCGTGCACACTCCCATTTTGGCACTTAGTGCCAAAATGGTTTGCCAACATTGGTATACATCTCATAAGATTTATATTTCTTTCTACACAGCATGGTGGCTTACAATTAAAAAAACACAAATAGCTAAAATATGAGTAAACATTTATACCAAAGGAGCCATCCTAAATCTGCTTTGTTTCTTTTCCAAAAAAAAAACCAAATCAGTAGAAACCTAGTAAAACTCAGGGTGTACATTCCATAATTTGGAAACAATATACATGATGGCCTTCTTTCACAAACCTCATAAATTGTGGAAAGGCAATTTATAATTAGCATTCTGGGGAAATATATCATGGAAGAAAAAATAGGATTTATAAAAGGGATTCAAGTATTATCACCTTGCACATAAGAGAAGCTGCAGCAATATTTCATTTTGTGGGTGCCAAATAGTTAACTTTTTGCAATTGAAATGTATGCTAAATATACTAAGTAAATTAGCTGTTAGCCCATTTTTTTCCAATAAGTTTAATATTTATCTTTTTCATCCAAGTTTAAAATATGATATTTCGAAACAGGCTAAGGTCTTGTCCCAAAGGTGCTTTTTCAAGTGGTAACTGAACTTTCTTGTTTTTCTTCGAACACATTTCACTTCTCATCCAAGAAGCTTCTTCAGCTCTGGTCTTATTAACAGATAAAAAATAAAGGAAAATGTGCTTTGTGTCAAAATTAATGTATTTGTATGATAAAGCATAGTACTGGTGAAATTAATTAAAAATAACCTGAAAATATTTCACGTTATAAAATAAATCCAAGAAAATCAAATGTAACACTACATAACACAGGACACTTACTTATAACAGCATTTCTATTTATTTATGTTGTTTTAGGCCACTTTTCAGCTTAAAAGATATAGTTATACATTCAAAATATACAGGAGATTTCAGTTGCTGAGAATGATTTTTTTTCAACAAATATGTGTGATCTTTTTTTAAAAAAATAATAAAGTTTATTTTTTATTTTTATGCATCTCATTGCATGAATGGTTTGATTGCTATCATACAGTTCAATACCAATAAACATAACAGTATTATTCCTAGTAATTACATTTCATTTTCATTTTTAGTTTTACTAACATGTAATTTCTACTGTCATCCTTCAATTCTAAACCTTCTCATAGTTCTACCATACATATCTTAATATCTGTTTTTGCTATTTTTCCCCTCTTATTTCTATCTCTATTTTAGCCCCCCCTTTCCCCCCTTCCCCTATCATTCTAATATTCAAAGGTGTTGTTTCCTTTTTTCATTATTCTGTATTTTAATATGCACTTCTAGCATCAATTATGATTTTTCAAACAATTATCAAATTACTTAATCCTAGCTTTTCACTGTTAATCACATTTTATACATATTTAATAATACCCTTATACAAATTCTGTTTATCTAATTTACAAACTATTTTTCAGCCTCTATAATTCTAATAATAATATACATTACAATATTACCTTACTAATATATATTCAAAGATGAATTTTCTCACACTACATATAAAGCAATTATTCAACTTACATAGTTCTAATATTCATACACATTATAAGGTATTTTCATAAAATGTTACTTTGCATTCCTTTCCTTTCCTTTTGTCCCACATGTTTCACCCTCATCTAAACTTTTAATCTTTTTTTTTGTTGTCTCCCATGCACATATTTCAATTCTTTTATTTCACCTACTTTTGAATCTGTATTGTAACTATGCCCTCTAATTTTCTCTCCCTTCGCCCTTTTTCCTACTGTCTTAATTCTACGACTGCCTGTTCTAACCCCTTTTTCTTCTCTCTACCCGTTTTCCTGTTTCTCCCCATTTCCTTTTCACATCTTTTAGAATATTTTCCTTCTGTTCTACTCCCTTATTGACCATCAATTGTACTAATATCTTCTTGTTGTTGCCTTCTTGTTGATTTCCCGATTCTGCTATCTCCTCCACTCTTTCTGATAATTCTATTTTTTCTTCATTGTCCTGTTCTTTACTTGTTGTTCCTTGTATTGTATTTTCTAGTTTTTGATCTGTACATTCCATACAACCAAATATTTTCTTCATCTCTTGTGTTCTTTTATAAAATCCTTAATTTCTTGGTACATCAGCTCCATTTCATTGTCTCCACTTGCTTCCATTTTACAATCAACCCCATTGAAGAAAAGCCAGGGGGTTGTCCACGCCTCTTCCAATCACTTTGATTTGCTCAACAATATTCAGGGTCACTTGACTAAAGGTCTTGTTTATTGCATAAGGCTCCAGTAATTTTTAGGTAAATACAATCCAACAATGTAAAAGGCAAAGTTGCACAGTTCTCCTTTTAGCAGCAGATGACATTCAAACTTCAGCTTGGTTCTGCCTCTCTGTGTAGTGCTGATTTTAATTATTTAAAATTTGTAAATCCAGGAGGGCAACATTTATAATAATAATAAAAAAGCAAGCTCCAGATCGAATTCCAGTATTTTAAAAAATATTTTGAGAGTTCAATTTTCCTTTCCTTAGTTTTCTTTCAAAAAAACTTCTCTTCTTAAATATTCTGATTTTTTTTTATGTGCTTTTCCCGCTGCTGGCCAATAGTTCCAATATGCTTTCCCCTTGAATTTCTTGGGGTCACTTTTCAATAAAAAGTAGTCTCTTACCCATTTCACAAGCCACTCATTTCTCTATTCCTGCAGTCTTAGGTTTTTCAGGCTGTGGTTTGGCTTCATGGCAGCCATGTTTGCTGCCGCTGCTGAGTGGTCTTTCCTAGTCAGGGGGAGAGATGCGTCTCCCCTCTACCTGTTGGCCTCTACCCTATACCTGCCCTTTGCTTCGCCATTCCTTCAGAGTGGCTATGGTCCAAATTTAGACCCTCCAATAAGGAGAGATCGGAGCTGACCTCAGAGTTCCCAGATCAGGCTTCTGAAGGTGTCAGAAATGCAATCAGAAGTATGTGTGACCTTTTAAGGACAGCCATGTACAGGTTGCTCTGAGACTGACTAACATTTCCCGACTAAGAATCGAAGAAATTTGTCATTTCCAAAGACTAGGACCTATTATTTTCCAGATACGTTAGATGCTATAGTATACGTTACCCCATTTAAGGACATTTCACCCAGAATTAATGTAGCAAAGAAAGGAAGAATATATTAATATAAGAGGAAAATACAGGCAGTATTGAGGATTTGACCCTTGGTTCATATTAACAGTGCAGAATTTCAAATTTCAAAGCAGTACATAGAAATGTCGGTAGGAATACATACTGCCCAAACTTTTTCTTTTCCGATATTGAAAGGAATGATATCAAAATATTAATAGAAATATATAGTAATTAAATGAATAGTTTCATATTAAAATTCCAAATGAATCAAGAAAGTACATTCATACAAATTCTATTAAAGCATGTTGCAGGTGAATTCAGTATCATTTTTTAAAAAAATATGTGATACATTAATGCCAATCAAGATTTATATAAAAAAGAAAAGTATTTTTGGATCAGTAGAAACTAAAAGTGTTTAAGTATGTCACATCATTCTCATGAAAGTCTGATCAGACATAAAATAAATGATGTTGTGTTGCTCCAGCTTATCTTTATCCTTTTTTACCAGTAAATAAACATACTTTGAAAAAAAGCAAGGTCTATCACTTCTTGGCTAAAATCAGGTTAATAGGTCTATACATACTATACATTTTTGAGTCATTCATATATCAGTGCTGATGTACAGATCAAGAAAAATCATTATTTGTGATTTCTTAAGTAAACATTAAGTTGATTTTGATACATGTATAAAACATGTTTGATTGTTTGATTTCACTTCCTCCAGGTTTTGTACAGTATTAGAATACTGTGAGGGGAACGATCTGGACTTCTACCTGAAACAGCACAAATTAATGACAGAGAAAGAAGCCCGATCTATAATCATGCAGATTGTAAATGCATTAAAATATTTAAATGAAATCAAGCCACCTATTATTCATTATGATCTCAAACCAGGTAAGTTCATAGTGAAGATTGTACTGCACCGGGGGTGGGGTGGGGGGCACAATATGATGTATTTTACAGGATTATGCTTCCTTAATGATTGAATGTGAAATATGTAGTTTGGTTTGATTATTTAGCAATTCTCATCACTGTAAACTTCCAAGGTCATAACTGGGAACATTGTCAATCCTTTCTCTTCCAAATGGGTACTATCATTTTGTTTCTTTGAGAAGTATTAAATATTCTGTTCCACTTGTAGTGCTAAATATCTTCAATGGTGGATAGATGTTATTCTGAAAAGGAGATCAGTAATTATCTTTAAATTTTTATCTCTTATTCAGGTTGTAACGAGGTGCTTTAGTGAACTGGAGTTGATGCATGGTTTTAATTTGGCTCATGTTTGTATGATGTTCTTTTATCAGTGAAATAAGTTAGACTGAGATGGGAAGAAAGCTCATGAATGGAAATTATTATTAAGATGATAATGATGGATCTTTTGATCTTCTGGTCATGTTTAGCCTTCATCTTTATTCCTACAAAGTCATCCTAAAAGAAAACTGCTTTAGTTTATTGTATTACCATTTTGTATGGATGATTATTTGTTTTGATTGAGTGTTATAAGAGCACTTAATTGGAGAGCAACTAATACATTTTAGAAAATTATGGTTGGTTGCACAGCCCGCCAGATATTCATACTGGATTTGGCACGTTTGTTCAACCTGTCAAATTCTTCCCAAAGACCTACAAATAGTAAGGTGTTATTTAATAATATTAAAGGTATTGTCACAGGATATAAGTTGTTCCAAGTAAATCTATCTTTTGCCATTAACTGATGTTAATTTTGTCAGTGTTCAAGTAGTGGTCTAGACCAGTGGTGGGTTCCTACCGGTTCGGCCAAATCAGTAGTGGTTTGGCAGCCTGGGTTGCTGGAACCGGCATGGACCCAGGCCTGCCAAGCCCCTGAACTGGTTCTCCTGGCGCTGCCATCTTCTTTTTGACTTCTGCGCATGCATAGAGGCATTTTTACAGTACTGTGCATGCGTGCACACTGCACAACCACAAGCAAACAGGCAGTAGCAGCTGCCGGAATTCACCCCTGCTCCAGACGTTTTGGAATTCCACCCAAGGCACCTTATTACTATTGGTAATATTCACTTTATTTTATTTTTCTATTTTTCTACTTCATGGGCAGATCTTTGTGTTTTTGATTTTCTCCCTTTCTTTGTCCTTTGTTGTCTCCAGGTATTGCCACATCCACTATCCAGATTTTTTTGTTTTTCTTGTCAACAGTCATTGACAAGAAATGTGACAGATGCTTGTCTGTTTGAATTCTAGATTCCCAGAGCACTTTAACTTCTTCATGTTCTATTACTAGATATTCCTCTGCACCATTGTTGCTATTTTGTCTTTCCCTCGTGTAGTCAGTCTGTGCCATCTTCTTACAGCAGCTAACTAGGTGCCCAATTGTTTCTTCTGCGTCAACAAATGCAGAGGTGGTATTTGTTGTCTGTAGCTGTCCTCTCAATTCTGCCTTTATATGCATTCATTCTTAAGGCTTGGTCTTATGCAGCCAGAATTAGCCCTTCTGCCTCTTAATTCAACTTTCCTGCTTTTAGCCATTGCCATGTCTTGTCCTCTCTGCTTTGCCTCCTATTTCTTTAATGTACTGGCCATGTAATACTTTGTCTTGTTGTGTCTCTTTTCGATTTTTCATTTGGTCTTTCATATAGACCAGTTTGGGCTCTCCAGTACTTAGTAAATATTCCTGGTACACTAGCTTCTGTGCATTTTCAAATATTCATCCAATGCCTCTTCTTCAGTTGCTTGGAATACATCCCACACCCACCTGTTTTCCTTGGTAAGCAGAATCTGCCAACCTTGCTGTGGGGATGAAAGACATGATTCATGATCATTTTTCTGGTCTTTCTATCTAGGGCTTTTACTTCTGCTTGAGTCCAGTCCACTATTCCACCTCTATATCTAATGATTGGAATTGTCCAGGTTTGCCTTGGTGATATTTCCTCCACTGAATTTGGACTTTTAATATCTTCTTCAGTCTTATGATGTATTTACTCCTAACCCACTTCTTGGCTTCAGTGTGCTTGATGTTGCCAGCTTTAAATATGCCCAGGTGTTTGTAGTGATTGTCTTCCTCTTGATTCTCAATGTTATTTTCATAAGCCATCTTGATTCTTCCAGTTTTCAATATTTTTTCTGTTGATAGTGGCAGAAGCACATTTGTTCAGTCCAAAATCCTTTCACTTTCTTGGCTGTATAAAAGAACAGTGTTGAGAATCAATTCTATTTCAGCAGGTATTTCTCCATACAGCTTCACATCACATGTAAAAGAAATGGGATTGATTAGCAGATATCTTTGATGTTTGAGAGCTATGGATTTATGTGTTCAGTATTATTGACATCAGTGCAATAACAAACAGTAATAGTGGTAGAGAGTCTCCTTGAAAGATTCCTCATTTGATATTAACATCTCCTGATCTAAACCATTGAGCAGCAATTATGTCTTCCATTGACCCATTGATCTTTGTATAAAGATCAGTGGATCTGTTTCTACTAATTCCACTTATTTCTAGGCACTTGATTATACAATCATATGGCAGGAAGTCAAATGCCTTCTAATAATGAATCCAAGCTACATTCCAGTTGATCTTGTCTTGCGGTTTCCAAAAGCATCTTGTCAGTTAAGGGCTGAAGTTTTGTTCCAGTGCTGTCTGGGCAGTTTCCTTTCTGCTCAAATGGAAAGAGCTTGTTTTCAACTAGATGCTGTTGGACTGCATCAGTTACCACACAGATAAAATCTGAAAGTTATTGCTAAGTAGACAATTGGTTTGTAGTTGCCTGGTGCTGCCCCTTTGGCTGGAACTTTTGTTATCAGGTAGATTTTACCAGATGTATTTTTTAATTTCACCATCCTGCACCTTGTTGTTAAACTGTTTAGCAATGAATGGGTGTAGACCAGAGGTGGTATTCTGCAGGTTCTGATCATTTCTGGAGAACCGGTAGCAGAAATTTGGAGTAATTTGGAGAACCGGTAAATACCTCCTCTGACAGGCCCCCATCTATTCCCACCACCACCACCATTTGCTGCCAATTTCCCCTTCCGCGGCAATTTTTTTGTAAGCACTAAATTTCCAAAATTAGGTTTGGGTCATGACCAAATCAGTATGCAACCAAAATTATTGAACGAATTATGGTTGTGACAAGAGGTTCTACTGTACTACAGTAGCAATAAATTGAGATAAAATCATGAATAGTAATGGAATTAAAAAGGTGAAACCATCAGGAGCCATCATGAAGAAGCCTACAAGTATTTTACAGTTGGATAATATCAAACATGAAGAAGCTAAAATGTGATTAGTAAATAATACATCCAAAATGAAAAAGTGCTGAAGATGATGGAAACACCATCAAAATCATTAGTATCTGGGCTATACCCATGATGTGATATACTGCTAGAATTTTAACTGGAGAGTTTGGACCACAAAACAAGTGATGGCAAAACTATGATACCTGTGTATCCCATGACATGCCACAGCATATTGGTGACATACCAGCATTCACCAACACCTGACAACTATTTTTGAAAACATACCTTGTTCTTGTGCAATTTGTGAGGCTATGGAGGCTGTGTGAAAATAGGGTATCTTCTTATGTATTTTTGGACGTCTAAAGGCTGTGCGCACAAGACCTATATTCTGAAAATCATGTCAGAATGGGATATGCTTTTATGCAGCTTTCAGAGGCTGCAAAAGAGCATTTTAGAAGCCACTTCAAGAATGAAGACCTCATGTGACATAGAGTAGCCTCACATAGGCTGCAGTGGCCTGTAACAAAAAAAAGGACATTGCCTGAAGATAACTGACACAAGCAGATCCTGGGGAGTGCTGACTGCAAGGTAACCGTTCCTTGGGAAATGGTACAAGGTAGCCTTTTTGAGTGTTACTCAGCAGGATGGTTTTAATGAGGGGAGGGGGGGCAATAATAGAGAATTATTTCTCTTTTTATTGGGACATAAGAGCAGATTCAAGGCATTTCCAAAATTTTAACATGCCAAGCCCATGTCTTGGGAAGAACTCTGTATACATGAAGGCCAAGACTAGCTAAAGAACTGGTAGCTGAATTTACAGCATAGACACTGAATATTTTCATTTCCAAACCAGGCACCCTATCCTGTGCCTTCTCCTAAAAAAGAACAAAGTTCCCTACCGAAAGAAAAAATTAAAACAAAGAATAATTCAACATCTAGAACAGCATAAAAACAACGAAATAAGCAATAGCAATAGCATTTAGACATATATAACCCTTCACAGTGCTCTACAGACCCCTCTAAATGGCTTACAGAGTCAGCATATTGCCCCCAACAATTTGGGTCCTCATTTTACCCACCTCGGAAGAATGGAAGGCTGAGACAGCCTTAAGCCTGGTGGGATTTGAACTGCCAAATTGCTGGCAGTCAGCAGAAGTAGCCGGTAATACTGCATTCTAACCACCGCACCACCATGGCTCTAGCACAATGGCTGTAAGATTGCCAAGTGTCAGCTCTGGACAGCCCAGAGGCCTGGAGCTGCTATTCAGTGGAGAAAACTGGACCAGCTGCCAAGACTCACTGTCCCACCTCCACAAGCTGAAGAAACTCCTGCTAACAATCCATGACTAATTGCTGAGTGGTTTTCGCTCTGGGTCATAAGGTGATGGGTGTGCGCATGCGCGGGGTACAGTTTATCTTAATTACTATTGTAACTATATGTAACTTCCCAGGGTGGTGGGAAGCACAGGGTGGCAGCTCTGACAATTTTTTCATTGCCTTAGTGCTTTATTGGTCAGTTCATGCCGAAGGAAGAATGCAAACTGTATTTACAAACCGTTTCTGTGTTTGGCTGGTTTCATTAACCCTTCGGAACCTGACATGAAGCTTTTTCCCCAAAAAATAGCTAGCACAAGTATTACAAAATACAAATGCTGTAATAACAAATATAAGCACTAGCTTACTGAAAGAAACAAATCAACCAATGCACAGAAATACATCAAGAATGCAACTTGAGGAGGATAAGAATTAAAAAGAAGCTGGAATGAATGAATTTGTAATAACAGAAAAAATTATGGAGAAAAGGGCAAGGAAAATTAAGAAGTGTTCAGCTCTAGGTGAAGATGAACTGCATGGTTTAGGATTGAAACATTTAAATGGTCTACAGGGTAGGATTCAATTTTTTTTTACCACCGGTTCTGTGGGCATGGCTTGGTGGGCATGGCAGGGGAAGGATACTGTAAAATTTCCATTCCCACCCACTCCAGGGGAAGGTTACTGCAAAATCCCCATTCCCTCCCAATCAGCTGGTACTCAGGAGGCAGAGAATTGTGCATTTTTTGGTCGGAACCTGATGTGGTCATGTTCAGAAGCGTTTGTGACCACAGGTTCTACTGTACATTTTGTTAGGCCAAGTTCCATTGCTGTGTCTATGCTAAAAATTCTTAAGGTAATTTATCCATGACTGACAATGATTTCTGGTTTTCTACAAAGCTGTAGATTATCCATATAAAGCAAAAGTCTGTTGGCTTACCTGAATGGCTGTTCTCTGTGCGTTGTGGGAGAATCCAAGCATGGGTTAAATTCAGCCCATTAGCCTAGAGACTGAGTTTGAAAAAAGTCTTGACCACACCTCTCTTGCCCTCTGGAAGTCAGTTTTTTAATGCGGCATAGCCAGAAGAAGAAATGTCCAAGATGACGATAAGTTGGTGTCAAAGGTAGGTCTGCCCGCTAATCCTGGACCAGCTGGACACAGGGCAGGGTTGGATTCTCCCGCAGCATAAGGTAAGCCAATGGACTTTCTCATGTGCGCTGCTTGGAGAATCCAAGCATGGGATATACCCAAGCTAAGAGTCACAAGGGTGGGAAGAGGCCTGGTCCAGGGCCCCGGATTCAGATTGAATCCTCTGCAGTATTCGCCACCTGAATGACGCCTCGGCCGAGGCGAACTTCTCCACCTTGTAATGTTTGATGAAGGACAACGGAAAAGACCACGTCACCATCCTGCAGATCTCTTCTACTGTTGCTTGTGTGTCCCAAGCTGCTGAGGTGGCTGTGCTCCTGGTGGAATGAGCTGTGATATGTCTGGGCAGTGGTCGAGACTGGTGTGTGTAGGCCAAGGAAATGCAGGCTTTAAGCCAGTGTCCTATGGTCGAGGGAGTAACTTTCCTGCCCACAGTAGTTGGCTGAAAGGAAATAAAGAGGGACCGTGACTTGCGGAAGGATACAGTGCGTATAATGTACCTGCGAAGGGCCTTCCTGACATCTAGGAGGTGCCATTTCCATTCAAGTGGTTGAGTCAGCCTAGGGCAGAAAGGAAGGACAACCTCCTGGCCGCGGCGAAACTAGGAGTTAACTTTTGGAAGGGGCAAAGGGTCCAAACTCAAAACAACTCTGCCCGAATGGAAGACACAGAGGTCCTTCCTGACCAACAGGGCCTACAGGTCCAATACCCTCCTCAGCGAGGTACTAGCGATGAGGAAGATGACCTTAAGGGTCAGCAACCGAAGACTGACAAATCTTAATGGCTCAAACGGGTGAGGTGAGGCCCTGCAACACTAGGGGTAGTTCCCAGGTGGGATAATGATGGACTACGGGAGGCCTGAGATTAGACGCCCCCTTCAGGAAACTATGGACTCTACAATGGTGCATAAGGGTATGGTTGTCCACTAATGCCACCACCTCTCTTCAAAGGGTAATAGGAGCTAACCCTCTGTTCAAACCGTCTTGTAAGGACTCAAGGACCTGCGGGATGGAAGCTATCCTCGGGTCCAGCACCACAGCACCGCTTGCTGAAAGCTGTCCAGGCCACATCATATATCCTGGTGGTGGAAGATCATCTGGCCACTTGAATAGTCTGAATGACCTTCCTGGACAAATTAGCCCATCTCAGGATGTCCCCTTCAAGTGCCATATGGCTAATTGGAGCCATTGAGGCTCCGGATGGAGTAGAGCCCCTGGCTGAGGACTATCCTATCATCGGGAATCCTCCAGAGATGGGAGATGGAGAGATTGACGAGGTCGGCGTACCAGACTTGCCTGGGCCAGTGAGGCGCTGCAAGAAATACTTCCGCTCCTTCTGCCAAGATTTTCCAGATAATTCTCGGAATGAGAGGGAGAGAAGGGAAGGCATACAGCAGCTCCTGAGGCCATGGACAATGAAGAGCATTCACCCCCTCTGCCCGGTGGACTGGGAATCTGACAAACACCTCGGGAGTTGAGTGAACAGGTCCACAGTCGGCCACCTGAAACGCCGGGAGAGCTCCTGGAAAAGGTCCGGATGTAGCCTCTACTCCAAATGATCTACGGTCGATCTGCTCAGCCAGTCTGCTTGGACATTTGCAATCCCAGAGATGTGTTTTGCCCTGATGGAGAGGGTGTGGATCTCCGCCCACTGACCCAGCCATTCCGCAATCACCGTGAGGGACCTGGAATGGGTGCCCCCTCGGTCAATTGATGTGGGCCTTTGTGGCCACATTGTTGGTGAGTATGAGAACATGGTATCCTGTTACTAGAGACCGGAAGTGATGAAGCGCACAGCTCGGAGTTCCAGCCAATTGATGTTGTTGGCTAGCTCCTGTGGACTCCACCGACCCTGGGCCACCTGATTCTGGGAGTGCGTGCCCCACCCGAAGAGACTGGCATCAGATGTGACCATGACGCAATCCAGCTCCTTGAAGAGGCAGCCCCTGAGAAGGGCGGGGGATGTCCACCATTGTAACGAGTGAAGGACCCTGACTAGCACCGTACCTTGAGGTTGGAACTGCTGTTGCCAGCTCACTGGAGGATCCGCGAATGCAGTCGAGCCCAGGGTATGACATTGATACAGGAAATCATTTTCCCCAAGAGTTGGGAAAGGACACAAGGGATACTGACCGCTGAGCATGGAGCTGGGGAACCATCGACTGAATGCTGGAGTGCCGTTCTTGGGAGAGGGAGACTTTGCCCATGTTGGTATTTATCACCGCTCCCAAATGAAGCAGGCTGGTGGAAGGCTGCAGATGGCTCTTGTCGAAATTCACCACGAATCCGTGTCGCTGAAGAGATTGAATCGTGACTTGGAGGTCCTGCTGTGCCCAGGCTGGGGATGACGACTGGATCAAAATGTTGTCGAGGTAACATTGTAACCTCACGGGAATCAGTCTGAGATGGGCTGCCACATCCGGAAGCAACTTTGTGAAAGTTCTGGCAGATGACGACAGGCCGAACGGCAGGGGCTGATACTGGTAGTGGCGCCCTGTGAAGCAAAATCTCAGGAACCTCCAGTGAGCTGTCATTATTGGCACATGAAGGTAAGCCTTCTTGATGTACACAGAGGTAAGAAGGTCTCCCTGGCAAATGCATCCAAAGATGGCTTGAAGGGACTGCATCTTGAATTATTTGTATGACAGGTGGACGTTGAGTCTTTTCAAATCTAGGATTGCTCTCTACCACTACCCCAAGCTCTGGGGAACTAAGAAGAGGATTGAGTAAAACCCCAATTCCTCCTGGTCTGATGGAACCAGCTTGATGGCCATGATATCCAACAGATGTTGGATCTCAGTTTCCATGAGACCCCTCTTGATCTGACAACGGGGGGTAGGACACCTGATGAAGTGCCTCAGGGTGCAAAGGAACTCTAGAGTGAGGCTCAGCCTCACTGTCTTTATTATCCAAGCATCTGAGACTGTTGCCTCCCATTGGCTGGCAAAGTGTAAGCCAACCACCAATGGGGGTAGGTACTTGGAAGTCACTTATATCTACGATAAAAAGCCAGCTACCCAATCCTCAAAAGGACCGCCTATTCTGGGACTGCTGCTTTCTGCCCCTATCTCTGAACACTGATCTGTCCAGGATTGATCCGGAGCCTGTGAATAGATCCGGTGGTATGGCTGGTAACTGAAGTTAAGTTCAGTTTCCCGAAAGGACTGCCTACGAAAATAAGGGTGCGTGCTACGATCCATTTGTCAGTATAAAGAGGCCAGGACCTTTCGCTTATCCTTATTTTTGACCAAAATGGGATCCAAGGCCTCCCCAAATAGCTTCCCACCTTTAAAAGAAGTGGAAGCAAGATGCCATTTAGAGCGCATGTCAGCCTGCTAGTGGCGGAGCCATAGGAGACGACAAGAAGAAATATTGGAGGCCATAGCTCGAGATGCAAACTTGGCAGCATTCAGAGTTGTGTCTGAAGAGAATTCAACTACTGCCACCAGTTTGTTAACATCCTGGTGGAGCTGAATGTCCTCAGGGGAAATCCTGGCCTGCAACTGCTGAAGCCACACTAGGGAAGTCCAGTTGAAAAAGGACGCAGCTTTAGCCGCACAGATCATCCAGGCAGCCACCTGATGGGTTTTACGGAGTGTCAACTCCACCCTGCGATCCTCCGCATGAAGGCCCTCCTAAACATCTGAAGGCACAGTGGCAGGAGAGGCTAGAGTGGTGACCGGAGCATCCACAGATGGAATCTGGAGCAGCCCTTCTAAGTCCTGGCCGCAACCATAAAGCTTCCAATCATCATTACTGAGGGGAGGTATGGATCCAGGTTTGTTCCACTGTCTCTGAATTACATCCATGAATAGCTTAGGAGAGAGAATGACCTCCTGTTCGGGTACTAATTCAGAAAAAAGACGTTCAGTGGCATCCAATCCTAAGGTGGCCCCAGCTGGGGCCTCCAGGGTTCCCATATTCGCTGTAGCCTTGACCTCGTACAGAAGGGACTTAAATAAGGCTGTGAAAAATAACCCTGAAAATGCGGGCCTGTCGGGGGCTAGACCTTCATCCTCTGACAGTTCTGCTCATCCATGTCTTCATCCCTTAACAGCGAGGCCTTGCTGTGCAAGGAATGACGAGGTGAAGGGGATCCAATATTGGACCTAGAGGAACCCTAGGTATACCCAATGGATGGAGTGACTGTCCTCTGCTCTGTATTTCTGAGTCTACCCCCTGGGAAATGGCTATGGAAATCAGGTCTTTAATTTCCCGGGTGAGAACCATCCCCCGACCCTCCTCTGAGCAGAGTCCCACTACAGTTGGGTGAAGGTAGCCTCAGGGGTGGAACGCTTCGCCCTGGGTGGAGAATCGAGACCTGCCACTGTTATGCAGGCAAGGAGGTAAGGCCCAATTCCAAATTCAGCCCCGGCAAGGCCCTGGATATGAGAGTTGTCTGGTGACAATGATCAGATGGCCTTTAGAACAGGAGGGGAAACTGCCTGCGACCTCAGGGAATCTTTTTCAACTACCAGGGAAGGTGGGAATCTAGAATCTATCGCCCCCTTAGTGTCCTTGGAGAGCTGTTTTTCCAAGGCCCGCTGACTCCGCTCCGTGTCCTTAGTGGCAGCTGCTGACGCTGACCTGATAATGGATCTGCTGGATTTAGCTCTGGAGGATAGAGCCCTTGCAGCGGCCCTACCAGTCCTAGGGGCCAGATGCCTCCATAGAAGGTGATTGGCTGGGGGATGGCTCTGCCACACCACTGCTACCCAAAATGGAGCGATCTGCCATCTTGCAACCTCCCAACAAGGTGCTGGCCCAAGATGAAGCGCTGCACAATCTGGAAGCAGCCAATGTTAAAAACACTCACTGCAGTGATCAAGGGCAGGAGACCAGCACCAAGGGACGATATCAAGGCAAGGCGAAGGGTGCCACCAAGCAAGTTCTGTAATCAAAGGGTAAGAGTGCGGGTAAAAATGGTTCAGGCGCAGCAAACCAGTGCTCTTGGCGCCAAGACCAACAGTCGTGGTTCATCACGTCAGGAATACAATTGGCGCAAATTCAGCAGACACCTCCTGCACTGCCGGCTCAGCCGCGGAATTCAAAACAAGGGGAAAAAACTTGAAATGGAGGGATCCCTCGCACAGGAGCAGCAAACTGGCTCTTCAAGCGTCAACATCCTCCTCCCCATCACCAATGGAGGCTAGCCCGCGTGATCGGGTAATATCTCCGGTCACTCAAGCTCCAACAAAAAATGATCCTTAGGAGCTCCAACACACCCAAGAGCCAACAGAGAAGGGGCGGTGGCGGTTCTATCCGGCAGACCAGGAGAAAACAGCGCACTCACCCGTAGCCAAAAGGCGGTCTGGGACGCACAAAGCTTACACTCAATTCTGTCTGTATGTAATCTGCTGTAAAACACTTTAGAGCATCCAAGTTGTCCAATAATTCACTTCTTTTATTCCAAAGTTGAAAATTGAGTTGGAAAAAGTCTTGAATATGTTTCTCTTAGGCTAGATTGGGTTAAAAAACAGATTTCTGGAGGGCAAGAGAGGCGTGATCAAGACTTTTTCAAACTCAGTCTCCAGGCTAATGAGCTAAATTTAACCCATGCTTGGATTCTCCAAGCAGCGCAAAGGAGAATGTCAAATTTTATCAGCCTATTTTATGTTTGATAGCCATGATTTTTTTTTATTATATACTTTATTCATTAAACATGAAACTCAGCCAACTGAACATTCAAAAATGCATTACAAATACCAGTGACTGGTGCTAATGGTTGATACGGTTTGCTGCCAGCGTCCGTGGTAACAACCAAGTACCTTCTTAAAATATAAGATGTTCTGAGTAGCGCAGTTTTTTGCAGTTCCGCTGGTGTTATTGCAGGAAGCTGCAATTCGTTGATGTATCTTTTAAAATTCTTGGAATGGTTCCAAGTGCCCCGATGACAATGGGTATTACTGTTACATGCTTCATCCATAGCCATGTAGTTTTGATGGCCAGGCCGCGATATTTCATTTATTATTATTGTTGTTGTGGTTGTTGTTGTTGTGCCATTTTTCTTCACCTATTAGTTTATCTTGTAACATTACATCTAAGGAGAGTTTCTCTTGGATGTGAAAAAACATAACTACATTAAGTTTTGTGAAAGAACCCAGTGCATCTTTTTATCTTTTAGGTTAATACAACAAGGTATCACATTGATTGAAAAGAATTATTTTGCTATTCTATCCACGCTCATACTTAATAGGCCTGTTCAACTTCATTTTTTCCTGCCCAGGAAACATCCTCTTGGTAAATGGTACTGCTTGTGGTGAAATTAAAATCACTGACTTCGGCCTCTCAAAAATCATGGACGATGACAGTTACAATTCAGTTGATGGCATGGAGCTGACATCTCAAGGAGCTGGTACATACTGGTGGGTATATAATCTGTTTTTTATCTTGCACAGTCCATAATATTTTTAAAATACCTGTCAATAAAACATTAGGGAAAAAAGAGAAAAACATACATTTTTCCAAAAGAAGAATTTTGTAAAAGTAGGAGAAATAATGAGGACAGTAGATTCAACTACTATATCAAAATCACAGTTTTTAGAGGAAATTCGATATCTCTTAGGAATATGCAAAACAACTCAGAAAATAGTTCTCTAGTATGAACCTTCTGAGTTCTTTAAAGAACCGCAGAACATTCTATTCCTTAAATAATTGAGTTTTGCACATCCTTAGTTTTTTCAACTCAATTAACAATCTGACATATTGAAAAGATCTTTCAAAAAATTCTTCTTCTTGTGCCATGTCCATCATCGGACATTGATGATCATATTGGTGACCCTATTTTATCAAAAGCCACACTATAAATTGCTGCTGAGTTTTGTCTAAAGCAGTCCGTTAGATTTTGAAGCCATGATGTTGTTCTTCTGCCTGGACCTCTTTTGCCTTCAATATTTACCAGGAGAATTAATGAAGCTTGCTGTATTTTTCCAGGTGTCCCATCACATCTCCAAAATATTGTAACTCTCTCTTTTTTATAATTTTGATGGTTTCCCTTGGCTTTCCCAGGCAGTTTGTCACCTCCTCATTTCAAAAGATTAGATACATGTAAATATATAAGGGACCTTAGTTGTAAAATGTATAGCAGAATCCTTAGTGATTTTCAAAGACTTACTCGGATACATGAGAAAGGTCATCTCTTGTCTCATTTCCAAACTATGAACATCTCAGGACAACAGAAAAATTATTCTGAGAATATTTAAGGGGAAATCATTGCAAAAGAGGTGCTTATTTTTGTACATTTTTACTATGGAAATTAATTTGAAAAAATAATAAAAATCATAATCATGAATATTTTTCTCTAGACTAGTTGGTAGGTAGGCAAGTCACTATAGCCTATTACCCCATCTAAATTTGTAGACCTGGAACAAACAGTTGAGAGAATAACAACCTATTTTGGTATCCCAGTATTTCCTTTTAAAAGGCCCTATTATATCTGAGATAAAATTACAGAACACTGGATAGTTTGTTCCAAGCTTGAAATAGTCATAATTTGCATTTCAAGTTCAGAACATTTTGCCTACATTCTACACATATTTGAAAGCAGCTATCTGAAGGGCACAGTGTCTGAGAATCCTGAATGGGTAATAAGGTGAATATTATAACCAGCCACTGATACACCATACACTTCCAAAGAAAAGCAAATCAGAAGTCTTTTGGTTGTAGTAGCTTACTGAAATATAAGATGGACGATCTTTTGCCTGAACAAGTAAGCAATACTGTAAGATATGGACAAACTAAAGATCACTTGAGGATATGTACTTGGGGAGGGGGGTGCACTCTGAAGGTATAGTGTCCTTTTCTTGTAAGTCAACAACTCAGTTAAAGCAACATATTTGAGAATACTTACTGTTTATCCTTTTTCACCCAAATTGTAGTGTTGGCCCTGGTTATTACGTTATAAATAACTTTCCAGAAAATGCAGATCCATTGATGTAAACAAGTGTGAAGAACATTTTTAGAGTCCATAGGTTGAACATATAGAAGTGTGGTATAACATCCACAGAATTTGCATATTGGGTAGTACAGGAAATTTGGCAATAGCCCTAATGTTTGAATCACTATTTCAATAATTAGACATATATTAATAAAGCCAGCTGATTTCCTATGATTGTTTTTTATTGTTTCAGAATAATTTTGCTATTTACAACTGAATTGTTGTAATAGAGAGCTGAAGTAAGAGACATTTTATTCAACTTTAAACCAAAGAAGCAAGTTAAAGCAACTTGGTGTCTTGTTGCTATTTCTGCAAGAACAAAAGTTAATGGAAATTCATAGTGGTTGTTTCAGTGTATGCCATATAGAACCAGAACATGCCCCGATAAGCAAAAAGAAAAGGTGGTGGGGGACAGGGGAGGGGGGAAGGAATTTTAATCGTATGAAATTAAATAATAGTCCTTGGGTAAAATATATTCTGTGACATAAATGTTTAATGGTGAAAAAAATGGGCATTTAAAATAAATGTAGCTATTACTCCCTCTTCCTCAGGTATCTGCCGCCTGAATGTTTTGTTGTTGGAAAAGAGCCTCCAAAGATTTCAAATAAAGTGGATGTTTGGTCGGTAGGAGTTATCTTCTACCAGTGTCTTTATGGCAGAAAGGTAAGTAGAAGGACAACTAAGGTATTGCAAAAAATATTCAGTCACTTTAGTCTAAGCTTTAGGTGCATTCAGTTACAGCTCCTAAAATTAGGAGGAGTGGTGATACCTTTTCCATGTAACAAATTTTATTAAAAAGTATAAACTTCCATGAGCTACAGCTTTCTAAAGATCTTAACATCTGGTTTATGTGTTAAAGAACATATTCTATCATGTTGATATAACGTCAATTTTTGCAAATAGATTTTGTTAAAAATGTCTGTGCTTACATATTAAAAGTTTCTGAATTTAACAATTTGTATATTGCCATTAATACCAAGGATTCCCATAGTTCTAAGTAATACATATTATTATTAACACTTCCATGGTTAAAACTGTTAGATCTATATTGTATATAAAACATGGTTAACCAACAATATGAATATTTTGAAGACTTCAGTCATTTATTTTTATTCATGAAATGTAATACTTTTTTAAAAAATCTTGATTGGCTGTCTAACTCATAAAGGAATGTCAGATGAAATTCAGGAAAGGAGAGATAATATAAAGGAAAATGAAAGGATTTCTGAAAAAATACACTTGGAATTTGATTAATGATTACAGCTAGCAGTTTTGTTTCACACTTCAAATGCAATTCACTGTCAGTGAAGAAATTCAGGTAAAGCATTCTTCACAGATATTGGCCAACCTTTGCTTAGACACATCCAGCAAAGGAGAGCCACAATTTTTCTTGTTAATTGGTTCCACTATTGAACTACACTTAATATTAGGAGATGTTCCTACCATTCAGGTTTCTTACAACAACTTGACCATTATTCCATGCCTGGACAGTAGTAAATGGCCTTCTACGTGATCCTTTTCACTAGAGCAGAATCTCTTCTTGTTCATCTTTTCTCAAAGCTAGCTCCCTCATTTTCTTCTCCTAGAAATTTTTAGTTCTGTAGTCATCCTTGTATCCCTTTCTTGCACTTTTTCTTTTCCTCTGCAGCCTTTTGGTCACAACCAATCTCAGCAAGATATTCTGCAGGAAAACACAATCCTTAAAGCTACGGAAGTACAGTTTCCTCCTAAACCAGTGGTAACGCCAGAAGCAAAGGTAAAAAGAGTTATATTTCGTATAGGGGAATAGGATTAGTCTAGTTTTTAGGGATTTGTTTAATTCTCCTATTGGAGGAAAAGCACTATATTTTTGAGTCTATTGATCATTTGGATTGCTTATCATCTTTAAAACAGATAAAAGACCAGTGAAATAAGTGTAGGGAAGCTGAAATAAATGTTGAATAGCTGCCTTTCAATCAGATTTTTAGGAGGAATGCCTGTATCACAAATGAAAATTTGACCTGGAGAAATCCTACCTGGGGCAAATTTCATACAACATAGGAGGATTTCTCTATAACTTTAATTTGCTATAACACTTCATTAACATACAAATTTGATTTGTTTTTGATAGTGCTGCTAGTTTCTTCCCTTTACAAGGGGGAGAATACAAATTTTCATTTCTCGTGCCTATTTTCTCCTTGTCTTTCATTATCTTGTAGGCATTTATTAGGCGTTGCCTGGCATATAGGAAGGAAGATCGGATAGATGTCCAACAATTGGCATGTGACCCCTACTTGCTTCCTCACATCCGCAAGTCTGTATCAACAAGCAGTCCAGCTGGAGCTGCTGTCGCCTCAACTTCTGGATCTTCTAATAATAGCTCTTCAAACTGAGCAGGAACAATAGGCCAAAACATATATATAACTGGAACTGCAGAAGGAAACAGAGAGAGTCAGACATGTTTTGAGATGCAGCCTTGGGATTGGCAAGAAGTCCACAAAATGGCTCCAAGAAACCAGGATCAGGTTCTTTGTTTTTCTCTTGCATTCTTGTCCCATCCGTAGAGCAAGGCATCATTGATTCTCAGCAAGGATTATGGCAACTTAAGCTAAGTAGCCAAGGAAAAGAAGATTGGTTGGTTCTAGTGCTAAGCAGTTGCAAAGGCACTATCTGCTCTGGGCAGTGAAAGGAAAAAGATGGTTCCATGTACCGTGAACTTCCAAACACTACAGACCCAGAGTGCGGTTCCATGTTGCAGGGTGCACACACTTAGTGTGAAGAAATGTGGTTTTGGTGGCAGGGTAAAGAGGCTGGAGACAGTCCACCATCAATATTTAAAATATTTTTTTTCTTTTTTGTAAGACTACATCTCATTGGAGGGAGGGGGAAGAAACCACATAGGTCAATGGTATGAGGTTACACTGAAGGTTGGCATAGGATTTTTGCACTCTGTACAAGAGAATGCAGTGTCCTGCCTATTGACAGCACCAGCATTAGCATGTTATCCCAAATAATTTCATCTTTAGTAACAAATTTGTTTTTTGGATACAAGATGAATTAAATAGCAAGTCAGTGTGGCAGCAATTTTTCCTTAGAGTGACTTCATAATCTATGAGAAAGGAATGCAATGCAGAGTTTACTTAACAACTGAGCTTAGATTTCTCTCCCCTCTCAGCATCCTAAGAAAGTTACTATTTTGTCAGGAATTATGACAGTTGTCAGTTCTCCCTTTTGAATAAATGTAGAATTTCTTATCTTCTTTTTTCTTTACCTACCTAATTCTTCGATCCATTCATTGATATTTCCTTTAGAAAACTGTGCTCTCTTTAACATGCATACAAATGCTGGCTCTAGCAAATCCTTTAGGCAAAGTTCTTATCCTTCCTAATCTTTCATATTAGCTTTCTGCATTGTTTTGGATGCATTTGCTGCATTTACATCTTGAAGGAAGTGTATGTAGAAGAGACAGACTTTTCTAATCTTCTGTCTTGTGTTTAATTTTCTTCTCGGTTAAGAAGTGTTTTTTTAATATTCTTTACTTTTTCATCTTCTAAAAAAAAACCTTAAAAACCAAAGAAGAATCCAGTTGCTTGAAACTTGTGGCAAAACGCTACTCCTGCTAATAGCTGAAAGGATGTTTACTGCAAGTATCCTGGCAGAGACCTCAGTTCTTCACTTACAGCTGATGATTCTCAGTCTCCCTTAATTTCTTATAGGTAATAATACAAACAGAAGCAGTCAGGGGCCAAATATTTTGAAAGTCAAGAGAATTAGGAGAGAGCAAAATGTGGGCATAAGGGCTTTGTATGTAAACTAATAGGATATCCTCTGGCTACTTTTGCAGATCAGGTGACAAGACCTGATTGTTAAGTCTATTTGGGGCCTGACCCTTCTGAAGCAGCACAGTGCATGCACCATTCGATCAGAAGATGATTCTCATACTTAAGTGGAATTAAATGAGCCTGTAAAAAGAGTAAGGAAACGCAATATGTCACTGTCACAACTGAAGATACCATAAGAAAGCTCATAGTGGTCATCTTTAAAATAATCTCCTCCAAATAGATGACTACCTTTAGAATGGGAGCTTCTCATCAGTATGATATGTTGTCAAAGCTTTGAAGGACCGTGTCTTCCTTTTTTCTTTCACTCTCAATCATATTTTTTGCTTCTTTTCCTAAACAAACAACTGATATTTAAGCATCTTTTACTAGAGATAAAATGTAAGCAGTTTCCAGGATTATCTAGATTTCTAGTGAATCACATCCATTGCACCTATTTCTCCCAATGAAGTTGTTAATTACCTCTGAAAACATATGAAAATAATATGTCTTTTTTGTTTTGTTTTGTTTTTCCCTTCTCCCAGTTTTCAATTTACTTTCTTGTCTTAAAATAAGCCAACTCACATGTCTGTTTCTTTCAGGGTTCATATGTGCCATGGTTACTCGTAGCTCTTTCACCTAAATGCAGCTCATATTAACTGTCAAAATACATAGGCAGAAATGACTGCTGCCATAACAAGATATGGCTGCTTTCAGCTTGTTTGGACAATAATGGTTAGCCCGTTATCTCATCTATTTTGGGATAGGGTTTGCTTTATTTTTCCATAGCTGAATGCAAAATATGAAAGCTTGTCCATGTCAGTGCTCAGGTCTAACATTGTAGATTTTTGCTCTCCATATGTCTTACTTGGAAAGATAGATAGAAATCTGCATTTTATATATCCTTTAGTTGATTCTTGATCATTAGTAGAAATCTTATCCCAAATAAACCTTACAGTACTTAATTTTGTTTTTAAAAGAATCTCAATCAATAACGTTTAAAATCGCAAAATGACTCTCCCCTCCTCCTCCTCCGCTCACCCATTAAATAATAGCTGTCTGATATATTGATCTTCATTCATTGTACCTGAGCAGAAGCTTCTACCCTTTTCATGAGTTCATCACTAAACCAGGCTAAATCACTCTGGAAGAGAAATACAGACTGAGTTTTTCATTTCTTTAAGCGGTTGCTGAACTGTTTTATTTTGGGTATCCAAGCCTTTTTGTTGCCACACTGTTCATTTAACTGAAAGGGAAAAAGAAAGGTGTATGGATTTGTAACTTGAAACTAGGCCAGACTGTTTTGGCTTTGCCCTACAGACAAAAATATGGATATTAAACATGTTTTCAAAAATGCAATCTTTTCACTTGCCTGGTTTTATATTTAGGCTGTGTTATTGTTATGAGAGGCATGAAAATCACAAGCTCTATAAAAGACATTGGTCCTGATGAAACAATATAAGCAAATAGTTTGTTGGAGTCCACAAGAATTTGAAAAAGATGTGGTTTTCCTTCTCTAATAGGAAGATCTGATAGATTGTAAGTCAGTTGTAAAAATGAATAAAGCATTGTGGGCAGAAATAAAGTACTACCTTCCCTTAAATATAAATAATCATGTAAATGGTTCTTCAAATGCCAAGATTTTTTAATTGGAGGACAAGTCCATTATGCTGGGAAAATCTTCATGATTGTTTGCCTTAAAAGATCTTATATCAGAAATGCCTAATGAAATTTTAGAACTTTCTCCAGATAGTTATTTGGACAAGACTTCTGTCCCCAATATAATATAGGCCACTCATAATTCCTGAAGGCAGCAACATCTTGTATTCTGAGCTAAGAACCATTTCTACTAATTTTACATTTTGCTGTAGTTTTTCCCAATAATAGTAAGATTGTTCTCAGGATTGAGCTCTTTATTTGAAATAAAATTTCCCCATCCATTAGTACAGAAATATAGTGATAAGAGCCCTACAATAGACTAGGCATGACTGCCTAAAGTTGTGCATACTTCAAGAATTATTGTATTCAGAAACTGCTTTGGATCTCACCTAAACACAGCTACGCATTTCTATTAATTAAAAGTGTCTTCTGTTTTTCACATTTGCATCTGAGTGATGCCACTCTTTAAGGAAGGTAATGATTCTGTTGATTTTGTTTTAAAGCACATTTTTTCACCCTTATGTATGCAAAAACCTAAAAAATCAGGCTCCTTTAGTGAATTGCAGAGAAGTGTTATCCTCATGTAACATTTGAAATAATTTCAACTCATTTTGAAACTTACAAAATCCTTATAATATGAGATTCCAGCCTGTGATAAATTACTGACATTATCATTTCCAAAAATATATCATACTGGAAGTAATTCATTATATCTTCTTGCAGACAGAACATTGTTTTACTTTTTTTCCCTAAAATATTTTACTTTTTTTTCCCTTAAGAAAAGGAAGGCAAATTTTCAAACAAGGTAAAAATCTAAATCAGGAACAACCTATAAATAAATTTATATCTGTAACCTTCAACTGGGTGAAAACATAGTCAAACTTAGAAAATGATGGAACCATTACTCCTGAGGGAATGAAATTTGGGGAAGTTGTGGCTATGTCAGAGCTGCAGGGCTGCTGCTGAAATCATGTGATTCACATTTTCAAAATTGCATTATATTTTCTAAGCCACTTGTGCAATCCCTCAATTCTCCTCTTCTCAGAAGTAGCCACAACCTGCCTGGCTGGAAAGAGGTAGAGAAGGAAAAGGAAAGGAAAAGGAGGGAGGGAGGGAGGAAGGAAAGAAGAATGGAAGAAAGGAAAAAAAGATTTATAATGCTCACTGCCAGATTCCCACAAGATAATTCAGTGGAGAAGCAAGCCTATAGGAAGTCCAAAGTAGGTCTCACTCCCACTGATTTTTTGCCCTCCACTGATAATCCTGTTTAAGCAAACATCTGAAATGATAACGTGTGATCCTTATTTGCAACAAGAGGAGATTAGCTTGACATCTTCCCATAAGTAAAGTGGGACACTTGCAGGGAAAAAGTCAGTGGAGATCATGTTGCAGCTGATGGTGGAAGTGTGTCAATACCTTTAGACGTGCAACTTCCTTCCTAGGAAACTTGCAGGAAAGGTTGCAGGTTGCAACTGTACTACACAAATATACACAACAAATGCTTCAAAATGCAAGAAGGATCCCTTTTCATGTATCCCATGTAAATCTATATAACCTTAAGTTTGGGGAAAGTTTCCCAGGCCCCCAACCGCCACATTAAAAACTGCAATTATAAGCCTTCTCTAAAGCTGGCCACACTTAGCCCAGGGGAGCTAAATAATGATGGTCCATCTATTTCTGGAAAAAATTAGAAGATTGTCTTGCAGCTTTAAACAAATATAGCTGATAAAGTGTATGGGATCCATTTCAATCTGGCTTTTGGCTACAGCATTGCAACAAGGTGAGGACTGCAAGTACATCTGGGGGAATCTATTAGGAATTATTATTGAGAAGGCCTATCATATCACAGCTGCCTTACAAACTTCATGAAAGATATGAACTTAGGGCAGGCATCCTGATCAAGGTTTAATGCTTGCAAACTGCTGTCTAAAATATGCCAGTGCTGCATAATAAAGCTCTGTAACCAATACAAGAGTATAAGTCTACTAATTATCCTGGACCTTTTGGCAATTTTCAGTACATGTCACTTTCTGGATTACATGATACAATATTATATAGTGGTGTCACGGAGGGGGGGGGGGATACCATTCCCCAGTAGTTCCAATCCTTTGTACCCAAAACTGATGCGGGGGGGGATTATTATTGATCAATATTTACTCAGTTGATCCACTTATTCAGAATCTACATCAGGGCTCCCCAACCTTTTTGGTTCTGTGGACCGATTGCTTCAGCAGGTGGGGGGGGGGTTAATAATTTTACATGCGCAACATAAATCCCGTGCATATGCTTCACATGCTCGCTCAGTGCTTCAGTGGCCCAGTTCCCAATGGGGTCCTGGAGTTGGGAACCCCTGATCTATATGAAAATGCTTGGGGGAGATCATGCCAGAGGTTTGAAATGGGGTGCCAACATACTGATGATACTTGGTTCCATTCCTCCTTTTTTCTCTTTCCTCCTTTTCAAATTTGCTAAGTATGATAATAAGTATAATCTTTATTGTCATTGTACTTAAATACAACGAAATTGGTTGTGAGTAAAAGTTTAAAAAGAGGGAGAGAAGACAAAGGTGCAAATAAGTATGAAATTACAGTTATTGACTAATGTTTAGTCAGTTTTGAACCAGATTCTATTTCTGAAAGAGCAAGTCCACTCTCTCAGAGTGCTCCTTAATCTTCAGCTGACACAGAATTCTTAGATGGCAGCTGCAACAAGGAGTATTTTCACACAATTAAAGCTAGTATGCCAAATATGAAACTTTCAAAACTAGTGAAGATTTGGTAAAGGTCATCCATTCCCTTAGTTCCATTCTACATTGGCTATTGGAACATGTTGAATGTAAGGCTATCCTTGAAAAGTGCCCAAAAATTCCAATTGGTGCAAAATACAGCAGGTAAGCTTAATAACCAGAAAAAAACATGGATCACATTATGCCTTGGATTGCATTGGTTCTTAGTTGCTTTCTAAGCATAATTTAGTTTGGGACCTGATTATCTGAAGAATTGTTTTTTGTATTAGGTACCTCTGTCTAATTGTCAGGATTTCCCTGAGAATACCTTTTGATAATCTTCCCCATGTCACTATAAGAGGCTCTAGTGAAGAGGACTTTTTGCATTGCCCTAACATAATGAAATGTAGTTCCTTAGCTGTATTTAGACTTCTCTCAGTATTTAATTTTCCTGTGCCGGTGTTTAATACATGATGTTAGCATTAATTTATGTTTTTAATCTTTCACTATGCTCTTTATTTATCCACCTTCAATGGCTAAAACAGGAATTACAACAATTGCATGAGGCAAATGTATTGCTAATTCTTCAAACCATCATCTCACTGAAAAAGAAAGATGAAGCTGTGTCTCATCATCACACTCTGCTAATCGATAACACTTCAGAATGGTTGGATCCCATATGTGAGTGATGAGAAGACTAAGTGCTTAGGTATATAAATCTTGATACTTAATTTTCTTCCCCTTTCTTCTTAAAGACAGCTCTTGATAGTCATGAATAGTTTCTTGAATATTGCCCTATGTCTGTGATGGTGAACCTATTTAGAGCCATAACTTAGGGCACACGAGGCATTGCCCTATGTCAGCTCCAGCGTGTATGCACGTGCTGTCCAGCTGTTTTGGGGGCTTCTGGGGGGCAGGGGGACTGTTTCTCCCCTCCCCAGGCTCCAGGAAAGGCATTTAATTACAGGTTTGGGCATACATGCACACGCAATAGCGTGCATGTATACGCTTTTGGCACCCGAGAAAAAAAAAGATTCGCCATCACTGTCCTATGTCCTTGTATTCAGATATACCCTGATTTTTGACAAGGTCTGCACCATGCCTTGCTATTTGAAGTGGCTACTAACCTATTTTCTAAATTAAATCCCTTCTTTGCAATAAAGATTTAGGCTGATAAGTCTGTCAACTGTCAAAGAGAGCTATCCAGGTTACTCATGTTTCCTCTGAATGGTGTTAAGAATAAAGAAAAATTCCCAGTGTCTATTCTTCCAGTTAAATCAAGAACAAGGCTTCTAGACTAATTAACACAAGTACTGGTTTTGCAAAAACTTCCAAGGTTGTATCTCTAAAGAGAAACGTTTTAAATCCATAAGCACTGATCTAAAGACAAACTAAATAAGTATATTTAGTTAGAATCTGAAAAGTTTATAATTCAACCTTTAAAACATGTAGATGACCAAGAGTTGAACTAAAATAGAAACTAAATTTAAATTGGTTAAATTAAATTGAATTTTTATTTAATTTAGCTTTAGTTCTTTTTCTGATTAGAAATTATACTTTGATTTTTAAAGAAAGTTTATTCTCCGTGGGATGCAGGAAGCATACAGGTAGTCCTCAGCTTATGAACAACTGAGCCCAAAATGTATGTTATTAAGTGAGACATTTGTTAAATGAATTTGCCCATTTTACGACCTTTCTTGCCACAGTTGTTAAGTAAATCATTGCAGTTGTTAAGTTAGTAACCTGATTGTTAAGTGAATCTGGCTTCCCCATTGGCTTTGTTTGTCAGAAGGTTGCAAAAATTGATCACATGACTCCATCATAAATATGAACCAGCTGCTAAGCATCTCAATTTTGATCACACGACCATGAGGATGCTACAATGGTCGTAAGTGTGAATAAGTCATAAGTCACTTTTTTTCAGTGCCATTGTAACTTTGAATAGTTAATAACGAACTGCTGTAAGTCGAGGACTACCTGTATTTGGTGATAAGTGATGAAAATGATGATTTTTTTTTGCCAAAAATTGTCCTGCTCAATATGAAGTTTTGCCAAGTTTTTCCACTAAATTTTAGCATGCAGTTTAGAGGCTGGGGAAAAAATGATTCAATTTTCCTTTGGAGAAGCAATAAAAACTAGATTGATAACTCTTAAAAAGCGAAATTATTTCTGATATTAATAGAGAATAAAAATTATCATTGAAATAAATACTCTAACTTGGTGTTGTTAGTGCTTTTTCTAAGTTCTATTTGCATTCAAAAAGCAGCTATTTATAGTAGCATATTACAATGCAGGTGATCAACTAAATGCTACTGGATCTCTTCATAGCCCTGGTATGCATATTGGATTACATCCAAATTAAGGCATACTTTAGTCTTTCAGAAATGAATAGGTCTTAGATTAGTCATTGCTATTTTCTCCATAAACATCGATGAAACTAAAGCAATATTCTTTAGTACAGTTGTAAAAATCCATCAATAAAGCCTTCAAAACAGGAACCAAACACAAAATTTGAATCACAGAAAATGTAATCTTTTAACACAAATCCCAGCCAATATTCTTCCAAACTATGAATGCTCGTGATACAGTTGTATCATACCTCTTGTCTGAGTTTGTGGCAAGTTATTGAATGTATTTTTCTCCAGCAGGAATCAGTTAAGAAGCTTGAATATATTCCAAGTCAGCATAGGATATTAATTCAAGGACAAGGAAAAGGAAACCTGGGATGCTCAAACAATATTTCTTTATACAATGGATTGATAGAGTTTTATTCAATGTATATGGCTGCAAGTGACTCTTGGAAACTAACAACAACAATAATAATTCTATTTTTGTAACCTCCCCCCCCCCCACATACACACATACAACAAATAAACAGACAATTGGCAAGTGAGATTAAAAAACAATAAAAATTTAACAATTAACGTAAATAATTAAAATGGCTAATAAACCACCTATTTCTAAAATGCATACTGGCCATGTAACTATGGTGTCATAGATTGAAGAAGAATGAACAAATTACTCAAGGGACTCCTTGTGGTTGCCACTATTTGTTTTGAGCCAATCCTGTTTACATCCAGCAAGGTGTAATATGGATTTCAGCAATGTTGCATATTTGAGCTGCATGGAGAATGAAAGCAAATGAGAGGGGGAAAGTTCTTTGTTATTCAATGAGTTGCATGAATGGAAATATGCTTCCCTGGTGTTATCTACATCTTATTCTCTTACTTCTTATATCTATTGTACCCAAATTGCAAAAATTGAAAATACAATCTTCTTGATGGTAGCCAAAAGAGCTTCCCGAATATTTTTGCTGCCATCTAATGGTCATCTGGATTTTTGCAGTCCTGATTTGATATACCTGCTTTCTAGGTTTCATCTTCTCGCAGCTTTGCACACAAAAGATGTTGGAAGCTATCTAAGAGGAAGATGACTTGGAGTCTGACTACAGTACAGAATTCAGTCCTCAAGATTTGATGTCAAAATAACAAAGCAGAAGGCAAAGAAATATCCATGTGATCGAAATAGGACTAGAAATCAAGAGACTCTTAAGTCCTAGTCCTGGTTGGATGACTTTGGACCAGTCACGTTCTCAGTCCAACCTATCTCTTGTGGTTGATATTGTGGGGAATATTGGAAGAGGAAGAAGTTTTGGATATGTTTGTTGCCTTGAGTTAGTTATAAAAATAATAAAAGTGTGCTTTTTATAAATCTCAAAAATAAAATCACTAAATTGTGCTGACAAAGTTTGTGTTGCATCTTTTCAATAAGTGAGCTCATTCACTGTTTCTCTGATATTTTTGAACTTCAGTTTAATTTCTATGCCAGTTGATTGGGAAGCAAATAAATTGATGGGCTATTTTTCTTATGAACAAAAGAAATGGGGGGGGGTGTTTGTTTTGTGAAGAAGCATTCAACTTGCTGCCCCTCTCTGCAGTATAAAGTACAATTTAGGAAGATCTTTAAGTTTGTTTCTGTGAAAAGAATGTCCTGAAAGCTAACCTATTTAAACATAGAAAAATAGATATGGAAATTTTAAGTCAGATGATGAGTAGTATATGATTTGAAATGAGGAATGAATGTTGAAAGAAAGAAAAAAACATGGCTATGCATCTGAGCATGCCTTTATTTTGCTATAAGGAATTGAGTGATATATGTCAGAGAAAGTAATTTGAATGCAATGGGAATTGTTAATTGAATGCAGGCATCAATGTGTAACCTTTAGACTAGAGATTCTAATCGGCATAGAATAGTATGAGCACATTTGGAGTAAAATTAGACTTAGTATGACTTATAGCATATTGACCAAAATATGCCAAAACTAACTATTAGTACACAGGTTTGCATGTGGCTCAGCTATAACTAAGGCTGGTAGTTGAAAATGTCAAAACAATTGCTGCACAGAACATGCTTCTGTGTACTTCATTACATGAGAGTTGAGCATGTGCATAAAAGAAGTTGAAAGCAGTAGGAATGGAGCATTGCACTTAGATGTTACAGTATATGATAAAACAAGAAGGGGCAGTATCAAGAAAGAATGCGGACTGAATATAAATATGAATGAGCACCATTAAAAAGAAATATAGCAGAATGATTTAGTCTGATTCACTGAATGAGGGTGAATCAGAATACACATATATGAAAGAAGAGTGAATGAATTGAGGGAAACAGGAATACCAAGAAAGTTGCAATTGTCAACTGATGAGATGTAAAAAAGACAAAGACAAAGAGGTAATGTGTATAGCAGTTTATAAATATATTGGAAGGAAGGATGATGTGTAAGGCTAGAAAAATATGGAGAGGTATAGAATTAAGGTAAACTATTTTAGCTGTTTTCTATAGCAATATCACTTAGACATATACCGCTTCATAGTGCAGCTCTCTCTAAGCATTTTATAGAGTCAGCATATTACACCCAACAATCTTTTACTGACCTCGGAAAAATGGAAGGATGAGTCAACCTTGAGCTGGTGGGAATCGAATTACCAAACTGCTAGCAGCAGAAGTAGCCTGCAGTACTGCATTCTAACCACTGCGCCACCACAGCTCGTTTCCTTTTTTTCGTTTCCTTTTCTCCTGCCTTTGTCTTACTGGGTTTTTTTTTTTACTCTCTTTTCCATTGTCTGCATAACATTCCTATCCCAAAGATAAACAGTATATATGTATATATAGTTTGTATGTGGTATGTATTGTATGTATAGTTTGTATGTGATAACCTCTTCAACCTGTAATGTGATAAGGAGCATGACAACTGTCATTTTTAAATTAACATTACAAATTTAAAGCAATAGTATTTATACTTTATTTTTACTTCATTCTGTAATTGAATATTTTGTTTTTCCTCAGACAAAGTTTTAAACTGAAGCTGGGAGACCCAATTCATTTTCCCCCTTTATAATTAAGTTTACTCAGTGATTTGGAGACAGTATCCCTCAGCTTAATGTACCTTTTTGTATCTTTTTAATGTATACTTTGATAAAGTGGGAGCTGCTGGAATTTGTGAAAATATTTGTGGAATACAGTATTTCAATTTTATTACTCTCTTGATATAGTATACTTTCTTTTCGTCTCTAATCCATGTGCAGGTCTTTCTATCTTGTCTTGTAAAGCTGAGCATCTATCTTTCCATGACTCTTTGTGCCACTCGTAGCTTTTGTATTGATGGTGGAGGTTAGTGCCCATGTTTCACTGGTATATGTTAGAACAGGTAGCATATACCCATCAAAAACTTTTGTCTTCAGGCATAAGGGGAGGTTGTTCTTAAAAAGTATGCTTAGCTTGCCAAATGGAAATGGAAGTGGGCTGGCCACATAGCAAGAATACGTGATGGCAGGTGGACCAAGGCAGTCATAGAATGGATCCCATGATTAAAAAAAAGTCCACAAAAGCAAGATGGATCAATTACATCAGCAAGTATTGCACGCCCAGTTGGCAAAACCAAGCTCAGGACCATATTGGTTGGGAAACATGTGGAAGAGGCCTTCATTCTACAGTGGACAGAATGACTAAAATGAAGAGGAGGAGGAGGAGTGGCAGAGCAATTTAGGAAGAAAGAAGCCCAGCTAAGAGGATGAGAAATAGGATATGACTTTGGAAATTCAGTAATATAACAGCTGTACAGAACTGTAGCTGTCAAAGCAGTGAATGTATATACTGTAAGCAGGGTTATCGTATCTTGGAGCTTCAGGACTTTAAACATTTTCCTGTATCAGCAATAGCATATGAAAAGTCTTCAATTTATGATAATTCATTTAGCATCCATTTGAAATTACAACAGGACTGAAAAAAAAACATATGACCAGTCCTTACAACTTACAAATGACATAGTGCCCCAATGCCACATGATCATGATTCTGATTTAGCAACTGGCATGTATTTATAATAGTTGCAGTGTCCCAAGGGATAAGTGATTGCCATTTACAATCTTTCGAGGGAGCTTTTGACAAGCAAAGTCATGAGAAAATTCAGATTCATTTAATTACCACATGATTCACTAGAGTGGCAAGAAAGTTATAAAGTCAGGTGTCACCTGATGACACACTTAATCACTTCGGTTAACAATGTTTTCCGGTCGCAGTTGTGATTCTTAGTTGAGGACTGACTGCAGTGATCTTTTTCCAGGTATGATTCAGAAAGTTCAAGACGACAGTTGAGAATAACAACATGCTACTACTTCATCCTGATCATTAATGTCCAGCAGAAACAGAATATAATCTTCTGTGTAAAAAAATTTAAGTGCAATTGTCAGAATCTCTGGTAAGTTTGGGAAACACGACAATTTTTTTTGAAAGGTTTGTTTCCTGAAACAAAACCAGTTTAACCAGTTTAATGTATTTAGCACTCTGTAATTGCCAAAAAAAATTCTCAAAAACATCCTTGAATGTTTCCAGGTGATTTTCTCTGCCCCACTAACAGATCTTCAGACTGCTTGCTATTGATGACGTATGTGATCTATGGATCAACAAAAATGCCTTCCTTAATCTTGGCATCCATGATTCTTGGAAACCTGTCTCAAATAAGAAACTTCCCCGTTTATTGCTTTTACAAAAAAAAAAAATCATTATTTTGAGTTTTATGTGAAGCAGAAACAAAAATATTTTTGTTGAGTCAACAAGTGGTTCATATGCAACATTTTTCTGCCTGGAACTATATTTTTTCACAGTGGCCATTTCTTTTTAATGTGACTCTTATATAGCAATCCCATTCTCATGTGTAACAATAGTACTTGGTATGTCTCAGCTGCATTCCAAGCAGAACCACTACTTTTAGATTTCCACAGACGTACCAGTTGTATTTGATGTACTGGATGTGCTTCAACAACAGTTCCATTTTTTCATGTTTCTTTCATGTGTGCAGCATAGCCAATGTAGCTTTACAATATAGTAACACCAGCTAATCTGGTTGTGATTCCTATCTGATTTACTTAGCAAGGGTGACACAAATGCACCTTCCCTGGTGCTACCCCCCGCTGTGGGGAGGCGGAACCGGAAAATACTAGATGGTTCCGCCCCAGGCGCCTGATGGAACCAGATAGGTTCCAGATGGAGCTTGGGCCACCTCCTGTAGCCCTGATCCACCCCCGGGTAGAGGACCTGGTGGTTGCGTGGAATAATGCGACTACCGGGGCCTTGAACCGGATGGCGCCTTTGCGGCCTCTCCGCCGGCAACAATCCACCCTGGCCCCTTGGTTTACCGAGGAGCTAAGGGTGATGAAGCGCCGCAAGAGATGCCTAGAGAGTCGTTGGAGATCCTCCCATTCCGAATTTGACCGAACACAGGTACGAACCCATTTAAGGACGTACCTTGTGGCATTGAGAGCGGCCAAACGTCAATATTGTGCCGCTCTCATTGCATCCGCAGAGAACCGCCCTGCCGCCCTGTTTCGGGTGTCCCGCTCCCTCCTGTTTCAGAGGCCGAGGGAGGCCCCTTTACAGGGTAGGGCAGAGGAATTTGGGAAATATCTGCAGGATAAAATCGCTCAAATCCGGAAGGATTGGGTCCCCTTCAGTGGTCTAGTGGAGACGTCCGCGGCGAGTCTTGAGAGACCAGTCTGGGAGGAGTTTGACTTGGTTGCCATCGAGGATTTGGACAGAATGCGTGGACGACTGCGACCTACCACATGTTTACTGGACCCGTGCCCCTCCTGGCTTGTACTGGCATCCTGGGAGGTTACACGTGACTGGCTCCTGGGCCTAGTGAATGCTTCGTTGGGGGAGGGGTCTCTTCCGGCCGCCTTGAAAGAGGCGGTGGTGAGACCCTTGCTCAAGAAGCCTTCCCTGGACCCTACGGAGCTGGCCAATTACCGTCCTGTCTCCAACCTTCCCTTTTTGGCGAAGGTTGTAGAGAGTGTGGTGGCGTATCAGTTTCCACGACATCTGGAGGAAAATGATTATCTAGACCCGCGCCAGTCCGGCTTTCGCCCCGGGCACAGCACAGAGACGGCCTTGGTCGCGTTGGTGGATGATCTCTGGAGGGCCAGAGATAGGGGTTGTTCCTCTATCCTGGTCCTATTAGACCTCTCGGCGGCTTTTGATACCATCGACCATGGTATCCTGTTGCACCGACTGGAGGGGTTGGGGGTTCGGGGCACCGTTCTGCGGTGGTTCGGCTCCTACCTTTCCGGCCGGATGCAACGTGTGTTGGCAGGGGAGCAGAGGTCGACCCTAAGCCCCCTTACTTGTGGGGTGCCACAGGGGTCGGTCCTCTCGCCATTCCTGTTCAACACATATATGAAGCCGCTGGGTGAGATCATTCGTGGTTTCGGGGTGGGATATCATCTGTACGCTGATGATACTCAGCTGTACATTTCCACCCCGAACCACCCCAACGAGGCCGTCGAAGTGATGTCCCGGTGTGTGGAAGCCGTATGGGTCTGGATGGATGACAACCGACTCAAGCTCAACCCCTCCAAGACGGAGTGGCTGTGGGTTCCGGCCCCCCGGTTCAACCAGTTAACTCCATCTCTGGCCATCGGGGGCGTACAACTGGCCCCCGTGGAGCGGGCGCGCAATTTGGGCGTCCTCCTGGATGCCCGGCTGTCCATGGATGATCATGTGACAGCCGTGGCAAGGGGGGCGTTCCACCAGGTTCGCCTGGTGCGCCAATTGCGCCCCCTATTGGACCGGGATGCCTTACGCACAGTCACTCATGCGCTGGTGACGTCTCGCCTCGACTACTGCAATGCTCTCTACATGGGGCTTCCCTTGAGATGCACCCGGAGACTACGGTTGGTCCAGAATGCAGCCGCGCGGGTGATTATGGGGAGTACAAGGTACTCCCATGTGACACCTCTCCTGCGCGAGCTGCACTGGCTTCCTGTGGTCTATCGGGTGCGTTTCAAGGTTTTGATAACGATCTTCAAAGCGCTCCATGGCACAGGACCTAGCTACTTGCGGGATCGTATCCTGCCCCATACATCCCTGCGACCAATTCGCTCACAGAGAGGGACTTCTCCAGGTGCCGTCCACCAGACAGTGTCGGGGGGCGGCGCCTAGGAGCAGAGCCTTCTCTGTGGCGGGCCCAGCCCTGTGGAACGACCTCCCCCCGGATATCAGGACTACCTCCGACCTCCGCTCCTTCCGTGTAAAGCTTAAGACCCACCTTTTCCAAGTAGCTGGCCTGGCTCAACCATAGTTCGATCATATCGCTCCTGACGGGTTTTTAACTTAGTAATTTTAATTTTATCTCCACTTATCTATCTACCTCCTCCATGTATACGTCTGCATTTATGTGTATGTATTGTCTATATTTGTATTCTATGTGTTTTTGTTGTACGCCGCCCCGAGTCCTTCGGGAGAGGGTGCGGCTAATCAAATAAAATTTTATTATTATTATTTATTATTATTAAAATTACATGGCACCCATCTCCGGAAGATAACTCTGGTCAGCTTACAGTTCATAAAAAGAAAAATAGAAAAGCAATTAAAAAGTTTTAAACTATGCAAATTAAAAGTATTATTTGCAAATTATATTATTAGACATTATTACTTGTTAATCCATCTGCAAACGTTTAAACATTTTATTAGTCTGGAGATAGTTATTCCTACTGTTTTGATATTTCTACACACATTTGGGTTAATAATCGCTATGGCATGGTAAAAGAATTAAAATAATATTGTTGGATTAAAATTTTGATTAAAAAGTTTAATTTAAATAACCTCTTTGTGTGTTTAGGCGCATATCGTGCTTATAATCATGCTTTAAATGTTGGGAAATGGAGTTTAACTGGTACATATTTATTTAGAGGTTCACATTTATGATGGGAAAATATTTATAAATCCGCAACCTGTGTTTTTATGTCTACATTTCAGTGTTACTTTAAACTGAGAGTGGTAGGCATGCGAGACTCCAACGTTGGTGAACGACAACTTCTAGCAACCCAAGGTGTGTGTGGGAGGTGTCCAGCAATAGGGGGCAGCTTCCTCCAACCTGTTTATCCCCGCACCCCTACACTTCATAGAGGCACCTCCTGGTCATCCGTTTGCTCTGGCAACGAGGGAATAACGAGCGAACAGCAGCAACCAACAGCCCCTTCACTAACTTTTCTGAAGGCAGACGAGGGGAGGCCGTTCTCGGCAAAGGAGCGTCTCCCTCGCCCTTCAACCAGGAAAAAGGTAACTGCCTCCATTCCCTAGTAGAAACCGACGCCCTGACAGTTGCTGCTAACGAGGAAGACAAGCCAGAAGCCCAAAGCGCTCCCCCCGCCCCTCCACTTCCTCCCCAAGGGAAGGTGGGGACAAGAGCACCTCTAACCATAGAGGTATCGACCTCCAGAGGGGCCTTGCAGGACTTCCTTTAAAAACAAATGCAGTCACTCGTTTTCACTTCCGGTGTGCGCGAGGAGGAGGACGCATTGCTCGGTAGTTTGCACCAAAGAGACTTGAGCGGTTGTTGTTTTTTAAAATACTTCTCTCCCCCTCCCCGGCTCCCGGGCTGGGCGAGCTTGTGCCGCTGCGCCTACTGCGTGGGTGGGGATCTCGCTGGAAGAGGTCCGAGCACCTTATTTGGGCAGTCTTCAGGCACTTTTAGATGACCTGGTAATCTTTTCGTTTCAGTAGGTATTGGCCGGCCCTCCGAATGGCCCTCAACAAATCTATGCACGAGAGGAATAGGTACAAGAACAAACCTCCCGACTTCGCTTTTCTGGCATCCAAGTATCCAGAATTTAAGCAGCACGTGCAAATTAACTTGTCCGGAAGAGTGAGGTAGGTCAGCATGTACATCCGCTTATCTTTCGTCTTTATATAATACCTGTCGCTGAAGACAGAGTTTCACCGAATGAGAAAAGGTTTTCCTCTTAAGAAAGGGGTGTCCAAGCTTGGGAACTTGAAGACTTGTGGACTTCAACTCCCAAAATTCCCCAGCCAGCCATGTTTGGACATCCCTGTCTTCAGAGGATTCACAGGACCAATATAAAGGAATATTTGTAGCACAGGGTTGAAATGAAATGCCCTTGGTGCTCTCTGAGCATGGCTGTTTTCTTGTAGATGTTTCATTATCCAAACTAGGTAACATATTTAGTGCTAGACTGATGGGGATAGAACTCATAATCTAAAATCTCACTCCTGAGAGGGGGAAGTAGAAAGAGAGAGAGAGAAATATATCTCCAGTTGTTCAGTTTAAAATATTGCATATATGTAGTTTTTAACTGATAATTACCCATAATAAAAACGAATCACAATCTTACTTTTGATAGTATTCACAGGCTGATAGAATGTATGTGGGACTTTACTACCACTTTTTTCACATAGTGTGCACGTATTTGTCTGTTAAATAGGAAATAGTAGCCAGATTTACATATTGAAATGGCTAATTAAAATGATTTGCCCTAAACATCTTATGAATCCAAATGGGGTCTGACAGGGGCTTGTTTTTTTTCCTTAGCTATCTTGTGGGCAGTTCAAATGAGTGCAGGGTTGAACACTTTTAAGTTCTACTTACGGGCTAGAACCTATACATGGCTTATTCAGGGAACAAAGAAAGCTACCAATGGTTTTAATCCCTCTCTTTGAGAAGTAATGATGCCAACAATTCTGAAACAGACCATGATCACCTCACCACCTAAGGGGTTCATCCTGGATCAATCTATATTTGACATCCTCCCTAGATTCATTTATACTAGATAAATACTGTTTTTATCTTTGATCTTTCATTTTGAAAATGTGATTGGAATACAACAGCAGATCTTTCGGGATATAGCAAATTATTTAAACCCCATTTTTGTCAGTTGTTTACTCATTCCACAGTTCTCTCTACCTGTTTCTTGTATCTTCTAGTGTAAATTTCAAGGATCCACAAGCAGTGAGAGCCTTGACGTGTACGTTGCTGAAAGAAGATTTTGGACTTCAGATTGATATACCATTAGAAAGGCTTATTCCAACTGTTCCCTTGAGACTTAACTATATCCACTGGGTTGAAGATCTGATTGCTCAGCAAGATACTGCTACTAAAGGTTCTATTACATGGGGAATAGACATAGGTATGTGGTAGACTACATTGATGTGATCATGCAGTCACCAGGAATTAGGTTAAACTCAAAGGAAGCTACTTTTTAAACTTGCTGTTTACGTTCTAAGGAGTAGCAAAAAAGATCCTCTTTGCCATGCAGAATTCATTTAGTAAAGGTTTACTTGATGCAATCGACTAATAGAGTGATTACCATGGAAAGACTTGAAAGTTAGTACGTTTTTCCTATTTATCACTTTTAATCAATCAAATTTCCCCTTCTTGAATGTGATACAGGTACTGGTGCATCCTGTATTTACCCATTACTGGGTGCAACTTTGAATGGATGGTATTTTATTGCAACAGAAGTGGATGATGTGTGTTTCAGCTATGCCAAGAAAAATGTAGAGCAAAATAACTTATCTGATCTTATAAAAGGTAACACTTTGTTTCTCTTTTATAATACCTAGGCAGAGTTCTTTATGTGCTGTTTAAAAAAAATCATATAAAGTACATTATTTAGAAGTTGTTTTGATTCACAGGGTTGTTTTGAAGCTACTTTGTTAAAGACTAGTGGCAATGAATAGGAAATCAATTAACAAAACATCTAGCTTTCCTTCCAGTTACTCCAGTCCATTAGGAATAGATAATGTCAAGAAGGTGTTAAAGGCTAATTATAATTTTAATTTATTTGACTATATGAGTTTCCAATGATCGCTTTTAATTGTTGTTCAGTTGTTGCACTGAAATACCACTAGGTTTAAAATAAAAATGTAGTTATTAAACTGAACATCTAAGATCTAGGGTGAGTTATATGCATCAATTTTTTTAATATAAACAACCTAGATACATATTTATTTTTCAGGATGTATTAAGAATGAGCTCTAATGTTTGAATGAAAGGCTGTCAACTAATTATTTTTCTTTATTTTTCTTCTAGTGGTTAAAGTACCACAAAAAACACTACTCCTGGATGCCTTAGAAGAAGAGTCTGAAGTTATTTATGACTTCTGTATGTGCAATCCTCCATTTTTTGCCAACCAACTAGAAGCAAAGGTTTGTTTATTATGAGCTTATCAATGGACCTTTCCTTCTTCATTTGATGAATACTTATTGTTGAGAGGATATTTCATATTTATAATGCTTGAAGCTGAATGGTGATATAACTGAAACTAGGCATGTAAAAATAGTTTTATCCCATTTGTTTATTTGTATAATAAGAAATAAATAAAAATTCCTCAAGTTCATAATGGTTCAGGTTAGGACACATTTTTGTGCAGCTTTTTGTTTCTCATTCTTGCCAAGCTGATGCCCTTGAGATGCTTACAAATAGAAGTTGTACACTTACCATTGTTTAATGGTTGAATAGATATATACATACATTTTATTTCTTTGATAACTATGAAAGCCTTTCACTTTTTGTCACTCTGCAACCTACATTGCTGCAGTTTCTTGGTGATTTCCTATCCTTGTTTATCTTCTTTGAAATCAAAGAAGGTCAGATAGCTGCTGCCACCTGCTGTGAAGCAAAATTAAACTCTTCTGTGAAATGTTTTTGGCTACAGGAAAAGATTATGAGATCCCAAACCAATTTATGTCATATATTTTATTCCGTTCACAATGGATCTAAGAGATTATAATTAAAATAATGTTTAAAGTTATGAACCTCATATATCATAACTAGGTACAGTTTTTATTGTTTTAATAACAATTGTTAATTGTAAGGTCCAATTCAGCTTGTTATAAGACAGCATGCATTGACCCCATCATTTCAAATCTAAGAAAATACTATTAATCAAAGTTGTTACCAACCATTTTTACTTTATTTTTTTAAAAAATCAAAATGTTGCATTTTTTCATTTTGCTTTTGTGAAATGTCTGTTTATTTATGCATGATTTTGTGGGTATATATTTCCAATAATTATGACTTCTTATTTTAGTAATAGCAAATATTGCTAAAATCCTATGACATTTGTTACCACAGTAATAATTTTAGATTTTTTATTATATAAAAACAGTGCAAAACATTCACTAATAAATTTATTCCACTAGATTTAATTGAAGAGGGGAGTGTTTATAAATTGATGTCAAAAGTATAAATGAAATGTTTCTAGCACATCTTATGAGAAAAATGCCTCTTTGTTCTAGCAAAAATCTTTCCATCATAAAAAAATAAAGAATTGTGGGACTAAAGCCATTATTAAACATAGCTATTATATCAGCTACTGAAAATTGTTCTTCGGTTGATTTTTTTCACTACTTTTTTTTAAAAAATTGAGATATTTTTTTTCATCTTTGTTATTTTACCTGTTGAGCATTAGAATTGCAAATAATAAATGATCCATTTTTAATTACGAAATAGAGAAGATTCTGATAAATTTTGATGCTCTTAATTTTTATTATTAAAGTAAAACAATGCAATTCCTTACATGTATTTTATGTTTTCTTATATATAGTAAATCTGCAAAAACATTCCATTAACTCTTTATTATATGCATTATAAAACTATGTTGCCTGCCTGAGCATGGAACTATTTATTTTAAATATGTTAATTCAAGTTATTATTTTCCTGCATGCTTATGCTATGTTATAGTCATGGAGAATACATGTAGTATAGGGCTGAGTGGTTAGGTTATTGATATCCTGGTTAGATATCAATTTAGATGGCACTAGAAAGATAACCGTCACTTCCGGTTTGCTCGGAGGGTCATTTTAAGTGCTCTGAAGGCTTCAGGGACCGTCCGGAGGCTTCCCTGACGCCTTCGGAGCGCTCAAAACGACCCTCCAAGCAAACAGGAAGTGACTTCCGGTTTGCTCGGAGGGTCGTTTTGAGCGCTCCGAAGGCGTCAGGAAGCTCATTAAGCCTCCGGAGGGCCTCGGGGGGGGGGGCAGGGGAGGCTCTTTTCGCCCTCCCCAGGCTCCTATAAAGCCTCTGGAGCCTGGGGAGGGCGAAAAATGGCTTTTAAAAAGGGTGAACTCAGCTGGCCAGCACACACATGCGCGCTGGCCAGCTGACGGCAGCGCCTCGCGTGCCCTGACAAATGGCTCCGCATGCCGCCTGTGGCACGCATGCCATAGGTTCGCCATCACTGGTTTAAGCTGTTCCCACTTTTTATTTACTAGTTCCCAAAATTACACTAGTTCTATTTTCTTTAACAGCTTTGTTTTGCTTTTTGTTTTTTGAAGTAATACAGCAATGTCAGGAAAAAAAATTGAATGTTAATCAAATGAAAATATGACATAATTAGCTCACAGGAAAAAAATCAATAATAGCTATTGGTTGTTTACATTTTAGCTGTAAAAGAAATTGTTTCTTTTTCAGGGAGTAAATTCTCGTAATCCTAGAAGGCCACCTCCTAGTTCAGTCAATACAGGAGGCATAACTGAGATTATGGCTGAAGGAGGAGAGCTAGAATTTGTCAAGAGAATCATTCATGATAGCTTGCAACTTAAAAAAAGATTACGGTAAGAAGTTACATTAAATTTAAAAGCACTGGCATTTAGTATAAATGGTATGTCTGTATTTAAAGAAAAGCAAAAAAGATGGAAATTTTACACACACACACACACACACACACACACACACACACACACACCCTACCTATGCCTATAAATCATAATTAGTTTCAGAATAACTTCAATACAGTGAGGAATTGTAGCCATACATTTATCGTTCCAATATTGAAGAATAAGTTTCTTAATAATAAGAAACAATATGAAAGATGAGAAGAATCCATTTCCATTATCCAGTCATCAGTTCCTATGTAGTATATAAGTAATTCAAAACTATATGGACATTCACAAATATTACAACTTGACTTAAAGTGTAATCAATATATGTAATTTTTTTCATGGCATATAATATATTTTGTATATCACAGTATATATTTTGTATCCAAAATAGCCTGCTTAATTCATGGTACCGTGTGTAAATATCTATGAAAGGAGAATTTGACCTTGGTTGTTTGCTTGCAAACATTTCATTACCCAACGAAGTAACCTCATTGCTGAGGATGTGAGATTTAGAGTGGAAGAAAACAACAACATACTACCCTTCTTCCTCATCAGAGGAAACAACAGCAAATTAGAAATGAAAGTCTTTTTTAAATCGGTCCACACTAACCAAATGCTCCATTATCAAAATAACAACCCAGCCTCCCACAAGGTGCCCAGAATCATGTAGATGCGGTGGTGTGTGTGTGTGTGCGTGCGCACACACGTGCTCTTTTATCTAATTTCCACATTTTGAAAAGACCAGAACACATTTTTTCCAACAGCCAACTTCCAGCTAAGCAAGGATTAATACCAAACAGTCAACAGAAATTAAAACTAATCAAAGAACTACCAAAAATATCAGAATATTAGTTTTAAATGAAGTAATAATAAATAATAATTTGTATCTTAATGTAAAATTATTTGCTATTTCAAAAAAGTCAAAGTGACAAGTCATCCATTTGAAAAAGGCTAGTTCCAAGAAAGAGAGTCACTCCAATATATCACAGTCTAGGATTTATTCTGATGATTTCGAAATATATTTCATTTACTTGAACTTTATTTCCCATTTCTGAAATGTTGTTTTCTTTATTAAAGGTGGTATAGTTGTATGTTGGGAAAGAAATGCAGTTTGGCACCTTTGAAAGAAGAACTGCGAATCCATGGAGTAAGTAGTTTTCTAAAGACACTAAAGTTATCTGTTATTTAAAAATTGTGACTAGATTGTGACTTACATAAAGTTACATCTTGAAAAAAGTAGTCTTTAAGTTTGTTTATTATGCTTAGTTAAAATAAAACTTCTAATAGGAAAAAGGTGTAGCCCTGATAATCTTATAAAAAAGCATTAAACCACTTTTTTCTTCAGTGTCGATCTATTAGAAACTAATGTTGGTATTATTTTGGGATGTGCATTGCAGGATTTGTTTTTGTAGCTTGCTTGTTTTCCATATGAACTGTACAAAGACATCTGGAGCAGAAACAATGCTTTTTCTTCTGTTTATGTGAAATTGCTGGTTCCTTCCTATCTGGCCAGTCACTCATCCTGTGCTCTTTCTCATTTGAAGAAATTTTAAAGCTGGTGCTAAGAATTAAGGTGAAATTATTCCTAATGTTTCGCTGTTTTATTATACAAAAAACCCACAACTATTTAAAGGGAATTATGTGGAAGAATATGTAAATTGATCTAAATTCTGCAGTGTAGGTTAATAAGCAGTATAGTTCACTTTTCTTAGTGAATTCAAAGAACATCATACCACTAGCATGCTATAAAAGTTCCATTCTAGTTCCTTTAACATTGATTCAACAAAGTGGCTGAAACACACGTAAAATGAAATTGTCAGTTCATATTTTACCTTCAGAACATAGTGCTCTTCAGACCAGCTGTATCTACATATTTAGATACATTCTTATTTGGCCCAGTGCAAATTAGGAAAAAATGTCCACTATAGAAACTTGTCTCTTATGTTTATATTTCACTTACTTGGATGTATATGCACACTATCTCATATATATATGTCGTGTATATGTCGTGTATATGTCTTGGTATATGTTTTGTTATATGTATGTCGATATATTTATTTCCTATGTTTTGTTGTACGCCGCCCCGAGTCCTTCGGGAGAGGGTGCGGCTAAGAAATAAATATTTATTATTATTATTATTATTATTATTATTATTATTATTATTATTATTATTATTATTATTATTATTATTATTATTATTATTATTATATATGCTCAACAATTTGTATCATATCAAATTCAGCCCCTTCCCATACAAATTCAGCAAAATGAGAAAACAGCATGCAGCAATTGAGAAAACAGTATGCAGTTAAAATTCCACATACAGTATACCATCACTCCTGCAAGACCTGCGCTTCCTCTTTAACCTGCCGAACTGTCAATCAGCAGGTTTGTGGAAGTGCATTTTGTGAGCTGGACACCATATATTTCAAGACTTGTGTGGGTTATAACTTATCCAGATGTGCTCTTCATACTATTCCTTATTTTTATTTTTTTTATTTTTTTAACAGGTTAATTGTAAAAAAGAATACTTTGTCGATAAAAATTATTGATGTTATGTCAGATATCTCTTAAATTGTCATTAAACAGCTGTAGAATATAGCTTTTGGAAACTGGAAAAGTTTAAGACTGGTTTTATTTTTCCATGTAGATTCCTAAAGTCACCCATACTGAATTCTGCCAAGGTCGTACTATGCGATGGGCCCTGGCTTGGAGCTTCTATGAAAATGTCAAAGTTCCAGTAAGTGGTTCTCTTGTCTCCTCTTTCAATATCGACTTTGAATCTTCATGGGGAATTATTTACAGGAAGTCCTCACAACTATTAATTTAGTGACAATTCAAAATTATGGCACTGAAAAAAGTGACTTATGATTGGTCACCAAGCTTATGACTATCACAGCATCCTCAGAATCATGTGATCAAAATTCTGGCACTTGGCAACAAACACATATATACAACAGTTATAGCATCCCAGGGATATGCGATCCTATTTGCTACCTTCCCAGCCAGCTTCCGACACGTACAGTAATGCGGGAGGCAGGATTCGCTTAACAATCAGATAAGTTACTTAACTGCAAAGATTCACTTATTATTTGTGGCAAAAAAGACCTTAAAATTGGAAGTGACCACCTTGCTTAGCAACAGAAATTCTGGTCCCAATTATGACCATAAGTCAAGAACTACCTATAGTCCTGGGACTAGTTGCACACACAGTTTTTCTAGAGCAAATAGAGAGAGGTAGAGTATCTGTTGATAAAACACATTCAGATCCCTTTTTATTTCTATGGCTTACTGGGGTGATTCTTTAGATCCCGGAGACGGGTTATTCTTTGTACAGGAGAGCCTTTCCTAATAAAGTGTACTTATGAGAAAGTTATCTATGCATGTCTTAAGACACCAAAGAGATGAATGTGGACAACACCACAAATGAAAAGAAAGAGTGCAGAGATTGGTTTTCTTCACTGCCTTTCTCTCATGCAAGTGGAAGCCATCAGCCATGTGTGATTGCAAATTATGCCATTTGTCTTACTTGTACAGTAAAATTCAAGAGGAAGGAATAGTAAGTGGCCCTCTGCTGGGTGATAGCCTTTGCCTTTGTGGGATCTGACTTCTCAGGCACTATCATTGTCAGTCAAAAAATATCTATTGTTTCAGCAAACAATGAAGATACTAAAAATAATTCAACTACTTATTATTAAATAATTGGAGGAGGTGATAATTTTTTGGTTGTTCCCTCAGATGTATTGTAACTATATTATTGCAGTTCCCAGAATACTTAGAATATGTACTTAGCTTTAGGCTGGCTCAAAAAATGTATGAGGTGCATTCTAACATGTGTAGGGAACATCAAATTGGAAAAATTCACAGAAGGAAACTACCTCATAGTGGCTTTCTTCTCTAACATCATCTACCTCCCCAGATATATATCTGAAAAATGACAAAAGCTTTCTAAAAAATGAGGTATCGAGTTTTGAAGGATTCTTTTTTATGAATTTCTTTAGTCCAAAACCAGGTTTCTACCTTTATGCATTCCATTTCTTTTCTAGTCCCCACTGATAATCCCTTCTGTTATGTTCACCATGTTCAGATGTGGCTTTCCACTGGCATTTTGTGGGGATGAGGATGGTGCATAGTGATGAATGGGGTAGCATATATTTTATGAATTCACTAACTATATGTACGCTAGGATATTTTATGAATTCACTAACTATATGTACGCTAGGATCAAAGTCTTTTCAATGTTCTCTTCATGTTCTTCAGGATATCATTTTGTTTTCTAATTATTTTGTTCAACTTGAATATTGTACTTTTCCTCTTAGTCACCTCCTTCCAAGAAAAGGAAACTAGAAAAACCTCGGAAACCAATCACATTTCTCGTGTTGGCATCTACAGCCAAAGAATTAGGTATTAAAGCTTCATCTGTAGGAATCAATGCTGTTGAAGGATTAGGAGTTGTTGCCGCATGGATTAGAAAACTACTCACTGACCTGAAGGTATGCTAATTTTTAAAAATTCTGCTTCAGGCAATTGCCAGTAGCCGAAAAAGAGCCACACTACAGTTTGATGTTATTCCCTTCAATAGGTTCAGCATAAAACACTTCCGTGTGGAAAAGATGAGGTCAGCTTGTTTCTAACAGCTGTGGAAAATTCCTGGATTCATTTAAGGAGAAAAAAGAGAGATAGAGTCAGGCAATTGCGTGAACTTCCTCGAGCATCTGAAGATTTCCTGCAATCAACAGAAGAAAAGAATCAGAAAACATCCTGTAACATTTCTGAGTGTGAAGGAAATGCAAATGGGTCTACTGAAAAATTCTCTGAGGTACTTTGTCTAGATGTTGAGTCCTCAGAGGGCAATGGACTCAATAATGTACCTGCAATTCAGGAGAAAAATGTGCAGGGATCCACTGAGGAAAGCAGCAGTGCAGAGGAACCATCCTTCATTTCAGAATCCAAAGATATTTCCAGTAATCAAAATGAAGGGACCAAGACCTTTGCTACTGAAATCCTGGCTCTTGAAACTGGACAGAATGATAACACTTCAGGGGAATGGTTCCTTTTCAAATGTGTGTTAATTGTGAAGAAAGAAGGTCCTGATATTTTAATAGAAATGCACTGGATTGATGGACAGAACAGAGACTTAATGAATCAACTGTGCACTTACCTAAAGAATCAGATATTTCGTTTGATCACAACTTAAAAACATGGATGTATGGAAGAATTATCCTTATTTTTGTAATCTTGCTTTCGTATTTAATACCCTGTTTCCCTGAAAATAAGTCCTAGCCTCAAAGTAAGTCCTAGCATGTTTTACACGTGTGCATAATATAATCTGCCTGCCCCCCAAATAAGCCCTATTTAAGACCCGTGCAGCCAGTTACCTGCCAATTCCATCTGATTCTCACAGTGCGGTGGCCACGAGGCAAGATGGGGTGGTGGAGCTGCCCCATGTGCCCCGCAGGCCCCGCAATCAGGCCATTCACACCCTGATGCCTCGCAGCAGCAGCAGCAACCATGTTGTTGTGGCCTGTTGTCCACCAGCCTCTCTAACAGCTGAGTCAGATGAGGAGAAAGTGTTAAGAGTGTCAAGGCAAGACAAGTGTCAGACATCTATTCATCTCCCTTGGTCAGCTACTGACTTCTGAATCCTCTCTGGGACTTATCAGACTCCTTCCTTTGAGTCGGCGGCACTGAGAGTCGGGTGTACCTTCTGGGTGGGAGTGTGGGGGTGTCTGCTTTTGGAAAAAAGCTAGTGTAACTTCCAGAACTTTTTGTGAGAGCATGGAGAGAGAGAGAGGGAAAGACTCCTGGTGTGTGGGGCCATTTCAGGGGGAAAGGGAGGGAGCTCAGCTTTCCACAGGCACTGAAAGACTTGTTAGCCTGCTATGAGAGAGAAAAAGACTTTTTGCTAGAGCTGATGATGCTCCTAATAAAGGGGATATTTAATTAAGTACAGAGGGTTTGTTCTGTTTGGATCAGAACACATGCAACAGGAGCCCAAGTGGCCGCTGGCCCATTTCTGCTTGCTCATTGCCACAATGAAGCAGGAGGCTGAGTGGTGTGATGCTACCATGGCCGGGAGGCAAGAAAGGTGATGGGGTGCATGGGCAGCTTCACTGCCTCACCTCGTGACTGTGGCAGCAGTGCATTATGGGATGTGGCTGCTGATGACGTGGCCGTAAGGCGAGGCAGGTGTCAGGGTGTGGATTGCCTAGCTGCAGGGGCCCTGAGGTAAACAGGGATGGAGACAGCTCCATTTCTCCTACTCACAGCAGCAGCACTTACAAACCACATGGTCTCCTATCCCACCGCAAGCAAGCAGAACTGGGCCTCCTGTACATGGTAAAAAATAAGACACCTCCTGAAAATAGGCCCTATTGCAGTGGTTCCCAAACTTTTTCAGTCTACCACCCCCTTGGTGCTACAAACTGATCCTCAGTGCCCCCCACCCAGTGGTGGAATTCAACTTTTTTTGCTACTGGTCCCATGGTCGGGACTTGGTGGGCGTGGCTGGAGGGTGTCATGTGATTGGGCGGTTTGCACGACGGAAGGAAGATAGTAACAGTAAAATTCAAAACTGTAACAATTAATTGCACATTTATTCAAAATCCAATTTAAAAACCTTTTTAGTTAATGTTAATTCAACAAAATTGTTGAACATGATCCAGTGATACCAGGTTTTCAAAGTCTGATAAGTCATTTATCAAGAACCTTAGTAACTTAGTAAACTCAGTAAAATTTAGTAACTACTTCACTGTTCAGTAAATTCTTAATGTAATGGATGGACTTGATGAAGTGATACCAGTTTCCCAATGTCTGGTTTTAAGTCACTTAGCAGGAGTCTTAAATCACCACGTTCAGTAATCTGGAGTCGATTTCTTTGCTTGGAGAGAAGTTGGATGACCACACTGAAGCCACATTCCACCAAATATGATGTTGGAAATGCAACAAGGAGCTTTTTAACCACTGCTATAGTGAAGGATAGCGATCAGAAATTTCTTTCTGTAACCAAAACTCTTGGTACAATTTCTTACACTTTGGCTTCAACTCAATGTCATTTTGAAGCTCTATGAGTTGTTCCTCCACTACCCCATCTTCCTCAGTATCTGAAAATTGATTTATCACCCAATCTGGAATTTCCATCAAAAGAAGATCCTGATATAGCTAGAATAGAAACAAAGGAAGACTCACCGGGCAGAGATCATCTGGGCTGTGTGGTTGAGATAAGCGAGGGAGCCAGGGAGCAGCTGCAGGCGAGGTACGAAAAAGAGTGAGTGGGAGGGGCGGGAAGTGAGGGTGGAGCCAGTCAGTGCATTTTACCGGTTCTCCGAACTGCCCATAATTTATCCTACCATTCAGGAGAACCGGTCAGAATCAGCTGAATTTCACCCCTGCTGGAAGTGCTCAGCTGACTGGCGGCCAACAGAGCCCCAGGCAGAATTGCACCCTGCGAGGGGGCCATCTCCAGCACTCCTGCCACTTGCCTCTGAGCACCCCCTGCCATCCCCCCATGCCTCTTAGCGCCCCTCTGCCACCTCCGTTGCCTCTTAGTGCTCCCCTAAGTCATCCCACCGCCCCCTTTGGAAACTACTGCCCTATTGCTTATTTTGGGACCCAAAAGGAAATAAGACCAGGTCTTATTTTTGGGGAAACAGGTAATATTCACAATGGCATATCTTAAAGGTAATAGGTTCTAAAAACTTGAAATTTGAGGTATTTATGATTAGTTAAAACAAAAAAATGAATTGTGCTTACTTTCTACTGGAATAATTAAGATTTATGTTATAACTATATTTCTTACTGATTTCAGTGAGTCATAAATGTAACTAGCTCAATCTGAATCATTTTCCCTGTAATCATCACCTTTGTGTAATTAGTATTTTTTGTTTCAGCTTATATATTGAAAGAGCAGCACTGTATAATAGCATTAAAAATGTTGTTTAAAATTGTCAGCTTTTCCAACTGCTCAGAAATTGTTTTATATCTATATCTGGACCTCCTTGTCAGAAGTGTTCCCACATGTTGGATTGCATTATAGCAATAATAGTCTTCTCAACTTTGAAAGAACAGAGGTAGGACAAAAATGCCACTTAGATTCTTTTTATATAAAATTGAGAAAACTAAATTTTGTTCTCTCGTGTATCTTGATAAGTTTTAAACAAAGTTGCAGTACTCAGTTACTAAAATCAGATCCAAGGTTTGGAGTGCCTCATTAACAATAAATTGTTTTTTTGCAAAGATGCAAAATCAGTAGTTAATGGATCAAATAGAGTTCATATCACTTCTGTAATACCATGAGTCTAGGCAAGATTAATAATTTATTCATTTTTTGGAATTTGAGCAAATTTAAAGAATAAAATTGGAGTTTTATAAAGTTTACAAACCGATTTCACCCTTCCCACAATCAGGCCCATTTTAGATTCTGTCGTTTATTTTGGAATGAAATCCTCAACTCACAGCACAAAGTCTGATAATTCTCAGTCTGAACAAAATTGTCCACTAGGTTTTAGTTACCCATTTGTATGCTATAAAGCAAATCAGTTATAAGATTAGGAGTAAAGTCTAATAAGCTTATTGTCCTTATTGAGGGATCATGCTTCACTTAATATGTTAAAACATGAAAGAACATTTTACAAGCAAAGCTACATATAAGTGATATATAACATTCACAATCACCCCTCTTATTTGTATATGTTTTTAAAGTTCAAATGTTATATTCGCCTAGTAGGTGGAGACTTCATCCAGACATGGGTATGACTCCGTCAGGATCCAATCCGACTGGGTCTACAAGCATTAAAGACATGCCCACAAGGCTCCTGCTACCCAGCTTAGACTCAGTCGATCCTTTGATTAGCTGTGTCTGTGTATCTCTCCTTGCTAATTCGATTTTAAACTAAATTCTAGGTAAAACTTTCAAAATTTCTTCTAATTAGCTCTCTTTTAAATTTAATTCAATTGGCTCTGGTTTCTTTCGCTTTGGACGCTTCGTAGCCTCCAAGGGGCTTTTGCCTCGTTCTCGCTTGGCTCTAATCTCGGAGAACACTAGCGTCTAGCCTACAAGGTTTTTACCTCAGGCGCTGCTAATTCGCTGATTGCTGCTGCCACGCCACCCAAAAAGCTGATCGCTGCAGCTGCGCCGCCAGAAGAACTTGCGATCATCTCGATCTCGCCGGTTGAAGATTCTTCAAAACGCGGCAGCCGCCCCAAAGCCGCTTGAGTGCAGGGCATTTTGCATGCCACCGCTCTTCATTGCCACCACAACAGTGTTCCTTCTTTCGACAAATGGCTCTTTCGGGCTTGGGCATTCATCCTCTTGCACCGAGGCATTTGTTGGGTGGCAAATTCTGTTCAGTGTTTAGCCGCCTTGTCAGTTTGCTCCCTCAGCCCTTCCTCAGGGCCCTATCTACTTGGGCGGCCATTTTGTTTGGTGGGATGCCTGCGGTGACCATTTTAGATGCTCTCCTCAACCATGAGTAATGCAACCAATGAGACCACTATTACACAGGGGGATGATCCACCTTCCCCAGCCATTATTTATCCTCCAGTCCCCTCTGAGCCTAGGAGCAAAAAGAGAACCACTGCTTCTCAGCCACCTACAGCCAAGCCTGCTAAGGCCCCTAAGACTGTTCCACCTCAGGAGGCCCCAAGCCTAGCTACCCCTGGTTCCGACCAGGACAAGGCTTCAGATTCTGCTCCATGAAAGGCCACTTCTAAGGACAAGCATTGCACTGCTCCCATCTCTGCCCCACTGATTTTTTCTGAAATAATGATCAATCCTACTCTCTACTGATACTGATGAGGATATCTCCACTCCTGCTTCTCCCTTAAACCCTGAGGGTAGGATTGGGTTTCAAGCGGAGTATGATTCCGAAGGCGATGGTAGTGTCACCCCGGACATAGATGTGGGTTCTCCTTCCCCCAGAACTATTACTGTCAATCCTAATGATATGGCTGACATCATAGCAGCAGCTATTGAATGAGGCATTGCTGCAGGCCTTCAACATCGGGGTCCTGCTACTGCCACCCCTCAGTGTTCTACTTCTAATAAATCAAACAAGGGCCACTCTTCCCGTTCTCAAGGGGCGGCTTCTGGAAGTACTTCTCAGCCTTCTGCTGACCCTGAGGAACAGGTAACTCGTGATTCCGATATTTCGGATGATGAGGACTTGACACCGGCCCCTTCGGCCTTAATGGGGCTATTCAAACCTGCCTTGTTTTGCTCCCTCTTGTTGAAGGCCAAAAAGGTCTCTGGCATTCCAGCCTCAAAATCATCCTCAACTGCTAAGGTTGACAAGTCTGACACCACAGATCCACTCTTTTCACGGCACACCTGTTGAAAAGGATGTGGTTCCCCAAAGCTGTTCTTGGAAGTAATTCAAAATAAGTGGACATCTCCGGGGGCGGGTCCCCTCCCTTCTACACTGGACAAACAATTATACAATGTCAATCCAGAGCGCTCTAAGCTTTTGGAAGTCCCTTCCATCAACTTACCTGTGGTTTCTCTTTAGTCACCCAATGCAGCCACTAATGCTCCAGAGGACGCTCTCCATCCTGGGGGCAAACGCTTTGAACAGTCATTAGTTAAAGGTCATCAGTCCGCCGCATGGGCGGTCCAGGCCACTCCTTCTGCTTCTTTTTTCAATAGGGCGGCCCTCCGTTGGCTGAAGCAGATGCAGGACAGAATTCCTCCTGCTGATTCCCATTCTCATCAGGACATCAACAAGCTCAAAGCAGCAACGGAATACGCTGCTGATGCCTCTCTAGATGCGGCTCGTTTCTCCTCCAAGTTGATGGTGTCATCAGTCACCACAAGACATCTTCTATGTTTGAAGCAATGGCAAGCGGAGGCCGGAGCAAAGTGGTGTTTGGCTTCTTCTCCTTTTTCTCCCGGTCTGCTCTTTGGCCCGCCTTTGGAACCCCACTTAGTAGAGTCCAAGGACAAGTGAAAGGTGCTTCCTTCTGCCAGCTGCAAAACAGATTCTAAATCCTCTTCTTTTTTCCGTAGGTCATCCTTTCGAGCGACGGACAGGGGATTTGCCTACCCCCGTCCTCAATGTCAGGCTCCCCCAAGACAGGGCCCTTCGTCTCAGGACAGATCCAACAGAAATTCCCAACATTTCTCCTACCGAAAGCCCTACCGAAAGCCCAAACAGTTGGCGGCCCCAACTGTTCCTTCTGAAAGCAGAAATAATTCCATCGGGGACCTCCCAGTTGGAGGCCATCTTTTGGCCTTCACCGATCGTTGGGATGACATCACCAACGATGTCTGGATCAGGCGTACTATCTGATTTCTCTAGAATTTCTCTCTAGTCCCCCACAGACTTTCATACTATGTCTGGTCTCTAGGGACATTACCAAAAGACATCTGGTTGAACTCACAATCGGCCTTCTCCTCCACATTCAGGCCATTGAGGAGGTGCCCCCTGGCCAACATGGGCAGGGGTTTTATTCCCATCTCTTCATAGTGCCTAAGTCTTCAGGGGGTTGGAGGGCAATCCTCGACCTCAAATTTCTGAACAAATTTATACTTTACAAGAGGTTTAAAATGCACTTTCTGCTATCCATCTTGGAGAGCATTCAGCCTAATGACCTCCTCTCCTCGGTGGATCTCACAGAGGTGTACCTCCATATCCCTATTCTTCCAGATCACAGGAAATTCCTTAGTTTCTCCTATGCAGGGAATCATTTTCAATACTGTGCCCTTCCATTTAGTTTGTCCTCTGCCCCGAGGGTCTTCACCAAAATCCTTGCTGCATTGGCTGCCCATCTTAGAACTATGCCAGTTAGAATTCTCTGTTAACTTGATGATATTTTGTTACTGTCCAGGTCCCTACACTAGGCACACAGAGACGTCCAGATCACTCTTCAGACTCTAGAAAAATATGGCTTCCTGGTTCAACTTGAAGAAAAGTCATCTGCAGCCCACGACTCACCTCACACACCTGGGGGCAGTGATAGTCACCTCCCTGGAACAGGTCTTCTTATCACCAGAACGGCAGATGAGCATTCGTGATCAGACCTCATCCATCAGGGGCCACGCGGAGGTTCCTCTCATTCACCTGTCACAACTTCTGGGAAAAATGATGTCTACCTTCAACATCGTTCCGTGGGCCAGATTCCACAGTCGCCAGCTCCAATGGTTTCTGCTACCATATCAGAAGGCAGACTGCAGTTGCTCGATGCACAAGGTTTGTCTAACCTCAGAGGTAAGCCGATCCCTTCACTGGTGGCTCTCCCCTGCCTTGGAACAGGGCTCTCTATTTTGCAATCCCCCCACGCATCACTCTAACCACGGAGGCAAGTCTGCAAGGCTTGGGAGCTCACATTCTGTCACACACAGCCCAAGGCCTTTGGTCATGCTCTGACCAGAGGAACAGTATCAACTGGTTGAAGCTGAAAGCTGTCCTTCTGGCTCTTCTTCAATTTGAACATCTCGTGGACAATGCACACGTGCTCATCCTTATGGACAATACCAATGCCAAGGCGCACATAAATCGGCAGGGGGGGACAAAATCCCAATGCCTAATGACCTTGTCTTTCCAAATGGGGTCCTGTGCGGAGATCCACCTATTGTCTCTGTGGGCTGAGCACATCTCGGGGTCCAGAACACCCAGGCAGATGACTTCAACCACATGCACATAGACTCGGCAGAGTGGAGCCTGCATCAGGGAATCTTTCAACAACTTAGTGTCAGGTACGGCCTTCCGGTTTGCGATCTCTTTGCTTCCCAGGGCAACAATCAACTGCCAAGGTACTTTACGCGCTATGTGACTTCAGGGGCGGAGGGCGTAGACGCTCTGAGGTGTGAGTGGCCTCTTGGCCTTCTGTATGATTTTCCTTCCTTCCTTCATCCAGTTAAGGTCGTCCTCCGCCTTGATCCAGCTTTAGTACCTAAGGTAAATTCTGTATTCCACAGAGCCCAGGAACTGGTGCTTCCCGATTTTTGCCCTCAACCATCTCATTGGCTGGAGCGTAAGTGGCATTACCTTGATGTATGTCGTGCTCTATGCGTTTATATTAAACGAATTGCCGTTTTCAGGCGTTCTGCGGCTCTTTTCATGACATTCCAGCCGGGAGGTAAAAAAAGCTCCAAGGCCTCTTCTTTTGACATTGGTCGTTGGGTACAAGCTGCTATTTCTAGAGCCTATTCCGCCCTCTCTCTGCCTGTTCCGCCAAACATCATGGCGCACTCCACCCTCAGCATGGCCACCTCTGCTGCCTGGTCATCTCAAACTTCATTAGAGGAGTTCTGCCGAGAGGCCACGTGGACTTCTATTTCTCCATTCATCCACCACTACAAGCTTGACAGGTATGCCTCAGCTGATGCTTCATTCGGATGGCGTGTGTTTCAGCGAGTGGTTTCTGATTAAGATTATTAAATTCTATTCAGGACCCTCCCGATGGGACAGATTGGGCTTTGGTATGTTCCATGCCTGGATGATGTCTCCACCTACTAGGAGAATGGGTTTACCTGATAAGCTCTTTCTCGGGATGGTAGAGACATCATCCAGCCCCACCCTTTCTTTATGTCTTTCACCTTGATTTTTCTCTGTTTTCTTGCCTTGAGGAGAGGGAATATATATATATATATGCTGGGTACCCATCTAAGCTGGGTAGGAGGAGCCTTGTGGGCGTGTCTTTAATGCCTGTAGACCCAGTCGGATTGGATCCTGATGGAGTCATACCCATGCCTGGATGATGTCTCCACCGTCCCGAGAAAGGGCGTATCAGGTAAGTAACCAACATCTATTTTCTTCCTCCTCCCCATGAAGTCACGTGTTTGTGCTTTCTACTGCCATCTTGTGCATAAGTTGTACTAATGTGACTTTAATTCCCTCGTTCCGTTCTTGCCATCTGGCTATTGAAGCACATGTGACTTCATGTTTGTTCCATATGACTGTGATAATATTGTCTTCTGTCAACTTGAAAGAGCTGCACCACAACCACATATTGAATGGAACCTTTTGAGAAATGTGTCCACAAATATAACTTCTCCTTCAGTGCATTTGTCTCTCAGGCCTTTTGCAGCCGATATTGTAGACCAACAAACCAGGCACAAGAAATAGCTGTGAGAAGGAAGAGAGCCAAAGTTGTCCTATGTAGTCTTGCTGAACCTTATGCCTCATCAAGTGGTAAGGAATTAATTAACATAATTAAAATGCTGCTTTTAGTTTGCAAAAGGTACCTGGAACATCAGTACAGACCCAGTTCCAAGACGTTAAACTAGTAAAATTGTGCCAATGAACTCCCAAATTATTTTTCATGATTATTTTGGTTGGTTTGATTTAGGGAGGGGTAGGGGGAAATCAAAGCATACCAAAAGTTTACCCCTTCAGCCAGGGGTCATCCATTGCAGGAACTATCAATAAGCCATCAACCTTGTGCAAAATGTTCTAAGATGCTTTTCATGAATTATTTTCAGGAGCGCTTGGGCTCTTAAAAATCAGTCTTGAATGCCATTCTGCTTCCTACAGACAGTTTGTCTAACATCTTTTCTCATGGAAAAGTTACTACATGATGATGATAACTTTATGTTTCTTAGGGATGTGCAAATTTTTCAAGTAAGGTGATTTGCAAGGCACAGGGAGCAAGTGCAGAGTATCTCTCTTCAACTCATTAAAACAATACCTTTTTTTCCCAGGCTTGTACAGCTTTTTTGTAATCTGCATCAACTGACTATACACCCTATGCAGGAAACCAAGGACAGGCAGGAGCATCCAAGGTTGGCAAGCAACATTATATTTATTTGTCATATTTAAGAATTGCCAATTTCTTCATAGAGGGACTGGGCAATATGCAATAAAATATTAAAAGCATAAAAAACAATGTATAAACTTTAATAGAGGGATGGTAATTCATTAAAAGGTGGGGGAGGAGCTCTTTCAGAGCATCAATCAACTCCACAGTGAAATGCTTATCTGAGCCATGCTTTTATGCTTGTACAGAAGGCCAGGTGAGTGGGGGCCTGCTTCAGGTCCAGGGGGGAGCAGGTTCCACAGTGCAGGGGTGTATGGCCTCTTAACAGTTCTAAAAAAGGAGCTTCATACTCCTCTGGGACTTGGCGGCCCTATCACAGAGCCTACCGTACTTGCAGAAAAGGATAGATAATCTCTTCTGAAGTGTGTGTGTGAGAGAGAGAGGGGGGAGGGGTGCAGCTACTTCTTTTGATCTTTTTAGCATCATTTTTCTTTAGTTACAATACTAAAATATTATATTTTTTAGTTTTGTGCTCTAAATCATGTTTTTCCAGTAACAGAACTTTACATTCAAATCTAGGGTTCTGAGTTAACAAGATTTGGTGAATATGGTAAGGGGTTTGTGGATTAGTTTCCACTTTCATGGAATGACATAGAGAGCAACTCGTGATATATTGACATCGCTCTTGAACCCCAAAACATCTGGTTCCTCCATGACTTAACCATGATGGCATTTTATTGCTATGTTTTATTGATTAATTCAGAGTCCCATAAATTCACAATAATCCAATAATTCACAAACCACCATGCCACCTTGTGAATGAACTCAAGCTCTGACTCCAGATCAACCCCATGTTCACCTGCATAGTTCAAAAGGAAAGAAAATGGGTTAAAAAGGGGAAAATATCTCACAGAAAACCTAAATAGAGTTTTATCATGGCAGAATATTCATTCTATTCCACCTTTTCCGCATGATCTATTAAAAAGGCTTTTCTGAGCCTCCCCTTCCCTAAGTGACACTGGGCACTGAATGTGTTAGTGTCGCCTTTTGCTCTCAGAACCTTTTCTCCCTTCTCCTCTGTTCTGGCAAAAGTCTGATCCTCGCCACCCCTTTCATTCCCTGGGTTCCTCCTGCATGAGAAATGAATTATTAATGGTGCATTAAACAGAGGCTGGCCCAGGGCCAAGGGATGGTGCTAATCAGAAGCTAATTGAGGGAGAAATTAGATACTGTTCCCAGCTGCCTGAAAGATGAGGGGTAGATGGCAGCCTGCTAGAAAAGGTGACCCCCATGACAAAAATCACAAATTCGCCGGCAGGGCCATGGAACACAGCTGGTTTGAATGTTGCTCTACACCACCTCCTCTCCAGCCACATGGCCACCCATTCTTTTCCATCTCCTAACCCACTTCTTATGCTGTTTATTTCCAAAGCCAGCTTGAGACAAGGTGTGACCTGGGCCCTGTATTTGATGAACACACAAGTTATAATCGTAGTAGTTCTGTGCGGGGCTGAATTCCTTTTATTGGATAGCACAAGAAAGTCTGCCACTTTGGCCAATGGTTTGAGATTTGTACTTTCAGACTTGCAAGATTCTTATCAATGTAACTTTACAAAAAAAGTAGAATTGGCCCATCAGGTTGTATTTCCTGTCTGATCTACCTGGTAAGGCTGACAAGTTCTGAGAGGAGCTGAGTGAAATTTATTAGGGGAAAAGAGCAGATTGATTTATTGACCCAGCTCTGCCTGCCTTATCTTCCTTTCTGCATCCAGTGTCTTTGTGGTGAAATCTATAGTTGCCTTGAATACCTCCCCATTTTCAGAGTGGGGGGGTAAATATGACCTGTTATTCTTGGCCTGCTTTGTTCACCCAACTGATTGAAAATATATCAGGTCAGATCCCCACCCCCACCGTCTTCCCTCTACAAGCTATAATGCCTTAATTCGTTTTATCCAAAGCAAATTCTCCTTTCAGGTCATTCATATCATTGACCTGCCCAATACCCCTGAAAAGTAGAGGGAGATGCATCCATGCACTGAACCAGCAGTTTCAAAGTCATGCTCTAAAATAAAATTAGGTTTATTCTTCAGGGGGATAGTTATTTCTAGAGCAGGCGTGGAATCAGCCTGCCTGATATTTTCTTAGCCCCAAAAGCAGAGGTAACCTTCAGGAAATCAAGAGCTGCCAGTGTTAAGGACATGCAAGAAAAATGAAGACAGAAAAGAAGCAAGATATTTTAGATACATAGAGCCCACCCTAGAGATGCTGCTGGGGGAGATTTTACTGTCACCCATTCCTCTGCCTTTGTGCATATGTTCACCCACCTTTCCATCTGCTCTTGGGATTTTTCTGATGAAAATAGCTCTTTATTATATACGTGGGAATATTGCAGTCATGGAAGGAAGCCCCATTTACCAAAGTGCTGCATTCTCTGAGGAAAAAACCTGCTCAAAGGAAATTCCTGAAATACCTCTGAAGCACAGATAATCCTCAACTTCTGACTGGTTACTTACTGAACATTCAAAATTATGATGGATCATGAAAATGGTACCTGACCTGGATTTGAAGTTCTGATTTTGTTCCCCTTCTCTAGTTACATAACTGCATTTTGGGCATTTGGCAACCAGCTCACATTTATAGCAGCATCCCACAGTCACATGATTGTGCTTTATGGCATTTTTGCCAGAAACCAGTGTTTTCTTCCAGTTTTTGGCAAAATCTGTTCCATAGCAAATAATGGGTTTACTTAACAACCTCTGCATTCACTTTGTGACCACAGTGTTTGCTTTATGACCACTGCAAAAAAGATCATAAAATTAGGTCTGGTCATAAGATGTTCTACCACCTTCACTACTTATGACCAAAATTCTGAGCTCCATTACAATCCTAAATTGAAGACTAACCATAATGGCAATAGGTCTCTGGAAGCTCTGATTCTGGAAAAGCTGGAAGGAAAAAGAAGACGACCACCAGCAGTGAAGTGGATGGACTCAGTTACAGTGGCGATACCATTGGGAGACCTGAACGATCAGATTAAGGACAGATCATCATGGAGAAAATCTATCAATTTGATCTCTAAGATTTGACACTGATTTGATGACACAATGAATTCAGTAACTCTTTGGTGATACAGGGGCGTAATAATTCTGCTGTTTTTCCATTGCACAAAATTCTCAGACACTATTTTGGGTCATTGCTCTATGAAACTCAAGTCATGCTTCAGCATGGATGAGAAAGTCATTTGGTAAACCAGCTTTCCTTACGTGGAGTCTCCACAGCTCTCTCCCAACTAAAATGCCAAAATATCTTCTCATAGGATCTGCCTGGAATTTATAGACTTTGAAAACAGAAAACGGATGAAAACAGAATTTGAATTCAAGAGGAAGATGTGTTGCTGAACAGATGGAAAGGGCTAAAAGTGTATCAGTTCTTTAGCAGCAGGTCTCCTTCAAAGAAAATTGCTCGTAATATAGTTAACCTGGGTTCAGACTCTAGGTTTAGCCCAGTTATCATTGAATGCTAGCAGAGATTTGTTATATTTGAGGTAAAAGATAGGTTTATTAAGACATTATTTGAATTTGAAAGCCATGTTGCTACCTAAACTATAACAAACCAAGAGAAAAGGGACGTGGTGGTGGGAACTTTATTAAATACAGACTTATTTTATTACAGTAACAATAGACCAAGAGAGAGAGAAAGATACAGAGACAGGGAGCAAAGATTCTTCCTTTCCTCTGCTTCTGGCCATTTATCCTAGTGGTCAAAAGACTCACTGGTGCAAAGAGGTAATCAGCCTCCAACAGAGAGAGAATACTGTTCATCCCCAAATGGATTTGTAGCTTCACAGCATGTTCAGTCAAAGTGGAAAGGCTGGGAATGAAGGTCTCGGTAATATAGACCTCTGGCATTATTGATTTTATCATAGAGAGACAAAACTTGCCTGCTCGCTGCACCCTTCAGATAACAACTCTGCTGAGCAGTAAAAAAATGTCTTAGAGGTATGGGGTGGGAATTTGTGGGAGAAATCACAAGAACCTGCATCTTGCCAGCCAGCCTCTTCTTGTTGCCTCTTGCAAAATTTGGTGTGATTTTGTTCAACTGTACCCTTTTTTTTCTGTAGAAAAGTAAATAAAGGAGAGAAGCTGTTCAGGTGTCTGGTTATTACAAGAGGAAAAGCCAAAACAGTGGCATTGAAAATAAGGATTTGTAAAAAAGAGAAATCGTGCAGAATCCTGGAATCTGTCCTATTAGTCACCACCTTTGATGTGCCCATTCATTTTCTAACCCTTCCCGTGATCTTCTTTTCATGAGCATCAGCACATAAGAACATTATAAACATTTCAGTTTCTGAATACAGTCTAAGATTATCACATCTCTTTTTAATATTATTTTTCATAATTTCTACATTTACCGTGTTTCCCCGGAAATACGACATGTCCTGATAATAAGGCCATGCCACATTTTTCTGGTGGGCAAAAATATAAGCCCTCCCCCGCAAATAAGCCCCCTGGACAACCCCCCACCTCCGGCCAGGCAGAGTGCCGCTCACCAACTTAGCGGTATCCCGAAGGTGCCAAGCCGTGGGAATTGGGGGTGGGGGTGGCAAAGGTGATCGTGTTGCTTGGCGCCTTCGGGATACCACTAGGTTGGTGAGCAGCGCTGTGCCCAGCGAGCAGGCTCCCAAAGAGCTGAGCACAGCCTCAGGGGCGAACGATGCTGACGCCATCACAGCACGGCTTTTTTGGCGGCTTCCAAACTGAGTCTTCCGGCAGTGGCCGTTCTGGGCATATGCACTATGGTTGTGGTCCAGCTACCGGCACAGCGTACAACCACAGAGCATATGCCCAGAGTGGCCACTGCTGGAAGACTTGTTTGGAAGCTGTCGAAAAAGCCATGCTGGGATGGCAGTGGTGGCGGCGGCGAACAGGCACTCACACGGCTTGACGATACCCCTAGATCAGTGAATGGCACTGTGCCTGGCTGCAAAGGGGGTTTGCCGGTGGCTGCTCGTGAGCGTGGTCGCTTCATGGCTGCTATGCTGTGCTGCTATGACAGCACAACAGTCATTCGCCCATGAGGCTGTGCCCGGCTCTTTGGGAGCCCGCTCACAAGAGAGCAGCCGCCCGGCAACCCCAAAACAATAAACCCTCCCCTCATAATAAGGCCCAAGCCATATTTTGTGGGTAAAAAGAAAATAAGACCCTGTCTTATTTTCGGGGAAACACGATATCCATTGAACAAAAGCACAATTGTTCCAGTATTTCTCATCTCAGCATGTTTAGGATAGGTGCATTTCAATGCCCAGAATTTCCCAGTCAGCATGCTAAAGTTGACAAACACTGGTTTAAACCTTGGCTTTCGTAAATACTTGCTATTGGGATTCTGCAGACTTAAAACATTGGGGAAATCTCCACATCTATATCTGTCTCCTCACTACCACATTTTTTTTCCGGCTTATGGCTCAGTTCGAGGGTAGTTTGTTGCATAATAAATGTATTAATAAATAAATGTATTAGGTGACATTCTTCCAAATGTAGAGTTCTGTCTGCTATTTTTTATTTATTTCTGGAACAACTGTAGATAATTTATAATGAATGACCTCTAGATACACCTCTGCACAACCTAACTGAGAAGTGCAACAGCCTTCCAGAATTCAGATTTTCTTAATAGCTTGCTTCTTTTCTTTATCTGTTCAGAAATTGACATGCCACAATCTACATCAAAGCAATCTGTACACCAATAAGAATTAAACAGTACAGGGAAATGAGTCTGGAAAATAGTGGTGGTGCTGCTTCTCTTGATTGTAATGATTCCTCCTTTCTTTCTAGGCTTATTTAACTGAGTCTTTCCTATTACTTCTTGCAGTACAGTCTACAAAAACAGACTATATTTATTTATAAATGTCACTACTGAATTTGAAGAAGCAGGGAGCAGCAGAATTCAGATTTCTAGCAGATTGAGATTCCAGAATTGGGAAACACCACTACAAATTATTGCTGTTGGTCAGCTGTCAGCCAGATATTTAGATTGGATTTTGCATTTTTACCCACATATCAAGTCCTTCCCAAGGACCTAGTGTAGGTTTTAAAGAACTTTTGGCAGGATGTAAACTGTTCCAAGTATAGCTGCCTTTTGTAATTGTCTGATGGTTATTGTCAATGCTAATACTGTTCAGGTGTTGCTCCAGGTCTTTGGGGATTGCCCCCAAGGCACCTACTACTATTGGTACTACCTTTGCTTTCTTTTGCCACAGTCATTCTGCTTCTTTTTGCAGGTTTTTTTTATTGCAATTTTCTCTTAGATTCAGCTGTCTCCAGGTAATGCATCATCTGCTATCCAGACCATTAGCTGCTATTATCATAGCTTGATGCTTAGACTGGATTTGGCATTTTTATCACTTATCAAATGTTTACTATTATTAACCTTAGAAACTAAGAAACCTCTGACTTCTAAACTTGCTGAATTCCAACATCTAGTGGCTCCAGGTAGTGTGGCCAATAAGGAGTATTTCTGGAATTTATAATTCAACAATATCTGGTGCCACAAATGTGGTGCCTTAATTTGTACTATATTATGTAAGCTTACTTTAGAATATAGTAAGTCCATCTTGTACATTTGAAGGATTTCCTGTTTATTTGCTAAACAAATCCTGGAATTTGGTATCACCCAGCTAATTTTTTTTGTCAAGATAAATGCCCATTCTACAGATTATGAGGATCACATCTGATTGTGTATATTTTTCAATTGTATCTGGTCATTCTAGATCAGAAGTCTGAGTTGCAATAAAATATGCAAAAAGTAGAATGTGTTATTCTGTAAAAACATACAATAGTCTTAAGGCAGGACTTGTGAAACAGAATTGGGGAACTAGAATCAGATTGAGGAACCATGAATTTGATATTTATAATTTGAGAGCTTATGAATAGACCCAACTGTTCAGGCTAAACACCTTAATGTACAGATATAGAATATGAATAAACAGCCAACCAGAAAATAGCCTGCTCTCTTATTTCTGGCTAAATAGTCTTTGTTTGAAGTCTTGGGAAACAGACTAAAGCATTTAGAGCAGGTATGTCCAACCCACAGCCACAGGCTGCATGTGGCACTGGACAGCTAGCAATGCACTCCATAACATTTTTTTTAATACCATGTTTCCCCGGTTATTTCTTTTGACCCCCGAAATAAATGCTTGGCCTTATTTTCAGGGAGGTCTTATTATTTTTGAGGTGCATGAGGCGGTGAGCGTGGTCACCTCATGGCTGCTGCTGTGTTGCAATATTTTTGGGGAGGGCTTATTTTCAGGAGAGGACTTATTTTAGTACATGAGCTCAAAAGCCAGTTGGGCTTATTATCCAGGGAGGTCTTATTTTGGGGAAAACGGGTATAATAAAGGATTTTTTTATTTATATACCTTAACTGTATTATATATATAATTTATATGCAGCCCAAGACAATTCCTCTTCATTCAGAGCAGCCTAGGCAAGCCAAATATTGGACATGCCTGATTTAAGGGTTACAATCTGATATATGGAAAAGATCAGCAGTTCAAGTACTTACAGCCACACCAAAAGTCTTTCACAGAAAGCCTGCCTCATACAGCATGAAGTTTGGAGGAGGACCTTGAGGAAAACTGTTCTCTATCCATTCTGCTTTCCCTCACTAATGACAACTGCTTATCATAGCATCGTCTGTTAGAGAAGGAAAAACATTAGGCAGATGAGTTTGAGAGCTCGTCCAATGAGCTGCATTTCTGGAATCTGAACTTGACACAGAAAGAATATGGGGTGGAAGTTCAATTAAAATGACTTTTATCTACAAGCCAAGATTGCAAACAAGATGCTGTTTTATTGCTGTCTTCAAGTTCAGTCCATCACAGAGTGTCCGGATAAACTAAAATATTGAATAGAAATTATTTTGTGGATTAACAATAAAAACAAGAAAATTGCCCAAGACAGCCTTCCTTAACCTGATATCATCTAAATAATCCAGCTGTCATAGGTGGCTCAGTGTCTAAAACACTGTGCTTGTCGATCAGAAATGTTAAGTAAGTAAGCTCCCCGTTAGGAGAGCAAGTGTGCAGAGAAGCGTAATGAGAGTGGTATGGAAGAACACGCACAAACCAGCATACAAGGACACCGAATAGTATAAAATATAGTAGTTTACTATGTGGAAATATAGAGGTATTCAGAGTCCATCAAACAGTCCAAGTCATACACGGTTCAGTCAGTCAGTTATCAAATAATCAGTTTAGCACACAAAACAGCTAACAGTAGCAAGACTCAGTAACTCATTATACAGTATCCGATCAGCGTCTAACAAACAGAGAGCTAACAGTCATTCTGGCTCCCTCTTATGGCTGCTTGGGGTAACAGCAACCCAATCACATTACAGCAGTACTTAAAGCTACAGTACCACCATCCTGGTTTATATATTGCTAACCCAACTGTTAGCTTACATTCCTAACAAGAAAGGTTGGCAGTTCGGCAGTTCAAATCCCTAGTACAGGTCTCCTGCGTGAGCAAGGGGTTGGACTAGATGACCTCCAAGATACTTTCCAATTCTGTTACTGTTTGGACACGTTGGGAGATGATGGAAATTATAATCCAAATGTTAACTATAGATCAGGAGGGGAAAGACTATAAAGGATATTCCATAGCTTTATACCCTATACTAAATCAAAAAGACATTTATTTGCCTGGATTTAGAGGGTAACTGTAGTTTGGAAAATGGCTTAGATTATTGTGTGAATCCATGTGCTATGATTTAAATCATGCTATGATTTAAATCATGGTTTATGGCTCAGCAATTTGAAAATTTATGTTGAAATCTGTGGTTAGGCAAACTATCGTTTAGTGGGATGCATGAAAATAGCTTATCTTATCAGCATTTTAAAGTTCACAGTCCATTCTTATCATTTAAACTCTTATTTTCTCCGGGTTACAGTATCAAATTATCTAGGTCTTCTGAAGCTAGCAAAGGTTAGCAAAGTAGGGGAGAGGGAGATGGTTTAATTTTTTTTCAGAAAGAAGCTTAAAATGATTGTTTTGGTTGATCCCATGCTTTGCCTTTGTTGTTAGTGTGAGAAAAGAAGCACTATTTTTTTTTCTCTTGGTTTGTAATTAGCAAGTTCATCCATTAATAAAGACCTTTGGGTTTTTGAAATTTTCCATTATGGCAATTACCTGATTATAGGATTTTAGGGGCTGAGTATGCCTATGAATCCAACTATTATATTTTATAAATGACAGTTTACAATTTAATATGTTGTGTAAGCACAGCCAATTATGATTTACTCCAGAAGTTAATCAAACTAATAACTGAACTGTACTTCTGAGAATACTTTCATGAAGTTTCAATTAGTGATACAGACCATTGTGAAGAAGACATTAAACCTTTTTTTCAACAGCTGGTGGGTCTTATATCATATTTCGCTCCTAACAACAGCAGGAACAGATTCTTGTGAGTGAGTGAATGAGTAGTACAGCTACTGTTCCCAAGCTGAATCTTCCAGGTGTGCTGGATTCAGTTCGCACCAAGCCTAGAGAGGAAACATCTGGGGTGTTACACCTTCAGGAATGTCAGTATTTATACCAAAATGCTTAGCATCTTCGGAAGAATGTGATTAGGTGCACATTCCACTTTGCTTTTTAAGGAAAAATCCCAGAGATTCACCAAGAGTCCTTCATGCCAAATATTTTGCAAAGTATCCATATTGCCACTATACATAATTATTTCCTTCTGCTTCTTTACAGTTGGTTATAACATGTCCTATAAATTTGCCAATAAAAAAACATGAGCAATTCAGTCCTTCAGTTTTCAGCAAAGCCAACAGACTCTTTTACCATACTAAAGACTAAACTATTTATTCAACATGTCAATCTGAAACATCGTACACACATCATCAGATGCATGGGATATTATCCTGAGAAAAGAATCAACGTACAATACATCTGGTGAAAGATGTTAAAAATGATAAAATGAGCAGAAAATTAAACTTCAGGAAATACAGTGATCAATATTGATTGATACTGGCCAAGGGTAGTTTTCATTTAGCTTCCCTACCGGTTTGCAAATGTGTTTGTGTGCATGCACACGCTTTGATTGCACACGCCGCATTCATGCATATACTGCACCTGGCCTTCCACACATGAGCTTTGCTCAAAAAACATCCCTAAATAGGACAAAATAGAGCCAGGGCATGTGGGCAGGCCCACCCATGATTTCCACTACCAGTTCGGGCAAACTGATTTAATCTGATGAACTGATAGTAGCAGTGGCAGGAGGCTCCGCCCGCCCACCCGGACGCTTCTGCACGAGCATGCAAGTGCCCACACGCACACAAATGAACCAGTAAAATTAAATGAAACCCACCGCTGATTTAGATGCTACCCAAGTCCTAATGGAAGAGACAATATAGATTGGGTTCACTCATACCAAGCTGTTTTTGCCCCCAAGCACATTCGCCGGCATGAGTTTAACATCAGGAACCAGAAAGAGGGCGAGTAGATTAATGAGTACGTTGTGACGGTTCGCAAGGCCGCTGCGTATTGCAAATTCCGAGACCTGGATGAGCTGATTCTGGACCGCATAATTTGCGGCGTGCGGGACATTAACCTACAGAGGAGGTTACTCACTAAATCTAACCTCACTCTGCAGATCGCCTTGGATGAATCCAGGGCATCCAAATCAGCTGTCAAATCTACTGATACTCTGCAACGTCAAAGCACTCCACAAGACACGCGAAAGAGTACATGCATACATCATGAGACTGCAGAGCCCGAGAGCTCAGAGCGTGAGTAAGATGACAGCTGCTGCATGCGCAGTAGCCGCACCCAGCCGGTGTGCAAATTCAAACTGCATCTCCCGCCTTATGCTAGTTGCGGAGGAGACAATGCCAGATCGGCTTGCCGTTTCCGCGATGCAACCTGTCAGTGCTGTGAGCAAAAGGGGCACATTGCCAAGGTGTGCCGAAGCGAATTCCCTGCCACTACCTGGCAGCCTAGAAGCGCACTGAACTGCCAACAGAGGCCCAATCAAGGGGCCTGGCAGAAGCCACCACGGCTCTTAGAAGGCGACAATAGAGTTATCTACCATACGTCAATAGGCCAAGTCCACACCAGGCAGCCAAAAAAGCTGAAGGTCACAGTCCTCATCGAGAACTCTCCATGTGAGATGGAGATTGACTGATGGTCATCACTGACCATCATACTGTGGTCTACCTTAAAGCAGGCTATCCCTAGCCTAAAGAAGCAGCATCTTTGCACCCCTGATATCCGCCTACGAGATTACCAGGGGAACCGGGTCCCCATCGTGAACCAAGGCACCTTCCAGGTGAAGTTCAAGCAGTTCAGCAGGAAACTCCCAGTGACAGTGGTCAGTGGCAACCAACAGAGCCTCCTAGGGCTAGATTGGTTCCAGGCCCTGGGCCTAGAAGTGACCGGTATCAATGCCTTGAAAGACAACGGCGCTGAAGCCATCTTTAAGGAGTTCGAGGACGTCTTCAGCACCGGTCTGGATAAGTATGCGGGGACTCCCATTTCCTTTAGTTTGGACCCCAACATAGCCCCAATAAGGCTAAAGCCCAGGAGAGTACCTTTTGCTCTCCGCCCCAAAATTGACAGGGAAATTGACAAGCTCGTAGGCCAGGGAATCCTAGAGCCGGTCGATCACACACGCTGGGAGACCCCTATAGCGACACCTGTCAAATCTGATGGGTCTGTCTGCATCTGCGCGGACTACAAGTACACAGTAAATAAAGCGCTACAACAAAGCGCCTACCCTGTACCCATTGTACAGCACCTCCTTCATTCATTAGGCCCTGGAAAAATTTTCACAAAATTGGACATGGTGCAGGCATACCAACAATTGCCTGTCGATTGCATTACAGCAGAGGCCCAAACCATTGTGACGTGAGGCTTTGGCTGCAATGGCTGGAGTAAAGAGGTTCTATGAGTATTCGAACTGGTTACCGACCACAAGCCATTGTTGGACTTACTGGCTGGGGACCGACCTACCACAGTGTCATTATCACTTCACATGACCAGATGGACCATCTTCCTAGCTGCCTACTCCTACCGGCTCATTCACTGACCAGGTTCCACTTTGGGGCATGCTGATGCTCTAAGCCGCTGCCCGCTGCCTGAACTTCTCGCTGACCCTATTCCCAAGGCACCAGTCCTCCACATTGACTGCCTTGAGACTGGGCCTGTCTCGTCCAGTAATGTTGCCCGTCACTCTGCAAAGGACTCCACCATCAAACAAATTTTGAACTGGGTGTGGAGGGGGTGGCCCAAGGGGCCTGTTGGGGCTGATTTCAAAATGTATTTTGCCAAACGCGATGAGTTATCGGTTGTAAATGGCTGTTTACTGTGGGAGGACTGGGTCATTGTTCCACCCAAACTGCATATTACAGTATTAGAGGCTTTACACGTAGGGCATCCTGGAATTGTCAGGATGAAGTCTTTGGCTAGGAGTTACGTGTGGTGGCCTAACATGGACAGGGAGATCGAAGAATGGGTGGCTACCTGCACACCGTGCCAGGAGTCCAGACCAGCTCCCCCAGAAGCGACCGCTAAGGTGTGGGAGCGACCGCAAGCACCATGGTCTAGAGTGCACATTGACTTTGCTGGCCCAGTTCACGGCCAGACATTTCTCGTAGTTGTGGATGCCTACTCGAAATGGTTAGAGGAAGTCCTGATGACCTCCACTATGGCAGAAGCGGTCATCAAGGTGCTACGGAGACTTTTCTCCATGCACGGCCTGCCCGATGTCTTGGTCTCTGACAATGGGCTCCAATTTATGGCCATGCAATTTGAGACCTTCCTCGGGGAATCAGGCATGCCCTGGTCGCGCCATTCCATCCAGCCTCCAATGGTCAGGCGGAGAGAATGGTGAGATCTCCAAAAGAGGCCCTCTCTAGGATGGGCCTGGGAGATTGGCAAACACGGGTTGACCACTATTTGCTAATTTAGTACATCACACCCAGTGCCACTACAGGGAGAAGCCCCTCCGAGCTTCTTATGGGTCACCAGCTAAGGTCCCACTTAGACCGGCTACACCCCAATTATTCTGCCTCATCGCCCCCAGACTCCACAAGCAAGTTTCGGACATTTAGCATAGGGGATTCGGTATATGCCCACAACTACCCCAGGGGAACTCTGTGGATTTCTGCCACAGTGATAGGAATCACCGGCCCTCACTCTTACCTCCTAGAGCTCGAGGACGGTATGGATTGGAGAAGGCATATTGACCAACTCCGTGGCCACTTCTCCAACTCCACTCTTAGACAACCAAAGGTAACTCCTGCACGAGTCAGCCAAAGCCCTACCCAAATGGAGCAAACACTAACTCCTTCCATGGCCAGCTCAAGGCCGAGGGTACCGGGAAACTTATCTGGTTATGTTGCAGGCCCACAGTGAGCTCCAAGTGAACCGGCTCTAAACGCTCCAGCCACAGCCTGTGAAAGGTTCCAGGAGCTTCCACCAAGCGGAGTTGTGGAGCAAACAGGTCCGTCCGACCTGTCCAAGGAAACTCTTCCTACTGAACTGTGCAGGTCATGCAGAGCTACCCAAAAGCCCGCCTACCTGCTTGACTATATAACAAGTAGGATTGTTCCATCCAAGAGGGAAGGGGTGTTAGATATTTGTTCTAACTACAGTGGCTTCTACCATGGTCATCTGTTCCGGTGGGAACAGGGGTTTAATCCTATTGGTCGAAGGGTCTGACAGCTCCCTATAAAAGGGATGCTGTCAGACTCAACCTTCGCTGGATTGTTCTCACTTGTACTTAATAAAGAGCTTGTTGTTACTGTTAAGCCTGTGTGTGCCTACCCATTACCCAATCTAACAAATATATTCTTGGATTTCAGCTCTTATTCAGGGTTCTGTGTAGAGGGAATATTTGCAGAAATAATGTCTGGGCCTTCTGTTTGGTGTTAGGCTGACTTTCTTTTTGGCATTATTTTCAGTTTGACACAATGTGGAAGGTGACTGCAAACCAGCCTTAGGAACACATCTTACACCTATGCCTTCTCTAAAATCCTGGATCTAGCCAAATTATTGAGTGCCTTGAAGTCTTGATATGAACCTTTTAAAAGGTATCTAATCTCATTGTCTGCCAGCTCTGCAGATAAGTGAGATTATCTGGGAGAGGCACTTTGTGGAAACAAAGTCTTAGTTTCATTTATTCAGGTCTCTCAGCTTGGGTCAACCTACCAGATGCTTTAGAGGGCACTGTTGTGCCATACAAGAGCTAGGGTTTAAACTATCTTGAAAACTCTTTACAAGAAAGTTTTCCTCTTTTGAAGGAAAGAGAATAGAGTTTAGGTTACATATCATGTTTGAAGATGTCTTTCCAAGATTATCCAAAAGTGCCTGCTATTATCTACTGTCCAACAGTTTCATTAGAAATCATACAGGACTTATTTGAGTGAGGTGCAAAACAGAGACAAAGATCTTGTAAGATTAAAAAAAAATATGGTGGGAAACAGATGGATGTGATACATTTTCTCAAGGACCACAAAGTTCAGAGTTCCTGTGCTTGCTGCAATTAGCAAACTTGCCCCAACCCAATACTCTGATGGTATATCGGGAATATACATCCCAGAACAATTGTGCTGATACTGACTGGCAACTTTGGGAGAAACATTCTCAAAACTTGGGGCAAGGTGATTATGTTAACTACCTGTGCTATGTGGTTGTTGATAAGGCCACAGCTTTGAAAACCTACTCTTTTAAGATCAGAGTAATTAAGACTTTCCCTTTCAAAAAAATCAATGTGAATAACACGGTTTAGCTAAAGCAATTGGTTTGTCTCCAGTCTGGATGGGGGTGTTAACAACAGAAAGAAAGTTCATTCTACCTTTAATCAGCAACCCAAACTTCACTTCTGTACCTAGGAAATATCAGTAAGAATTTACTTCTACCAGCTAAGGGTCTAAGAGGCGCCTATAAGAATGGCAAGACCAAGGCTTTCTCAATGGCCTCCCTCAGCTCTAAGTTCAAAGGCTTTCAGAGAAAAAAGACATAAGGAAAATAGAAACTGTCGTATGCAATTTAGTTCTTGAAAAAAGGCATTGCCAGCACTGGAAAGGTCAAATCAAAGTTTTGGTTATCAGCTAGAAAAGTAGATATATACACTACTTCATATGATATTTATAGACACCCATCTTGTCTTTTATTAAAGTGTCAGGTCAAACAGACATTTTAATCAAAACCAGCTAAGTTAAAAGGGCACAGCCATGTACTCCTCATGAACAGTAATGAATAATAATCTTTCTGTCAATTTTCAGCTACGTACTAAAGAAACCCTATCACGAACTGCCTCAATGCATAACCCAATGTCCCTGCTTGAATCACCCACCTAGAGAACTAGAGTACAGATAGCACTTGACTTACAGCCATTTATTTAGCAAGCATTTTAAAGTTATAGTGCTGAAAAAAGTGACTTACAATTCAGACTTATGACTATTACAATGTCCCTATAGTCGTGTGATACAAATTTGGGCACTTGGCAAACTTAATGTATTTACGGTGGTTCCAACATCCTGGGGTTATAGGCAGTGGTGGGATCTTTCCAGTTTAACAACCGGTTGGGTGATCGTGCGATTTGCGATCACCGAACCCCTGGCTATAGGATCACCATCTCTGACCTTCCCAGTTGCCTTCCAACAGGCAAAGTTAATGGGGGAAGCTAGATTCACTTTAACAACTGTGTGATTCATTTAATCATCATGTAATTTGCTTAGGACAGGGGTGTCCAAACTTGGGAACTTGAAGACTTGTGGACTTCAACTCCCAGAATTCCCCAGCCAGCAATGCTGGCTGGGGAATTCTGGGAGTTGAAGTCCACTAGTCTTCAAGTTCCCAAGTTTGGACACCCCTGGCTTAGGATGTTGTAAAATCGGGTGCACTTATCAACCACATCTCTTAGCAATAGAAGTTTCTGGTTTCAGTCAAAAGCTACCTCTATTTCTGTTCCAATATCTCTATTTTATCCATTTACCAACCTTCATTTGCTTTCTCTATACAGATCGCCCTTGACTTACAATTGTTTGTTTAGTGACCATTTGAAATCACAATGGCATTGAAAAAAGTGACATGGCCATTTTTCACCCTTAGCACCACTGCAGAATCCCATGGTCATGGGATCAAAATTCAGATGTTTGTCAACTGACTTATATTTATGACCATTGCACTGTTCTGGGGTTATGTGATCACCTTTTGCAACCTTCTGACAAGCAAAGGCAGTGGGGAAGCTGGATTGACTTAATTTAACAACTGCAGTGATTCACTTAACAACTGTGGCAAGAAAGGTTGTAAAATGGGGCAAAACTCACTTAACAAATGTTTCACTGAAGAGCAGAAATTTTGGGCTCAATTGTGGGCGTAAATTGAAGATATTCTGTACGCAGGAAATAAAACAAGAGAATGCAGGGCTATTCTCCCAAGTGAACATATTCCCCTGACAAGTGAATGAGGAAAGCTCCAGATTTTCTGGGTTTTATTTTGTTTGCTATTTCCCTCTCCAGATGATTATGCATTTCATCTTGTTCTATTGGCCTGGCCTTACCTACTCAGAGAATAATTTGTGGAGAAAAGAAGAGGTATTGAGCATTATGCAGATTATGCCTTCAGGGGGTTCAGTACTCAGCCACAATCCCCTTGCAAAAAGGGAGGGGAGTTAGATTTACCATTAAGTTCTGATGGTATGAGGTATTCAAGAGTGGAGCAGACTGCCTTGGAAAGTCATAGTAACTCCATTAACTAACTGCTTTTAAAAGCAGAAACACCAGGCTGCTGTAGTGATATGTTTTGTTTATTGCCAAGACTTTGGAGTAGAATCAGGCCTGTCAAACTGGCAGCCCATGGGCCGGATACATCATATGCAGGCCACGGCCACCTCATCTCCACAAAGGCAAAAAACATTGCAATACATCATGATCTGCCCTGTGACATGATTGAGTTTGATACTTCATGGAGTAGATAATCTTCAAGCTGGTTCTAGTTCTAGGATTCTACAATTGGTCTACAAAAGAGGCATTCCTTTTTGGGCTACAAAAGTGGTCTACAAAAGACAATTGAAGGGGAATGCCTCTTCAGAACTAGGGTGTCCTATAGCAATAATCTCTAAAGGAAGAAAGAAGGCTTCCCACCTCTGCAACTATGGAACTGTAATTAGCTTTACTCCAAATAGTTTTAATTTACTAATCCCATAACAAATACAATTGCATCTCTTTAATAGGATGACAGAGTTCAATTTATGAATGCTCTACCTCACTCTTGTCAACCTGAATGAAAAAAATGAAGTTCCTGCAGTCATTTAAGGCAGATGCTGCCTTGTAAACGGATGTGGGATTTCAAATCAAGGTAAAATATTGACCCTTTTATACAACAGCAGCCAATTTGTCTATGTTAGAGCCATGAAAACACAACATGCAAATGTGTTATAGAAGCATTTATTTGTCTGCAGAAAGAGTTGGGATATTCCCCTTTAAATGCTGACTCAAGAATCTAGTATCACCAATGTCTTTTCTGATAAATCTGGACAAGCAGGTTTCTATTGTTTCCTGTTTCTAAGGCATTACAAAGTTTATTGAGTCCCTGACAGCATTCAATTTCAGTCAAATATATGAGTCAACCAGAAATTAGGGGCTTAGTGCAGTGGTGGGTTCCTACCGGTTCGCACCGGATCGCGCGAACCGGTTGAACACCGAACCCAGAAGTAACCGGACCCGGAAGTAACCGGGAACCGGCACCGGTCCTGTCACTTTATCCCCCTTGCCATCCCAACGGAGCTCGCTCGCTCCCCCGCCCGTCCGCACTAAGCTAGCTAGCCCAGCTAGCCGCTCATTGATTGGCTGGAGTTCAGCCAATCAGTGAGCGGGCTGGAGGCGACCCGTTTAAAAGCGGGTCGTCCTCCATTTCAAAACTCCCTTCTCTTCGCTGGGAGCTTGCTGCTTCCCTCAGGTAAGCAACTAAGCACGAGGGGGGGCGGCGGGAGGCTTGCTTCGCCGAGGAAACGCCTCTGGGCCTTTCCGAGACGAAGCGCCATGCTCGCGTGGGCGACGCGGCCGGCGGGAGGCTTGCTTCGCCGAGGAAACGCCTCTGGGCCTTTCCGAGACGAAATGCCGTGCTCGCGTGGGCGGCGCAGCCGCCCGGAGCTTTGCATCGTCTCGGAAATGCCTTCGGGCCTTTCCGACACAAAGCCCCGTGCTCGCGTAGGCGGCGCAGCCGCCCGGAGCATCGCATCGTCTCGGAAAGGCCTTTGGGCCTTTCCGATACGAAGCACCGGGCTGGCGTGGGTGGCAAGCCTCCGCGAGACTAGGCCAAAAGCCCCACCCCCACCCCTCTCCAGCCCTAAGCAGTCTTAAACATTCTTACCTGTCCTGCTGCCTCTCTGCCTGTCTGCTGCCTGTTGCATCCATCCATCGCATCAGAGACCTGCTGATTCTGCCTGCTGGTAAGTAACCTGGCTTTTTTTCTTTTATTTTTTAAATGTATTTTAAAATAATATTTTATTTATTGTGCATAGAATTTTTTAAAATAATTTTACTTAAAAATATTGAGTGTAGAATATTTTTAAATGGTTTACTTCAATTTATTGTGTGTGGATTCTTTTTTTAAAATTGTCTTAGACTATTTAAAAAAAGATTCTATCCAAAATAAATTAAAATAAACCATTTTAATAATATAATAATAATAATAATAAATTTGAATTTATTAGCCACTCCCTTTCCAGACAGGACTCGGGGCGGCGTACAATGGAGCATATAAAACATAAAACATATGTACAAACACATAAACATACATATATACAAAGACATACATGCACGGAGGAGGTAACAAATTACATCACATTTAGACAGTTAAAAATCACCATTAAAATACCCCAATTGTAAAAAACACAATTTAAAGTTAAAAAATTTAAAAGGACAGTCAGGAGGAGTAAGAAAAATTACGGTTGAGCCAGGCCAGATAATTGAAAGAGGTGGGTCTTCAGCTGTACACGGAAGGAGCGGAGATCGGAAGTAATCCTGATGTCACAGGGGAGGTCATTCCACAGGGCTGGGCCCATCACAGAGAAGGCTCTGCTCCTGGGTGTCGCCCCCCGACAATGTTTAGCGGACGGCACCCGGAGAAGTCCCTCTCTGTGTGAGCGAATTGGTCGTAGGGATGTATGGGGCAGGATGCGATCCTGCATGTAACTAGGTCCTGTGCCATGAAGCGCTTTAAAGATCATAATCAAAACCTTGAAACGCACTCGGTAGACCACAGGAAGCCAGTGCAGCTCGTGCAGGAGAGGTGTTACAGGGGAGTATCTAGTCCTCCCCATAATCACCCGCGCGGCCGCGTTCTGGACCAACTGTAGTCTCCGAGTGCATCTCAAGGGAAGCCCCATGTAGAGAGCATTGCAGTAGTCCAGGCGAGACGTCACTAGCGCATGGGTGACTGTGCGTAGGGCATCCCGGTCCAATAAGGGGCGCAATTGGCGCATCAGGCGAACCTGATGGAACGCCCCCCTTGCCACGGCTGTTACATGGTCATCCATGGACAGCCGGGCATCTAGGAGGACGCCCAAATTGCGCACCTGTTCCATGGGGGCTAGTTGCACGCCCCCGATGGCCAGAGATGGAAGCAACTGGTTGAACCGGGAGGCCGGAAGCCACAGCCACTCCGTCTTGGAAGGGTTGAGTTTTAGTCGGTTGCCATCCATCCATGTAAATGTATTGTGCATATAATTGTTTTAAATTGTTTAATTGTAGTATGGAATATTTTTAATGGTTTCATTTTAAATTATTGTTTGTGGAATAGTTTGAAATGGTTACAGTATAAATTATTGCTGGTGGAATAATGGTTACAGTTGGTACAATACCTTAAAATAGTTATAGTATAAATTATTGCTGGTGGAATACTTAACAATGGTTTTTAAGGATTTTTTTTTATTTATAGAATATCTTTTTTAAATTATTGTTTGGGAATTTTTATGTTTTAATTGTTTATAAAATATATTTACTACAAGAAATGTTATTCCTTTTTGCAAATGTTTTATTTGTGATGCAATATGTTGCTTTTAAGTGTACAGGTTGGTGTATGGTATGTGTCTCAAGGTGGCTTCTTTTCTATGGGCAGGCCAGGTTGGTGCAAGGCAGCTTTGCCAGATTTTGTGTGTTTCTGTGTGATACCTGGTTGTTTATGTAATTGTGATGTGGTTGCTGGTTCTGTGAGCTTCCTGGCACTGTCCTTTATAATTTCCCACAATGCCTTGATGGTTTTGATTCCAGTGGCTTTGTCTTTCCTGTCCTTAGGGTTAGGGGGGAAAAAACACTGGTTTCATTTGCAGTCTTTGGGGGGGGGGGGGACAAAAAGGAGAAAGAGGGAGGAGGTGGGAGAAAGTGGGATCCTTGCTGCTTTCTGAGCTTGGTGGTTTTTTTACAGACATTTCACTACCAAACTAGGTAACATCATCAGTGCTAGATGGGGTTGTGGGGAAAGGAGGAGGAGGAGAAGTCGAAGGACAAAAAGGAAAAAGATAAGGAGGGAGAGGACTGTGGGGACCTTTGGTGTTCTCTGAACTTGGTGGTTTTTAATTATTTTTAGGGAATTTTTATTTATTTATTGTTTATAGAAAGTTTATTACAAGAAATGTTATTCCTTCTTGCAAATGTTTTATTTGTGATGCAATATGTTGCTTTTAAGTGTACAGGTTGGTGTATGGTATGTGTCTCAAGGTGGCTTCTTTTCTATGGGCAGGCCAGGTTGGTGCAAGGCAGCTTTGCCAGATTTTGTGTGTTTCTGTGTGATACCTGGTTGTTTATGTAATTGTGATGTGGTTGCTGGTTCTGTGAGCTTCCTGGCACTGTCCTTTATAATTTCCCACAATGCCTTGATGGTTTTGATTCCAGTGGCTTTGTCTTTCCTGTTCTTAGGGTTAGGGAAAAAAACTGGTTTCATCTGCAGTCTTTTAGGGGGAAATTGTTTGTGTGTGTGTGTGTTTTCCTGGCACTGTCATAGTTTGTGTTTGTGGGTATGTAATGTCCCGCAGTTATCTACACATTAATAATGATCAAGTGCTAATAATATTTCCTTATACATTTTAGTGACCTTTCCTTTCATAATTGGTGTTTTCTTTCATACTTTTAGATTTCTAATTGCTGTTTCTGTTAGTTAGCAATTGATAAAACAAATTCCACGTGAAAAAGTATTCAAAGCCTTCTTGGTTTTAATTGTCAATTTATTCATTCTTGCACATTCTAATATTTATTCATTTTCATATCTTTGTTTTTTCCACTGTTGTGCAAACACAATTCCAACAGCTGTTAACATGTGTAAAATTAAATATGTATTTATTCCCTTTGAAATACAAGTAGTAAGTAGTAAGCTACTTACCTTCTGTAAGTAGCTCTTTTATTGTTTTGTGTACTTATTTTAATCTTATTTAAGTAGTAAGTGCACAAAATAATAAATTTCCTTTTTTATATCTTCTTTTTGTAGATCATTCATTGGGGCAAAAAATTCAGTGACATTGTCTTGGCCACTCCCATCCGGTCACATGACTGCCAAGCCACTCCCACCCGGTCACATGGCCGGCAAGCCACTCACACCAGGTCACATGGCTGGCAAGCCACTCCCACAAAGGAGGCCACACCCACAGAGTAGGTTCCAAAAAATTTTGAAACCCACCACTGGCTTAGTGGCAGGCAGAGTGTAGGGAAAGCAGCTGAAAAGTTTACAAGAAACATTCAGCTATTAATGCTAGAAGAAAAAGACAAAACTGGAGGAAATACCAATGTGAAATTTCACTGCAAAGAAAAGATAATGGGGAAAATGCTAGGAGTTATGTTCACACTGCATGCTAACCCATAGTCTGTTTTGAAGAAACCATAATATTAGATATTTAAACTGGCTGGATTAACACACAATAAACCATGATTTAAAACCATGGTTTATTTAGCTAAGTGAGCTAAATAGTTTATAAGGTGAATAGCTAGGTTGATATATTACACATTATAGTTTAGGGTGATGCATAAATACAACTGTTGCAATCCCTAACTGATTCAGTATGTGTAATTTATAGTTTGCTGAACAATTCATTCTAAAATGAATTCTGGACTAGCATGGTAATATCCAGAAATGGAAAAGCATAGATTCTGATTATTTCAATGTAGTTCCTTGGCAATGCTATAATTACTTTGGCTTTCAAAGTTATGTACAGAAAACCTATCCTTCATGTTTGTGTGTCACACTGCTGTTTAAGCTATGTTTGTATGTGGGGATTGGGGAACTCTTCTAGGTTATATCACATCTGTGTTCTGGCTCATAAAATCCAATCAGAGGAAGGAACAAAGCTTCACCTGGAAAGGAAGGAAAGAAAAGGTGATTGAAGAGGAAAAAAACCAGTCCTTTACCTGTCCCATCACCTAATTCTGTAGGGTACATAACTAATAGAGTTGTCTTATGATTGTTATATTACATTATGTCGGAGCTATGATTGTTATATTACATTATGTTGGGATGGAACATTTGACAGGGAGCAGCAATCTTTTTCTCCCTCCCACTCTGACATCAGTTTCAGGAAAATTAAAGACTAAGCAAAGGGGTAGGGACAGTTTAATATGCTGGAAAAGTTAATCTGCAATTGCAGGATACAGATATCACATTATATCTGGAATTGGAAACATTTCTCTAAACCAGACTGAGCTCTACCTGGTTTTGACTTAGATGATGCCCCAATAAAACCACTATGATTTGCAACCCATGCTTTTTAGTTTATGCTCATATCGTATTGTTCTCTGTAATTGAGTTAATTGCAATTTTTAAACAAATGATGGTTAATCCAACAAATGAATTCAACCATTGAGTTAAATTTTCTCAGGATTTTTTTTCTGAACATGCCCACATCCTGTATTTTGAAACAATTGATACAAATACAGTCTCTCCAAAATCCATTTTCAGATTTAAAAAAAAATAAGCTAAAGCATCTTATTAAAGAAGCTGTCATTGTCCTGCATTGCTTGCCTGCTTATTATTTTGCAAGGCTGGACACAGCTGTGCAAATTGCTATTTGTAATGGCAGATTAATATGCTTACTTGTGAGTAAAATTGCTTAGAATTGAAGTGCACCTGCTATTTCTAGTAGCAATTTACAGCTTTTCATGCCAGCAAATCTGCTCATAAAGAAAGACTCCAGCTGCTATATTAATAAGTGGTGGCATAATTCTTTCCCTGTCTCCAGATTTATTCATTGAGAAGTGTTCTAGGCAGTTACTTGTTTGCCACTTGTGCTCTTGTTTTTCATTTTTCTATGAAAAATGGAGAAACTGAAATGAGCTAAAATATGCATAGAATCAAGCAACATAGATCAGCAAAAGAGAAAACAAGGCAACAGTTTATGGCCTTGTTTTCTTATGTGCTCTCCAGCATTAGGAAACTTATTTCCTAATTATATTAATTTTCATCAGGAAAATGAGATCCAGTTTGGTTTAATGGTTAAGGCACTAGGCTGGAAACTATGAGTTCTAGTTCCATTTTAGGCATGAAAACCAGAGAGGTTACTTTGGGCCAGTTGTTTTCTCTCAGCCCAATCCACCTCACAGAGTTGTTGTGAGGAAAATTGGAGGAAGGAGTGTTAATGTATGTTTGCCACCTTGAGTTATTTATGAAAGTGATAAAGGGAATTTAAAAGCATGATTGTGTTGATGAAAGTTAATAGTTCAAGAAAACTGAGGGGGACAGTGATTGCCTGCCCCCATAATCTACAAATATTAGCATCTTTATAAATAATAACAGAGAAAATGCACCTCATATGATAGGATCATAGATAAGCAGGTTTTCATATATACTCTAGAAGGGTTTTGTTAAGTACTTTGAATACGTTAAGTACCTTGAATGCATGTAGTTTCCACCAAGGTCCTCTGCTACCAGTGCGAACTCATTTAAATCTGATTGGCCGAAGGCCCTGCCAGAGCCCTATAAAAGGGCTGCTGCAGGACAGAACCTTTGCTGGATTGTAGATAGCAGTCACTGAATAAAGAGATGTTATTACTGAGCCTGAGTCTGCCTCATCTGTTCATCCGATCTAACACTGGCAACGAGGATGGGATTGGAAGGCAACTAGGCACCGAAAGAGCAGAAACAATCCAGCAAGTAATCCAACCTGGAGCGAAGCGGGGCAGCAAGCAGCCATCTCAAGTGGCAAACTTGAATTGACTTCAACCAAGACAAAATGACTACACACGCCTCATCAGCTCCGTATGACCCAGCCGCCGAACACTGGGAGTTCTACATGATGAGGTTCCACTGCTTCCTCGAAGCCAACAACCTCCTGGGTCTGTCCAAAGGCTGGAAGATATTTCTAAGCTACTGCGGACCAGAGGTGTTCGAAAGGACTTATCCAAGCCAACACCACTCCATTTGGTCACTTGGTCAGTGCGACAACAGACACTGTGAATGCACTATGCTCCCAAACCATCTAAATACATGTGGAGGCACGAATTCAACCTCTGAAACAAGAAGGAAAGTGAAACAATCAACCAATATGTTGCCGCCCTTTGAAAGGCTGCTGCATACTGTGAGTTCAGAGACCTGGACGAGCTCCTCCTAACACCGCATTATATGTGGTGTTCGGGATGTCAACTTACAAAGGAGGCTGCTGGCCAAAACCAACCTTACTCTCCAGATCTCCCTAGATGAAGCCAGGGTCACCGAGTCCTTGACCAAGTCGACGAAACATTGCAGAGACAAAGCAGCCCACAGAGCACGTGGAAAACCACAGGCGTGCATCATGAGACCATGGAGCCAGAAGCGTCAGATAGTGATGATGATGTTTACCACATGCGCACTGACCGCAAGAAATCAGCGTGGAAATTTGAATCGCATTCTCCGCCCTGCACCGGCTGTGGAGGAAATCACCAGAGATTAGCTTGCCACTCTGGGACGCCATCTGCCAGTGTTGCGAGCAAAAGGGACACATTGCTAGAGTCTGCAGGAGCAAGTTTCCCGTAGTGACCAGACAGCCAAGAAACTAACCAGTGTACCCGAAACCACTGAGACGAGGAACATGGCAACCATAACCAAGACAACCGGAGGGAGCCACTGGAGTGACATTCGAGACAACCATTGGCCAACCTGTATAACGTGAGCCGAAAAGCTGAGAGTCACAGTCCTCCTTGAGGGATCCCCATGTTCCATGGAGAAAGACACGGGGTCATCACTGACCATCATGTCCTGGACTACACTTAAGAAGATCATCCCCAACTTGAAGAGGCACAAGCTGCTGATCCCAGTCGCCTAAGCGACTACCAGGGGAACCGAGTGCCGGTTCTTGGACAAGGCACTTTTCAAGTCCAATACAAGTCTTTCAACGGACTGCTTCCTGTGATGGTAGTAAGCAGCACCCTGCAAAGCCTCCTAGGGCTGGACTGGTTCAAACCCCTCGGCCTTGAGGTGACCGGAATCAACGCCATCCGGGACAACAGCACCGAAGAACTCCTTAAAGAGTTTGAGGACATCTTTGGCATGGGTCTTAGTAAGTGTGTGGGAACCCCCATATCTTTCAACTTGGAACCTAACATAGCCCTGATTAGGCTGAAGCCCAGGAGAGTGCCTTTCGCTCTCCGACCAAAAATTGATTTGGAATTGGACAAGCTAATTTGCCAGGGAATCCTAGAGCTGGTAGATCATGCATGCTGGGAGACCCCTATAGTGACCTTGGTCAAGCCAGATGGGTCAGTCCGCATCTGTGTGGACTATAAGTGTACTATGAATAAAGCCTTACAACAAAGCGCTTACCCTGTACCCATTGTACAACACTTACTACATTCACTAGGCCCCAGAAAAGTTTTTGCTAAATTGGACAAGGTGCAGGCATACCAGCAGTTGCCTGTAGATGGCACTATGGCAGAGGCCCAAACCATTGTGATGCATAGGGGTGCCTTTAAATGCACCCGGCTACAATTCAGCGTTAGCATTGCCCCTGGACTGTTCCAAAGTGTCATGGAACGACTATTGCAGGGGATACCTGGAGTTGTTCCCTATTTTGACAACATCTTGGTATCAACTGCAAACAAGGATCAACTTTTTAAACAACTTAGGGCTGTTTTGACCAGAATTAGTGAAAAGGGTCTCTGCCTTAAAAAAGAGAAATGCCAAATCAATGTGCCAAATTCCTATGGTACCTCATCGATGGCTCAGGGATTCACGCCACAAACAAAAAAAAATTAAAGCCAACCAGGACGCCCCCACACCTCGCAACCAGACTGAGCTCCAGGCATTCCTCAGACTCCTTAACCTCTACAGCATCTTTCTTAAACAAAAGGCTACAGCTGCTGAACCTTTGCTTTGGCTGCTTGGCAAGAAGGCAACATGGACTTGGGGTAGAGCCAAGGCTGCCGCATTTGCTGCAGTGAAAAAACTACTGTCAGTGGACATGTTCCTGGTCCAGTACAACCAGATTAGTCCGTATACAAATGCTTTTTCGAATTTTAAAAGTCAACCAGACTCTGCCACTCGTGCTGACTTGTGATGTCTCATCTTTTGGCATCAGGGCCGTCCTCAGCCAATGGAACCAAAGCATCCATCGCATACTACTCGAGGACTCTGTCAGTGGCCAACTGGACCATGAAGATCTGGCTGCAGTAGCTGGCGTTAAACGGTTCCATGAATACCTATATGGCCGTGATTTCAAAATCATCATGGACCATAAACCACTTCTGGGGTTACTGGCTGGGGACTGACCTACACCTGTTTCACTGTCACCGCAGATGATCCGTTGGACTATTTCCCTTGCAGCATACAGTTACTGCCTTATTCACAGGCCAGGCACCACGTTGGGCATGCTAATGCCTCAGCCGGTACCCCCTACCAGAACTGCTTGCTGATCCAACTCCCAAGACACCAGTTCTACTCATAGACTGCCTGGAGGCTGGTCCTGTCTCCTCCAGCGAAGTCGCCCACCACTCAGCTAAAGACCGGACTCTGAAACAGGTTTTGTATTGGGTGTGGAGGGGTGGCCCAAGGGACCAGTTAGGCCAGAGTTTAAAATGTTTTTTGTTAAAAGGGATAAACTGTCCATTGTTAATAGTTGTTTACTGTGGGGAGACCGGGTCATTATTCCAGTCAAGCTGCGACTTGCAGTATTAGAGGCATTGCACATAGGGCATCTGGGAATTGTCCGAATGAAATCTTTGGCCAGGAGTTACGTATGGTGGCCTAACATGGACAAGGAGATTGAGGAATGGGTGGCTACTGTGCCAGGAGTCCAGACCAGCCCTCCAGAGGCACCCACTAAAGAGTGGGAGCAACCTCAAGCACCATGGTCTAGGGTGCACATTGACTTTGCCAGCCCAGTTCATGGCCAAACATTCATGGTAGTTGTGGATGCATACTTGAAATGGCTAGAGGTAATCCTTATGACCTCCACCACTGCAGAAGTGGTCATCAGGGCACTACGGAGACTTTTCTCTACTCACAGCCTACCTGATGTCCTGGTCTCTGACAATGGGCCCCAATTTACGGCCAAGCAATTCAAAACCTTCCTAGCAGCACAGGGAATCAGGCATGCTCTGGTCGCTCCATTCCATCTGGCCAGTAATGGACAGGTGGAGAGAATGGTGCGATCCACTAAAGAAGCCCTATGCAGGATGGGACCGGGGATTGGCAAACATGGGTTGATCAATTTCTATTAATTCAACACATCACACCAAGTGCTACTACTGGGAGAAGCTCTTCCAAACTTCTAATGGGTCGTTGGCTAAGGTTGCACTTATACCAGTTACACCCAAATTACTCTGCCGTAATGCCACCTGATTCAAACAGCAAAGTTAGACAATTTAGTGTAAGGGATTGAGTTTATGCCCACAACTACGCTGGGGGATCCCTCTGGGTTGCTGCCATGGTCACAGGTATTACTGGACCTTGCTCATACCAAGTGGAGCTTGAAGATGGTCGAACTTGGAGGAGACACATTGACCAACTCTGTAGCTGCCTCTCCGAATCCAGGCTCAGGAAGCCAGAGGTAACTCCTGCACGAGTTCGCCAAAGTCCTACCCAAATGGAGCACGACTTCACTCCTTCCACAGGCATCTCAAACCCGAAGGTACCGGGGGACTTATCTGTTGAGGGTGCAGGGTCGCAGCAAGTTCTGCGGTCCAGCCACGCCCGGGGAAAAGTTCCAGGAGTTTCCAGGAGGCGAAGCAACAGAAGCAATAGGTCCATCTGACCTGACTGAAGATCCGACACTGACTGAACTGTGCAGATCTGGGCGAGCCAGCAACAAAACCCACCTACCTGCATGACTACGTCACAAGCTGGACGAACCCAAGAGGGGAGGGGTGTTAAGTACTTTGAATATGTTAAGTACCTTGAATTCATGTAGTTTCCACCAAGGTCCTCTGCTACCAGCAGGAACTCATTTAAATCTGATTGGCCGAAGGCCCTGCCAGAGCCCTATAAAAGGGCTGCTGCAGGACAGAACCTTTGCTGGATTGTAGATAGCAGTCACTGAATAAAGAGCTGTTGTTACTGAGCCTGAGTCTGCCTCATCGGTTCACCCGATCTAACAGGTTTGCATGATTGTCAGTAATCTTTTTCAAGCTAGTCAGTAGGATTGGAACTCTTCATCTCTTGGGAAGACAACAATCAAAATAATATAGTAGTTAAGAGTGCTAGGGTAGGGATATTCCAGCCTCAGCTCCCATTCTATCAAGGAATTCACCATTTGACTTGAGTTCCTTGATATCTCTCGGGCAAATGTTTATTGTATGGATAAAACAGTAGAAACAGAGAATCTGAAACCTCTTATCTTGGGCTTCTAGAAGTGCAAGCCATAAATGGAAATAATGTTAATAATAATATGCTGCTATATAAGAGAAATTAGGATAGTATCTGCAACTGAGAAATTCACATTTTTCACTTGATTGCAAAGTGCATCCAGCACAGTTAGTCCGTATACAAATGCTTTTTCGAATTTTAAAAGTCAAATGAGCCAAAGAAATATGTCTATTCACATGAAACAACTAAATTTCAAAAATTTCAGAGACACATTTCCATATTCCCAGATTAGTGAACATTCAATAGGCATAAGCACAATTGCTAGAGAAAAACAACTAGGATTATTAGTTCCATTGCCCTTTTGAATGTCTCTGCTGCTCAATACATTTGTATCAAATTATCTCCTCTAATTCCCTCCCCTAACTGGAACCTAATGAAGGAAAACTGTAGATATATAAATATATAGTGAAGCTAATAGCTTATCTTGTCAGGAGTTTCCAAAAACAATAAAATTAACAGCTGCAAATAATTACATGTACATCAGGTGGCATGAGTTAGTGAGCTAAAATGATGAAAGCCCTGTATAAATTAAATATATCTTTTATTAGGTGTTGAGAATGGCTGCCCTGGGAAAAGAAGCCACCTTAAATATTCTTAGAGTAGAAAAAGAGTTTAAGTCATATATTGCATTATGACCAAACCAGTTTTGCACCAAGGTGAACAGAATCAGTTGAGCAATCCTGGCTTTTTGGTTGAACAAATCATATGAGGCACAATGCAATTGTCTGTAAATATTTACACATAACACACTTGATGGGACTACAAATTTTGTTATCCCAAATGACACGGCTACAGAGGGATAGCTTTTAGCCTTAAAAGCTCTGTGCTTGTTTATGATCCTGCTTAGCTATCAAATAAAACTCAGTTAGCTTAACTGGATTTTAGTTACATCTGCTGTAAATATCCCTACTGGAGGGTCTTCTTTCCGTACTCTGACGCCCTCTAAATGTCATTGTTATCAGTTTCCACAGTCACACCTCACATTGTCTTTCTAGTTTCATGTTTGATTTACTAAAAATGTTAATTTAGCATGATTGTGACCCAACTGGAGCAGAGATATTATGGTATGCCATACTTCACAAACAGCTAGTAATAGTCAACAGAATTCCATGTTTTCTAAATACTGTAATCTGAATTTTATGCTCCCCAGATTGCATAAATGCTAAATATGCCAATTTCAAAATGGTCCAATGGGGCAATTTTCCAAGAGGCAAATTTTGCCAGTCATTAATCTGAGAAAGTAAATATTCATATGGTAAATCTGGAAAATTAAAAATAACCTTCTCTGACAAATGACACGTTTTGAGGGGAAGAAATGAACTGAATACCCAAAGACCACCCGGCTGGTGTGCATGCGTGTACCGGCCTCCTAATCTTTGGGTTTCTGGCACATGCAGGCACACCGGCCAGCTAGTCTTTTGGTTTCCAGCACTCCGGCACGTGTGAATACCTGCAAATCAGAAGACCAGCCGGCAATGATGAATGTGCCCACAGAGGGCTCTGCGTGCCACCTGTGGCACATGTGGCATAGGTTCACCATCACGGATCTTAGAGGTATATATTTTCAGTCTAAAGAAAATGCTGACTGTAGGTATTATTGAATTGTCCAGAGAAAAAAATCAACAACTAGTAACTGCCCCCCTCCATGCATCAGTTCAGATTTACATCGCTTTAACATTATATCCAGAAAAAGCCCAAATTTTATTAATTTTACGTTGAAGATTCAGGTTGGCTTGTTAACTATCGTGAGCAATTTCCAGGGATTTTGCAGATAAAATAACTCCCATCTGTTCAGAATGAATGACAATTTGGCAAGTTCTCAAGAAATGAGAGATGAAGCAAGATTTTGCAAGATTATCTGTGACTCTTGAGTCTCTGGCACCTGAAGAAGTGGACAGGACCTTCCGTGGAATGAGCTCAGTTTACTGTAAAATCCTTGACTTTCCTGGTTTCCACCCGTGGCCAGAAAGGGAATGACAGCATGTAGATTAGAGGTTGTAAATGTGTCCTTAAAGGAGAAGGATATATTGCTGCAGCAATGATGTACCCCTCCTAAATTTAATTATAACTAGATCCAGTGTCTTAGTTAAGATTGAATAGATTGCAACTGACACTTCTTGTGCAAGATTGTAGAAAAGTTGTTTGGATTTCAACTATGGAGGATGAAACAAATTTTCTGAAACTACCAATCACAGTTCAATTCAAAGCATGGGACAGAAATGGCATCAGCCACTCTTGTGGATGTCTAGCAGTGAGACATGGATGATGCACTATACCTGGTCCTATTTCAAAACTGTCAATGGCACCATCAACCATGATAGGGCTTGTGTACCTACAAAGGTTAGGGCCTGCACTATCTTGCAAAGGATCCATTTCTTTTGGAATGGATAATACCAGCTGGAGATAAATGAGAAGAAGCAATTGAACCCTTGGCAGTTCACATTGAAGTAAATCCCCCAAGGTTCAGTCCTCTTCCTCATTTCATTTAATATGACATTCTCTTGGACAAATGTCTCTTAAAAGGACAGCAACAAAATTAATATTTTAACAAAAGTAACAATTAGAATAAGAACTAATGTTGGGTCTGAGATTTATAAAAATAGTTTCTATCTCATTCTGCTTCTGGAATTTCATTTAGAGTTAGATTTAACTCCTTTGAGAACTCCTACAATATAAGCTAAAACCATTAAAAGTTGTAAAGTTGTATCATTTATATGGGGATATGAATATGACTGAATATGGGTAAGAGCCAATATTAGGCTTGTGTCAGGATGGCCATGAAACATCACTATTTCTGTTTGCTGAATCCGATAGCAGTTCTGTTTAACATGACCATTATCACCAGATGGATTTGTAACTGGCTGAACAAACGCACTCAACGTGTAGTCCTCAATGGAATTGCATCTTCATGGAGGGAGATATGCAGTGGAGTACCCCAAGGCTCTGTTTTAATACCACTTGGCCCAGTACCCTTCAAAATCTTCATCAATGATCTGGATGAGGGGATAAATGGGGAACTCATCAAATTTGCAAATGACACCAAGATGGCAGGAATAGCCAACACTCCAGAAAATAGGCTTAAGATACAGAAGGATCTTGACAAACCTGAACATTGGACACTACCTAATAAAATGGAATGCACAGGTACAGTATAGGTGGTACCTTGCTCAGTAGTAGTAACTGTGAAAGGGATCTTGGAGTCCTAGTGCACAGCCATTTAAATATGAGCCAGCAGTGTGCAGCAGTTGCCAAAAAAGCCAACACAGTCCTAGGCTGCATCAACAGAGGGATAGAATCAAGATCACGTGAAGTGTTAATACCACTTTATAATGCCTTGGTAAGGCCACACTTGGAATACTGCATTCAGTTTTGGTCGCCACGATGTAAAAAAGATGTGGAGACTCTAGAAAGAGTGCAAAGAAGAGCAACAAAGATGATTAGGGGACTGGAGACTAAAACATATGAAGAACGGTTGCATGAACTGGGTATGTTTAGCTTAAGAGAAAGAAGGACTAGGGGAGACATGATAGCAGTGTTCCAATATCTCAGGGGTTGCCACAAAGAAGAGGGAGTCAAACTCTTCTCCAAAGCACCTGAGGGTAGAACAAGAAGCAATGGATGGAAATTAATCGAGGAGAGAAGCAACTTAGAACTGAGGAGAAATTTCCTGACAGTGAGAACAATTAATCAGTGGAACAGCTTGCCTCCAGAAGTTGTGAATGCCCTAACACTGGAAGTCTTTAAGAAGATGTTGGATAGCCATTTGTCTGAAATGGTATAGGGTTTCCTGCCTAGGCAGGGGGTTGGACTAGAAGACCTCCAAGGTCCCTTTCAACTCTACTATTGTATTGTATTGTATTAAAATGAAATTCAATGGTGAAAAAAGTAATGATAGCAGTGTTCCAATATCTCAGGGGTTGCCACAAAGAAAAGGGAGTCAAACTATTCTCCAAAGCACCTGAGGGCAGATAATGCCTAAGAGGCATTAGTGAGGGAAAGTGAGACCCCTCACGTTTCCCCATCCAGTCTGTCATCTTTGCCATATTTTAACTTTTATTATTTTATATGTTAGATTGTTGTGAACTGCCCAGAAAAGAAACAGAAAAGCTGCAGTGAAGGACAAATAATATCCCTTCCCTCCCACCCCATTGAGGGCTATGCTCCTGGGCCGTTTTTCGTAGCAATGTATTCTGTTTTATAGCATCATTTAACCATCAGGGTGCTGATATAACTGTAATGAAGGGTGGCTTCATGGTGCCAGAACAATGGGTGATGCTAGAAGATGCGATAAATCACTAATGAGAAAAATGGTCTAAATTGGCAATGGCAATCCTTTTTAGAAAGACTGATGCAAAAAGTCAAAAGAATAGCATTTTCAAGTATAAGTGAAAGTTTCTTTTAAAAAAGACAGAAAATCTATCCTCCTGGGAATAAGGATGAAGCCAATTGAAGTTCAACTATATTAGATAAGCTGTTTCTAAAGCATCTGCCACAGGCTTCCCCTTTTACTGGAGAAGATAGAGAAAAAGGATCTGCCTGGGTGGATGTAAACCTGGGTCACACAGGTGAGGCCATTCTATCTTCCCATGGGACATGCTGAAATATGTTTTTTAATCAAAAGAAAAGCCTGCAAAGCAGAAATGAAATGGAAATGTTACAAATAACAATGCCAGAAAAAGAAGAATGAGGAAAGAACATGGCAAGATTAAAAATCAAACAGAAGAGCACAAGAAAGTGTGTGAACCATCAGCAAACCCCGAGGCTGTACTTTGCACCCTGAAAAAAGTGTTACTCATCCTTTGGCAATGTTTCTGGAATTGTCTCCCTCTATTATTACATCATTTCCTTTTTGCTATCTCTGTTTGTTGAGATTGTCTGATGTCTCATGTCTGATTGGAAGCTGTATCCTCCTGCTGAAGCCTGGATATTTCCATCAGTGGCCCCAGTGTATCATTTCTTTATTTTTGGGGTGTATCAGATAATTATTTCTTATCATTATCACAGGGGAGGGGGAAAGAAAGGTGGCATATTCTAGAAGCAATGGAAAAACAGCTTATCTTTGTAGATAATGATCACTACACATTCTGTTTTCATTTTAACAAAAAAATTCTATTTTTAAAAAATAAATGGAGTACAACATACTACAAAAGCAGCCACTCCTAAAAATATAGAGCTATTTTTTAAAAAAAAAAGCAGGGACCAGAGAGAAAAAATAGTACATTCAGGGGACAAATGACAATTTCAGCGGCCTTTTTCCTTTTCTGAAGGAAAAATGTATTTAAAAACAATACGTGGGAGAGAATCAAAATAGCTCCCATTATGCCCCTTACTGTTTTCCTTCATGTGGCCTTAATGCTGAAAAACTCAAGCTTACTAATTTCTTGACCAATCTTTTTCTAAATTAATTTTGGCAAATGAGAACCCTATTAGTAGCTTGACCTGAATGTCAAGACTTTTTTTTTAAAAAAAGTATCAGCTAATCTGAACTTTATCAGTCCAGTGAAAGCTCCCCCAAATTAGATTTAGAATGATATATGAATGGCATATATGCCTACTGTTAGATATTTGGTCTAACTACAGTGGTTTCCACCAAGGTCCTCTGTTCCGGCGGGAACAGAGGTTTAATCCTATTGGTCGAAGGGTCTGAACAGCTCCCTATAAAAGAGCTGCTGTCAGACTCAACCTTCGCTGGATTGTTCTCACTTGTTGTACTTAATAAAGAGCTGTTGTTACCTTTAAGCCTGTGTGTGCCTATCCATTACCCAATCTAATACCTACATCTTAATTTCTTACAAATATTGTTAATTTTTGGAAGATTTATTAAATATGAATCAGGAGTCAACCCACATTTAGATGTTAGTGGGGCGCTATGACCCTACAAAGCTTCAAATAGTTACATTAGTTTTATGACTTCTCCCTGTTTGGCTAAGTAAGCAGGCTATAACATAGCACTCTTTGGAGCATCTATAATTATTCATAGAGGAAAATGACACATTGCATTGCAAGAGAAATCTTCCTGCTTCTAATAAATAATTTTTAAAGAGAAATAATGTATTTATAGCTGCCCAATAGAATCATAGTTTTTCTCCTTTCTTCTGTAGTTGCTATTCAAGTAAGTAAGGGAAAAAACCAGATCCAGGAAACTACAGACCAATCAGCTTAACATCAATACCTGGGAAGATACTGGAAAAGATATTAAAAACCAGATCTGCCAACATCTAGAAATGAGTAAAAGTCAGCATGGGTTTGTTAAAAACAGATCATGCCAAACCAATCTTTTTTTATTCTTCAACATAGTGACTAAATTAGTAGACCAGTGAAATACTGTGGACATAATATACTTAGACTTCAGCAAGGCATTCAACAAAGTAGACCACAACCTACTTCTTGGTAAGCTAGAAAAAAGTGGGATAGATAGCTTCACCACCAGATGGATTTGCAACTGACTGACAAACCGTACTCAATGAGTAATCCTTAATAGTACTACATCTACATAGAGGGAGGTAAGCAATGAGGTACCACAAGATTCTGTCTTAGGCCTGTACTCTTCAATATCTTCATAAACAACTTAGATGAGGGAATAGAAGGAGAACTTACCAATTTTGTGGACTATACTAAGCTAGTAGGAATACCCAATACCCTAGATGATAGTTTCAAGATCCAGATGGATCTTGACAGACTTGAACACTGGGCCCTATCTAACAAAATGAAATTCAATGTAGAAAAAAGTAAAGGCTCAGACTTAGGCAAGAAAAACCAAAAGTACACATACAGACTAGGTAAAACCAGGCTTAATAGCAGTAACTGTGAGAGGAATCTTGGAGTCTTAGTAGACAATTAAATATGAGCTAAAACTGCAGCTGCAGTCAAAAAAGCCAATGCAATCCTAAATTGCATTAACAGAAGGATATAAGTGATCAAGCGAGATACTAATACCATTCTATAAAGCCTTAGTAAGATCACGCCTAAAACACTGCATCCACACTATAAAAAAGATGTGGAGACTCTAGAAAGAGTGCAGAGAAGAGCAACCAAGATGATTAGGGGACTGGGGACTAAAACATATGAAGAATGGTTACAGGAACTGGGCATGACTAGTTTAGTTAAGAGAAGGACCAGAGGAGACACAATAGCAGTGTTCCAATATTTGAGGGGCTGCCACAGAGAGCAGGCGGTCAAGCTATTTTCCAAAGCAACTGAAGCCCAGACAAGGAATAAGGGATGGAAAATAAACAAGTAGAGATTCAACCTGGATATAAGGATAGGCTTTTTGACAGTGACAGCAATCAACAGCTTGCCTTCAGAAGTTCTGGGAGTTTCATTACTGGGAGCTTTTAAGAAGAGACTGAACTGTCATCTGTCAGAAATAGCGTAAGGTTTCCTGCTGGGCGGGTGGGTGGGTGTTGGACTGGATGACCGAAAGGTCCCATCCAACACTGTTTATCTATTGATCTGTCTGTCTGTCTGTCTGTCTGTCTAGGTCTGAGAGTAAGTACCAATGAAGCTTCTAATTAGCTATAATATTGAACTGAAACTGCATTTTAAATCAAACTAAGTTGTGTGTTATGGCGTTTTATTATTCCAGAGCTAATCTAATAATTGCCCTTTTCTGGACAATGATATTAAATATATCAATACAATCGATCCATCTTGATGAAGAACTGATGGTAGATGAACTGCAACCCTTCAGAATGCAGAGGGCTATATCTTTTTCATTAGTGTTAGGGATGTAACCCTAGGCTTGGCTTGGCAATGTATATAAGCCATGTTTGTAACAAATGCATCTGTTACTTTAAATGCTTAAGATATGTAATTAGCTTGTTACCTCAAGCAGCTATAAGAGGGAGCCAGAATGGCTGTTAGCTCTCTCTCTCTCTGTTTTGTTAGAAGCTGATCAGGTGTATTTTGAGGTATTGTGGTTTGCAACTGTTATCTACTTTGTGTGTTAAACTGAGACTGTTTGATAACTGAATTACTGAACCGTGTATGACTTGGACTGTTAACTGGACTCTGAATACTTCTATATTTCTACATAGTAAACTACTATATTTTTATACTATTCAGTCTCTGTATGCTGGTTTGTGCGTGTTATTCCATATCACTCTCATTACGCTTCTCTGCATACTCGCTCTTCTAATGGGGAGCTTAATTACTTAACAATTACTACAGGTTATTCCATGAGAAAAAGATTTTCCAATCACAGATTTACACTTTAGACCACAAGGAATTGCAACTAACCTACTGAAATAACTAACATACTGACTGAGTCTACACTCAGTTCTTACAGGGCATGTATCTATCTATCTTCTAGTGACAAACAGAACTAGCAAGCAGATTGGACTGAAAATGGATCCTTGAATATTTCTGATATAGAACAATTAATAATAAAGCAGCTTAACAAAACAAGTTTAAATAAAAATTTGCAGCCAATTATTACTTAAAAAGAAATACTCTTTCTGATAACATGCAAGGAGTTTATTAAATGTAGCTAGTTTTTCTTTTAAAAGCTGGGTGACAGGTAGCATAGCTTGTGATGTGGGGTTTTTTTGGGGGGGCAGAACCTGGTATACTTGTCAGCGTTCCAAATATCATGCAGAATTAAATCAGACTCTAAGGCAGAGCTATCCTTAAAGTTTCAATTTAATAAGACAGACATGTTGGCATCGTACTGTGGAATCCTAAATCTGAAGAACTTCCTGGGATTCCACCCAGTTGAAAGTTCATGATCTTATCCCCACGCCCATAAATCCATCACATGGTCCAATCTTCTTCGGCCACGCTGGCATCTCCACCCAGCTGGTTCTGGTCAGGTGCAAAGGTGCAGAGACAAAAGATGACCTTGGGCTTCTAGAAAAGAATGACAACAACACATTCCACAATTCTACTCCTTTCTATTCCCCCCTCCCAATTACTACACTAATAAAACAGCATAGGAAAATAATAGAAAGTGTGGCAGGCCAAAGATCCTAAAAAGGAATATAATTGCAGGCCTGACAGGCGGCCTCTCCTCAGAAGAAAAACGTTTCCTGGAAAGAGAATAACATAAAAATTAACATAACAAAATTAACCACCTCTTCCCTTCCCCCCAGGGGGACCCTTTGGCTTATCGGGAAATTTCTCATGGAATTGTTCTAATAACTTCTCCACTTTTAGGTTCCAACTTTTCACCCAAGTAGCTTCAGATAAGGGGTAACCCTTCCAATGCACTAAGTACTGTAAGCGACCCCTATTCAGCCTGGAGTCTATGATTTTTCCCACCTCAGATTGTGGTTCCCCTTCTATCACTACAGGAGGAGAGAAAGCTTGGGTGGATGCTCTTATGTTAGACCCAATTACTGATTTCAACAATCTACAATGAAATTCTGGGTCAATTTTCCCTAGACTTCTGGGTAGACTGAGTCGAACTGTAACTGGGTTAACTATCCTCACTATTGGGAATGGATCTAGACATTTTGGACCAAATTCCTTGCTAGGCATTCTTAATCTTATGTATTTGGTAGATACAAAAACTTTGGTCCCCCCCCCACACACAAAAGGGGTTTTAGAGCGAGCGGTGTTTATCAGCTTGCTTCTTGTAGGCCTCTACCGCATCTGCTAGAGCCTTCTTTGTATTCTCCCATCCTTTCTTTAGCATGTCCATCCATTCATTCAAAGACATGGAGGAGGGAGGTTCTCTAGGCAGCTCAGGCATGGCAACAAATTCCATGCCACTGGGAATCTGGAAAGGGGTTAATTCAGTGCTGCTGTGGACCTCATCGTTGTACGCCACTTCGGCGAAAGGTAGCAAGTCCGACCAGTTGTCTTGCTGATAGTCCACATAACACCGGATGTATTGTTCCACCACCGCATTGGCTCTCTCTGCTGCGCAGTTCATGCTGGGATGAACCTCTGAGCTCAGTTCTTGTGTGGACCCAATGGATCTCAGGAGCTCATTCCAGAACTTGGCTCTGAACTGGACTCCACGGTCTGAAATGATCCTCTTGGGTACTCCATGCAGGCGATAAATGTGTTTCACAAACATTTTCGCTAATTTGTTTGTGGATGGCAATCCTGAGCAAGCGATGAAGTGCGCCTGCTTGGAAACCAAATCAATAACTGTCCAGATTACTCTGTTCCCACTGCTGTCTAGGAGTTCCACAATGAAGTCCATTGCGACCTCTTCCCATGATCGGTTAGGGCTGGCCACTTGTTGTAGTAGTCCAGGTGACTTCTCCGGCATGGATTTCATCTTTGCACAAGTAGACAGCTTTTTACGTAATCTTCCACCTCCGATTCCATATTTGGCCACCAAAATTGATGCCTGGCGATGTGGAGTGTTTTTAGGAATCCAAAGTGGCCTCTTAGTTCCGCCTCATGGCTTTGCTGTAGAACTTCCAGACTCAACCCCGCAGGGACGTACAGTTTGGACCCCTTCCAGGCTAATCCATTTTCCATTGTTAGGATTTCCTGGTTATTGTTGAACCACTGGTCTGTTGGGAGCGTCAATTTCATAGCTGTCATCAGCTTCTCCAGGCTTCCATTACTGTCATACTGCGGTTTTCTCAACAAAGCATCCCCCAACAAGTTTTTTTTGGTACTTGTTGGACCCCTGAGGTTTTTGTCTCTGCTGCAGGTGCTGCAGGTTCTGGGCTCTTGGATTCAATCATCCCTGGCTGGCCCTTTTCCTCCACCAGTGGTAGCACTCAACCACAATAATCAATTTCCTACCACCATCTTCCCACTTTATCGTAGGCTTCCACTTGTCAAGCCATGCAAGCCCCAAGATTATTTTTTCCGGCATCTTTGGAGCCACAATGAATCTGAGAAGCTCATAGTGGCGGCCCACTTGTAACTTCACCAGTTCAGTTATTAGCGTGGCTGGGGCCCCTCCAATTAGCATTCCATCTACCTGCTCAACCCAAATGGGACAGGCTAGAGGTCTTGTGCGTATGCCTAGTTGCTTGACAATCGACATGCTGATTAAGCATCGAGTGTAACCGGTGTCCACAACTGCTTCAACTTCCCCTTCCACCCCTGTCTCAGGTACTTGGAGGTTGACTTGGAAGGCGAAGGGGTGGATGGGTGCACTCACTAATAGGTCATCTTCGGCATTTTTATCCTCCGATTCCTCCCCATTGGTAGGACTCTTCGTCACCTTAGGTTGGGGAACTTCTTCCAGAGGTTGTTGGCCCTTTTCCTCTTCCGAGGCCTCCCTCTTGGTAGGACTCTTCATCACCTTAAGTTGGGGATCCTCTTTCAGAGATTGTTGGCCCTTTTCCTCTTCCGAGGCCTCCCCCTTGGTAGGACTTTTCATCACCTTAAGTTGGGGATCCTCTTCCAGAGGTTGTTGGCCCAGATGACTTTTTTTTGGTGGCATCTGGGGCCTTCTCTTTACCGCCATGGCGGTTGGTGTGCACGTTTGTAGCATTGGGGCTGGAGCCAAGCACTCTGATGCTCTGTGTCCAAATTGACAGCAACACCGGCATTTTATTGGCTTCCCCGAGGGACAGAACCTAGTTGCATCTCTAAACTTAGGAACCGCCTCATCACATTGTTCCATTATCCATCCCATAGCTTCCCCCTTGATAATCCCTTCTTCCATTCTTGAGAACTCTTCTCTGTAGGAAGGTGGAGTAAGAATCTGTTGGGGCATTGCAGGTGCACATGGTCCCGCCATCCATCCTGCAGCCTTCCCCTTGGTAATCCCTTCTTCCATTGTTGAGAATGCTTCTCGGTAGGAAGGTGGGGTAAGAACCTGTTGGGGCATTGCAGGGGAGACTGGAACCGGTGGGGAGGTCAATCCCTTGGTTGGCCACTGCCCAGTTATCTGCCATGGTGCTATCTGCTGAGGGAGGGCAGGTGCCCACTGGCATCCCTTCCATCCATGACCTGGGGTTAAGACCCATCCCAGGGTTGCCTGATTCACAGGTTGCAGTTCAACCAATGATGGCTGGCTAGGGTTTTTTATGTGCCCTTTGCTGTCTTGGAGGAGTTATGGGCCAAGTAGGTGCCCTCTGCTGGCTTGGAGGATTTTCCCATGCTGATTGCCACGGAGTTGCCCACTGGAATCTTATCCATCCATACTCTGGGAAGAAAGCCCAATTTGGTGGTGCTTCATTCACAAGCTGCAGCCTAATTTCCGGTGGCTGGCAAGTGAAAGATGCTGGCCAAATCCCTTCTTGCTGGCTGGGTTGAATTTCCCATTTTGATAGGGAATCTGTCTTAAACTCCGTTGCAGGGTAATGGGTCATTTCATTTATCGCTGTTTGGAAGGAGTCAAAATCTCCACTCCAGTTTTTTCCCCCAAGCCTTGGATGGGGGAAGGAGGGGGAGCATGCACTCACATTTAGTTGTCCGAAATGGTCTGGGAAGCCCATCAGAGATGACTGCATGAGGGTGGCTGGGATCTCCATTCATTAGATCTTCTGGCCATCCTCTAGTTGGGTGTAGAAAAAGCCTTTCCAGCCCCTCCGTTCCATCCCCCTCAGGCTGTGCCTCTTCCCAGATGCTATAAATCTTAAACAGGAATTCCTTTGCCTTTGAAGATTTGCAGAGAAGCATCTCATCTCAGCTTCTCATCTCAAAAGACTTTCTCATAATTGTTCCCTGATATTTTATGCTGACCCGGTCAGCGTTGGGAAATCAGCCCCCCCTCACCAGCCCCCTGTACCGGGGTGCTGGTGATTTATTTTAAAGAGAGATTTGGGATAATGTCAGCGTTCCAAACATCATGCAGAATTAAATCAGACTCTAAGGCAGAGCTATCCTTAAAGTTCCAATTTAATAAGACAGATATGTTGGCATCGTACTATGGAATCCCAAATCTGAAAAACTTCCTGGGATTCCACCCAGTTGAAAGTTCATGATCTTATCCCCACGCCCATAAATCCATCACATGGTCCAATCTTCTTTGGTGACACTGGCATCTCCACCCAGCTGGTTCCGGTCAGGTGCAAAGACAAAAGATGACCTTGGGCTTCTAGAAAAGAATGACAACAACACATTCCACAATTCTACTCCTTTCTATTCCCCCCTCCCAATTTCTACACTAATGAAACAGCATAGGAAAATAATAGAAAGTGTGGCAGGCCAAAGATCCTAAAAAGGAATATAACTGAAGGCCTGACAATACTTTTCTATAATATAGCTGAAGAATTGTTACATTAATTCCAATTGAGTTATATGTTGGGGAAAATGAAAGATCTAATCAATATTTTGGAAAGCTAAGCACAGCTTGCTATACATCTTGGTTTCAGATGGGTTATGGGGGATGCGGGATAATAGGTTCTGTTAGGACTTCATAAAATATTTTTCTGCTAGTAACAATGTTTCTCAACCTTGGCGACTTTAAGTCCTGTGGCTGGCTGGGGAATTCTGGGAGTTGAAGTCCACAGGACTTAAAGTTGCCAAAGTTGAGAAACACTGTGCTAGTACAACACTTTCAAACAGTCTCAGTTCAAGACAGTTCAACCTTTCATCACCTTCATCTGAACATTTCAATAAACCCAGCCAAGTCATCCAGGCTCTCAATGAGAGGCTCTGTCTGCTGCATAGAAGGCCTTTTTAGAGATCACCAGTTGCATTTTTACTCTGGAACAGTTTCCCAAAAGCCAGCCATGAAAGGGTTGGGTTTTCCCCTTTCCAAAAAAAGATTTTACCACCCATTTTCTCCATCATTGAGTGTGTGTTTTTTCTATAATCTGCAGCCAAAGACATCCGCACTGTTAGTCTCCTCGCCTATAAGGGCACTATTGTCAACAGATGTCAGCTAATAATGTTCAATCTGCATTTTGCTATGAAAAGTTACACCAGCTGCTGAACTGCTGGTCTTTTGGCAAGCTATGCTATGAACGGGAGAGGGGTCTTCCTGTCTCTCTAAAGAGCAGGATGTGTATCTTCCATGTTTTCTGCATGGAAAAGCACAGTAAATGGTTTTTTGATTTCGAATCTTGTTTCAATTCTAGGCTATTTTCACACACCACACATAGTGCTTTGTACAAATCTGAACCTTTGGTCAAATTGTTGCCCATTAACTTCAGATCTTATCTAACACTTGTAGTAGGCTTATCTTAACTCCAATTCCCTTTGATGTCAAGATCTGGAAGAGATCTTTCAGCTTCTGTCCAAAGAGATAAGACACATAGTGGTCTCAAAAATACATAGAGCTGCCTTAAAGACACTTTTTATTCCCATAAGTTTTTTACGTTACATATGCATAATGAATGATGGCCACTAAGATATTACATAGTCAGCAATGATTCTGACTCTAATCAGGTCAGTGTGAATAGCATGAGAGCGGTGATTGCTTTGAACTGTACTTCTCTCATGTCAGGGGGGCCACAGGTTCTCTTTCAAGAGCAACAAAGAAAGAGAAAAAAATATGGTTATAAAATTCATAGTCTTATCTCTGGCATAGCCATATCAAATAGCCTTATTTATGCCAGTGATTCCTTCGCTCATCCAACTATAAAAATGGAATGGCAAATTATTTGTGTTTATAATGATTAAAATGGTGATAGAACAGGCTAAAGTTCTGAAGGAGAACTATCTCATGAACATCATGCCTCTACAGGTAGTGCTTGTTTAGTTATCGCAATTGGGACTGGCCACCTGATCATTTGGTGAAGTGGTCAGTAAATGAAACAATGATTGTGTCTATTATCTCACTTTAGCTTTCCTTTGTTTTACGGTCCTGCAAGGTTGTAAATTTCCAGGGAAAGATTGAAGGCAAATGAGGTCCAGGCAGAAGAACATCATTGCTTCAAAATCTAAGAGACAGGTTTCGAGAAAAATCAGCAGCACTTTTTCATGCTTCTGTTGATAAAAATAGGATCACCAACATATTCTCCAATGTCTGATGATGGATACAGGCCAACAACAAGAGGAAGGAGGTCATAATGTGAGAGCATGCTGGGAATACTGGTTGCAAAGTTATTTTTTCATCACCATCATAATTAAAAACTGTAGCTAAACAAAGCAGTTGCTAAATAAGGACTAGCTGTACTCCGTCTGATGGTGAAATGGAAAGCACTTCCATTTAAAAAACAGCAAGTAGCAGCACCTAGCCAAACTTGACTCATTAAAAAAAGCCAAGCAGGATCAGGCTCAGCTACTGTTTGGAGAGAAGACCACTAAGTAATACTAGGACTTTAAACTGGAGAATAAAGTAGATTGGGATTTTGAGAGAACATCCCAGAAGACAATAAAACCACCAGGAATTTATCTTTATTCTTTTACCTGTGCCAGGGGTGAGAATGACTTGGGTGTAGCACTTTAGACATAGATTAGAGCAGGAAAAACTACCATAGGCACAGAAGCCAGATGAGTGATTGGTCACTTTTTATTAGCCTTAGGAATAAGGCAATGGCAAGCCTCTTCTGAAAATGCAAAGAAACAACAACCCAAAAACAAAAACCCGACTTGTCTGGATGGCTACTAGGAGTCAAGATTGGTTCAAAGAAACCTCAAAACCACAAAACAGGGTAAGCACTTCCCTAACTTTTAAAGAATGCATTAAATAGATCTTCCTGAAGATCTTCCTGAAAATAGATCTATCGTGGTTTCTAGCCATGATTTGCCCAAAGCTTCTTAGCAAGCCTATTAAGTAAATTGCATCTTGTTTTAATATTAACAACTGAGCCTATCAAACCCAACCAGTTCGTTTTCCTATATAGCTTTCACAAGGCCAGTGTCGAATAATCTTCCAAAGTCACTGAATGTCACTGAAGGAGGCAGCTAGCTGGGGAGGTAGGGAAAATCTCAACCAAAACAACTGGAGAACAAGTTATTGCCCAGGATGTATTGGTCCAGGTAATCATCTCATTCAATTCAATGGCTGGTCAGACTTTGGATGTGGAGTAATTATGAGCACTATATGCACAAAAGTATGTATTCTTTGAACCATCCTGAATCAACTACCTCTCACCTTAATTGGACTCATATATGATATTTTCAGACGGTGTGTACGTTCTGTTTATCCATCCCATTCACACATTTATTAACTTGTGTTATGCCCTCCGTCTTTAGTCCCCTTCAGATTAGCACCAAACTTTGCAGAATATGCGGCAAGTTGTCAATCATTTTGGATGTCTTTTCTGCGCCTGGTCGGGTTATTCTAACAGACGTTCTCCTACCTTGCCCGGATGAAGGAAAGCAACCTTTAAATATGCAGCATGCATGCAAACATATTCCCCCTTTAGGACTAATTGATGCAGCTGTCGCGGTCCGCACGTTGCCCGGGCCGGCGTTCCAACGGGAGCGAGAGGCGAGGGATCAGCTACACACCCTCGAGAGGCGGGATAGCGCGCGTGCGCGTCCCCCTAGAGTCCGAGGGGGCGAGCTCGCGGCGTTTTCATCCGCTCTTTGCCCCAGCGCTAGTTGGGAGGTCTCTACCTGTTCGCCTGGGCAAGAGAAGATGTTGCAAGAGATGCCGGGCTGAGCGGCAGCGGGCCAGGTAATGGGTCAAAGGGAGCGCGGCGCAGCGAGAAGGCGCTATTGATCGCAAGGGGAGACTTCTCTGGATCCGGTGTTTCCTGCATGCCACCTCCGCCACCTTCTTTTTGAAGAAACCCGTTTTACTTTGCAAAGCGAGAGAGGCGAAACCCCTCTTTGCTTCTCCATGAACTCGTGAGCAGGTATGAGAGAAGTGTGCTTTTGCAATGTGCCCGAGCAACACTTTTGCATAGGCGAAAAGGGGATGTCTGTAGTTCCTGTTTTCCGTTAAAACCATGTCAGTAGATACTCCATTCATTTTCTGCTTTCTTTCTATTACATTTGTTCCCGGGCTCTCTTCTTTCTCAAGCCGCTGACCTTCCCATTTGGTCTTCTTCGCACAGTTCTTTAGGTTTTCTGCCCTTTCCCCCAACCCCCCTGGTTCGTTCTTTTGACCATTCCTATTTTATCTTTAAAGTCCTTCACCTCCCTCTCAATATTCCCAATTACCCCCCCCCTTCTTTCGGATGATTTGAATTCTCTAAGTTAAAAGGACAGAAAAAAATTATAAAAATGTTCATGTAATCCCGTTTTCAACTTGAATGTGGGGTTTTTGTTACTGTCTTTACTTTTGATTCTCCTGTCAAAGTAGTGTGGTTTTGATCATGATTCTGTTAAAGATTTTAATTCTGTATGGACTATCAATCATGTTTCCTGGGTGCAAAATATTCAAAGAGCCCAAGAGCTCAATAGTTTAATAGTCCATTTGGAACTTTTGCTTTAGTGTTTTTGACTACACAAACCATTTTGTAAAAGCTCTCTGCACTGGGACACTTTTGTATAGTATTGTGAGAGATTTTTGGGTTTGAACTGTGAGGCCTGGGAAAGGCATTGAATTGAACTGAGACCAATGTTCAATGAGTTCAAAGGGATGATGGGCATTATTTACTTTATATGTTGGCGTATTTTGACATGAAAATGATCTTTCCATGTAATTTAGGATATTTTAATTAGGTAGTCTAAAACTTTATTATCAGATGTTGGTTTTCCAACTAACTTTTCCCATCCTGGCACCTTCCAGGTATTAGCTGAAAATTTTTAATCCTAAAATATGTAGCGAGAGCCAAGTGATGGAATAATCCTACATGGTGGAAACATAATTGCAATGCCACTTTGAAAATAAAGCCATACCAATGAATTAAGGCTCACCTACCCCCAAGGTTTGCTACAATTATCATATGGACTCCCAACATTTCATCAATTCATCTGTGTCTAATCATGTTTAGTGTAAGAACATATAAGCTTTTTGATTAGAAAGGATCCCCAGATTGTTGAAAATCTTTGCAGAGAATGATTCTACTGGGAAATGTCTATGGACTAGTGTAGATAATATTTCCCCCTCTTTTTGCAATTGATGTACATAATACAAGTTTTTATGGGCAGGAGTTTGGTTTAGATAATCAGCTGACTTACCTAATCATAACAGTAGACATTTTACATTAGCATTCTTTTGTAAATAATAGTGAGTTGTAGAGTGTCAGATTCATTGTATTAAAAATCATTGGGCTAATGAAAACAATGTTTTCCTGTTCTGTTTAGTTAGCGAGGTCTTGAGAGAATTTCCAGTATTCCTACATTAACAGGTATTTTTGGAAGAAGTTGCAAAATATGTTCTCCTTCAAGGGCATAATAGAACAAATTATTTGTAGTGGTTAGATGGATGTTACTGCCCAATAAATTTGGGGTATTTCTTAACTTTCCAAAAAGTTAAGTTTACTTAAGTTAAGTTAAGCCAAAGTTTGTTGTCTTTGGCTGGGAATAAAATGTACCCTCAATAATCATTAGTTCTTTGCTGTGCAAATGAATCACATCAGCTAACACAAACTAGGTAATTCTCAACTTCAACAGTGACTGGTCTAAGTCACAACAGTGCTAAAAAAGTGATTTAAGACCACTCCTCACACTTTTTTTTTATTAAAAGAGTTTTGTACAAACAATTTTTCCCCCTTTTCACCCCCCCGCCATACAATATAAATCTCATACAAATACTATACCCCCCCAACCCCCCCACAAAAATTCACTTTCAAATATTATACCAAATACTTTGCCCCCTCCTCTCCCCCCATCTTAAAATAGATTACTCGTAACCCCTCTCCTCCCAACAAACACAATATAAATTTCTCTTAGATTAATAATAACACATTGATCCCATTTTCTAAGCTAATTTAACATCTATAACTCTTAATATAAATTTCTCCTAGCATAACAATGTTTCATTAATCCCATCTTCTAATTTATTCATACATATATATTACCCCACCCTCCACCCTAACCCTCCCCCACCTCCCACACAAACCCACCCCCCTGACTTCCGCTGTATACCACTCTAACAATTCCAAACATCCCATATACTATTTACTCTGATCATCTATCGGTCTAAACATTCTTACCTAAAGGCTACATAATAACTCCTAGTCTGGTATTTATTCTGTATATAATCAATCCATTTTGCCCATTCCTGTGTGTAATCCTCCTGTTTCTGAGCTTTTAAGAAAGCTGAAATTTTTGCCATTTCAGCGAACCCCGCCACCTTCTGAATCCATTGATCAATTGTCGGTAAAAAATCTTTTTTCCAATGTTGCGCAATCAACAACCTAGCTGCTGTGACCATATACAAGGCCAATTTTGTTTCCCCTTTGGTAAAATCCTTAGCTATACCCAATAAAAACATTTGCGGAGTGAATTGTATTCTTTTCTTAAATACATTCTGCATAACCCACCATATTTTTATCCAAAAAGCTTTAACCTTGTTACAAGTCCACCATACATGAAAAAAGGTAGCATCTAGACACCCGCATCTCCAACATTTTGGTTGAACATTTGGGTACATGCATGATAATTTTTTAGGATCTAAATGCCATCTGTAAAACATTTTATAAAAATTCTCCCTTAAATTCTGTGACTGTGTAAATTTAACATTCTGAACCCATATTTTTCCCCATGTTTCCAACATAACCACTTCACCAAAATTCTGAGCCCATTTAATCATACAATCCTTAACCAATTCACTTTCTGAATCTCTTTCTAACAGTACATTATATATTCTTTTAACTTGTTTTGGACCAGTCTCTTTTATCTGCTTAATCAGTTCCACTTCTTTATCCATAAAACCGACCCTACGATCTTCTTCCCATCTCTTCTGTAGCTGTATGTAATGTAACCAATTTAAAGTAATTCCTTCTTCCAACAGCTGTTCCAAAGTTTTTAACTTCCATTCGCCCCCATCAGCAATAAGCACATCTTTATATAAACAACCCCCGAGGACTTAATATTCATAATCCCCATGGTGTCTGCAAGATCCAACCAAAGCTGTATTTTATAATCCCAATTGGGCCGGTGCTTCTTCCATATTCTCATCAAGGCACTTCGGAGAACACTCCTCACACTTAGAACTGTCATAGCATCCCCACAATCATGTAATCAAAATTCAGGTTCTGGGCAACTGGCATGTATTTGTGACAATAGGAGCATTCCAGTCATGGGGCTTCCCTTGGGACGCGCCCGAAGACTGCAGCTAGTCCAGAACGCAGCCGCGCGGGTAGTCATGGGGAGTACTAGGTACTCCCACGTAACACCTCTCCTGCGCGAGCTGCACTGGCTGCCTGTAGTCTTTCGGGTGCGTTTCAAGGTTCTGATTACCATCTTTAAAGCGCTCCATGGCATAGGGCCTAGTTACCTGCGGGATCGCATCCTCCCACATACATCCCTGTGGCCAATTCGCTCTCACAGGGAGGGCCTTCTCCTGGTGCTGTCCACGAGGCAATGCCAACGGGCGACACCGAGGAGTAGGGCCTTCTCTGTGATGGGCCCAACCCTCTGGAATGACCTCCCCCCCGACATTAGAACCACTACTGACCTCCGCTCCTTCCGACAGAAATTGAAGACACACCTGTTCCGACTGGCTGGTCTGGCATAATTTATAACGTCTACCTCCTGGCATACACATTTTTACTGGTTTTTAGAGGGATAGTTTTTTAAATTTAATCTTATATGACATTGGGATTTTAAATTTTGTACATTTCGATTTATTTATTTAGCTGTACAGTTTGGCATATTTTATCCTCCTCTCATATACATATTTATGTAGTTATTACTATGTTTTGATACGGACTGTACACCGCCCCGAGTCCCTTTCGGGAGAGGGGGCGATATATAAACGCTAATAAATAATAATAATAATAATAATAATAATAATAATAATAATAATAATAATAATAATAATAATAATAATAATAATTTAATAGCCATTTGTAACCTTCCCAGTTGACTTTTGACAAGCAAAATCGGGAGTGGGGGGAGCTGGATTTGCTTGATTCCCTTATCATCTGCAGTGATTTGCTTAATATCTATAGTTTTTTGCTTTAGTAAAAAGTCATAAAATTGGGCACAATGGGAATTCTGGTCTCACGTGTCATAAATTAAGGATTACATGTATTGTAAACTTCTGGGACATACCCAAAACTACCTTACTCAATTACACACCTGTTGGAACAATTGATTTAGTTGCTTAAATATTCCCAGTTGCTTCAAAGAAATCAATTAGCTTAATTTTTTTCCAATCTGATACTATCCGGATATTGTAAATGTCAGTTTGCACTTGGAGGTTACTTGATTGGAGAAGGCTGAGTTAATCTCTATCCAGTCATTCTCGAACTGCTGACTTTAGCATATAATCATGGTATTTCATGGATGTCTCCCATCCAAGAGCTAACCAGGTTAAACATCTTCGAAGCCCATACAAAATTCAGCTAGGACTAAGAGACAGCCAACCTGCTCAAATAATAAACTCTTATCATGCCATCAAACACCAATAAGGCAGTGAGTATTTCATAACATGCTGAGAATGGCAAGTAAGTGGCTCAGTGGAATATTTCTGATTTAGGAAGAGATAGTGCATTCATTCATTTTGTGTTGGCCCTGGCTATGTTTCATGTGAGGACAAATGCATACCTAACTGAAACTAAATGAACAGATTATATATTGATACTAGTAGAAAAAGAAGTCTACGATTCTGCACCAAATTAATTGTCTTCTAACTGGTTTCTGTGGTTAATTTGAAACTCTCAGCAGTCTGGCTCACAATAGCCTAAAGACTTTGACTACTAATATGAGGCAAGAGTTTTGTCACATATTGTCTTTAACATGACCCCCACTAATTAAGATATGCAAAATTAGACAGAGACTTCTTTGGGATTACACCAAAGCTATGAAAATTCCTAATCAAATATATTGTTGCTTTTAGAAAAACAAATCAGGGGAACCTTCTTCCAGAAAATGTTTGGGTTGCTCCAACTCATTTCGGCTGCTAACAATATTTTCACTAGTATTTTTTAATTGAGCATATTATTTTAAACCGCATATGTGTAAAATCTACCTATCAGGAATGATTTAATCCAACTTGTTGCCTGAGGCAAAAAAATAATAAGACAGCCGTACTTCTCTTAGCTTATAGAGTCAAAAGAGACTCCCGGCTGAGATTTACTTCAATCTTCTCTTCATTTCTTTCAAAGATTTCCTTGCATTTGAAGGCAGCAGCTAAGGGTCTCTGAGCAAATCATGGCAGCAACCTTACATAAAACTGCCTTTCATCAGTAGTATCTGATTCCCAAACGTGGAACAAATAATCACTGGGTCATCATATGGAGGTTGCCCTTTAAAAGTAGAACCACTGTCTCTCAACATTTAAGTTAGTACTTGGACAGAAGACCTTCAGTACATGGTTATTTGCTAAAACTGGGAAATTGAACCATTTTGAGCCCTGGTGCCAAGAAGTCTGCAGGTTTACATCAGGGTGGGGTTCAAAAAATTTTTACTACCAGTTCTGTGGATGTGGCTTTGTGGTCATGGCTTTGTGGGCGTGGCAGGGGAAGGATAGTGCAAAATCCCCATTCCCTCCCCACCCCAGTAACCTGCTTTCCAGCCCTGTTCTCCTGTTCAGGGAAACAAAAGAAGATTGGCTGGAAGGCAGCAGGGGCGGGGCCAGCCTATTTGCTGGTTCTACGAACTATTCAAAATTTCTGCTACCAGTTCTCCATAACCTAGCTGAATACCATCTCTGGTTTACATACATATTACCTCTATGTTTATGAGAGTTGATTAGCTTTAGAAGCATAGTAAAATCACATACCAAATCTCTGTCCCTTCCTCAGACAGATGTGCTCCAAATATTTTCAAATTATGGGAACTATAATTCCCAGCCAGAGGTTCCATTAATTTGGAATTCTGGGACTAATAATTGCAGTGCATTTGGAGGCATTGAGCTAGAAAAGTCTTCTTTAATCAGCTGATTCTATGATAATGTTTAAGAAAAGCAGAATTATGCTAGCTAAGGATGACCCAAGACCTAGTCCAGTGTATCTGGATGGCTGATCTGTCAATCAAAAGAATATCCAAGATTCACTTAGCCACCCTTTTATCTTTTGCCTACCAGATTTACCTCAGAATCTCTTCTTCTTAATTGTAATTAGAAACTGTAACTAAAAAAATCCAGATAATCCTTGCTGTTTATGAAATTCCAGAATTGAGTTTTCACTATCCCTTTATTGCCTTGCTGAGATAGATCGACATAGAAACTGGCCTGATCTTAACATTTGTTGAATGAGTCATGGTTTCTTGAGACATGTGTCTTATCATGCTTATTATAAAGCTATGGTGCTAACTTTCTCAGTGAGTCATTCACTAGTTTTATTAACATACAATGAATCTGTAAGGACAGTTAGGAATTAAAGGTAGAATAATGATTATAATTCCAAATTTCTTGTCTATATTCTTACTTTACATATACCAAACTCAAAATCCTAGACAATTTCAGAAGGTTAGTTTCAGCTAACTACATTTATATGTAATTCAAGTGCTTGATACTTCAGGAAGAGTCAAATTCGCATCCACCTAAACCACCAACGTCTGTGGGGTCATTTACGTTATTCACACTACATGCTGAACCATCATCCAGTAAAATTCAAACAACATTTGAAACTTTCATCTAATAAGGTCAACTCTATCTTGATTCCTAATGATTTCATGGTCAGGTCCATATATTTTTCTTGGCAACAATATTGAAGTGCATCTTCTGATATATTTTTTTTTACTTTCCAGTTCAATTTATAGGGCTAGTATTTGGGGGGAGGCTCAAACTCACCCAGCCAAGACCATCTCTGCTTATCCTCTTGAAAACTGCTCAGGTCACCTTGAAACTAGGATCTCATTAGACTGAGTTAACCTTGAAATGAACTATCTACTAGCAACAACCCTACTCAACCCACCTCCCATTATTGTGAGAATAAATTTAGAGGAGCAAATACTATACACAGTGCCTCGAGCCCCTGAAATATAAAATTAACTACTATATAAAAATATTCAAATGTTGTAGTAGAGTGAAATCTGACTTGCACATTTTTTATAAAGGTGAAAATCGCTTCACAATTTTATTATGATGGGTGAATGTTCTTGGCAGGTGTGGTCATGTTAAAATGCTATAATAATGCAATAATAATTATCTGGCAAAAGTTTAAACAAGATTGGGTAACCCACGTGTCTAATTTGGGACCCTGAAAGCTCTCAGAATGTGTAGGTCAAAATTGGGAAGGCTTTTTTTTTTTTGAGGTTTAAAAAATATTTTAAAGCAAGCAAAATGGTGCAGACTTCCTCAAAATGAGAATGATAGAAGACAAATTATTTGAACTCCAACAGCAAAATACTGTGTACCACTGAATATGGACTAATCCTTATAATGAGTCAGGGTGAGAGATCCTTTTCAATTTAGAAACTGCATTTGGATTTTGTGCTTTGCCTAGGCAGGAGGCAATTGGGGACATCATCAGTGGGTTGGTCTAAAGAGTTTGGAGCTTTAAATTTTTTAAAATCTTTGTGTGTAAGGGATAGGGACCAAACGTGTTGCCTTAGGGCCACCTTCAAGAGGTTATAGTACTCATTTGGCCTTTTAAATCCCTGTAAAAAAAGGGGGGGGATTTCATTTTACTCAGTGCCTTGGAAAAATAAATAAATTTGCCTGTTCTAAAGCTAAGTCAGAAATAATCACCAATTATATCAGATAGAATGTTCCTTTCCCTCTTCTGGGATCTATCCACATCCTGCAGTTTTTTATTTTGATCAGAATTTGGGATCCTTGTAATTTGACATTGGTGATACATGTTTAAAAAAATTCATTGCATTTTCACACTTCCAACTGATAAACCCAGATTCAGAATCAACAGAATCAAGTCCTCAAATTTTATCATGTCATACAGAAGTTCTGGAGATCATATTGACCATAAGATCCTGCTTTTAAAAAGTGAGGACCCCTTTGACTGAATGCTGAAGTCAATTAGGACAACTTGGATGATGTCCAACATATCTCAGAGGCTACCACTGCCAGTCCAGAGAGAATATTCTTAGTAATGTGGGTCTGTTCCAGCAAGATTCATTTTGAAATCTCTGTGGCCCATCAGTCAAAATTAGGAGATTGCCGAAGTGGATATTTGATTCATCATTCCAGTAGAGGCTTCCCATTGGTTATGTTTGCTTAATACAGCTGACCCAGTTAGCTTTATCCTGAGGGAATATTCCTGTTGGTTAGCACTATGAGAACATAGATAACCTAGTCAAATCCAGAACAGTCATCTCTGATATAAAGATTACACTGTCATTAACCTGTTCAGAGTTTAAACAGCTGTAGATGGGATTTTTCCGTCCTTTGAATGTGGCTGTCTAAATCTATTTTTTTTAACCCTAATCTGTATTTTTTTGTTTTTATTGTAATTAAAACATGAGTAAAATGTTTTTTTAAAATAGCATCCAGCAACAGTATTTTTTTTAATTCCAGAGATTTGTTTAAAAGGACAACATATAACAATAATGTGCGAATATGGTTTTGAAAATGAAGCCCAACAGCAGTTCGCTTATTCTGTAACATAAATATGAACAGCAACCAAAATTTACTTTGTGTGTAATGTTTCTACATCTTCAGAAAGATAAGGAACGTTTTCAGATGCATGAGGGAATTTAGCAATTGAGACATGAAGAAACTAGAACTTCTCTTCTGCTACATTAGAAACCTGTTTGATTTGGATCCATGGTAACACAGTAGAGATATACAATATGCTCCTGTTGGAAACTTATAAGAAGGCAAGATCTGAGAATCTTGGTACTTGATTTATAATTTTGATAATTTTTGCATCCTTAAAGTGATTTATGATTTTGACAAATTTTATTCGCTGAGCAGAAGTGATAAACCTAGAGTAATTCTTTGTAGACAAGAGCTATCAGTCATTCCCTTGTGTCTTCAGCTCTATTTTTCAATTAATCTGATCACTTAAGTGAATGATTAAGTGCTTGTGGTAGTTCTTAATTCCTTCTCAAATAGGAATTATTACTACACATTCGTGTTAGAAATTTATCCTGGTACTGAATCAAATTCTCATGGGGGAAAGGTTATGAGATACAGCATATGACCAAAAAACAAACAAACACCAATCCAGTGATTATATGGAAACCATGAGCCCATGAAGAAACAGAGCAGGAGGAGTCTGTGAAGAAAAGTGGATGCTGTTTTCAAATGTTACAGTTTGGATTATTGTTAAGAACTGTTCGTAACTGCTATAAATACTGTTGGATTGAGGAATGAGATTTGAGATGTGGGTGTTCTGTGAACAGAGCTGCTGAATGTATGGTCAAAATTAGAGTTCTGTACCTCCATGACAGTGGTATAGTCATGAGAATAGAGCTCATCCTTTCAGGCCAGTTCCCTGTCAGATACAGAAAGAAGTAGATTATCAGTGAAAAGATGTATGTCTGGATTTCTATTTCTGGTGAGTGACTATGGCAAACTTGTCTTGATCTTCTGATATGTGTGGGTTTTTTAAAAAACTCTGTTGTCCTTTAGGAAGTTCTTGTACAGTTTGTGCTCTTTGCCCAAGACATATTGAGTGTCACAATTAAAAATAAGATCATTACGAAGTTTGCATATGTCTATAAATCAAATCATTAAGGCAAGTCTGCATTTTCAAAAAGTGCCTTTCAGCTCTTAGGTACGCAAAGTCTTCCCTGGAATTTGTCCCCACCCTTCTTAAACTTTTCAATGCTGCAATCTTTTGAAAATCAAAACAACCCATTCCTTGTCCTCTGCTGCTTAAGATACACAAATCAAGCATTGAGTTCTAAGGCAGGGCAGGGTTTTTAAGTTGCAATCTTGCATTTGAGTACATTTTTGAAAGTTTGTTTACATTATGTCCACAAGCAGTGATTTTATACTATATGAGTGAAATAGCTCACCTTTCTTTCCCACTCCTCTGAAACATTTCACTGCCCAGAACCTCAAACATTTTGATTATAAACAGCAGCATAGTGTAGCTTAGTGGGCACTTCTGTATTTAGGTGTGAGTCATACAGACATTGCTCTTGTCCTGATGCTTCTCTTCAGCTGCATCTCAGTAAATGTATTGGTTCTCAAAAATAGTATCAGTGTACCTAAATAAATTCAGCTTGTCTGGACTGGAAACAAATCCTCCTTTTTTCCTTGCCCTACAGATGTACCATAAAGAACATCTGTATGGTTAAGGAGCTATTTAAACACTGCCAGGAGCTTTAATAGCTAGAATTAATAGCTAGAATACAAGACCCAAAGCCATTTACCAAAACATTCAGGAAGAAGGCAAACCATAATATTGTCCTTTCTGAATGCCTTATCTGAAGACAGGATCCTCTAAGCAACAGCTTGGACACTGTGTTGCAGAGAGTCTTTTGTCACAAGTGACTTTGTCCATGAAGCCATCAGCAAAATGATGGCTATATGCAATCTTAATACAGGAAATGCATCTTCTAGTACAATAGAGGTGTCAAGCTTGATTTCATTGAGGGCTGTATCAGGGTTCTGTTTGGCCTCTTGGGGGCCGGGGTGTGACCAGGATGGCCATGGCAGGTGTGGCCAGCTCAACATCATTGGGAGCCGGGGCCCCTGTGGTGGCTAAGTGCTAAGGCAGGACTTCCCTCAGACCCTCCCTCACTCTCATTATAATCTTCTTCCTTCCTTCCTTCCTTCCTTCCTTCCTTCCTTCCTTCCTTCCTTCCTTCCTCCCTTTTCTTTTTTCATTCCCTCTTCATTCTCTTTTCTTCTTTCTTCCCCTCTTTCTTTATTTTTCCTTCCTTGCTCTATTCCCATCTCCCTTTCTTTTTCTTTTTCTTTCCTCTTTCCCTTTCTCCTTTCCTGTCTCATCTTGCACGCTCAAATGCAAAAGGGGAAACATTTCTCCTTTTGTTTTGCTTTTAGTTTGTTTTACTAGCTCTCTGTCAGCGAAAATGGAGCCCCCGGGGGCACATGTGGCCCCTCAGTGCCTAGCGTCACTACGGGCAGAGTCTCTGCGGACCAGTCCTTTGCTGTTTCCAGAGCAGCTCTGCAGGCCAGATCTAAACACCCTGTGGGCTGAATCCAGCCCATGGGCCTTGAGTTTGACACCCCTGCAATACATGATTAACACAGCAAGTTGCAAATCCAATTGTCACACCTGAATAGAGAGCAAGGGGTTCCAGAAGTTGCAGTACACAGAGAGATGAGGAACCTGCTCCATATATCATCAGCTTTTTTAAAAAGAAAAAAGTATTGTGCATGCCTGCAGGATATATGTCTTTGCTTGCAAAATGGAAGTTATACAGTATTTATAATACAGTCACTCTCTCAAGCTTAAAATTTCTAGCTAAAAAATGCCCTCCATCCCTATTCAAATATAATTATAAGAGCTGTGGTGGTGCAGTGGTTAGAATGCAATATAGCAGGTTAACTCATTACTCACCCCAGGAGTTTGGTCCTGACCAGCTCATGGTTGACTCAGCCTTCCATCCTTCCAAGGTCGGTAAAACGAGAACCCAAATTGTTGGAACCCAATATGCTGACTCTGTAAACCACGTAGAGAGGGCTGTAAAGCACTGTGAAACAATATATAAGTCTAAGTGCTAGTGCTATTGTTATTAATGTAAGGTGGAAAGAGGCATGCTCAGCTGTTCATGGCATTGTTTTGTTTTCTATGTTCATTTTGTTTTCTACTGAAAATTCTACTTCCTCAGTTTGATGATGGTAAGTGTGAAAGGAAATATTGATGTTTATCCCTTTTAATGTTGGCATGATTTACTTTTTCTTAAAATTAAATGGTTCTCAATACTGTACTTGGGGAAATGTTATATATGAAAATTCCTACTTTTAATGGCTACCACAGAGATTCCTTTCCCTATATAACTCCCATGTCTCCCTCCGTGGACATTCTCCCTACTTCTTGACATCATACTGAGCCTGCCCTTCTTACGATCCTGTGGAAACTGCAAAAATGAAATACAATATACAAAAGGAACAGCTGGACGCACCCCACCACCACAACCCAATTTACATGCATTCCGTTGATTTAATGAATTCAACATAACTGATAGTGTTTCGGTCAATCCAGTTGGTGTCAACACAGACAGCTACTATTCTTCATTAATATCTTTGCAGAATCAAAATAATAGTTTAAAAGACTGAAGAGTATAGGGCTATACAGGATCAATGTCTCTGCTAAGGGTTTCCATTCTGGACTCTCAGCTATTAGGGGAAACTGGGACAACCTGGGGGCTGATATCACCATCACAACCCGAACATCAAGGGATATTAACATGGAATTATTCCTATACATATATGTTCTACAAGTAGTACTTATATTTATCTATGAAAACGTTGAACATGCTTGGCTCATTCTCTGCTCAGGGTGAACCATTCACTAAGCACTGCATTTATTCTCATGCATCCAAAAATCATTTATCACTTTTGTAACATTGAGTAACTAGCCTTTAATTCAATGGTCACGTAAAACATTCTCTAATTCAAGTCTATTCCTTTTTATCATATATTTTCCCAAAATCAACTAACATAAAATCAACTTCATCATATTCATGCATTTTCAGGGGACCAGCTGGATAACAACAGCCTGGTTTGCATACCACCTACTTAGCTTAAAGCTGTACTGCACTTCCTAAATACTGCTAATTGTTAGCTCCATATGAGCAGACATACGCTTAAACACAAATTTGGACAAACAGATCTTTTTCTCACATACTTTCCAGTCACCATTCTCATTCATTATTAGGGTTGTGAATAACCATTTCCGCACTCTTTAGTCTCATTCCAATAAACAGATTCATTTACGTATGTCCCATAGTAGAATATATTTTTCCATACTGGCTTGCATTCATTCATAACGTTGCACAATTTCTCCCAAAAACTAATCTCTTGTCCTTTCATTATCACTCTTGACTGCAGTGTTAACACACACTTACCTGTTTTCATTCACACCCACGACAAACTAGATGATACCAATTCATAATTTCTGAAATATAATAATTTGTCATTAGAACTACAGCTTCACTTCATCAATTCTGCTCCACAGGATCAGACTACCTTCACTCAATTTTATTATGTCCATCCTTTTCTTTTGGTTTCAAAAACACACAGCATATTAATTTTTTAAAATTACATTTCATTCATGAATTCATGCTTTTCACTGTCTTCACATTCCACGTTGCAATTTTCCATATGCCGTGACGTTCACCAGATGAGTCTAACAATATTCACCTCTGTCACCCATCATGGCTTTGGTCAATGGAGGCTTTTTACATAACAGTATTTATAAAATAGAGGTGTACAGTAGACTAGATTACCAGCCTAATTTTATCTATGCTCCTGCAGCTTTCCCTGCTAACAGTAATGAGAGTACCAGACAGTTCTGCTTTAGTGTTATCCTAAACACATAATGTTTATTGTATGCAAGCTAGTATCTCTAATCTAGAGACTATCGTGCAAGTCATGATACTGTTGGCACAATTTAAGATTGTAAACCTTTCTAATGAACTACTGATAATTCATTATGCTTTGCACTATTCCAGTTTATACAAATGGTAACATATGATGCGCCATTTCAGTTTTTAAATTATCTGTTGCCTCTCTTTCCTCCATAACAATACCTATAATCTTCCACCAACCTGATAATCTTGCCTTTGTTTATAGCAGAAAAGTACAAAATTTCAGTGCCATAATAACTATCAATCCACCATCTTAAAGAGGAAGATACATATTTTTGTCTTCTTGGGATGTTCTTAAAATGCTCAAATTCCTATTCCAATATGAAGATTCCGATTTGTAGCTTCTTTTCTCCAAACCAATCACAAGTAGCAGATTTGTAAAGTGGCTGGATGATAATAATAGATGTATGCACATAAATCAAAGCAGCTCTTACAGCAAATACCTTGACCCAGCCTCAGAAAACACCTCTCATCTTTCCAGGAACACACACGCCTTTGAGAACATAAACGAAGGGGTGTGTACATAGACTGCACACTGGATAGACTGCATTTAAGTAAAGGAAAAAAGGCAAAATATGCAAAGAACTCTTAAATAACTTTTTTTTATCCTTTCATAAAAGTTGATAGCAAACTCCTTTTGCAGTAATTTGTTTCAAGGAGGACTGATAATCTGTCATAGCTATTCTGGAGACCTCAATTAAAGTCCAGTATCTACAAAGCAGAAACATAATTTTAAAATTCCTTTTTCATGCCTTTGTAGATATGCAACTTTCAGTAGCAACAAGCTGCAACTATACAGACCCCTTCATCTAGAGACCAAGAGACGTTTCCCAAAAGGGACATCAGTTTAAATCGAGTTCCAACAATTTGATTCATTTTGAATCACTGATTCAATCTGATCTAACAATTCACTTGAAAAAAATAAGATTCAAATTTACTTTGGAGATTTGATTGAATTTCCAGTGAAATGTGAAATTTTGTTTCACACGCTTTTGGCTCCATGTTTACAACTTTACAGCAGAAAGCTTTAGGATTATCCCTTCTTTATTTCAAACCATAATCGAGTTTTAATTATGACTCCTTTGACTGTTCCCTAACAAATAATATTGTACAAACACTCTGCTTCCCAAAGTTTTGTTTTCTTGTTAAATACTAATGGAAGTGGGAGGGGAAGAATCATGCCGTAAGCCCCACCATTATTATACAGGTTTCTACGGATGCCAATGGATTGAAATTTTAAAAATGATCATCAGAAAGGAGTACAGGCAGTCCTTGCTTAATGGCCACAATTGGAATTAAAGATGTTGTCGTTAAGTGCTTTGGCACTAAGCAGAAAAATCATATGACCATCAATTTTATAACCCTTCCCACTCAATCATTAATAGAATAAAATAGAATTCTTTATTGGCCAAGTGTGATTGGACACACAATAAACAAGTCATTGAAGTCATTGGGTGAAAAATCACATGACTGATACTTTTGATTTTACTTCTGCATTCTGCACTAACTGTGCTTGGTGCACGTTGATTGGGAAGCACACAAATTGAAATCAGATGACTGCGTGATGCTGACACTGCAACAGTTATAAATGTACACTGGTGGCAACGCATCTGAATGGCAGTAACTTCAAATAGTCATTAAAGTAGGCAGTCAGTAAACAAAGCCTACTTGGACTTGGCTAACTCCATTTAAGATGAGAAGCTAAACAAGATTGGGTCTAGTTGGTATTTGAGATGGAAACTACTTATATGTGCCAAGTCTCAGACCATAATTCTTGTTTTGAAGAAAAGGCTCCAACAAAACCTGTAGAGTGCCAGCCAAAATAAGAATCACCTGAAGCTGGTCAAACTCAGACACCATCTGAACAGTTGAAGCAATCAGATGATGACTCTATTAGCCCTTCCAGCCCCTGCAGCAGGGTGATTAAAGGCAGCTGGCTGCAGCCTGGCTGCACGTGATTCCTTATTGTAATCAGTCATCTGATTGTTGGAATTTGACATTTTTGTGGATTCTTTTTGTGAAATTCTAACCTCTGAACTGTTATGCAATGCGAGGTCCGTTGTCAATAAGGCCCCCCTCATTCATGATCTAATTTTGGAGGGGGAGCCGGACCTCGCGGGAATAACGGAAACCTGGTTGGGCCACGAGGGAGGGTTACGCCTCGTGGAAATGTGCCCACCAGGTTACCAAGCATTTCACCAGCCCCGGGCCCGGGGAAGGGGCGGTGGGGTAGCAGTGATTATCCGGGAGGACTTAGAGCCGAGGGAGTCCACTGTGCCACAGACGTCCTGATGTGAATCCCTTGTTGTGAAATGGGGCCCTGGGAGGCAGTTGGGCCTGCTGATAGCATACCTGGCTCCCCGCCATACATCAGCGACCCTGCCTGAGCTCCTCGAGCTGATCTCATCGGTGGCGGTTGAGACCCCCAAACTTCTAGTGATGGGGGATTTTAACCTGCCGTCGGTGGGAGAAGCATCAGAGGGGGTTTGGGAGTTCATGGCTTCCATGATAGCCATGGACCTGACTCAAATGATTCAAGGCCCGACACACGAGGGAGGTCACACCTTGGACCTTGTTTTTGTCTCTCGCCAGTGGTTGAGTGATCTGGGAGGAGTGAATTTAACCATCACTCCTCTGTCATGGTCAGATCACTCACTCCTCCGACTTGACTTCCCTGGTGCTACCCCTCGCTGCGGGGAGGCGGAACCGGAAAACACTAGATGGTTCCGCCCCAGGCGCTTGATGGAACCAGACAGGTTCCAGACGGAGCTTGGGCCACCTCCTGCAGCCCTGACCCGCCCTCGGGTAGAGGACCTGGTGGCCGCGTGGAATAATGCGACTACCGGGGCCTTGAACCGGGTGGCGCCTTTGCAGCCTCTCCGGCGGCAACGATCCACCCTGGCTCCTTGGTTTACCGAGGAGCTAAGGGTGATGAAGCGCCGCAAGAGATGCCTAGAGAGTCGTTGGAGATCCTCCCGATCCGAATTTGACCGAGCACAGGTACGAGCCCATTTAAGGACGTACCTAGTGGCATTGAGAACGGCCAAACGTCAATATTGTGCCGCTCTCATTGCATCCGCAGAGAACCGCCCTGCCGCCCTGTTTCGGGTGTCCCGCTCCCTTCTGTTTCAGAGGCCGCGGGAGGCCCCTCTACAGGGTAGGGCAGAGGAGTTTGGGAAATATCTGCAGGATAAAGTCGCTCAAATCTGGAAGGATTGGGTCCCCTTCAGTGGCCCAGTCGAGACGCCAGTGGCGAGTCTTGAGAAACCTTTTTGGGAGGAGTTTGACTTGGTTGTCATCGAGGATTTGGACAGATTGCGTGGACGACTGCGACCTACCACATGTTTACTGGACCCGTGTCCCTCCTGGCTTGTACTGGCATCCTGGGAGGTTACACGCGACTGGCTCCTGGGCCTAGTGAATGCTTCATTGGGTGAGGGGTCTCTCCCGGCCGCCTTGAAAGACGCTGTGGTGAGACCCTTGCTCAAGAAGCCTTCCCTGGACCCTACGGAGCTGGCCAATTATCGTCCTGTCTCCAACCTTCCCTTTTTGGCGAAGGTTGTAGAGAGTGTGGTGGCTTCTCAGTTTCCACGACATCTGGAGGAAAATGATTATCTAGACCCGCGCCAGTCCGGCTTTCGCCCTGGGCACAGCACAGAGACGGCCTTGGTCGCGTTGGTAGATGATCTCTGGAGGGCCAGAGATAGGGGCTGTTCCTCTATCCTGGTCCTATTAGACCTCTCGGCGGCTTTTGATACCATCGACCATGGTATCCTGTTGCGCCGACTGGAGGGGTTGGGGGTCCGGGGCACCGTTTTGCGGTGGTTCGGCTTCTACCTCTCTGGCCGGACGCAATGTGTGTTGGCAGGGGAGCAGAGGTCGACCCTATGCCCCCTTACTTGGGTGCCACAGGGGTCGGTCCTCTCGCCACTCCTGTTCAACACATACATGAAGCCGCTGGGTGAGATCATCCGTGGTTTCGGGGTGGGATATCATCTGTACGCTGATGATACTCAGCTGTACATTTCCACCCCGAACCACCCCAACGAGGCCATCGAAGTGATGTCCCGGTGTGTGGAAGCCGTACGGATCTGGATGGATGACAACCGACTCAGGCTCAACCCTTCCAAGACGGAGTGGCTGTGGGTTCCGGCTCCCCGGTTCAACCAGATAATTCCATCTCTGGCCATTGGGGGCATTCAACTCGCCCCCGTGGAGCGGGCACGCAATTTGGGCGTCCTCCTAGATGCCAGGCTGTCCATGGATGAACATGTGACAGCCGTGGCCAGGGGGGCGTTCCACCAGGTTCTCCTGGTGCGCCAATTGCGCCCCCTATTGGACCGGGACGCCCTACGCACAGTCACCCATGCGCTGGTGACGTCTCGCCTGGACTACTGTAACGCTCTCTACATGGGGCTTCCCTTGAAATGCACTCGGAGACTGCAGTTGGTCCAGAATGCAGCCGCGCGGGTGATTATGGGGAGTACCAAGTACTCCCATGTGACACCTCTCCTGCGCGAGCTGCACTGGCTTCCTGTGGTCTATCGAGTGCGTTTCAAGGTTTTGATTACGATCTTTAAAGCGCTCCATGGCTCAGGACCTAGTTACTTGCGGGATCGTATTCTGCCCCATACATCCCTACGACCCATCCGCTCGCACAGAGAGGGACTTCTCCAGGTGCTGTCCACCAGACAGTGCCATGGGGCGGCGCCTAGGAGCAGAGCCTTCTCTGTGGCGGGCCCAGCCCTGTGGAATGACCTCCCCCCGGATATTAGGACCACTACTGACCTCCGCTCCTTCCGTGTCAAGCTCAAGACCCACCTTTTCCAAATAGCTGGCCTGGCTCAACCATAACTTCGTATCGCTCCTGATGGGTTTTTTAATTTAGTAATTTTATTTAAGGGGATTTTAAATTGTGTTTTTAATTGTCTTTCACTTATAAGTCAACTCTCCTCCATGCACATATGTATATGTCTCTGTTCTTTTTGTATATATGTTTGTCTTATGTGTATTTTTATTTGTTTTGATTGTACGCCGCCCCGAGTCCTTCGGGAGAGGGTTGCGGCTAATCAAATAAAAATTATTATTATTATTATTATTATTATTATTATTATTATTATTATTATTATTATTATTATTATTATTATTATTATTATTATTATTATTATTATTATTATTAACTGGCTGATAATTAAGACAGACCTAGCTCTTGGAACTCTGGACTGGATTTTGACTATTTTTCAGTACTCCTGTTAAAAGCAAAACCATTCATTTAAAGATTCTGTTTTGTAAACTGCTAATTTCCATAATGACCATCTATGACTATTTAATTGAAACTAGGATACTATCATTGAACTCCATCTTGGAAAAAAGAAAGGCAAACCAGTTACTTTAATCCAAAAAGACCCCTATTTATGCTTGTCCATTAACTGAAGTTACTACGAGTCAAGTTCAATTTAGAGGAGACATCGCTATTTAGTAGCATAATCCTATGAAAAAGCTAATTTTCAGACTTCCTGTCACCTTTGGATAACTCATGGCACAATTAAGATTTAAATTCATGTTATTCATGCATTAGCAATGGCATTAATTTTAATCAAGAGCATGGCACCATTTGCAAGTTTGTGTGTGTGTGTGTGTGTGTGTGTGTGTTTTGTTTTTCAGGTATCTTTGCCTAAAACAGCATTCTCCAATCTGGAGCCCTCCATCAACTTCTTGGTCATGCTGACTCATCATTTTGGGGGTTCCAAATCCAAAATCTCTAGTAGGCCCTAGGTTGGTTTTCTTCCTTGATTCTCCATGAATTGACGCTTTATCCCAAACTGTCTTCCTACACACTCTTTTATTGGTGGGAAAAGTCACATTCCCTAAATGATGTTATTACATTCTAAAAGTTGAATAGGGATTTCTAACGATTAAGGAAACATCAAGTATAATTAATTGCCAGTGCAAAAAAAAATTAGCTAATTATGCTGAACTATCAGCAAGCCACCACAGTGAAAGGAATTTTCAGTAATTCACAATTCTTTCTGCAGGCACTGCAAGATTTTCTTGTTTGATTGGCCTAATAATCAAAATTAGGAAAATTAGGAAATCAGACTAGGAAGATGATTGATTGACAGACAGAACAAGCAGTGACACAACCCATACGTATCTAGATGATATATGTATGTATGATATTGGAAATTAGGCAGTTATTCAACCCAGGCTCCAAACTTTCTCTATTTTCCTATCTTTGCAATAAGTCCTCTTCTTATTTAAGTCTAATTTGCCTTAGGTTTTGAAAGACCCTACTTTGAAATCTTTTCTTTCTTCAGAAGAGATTAATTTAACTGGCTTTTAATCTCCCTTCTGAAATTATTTTAGTTTCAAAGATACTGCAAAACAAAGCTCAGAAGACGCTTCCAAAACTCTTGCAAAATTGAAACCAAGCTATTTATAATCGTTTACTTATTTTGCACACTAAAAATATAGCACAAAATGCTTCCATAGTTTCAACCACTGCCTGGATACAGCTTTTATGACAGCAGGGGCTATATCATACCTTATTTTTGCATTGCTACAAAATTTAAATCAATATATAGATATATATATATACTGCTGGCAGACTCATGTAAGACGTTAAGAACTTTTTCAGATAGTAAAGACTGATTAGAACAATGGCCCCCAACCTTTTGGGCACCAGGTATCGATTCCATGGAGAAAGATTTTCTGTGGACCGGAAGGAGCGTGATTTTGCATGATGCCTGCATCCCGTGGATGGGGCTTAGTTTGTTTGCACAGCCCAGTTTCTGGCATGATGTGGGGCGAGGCCTGTCCATGGACTGGGGGGGGGGGGTTACAGACCCTTGGATTAGAGTATTCAAAGATCTGATGACAAGATTTATCATACCCCAGCAAGAAATATGCATTTCTATCTCCAACAGTTTATGATCTTTTGTGGTCATTTATATATTCCTTATAAAATAATCAGAAATATACATGTTCAAGTGTGTGTAGGTCTGGCTATATTTTGAAAACTTGTCTACATCATTATGTTTCACGCAGGGGTTGAAATAGATGCCAAGGGAGCTTCCCTATTTACAAACTGTCCGCCACCCTATGAGTGATGAATAATGAGACTGACCCTTACAATCCTGCTAGCTCCCACACTTCTACTTATCTATGAGTACCATTTCAATTTTTAAAAATGCCTTTGAAGTTCCAAGAGACCCATGAAGGTCCCTCTTGTAAATTAAACTTATGGTATATGCTTGTGTATATGCTTGCGCCTATCTCTTGTTTGTTTATTGAATGTCAGGTAGGGAAAGAGCTGGCCTATGTGAAGGGATACATCTGTACCAGGGGTTAAATCTACTTACCTTCACTACTGGTTTGCAAATGTGAGCGCACACGCCACCTCCGTGCATGTGCAGTACCTTCTGCACATGCGCAGAGCATAAAAAATGAACATGATGATGTCCGGGCGGATGGGCGGAGCCTGCTACTGAGCGCACCTGAAAGGTAAGTAGAACAGTGGGGGGGGGGGGAAGACTCCGCTGTGCCATGTGATTTAGATTAGTTAGAAAGCAGGAAGTCTTGCTTTCTAGCTGATACAAATTGTGCGTCACAGCTGATCCTCAGCAATATTGTTTCACCCGAACCGGTAGCATTTTTTTTACTACCAGTTTGGGTGAGCCGGTAGCTTTTTTTTTTTTTTACTACCAATTTGGGGAAAGGGACTTAGCTCTAGAAGCACTAGCACTTATCTCTTACAGGAGGAAGACAGAGAATTAAGGCAAATGTTAAGATTAAAATGAAACCTTTAGTCTCACAGTAAAAGTAAATTGAAGGCAATTGCATCTTGTTTCAGGCCTCTGCCAACCGTAATTGGGGATCAGAGAGTGAAATGTTCCCTCAGAGGATGTTTGTGTTTGACCTCTTTTTCTATATATTTTTTCCGAAAACTCTCCTCAGTGTTATTAAAGCTGCCTCCAAACAGCATCATCTTTGTGCTGATTGCTGTATGTTTTTTACAGTTAAGTGAAGGCAAAATAACTGCTACTCTTGACCCAAAAACAAATGGTTTCTTTCCACTCCACCTACCACCATCTTTCTGAATAATGGTTGCCTCCCACAGGGCTGTTCAAAGTTAGGTAAGTGAACAGAGGTCAAATATTGTGTGGGTGGTAGGAGACAATTCAACTGGGAAAAGGAGATTAGTTTCAACAGTGGAAGGTCAAGTGGGGCCCAACAATGGTTGCTATAATCAAAAATGCTAAAGTATTTTTAACGGAACTATTTTAAAAAAAACACAGAGAGAAAAATAAAGAAAAATGCATGCTTTAGTTGACTTTAAAGCCAGGTCAATATAAGTACAATTGTTAATATAAATGTTTCTTGGTGAAAGATAAATGTAACTAAAGGGACCAAAACATTAAGCCCAGTTAATGGCAAAGCAGCATTGAAAATAATTTTTTTTAAAAAAATATCAGACACTTCTATCCATCCTTTCCTGCCAATTAAAACCCATTGATTCTGGCATTTCCAGAGCTTTTATTGAAAAGGGTTGAATCTTGAGCTGAGACAGAAAATCTGATCCTACACTTCTATTTATTCTCAGGATCTGCAACCCATGTTAATTCTATTAAAAGTAAAATACTTCTAGTGGTTTCTTCCCACTCCCCTTTGGTTGACTGGGATGCACTATCAACCTAATGGACCACTAACATCCCCCTTATGAACATTGAAAAAGGTGTGTTTAATGCAACTTTCATTTCATGCTGCATTTGTAAGATGGCTAGTTCAGCTGGAAGCATGGAGAGATCTTTGCAAAGGATACTGGTTATTGCACTTCTTATATACTGCAATGGAAATATTATAAAATATGACAATATAAACATGACTTTCGGATTTTATATGTTGGAGTCTCTTGTAATGTCTTTGCAGGAGACTTTCTAGAAAGCTATACGTTCTAGAACTTTTAAAAGCTAGGACATTTTCTTCCTTTAAAAATGAGAGTCTTATTAAAATAAAAATGTGCTTGGTAACCTGACAAGAAATATGAAAAACAGCTTAGCATTGTAATATTTTCAACAATAAACCTCAGCTATTGTTGAATTAGATTTGTAAATGGAAATGTTCAGGACAAGGAGTCTGTCCTTTAAAAAAATAAATCTTAAAATACCTCCCCCCCCAGTTTTGAATAGTTTTATTCACATTGTTCTACCTCCCTCTCCCCATCCACAGTCATCCAGTGCTATTTTGCCTCCTGCTTTGCTCTGTGATTACAGCAAATCAGGGCTCATATAATAAGCCATACAATTCATGCTTTGCAGTCAATCAAATCTGAATCATTTAATGGCCTGGTTAACACAGGGCTGTATGTTCTTATTTCACCATTTTGTTTAGAACAGTCCATAAAGCATTACCAAAATGGACTATGTCCCACATCATATTCTAACGCATCCTCTTGCACTTTAGATGGGGGAGCACACTACTACTAAAATAGGTTTTTAATGTAATATAATGAAAGTAGAAGATAACCTTTTGAGTTGACAATACTATGAAGTACACCCAGGACTCAGAATCTTTTTCAGTGCTTGAAAAATCAAACCTTTTCATGGGCAAATAGAATAAGGTTTTCGATTTAGTGAAAACTAAGATAGTCTAAAAATCTCTATCTTGGCTTTGTAACTTTCCATGTCAATAGAGCAATACGTTCTACTTGATATATTTCAGTTTCTTTCCTAATTCCTAGTTTAGGATACAGCAGTAACTTTCATTTGAAAAAATCCACATCCTAGTTTTGATTCTGATAACCTTATAGTGGACAAGTCACACTTCATGATGATGATATGTATAATCCATTCAATCATGTCCGACTCTTGGCAATTCTGTGAGCCAGGTTTCTTCATATCTTCCAATCCCCAACTTCATATTAAATACATATTCTAGTTCTGTGTTTCTCAACATCAGTAACTTTAAGATGTGGGAACTACAACTCCCTGAATTCTGGGGTCCGCCATGCTAATTTTCTAAAATTATTAGAAAAGTCTAAGAAAACAAATGTGTGTATCATCTCTTCAGTCTATAGGGAATTGTTTCTCCATGGTGGTCAGTATTATATTAGTAATCGATCGGGTAGATTTATTTCTAATACGTATAATATCATTTTCTAAACTAGAAATGACATTGGTAGGAAACCTGAGATTCAGAGAGAACAGGCATTGTGGTGGTGGTTGTGGAGATTATTTCTGAAGTTTAAGTGCAGTGCCCAGTTTCTTGTTGAGAAGCCATTTTGATATTTTAGCAAAAGTGAGTCAATGTATCTGCAAGAATGTTCCTGTTTCTACCTGATTAGATGTATCTTCAATATCCATATATTTTTTTTTAGCTCAAGGATAAAATAAGTCCCTACATGTTTTGGAAACTGCAGGAATGTTTTATACTTATATATTACATCTATGTGCTGCCCATCTCACTGTTAAGTAACTTTGGATAACTGTTTACTACTGTGCATATCAATTGCACTAACATTCTGTGTGCTTTAAAATCCATTCAAGGTGCTAGTTGTTACAGAATACTCTTGTTGCACTGCTTTTGGCTAGTTTGCATGGCAAAGCCATCAATGTGTGATGTGAATAGTGTATGATGGTAATTAGTTTGGCTTACTGCTCTTGGGGATCTCACAGGAGGGTAACTGGCCCAAGGTCACCTAGCTGGCCTCTGCGGTCAAGGAAGAATTAGAACTTGGGTAACTCTTGGGTAACTCTGTCCAGCAGTTTAATCACTGCACTTCCTACTTGCTTGCTTGCCTCTTCCTCCCTCCCTCCCTCCCTGTACACTTCCTTCCTCTTTGTACACATTCCACATATGTGAGCAAACACATTAATAGAGATCCTGAATTGTTGTGTTTGGTCTTTTCTGAGGATTAGAAATCTTGCACTTCGCTGACCTATTCCGATACACCTATTATTTCCAGGCTGGTCACTTGCTTATGCTTGTGAACAACTTAGTTCTGCATTAACATTCTGTTCCATAATCTTCTCACCATTGTATTTCAGAGCAGTTTTTGATTTAGATACAATGGGAAACCAAGTCCAATCCACATGTGAGGAAGGCAAATAATTATGGGGACTAATTGTCATCTTATTTGTATTAGTTTCTCATTTGTATGTTGATGTTAAAAATTTTCTAAGTGCCACTGAAACATTAAAAAATTGGCATAAATATTGATCAGTTATTAAACAGTGAATCTCATTGGAGACATCATCAGAAATATTAATTGAACAAATTAATATTTTAGATAATTTTGGGTGCATACATTTTAGATGATTTTCTCTCTAGAGTATTTTTTGTTATACAAAAATAATAATGAGGAATCAGTTATTAGAAAAAAATAAACATTTTAAAAATATTCTTGATTCAAATTTGTATTCAGGTATTTTTCTCAGTTACCTAAAGAGCTACCTCTTCCTTCTTAAATAAAATCAGTTCAGCTTCACAAGTGGTCCTGTGAAGTTAGGACTTACCTCAGAAAAGAATGAAATGTGAATTTTCTTGTGTTTTGTGCTCTTTATTGATCACTCTTGTAGCTTTCCAAATAGCTACATGGGACATAGAAATTATAGTTTGTAAGCCAGTTTTCCCTAACCTAGTACATTCCAAACAGCTTCCAAACATGTTGGAACTGCAGCTCCTAGGATTTCTAGCTAGCATGTCCAGAGGATTAAGTTGGGGATATGGAAGATTAGAACTTTATAAAGATGTTAACGTGAAACAGGATGGCTATACTTGGGATTTATCGACAAATGAATGGTCAGTTAATTTTTCAAAGATGCACCTTTGGTTTAACTAATGAACAATTTACACATATGTTTAGGTGAATATGTAAGCAGTGGTTGACTGGAGCATATAGGAATAATAGCCTAGGGGAAGATATCACAGTGATAATAAACCCGCGTGCCAGCCTGCGTGCTGGAAATGTCACACCAAACCATCCCGCGAGGAACATGCAGCCTCGCTGGCCTTTGTTGGGTGTGGACCCAACAAACAGCTAGCCATTGTGCATGTGTGCAATGGAAACCTGGAAGTTTGGGTGCTGGTGTGCATATGCGCACCAGAACACTGCTCTTCTGGATTTGGGCACTCCCGCGTGTGCGAAGGCCAACTGGCCGGCACGTGTGTGTGCACAGGAACATGGAAGAGGAGCCAGCGAGACTGCACGTCTCTCTGTGTGCCATCGGTTTGCCACCTCGGAGATATCATATAGAAAAGGCTGCCAAAACTGCTGCTTTTGACTAGCTTGATCCAAAAATGCTATTTACATACCCAAATTTAAAGAAAAGGGACCAAGGATGCTCTTAGCCTCATTATAAAGTCCTAGGGCTCTCTCATTCACACCTACACACACCAATAGCAAGAAAGTTTCAATACTGCAAAGGATTATTACTCGTACATTACCCAAAAACCAGCTGCATTAGAAACTATATGGGTTTTTAATGCAGTTCAACACATATGGAAGGGGGAAGAGGGAAGATTGTAGAGAGTTGTGGGTGTGAATCATTCATCATAGGCTAATTTGGGAAGGGGGGTAAATGGCATCATGGTTAATTTAAGAGATTTTTCAAATTCTTAAAGTGATAGATGTTCTGATGAATAAGAAGTTTAAATTCTGGATATTATAACAAATATTAATGTGTATGTTTCTTGTATATATGTGTGTAGGAATTGAATGGAGTGGAATAGAATGAATATTTGATAGATGTGATACATATTGAGATTGATATTCTGCTTCTTGATCACATTTGCCAAAAGTCAGAACCAGTGATATTCTTAGTGATGAGAATTTCACAAACAGACTACGCTCCATAATCGGCATTCTTTAAATATATTTGCAATACTTTGCTAGCCTTCATTAGCTTCAAGAGCCACTCCACCTTGTTAAAGCTAGAAAGAATAAATTTCCTAACAGGGAAACTTCAAATGACAGCCATCGAGTTAATTTTTGGAATGAATGCAGGGTTGAGGTGGAGGAGGACCTGATCCGTATGAAAGATACACAGGTCTTCCTTGACCGAGAAAGTTGCCAGCTCCGAAACTCTCCTGGCTGATGTGATGGCTATAAGGAAGGCAGTTTTTAACATCAAATGTCAGAGACTGACAGATCAGATGGGCTCAAAGAGAGCCTCATTCAGGGCCTGCAATACTACTGTAAGGTCCCAAGTAGGATGCTGATGGATGACAGGTGGCTGTAGATTCGAGGCACCTTTCAAGAAACTCCGAACCTGGGGGTGCTGTGCAAGGGACTGTGCAGAGTTTCTGGATAGAATAGTAGACAAAGCAGCTTCCTGTTGTGGAAGAGTGTTGGGAGACAACCCTTTATCCAGCCCCTCTTGTAAGAAGTCTAGGAGCTGTGGGATTGTCGCTGAGACAGCCTTGATGTTAAGTGCTCAGCACCAGGTAGCGAAGGTGGACCAGGTAGCGTCATAGAGTTGAATCGTCGAAGGACGCCTGGATGCTTGGAGGTATGAATGACCTTGCCAAAGAAGTTGTCCTTCCTCAGGAGGTCCTCTTCAAGTGCCAGATGGCCAACTGGAGCCAGCTGGGGTCCAGATGGATTATGGCCCCGTGGCTGAGGGAGACCTGATCCAGAGGCATTCTCCAAGGTTTGATTATGGAGAGGCTGACAAGGTCTGCATACCAGGTTCTCCTAGGCCAGTGTGGTGCCACTAGAATTATCTCTGCTCTCTCTGACAGGATTTTCCAAATCACCTGAGGAATGAGGGGGAGGAAATGCATAAAGAAGGTCAGGGGGCCAGCAGCAACGGAGATCGTCAGTTTCCTCTGCTTGAGGAGAGTGGTATCTTGAATAGAACCTCGGGAGCTGAGTGTTGTCTGGAGTGGCAAACAGATCGACCACTGGGAAGTCAAATTGTTGGGTCAGCTGGTGGAATATCGATGGATGTAGACACCACTCTGAGTTGTCAGTGGTCGTCCAGCTCAGCCAGTCTGCTCTCATGTTGTCCACCCCCAAGATATGATCCGCTCGTATCAAGGCCAACCCCTTAGACCGGGTTGCGCCTTTGCGGCCTCTCCTGCGGCAACGAACCCCCCTGGCCCCTTGGTTTACTGAGGAGCTAAGGGTGATGAAACGCCACAAGAGACGCCTAGAGAGCAGATGGGGATCCTCACGCTCCGAATTTGACTGAACACAGGTAAGAGCCTATTTATGGACCTACCTTGTGGCATTAAGAGTGGCCAAGCATCAACATTGTGCCGCTCTTATTGCGTCCGCAGACAACCGCCCTGCCGCCCTGTTTCGGGTGACCCGCTTCCTCCTGTCACAGAGGCCGCGGGAAGCCCCCTTGCAGGGCAGGGCAGAGGAATTTGGGGAATATCTGCAGGACAAAATAGCTCAAATCCGGAGTGAATGGGTCCCCCTCAGTGGGCTAAGGGGGACGTCGGAGGCGAGTCTTGAGGGACCATTCTGGGAGGAGTTTGACTCTGTTGCCGCCGATGATATGGACAGATTGCGTGGGCAACTGCGAGCCACTACATGTTTATTGGACCCGTGTCCCTCCTGGCTTGTACTGGCATCCTGGGAGGTCACAAGAGGCTGGCTCCTGGGGCTAGTGAATGCTTCATTGAGTGAGGGGTCCTTACCGGCCGCCTTGAAAGAGGCGGTGGTGAGGCCCTTACTCAAGAGGCCTTCCCTGGACCCAACTGAGCTAGCTAATTACCGTCCCGTCTCCAACCTTCCCTTTTAACAAAGGTTGTAGAGAGTGTGGTGGCACAACAGTTCCCACGTCACCTGGAGGAAATCGATTATCTAGACCCACGCCAGTCCGGTTTCCGGCCTGGTCACAGCACGGAGACGGCCTTGGTCGCGTTGGTGGATGATCTCTGGAGGGCCAGGGATAGGGGTTGTTCCTCCATCCTGGTCCTATTAGACCTCTCAGCGGCTTTTAATACCATCGACCATGGTATCCTATTGCGCCGGCTGGAGGGGTTGGGGGTGAGGGGCACCGTTTTGCGGTGGTTCTGCTCCTACCTCTCCGACCGGATGCAATGCGTGTTGGCAGGGGAGCAGAGGTCGACCCTGAGGCCGCTCACTTGTGGGGTGCTGCAGGGATCGGTCCTCTCGCCTCTCCTGTTCAACACATATATGAAGCCGCTGGCCGAGATCATTCGTGGTTTTGGGGTCGGATACCACCTGTACGCTGATGATACGCAGCTGTACATCTCCACCCCGAACCACCCCAACGAGGCCGTCGAAACGATGTCCCGGTGCTTGGAAGCCGTACGGGTCTGGATGGGAGGCAACAGACTCAAGCTCAACCCCTCCAAGACGGAGTGGCTGTGGCTACCGGCGCCCCTGTTCAACCAGTGGACTCCATCGCTGGCCATTGGGGGCGAGCAACTGGCCCCCGTGGAGCGGGCGCACAATTTGGGCGTCCTCCTAGATGCCCGGCTGTCGATGGATGACCATGTGGCAGCCGTGGCAAGGGGGGCGTTCCACCAGGTTCGCCTGGTGCACCAATTGCGTCCCCTATTGGACCGGGATGCCCTTCGCACAGTCACTCATGCGCTGGTGACGTCCCGTCTGGACTACTGCAACGCTCTCTACATGGGGCTCCCCTTGAGATGCACCCGAAGACTACAGCTGGTCCAGAATGCGGCTGCGTGGGCAATCATGGGGAGTACTAGGTACTCCCATATAACACCTCTCCTGCGCGAGCTACACTGGCTACCTGTGGTCTACCGGGTGCGTTTCAAGGTGTTGATTACCATCTCCAAAGCGCTCCATGGCACAGGACCTCGTTACCTGCGGGATCGCATCCTTCCCCATACATCCCTGCGACCAATTCGCTCTCACAGAGAGGGACTCCTCCGGGTGCCGTCCACTAAGCAATGCCAGCAGGCGGCGCCCAGGAGTAGGGCCTTCTCTGTGATGGGCCCAGCCCTCTGGAATGACCTCCCTGCTGATATTAGGACCACCACTGATCTCCGCTCCTTCCGCAAGAAACTCAAGACCCACCTGTTCCAATTAGCCGGCCTGGCCCAACTATAGTTTTATCCTTTAATCCTCCTGGCAGTTATTTTAAATCTTAGGGTAGTTTTTAATGTTGTTTTTAATTTTATCATTATTGTATAGATTTTATGTAATTGGTTTTATGAGTTCTGATGCCTCCTCTATGTAAATGTATATGTCTATGGTGTTTTAACTTTTGATTGTACACCGCCCCGAGTCCCTTCGGGGAGAGGGAGCGGTTTATAAATTTAATAAAATCAAATCAAATCAATTCTGCCCACTGTCCTAGGGACTCCACCTACACCATGAGGGATTTGGATTTGGTTCCCCCCTAGCGGTTGATGTGGGCCTTTGTTGCAATTTTGTCTGTGAGCAACAGAACGTGCTGACCCACCAGTGGACACCAGTGGATGGAGGCCAATCGCGGTGGGTCACTAGGGAACCGCAGGAGAGGGGCCAAAGGCTATTAAGACTGTTACCCATGCTAAGCATGGGTAACAGTCTTAATAGGAATCTCAGCACATGCGCATCCCACGTTCCTTTATTTTATTTTACCCGCCTTGGTTTACACCTCAGAAATGGTACCTCTTGGCTTCCGTAGCTCTGCCCATCAACCTCCATCACTCGGAGCGAGCTGCTTTCCCAACATCCTCTGTGCTGTGTGCATCTCTCTTTCCCCTCGCCTTGCCTCCATTCCAGCTCCTACTTTCCCCCCCTCCCCCCCACACCTCTCCTTCTGACACTCCTTCCCTTTGGACCAGCTTCTTGCCAGCCTCTCCGTGGGAGGCTCTTTGGCGACCCCTCTGAAAAGGTTGTTCAACTCCAAAAGGGGTCGCGACCCACAGGTTGAGAACTGCAGCCTTAAAGAGACCCTCCTTCAGATCCTGAGAGCCAGAGGAGGCTAAATCACCTTGACTGGGGTTGCCCAATTGGGTTGAAGCCCTGGCTTTATGCAAAATTGATTTGAAAAGGGAAGGGTTGAATAACCCTGCAAACAAGGGTTTATCAGGGGGACGATCTTCATCTTCCAATAATTCCTGTTTCCCTATGACTTCCTCCTCCAAGGTGGACTCCTCAGTTGCAATAGAGGTGCCTGGAGAAGGGGGACCCTGTGGCTGATCCCTGCAATCGGGGCGCTGGCTTGGCCTTGTTGTTGGGCATCTGGGAGGGCGACACTGCTTCTGGTGAAGGCCAACCACAATGCCCCACTCAATTGCCTGAGCTAATACATCCTGCATCTCTGCTGATAGGTTAGGCCCCTGATTCTCTGCAGGCCTGGTCCTCACTGATGCGGCCCTGCCTGCACATCTGGGGGGGCCAGGTCCTTCCTCTGCAATATCACAAGCAAAGGGGCTCAAATCTCCCATAATGGAAGAAGCTGGGGACTGCGGATAACCTAACAAGGCATCAGGTGAAAGATCTTGTGATCCTTCCTCTGCTGGGGAAGGTGAATCTTCCTGAAGGGAATGTTGGGAAGGGGTCTCTTGGGTCTCAGGCAAGGGACTGGAGCACTGGGACTGATGGTCAGAAGAGATTGACATCCTCTGAGCGCTCTCAGGATTTCTCCAGAGCCTTATGCCTGTGAGCCTCAGCCTTGGACAAGGCCTTGCTCCCTTGCTTGCTTTGGGCCCCTTTCCCTTTGGTGCCATTCCTGCCTGCCTCCCTGTCAGGGGGATCTGGCCTACTGCATTTTGAAGAAGAAGGGCCAGGCTGGTCTTGTCACGCTCTTGTCAGCCATGGCGTTGTCTGGCCTTTTGTCAAGATCCGTGACTTTGTAGCCTAGATGTATGCATGCTGCTGTGTAGGCTGATGCTGTAGGCCGAAGGCACCTGGCGTGAGCCGTTGGCTCCACTGCACCTGCAGATCAGTCCCTGTTGGATGTGGAGTATGAGTATGACCAAGGCGGCCAAAAACTCCAATGCTGCCCTCTGATGTTCTGCTGGGGGAGGAGCCCCGAATAAGGCCAGAAGCTCCCCTGCAGCGATCTGAGGCTTGGAGAACGAGTGCGGCAAGAAAAAGCAGCCTGAGGAGAAAAGCGTGCAAAGCGCTGATTCAAAATGGCCACCGTGCTCATTGGGTGACTTTGGAACTGTTGGGCATGCTCCGGATACTCAGCAGAGCCTCCGGTGCAAGAAAACTTCCAAAACGACAGCTGGGTGGAAAAGGAAGCCTCCTACCTTCCCCATGCTCAGCAGCAGCTGCGGGACAAGCGCCCCAGCAACGGCATGCTTTGCGATCGTTGTGGAGGCAGCCAAATCCTGACAGACTTCTCCAAGCAAATTTAGATGAACAGTCAAAAAGAAAAAGAAAAAGCTCGCTAACTAATCCAAGGTCTGAAAACTAGACAAAAATGATAAAATCTATGCTTACTGCTACGAGAGTCCCAGTCTATTCAATCAAGGACCGAGGAGCTCCCCAAAAATACATCCTTACTGAGCTGACTGAGTTTTTAAACTGGCCCTCAATGAGGAAGGGAAGGGGTGTCTAACAAAATTAATTCGGTCCTTGGGCGAATAGACTGAATTTAACCCATGCTTGGACTCTCCAAGCAGCACACAGGAGAACAGCCTAGCAAAAAGCTCAGGCGCTTAGGGTATCCTTTCATAATCAACTACCAAAATAACCAGCCAAATACCCCCTACTTACAGTAAGGTTGTGCTATATGAGAAAAATTATTTTCAGCTTTTGCTAAGAATCTCTCCAAACAGCTTGCTTGGTGCTTCTTCTAGTTCTTTCTTTCGGAAAACTCGTAGTGGTTGAGATCATGTAACCAGTGCCAGATTTTGCCACACAGTTTCCTGCCACCATCACATCCCACCTACATCCCAGGTTTGAGGCTTTGTTCCACAGCAGGATTTCAAGATATGAAAACCGAAAAAGTGAGAGAAAAAACAAGCTAGGAATTTATTCTATCAAACATTTTTACTTTCAGACCTTGATGTATCAGCTGTGGTAAAAAAACAGTGGTGGTTAAAGCTCTGCCACCATTTTGACATTTCTTAAAATGGCTTGCTGGTACCTGTGAGTGTAAGTAAAAATATTCAGTTGAGTCACTACTAATAAGGTGCTCACCTTTGCTTTTGGCTCAACAAGAATTTAAAGTAGCATTACATGTGTGATTCATAGAAATATCCATGGAATAGTAATTGTGTTAGAACTGTGTTAGGCAGGGGAGGTGGAGGAAACGTCTCTTTTTAAACTCCAGATGGCTTGAAATGTGCAATTCAAAGGCTGTTGAGCGATGCTCAATTTACAATTACCCCTTTTAATCAGCAGCACTGACTAAGTTACGCTCCAAAAGAGCCCTTTGAGGGGCTGCGTGAGGCTGCCATTGACATGATTACAAACAACTGATTTTTGTATTAACAAATAAGCCCTGAGCACCTATTTTTCCTTACACATTTTCCCTGCCATTTTGTCAGTCTCTCAGTTCATCTTCTTGTTCATCTTTCAGCGCTTAGCATTGCCCTACACCTTATGCTGAACACTTCATGTCCCACTTAGAACAAATTATCACACTTTAGTTGTTCCCTTTCTTCTCTAACCATCAAGGGCAGCAGCCTGTCAGCTAGCCTAAGCATTCTTGGCACAATTACCCTTAGGCTGGATTTGATCCAGAGTGAGAAGCTAGTCGGGAGAAATAAGGATTGCTCCTTAACGGTGTGCAGTATTTCAGAAATAGGAAGAAAAACAGCTGGTTTCCCAAATCCCAAAGCTTCTTAATGAGTTATGAATTATGGGAACACCCCCTGACCCTTCAACCTGTAAATGCTATGAGAGAAATGCTATATATTATTTCTCCTGCTCAGCATAATGTTCTCTGCTTCTGCTACTGAGAAGAATCTTCCTATAGCCAGTCTTTTGGCTTCTGAATTTAAGCCCTTGATTTCAGAGAGGAAGCCATAATGAATGGTTTTTTTGTACAATAATGGATTATATATTCCTGACATCAAACCAGTTCCCATACTCCTTTCAGGTATATTGGGGTTATGCATCCAAGCATGCTAGATGGGTTATAGTCTCCCAGTACATATTGCCAGCAAAAGACTGATTTAAAGCTGTTCATTTATAGGGTAATTCCCCAATTATGCATGGAAAGCATTTTTTAAATTTATCCTTATAACAATCCTGTGAGGCAGGAATGTCTAGGGAGAGGGAATAAAACAAATCATGATGGCATTTGTAACTGATGGATGCCCTGCCCACTTTTTAAATGCGTGAACAGTTTTATTAAAAAGTGTTTTAAAAAGTATTGCATTTTTTCTATTGTCCTCGGGATAAGTAAATCATTTACTTATATCGCTTTATTGTTATTTAGTGTTAAAATAAATTTTCTGAAAAATTATACATAATATAGTTGTAAAATCTGGCCTGATGTATGGCCTGGAAGAAAACTTGAACAGCACCTTCAACGCTGTGGCTTATTTTGCCAGTTAAATAATGGAACGACTGAGGGGTACCGCTGTTGTGCAGTGCTTAGGACATCAATTGGCCTTAATCCTTGGTTTGTCCCAAAATTTGTTTGGTTTGCTTTTTGCTGCAAACAGTTGGCATTTACCATTCATAACAACAGAATGAATGTACCATTCATAACTATAGAATCTAGAATCATGACACATTTTTATGTATGCTATTTTTTGCTTGCAGCCTCATTCAGAAACAGTTTAGAAAACAAACTGGCAAAATGAAATTTGGTAGAAGTACAGGTAGTCCTTGACTTACAACAGTTAATTGAGTGACCGTTTGAAGTTACAACAGTACTGAAAAAAGTGAGTTCTGCTCATTTTTCACATTTATGACCATTGCAGAATCCCCATGATGACGTGATTTATATTCAGATGCTTGACAGCAAATTCATATTTATGATGGTTGCTGTGTTCTGAAGGTCACCTTTTGGGACCTTCTGATAAGCTAAGAGAATGGGGAAACCAGATTCACTTAACAACCATGTTATTTAACAATTGCAGTGAATCAGTTAATAAACCTGACCAGAAAAGTCGTAAAATGGGGCTAAACTCACCTAACAATTTCTCAGCAACATAAATTTTGGTCTCAATTGTGGTCATAAATTGAGGACTACTTGTATATACTGCTACTCCAAATATGCTTTCTAGACTTGGCAGATAATTTGAGAGTAATGATTAATTAGTACCTATATACTTCTTTTCTTCCCAATTCATCTTTCTCTTCTACGCAGCTAACATGATGTCTGGGAAAGTTGGTATTAATAGCAGAAGCATTGAACTATATTTCTAAAAAAAAACCAAGCATATCAGTATCCTGAAAGAAAAGGGAGAACTTGGCTCGAGTTGTTCTACAGTTCCATTGGGAAATGAGTGCCTTTTTAATGAAGGTGTCAACAAATGACACCAGCTGAGAACATTAATGGAGACCCAGCAGGACAAAACTTGTTTTCTTTACAGCCAATTATCAAATCAGGTACTAGCAGACAGAATCCCTCAGAGGGGATTTCCTGTATCCTCCTGTATTCAAACATATTTTATCCTGATTTGGAATGAATGAGGTGGTGAAGCTCAGAATTACCAGTGGCGTTAAAACTTGTTTTGGATCCATAGTCCTGCAATTACTAAGGTCATATTTGCAAATACCTGCAGATAGTTCATTCATTTCAGGCAAGTAGAAGCTGCCTGACAGCCAACCATCTTTTCTCTCATGCAAGAAAGGAGTAGAAGAGCTAAGTACAGCTGATCTTGTAAAAAGAAAAAGGATCAGGCACCTGCGATAGCTTAACGGTAGCGATTTTATTGTTTACTGTTAGCTGATGTGGAGGTGGTATCCTTTAAATCCAAACTTGGGAACTTTAAGACTTGTGGACTTCAACTCTCAGAATTCCCCAGCCAGCTCTGCTTTAAGACTCCACAAGTCTTAAAGTTGCCAAGTTTGGACACCCCTGATTTAAATCATTGCTCCTTGGCAACATTAAGATGGGTGAGCTCCCCAGCCAGTCCATGCATCTTAAAGTTGCTTCGGTTGAGCATCACTGCTCTAAATTCTATAATACTGGCGGGAGTAGTGTGGCTCATGAGGTTAGGATGCTGGGCTGATGAACAGCATGTTCACATTTGAGACCTGCCATGGGACAGGGTCTCCAACTCCTGCTGACCCAGCAATTCAAAAGTGGACAATTGTGAGTAGATAGATGGGCACTACTTTAGTGGGCAACTTAATGGGGACATGAAAGGAGCCCCCAACTGGGTGTCCCTGAACAACGGTGATGTCACTGTTCAATCCTTTCAACCCAGAAGCGCTTTGATGCTCCTGGCATTATTGTAGTACTAATTGTCTGATATTTAAAAATTAGACCTGATTCATCTGACCAGATTGCCCCTACAAGAGTATGAGTTACTACCCATTTTCTGAGTGCATGAGCAGAAACATTACCCTATACTCATCTTCAGCCTGCCAAAAGGCAGCCACCACTTATCTTTTCTTGCTGCATATAAAAAAAATAGTATTTTTAGATTTGGCCCGATTCAAGCAGAATCTGATACATTTAATTTCATTTCTCCACTCCACTTGGACACAAAGATGGTAATTGATTGGACTTTAAAATGTGGTCCTTTCCTTTCTTTTCCTTTCTTTTTAAATTGGAAAAATTAACAGTTCTGCCAGATACACCTTACAGCACAGATTACAGAAATAGTAGTAAAGCTTTGATCCCTCCTTCCTTTCCTCCTCCCTCCCTCCCTCCCTTCCTTCAGTGGATGTACAGTGAAAGGATTTCACTGATGGATGAATCAGGTGAGAAGCTGTCCATTTAAAGGTGGAATCAATGCAATGGGGGGCTTATGAAGCCACCCGAACAACCACAGGAAGAATGTTTGCTTTACTGGTTTGGGTGAAGAAGCAGGGGAATCTACCAACTGATACTGTGCAGATAGAAGATCAGGTCATCATTGTGACCAAAACAGAGGAACTGAAACCCAGATAGTCAGCTTCACTTCCATGTGGTCAGAGCAAGATCACACACGCTTATGATTGCAGTTTAGAAAAGGCCTAAGATAAAAAAAATTATGTTGGTTACATCTTATCTTGCCTTCCCTCCCCACCTACAATACATTTTGAGAGTGCAGATTCCAAAATCTACATGAGCGTTCCAGAATTTGACAGCATACACTGATCCAAGCCTTTGTACAGCTAACATGGATTCAAACTCAAAGTTTATATTTCAGATGAGAATTCTGTAATGAATTGTATTTGAGAGGTAGACAGTGTCTTATAAGGAAGATGACATCTAAGGAAGGGAAAGCAATGAGAAATTTGCCTGAATCCCAAGGAGTTTGAAATTAGAAATTTCAATTTAATAAAGACCTCTGCCAGAATGAATGTATGTTAGGGTAAGAAGAGACTGCAGGCAGTTCTTTGAGCCTGGGAGAGGAGGAGATAGGAACAAAAATCTCACCATCAACTACAGTAGGACGGTCATCTAAGCAGAATACTTGTAAGTTCAGGATTGAGTGATACGTGTAGGAGAGAAATCTGAAGTGAATGCTACATAAAAGAGCAACAGGAACTACACCGAAAGCTATGAATGGGCTGTGCATACGTGTGAGTGGTGAGAACTTGCATGCAGACATGTAAGGTTGTGGGATATTGTGAAGAACTGAAAAATGGGAATTGCTTTCCTTATGTGACTTTAATTTTGGCTTTTATTTAAGATCGAATTTTATCAATTATATTTCATTTTTAAATCGAACAAAAGTATTGGTTCAGCCAATCCAAACAATATTGTTTGGATTGGCTGAAATCTGCAATTTAACAGCCATTTGAACATTTATTTTTTATTTAACATCTAAATAAAGGGAGTATATTTTAGAATAACATGCCTCTGCTGTTCTTCTGACTTTATATTTTAATTTATGAAATAAGCTTAATATAATTTCCCTTAAGTGTACTGCTTTCTTTGTAAGAAAAGAAAAAGTTCCAATTCTGTTGTTACTGAGTTCTCACTGACCCAGTTTATAACAAATCATTGAAAAAACCCTAGGTGGGAGTTTAGATGTGCGCTGAATCAAGATTAATGCATATTTGCTTCCCCATTCTTGGAATGGATGACAGAATGATTGTAACTGGTATTTCCAGCAACTTCAAATAAGCTTGCAAATCATAATGATAGTGCACTCAAAAATCTTAGGTGCAGCCTTCAAAAGTTTTCAAGCATTTTGATTAAATTGCTTCTAATTGTATTACAGGTAGGTAAAGCCTCTTAGTCCTTATGACTGCAAATATATTCTTATTGACTGCAAACATATGAAAAACTATAGAGCAAATTACATTTGTATTTGATTCATTATCTTGTTTTCTGTTGTGGTCAGCCTTCATGAAGCTCATAGGATGAATAAAATGCAGAATCTTTTCATTCTGAATACTGCCTCCGCACATAAATATTCCCTTGCTATTATGACTAAATAATAATTGATAGAGAAAATTCCCCAAGAACATATCTTTAAAAAGCCATCTAACTAATGGTCATCTTTTTCAAAGCAATCTAAATAATAGCTATTTCCACAAGGGAAATGCATCAATAAGCACTTTACTAAATGAATGTTTTCTTCACTCTTTGGGGTGCTGTGTTTTGTTCTTTTTCTATCTCCATTATTGTCTTTTCTTGAGATAGGGAATAGAATTGTATGCAATATTACAAATGTGCGCTGCACCAGAGGTATTATAATACCACCAGTTTTATTTTTTCTTCTTTCTCAATAACCCCTGGCATGAAGCATGCCCTTTTCACAGCTGTCACACACCGAGTGAATGTTTTCATTGAGTACGCCAACACAACACAGATTTCTCTTCTATTCTTTCGTGTCCTTTAGATTGTAAGCCTGAGGGCAGGAGACTGTCTTTATTATTAATCTTTGTATGAGCTCTGGGAGAATTTTTCAACTGAAGAGCAGAGTTAAAATGTTTTAAACAAAGAAATAGAGTTTCTCTCAGATCAAGCTATACTTGTGAGTTTACAGTAGAATATTTCAATCCTCAGTGTGTTATTTACTTGCAATGACTTTCTGTTTTTCACTCCTTCATTTACTTTCAATAAATTCTTTCCAGCTATTTGGATTTTCAACTATCCTAAATAATATAAGGTTGCCCATAACCCTAGCTACTTAATTATGCATTCCAAATTTTCTATCATTTATTCACAAAATAATTAGTACTAGGAAGATCCCAATCCTTCTATCAGTCTGCTATGACAATTTTAATTTTAAATCACACCCTGAAACACATTAGAACCAGATCATAATATTTGTATACCATGATTGTAGCTTCCATTAGCTATTTTGAATTTTTGTAATCAAAATATACATTTAGCACAGTCAGAATGGAAAATAATTGAAGTTGTTTATCTGCTTGTCCTGTTCCTGTTCTTTTTTTCAAAATCATGCTTGGGACAAAGGTGATAATTAGTATTTCCAAAAGGCTAGAGTGTCCATTATATACTTTGTCACACAGTCAGCCAGATGTTTACAGTGGGTTTGGCATTTTTATTCACCTATGGAGTCCTTCCCAGGACCTGGAGTAGGCAGATGTGGTTATCTGATGACATTAGAGGTATCATCGCAAAGCGTAAGCAATTCTGAATAAAGCTGCCTTTTGCAGTTCGGCATTTTATCAATACTGATGGTTTTCAAGAAATGCTCCAGTTGTTTTGGGATTGCATCCAAAGTACCTATTACTATCTTTGTTTTCTTTTGCCACTGTTCTATTTCTATTTGCAGCTCTTTGTGTTTTTTTATTTCTCAAATTATTTCTCTTTTGTTCTGCTGTCTGCCATTCTTATTGATAGTTGTTAAGTCTGAGGTGTTATATAGCATGCTTATTATCATTATTATTATAATTTAAGTTTCATGTAGCTACCATAAAGTTTGCTGCAGGAGATACTGACTCAAGTTTTCTAATTTATTATATTGCATTGCTTTCCATATGCTGCAGAGCAATGCTAACCCCAAGCCACCCACCTATGCTCTTTCTTAACATTTGCATCCCACAATAACCTTCATAATTGTTGAACTGCTTGATACAATGTACTTGGTTTGGTTTGGCTCACTTCAAAAATCTGCACTGTGTTGTGTAAGCTATGCTGTCTAGTTTAGAGTGTTGTGTGAATGCAGCTAAATTTTACTTATTTTATTCTGAGTTTTAATTCTAACTCTTTAATTCAAGAGTTTAAGATGGTATACAAACTCCTCCTGTTGTTTTTCTCCACAACAACAACACTGTGAAAAGCAGGTTGAGCTTAGCGCTGTCCTTAGAGTCAATCAAAGTCAACCATAAGTTTCTTGGGTTGCTGGTAGACTGGGTTTTCTCAGAACATCACTGACTCTCTTATTTATCCCTCAATATCAGTATACTAGAATATTTTAAATTGGAATTCTTTGGCTCTAGAATACTTGAGTGCGCTGAAAGTCATTGCAAAAATTCCTGCCAAAAACTTTTGACCTATTTGTACTTACCATTACAGCTTCAACTGAAAGACGTGTATTGATAGTCCTTTCCTTACAACCATTTGTTTAGCAACCATTCGAAGTTCCAATAGCATTGAGACAAGGTACTTACAACAGTCCTCGCACTTATTACCATTGCAGCATCCCCACGATAAAGTGATTAAAATTTGGGTGCTTGGCAATTGGCATGAATTTAAGATGGTTGCAGTGTTCCAGGGACATGTGAACCCACCTTTTACTACCTTCTGACAAGGAAAGTAAATGGGGGAAGCTGGGTTCACTTAATGATTGAACAATTCACTTAACAACTGCAATGATTTACTTAAGAATGTCAAAAAAAAAAAACTGCCTTACTTACCAACTGAAATTCTGGTCCCATTGTGGTTGTAAGTCAAGGACTACCAATTGTCTGCTTCAAAAAAGTCACACATTCTTCTTTGAAATAATCTTTTAGGGATTATGTGTCTCATCATGTTTGATTTTCTGACGAGGTCATCTTAAAAGATGTTGAATTTCTTTTTGGGTAGTCTGGATCTGTTGCATTTTGAGCAGTTCCTCTATTTTGTCCAGTCTTCACTTATAACTCAGGCTCATAAACTGATCCTTCGTGTCCTGAAGTCAGTCTCTCCTGAGATTTCCTGCAGCTAACCTTCAAAATCACTTTTGACTTCTTGCGATTGTTGAATTTAATGTTCAACTTCTTGCATTAGTGCTATACCAGATTTCTTTTTGAATTGTATTTGGAAAATAGCTTCAAGTCCTTAAGTCAGAATTGTTCCCTTTCAGAATTGCCATTAGTTACACTAACATTTAGTAACATTACTTTCCAAAAGGACAGTTACGGTATATATAATGGGTTTCATCAAAATTTCATACCTTATAACCTATTGTCAGAGCTGTCCTGGATCTCTCTTTGGAGCAGGAGTGGCCATGGCTAAGAACAGTGAACCTCAGTATACAAAGATGAGAGATTGGAAGTGATCCAGTCTCTTCCAGTAATCTGATCTAATCCCTTGCTCGTGAAAAAATCTCATAGCTCTGAACCAGAGGTAGGAAGCAAAGAATGCATGCACCGAACCAGCAGTTACACTGGCAACAACCCACTCCTGCTCTGAACCCGCATTCACTACATTAAGGGGCAAAGAGCTGCAGGTTGTAGGGTGCATATTTCAGAGAAAAGAGCTTTCATGGCACACCACAATCATGCAGAAGCAATAATAAACACAGGTTGAATGTAGAAGGAGCCAGTTGGAATTTTAAAAAGTACATCAGGGTCTAAGAAATTGCTGGAAACTATATTTATAAGACCTCACTGTATATGTTGTACCTAGGTCTTTCCATCTTGATTCTCCTACTCACATTTTGTCCTCCTTTCTACACCTTGAGCACACTTTTTGACAAAACTCTTTCAGATACAAAAGTGTATTTTCAGTTTCTATGGAATACACTTGTTCTTGTATGACCCTGTCTTCAGCTTTTCCATTTCTCTTCCTCCCTCTGAATCTGTAGTACAGAACAATTCCTTGTTGAGTTAAATGCTTTGTAATGACTATTGCCTATACTTTATGAGACCAGTTAAGAATTGATAAATCATCATCCATCTTTCACTTACTCAGAATTATTGCCTGGGCTGTTCCGAATAAGAATATGAATAAGACTTTATATTGTACCAACTTAGGAAGCTGGAAATATAAATATTATCATGAAATCAATAGTTTACTTTAACAAGCTTTTATATTGTTATGTGTGATTGTTCCTACTCTCTTTATGGATGGGTAATTACATTGAATATCTTCACAAGGTTATTATATAAATAATAATGAAGGAAAATAAAAAGTATCCTTTAAGGCAAATTCAGCTCCTAGCAGTTTTAAGGAGACATTTTCTAGTGTTCTTGGTAGAGAATATGAAAATGATTTGCTATCACCGTTTTCCAGGCTGTTTTTTTTAAAAAAATAATTCCGTCTAGCTAATAACAATGTTTCTTCATTGTCTTCTAAGTAGATGTTTCTTTGAATATCTAACCAGTACCATGATTGATCTTGCTTGCTTTTCAGAATCTACTATCTTAATGTCTGAGAATTTAAGCTTCATTGCAGCTACCTAGTTATGCAAATAATAAACAAACATTTCATCCCAATGGATGAATTGCCATTATGTCCAGTAGAGATTTTATTTGTTTTTGACCAATGGTAGGCTTCCTCTCTATACTACCTACATAGTTCCATTCCTAACAGGCGTTTATTTATAGAAGCGGGCAAACAGCCCTGCTAAACTGAAAGTGGTAATCGCAAAGAAGTGTTAGCATACGCGTTGAAGACGAGATGGAAACTGCCTAGAACTTTAAAGGTCCCAAGTCATACATTTTAACACCCCTCTAATCATTGCTTGAAAGATGCACTTCTCACCAGTGAAAAGTCATACATCTTTATTATGTTGATGAGTGCAAGCAAAGCAATGTCAGCTGTTTCCAAAAAAGATGATTGCTGTCTTGCAAGGGATCTAAGATATTCAATTTCCGGGATAATGTGTACATATGTGGGTTGGGTGAAGAGGAGAACAGATCTTTGTCATGACTGAGCAGAGCATTAGAGGAGTGCAGCTTGCATGGTTGTCTACATCAAAGTTTCCCGCCCACTCTCTATTTTAAGCTTCAGATGATGTTGTTTGGAAGTGGGCCAAAACTATAAATTGAAAAAGTATTATTGCTGTCAAAAGGATTTGTGAACAGAACTGTTTGCAACTGATGAAGGTCCTGGCAGAATGCAGCAAGGCTTCTGAATAACTGTTCTCCTCCCCATCTTAGTTTAAAGAAATACAAGTTCATAGGTGTGATTACTGATCGTAATAATGTACTGCAAATCACCTGTCCTGAATTATGGGAATCTTTAATTTTAGCATAAAATTAACATTTTGCAGTGAAAGTTACTTCTTTGCAATAGCATTTGAACAAAAAGGCTAGTTTTATGTATTTGATAATGTACTTATGCGTAAATTAAATATAGTGGGGTTTTTTAACAAGGTAGAATTTACTTAGATTTCTTGCCCCCCCTCCCTGGCCTCCCCAATTAGTGAAAGCAGCAGAAGGTACAAAAAAATGCATGTATTTAAATATATAAAGTCAGTTCTCAACTTCTTCAATTTGGCCAGGTTATTATTGTAAAAATGGCTTTTATTAGGATGGCTTTATTTATTATGGTTGTCTTATAGTAAAAAAAACCATCAGTTTATGTTCTTTGTTCGCTATAGAAACTGTTTAAATCCATATTAGTTTATTCCACAGGAATAATGTGGGACAAATTAATGCCCCTTTTGATAAATCTGGAATTAATGCCCAGGAAGGAATTTGTTGTGATTTGTCAAAGAGGCATTTGTCTTTTGAGAGGGGAACTTGCTCTAAATTTGCCTCTGTGGTAGGTTACATTCCTTGCGTTGTTTATGAGAGTATTTTATCATCTCTTAAAAATAGGACTAGAAATGTAACTGGAGGGGAGGAACTAGAGTCATCATCTCCTATTTGTATTAGGATTCCAAAATAAGGTCAAGAGAGACACTTCTGAGCCTGACTTTTACATTGCTGGTTTGAACCCTTCCTCCAGCCAGCATAAAGTCTTTTATTTGTTAGCATCGGTTTAGAGGTAGCATAGATCTTTCAATAAGAAAGATCAAATTAACATAGTAAAGTACAAAATTACAAAGGGAAAAAAATGATATTATAGAAAAGCAGATCAAACAAGGGTTTTTTTTAAATCAAAAGACAAAACAAAAATATGTTTAGCTGTGGTTCACACAACAGTTTCCCACAATTAATTTTTCCATGATGCGATTATATGCGATCAAATCAGTGTGGATTCTTTTTCTTTTTTTAAAATAATTTTTTATTCTTGAATAAACACAGACAAAACACAACAAACACCACAAAAATATCTTCCATTACAAATTGTAAAGAGTGTGTCAATTGGTCACAAAGAGCTTTCGTGCATCCCTTCCACAGTCATCACCTACAATTCATATCAAGTTATATGTTTTAAATCAAATATATTTATATATATTACTATCATCATACCTCAGTCTTCATATGACTATGATTGTTTTTCCGTCCCTTTATTTAAAATATTCCAAACCACATGATGGCATTTCGTTATCTATTTTCAATATCATCCAGCAACATTACATCTTTATGACACTTTCTAAATAAAAATTAATTATATTTAATAACAAAGTTTCTAGATCTCCTTTTTTAATCACTGTTTACAATTTATATCCAACTTCCCTTTTATCATGTCAATACAAATATTACATTATTATCATTATCAATCATTTATTTAACAATATCCGTCATCATTTCATTATTATTTTTTTGGTCTTAGTTTAAATTTGACTTACTCTTTTTTAAAAAATATTATAAGCTTTTACACATAACAGAGTTTCTAAACTTCCTTTCATGATCACCATTTAGAATTTACACCAAATTTCCTCTTATCAAACCAATACATATGTGGACATTGTTATCATTATCAATTATTTATCTAACTATATCCATTATCACTTCATTTTTAACATAATGCTCTAATTTTAACTAAATTTCACTAATATTTTGTTATTAGTTTTCATATCTCAACCTGTGTCTTTCTAGTAATAGTGCAGTCTTATGTCTTTTGCCATTTGTGGAATTAGTCTTCTGGTTATTTCCTTAATCAAATTTGTGTGGCTTCTCTTCACAACTTGTTGCTTTTTACACATCTTGTAAAATCTCGAGACCCTCCATCAGCTTCTTTAATAAGCTTATCTTTGGTTATCAGTAGTACTTTTGTCAAAGTTTCTCTCCTTGAATCCATCAATTCTTCTCTTTTTTCTTCTTCTATACCTTGAAATCTGGGGTAGAGCTCCTTTCCATCTATTTTCCCTTCCATGTTCCACTGTTTCCATCTCCAACTACACTCAGTTCACTGTCAGTATCCACAATTATCTTGCCTCTTTGTTCATTTTTCCCTTGGGTTTTTAGGACTCTAACCTTCACTTTTTTCATTTGCTGGATATCTTCAATTTTTCCATCAAATTTTACTGCATTACAATCTATATTTTCCAATCTCTTCTCAATTCTTTCTATTGTTTCTAATAATTTTTGAATTTCAAACATGATCTGTTGTACTGTTATGGTTTCTTTGGTGTTGTGCCATCCGTCCAACTAGTAAACACTGCCACTCTAGTTTCAAAACAAGGTTTTGTTTTCACTTCTCTCCAACTGTCAAAGAAGCATCCAAAGAGCACCTGTATAAACAACCCATGCTCTTCTTCTTATCTCTTCTGTAAACAAGCTGATGCCTTTGAAATGCAAAGTCAAAATTATCAAAGAGAAAAAAGAGAAAGCAATATTTCCAGGACTCAACCTCCAACCTCCAAGTAGCAGTGTAACTACTTTTCCCTCTGATGTTACTACCCTCTTTATATTCCTTTTATATCTTCTTTATATTCCAGGCTTAAAAGAAACAAAATTATTAAATGGGGCAAAATAAAAAGAAAAACCCATCCAAGCCAATATTATAAAAATAAAGTAAAAGATTTAATCCATAGGTAAAAAAAAGAAATATAAGAAGAAAAACCAATACTTTCACTTTAAAAAGTAGGGAATATTTGCAAAACTTGCATCCATAAAAAAAGGATAACACATGTCCAATATAGCTTAATTTCGCCGCTTATTTTCTTTTCTTTGCAAGTTTAATTTACCTTTGATTTTTGGGGGGCAGTCTCTTTCCTCACCAGATGGACACACTTTCTCTTTCCGCTTTCCTCCCATTGCGGAGCTGTCCCAACTTCAGCAGCTTTTGGCTGCACTTCTGTCACCGGCAAGAAGAGATTATCTTGGATCAATCAGGGACTTTGCAATGTCCCTGAGATGAGCATGACGTACTCTTCCCTGTCACTGTCTCTTCGGGACAGTTTAGGTCCAAAAGGACCATCCAGCGGCAGAAGTATCGACTGTGATCTCGGAGTTCCGAGATTGCATGTCGTACTGTTGCAATGTCAGCTCCTGTCATCAGTGTGGATTCTTAATGACCACATACAAAGATCTTCTCTAGAGTGGTCTGTCTCCAAACTGGTCCTTCACATCTTCCAATGATGCATTCATTGCTGCTATAACTCAGTCCATCCACCTTGCTGCTAATCATCGATGGTTTGTTTGTTCCTATTTTCTATGTTTGCAAGACAGATTTTACCTTCTGCTTACCATATGAATTGATTTCATACAACACACTAAGCTAAAAATATAGATGCTAAGTTTGTGGTACTGTATTATTATGCAAGCACTTATATTGGATATAGAATGGCACAAAGAAGGGCAACAAAGATGATTAGGGGACTGGAGGCTAAAATATATGAAGAATAGTTGAAGGAACTGGGTATGTCTACTTTCGTGAAAAGGACTAGGGGTGACATGATAGCAGTGTTCCGATATCTCAGGGGCTGCCACTAAGAAGAGGGTGTCAAGCTATTCTCCAAAGCACCTGAGGTCAGGACAAGAAACAATGGGTGGAAACTAATCAATGAGAGAAGCAACTTAGAACTTAGAAGATATTTCCTGACAGTTATAACAATCAGTGGAACAACTTGCCTCTAGAAGTTGTGAATGCTCCAACACTGGACGTTTTAAAGAAGATGTTGGATATCCACTTGTCTGAAGTGGCGTAGGGGTTCCTGCCTAAGCAGGGGATTGGACTAGAAGACCTTCAAGGTCCCTTCCAACTCTGTTATTCTATTATATTCTAAATCTGAATATCTTATTTTAAGTAGCTATCCCCCTATATGGAAACCAATGAGTAAACTACAATAGATATAAAAGTCTACTCCTCCCTGTTAAAATGCCAAGTTTTTAAGATATATATAAAAAAACAGACCAAGATTAAATCATTTAAGATTTTCCCCACCACCACTTTTAATATGCCATATAAACTGTCTAATTCAATTGAAAAACAAGCCAAACATTTTAAAGGGGAAAATAATATATAAAAAACTCTCATTTTACGACCTATTTGTCTCAGTTGTTACACGAATCACTGCAGTTGTTAAATGAATCATTTAATGTCATTAAGTGGATTTGGCTTCCCTCATTGACATTGCTTGTCAGAAGCCAGCTATCAGGGTTTCAAATGGTGATCACGTGACCCCAGGATGCTGCAACAGTCATAAATGTGAAAACTGGTCATAAGTCAATTTTTTCAGTGCCATTGTAATTTTGAATAGTCACTGAATGGTTGTAAGCCGAGGACCACTCATACAGCTGGCTGATCAGAATAGTCTCAACTTCTCTGGCAGTGGCCGTATTTAGTTTGCTGCCTTTAAGATCAAAAGCCAAATCCTGATCCTGCAGGAGAAATATTCTTCCTCTGGATAAAATAAATCCTAATCGCTTCCTGTATTTTAGTTTTCTTTTTGTTAATCTTCAAACAATAACCCCCCTCAAAAATAAAATCATTTTCCTTTTTTCCCCTTTCTGCACAGATAGGGTCCTCAATTTAATGACCACAATTAAGCCCAAAATTTCTATTCCGAAGTGAGACAGTTGTTAAGCAAATTTTGTTCTGTTTTACAAACTCTCTTGCCATGGTTGTTAAGTGAATCACTGGTCGTTAAGTGAATCTGGCCTCCCCATTGACTTTGCTTGTTAGAAGGTCGCAAAACATGAGTCCAGGACATTGCAACCGTCATAAATACACGCCAGTTCCCAAATGTCTAGATTTTGATCACGTGATCTTGGGGATGCTATGAAAACCGGCAATATGTTTCTTTTTTTCAGTGCCATTGTAATTTTGAATGCTGACTAAATAAATGGTTGTAGGTCCAGGGCTACCTATTCTTTGATCTGTGGCTGGAAATTGAATAAATGAAGAAATGTGCAAACTCAGCCTCCAGCTGATGATTTCCAGGAGGTTTATTACCCTTGAGGATTCTGTCTGTAAATAGAGAGCCTCCAGAAACAAGACCCTGCTTCTGCCAACCCACTCAGAGGACATGAAGATACACAGTGCTTCATCTTCTGGGTCTCAAGCTACAGAAGGTTTTTAAGTTGACTAGTAGCAGTTTAAAGAACATTTCACAGACTGTAAGCTGGTATGTTTCTTTCAGGAGTTGCAAGATGTTCTTCCTTTGCCCATATCCAATTAATAATCTTGTACTACTGCAAGAACTGGGGGGGGGGGGAGTCCATGTCTTAATGGTGCAAAGTGGCAGCCCACAGGGTAATTGTCACTGCAGTTCTTTTTATGTAGTTTAATCAGAAATCTACATAAATGACTGTTTTTTTGTTTCTGGCCACCTTGTCCCATTTCACTGTTGGTTGCTATCCAAAAACTTGTGGTTTTCGTCAAGATAAAAAATATTTTAGAAATTAATTAAAATAACAATATAAAATTATTTATTAAGCCCGGTTTCTACATATATTATAGTAATACATTTAAATATTTTCTTCTTCTGTGGCCTAATTGTTATTGTTTGCAATGCAACTCTTGAAAATTTAGAGGAGCTCCATCCAAAATTTCCAATCACTATCTGAGTGTAGACGGGGCTTGTCTTGTCTCTGAGAAGGAATAATAGTGATATTGTTGCCGCAACATCACTAGGTCTGCAAAACCAGTAACTTTATGAAGTTAAACAACATCCTCAAGCAACTAAAACAAAAAGAAAGAAAAGATGGGAGGAATAAAAAGCCAAAATGGACCTGTCTAGTGGTCAAATTATTTAGAGTTAATAATTGATTATTTCATTGATTATTCAAATTTGTTACAGTTCCCCAATTCCTACATACTTTCATTGTGCCATTCAATTTGATTAAATATTCTTTTCTTGGCACAAATTCTGAAATAAACTGAATCCAGTGACAGGGAACCCTTCCTATCAGCCAGTGAGGGCTAGCAAGTAGTACAGAAAGTTTACAGTACCTATCATTTGTGTGTTCTCTTTGCTGGGATTAAGATTCCCTACTAGCCTCTTATTTAAGACACCCACTGCTTCGTATGCAGTCGATGAAAAGGAAAAAGAGAATGGAATGTCATTAGTATGTATGCCAACAATATTATATTGTATATTGCCACATGACCCAGCTTATATACAGTTTTGGTTTAAATAAGTAGTGGGCAATTTGTCCTCTTCCAGGTAAGAAATAGGCAGCTTTGGAAAGAAGGTCAGATATTCAAATTTGACAGTGTCCTGTGGGCATCTTCCCCAAATGATTGTCATGTGGGCATGATCAGTCACAAAAATATCCCTTTGCCACAAGTGTGTGGATACTCTATGTCACCTGTTCTCACCCACCAGGATACTTTCCATCAACTCCCAAATTAATCTATTTTTTCTTGGAAATAGGCCAAGTTTCCAAAGTAAACTCTGGACTGCAGTAACACGCTGAGTTTTTACTTCCTAAAATTGCATAAAGTGCTAGCAGGGATTCCAAAAAATGCAAGTGATGTAAGATGCTGTATCATCATGATCATCTTCTCCTCCCCCTCACCTTTTCTTTCCTTTTCCTTTTCCTCTTCATCAGCATCATGATTAATTAAAATAATAAAATAATAAAATACAATTGTCCAATGGGGCAGAAAACTTGGTAAGCACTAAGATTGTGAGCACTAAACAGCCTATTCCTATAATAGATTGCAACTATAATCTGTAACCAGTGGCCATTGTGGATTGAGGATAATGATGCTTTTGTGAACAATAGGAGGGTACCAGATTGCTTAAGTGTGATATACTAACAGGTATGATTTCACATACCAGATAACTGAACTCCTCCAAATGCACAAGTCAAATGTGGTTGGGTTTGTTTTGATAATGGTTGTCACTTCAATTTGCCTCTCTTGAGAACTTTGGTTTTGAATTAGCTCTGTTCTTTCATTCATATTGCCCATATTTCCCAATGCATAGATGGTAAATACATACCAAAATGTGAGGAAACTCTCAACTTACCATGCAGCATTTCAGTGTACAAAAAGTTTGTTCCTTGGACACAACCAGGCTTAGGTGGCTTGACAGTAACATGTTTCTTTTCTAAGCAGTCACATTGAGTACTTTTGGATTTGAGATTTGTTAGCGCTCTGTTTATTTTTATTCTTTTAGGATGTTTTATTAATGAAACAGATTTAATCACATTTGACAAGCAACAGAGCACTTGCTGTTTCCATTGTATTAGACAGTTTGTAAAATGTAGTGAGAGCAAAAGGTGATCTTTCCTAGGGGTATATTACAGAACATAATGTGTTTCTCAGACGTGTTGAAAAGAATTAAGGCTGAAGGTATTCTTAAATTGAAAATCTCTTTTCTCTGCTAGCTGTAGGGCAACAGAGCCGTGGTAGCGTGGTGGTTAGAATGCAGTATTGCAGGCTAATTCTGCTGACTGGCCGCAGTTCAATTCTCAGCGGCTCAAAGTTGACTTAACCTCCCATCCTTCTGAGATCAGTAAAATGAAGACCCAGATTGTGGGGGCCGTATGCTGACACTGTAAATCGCTTACAGGTGGCTGTAAAGCACCATGAAGCGTTATATAAGTCTAAGTGCTATTTTTGGACCCAAGATAGGAAAGATACCTTAGGTCTGGTATGGGTGTGCATGTTGCAGCTGCCAGTATCTTGTACAAGAAGTGTCTTTTTCTGAATTAGCTTACACATGTTACTTCGTGGCTTCTTCACTGCTTCTCTATTGCCTTAGTCCACAAACGAACATCACAGGAATAAGATAAGCACTTTTTATCAGCCACAGTTTCAGCCCTCTCTTTTGCATTTTCAGTGGGGGGCTTCAATGTACATGGCAGGGAAAACTGGCCAAAGGGATTCATTGATTTATAAAAATTGCTTAATTCATTTCCATTATTTTCCCCGCTATATATCAGGTAGATACACCTCCTAAAACAGGATTCAGCTTTTGAATGTGAAATGTGTGTTGATGTCTTTGGGCATGCTTTTCATGATGACCAAAGTTAATTTCCCACATATGTAGGATTAGGAAAGATGGAATATGCTTTCCAAGCCATTCCAAGGTGTTTTTTTTAATGATATTGTAGGTATTATTATCGCAATATGACCTCAGGCATGGCAGTTTAAGGACAGCAAGAGGTGATTCCCATCAACCCATCTCCCTCTCTTTCTCTCTAAGTATAATGTCAAGTGAATTCCATGTCCGCTTGGCAGTGAGCAATTGCTATAATTCCAAGGATGCACCAGTTGGCACCTGTTCTGCCTTGTAACCAAGTCTAAAGACTGCCTGCTTTTCTTGCAGGCATCATCCATAAAAGCTTCATCTGGGAAAATCCCGCTGGCAAGAAAAAACCCACTGATCCTTAATTTTAGTTAGCTATGTTTCAATTTTCATAGAAAGTATTTTACTCCATTATGCAAACATAATCAGGAAATAATAATGGGATCTTGGCTCAAATAGAATGGCAACTTTTTCTCTCCTTTACTTAAAGGAGGTGGAACAGGCAGGCATAGTCCAGGAGTAGAAAAGGCCACCCTTGGCAACCTTCACGGTAAGATTTATCATGAATAAGTCCTAACAAATGGAGATGTTAGCCCTTTTAAAGCATGGCTAGAATTAGTTTGTATTTTCCTCCTTTTTCTGTCTCCCCCCCCCTTTTCCCTCCCCCAAATGAAGTCCATAAGTTGCTAGTTAAGAACATTGCTGAAACGGCTGGTCTTTTTAAATTGTTTTTATTACTGGTTTTTGTTAAGAGATGCATCTGTTGTATTGGAATTATAAGTGTGCTTTGCTTTTACTGTGTGCTGAATATGCCATTTAGGATGCTGCTAGGGAATTCTATAAGTTCCAGTTCTAAAATCTGGGGGATAGCAGGTCAGGGAGGATGGGAGCTATGGGTTTTTAAATTTCAGCAGCATAGAAGTCTGATAAATAAATAAAACTAATACGCCTCTGCTTTTAGCAACATTTCAAGGATTTGTAGAAGCTCCCTCAGTCAGGCCAAAGAAACTATTTCTTTCATTTTGTGATCAGGGCAGGAACACCCTTTCCCTGTCTGCTACTGTACCAATGGATATACATTATGTTTGAATAGAGATTCTATTTAACTGATATGATTAGTAGCTGAAAAGAGTTCTATCAGCCAAGAAAATCTTCTTATCCTATTTCTTTAAAGCTGTTCAGGCTACTGTTTATCTTACTACCTCCTACAGAAAAAATATGTAAATTATTAATATAAAAAAAGAAGAAATAGCCTATATAGTACATTCTAAATCTAATGACTATAAATTTGATTTGATAACGAGATTGATGGTTTTTAGTGTTATGAAAGTTAACAGAAATAAGAAAAAAATTGTCCCCATTTCCTATCAAAATTAGTTTAATATATTTAATTTTGAAAGCTGGATATTGCACTGGCTTCGAGTAATATGAGTAGAAATCTAGTTTATTTGTAGTGTGCAGTTTTGAAAAGGTTATTCTGTATTGCTTTCTCATAATCATAGAATTACACAAGATGAAAATGATGAAATTGACTGTTTTAATTCTATCTAGTTTTGTTCTACTTGAAAAGCCTGTTTGAAAATTTCAATGAGAAAGAGTTTAATTTTGTTCTAGGCAGACTCCTTCCCTGCTTTATGGTTCTTGCTATTAGGAAACTCTTTCCAAAAAAGCCTACAATTATTTCCTTTTAATTTCAAGTCATTGGTTCTTTCCCTACCTATGATTTCAACAGAGAACAGATCCATTCCCTCTTGCATGTGGCGGTCTTATAAAAAAGCTCTGTTATATCACCCCTTAAACTTTTGCAAACGAAATATGAAGCTTAATTTCCAAATCCCCAATCAATTTGGAGGCTGTTCTCTCCACCTGATCTTGTTTCTTCATACTCTTATTGTTTAGTGTCCAGAATCAGGCATACTATTCCAAGTGTGATATTAACTATTGTAAAGTATAGTGGAATTAGTATTTCCTGGGACTTGGATGTAGTTTGTTATTTCAGGCAAAAATTGTGCTGGCCTTTTTAACTGTTGAATCATATAACTTGTTCGTATTTACTTGCTGGCTGCTAAGTCAACATTTGATGTTCCCTACTGAGTTGCAGAATGTTATATTAAAACTGAATAACTTCTTGTTGGATTTGACCCAGTATTCAAATCTGCAGAGATTATTTTGAATCATGATTTTGCCCGATAAGGCGTTACACAATCTCTCTCGTTTGGGTGACATCTGTACATTTGCTAAGCATATATTTCATTCATTTATAAATACATTGAATAGCATGGGGTTAAGAATAAAGTTCTGAGAAGCTCTGCTTCATAGTTCCATCTAGAACCATGATTAAAAATCCTTTGGGTGCAATTCTTCAATCAGATGCAATTCTAATAAGCTGCAGAACTCTCTATCATAGTTCAGTTACCCATCCTGTTCATAAAAGATTTTGTTAGATACTTTATTGTGATATGCTACATTCACAACAATTCCTTCATCTTCCAAGTTATAAAGAGAAACAGTATAATATGACTCATTTTTTACAAACTTAAGTTGGCTCCTAATATAGCTCCATTATTTTCTAAATCCTTGTAGAATATGGGTTAACAGTCTGTTCTAGTCCCTTGCTTAATACAGCTGTTAAAGCAACTCATCTTTATGTCCCCGGTTCATTTCCCTTTCTCTCCATTTGAATACTAAGAGTATTTTTTAAATATTTTTAAATATTGAAACTGGCTCTTTTTTCATCTGCTGGATCATATCATTTATCCAGAAAGTTACAGAGACCAAGTCAGCTGATTTGAGATCATATTTGATAGCTGCTTCTACACCCAAGAAAATCTCATTTTGGAAATGTGAATTAATTTAAAATTGAAAAATAACTTCTTATTATACTACTATGGTTTAAGATATATTTTTCTAAACATAGTTAGCTTTTTCATAATACCTTAGTATACCAATCCTTTAATCACTTTTAGCATATTGGATGAAACATTGAAGTAGAAGCCTACGTTCATAGAGTCCCTATGTCCCTAAAAACTGTGAGGCTTCAGATGCCACAGTTCAGCCATCACAGTTGGAGAGGAAAAGCTGAAGGATAGATGAGCATACATCTCCTTACTCTGGGGAAATAATTATTGGAGATGCACACCAATGGCATCTCTTCAATACAATACAATAGTAGAGTTGGAAGGGACCTTGGAGGTCTTCTAGTCCAACCCCCTGCCTAGGCAGGAAACCCTATACCGTTTCAGACAAATAGCTATCCAACATCTTCTTAAAGACTTCCAGTGTTGGGGCATTCACAACTTCTGGAGGCAAGCTGTTCCACTGATTAATTGTTCTAACTGTCAGGAAGTTTCTCCTCAGTTCTAAGTTGCTTCTCTCCTTGATTAGTTTCCACCCATTGCTTCTTGTTCTACCCTCACTATTTTCACTAGAGTTAATTTTTCTTTTCCCATTAGCATTGAATTATCAATTCTTTATCAAAATGTATTAGAACTCCTCTGAAAAATTGAAATGAGGAAAATTATACAACTTTAGAAATTATTTTAAACTAAACTACTTATATTGCCTTGGAGGGCCAAACTAGCTTTTCATAAAATATAGAGACCAAAAGTAGGGTTGATCGTAGTTTATTTGGAGGCTGGGGCTGGGAGTTTTAAATAGTGAAATGGGTTCCTTGAGTGTCTGTAAGAATAAAGGCACCCATTTTGTTTCTTAACAACCACCTCATAACCAAATTTCAACATTTTATGTTCCACTTTTGGACTCCCATCAAAGATAAGATAGTGTTTCTCAGGTTGAATGCTTCTTTCTTTAAAAAATCCAAAACAGGAAAACTGCCTTCCCATCTGGGCTACATATAAAGATTTTATATTATTGAAGTGCTACTAGAACACATTTTTGGATCAGATCAACCAGCGGATTATTTGGCAAAGAATTTTCTTTGCTTAGTCTAAAAACATAATGTTGGGCACAAACAAGCTTTTGAAATCCCCCATTCAATTTCTTGGCGGAGAAATTGGATAGATTATTTTTCCAGAGGAATGAAAGGAAAGGTTATCCATAATTCCCATAGGGTAGGACTCCCCCTTTGCAAGGAGACAGTGGCATTGCTATTGGAAAACCTCAAATGAAGGTGTGCCTTCATGAATAATGATCCTTACAGATAGAACAGGCTTGTACAAAACAGCAAACTGTGGGAAAGTTGATCATCCAGTGGTCACTTTCGTAACTTCATAAATATACCAATGAAGATCCTTTCAATTTTTTCTCTCTCTCCTGTGAAATAATTCCTAAAACCATTTCTCTTTCATTAAGTTAATACGAACTGGTAGAAATAAATGCAGAGGTTTTTCACTGAGCATTAGAACAGAACTTTAATTCTCCTAAGTTGGTGGAGACAGCAGTCATGCATGGGTTAACTCAGTAACCAATAGAACTGAGTCTACCAAAGTGATGTCATCACCTCTGAGGAGCATGCTCCCGCTTTTTTAGACTCAGTTTGATTGGAACTGGCTGTGCTAATCGTTTTCTCCTTAACTAGTATTTAATAATTGACTATCCTAATTGGATTTAATTGGCTTTTACTCAAAGAACAAAATTTCATCTAAATTGGAAACAGAGAATAAGCTCCTACTGGACCTTTGGAGGCAGGACTCTCAATAGCCTCTGGGCAGCTGGAGAGACATTGCCAGGGCTTCTTCGAGGCTTTTGCCTCTGAATTTGCCTACAGACCTCTGAGGCTCCCTGGCTAACAGCGCAGTTTTGCAATAGCCGTTGGAGGCTCCGCTTAGTGCTGCCGCCTCTGTTGCCTTCCCCTGGCTCTTCCTTGCCTCCAGCGCCACTGACCGCCACCGCCAGAAGCCGGTGGATGCTGCAGGGAGCCTCCAAAAGCCACAAAAAGCCGCCGCCACCGCTGGGAAGCCTCACTGCTGCCGCTGCACCTTGCCGCTATTCCTCTGTGCTCCCGCTGCTGCTGAACCACCGCGGCTTCGCCCTTGGCTCCGCATCCTTGCCGCAGGGCCTCAGACGTCCATGCACACTTCGCGGCCTCGGTTACCTTGTGGCACCGGCTCATAGGTTCTGTAGCCTCAGTGGCCATCTTGTTTGGGTGCAAAAATTGTCTGGTGGCCATTTTAAGTTTCTTCAAGAGCCATGAGTACAGGTTATGGCCTCCTCTCCTAATCCTGAGCCTCAACTGCCTCCAGTATCCTTGGCCCCTGCTCCCACCACCGAACCCCTTTCATCTGGGGCCCACAGGCACAGGCCTGCTCCTAAAGATACCCCCACTGAGCCCCCTTCCAGGAGCCCCAGGCCTAATCAGGGGGACATAGATAATCCATCCCCTTGGGAGGATGACAGGGCCTCTCTGGTCCCTACAAAAAAGGCCAGGGCTAAGACCAAGCACACTTAATCTCGCATATTCCAGGCCCAGAGGCCTGTTCACACCAGTCCTTCTCCTGACTTATCTTCGGATTTGGAGGATGACCTCTCCCCTGCGGCTTCCATTCTCCACCCGAGGATGCCAGAAGCACAGACGATTTGGCCAATAGTGGGGATGATTTGGATTGTGGCAGGAACATTACCCCTGATGAGGATCCCCTCTACCAGGAAGATATTTCTCCCCCTTCCTGTCGCTGCTGTTCTTACTCACTGGGCATGGCTGATATGATCTCTGAGACCATTGAACGGGGCATAATGGCTGATCTTAAAGACAGGTCTTCTAACTGTTCTACTTCTCACAGGTCTGCTTCTTCCTCTAGCTCCAGGCACAGGGATGGCGATATCTCGGCTTCATCTTCGCACGAGCTACCCAGCACTTCCAGTCAACTATCGGTTTTCTGGGAAGAGGAACGCCCTGCAAGAGATTCAGATCTCTCGGAAGATGAGGGTCTTCCTCCCGACCCACCTCCTTTTGTCGGTTTATTTAAACCTGCTGTCTTTCGATCTCTCCTTTTAAGGTCAAAAAGATCGCGGGCATTCCTTCTCCCAAGACGGCTCAGGGAATGGAGGCAGACAAAAATGACACACTGATCCTCTCTTTATCCAGCCTACAGTAGAAAAGGAGGCGATTCCCTCACCCAGATTCTTCATAGATGTTGTCCAGAATCAATGGGCATCACCAGGTACAGATCCCCTCCCCAATACCTTGGACAAGTGCCTGTATAATGTTGCTCCTGACCTCGCCAAGGCTTTGGAGGTACCTTCTATTGACTTACCTATAATTGGCCTTTCTGCTCCTAATGCAGCCTCAGCAGCTCCTGAGGAGGCTCTTCAACCTGAAGACAAGAGGATAGAACAAACTCTGGTCAAGGGTCACCAGGCCTCAGCTTGGGCCGTTAGAGCGGGTACCTCTGCTTCTTTCTTTAGTTGCTGTGCTCTTTTATGGCTGAGACAACTTCAAGCTCGCCTTCCAGCCCGAGATTCTAGGGCTCACAGGGACATTAACAAATTAAAGCAGAACTAGAATACACAGCAGATGCCTCCTTGGACACAGCCCGTTTTGCGTCCAAAGCTATTGCATCCTCCATCTCCACCCGCTGGCTCCCTTGGCTGAAACAGTGCCAGGCAGAAGCACGTGCCAAGTGGAGGCTTGCCTCCTCTCCCTATTCTTCCTACCTTCTTTTTGGTCCTCCATTAGAGCCCCTATTGGTAGAGTCCAAGGATAAGCGGAAGGTTCTACAACCAGCCACAGAAAAGCAGGAAGGTCTGAACCAGGCCTTTTATCACAGGCAGCCCTTTCGTGGCCAGGACAGGGGTGCCTCCAACTCCCGTCCGCAATGGCAGGCCCCACCTCCTTCTTTAACAGATCAGGCAGAACCAACCAGAGATTCCAGTCCAGAAAGCCTTTCAGGGACAATTCCAATCGTTCCTTTAAGAGGCAGAAGTGACTGCCTGGGGGATCTCCCAATATGGGTCTGGCAGCCTTCATGGATCGTTGGGACGACATCACCAACGATGCGTGGGTCAGGTCCACAATCAGATTCAGCCTTCTCCTGGACTTGCACTCCAGCCCTCCGAACCATTTTGTCACATGCCCGATTTCCAGGGACCCTCAAAGAAGGCTCGTAGTAGAGCAGGCCGTTCATCATCTGCTCCAGTTCCGGGCCATTCAACCTGTGCCTCCAGGCCAGGTGGGACAGGGTTTTATTCTCATCTTTTTATCGTGCCAAAGTCTTCAGGGGGCTGGAGAGCAATCCTCGATCTCAAATTTTTAAATCAATTCATCAGGTACAGGAGATTCAAAATGCATTCTCTCCTATCAATTCTGGAGAGTGTGCGTAGACATGATCTCCTAACATCAGTGGACCTCGTGGAGGCTTACCTCCATGTGCCCATTCACAGGTGACACAGACGGTTCCTCCAATTTGTCCATGCAGGCCCCCACTTCCAATATCATGCCCTTCCCTTCGGGCTGTTGTCGAAACTTCTGTCAGTCGTAGCAGCCCACCTGCGGGCCAGGCCTATCAGGATCTTTTGTTACCTGTACGACATCCTTTTGTTGTCCAGGTCACGCAACCAGGCCCTTCGGGATCTCCAGGACACCCTGCAGGAGGTGGGGTTCTCCATCAATCAGGAGAACAGTCACTTTGTTCCCACCTCTCACCTGGTGTACTTGGGAGCCCTCTTCGATTCCTTTTAGGAGAAGGTCTTCCTGTCTCAGTACCGCCAGAGCAGTCTCAGGGATTTAGCCAAGGAGGTGCAAAGGAGACAGCGGGTCCCTCTTCTCCAGCTGTCTCAACTGCTGGGGAAGATGGTCTCCTGCTTCTCCATTGTCCCTTGGGCACGGCTTCACAGCTGCTGCCTTCAGTGGCTTCTTCTGCCATTCCAGAAGACCAACAGCAGCTGTTCCCTAGTGAAGGTCAGCTTGACTCCAGAGGTTCTGCAATCTCTGGACTGGTGGATCTCCCCGGCCATAGCTCAGGGCTCCCTCTTCAGGGAACCTCCGCATCTCATAGTTACGACGGACGTGAGTTTGACAGGTTGGGGAGCTCACCTGAAGGATCAGGTAACTCAGGGTCTCTGGTCCAATTTCAACCTATCCCACAGTATGAATTGGCTAGAATTGAGGGCCATGCATCTGGCCCTCCTTCATTTCCAAACCTCTCTTCGAAACACACATGTGCTAATTTGGACAGACAACACTACGGCCAAGGCGCATGTCAACCGCCAAGGAGGGATGAGAGTGGTATCTCTCATGGAATCTGCCTTTCACCTAGGAACCTGGGCGGAAGCCAACCTTCTCTCTCTCCACGCCGAACACATCTCGGGATCTGACAACACCAGGGCAGACTGGTTGAGCCGCGCAACAATCGATCCGGCAGAGTGGACCTTGAATTGTCACATTTTCCACCAACCGTCATCCAGGTACGGAACTCCGACTCTGGATCTCTTCGCAACAGCATCCAACAAACAGCTGCCCAGGTACCTGTCTCGCTACACAACACCAGGCACTGAAGGGATGGACGCTCTACGGTGCAGGTGGCCTCACGGTCTCCTGTATGCCTTCCCCCTGATACAGAGGGTGATTTGGAAAATGATAGAGGAGGAGGCCAAGCTCATTCTAATCGCTCCCCATTGGCCATGTCAACCATGGTATGCAGACCTGGTCAATCTTTCCATGGAACTTCAGTGGCTTCTCCCAATGATACCGTTCCTCTTTCATCAGGGCTCCATCTCTGGATCTCATTCTTCCAAATTTCTGTCCTGCTCCATCCCAACCTGCGCTGGCTCCACTTAACCACTTGGAGGCTGAGTGGGCGGTCTTAAGGGCGGCTAACCTTTTCAAGACAGTAATCCAGCGATGGTGAACCTTTTTTGGCTTGCGTGCCACAAGTGGGGGGAGCACAGGGGGGTTGTGTGCAGGCGTGCTGCACCCATAATGCAATGTGCGACCCCCCCAGTGTGCATGCGCACACAAAAGGTGCAACCCACCCCCATTTTTACATGCTTTTTTCACCCTCCCCAGGCTCCAGAGGTTTTATAGGAGCCTGGAGAGGGCGAAAAGATCCTCCCCTGCCCCCCCCCGGAGGCCCTCCAGATTCTTCAGGGACCATCAGAAGGCTTCCTGAAGCCTTCGGAATGCTTAAAATGACACTCCGATCAAACCGGAAGTGACTTCCGCTTTGCTCGGAGGGTCATTTTAAGCATTCCGAACGCTTCAGGGATGGAGGCTTCCCTGAAGCCTTCGGAACGCTTAAAATGACCCTCCGAGCAAACCAGAAGTCATTTCCGGTTTCCTCGGAGGGTCATTTTAAGCATTCCGAAGGCTTCAGGGACGGTCCGGAGGCTTCCCTGACACCTTCGGAGCGTTTAAAACAACCCTACGAGCAAACCGGAAGTCACTTCCAGTTTGCTTGGAGGGTCGTTTTGAGTGCTCCAAAGGCTTCAGGGACCATCCGGACGGTCCCTGAAGCCTTTGGAATGCTTAAAACGACCCTCCGAGCAAACCGGAAGTCATTTCCGGTTTGCTCGGAGGGTCATTTTAAGCGTTCCAAAGGCTTCAGTGAAGCCTCCAGACAGTCCCTGAAGCCTCCAGAGGGTGTCCGGGGGGGCAGGGGAGGCTCTTTTCGCCCCCCCCAGGCTCCTATAAAGCTTCTGGAGCCTGGGGAGAGTGAAAAAATAGCTTTTAAAAACGGTGAACTCAGCTGGCCAGTGCGTGCATGCGCGCTGGCCAGCTGACAGGGCAGCGCCTCGCGTGCCCTCACAAATGGCTCCGCGTGCCACCTGTGGCACGGGTGCCATAGGTTCGCCATCACTGCAGTAATCCAAACTATACAGGCTTCCCGCCACCCAGCCACTAATAGAATCTACGAATCTACGTGGCAGACCTTCGTGGCTTGGTGCCTGCCTCGAGGGGAGGACCCTCTGAAAGCTTCGGTTTCCCAATTATTGGAATTCTTGCAATGGGGCTTGATAAGGAGCTCTCCCCAAATACCTTACGGCAGCAGGTGTCGGCTCTTTCCTCAGTTCTCTCACTTCACTGGGATGAACCCCTCTCCTTGCACCCTCATGTCCGCAGGTTCCTTAAGGGGGCTTCTAATCTCTGTCCTCCTGTCATACACTGATTTCCCTCCTGGGATCTGACCAAAGTCCTTGACTTTCTCACTGCCCTGCCCTTCGAACCTCTCAGGTCGGCCTCCTTGCATTACCTCATGCTTAAAACTTCCTTTCTGGTGGCCATAACATCTGCGCGGAGTGTTTCAGAACTGGTGGCTCTTTCCATCCGGGCTGACTTGTGTGTGTTCCACCCAGACCATGTGGTCCTTCGCATCGACCCCACCTTTGTTCCGAAAGTGAATTCGGCATTTCATCGCTCTCTGGATCTCACTCTTCCAAATTTCTGTCTTGCTCCATCTCACAGAATGGGGTGTTGGTTCTTACCTGATATGCCCCTTCTCTGGGCAGGGGGAGACAGCAGTCATCCCCACCCTTTGGGTCCTGGCCTACTTTGCAAGGGTGATCTGGGAGCATGTTGTGAAGTCATAGGATGGAAAGCAATTGTTCATCGTACAGCGGTCTACTTATCTCCTTCGTCAAGAAAAGCGGGAGCATGCTCCTCAGAGACTGGTTATTGGTTATTGACTGAGTTAACCCATGCATGACCTCTGTCTCTACCTGCCCAGAGAAGGGGCGTATCAGGTAAGAACCAACGCCCCATTCCCATTAGGGAATGTATCATAGTAACTTAGCTTGATCAGAAATAAACATTATTTTGAGCACATAGTTAATTTGAATAGCGCAGTGATGGCGAACCTTTTTTGGCTCGTATGCCACAAGTGGGGGGAACGCAGGGGGGTCGGGTGCGGGCGTGCCACACCCATAATGCAATGCGCGACCCCCGCCCAGTGCGCATGCGCGCACAACGCGCGACCCCCCCATTTTTACATGCTTTTTTCGCCCTCCTCAGGCTCCAGGGGCTTCATAGGAGCCTGGGGAGGGTGAAAAGAGCCTCCCCCAACCCCCCGGAGGCCCTCCGGAGGCTTCAGGGACTGTCCGGAGGCTTCCCTGAAACCTTCGGAGCGCTTAAAACCACCCTCCGAGCAAACCGGAAGTGACTTCCGGGTTGCTCGGAGGGTCGTTTTAAGCGCTCCGAAGGCATCAGGGAAGCCTCGGACGGTCCCTGAAGCCTTCGGAGCGCTTAAAACCACCCTCTGAGCAAACCGGAAGTGACTTCCGGGTTGCTCGGAGGGTCGTTTTAAGCGCTCCGAAGGCATCAGGGAAGCCTCGGACGGTCCCTGAAGCCTTCGGAACGCTTAAAACCACCCTCCGAGCAAACTGGAAGTGAGGGGAGGCTCTTTTCGCCCTCCCCAGGCTCCTATAAAGCCTCTGGAGCCTGGGGAAGGCGAAAAATAGCTTTTAAAAAGGTGAACTCAGCTGGCCAGCGCGCGCATGCGCGCTGGCCAGCTAACAGGGCAGCGCCTTGCGTGCCCTGACAAATGGCTCTGCATGCCACTTGTGGCATGTGTGCCATAGGTTCGCCATCAGTGGTCTAGACCAGTGGTGGGCAACCTTTTTTTTCAACTGAGCCAAATCTCGCCAAAACCACGATTGAAATTTATTTTGAGAGCCACATTTTTAAAACCGAAAATACATAGGATGGTACACTGTTTTTAGTTTCAATAAACTCTGGCATTTGAAGCACGCAAGTCTTAAAGCTGTCAAGTTACAAGATCCTTGCATCCCTAACCCTTTAGGGAAAAAACCCCAAGGGGTCTTCAAACCTGACAGCTTTAAGACTTGTGGACTTCAACTCCCAGAATTCCTCCTCCAGTCATGTTGGCTCAGAAACTCTGGCATTGAAGCATGCAAGTCTTAAAGCTGTCAAGTTGCAAGACCCTTGCACCCCTAACCCTTTAGAAAAAAAACCCAGGGTCTTCAAACCTAACAGCTTGAAGACTTGTGGACTTCAACTCCCAGAATTCTGAGAATTGAAGTCCACCAAGGGCATCAATCATATTAGCCCAGGGATCTGCAAAATTGGCTCTTAAGACTGGTGGACTTCAACTCCCAGAATTCTGAGAGTTGAAGTCCACCAAGGGCATCAATCATATTAGCCCAGGCAGGGATCTGCAAAATTGGCTCTTAAGACTGGTGGACTTCAACTCCCAGAATTCTGAGAATTGAAGTCCACCAGTCTTAAAACAGCCAACTTTGCAGACCTCTGTGTTAGCCCAAAGCCTGGCGCTGGGCGGGCCTTGCTCCCCCATTGGTGGAGCCCCAAGAAGCGAGGAGGGAGAAAAAGAGACGGAGGCAAGGAGTTTCTCCCCCCCCCGCGCAAAAATCTTATCAGAGAGCCGGCGGGCAGTAGCAAATTAGCTGATCACGCGGCGTGATCGGCTAATTTGCTACTGCCCGCCCGGCTCCCCGGTTAGATTTTTGCTGGGAGGAGGCGGGGGGAAGCTCCTTAGCCTCTGTTTCTTTTTCTGCCTCCTCGCTTCTCGTCCCCGCCCGACTTCAGGATCCTCCCTAATCATTGTGGGTCGAAAAGAAAAAAGGGAAAGAGGAGGGAGGGGAGCGGGTGCCCGGCACACAGAAGAGCCACATTAAAGTGTGTAAAGAGCTGCATGTGGCTCGCGAGCCGCGGCTTGCCGACCACTGGTCTAGACATATTCCCATACTGTAATCAACTATTCTTCCACACAACTATCAAATATTATTTTTTAATAAAGAGTATATAAAATGTTTGCAGAATATCCAATGCCAATTCAATGTATTTTGAAAGTATATGTGGCTTGGTGAAAATAAAAGTATCTTAATTTGAAATGAGATTACAATTTTAAAGATCTGCTCCATTCTGTGATGAATTAATTTCCATATTGTTGAGCTTTCCAACATTGCCACCACATATAGAAGAAAAATCCAATCTGTTCAAGGGGAAGAGGTCACTCGTTTTAATAATCATGTCTGATAACAATATCCTAGAAATAAAACATCTTATGCCAGTTCTCTCTTAAGTATAATGTCTGAGGTGAATTGAACTTTCTTTTTCTATTGAAATTCCCACAATTCAGCTTTTGTACCTATATTGAAAATATACACTCTTTATTCTTAATGTCCCAAAGCTCTAAATATGTGTTTGGCAGTAGATCTGCTCTAATTACTCTTGCGGCATAATGCTGAACTTTGCTTGCTTGCTTGTCTCTCTTCAATACATAGCTTGAGATGTGAGTGCAGGATGAATACCCTGCGAGAGCAAAGCTTAACATCAGTGGATAATCTTGTCAGGGGCATCAAATACAGGTCATTACTATATTTTATTGAATGATTATGATTTTTATCAGGGCTTATAGAGTTTTTTTTAAAAAAATCCGCACTTTTATTATTTTTATAACTAAAATGAGTGAATATATGTAATACTCCTTCTTCCTCCTATTTTTCTCACAGCAGCAGCAAGAAAAGCAAAATGCATAGGTATAGTATAGGTGGTACCTTGCTCAGTAGTAGTAACTGTGAGAGGGAGTTTGTCTTGCCTGCCAGTGCCCTTTCTATCCTGATTCCTCCAGATCGCCGCTACAGACCTCCTGTCTGTAGCAGGGTCTTTGTCCAGGGACTGCGCTCTATCTGATTGCGGCTCAGGAGTTCTCTGACTTCAGTGGTCAGGCATGTGGCTTCCTGATCTGCGTTGGTGCTGGGAGTGATTAGCTCGCACCTGATCTACTGGCCTCTGCTTCCATCAGATTTATCTGGCTGCTGTCCTCAATGTCTCCACCTCAGGAGTGCTAGGGCAGGCTGGCAAGGCAGCCAAGGAGGCCCTAAAGGGGAGCAAGCCTTATACTAAGCAGGGTAAACAGCAAGGGTCAGGCCTGGATAGAAATGCTCTTCATCACCAGAAAGCTTTGGAAAAGCAATTCCACAAAGCCCAGCAACAGGCCCAGGTCTCCAATCAGACACCACCCCCAGGGACCCCTTGCCCAAGGCCCTGCCTGGGCACAGGCCTCCCATTTCTGAGAGTGAGGGGGAGGCGCAGGAGTTCTTCCCTGATGCCTTGCTGGCCATGACAGCTTCTCCAGGACCCCCAGGGCCCTTAATGGCTGACCACGCAGACCTTTTTGATTGCCCATCGGAGGGGAGGAGGAACCAGACCCCTTAGGTCATTTGGCCCCACAGCTTCCCCTGGATCAACCATCCGTCAGGGACCACCCTGAGGAGGATCGGTGTCCTGATCTCTCTGTTGAGATGCAGGGCATTATTGCGAGGGCCATCTCCCAGGAGATTGAGGCCGGGTTGAGCGAGCGGGCCAAGCTCCCGCTCAAGACCCACTACACTCAGCCTCTGCTTCCCCCAGGGAGGCTCTGCAGGCCCAGTGGCCTCCCTCCCCCCCCCCATCCCTTGCTGGATAGTGAGGATTCTGCCTAATTGTTCCCATTCCCAAATTATTCCTCAATGTAGTACAGAAACAATGGGCACAGCCGGGCACCCTAGCCACCCCCAGTGGCAGTGATAGGAAACTGTATACGGTGGATGCTAATCTGGAGGACTTGCTGAAGCTGCACCCTGTGGACACAGTGGTGGCTGCGCTCACTTCTTCCTCAGTGCTCCCTCCTGATCTCCTAGAAGGGCTCAAAGTGGAGGACAAGAGAGCAGAGAAGGCCTGCTATAAAACTCACCAGGTGGCTGCTTGGGCAATTAAGACATCTGCTTCTTTCCTTTCCAGAGCTTCTCTCCTCTGGCTGAGACAGTTACTTCCCCAAACTCCCAGCTGGGGATAGCAGACTTAGACAAGATGTTAACAAGATCATTGCGGTCACTAAATACATGGCTGACACCACCTTGAATGCCACCAAGTTTGCGTCTAGGGTCCTACCTTCCAACGTTACCACCCATCACCTTTTATGGCTTAGACACCAGAATATGGACATGAGGTCAAAGTGGAAGCTTGCTTCTGCCCCGTTTAAGGGAGACAAGCTCTTTGGGGAGACCTTGGATCCAGTCTTTATTGAAAATAAGGACAAAAAGAAGGTCATGCCTTTGGTCACCAAAAAGTCTGAGTAAAGGGGTTCCAACTTTTATAGGAAGCAGTCCTTTCGGGCCACAGACCAACCCTCCACCTCTGGCTCCTTCCAGAGATCCTACTCCCAGAGCACTGACAGGTCACAGGACCGGCAGTTCTTTCATGACAGAGGCTGCCAACAGAACTTTTCCAAGTGGCCCTTCCATGGGGGGTCTGACTCCAGACCCTTCCGCCGGTATAAGTGACCACCAATGGATGACTCCCATTGGAGGGCATCTTCCGCTGTTCCACGCCCAATGGGAGCATATCACTTCGGACCAGTGGGTCCTACAAATGATTCGCATAGGCCTGACACTAGAATTCATATCACTTCCTCGTCGTCACTTCATCCGGTGCCCAACCCCCTCCTGCCCTGTCAAGAATGCTCTCATGGAACAGGAGATCCTTCACCTCAGGGAAATCAGGGCCATAAAACTGGTCCCACCCGGTCAGGAAGGGACAGGGTTTTATTCCATACTGTTCCTTGTCCCAAAGAACTTGGCGGGGTGGAGGGGTATATTAGATTTTAAAAAGCTAAACCATCACATAGCGTACAAGGGGTTCACGATGCAGTCCCTCCAGTCATCAGGCCTGGGGACCTTCTAATGTCCATAGATCTAAAGGAGACATCCCTGTATGTACCTATACGCAAGGCCCACTGCAGATTTCTGAGGTTCTTCTATGCGGGCCAGCACTTCCTTTACCTTACCTTACCTTTATTTCGATTTTTATACCGCCCCCTCTCCCCAAAGGGACTCGGCTCCAGTACAAGGCTCTGCCGTTTGGCTTGTCATTGGCCCCTGGAACTTTCACAAAGATTCTCGCAGAGGTAGCAGCCTACCTCCGATCTCATCCAGTGTGCCTACAATGCTACCTGGACGACATTCACATCCAGTCGTCATCATGCCAACAAGCGAAGCAAGACCTGCTGTACACAATGAGAATTCTCTAAGACCACAGGTTCTCTTCAACCTAGAAAAGAGTCATCTAGAGCCAACCACCAGGTTGCAGCACCTTGGGGCCATCATAGACACTGTGACTTGCCAGGTCTCCCTGTCTCTGGAATGGATGGCAAGCCTCAGGACCCTGGTGCAACAGGTACACCAGTCACGACACACCCCGATTGTGCAATTGTCCCGACTCTTGGGCAAGATGATATCCTGTCTGTCCATCATGCCTTGCGCCAGACTTCAATCTTGACGGCTGCATTGGCATCTCTTACCGCACCAATGGGCCAACCAGAGCAACTCGACAGCGTCAATTCTGGTCCCTCCTCAGGTATGTCGGTCCTTTAGGTGGTGGATGACTACTTTCTCTTCTTCAGGGAAATGGACCATCTCACCATCATGATGGATGCCAGCCTTTTCGACTGGGGGGGGGGGCTCACCTCCACAACCAGATAGCACAAGGCAGGTGGTCAGCGACTGAATTGATACACAGCATCAACTGGCAGTGAGACTGGCCTGTCTTCATTTTCAGAGCAGCATCCAGGGACATCATATGATGATTCTCATGGACAATGTAGCGGCCAAAGCATGCACAAACCGCCAGGGGGGCACTCGATCCAAGTTCCTGATGGCAAAGGCCAAATCCCTGGGAAGGTGGGCAGAAAGACACTTGCTCTCGATTCAAGCAGAACACATCGCTGGGGTGAACAACATCCAGGCAGATTGGCTAAGCAGGGCCACTGTCAACCATTCGGTGTGGTGCCTGCATCTGGATCTGTTCCATCAACTGTCGCAGAGGTTCGGTCATCCCCTAGTCCAGGGGTGGGGAACTGTGGCTCTTTTGCGACTTGTGGACTTCAACTCCCAGAATTCCTGAGGCAGCTATGTTGGTTCTGGAATTCTGGGAGTTGAAGTCCACAAGTCGCAAAAGAGCCACAGTTCCCCACCCCTGCCCTAGTCAATCTATTCACCACCCTGAAGAATGCACATCTTCTCAGGTTCTTCACATGATTTCACACCCTGCAAGCGGAATGGGTCAATGCCCTACATTTTCCCTGGCTTCCAGGCCTTCTATATGCCTTCCCTCCACTGCCACTCATGCCCAGGGTGATTCGGAAAATCCTGGCAGAGGTTGCAGAGGTCCTGCTCGTGGCTCCCTTCTGGACCAGGAGGACCTGATTTGCCGAACTGGTTTGCCTGTCTATCAATCCACCATGGCGGATTCCCCAGCAAGAGGTCTCTCTCAGCCAGGGAGCTCTACAACATCCGGAGTCCCAGTGGCTGCAACTAGCCATCTGGCACTTGAGAGGGACCTCCTGAGCAAGGGCAGGCTCTCCACCAAAGTTATCCAGACCATTCAGGCATCCAGAAGACCTTCCATGACCAGGATATACGATGCCACCTGGAGGTCCTTTGAAACATGGTGCAACGCCAACCGCGGCTTCCGTCCCGCAGTTCCTGGGCTATTTACAAGATGGACTAGACCAGGGCCTGGTGCCTAACACTCTGTGGCATCAGCTGGCTGCATTATCCACAATCCTCGCACCTGACAGTCACTCATTACTTGGCCGTCATCCCATCATCTGTAGTTTCCTGTGGGGCACCACCAACCTGAGACTTCTGGTCGTCCATCAATACCCATCGTGGGAACTCAAGGTCATGTTACGGGCCCTGATAGGCCCGCCCTTTGAGCCACTACGGTCCACCAGTCTGAAACATCTGACATTTAAAACCATCTTCTTAATTGCCATCACTTCCACGCGACGAATCTCGGAGTTGGCAGCCCTGTCAGTTTGGGAGGACTTGTGTCTGATACATCCTGACAGAGTGGTCCTCCGACTGGACCCGGCCTTTATTCCCAAAATCAACTCCTGGTTTCACTGGGCCTAGGAGGTTATACTCCCGGAGAGTCCTACAGGTCATTCATTCCAGCGGAGAGACCCTGGACTTCCCACCCTAGTGACATTTGTAGGTATGTCCCATACTTGGACTCTCCAAGCAGTGCACAGGAAAATGACCATTGGCTTACCTGAAGGGTCGTTTTCTGTGCACTGCGAGGAGAGTCCAACCCCACCCTGGGGTCTTCTCCGTTTTGCGTTATGTACTTTTGGACATTTATATGGACTTACTTGGACAACTTTCAACACGTACTGATCCACGCCTTCATTGAAAAAACTGGCAGTCAAGGCAACACCAGTGGCATGTCTAAGTTTCAATTCAGTCCTGGGCAGATTGACTGAGTTTAAGCCATGCTTGGACTCTCCTCGCAGCACGTAGAAAACGACCCTTCAGGTAAGCCAATGGTCTATCTAGGAACGTTTTAGTTAAATTAAACTAACATTACTCCATGCTTATTCTTGTAGATGAATAATATTGATCTACAGGCATAAGCAACAATTAAATATTAAGAGGTGCAAGTTGTATATCATAATAAGTAAGCCAGTGGAAATTGTATACCATTGCTTAATGTTAGGTTAGTTCATTATAGAATCAGTTTAATGTAGTGATTAAGGCGCTGTGATAGAAACTGGTAGACTATGAATTCTAGTCCTGCCTTAGGCACAAAACCAATTGGATAACTTTGACCATTCATTCCTTCTCAGCTCTAGGAAGTTGGGAATGATAAACTGTTCCCTAAATTTTGCCAAGAAAACTTCAGGGCCTTGCCCAGGCAATTGCCAGGACCCAAAGGCACGTGCCTGAATGCATGCATACAGAGCTTTCTTACAAAGAGAAACTTTTAATATTCCATTATCATATCCTGGTATGACATAATGATTTATTCCTTACTAATATGGTCCAGGAATTTTTTTAACTGTTGTTCAGCATAGCATTCATAGCAGAAAGTTATTTTTTCATTATACATTTATATTGAGACAAAGAAAAGCTGAGTTTCCTGGAATGTTTGAATGTTAAGTTCAGGATTCCATTAAGACAGAAATATGCAGGCTAAAGTTTGTTTGCTTCAACAAATTACTCTGTTATGAATTCTTCTTAATATTGAAACTGAGAACTGAAAATGAAACTTTATTATGCATAGAACAATGCAATGTAAAAAGTTTTTTTAAAAAAACTATAAAGATGGGAAAATGTATGTACCTTTTGATGGTACAGTCAAAATGCCACAGTAGCGACTAAAAACCAAAATAATTAGAAAGCTATAAGAATCTATATAATTGGCAGACTAATCCATAAAATAGAAAAAAGCAAGATAAAAGTAGAATAATTAAACAGCTACCTTATGCAAAATATAGTAGACAATATATAAAATAGGAATAAAGAAGTAAGTTCAAAAACTGGCCAAAAACAAATTTTTCAGTAAATAATAAATTCTATGATAGGAATAGTCTTTCCTTAAGATAAAATAGTTTTTCAGGGTGTTTCAGGTTGAGTTGGAAATTCCTGGGTTTTTTTTTTTATAATTAAATTTTTTAATAAGTTTTACAATTATTACCCCCCTTACCCTTCCCTCTTCCCCCATCCCTACCCCTCTTCCCTCCCTCCCTTCCCCCGACCTCCCAGAGCAAAATACAGGGTATAAACATTTAACAACCATATGCTAACATAAGCTAACTAATTTTAACATGTTACTATTCTTGTACTTTAATTCCCCCTTTATTAAACTAGCTTTGAATAAATTGTAGCATTCCTTATGCCTTCATTCATAAACTAACTGAATTTTTTTAGTCCGGTATTTGTTTTGAATATAGTCAATCCATCTTCTCCAGTCCAGCTTGTACTTCTCATCTGAATGGTCCTTCAGATATGCTGAGATTTTGGCCATCTCTGCTAAGTTTACTACTTTTAATGTCCATTCTTGGATAGTGGGCAACTCTTCCTTCTTCCAATATTGCGTCACCAACAATCTTGCTGCCGACGTTAGGTTTAAAATCAAATTAGTCTCTATAACAGTACAATCTGAAACTATACTTAACAGGAACACCTGGGGCGTGAACTTTATCCTCTTTTTCAAAATATTTTGAATAACTCACCATATTTTTATCCAAAATGCTTTAACTTTTTTTACAAGTCCACCAAATATGGTAATACGTCGCACCAACACAGTCACATCTCCAACATTTGGATTGTAGATTCGGATACATACAGGCTAGCCTTTTTGGATCTGAATGCCATCTGTATAGCATCTGTAAAAATTCTCTCTCAAGTTCTGAGCTTGTGTAAATTTTACATTTCTTACCCAAATCTCTTCCCATGTTTCCATCATTATTGGTTCTTCAAAATTTTGTGCCCATTTTATCATACAATCTTTAACTAATTCTGTTTCTGAGTCTATTTCTATCAATACATTATACAACCTTTTTATGTGCATTTGACCCTGGTCCCTAATTTGTTTTAGCAAATTATCCTCATTTTGGATAATACCAGATTTCTGGTCTTTTTTCCATCTAGCCTGTAACTGACCATACTGAAACCAGGTTTGAATTACCCTTTCGTCTCTTAATGCATTCAAAGATTTTAACTGTGGTACACCTCTATCCATACTAAGAAGTTCTGCATATGTAGTTACATCTTGTTTTTGTTCTATAATTATGTTCTCAATAGCGTGTCTGGGCACCCCCCTCATAGGTATCTTGTCATTTAACCTACCGTATTTTTCGCCCTATAAGACGCACTTTTTTACTCCAAAAAAGAGGGTGAAAATCTGGGTGCGTCTTATAGGCTGAATGTAGCCACCTGGGCAGTGGTGAGTTTCTGCTGGTTGGTCAATGAACCCGGAAGCCCCACCCCTGTCACTCACTCGCAAGTCCTTGGCGTTTTTTTGCATCGGGGCTTGCTGCAAGAGAGAGGGAGTAAAGACCTTTTCCAGATTGGTGGTGGTGGAGGTGCAGGCCCGTACTCACTAAAGCAAGTCCGGGGAAGTCCTTTGCGCCAGCTGGAAAAGGTCTTCACTTCCCCCCCCCTTGCAGCATGCCCCGATGCAAAAAATGGCGAGATCTCTTCTCAGAAATGTCTTCTCGGGCTGGCCGAATCTCTCTCCAGATCTTGCAGCTTTTTCAGGGTTTTCTTTTAAAAAAACACCTGTCCGAACTATCTTGAAAACCTGCGATGTTGCTTTGGGAGGGGGCAGGCGGCAGCATTTGGAGCCTGCAGCTTTAATACAAGCCTTTGAACAGCTGCCCATCTTTCCCCTCCGAAAGCAACCTCGCAGGTTTTCAAGATTGTCTGCAGAGGCGTTTGGCGCGAACTCCTCTCCTGTTCCTTCTTCTGCGGGGGGGGGGCTGCCTTGCCCCCCCCCCGCAGGGATGCGAGGGGGATCTTTAAGCAGGCGATCTTCGGCTGCTGCAGAAGCCGCGCTGCCTTCTTCTCTCTGATAGATGCCTGCTTAAAAAGAAGGACGAGGCTCCGCTGGTTCGGAGCCCATCCGTGGGGGGGGAGGGATCCCCCTCGCAGGTGATCTTTAAGCAGGAGCCTCGTCCTTCTTTTTAAGCAGGCAGCTATCAGAGAGAAGAAGGCAGCACGGCTTGTGCAGCAGCCGAATATCGCCTGCTTAAAGATCGCCTGCGAGGGGGATCCCTCCCCCCCCGCGGATGGGCTCCGAACCAGCGGAGCCTCGTCCTTCTTTTTAAGCAGGCAGCTATCAGAGAGAAGAAGGCAGCACGGCTTCTGCAGCAGCCGAAGATCGCCTGCTTAAAGATCGCCTGCTTAAAAAGAAGGACGAGGCTCCGCTAGTTCGGAGGCGATCTTTAAGCAGGCGATCTTTAATACAATACAATACAATACAATAGTAGAGTTGGAAGGGACCTTGGAGGTCTTCTAGTCCAACCCCCTGCCTAGGCAGGAAACCCTATATCGTTCCAGACAAATGGCTATCCAACATCTTCTTAAAGACTTCCAGTTTTGGGGCATTCACAACTTCTGGAGGCAAGCTGTTCCACTGATTAATTGTTCTAACTATCAGGAAGTTTCTCCTCAGTTCTAAGTTGCTTCTCTCCTTGATTAGTTTCCACCCATTGCTTCTTGTTCTGTCCTCAGGTGCCTTGGAGAATAGCTTGACTCCCTCTTCTTTGTGGCAACCCCTGAGATATTGGAACACTGCTATCATGTCTCCCCTAGTCCTTCTTTCTCTTAAGCTAGACATACCTAGTTCCTGCAACCGTTCTTCATATGTTTTAGTCTCCAGTCCCCTAATAATCTTTGTTGCTCTTTTCTGCACTCTTTCTAGAGTCTCCACATCTTTTTTACATCGTGGCGACCAGAACTGAATGCAGTATTCCAAGTGTGGCCTCACCAAGGCATTATAAAGCGGCATCAACACTTCACGTGATCTTGATTCTATCCCTCTGTTGATGCAGCCTAGAACTGTGTTGGCTTTTTTGGCAGCTGCTGCACACTGCTGGCTCATATTTAAATGGTTGTCCACTAGAACTCCAAGATCCCTCTCACAGTTACTACTATTGAGCACGGTACCACCTATACTGTACCTGTGCATTCCGTTTTTGTTGCCTAAATGTAGAACCTTACTCTTTTCACCATTGAATTTCATTTTATTAGATAGTGCCCAATGTTCAAGTTTGTCAAGATCCTTCTGTATCTTAAGCCTATCTTCTGGAGTGTTGGCTATTCCTGCCAGCTTGGTGTCATCTGCAAATTTGATGAGTTCCCCATTTATTCCCTCATCCAAATCGTTGGTGACGATGTTGAAGAGTACTGGGCCTAAAACAGAGCCTTGGGGTACCCCACTGCATACTTCCCTCCATATAGATGCAGTTCCATTGAGGACTACACGTTGAGTGCGGTTGGTCAGCCAGTTACGAATCCATCTGGTGATGCTGTCTAACCCACATTCTTCTACTTTATCTAGTAGTAGGTTATGGTCTACCTTATCAAAAGCCTTACTGAAGTCCAAGTAAACTATACTATAAGCAGGCGATCTTCGGCTGCTGCACAAGCCGCGCTGCCTTCTTCTCTCTGATAGCTGCCTGCTTAAAAAGAAGGACGAGGCTCCGCTGGTTCGGAGCCCATCCACGGGGGGGAGGGATCCCCCTCGCGTTCCTCATCTTCCCAGATGGGCTGGTAAGGGGACAGAAAAGGTTGTTCTCCAGTTGGGACGGAGAGAGGGACAGACAGACAGAGACACACACACAGAGACACACACACACACAGAGTGAGTGATTGAGTGAGTGACAGACAGACACACACACACACATATACACACAGAGTGATAGACAGAGAGGAAGGGAGGAGAGAGAAACACAGAGAGATAGAGAGAGAGGGAGGGAGGGAGGGAGAGTGAGAGACAGACAGACACACACATACAGAGTGACAGATGGAGGAGAGAGGAGATAGAGAGACAGAGATACAGAGACAGACAGACAGACACACAGAAAGAATGACAGAGAGAGACAGAGAGGGGGGAGGGAGAGAGAGACAAAGAGCTACAGAGAGAGAGAGAGAGAGAGACAGACACACAGAGAAACAGAAAGAGAGAGAAAGAGAAAGAAAGACAGAAAAAATGAAAAAAGAAAAGAAAAAAAAAGAAAGTGGGAGAGAGAGATGAAAGAAACAAACAAAGAAAGAAAACCTATGACCACAATTGAGCCCAAAATTGAGTGGCAATTGAGCCCAAAAATCTTTTTTTTCTAGATTTTCCTCCTTTAAAATTGGGAGCGTCTTATATTCCGGAGCGTCTTATAGGGCGAAAAATACGGTATATTGATATTTTTTCCAGGCACGCAATAAAGCATTCCTTAAAATATGACTTTTAAAAATCTTGTCGGCCTTCTTGTCATATATTAGATAAGCATGCCAACCATATACCAGATCATAACCCTCAATATTCAATATTCTATCCTCTGTTAGGTTAATCCAATCGCTAATTGTTGTTAAAACTGCTGCTTCATAGTATAATTTTAAGTTGGGCATTTTTAAGCCTCCTCTTTTGCGTATATCTTGCATTATTTTAAGTTTTATTCTCGGTTTCTTTCCTGCCCATACAAAGTTGTTAATACCTTTCTGCCATTCTTCCAAATTTGCATCTTTTTAAAGTATTGGTATCATTTGAAAGAAGAATAGAAACTTGGGCAAAATGTTCATTTTAACTGCTGCTATCCTTCCCAACAAAGACAATTGTAGTTTTTTCCATTTATTCATTTCTATCTGTATTTTATGCCATAATGGTTCATAATAGTACTTATATAATTTCCCATTTGAAGTTGTAATATAAATTCCTAAATATTTAACCTTTTTTACTATCTCACATCCTGTTACTCTTTCTAATTCTTTTTTTTTTTTTTTGGTTCGTAGTCATATTTTTAGCTATCATCTTTGTCTTCCCTAGATTTACTTTAAACCCAGATACTTGACCATATTGATTAATTATATTAATTAAACCTGTAACTGATTCCCCCGGCTGGGTTAAAGTTACAACCAAGTCATCCGCAAATGCTCTTATTCTGTATTCGTAGTGCCTAATCTTAATTCCTTGTAATTTGTCAAACCCACGTATTCTGTTCAATAACAATTCCACGGTTAAAATAAACAATAATGTAGACAAGGGACACCCCTGTCTTGTTCCTTTTTCAATTTTAAAAGATTCTGTTAAGCCTCCATTAACTATAATTTGTGCTGTCTGTTTCTGGTATATTGCTTTGATAGATTGCATGAAATGCTCTCCGAACTGCATCTTTTGTAATATTTTTATTAAAAATTGCCAATTGACTTGATCGAATGCTTTCTCCACATCTAAGAATAAAAGCACTGCTGGGACTTGGTTATACTTTCCCAAATATTCCATTATATTGATGATTTGTCTTACATTACTTTTCTTTTGTCTCCCCTGTAGAAAACCAGACAGATCATTGTGAATCGTTTGTTGCGCAATTGGCATTAACCTGTTTACCAATATTTTAGCAAAAAATTTATAATCTGTATTAAGTAATGAAATAGGCCTGTAGTTTTTTGGCTGGGTAGGATCCTGATCTTCTTTTGGAATCAATGAAATAAAAGCTGTTTTCCAGGATGGTGGAACCCTGCCTTCCATTTGGATTTTATTAAATAGTTCCCTAAGAGGTTCCATCATTTCTAGTTGTAACTTTTTATAATAAACTGCTGTCAAGCCATCTGTGCCAGGAGCTTTGCCAATTTTTAACTGCTTAATTGCCAGGAAGATTTCCTCTGTAGTTACAAGTTGATTCAATCTTCCCTTTTGCTCATCTGTAAGTATAGGAATTTTCTCTTTCTCCAAATATCTGTCTATGTGTGACCCTTGTATTTGGTCACCAGCATACAATCTGGTGTAAAATTCTAAAAAATTCTTTTTAATCATATCCTGTTGAAAAACTTCTTTCCCTTTGTATTCTACTTCCTCTATATTACGATATCTTTGTTTTTTCCTTAACATATATGCTAACCATCTACCTGGTTTATTGGCATTGCAAAAAGTGTTATGTTTAGCATATAGAAGATTAGTGGCTATCTGGTCTGACATTAACATATTAAACTGCCCTCGCAATAAAGTAATTACCTCTTTTGTCTTCTTATCATCTGGTTTAGACATTAACTCCTGCTCTTTTTTTTAATCTCTTCCTCTAATTCCCTTTGTTTCTCCCTTTGTCTGCGCCTATAAATATTATTCAAATTTATTAGAACACCTCTCATATATGCTTTACTTGCATCCCAAACCATTTCCATAGATATCCCCTTGTGCATATTAAAAGCAAAATATTCTTTCAATAGTTTTTTACATTCCGTAACATTTTTCTCATATCTAAATAGATTTTCATTTAATCTCCAAGACCTCCTAGGTCGGTCTCCATATTCAAATTCCATCCAAACCGGGTTGTGATCTGTTAAAGTTCTCGGGCATATCTTAGTCTTCTTCACCCTGGAAAAAAAGTCATTTGTAATTAGCATAAAATCAATTCTGGAAAGGGATTAGTGCCTATCAGAAAAGAAAGTGAAATCCCGTTCTTTAACATTCCGTTCTCTCCAGATATCTCTCAGTTCAAAGTCATCCATCATATCAAAAAAGGATTTAGGTAATCTTGTTTGTGCTTGGGTATTTTGCAAAAGCCTCTTCTCTTGAACGGGATCCAGTACTCCATTCCAATTGCCCAGTAAAACGCAGGATCTATAACCCCATTGTGTTAATTTAGTGTGAAGCAACTTATAAATTTTTTCTTGTTGTTGATTGGGAGCATATACTCCTGTTAAGAGTATTTTTTCCCTTCTATTAATAGTTCAATTGCAATATATCTACCTTGAGGATCTGCTTCAATTAATTCAGCCTTTAAGTCTTTTCTTAAATATATGACTATACCGTTTTTCTTCTCCGGAGCAGATGCTACGAAATGCGATCCCAGTCTTGCGTTCATCAAGTATTTCTGATCCTGTGTTCTAATGTGTGTTTCTTGTAAGCAAATTACATCATTTTTAAATTGTTTCAAATAGTGAAATATTTTTTTCCTTTTTTGTGGTGAGTTTAAGCCATTGATGTTCCAAGTTAGAAATTTAATTGTCATCTTCAGCACACTGAAGCTTTCTAAGAGCTGCCTGCAAATCTTGCTGGGATTTCACCTTCAGTCTAGCTCCTCCCACTGCTTCTGTGCTCATGTTTATATTATCTTGGACTATCATCTGGGCTTGTTGAGACTTTAATTCTTGTTCTTTACGTTTAGTATCCACACAGGTTTGTCTCTGTTCCATAATTTCTTCTGTTTCCTGCAATAAACTCACAACCCCAGTTTGTGCCTGATTATCTTGCTGCCTGGGGTCCTCTGTCTCTTTTCTTTCTTTGAGACCTGGAGATGGGGAGCATCCTGCCTTTAATACTATGCTATAAAAATATTTTGCCTTCCAGACAGAGTTGAGACGATGTCTTTCTCCCAGGTAGTTCACCACCAATCCGGCTGGGGTCTCCCATCTGTATTGAATCTGGTGCTTTCTAAGTTCATCCACTAGAAATGCATAGTCCTTTCTAGATCTCAACATTTTGGGGGGGATTTCCTTAAATACTTTCACATCTTGACCTGCCACTTGCAGTTTGTTTTATAGGTTGCTTGCAATATTTCATTCCTAATTTTCCTGGTGACAAAATAGATTACAATATCTCTTGGCAGTTGTCTTTATCTGGCAATCCACGAATTAACGTGGTAAATTTTATCGATTTGCCAGGCACATTCAACCTTTGGTTCCCCAGTTAATTGAGCGAAAGCGTCTGCAAAAATCTCTCTTAAATTTTCTTGGTTATGTTCTTTCAAACCCCTTATCCTCAGGGCAAATTCCATTGTTCTATATTGTATCATTGTAAGCTCCGCCTCTGACTTATCAATTTTACTTTGTGCCTCCATAAGTTTATTGTCCAATATTAGACTCATTAATTTCTTCCACCTTCTCATCGAGAGATGTTACGTAACCAAATAATCCTTTAAATGCCTCAACTATCCTCCCTTATCTCTTGGTTTCGTGTTTGGATTAAATCCTTAATTCCAGATATTTCATCAGAGACATCTTTAAAGGCACTTGCAATTTTCCCCTCCAAGACAACTGCCTGTTCTTTTAATGCATTTTGTAAATTATTTTGTAGAGCCTCCAGTGTCGGGTTTTGTGTTTGTGTTTCCACTGGAGGTAGTAAAGACTGCAACTTTTGTGACTGTGCTGGCAAACTACCAGCACTTTTTGAAACATCGAATTTTGCCTGCTTTGAAGCCATTTCAAAGTTTTCAAATCAAGCTTTTAAGCAACCAATTTGTTCTGTCCAGAAATCCACCTATTCTCTCAAGTCTTCAGCAGCACTAACAAGCACTTAACAAGTGCTAATCAGCTTTCCGCTTCACTTTCGTTTTCACCGCACCCTTCATTATTCCGGCGCCATTTTTTAAAAAGTTCCCTTTAAGTTTACAGAAGGAGATATAATCTACGAAGTTAAAGCTTGTACTTGCGATATATTGACCTCCTGGTTTGCTCCGCCTGCGTCTTGTTCATACGTAGAATAAGCGTTGAAACAGCAGGGGTGGACGCTGCCTTTTGTTTCTGCAAAGGCAGAAGCGTCCCGAGATGAGGAGATTGTCGGGCTTCCTGGGGAGTTCACACCCTTCACACCACAGAATTGCTTCTGGGGCTGCTGGGGGCCTCTACCCTATGCCAGATAGCTCACCTCCCCCTCTTTTCCTGAGGGGGGGGTTTCAAACTGCTGGGCAGCTGATTTATGCTATCCTAGCAGCTTGTTACTCAAACACGGGGCTGGCATTCCCAAAGGAGCATCCTCCAAGGCCAGCGGCGCCACTGGAAGCCCATTCCTGGTTATTTTAATGCTGCTAATGTTTTATTTATTTTTCAAAATGTATGATCTTTCATTGTCATATACTTACAGAAGGAAGCAATAAGAATGGCTTTTAATACAAGGCTCAGAGCAACAGTCTATTAAAAAAGGAGAGCAATAGTGGGCATCAGTGCCAGCTAAAAAATGAAATAGATTTAAAAAGCTGGTTAAATAAACATAACTTTGTAAATGGCCTCATTGCAAGCAAGTATTCAAGAGTGGTTTCGATGGAGATAATTGTGTGATCCTGTTCTACAGCCATGAGGAGCTTCCAGTCCATGTCTCCTGTTAGATACTTGCTCTAACTACAGTGGTTTCCACCAAGGTCCTCTGTTCCAGTGGGAACAGAGGTTTAATCCCATTGGATGAAGGGTCTGACAGCTCCCTATAAAAGGGCTGCTGTCAGACTCAACTTTCGCTGGATTGTTCTCACTTGTTATACTTAATAAAGAGCTGTTGTTACCATTAAGCCTATGTGTGCCTATCCATTACCCAATCTAACATTGGCGATGAGGATGGGATTGGAAGGCAACTAGGCGAACCAAAAAGAGCATAGCAATCCAGCAAGTACATCCAGCCCGGAGCTCAGCGCGGCTTTGATCAGCCATTTTTGAGCGGCAAACTCAAAACACCTCTGAACACAAAATGGCCATGCACACCCCACCGACTCCGTATGACCCAGTCACCGAGCACTGAGACTTGTACATGCTACAATTTGACTGCTTCCTCGAGGCAAACGACCTCATGGGCCTTTCTGAAGGCTGCAAGAAAAACATGTTCCTTGGATACTGTGGCCGGGAAGTGTTCGAGACGGTGAAAGACCTCTTGAGCCGACACCACTACAATCAGTCACCTGATTCGTGCTTCAGCAGACGCTAAGGACCCACTATGCGCCCAAGCCATCCAAGCATGTTCGCCGGCATGAGTTTAACATCAGAAACCAGAAGGAGGGTGAGACAATTAACGAGTACGTTGCAGTACTCTGCAATGCCGCAGTGTACTGTGAATTCCGAGACCTGGACGAGCTGATTCTGGACCGCATAATTTGCGGCATATGGGATATTAACCTACAGAGGAGGTTACTCACTAAATCTAACCTCACTCTGCAGATCGCCTTGGATGAAGCCAGGGTGTCCGAATCAGCCGTCAAATCTACTGAGACTCTGCAGCGGCAAAGCACTCCACAAGACACGTGAAAGAGTACACCCGTACATTGCGAGGCTGCAGCACCCGAGAGCTCAGAAGGCAAAGAAAATGACAGCTGCCACATGCGCAGTAGCCACACCCAACAGGCGGGCAAATTCAAACAGCGTCTCCCACCTTGCGCTAGCTGCGGAGGAGACCATGCCAGTTCGGCTTACCATTTCCACGACGCAACCTGCCAGTGCTGCGAGCAAAAGGGGCACATCACCAACCTGCCATCGCCTGGCAGCCTAGAAGCGCACCAAACTGCCAACAGAGACCCAGCCAAGCGGCCTGGCAGAAGCCACCATGGTGCTCAGAGGGCGACAATAGAGTCACCCACCATACGTCAATCGGCCTCGTCCGCACCAGGCGGCCCAAAAATCTGAAGGTCACAGTCCTCATCGAGGACTCTCCATGTGAGATGGAGATCGACACCGGGTCATCACTGACCATAATGCCGTGGTCTACCCTAAAGCAGGCTATCCCTAGCCTAAAGAAGCAGCATCTTCGCACCTCTGACACCTGTCAAATCTGACGGTCTGTCTCCATATACATCGACTACAAGTGCACAATAAATAAAGCACTACAACAAAGCACCTACCCTGTACCCATTGTACAACACCTCCTTCATTCAATAGGCCCCGGGAAATTTTTCGCTAAATTGGACATGGCACAGGCATTCCAACAATTGCCTGTAGATAGCGCTACGGCAGAAGCCCAAGCCATTCTGATGCACAGGGGTGCATTCAAATGTCACCACCTGGAACTCGGCATTAGTATCGCCCCTGGACTGTTCTAAAGTGTCATGGAACGGCTTTTGCAGGGAATTCCAGGAGTCGCCCCCTATTTCGAACGACATCTTGGTATCGGCTGCAAGCAAGGTGCAACTTTTAAAACGTGTATGAACAGTTTTGCCTCAAATTAGAGACAAAGGTTTCCGCCTCAAAAAAGAGAAATGCCAAATTAATGTGCCAAGGGTTGAATTCCTAGGGTACCTAATCAACGTTGTTGTTCCACCCAAACTGCACATTGCAGTATTAGAGGCTTTACACATAGGGCATCCATGAATTGTCAGGAGGAAGTCTTTGGCTAGGAGTTACATGTGGTGGCCTAACATGGACAGGGAGATTGAAGAATGGGTAGCTACCTGCACACCTTGCCAGGAGTCCAGACCAGCTCCCCCAGAGGCACCCGCTAAGGAGTGGAGTGACCTCAAGCACCATGGTCTATGGTGCACATTGACTTTGCTGGCCAAGTTCACGGCCAGACATTTCTCGTAGTTGTGGATGCCTACTCGAGATGGTTAGAGGTAGTCCTGATGACCTCCACTATGGCAGAAGCGGTCATCAAGATGCTACAGAGACTTTTCTCCACACACAGCCTGCCCGACGTCTTGGTCTTGGACAACAGGCCCCAATTTGCGACAATGCAATTTGAGACCTTTCTAGCAGCTCAGGGAATCAGGCATGCCCTGGTCGTGCCATTCCATCTGGCCTCCAATGGTCAGGCAGAGAGAATGGAGAGATCTGCAAAAGAGGCCCTCTCTAGGATGGGCCCGGGAGATTGGCAAACACGGGTTGATCACTATTTGCTAATTCAGCACATCACACCCAGTGCCACTAGAGGGAGAAGCCCCTCTGAGCTTTTCATGGTCGCCAACAAGGTCCCACTTAGACTGGCTACACCCCAATTATTCTGCCTCATCGCCCCCAGACTCCACAAGCAAGATTCGGACTTTTAGCGTAGAGGATTTGGTATACGCCCACAACTACGCTGGGAGGACTCTGTGGATTCCTGCCACAGTGATAGGCATCACCAGCCCTCACTCTTATCTCCTAGAGCTCGAGGACGGTAGGAATTGGAGAAAGCATATTGACCAACTCCATGGCCGCCTCTCCATCTCCACTCTTAGATAACCAGAGATAACTCCTGCACGAGTTAGCCAAAACCCTACCCAAATGGAGCAAACACTCTTTCCATGGCCAGCTCAAGCCCGAGGGTATCGGGAAACTTATCTGGTTTTGTTGCAGGCCCGCAGCGAGCTCCGAGCGAACCAGCTGTAGACGCTCCAGCCGCGGCCTGTGAAAGGTTCCAGAAGCTTCCACCAAGTGGAGCTGCGGAGCAAACAGGTCCATCTGACCTGTCCAAGGAAACCCTTCCTACTGAACTGCACAGGTCGGGCAGAGCAACCCAAAAGCCCGCCTACCTGCGTGACTTCGTAACAAGTAGGATTGTTCCATCCAAGAGGGGAGGGGTGTAAGATACTTGCTCTAACTACAGTGGTTTCCACCAAGGTCCTCTGTTCCAGCAAGAACAGAGGTTTAATCCCATTGGTTGAAGGGTCTGACAGCTCCCTATAAAAGGGCTGCTGTCAGACTCAACCTTTGCTGGATTGTCCTCATTTGTTGTACTTAATAAAGAGCTGTTGTTACCATTAAGCCTGTGTGTGCCTATCCATTACCCAATCTAACATCTCCCATTCATCCTTCCCAGCCAGTTCATGTCCCATGAGTGAGCCCTTCCCCAAACCTCCTCCATTTTACTGCTAGCAGACCCAGGTTTCCTGTCAGTTTGTCCAGTACTTACTTTTCCTAGTTGGTATGCACACACAACGTTTGAGCTATTCTAGGAACTACCCTTTGCTTTTCTCTATTTGGAAATAGCTATGTTGGATAGATAATTAATAATTTGCTGGCTTCAATATACCCCAAATCTACTTGAGACCCTTATCCCATTCTTCCTAATAACAGAGCTTGCAGTGCATCTGATGTTTCAAGACAGTTCTCAAAAGCAGATTAATGTGCCACACATTGCAGTAATCTAATTCAGATACCAATAGCAGTAGTATATGTGTTCCTGCAGATTCACAATGACACTAATTTACTTGCTTAGCACATGTTGACTTGAAAGCTAGACCTAAATCTCTCACTCAGCAAGGATGGCAGAGGAGAAACAAGGCCTCCTGTGATAGCTGTAACTTACACTTTATTGAAGAGAATGAATATTTGTCCTTAAGCTGCATTTATCCCTAATTCACACAGGCTGGTCCTTTCCCCTTTTTAAAAGGATGCTGAAAAAAATTAACACCTGAGAACTGAAAGGCAATCCTGTGTGTTCTAAAACTGCTTGTAATACTTGCTGCTGTCTTTGATGCAAAACAATAACACAAAATGGCTTCAACCAAGATAGTTTTCTTATTGTTGAGTGAATTGTCCCTCACTTTGCAGTTGGCCCAGGTTGGGGCTTAATTTGTAAGTGGCTCTCAACTTGTTTTCAGAATGTTTTTCCATCTCAAAACATTGAAAAGTAGAGCCATGCATATTATCTAAAGGGTTATCGGCAATCACTACCGAATTAGAGTTTTTACTAAAAATATACTAACTGATGAAATTCACCTTGATAATGCAATAGTATCAAACAGGATTGTCAGCTGTTATAGAAATCTCTTAGCCACAGTGATTTTATTTCTTCTTCAGTCAAATTCCAGAGATGCAAATGCCTAGTTTGTCTTTGTTTTGTATGTCTTTGTGTTTGTTTGTTTGTTTGTTTGTTTGTTGCATTTTACTGTTTTTTTTCTCTTGAATGTTGATAGATCTAGGAACCAAAGAGATGCCAAAAACAACTCTTGCAATATAGTAATCTGTAATTTTTGCAGTTCAGATAAATTTCTCAGCCAGCTGGCATATATTTTGGAAAAGCAGTAAATTACTTGTCCTGTAGGATTATGATAATTTCCAAAAGCAAGACTTCATTGTGTCTTGCTTTCTGCAGTGGCATACACATGACCCTCTCTGTGTGCTGTATTTAATGGTTTAACCAGCATGCTTTAATAAAAAGAGAACAACACTGAGCAGAGATGAGAAATCTCCAATATGTTGACCAAATGTGGCTCACTAAGTTTTGCCAGTCTGCAGTACTTCAGTCAAAGTCATTCCCTAAAGCCTTCAGTCTTCAGCTTCCTCTGTGAGTAGGAAAATAAAGAGAGAAAGGCAATCTTCTCAAACATACATACAAAAGTCACTTCCCCCTGCAGTCAGGAAAGAGGGCATACCCTGTCCATTACAGATTGTGGTGGGCAGTTATTAACTTTATGTGGAGATTGACATAATTAGTGAACATTGGGTATTGTATACTAATATATGTTAGAAGCAACTGTCAGCCTCATTAGGTAGACTGGACCAAGAAATCAACTGAGGAAAGCTAAAACCACTTTTATTAAGATTGGCAATAATAACAGAACCTTGCAAGTTTGATTTTGTGTACCTTCTCCTCATTAAAATTCAGTGAGTTAGGGTAGTATTTGCTTCCAAATATTATCAGTTTGTTTAGACATAAAACATGTACAATACTCACCACCCTGGACTTTGGCAATACATTTTGCATATTTCTGTCAAGATGATCTTTCCTACTTTCTACCTCAACTAAGCAAAGTCCTTCAGAGGATCATCAGTTATTTAAAATGAATTTGTGAATATTGAAGGGGGGGAGGTCATTAACAACAGAGTTTACTTGATTTAATTTTCATTTAATTTTAGCAGTAGGAATGACCAGAATCAACAAGATGAATCTTTTGTCTATAGTTGTGTAATTTTCCATCCCTGTTCTGGGAAGAGTAACTGATTGAGTGTGTGCTATATAATTGTGTTCAACCATCCCTCAAGGTTGGGTCTCTTACTACTCAATTCTAGATTTCTTTTTTGTTAAGCATTGAATTCTCATGTACGTCATCTGAGGTGCCACTTTAAAACACTTCTGCATTAAAACCCCATACCTTGAGCTTTTCAGTACAGCTGTACTAAATCTGTGGGAACAAGGAAGTGTTGCTAGGAAGTGGGCAAGCGTTGCTAGGGTTCTGCCTGCTCTTTGTGATTTTGACAAATTTGGGGGCTGACAAACAAATTAATACTTCGAAGTGTGTGTGAGCCTAGCAACTGATTCCTTTATCCCAGGTGTCCCAGTACAGGTATGAGGGACAGTCATTTTATTTGTCAGCATTTTCTTTGGTTGCTTTCCTGGTATTTTAAAATCATCTTATCATGCTCTCTGAATGTGTTCATTTACAGTTCTCCTCATTCTTCATTCAGGGCACCAGGATGAGCAAGATTGAAAGAACCAGCAGGGTATATTGGTACAGATGTTGGAGCCAAAAGATATAGGTTCTACTCAGCCACAGAAATTCTTTCAGTCCAGTCTTTGTGGTAGTTGTGAGGAGCTGTATGAAAAAGGAGCATTGTGTATACTATCCTGAGCTCTTAAATGAAAGTAGGATATAAATCTATTAAATGCATTAGCATTTCAGACTATCTTAATTATTGGTGGTCACATTTATAATACTCTGGAGGTAAATTATAATTGTTGAAGAGGTGTATGCCAGTGGTTCTGCTCATTGTATATGCAGGTAGTTTTCTTTACCCTATTTTGATTAAAGAAACAGCCTTCCCTAACCTAGCACCAGCCAGATCTGTTGGGACTATATCTCCCAGATAATCATCTAATAAATTTTATTCAGACAAAAAAAATCTCACATAAGATGTGTGTGTGTGTACTTGTATAAACACTAATGTAGATTGAAGATATTAGTTGCTCTTTATTTAGAATTGTTTTGTTAAGAAATGGACAGCAAATAAATTTAATAAATAAATAAAAACAAACTTGGCTATTTTAAGCTAAATAAAAACCCCAAATCTGGTTCAGTGGATAATTAAAATGAGATGAGTGCAGGCCATAAGGAAAAATCCCTATTTTTAAAACTGTTTTCTCTATTTAAGAAAAAAATGATTGTTGTCAAGATGCAGGAGTCGAATATCATCTGCACTCATTTCTAGACTTTATGATTTCAGAAGGAAGCTCAAACAAATTAATAATAAAATGTGTACGCAAAACAAATGTATGTTTTATTTAATTGCTGCAAATCCAGTTAAGTCAGTTGGAATATTCCATTTGTAGAATAGTCATTAATTTGGATGACTCTCTAAAAGATGTTTCCAATTGTATAAAGGATACTGAATTGGTGTTATGGATTATCAGTATTCCGCTGACTGCTGTGGCAATCAAACAAGTAATGGAAATATTGTCTTTTGTGCCAGCTTTATAGCTCCCAGAGGCATCTGAATCTGAACTCTCAGTGGTGAGTTACAGATCCGTTAAAGTTCCTGTGGCAAAAGTTATCTTGCTAGATGATTCATAGGAGATCTATGACTAGATCTCATCTTTACAGAGCTTTACTGTAGGTAAAGGGTAGAAAGTAATTACATCTTTTCCAATATGTCAGGATCGGGAATAGGGGCATATTTCATTAACATTTATTATTTGCTTGAGAGATACTATAAATTCTGCCCCTGAAAGAATAGATTGAATCGGAATCGGATTGTGTGAATAGGGACCCTTGATGTTTCAGAATGAGGCACACCAGAATAGATAAATAAATAAAATGTTCTTGCTTTTTAGTCTCTTATTTTGTCCACTTGTAAATGTTTTGTATGATCTTTTTTTTAAAAAAAAATTGTATTGTTCTACAGATCATCCATAGTTGCTATAACAGTGAGATGGGCAACATGACATTATAATAATAATATAATAATTGATAGACTATCTAGTCATATTATGTTTTGTCTCACTTAGACATTAAATGGGGGAGGGGGGAAATCTGACAACTTTTTCAAATTTCTGAAGGTATTTTAAAGCCATGGTTAAATTGTTCTACTGTTATTGCATGGGAAAAATAAACTTTCAAAGGCAGATTTAACAATTGAGAAGTGGATGCTGCATATAAAAGTAGCTCTTGCATAGATAATATATAACATATTATATTTCTTTCTTTCTTGTTATTTTTTGGAACCAGACTAGAAAAATCAGCTCTGATGGGAATGCTCTGTTATTAAACTATTTTCTCAGGATCCCTGGAGAATTTTTAGATGTTTATTTTTTCAATATTTTTGGGGTAAAGTACATTACTATCACACATATTACCATTGATCCTTCTCTTTAATACACAATTGCAAGGAAGTGGTGAGTATTTTGAAATGCACTCACTTTACAAAGGGTGAATTAAACAGGTCTGAGATGAGTTCTCTATCATTGGATATTCACATTGCTTCACCTAAGCAATAATGAGGTCTGTTTGAATTTAACTTACATGGTATCCCTCAGAGCTCTGCTGTTGTCAATGCTTTTCAGTATCTGTAAAATTGCTTGAAGAAAACATCAAAAGATTTGGAGCTGATTAGTTTGAGTACATTGAAGCTCTTCCATCTGCTTTTGTGTAGCATTTCCCAGTAGAGTTGTGACATCCCATTGCCTATTTGTAGCTGGTAATAGATTGGATATGTGATAATAAACTGAAGTTGAATGGAAAGAAAGCTGAGGCTTTCTTTAGATGGGTTAATGTTTAGAGAAAAGTGAAAGATTGTTATGAAATGTTCTGAAATGGTCACTCTCTCCCTGAAGGAGCAGATCTGCATTTGGTGCATCTGAAATCTCCGGTTTACAAACTACAGCAGTGACCAGAAATACCTTTTATAGATTTTGATTGGAACATTAGTGGTGTCTCTTCCAGGAACATAATTACTATAAAGCTTTGGTGTGTGTACTGCCAATCTCCAGGCTTGAATATTGTGTGTTTCCAGAAATGCCAAAATACTGGCTGTCACACCTGAATGAGGCAGTATCGATTTACCTCAACAAGGTAGTTTGCAATGTGAGAGGAACACAGGGTCTCCTGTTGAGGAGAAGAGAACATGCTATTTGTTAAAGAAGTGGGTTGCCTTGCCCTATCTTGCAGCTGTTAGGGAGATCCAACGGGTAAAGCAAATAAACGAATTTGGGGGTTAGAAATGAGAGGGCTAGGTTGCTTTGTAAAGAAGGTGGGAGGGAATGTTTTGGTTGAAGTAAAATGATGTTTTTCATAGCCATGCTGCTTACGTATTGTCTCTCTCCCCCCACTCCTTTTCTCTCCTCTCTTCCTTTCCTTTTTCTCTCAACCATTCCCCCCCCCCCCAATAAATCTCAAAAAACCTGTTCAGTCTGGGATCAGGCTACTTGAGAAAACATTTCTTTCTGTATAGGTGTTCCTCCTCCTCCACTAACCAAAATATTCATCTGTCAGCCATGGTAGGGAGACCAGACCAAGGAAGGCTAAAACAACTTTTATTGGGACTATCTATAATAACAGATCTTTCATGTCGGATTGTGTTGTACCACTTCTTTCTTATACAGAAGTCCCTATTTAATTACACTAACTGGCACTGGAATTTTCATCATTAAGTGAAATGGTTGTTATGTGAAATATCACATGACTGAACCACTTAGCGATTACCATTCTGAAACTCTCAGTTGTAGTTGTTAGGCCAGGATTTTGCTGTTACTAGGCCACACGTGTCTTGCCCTGCCATGCCCCCTTCTGCTTCAGCCCTCCCATCTATCTCCCTCTCATCTCTGCCCTTTTAATTGACCTCCACTCATCTGCTGCTACTTACCTTTGCTGTCCCCTGTCATCCCCACCATCCCCAGCTGACCTTTGCCTTTTCCCTCCTGCTGCTGCTTCTGAGGCAATGGCCAGCTGAGGCAGATGACGGCCCCATAGGGAGTCACATCCACAGGAGGAAAAAGCTGGGAATGGTGGTGGAACATTGAAGACAGCTCTAACTACCTTCCTTCAACCGTGTCATGACTGGTTGCTGGATAAATGGTTGTTAAGCAAGGACTATCTGCACTTCCACGAATTAAGGAGATGTCAGTCTGGGGTTTTTTCCATTTGGATATTCTCACCTTTAAAATACCTTTCAACCCTTTTTGCCAGGGCAACAGTTTCTGCATATCTTCATGAAGGTCATCTTCCTTGCTCTCTAGAGGTTCATGTCGAACAAGAGGCATCTGCTGGCGGTGCGTGTTGAGTAAAAATAGGATGATGGCCGCAATCACAGGATCAAAGCCTTGGCTCTTTTTTACATATGTCAATGTCCCTGCTTCCAATAGCTCTCTGTTTTCTGCCTGTATTCATGGAATGCACTTCCTGGATATCTGAGGGGCCTGGCATCCTTGTTGACTTTTAAAACATCATTTAACTCCGTATCTTTAAACACTCCCATTAATTCTTTAATTTTAATTCTAAACTTAATTCTGAAGTTTAGTAGCTGTTAGTTAATTGTTTCTGGTATTGTTGATTTTAAAAACAATATATTTTAGTCCAAGCACCAAATGACCTTGTTAATATAATATGTTTATTAAACAAATGAATTACAGATTAAAAATACATCCCCCTGATCCTTTAGAGGCCAAAATAATTAAGAACCTAAGTGCCATTCCTGCTGAGAGAAATGGCCCAGATCTACTCTGTGGTGTAACATATTATGACTGTCTAATCCAGTGGTCCCCAACCTTTTTTTGGCTATGCCCCACCTAAGCATCTCTAAAATCCTGATGCCACCCTCCCTCTCGTGACATATTCTTACTTTACTCAAAAAGTGAACTCTACTCACATGGAGGAAGCCTAAAAGGCCACTAAAGTTGGTTTAAACAAGATTGCCCCCATTAAAAATCAAATTGCTCCCCTGTGGGGCATAGTCTCCCCGTTGGGAACTACTGGTCTAATCATTTGTTATTTCACAACAAACTATGATTAAACAAATAATGGCTTGACATGAACGATGAACCATTACTGTGAATAAATGGGTAACAAGGAATATAGTCCAGAATTCTTTTCACTATGTTGGGAATATCTTGTAAACCCCTTGATAGATAATGATTTTCTTGAGAGAAAGCAATTGGAAAGCCCTCTAAATTTTCCTTAGAAGATTAAAAAAAATACTGTAAGTTATGTTATTAGACTGCTGAATCTTTGTTTGTGCTTATACATATGTATGTCACACAGATCATTCACCCTTTATTATAAAGGATGAGCCTTATTTTAAAAAACTGTCCTTTAGATTTATTTAATGTAATTGTTTGTGGGTTTTGCTGTTACAGTTTCTTTTGTAAAGCAAAATTATAGATATAATATTGTTTTAAATCCTTACGAACCTCTTTTAGGTTTGCTGTTTCTTTCAGCTTGTTCTCCACCCCATCCCACCCCCAAGAAAATACAGTTATTGTAATGTATGTGCACATAAACTTGCAAAGTGAAAAAGAATATGTACAAAATTGATTTGTTGCCTATCTCACCATGGGGCTCTCAAGGCAACCTACAATAATAAAACAGAGAAATGAAAAGAAGTGTAAAGTGTAAACAGTAACAGAGTAATGGAACAATAGAAGAAACAATAAAAAAACCACCAATGAGAATACAGCTATATGAGAATAAAAGATGGGTGCATGGAGAGGGAGCGAGGGGAGAGGTGGTTTGCTATCAATCTAGTAGCTGCCTCCAGTGTGGTACTCCCCCATTGGGTCCCCTGGCCAACCGGCAGAGCCAGGTCTTTAGGCTCTTACGGAGGGAGAGGAAGAGAGAGGCAAATTTCACCTTGCAGCATAGGATATTCCAAAGGGTGCTATGGAAGAGAAGACACTTCTTCTGGATCCCAGAGTTCTTTGAAAGATGATTAGGCAGTAGGCCATCTCTACCGGCACGAGGTGAGTGAGCTCATCCTAGTGAGATGTGACGGTTCATCAGGTAGCCTGGACCAATGCCATTAAGGGCTTTAAAGATCATAACCAACACCTTGAGCTGTATCCAGAAGCAAACCGATAGCCAGTTTAGTTCAGGGGGCAGAGATATAATATGGGCCATTCTAGGGGCCCCATAGACTGCTCTTGCTGCCATAGCAATGGGTAGCCCCTTGTAGAGCGCAATAGTCCATATAAGAAATAACCAGGACTTGAGGAACTGAATCAGGGAGTCATGATCCAGCAGGTTCTTTTGGGGGGGGGGGGTGGAGTCAAAATGGATAAAATTATAGGTACAAGTTGCAGTGCATGATGAACAAAGTGAAGGGGCCAATATTTACAATTCTCTGTCCATTTTGTTCCTTTCCTTCATTCCTTCAGTACTTATTCAAGGATATATGGCACTTTTAGAACACCCTGCCTCCCTATGCTTTGACACCCTGGGTCAGTGCTTACTTGACCCCCTTCTCCAAAGTTGGTGAAGACAGCAGCCATACATGGGTTAACTCTGTCAGCATCCAATAGGACTGAATCTACAAAACATGACATCATAGCACCTGAGGTGTCTCCTCCCTCTTTTTAGACTCAGTCAATCTTGGACTGGTTGTGCTAACTGCTCTCTCCTCCAACTTTTTTTCCAAATTATTAGATTAAATTGGCTTTTTCTTCCAAATTCCTTCTAAATTCTCGCTATAGTTTCCCCTGCCTCATTGGATCTCAGGAAGGCAGGGAAGGATAGTGCAGTGCTGGTGCTTTAGGCCCCTCTTGGAAGGCTGTAACATGAGGCAGACCACGAGGTTTCTCTCGGCCTCTACAGCGCTGGCCTACCTTTGCCGACTCCAGGGGATTGCAAAGGACTTCCTGCTTCTCCCCTTTGCTGACTACCAGCTGTTGGAGACCACAGCTTGCAGCGGCAGTGCTTCGATCGCCCCACCACCGCCTTGCAACTTTTCAGCACTCGACCACACCATTGCCAGCACTGCCACCGCCATCCCTGCCAACACCGCACTGCTGCCGCATCACCACTGCTACCACCGCTGCCTGCGAACATCCTGCAGCATCTCCGCCATTCTTCTGCTGTTGCTGCAGTCACTACCGTATCACAGGCCAACGTTACCACTTGCCACCAACGCTGCCTCACAGCGCCTTTGTGCCAGAGGCTCTTTGCAGGGAGGTGGCCATTTTGTTTCAGCGGGAATCTCCCAGTGGCCATTTTGAAGATCTTCGGTCGTAAGTACAGGCCATGGCCTTGCATTCTGCCCGGAACCTCTTTGTCACGATGTTAAAAAGTTTGCTAGGCCTGAACTGCCTAAACTGATACTCAAGAGTTAAACTAAGAAAGCTTTATTGCGCAGGTCATAAAACAAAAAAGGGTTCTTATCTGAAAGTGATTTATTGCGCACGCGTTACACATTCCAAATTCCTTTCTTCTTTGTTCGGCAGCCAACTTTGGCAAACGTAGCTTTCATTATCAAAATGTAACCAATTAGTTATTTCTGTTTCATTTTATTATTTTATTATTAAAGTTTGTTTATTAATTAGAATACTTTTAAAGACTTATTTTTCTCAATATCTCAAAAGATATGCTGAAGGGAATCAGCCACGGTTCATCGATCTCTAACAGGGTGTTTTTTTCCCCTAACAACTTGGTAGCAGAGTTTTTGGCTTTTGATGATACTAGCTGAGATGGTTACAATTTATGGCTGTATTTTCCCTTCATGCTATCTAAAGATAACCGACTAAGCCTAATTAGCAATGTCGGAGAAAAAGAAAAAAAAGAAAAAGAAAGATGGGGCGAGCACAGATGGATCAGCTTCCTCTGACAAGGAGGCTCCCTCGGACACAGAGAAGCAAGATCAAAACGTGCTTCAGGAACAACAAATTCCTTCAGGTGCCGAGCCAAATATGGGAGAAGGAGCTACAGGACGCGACATCCACGAAACGAGGTCAGTGGTTCCTCCTTCTAAAATATCTCCAGGAGATTATGAATTTTTGGGGGCCAAGCCAAAACTTCCCACTCTGCCAGAGCCACTCCATTCCCAGACCCTCGCAGATTATCAAACGATTGATGAATGGCAACTGCCGGCACAGAAAATATCCTCCCACGCAGAAAGCAGATTTTATAACATCTCCCCAGATGGTGAGCAAGAAATGCAAAGCTATCTAGATCAAATAGAACTGTTGGAAAAATATGCTAGGGAGGCGAGAGTGTGTTTTGAAGAGATAAGGCGAAGTAGAAGAAGCTCCCCCACTCCCAAAAAGTCTGAGGACGCCATCTTGTCTTCTTCAAAACAACAGTCTAAGACACACCCCACAGAGTTCATTGGTCAATTAGAACAAAGAGACATGTACACGTCACCGAGGTCACGTGGTCCCTTTGAGTCGACTGAACTTCCGCATACGTATAGAAAGGAGAGGCAGCCAAAAAGTGAAGCTGCACTGCCATCTGCTGGCGGAGAAAAATTATTACAGCAAAAGATTAAGCAATTGGACCAGATTTTCAGAGATATGTCTATGAGTCTTTTAGAAGCCAAAACTTTGTCTCCAAAGGTTAAGTCTTCAATACCCCCTGGCGGTGTGGAATTCTCCCTAGATGGAAAAAGGCAAAGCCAAAGGCGAATTCGAGGAAGCCAATTTGATGTTGCCACGCAAAGGCCAATGATGCAACCCCAGCATCCCCTGGTTCAACAACCAGCTTTGCAACCAGAGCAACAAATTGTTCCTCAGCAGGTATTCACAGTCACCCCCTTGACTGGTGAGTCCAAATTAAAGGAGTCAGGAGAGAATTATAAAGCCTGGGTCAGTGAAATTGCGCTCTTGCTTCGAAGAGAAGGCACATATTCCATGGTTTTTAATCCTCCTCCTCCACCCTGGACGCCTGCAATAAGAAACCTTGAAAACAGAGCTATCACGACTTTACTCATGTCAATGGAAATTGAGATCCAAGGTATCTTTCCACCTGATGCAACTGCCCAAGAAATATGGGCTATTTTGGAAGATTGCTACAGGCCCGTTTCAATTGAATCCTCATGTTTGCTCATGTCTGAGTTCCATGGTTCGAAGTTGAAACCTGGTGAACGAATTGGTGGACATTTGACCAAACTGAAAAGAATGAGAAGTGAATTGAGACAAAATGGCCATGTAATCGATGATATCCAAATGATTAGCATCATCATTAACTCATTGAATTATGAATGGAAAGATGCTGTTGCAAAGATTAACTACGTGCCTATTGCTCAACGCACAGTTAACCACGTTTGCAGACTTTTAGTGGAAGACGAAGCTATCAGGTTAGCTACCCCACATCTGCAACGGCCTCCAGCACCAAAGGCTCCAGCCAGACGTCCCTTCCGAGGAAGAGGCTACGCTCCAAGGATGCCAAAATGCTACACCTGCAACCGTGTGGGACATGACACCCGGGATTGTCCCCAACGAGTTCCAGCTCCCGCCACGTACCAGCCCAGAGGAACAGATTCCAGAGGCAGAGGTAGAGGCGGAAGACAAGGTCGTCGTGGTCCAAGGCGTGATCCACAAGCTCCGCTTGCAACACTGGCCATAACCAACGTTCCACAACCTGATCCAAAGTTCGACAGACGTCTTTTGTGGACTTTAGATAGTGGAGCAGCTGTGCACGTTACCCACAGAAGGGAACTTTTCACAGAGATGGGCGAACCAGAGCCCGAGTATCGAGAACTGTATTCCTTCACCAACCACACTTGCAAGGTTATGGGAAAAGGAACTGTTTACATTGAAGAGCTCGATACACACATCCCTGATGTTTATTACATACCTTCAGCAACCAGTAATTTGCTTAGTCAAAGTCACTTGTCTAGAGAGTTAAAGTTCCAGGTTCACCACCTCGAAAAAGCAAGTTACTTAGTTAAAGATGGTGATATTGTTGCTGAAACCATGCTGATTGGTGGTGTTTATTACTTAAAGCCAAAGCCTAAAGGGCAAGCACAGGCAAGTATGCAAACTCCAAAAAGGCACAACGCAAACCCAGAGAGAGTTGTCCCAGAGAGAGAAAGCGTTACTGTGCCAAAGGCTCCTAAAGCCAACAAACAAAGAAAACAGAAACAGATTGCTCAAAGCAAGCCTGAGGGTCCTCATGAAACTGTTAATGTTGAGAATTCACTAACTGGTAAACCTTTGCATTCCAGGTGTATTCACAAGTGGCACAGAAGATTGGGGCATGCCAGTTTCCGTGTTCTTAGAAAGATGCCGGAGTTCGCAAAAGGTTTGGATCTAAAGGGGTGTAAGGTGTTTTTGGATTGTGCCGTTTGCAAAAAGGCTAAATCCAAGGCGGCTCCAGTTCCAAAACACGCTACACGCCGGTCAACACGCATTTTTGATTTGGTACACACTGACATAGTGGGTCCTTTCCCACCAACACTTGGTGGCAGAAAGTATTTTTTAACAATTGTAGATAATCATTCTAGATATGGATTTGTATATCCTATGAGAGAGAAATCTGAGACCTTTCAGATCTTTAAAGACTTTGCAGCGTTTGTTTCTACACAATACCAAGTTCGCATCGCCAGAATCCAGAGTGACCGTGGTGCAGAATTCATGTCTCAGCGTTTCCAGGACTGGATGCATAAGAATGGAATTCTTCATCAGACATCTGCTCCATATACACCGGCTCATAACGGAGTCGTAGAAAGAAGACAAGGGGTTCTACAAACCATGATGCGTTGTCTTCTAGAAGATGCCAATCTCAGTAACGCATACTGGGGTGAAGCAATCAAATATGCAAATTACATTGTCAACCGTACTTGGAGCAGTGTAATCAATCAAACTCCTTTCTACATGCTGTATGGCTACAAGCCAGATCTCAAGAACCTCCATATTTTTGGTTCATATGCTATGGTAAACACTCCTATAACTCAAGGACCAAAGAGACTAAGATTTATGGGTATTGATGATAATTCAAAATGGTACAAATTCATTGATACTAAACATGTGATTGTCATTTCACAATCTGCTAATTTTGAGGAAGACATTGACTGGTCCAGGATTCATTCCAATGATCCTGAAGTTTATTTTCCTAGAGATGGTGTTCCAGATGCCACGCAGCCTGATGACAATTCGCAGGCAGATATTCCTTCTACCAGTTCTTCACAACCTGATGTTCCGTCTTCTCAAGCCGCGGATGCTGATGCTAGCGACGAACGTGAGGATGAGGATGATGATGAAGAAGAAGAAGAAGACTGGTCTGTTGTTCCTAGACGCTCCAAGAGGGCCACAAAAGGAATCCCTCCACAACGTTATTCATGGCAACTGACAAAATCACCAGTACCTTTGATTTGCAACGTTACTCTTCCTCCAGAGACATTCACACAAATCAAACAGCTTCCTGATTCAGAACAAGACAAGTGGTATGATGCAATGCAGGATGAAATGGACAGTTTAAAGAAACTTAATGTATTCACACCTGCAAAACCTCCAGCAAACAAGAAAGTCATTGGCACCCGATGGGTCTACAGAATCAAGAAGAAACCGAATGGTGAGTCCTTATACAAAGCCAGACTGGTAGCTCAGGGTTTCGCTCAACGTTATCCTGAGGACTACACAAACACTTACTCACCAACAGTCAGAACTGAAAGTGTAAAAATTGCTTTAACCACTGCAACTATTCTTGGTTTAGAAGTTTTCCAATTTGATGTGGACACAGCTTATCTACATGCAGACCTAGATGAAGAGATCTACGTGAGAAGCCCTCCAGGATTCCGAAAGCAAGAAGGGGATACCTGGTTCCTGAACAAAAGTCTTTATGGTCTGAAACAGTCAGGTTTAATGTGGTATTTATGTCTTACTGACAAACTAAATTCAATGGGCTTTATTAAGTCCGAAACTGATGAATGCGTGTTCACAAAAAGATCTAACAATGCATATGAGATAATTCTTGTTTATGTTGATGATATTGTTTATATTGGTCCAAATAAGAAAATGAGTGAGATTTTTGCTAAAAGTTTGCAGAGATACTTCACACTAAAATCTTTAGGACACATTAGCACTTATTTAGGTGTTCAAATTGAAAAGACACAGAAGGGGTTTAGTCTTTCACAAGAGGAGAAAATTGACCACATTCTATATCATTGCAACATGAAAGATGCTAGCACAACAAAGACACCCATGCAAACAGATTTTCACAACTTAACACATGAACCAAGTCCTGAGTTCGAGGATCAAACACTCTATCGTTCAGTCATTGGTTCACTATTATACATTAGTAGTTGGACCAGACCTGACATCGCACTTAGTGTTAATCTTTTATCACGACACGTAGGTAAGGCAACACAATTTCATTGGTCATGCATTAAGAAGTTGTTGAAATACCTAAAACACACTAAACACATGAAGTTATTGCTAGAACCAACACACACTGATCAACCAAAGCTGATTTGTTTTGCCGACGCCGACTGGGCGAGCGACAAGAAGTCACGCAAAAGCACTTCTGGTTACATGATGTTCCTAAATGGTTGTCCTGTTTACTGGCAAGTGAGAAAACAGAGTTTTGTTTCATGTTCATCTACTGAAGCTGAATATGCTTGTGTTTCAGATGCTTGTAATTCTCTAACGTGGTTTGATGCTTTGATCACAGATATCTGGACACGTCCGATTCGACCAATCACCGTGATGGAAGATAATGTATCTGTGGTTTATATTTCTGAGTCACATTTTACAGGTTCTAGGTCCAGACACATTGACATTCGTTATCAAAACACAAAGCAATTAGTTAAGCAAGGTTTTGTTAAATTGCAATATGTTTCTACACATGATCAGATCGCAGACATGCTTAACAAACCACTCGCCGCAAATCAACACGAGTATCTGCGAAAGAAGATGTGCCTTAATTGATGATTTGATGACGTCAGCCCAGACTAGCAAAAGAAGGGGTGTCACGATGTTAAAAAGTTTGCTAGGCCTGAACTGCCTAAACTGATACTCAAGAGTTAAACTAAGAAAGCTTTATTGCGCAGGTCATAAAACAAAAAAGGGTTCTTATCTGAAAGTGATTTATTGCGCACGCGTTACACATTCCAAATTCCTTTCTTCTTTGTTCGGCAGCCAACTTTGGCAAACGTAGCTTTCATTATCAAAATGTAACCAATTAGTTATTTCTGTTTCATTTTATTATTTTATTATTAAAGTTTGTTTATTAATTAGAATACTTTTAAAGACTTATTTTTCTCAATATCTCAAAAGATATGCAGAAGGGAATCAGCCACGATCCATCGATTTCTAACAGGGTGTTTTTTCCCCTGACACTCTTGGACCTTCTGCTCCTTCCCCAGAGCAGGCCCTTCGGTGGGCTTTTCTGGCACCAGCCCACCAAAGCGAAGGGCCACTGCTGAGGCCCCTCCATTCGAGCCGGTAGCCAAGGCCTCTAGGCCCAGTCACAGGGCAGCTTCTAGGAGCCCCTCAGGGGACGGGGTGGTTCTTCTTAGGCTCCCCCCAGGAAGGCTATGGAGAAGACTAAGCATTTGGTCTCCCCTCATCCCTTCCAGGTACAGGAGGTCATGCATGCTAGCCCTCCAGCCCACCTATCGTCAGATTCCAAGGAGGAATTATACTCAGCTGCCTCCCTCATTCAATCAGGGGATGCCAGGGGAATGGGGGACCGCAACCTCTATGGTGATGAATCAGGGAATGCCAGCAGCCTTACTCCAGAACTTGATTTTATCTCTCAAAATTCAGAGATTCCCCCTTTCCGACCTCAGTCCCACGCTCCTGATATGGCTACAATTATATCAGAGGCCATTGAGCGGGGCATCGCTGCAGGGCTCCAGCATAAATCTTGTGCAGGTCCTCCTCTACTTCCAAGCATCACAGAGACCAGGAGAGTTTGGCCTCATCATTCCAGACACTTCCAGTCAGCCATCTGTCTTTGGAAAGGAGGAATGCCTGGCCAGGGATTCGGATCTCTCAGAAGACAAAGGTCTCCCCCCAGACCCACCTACCTTTATTAGTCTCTTTAAACCAGATGTTTTTCATTTTCTTCTCTTTAAGCCTCAAAAAGTGGCTGGTATTCCACTGCCCAAGGCTTCCCAGAGCACTGTTTCGGACAAAACAGATACCACTAATCCACTCTTCGTACAACCCAAAAGGGAGAAGGACGTGATACCGTCACCCAGGCTATTTCTTGATGTGGTCCAAAATCAGTGGGTATCATCAGGTACGGGTCCCCACTTTGGACAAATGTCTCTACAATGTGGGACAGGAACTCCCCAAAGTGCTTGAGGTATCTTCCATTGACCTACCGGTAGTGAGTTTATCCTCTCCCAATGCGGCTTTGGCCGCCCCAGAAGACTCGAGTCTTCTTTGGGGAGAGGGGGCGGTATACGTGTACTCGGGTACACCGCCCCGAGTCCCTTTGGGGAGAGGGGGCGGTATAAAAATCGAAATAAAGGTAAGGTAAAGGTACTTTCTTCACCCAGAGGACAAGAAGCTTGAACAAATGCTAGTTAAGGGGCATCAAGCCTTGGCTTGGACTGTCTGGGCCACAACATTGGCCTCCTTTTTCAGCAGATCTACTTTCCTGTGGTTGAGACAACTCCAGGAGAGACTCGCCCCTAGAGATTCCAGGGCCCGCAGAGACATGAATAAATTGATGGCGGCCCTAGAATACACTGCAGATGCATCTCTTGACGCAGCCCATTTCGCATTTAAGTCTATCGCATCTTCCATACCTCACGCTGACTTCTCTAGCTTAAGCAGTGGCGGGCGGATGCCAGGGCCAAGTGGAGGCTTGCCTCCTCCTCCTCTTACTCCAGCAATCTCCTTTTTGGCCCTCCACTAGAACCTCTCTTAGTGGAATCTAAGGACAAACGTAAGGTCTTTCAGGCCGCTACCAAAAAGCAGGAAGGACAGAATCATTCCTTCTATTGCTGACAGCCCTTTCAAGGGCAGGACGGGGGTTTCTCCAACTCCCGTCTGCAACATCAGGCTCCTCCCAGACAGGCACCCTACTTCTCCAGTAGATCAGGCAGGAACAGTCAGTAGTTTCCCCCCAGGAAATGTTTCAGGGACAATTCCAACCATTCCTTTAAGAGGCAGAAATGACTGCCCAGAGTCCCTCCCAATTGGGGGGCGCTTGGCAGCCTGCGCGGATCATTGTGGTGACATCACTGACAATGCATGGGTTAGGTCCACCATCAGATTCGGCCTAACCTTGGACTTGCGCTCCAGCCCTCTGAACCATTTCGTCACGTGCCCAATCTCCAGGGACCCTCTCAAAAGGCTCCTGGTGGAGCAGGCTATCCATCACCTGCTCCATATTCAGGCCCTTCAGCCTGTGCCTCCAGGCCAGGCAGGACGAATGTTTTACTCTCGTCTCTTTATCGTGCCGAAGTCTTCAGGGGGCTGGAGGGCAATCCTCGACCTCAAATTTCTTAACCGTTTCATCAGACACAGGAGATTCAAAATGCACTCTCTCCTTTCCATTCTGGAGATTGTTCACAAAAACGATCTCCTTACTTCAGTGGACCTTACAGAGGCTTACCTCCACATGCCCATTTGCAAGAGGCACAGACGGTTCCTGAGGTTTGTCTACGCAGGCAGCCAATTTCAGTACAGGACCCTCCCCTTCGAGCTGTCATCCTCCCCAAGGGTTTTCACCAAGCTGCTTGCCATAGTAGCAGCCCATCTGCGAGCCAGGCCCATATTGTGCTTACTGGACAACATTCTCCTCTTGTCCAGGTCACACAATCAGTCTCTTCAGGACCTCCACACGTCCGTTCAGGTGCTTCAAGAACAGGGCTTCTCCATAAACCTAGACAAGAGCCATTTAGTTCCCACCTCTTGGCTTGTTCACCTGGGAGCCCTGATAGACTCGGTTCAGGGGAAGGTCTTCCTGTCTCAAGAACTTCAGGTCAGCCTTCAGGACCTGGTCAATGAAGTGAAGAGCAAGCAACAGGTTCCACTGATTAACTGTCCCAGTTGCTCGGGAAGATGGTCTCGTGCTTCTCCATTGTCCCGTGGGCCCGTCTTCACAGTCGCCATCTCCAATGGTTCCTGTTGCTGTATCAAAAGACCAACAGCAGTTGCTCATTGGTAAAGGTCAGGTTGATTCCAGAGGTAATCAAATCTCTAGACTGGTGGGTGTCCCCAGCCATCTCCCAAGGGTCCCTCTTCAGGGAGCCTCGGCATCTCATCTTCACAACTGACGCAAGTCTCACCAGGTGGGGCGCTCACATAAACTCCCAGGTAACTCAAGGTCTGTGGTCCAATTCTGACCTAGTCCACAGCATGAATTGGCTGGAGCTGAGGGCAATCCATCTGGCCCGCCTCCACTTTTGCTCCTAAGTACACGATGCCCACGTACTGATTCTTACATACAACACAACAGACAAGGCGTATGTAAATTGCCAGAGGGGAACGAGGGCCATTTCTCTCATGGATTCGGTATTTCTCCTGGGGATCTGAGCGGAAACCAACCTGCTCTCCCTCCATGCAGAACATATTTCAGGCACCAACAACACACAGGTGGACTGGCTAAGTCGCACAATGATTGACCCAGTGGAATGGAGCCAGAACCATTGCATTTTCAGACAGTTGACCACGAGGTATGGAGTTCCTGTTCTGGATCTCTTGGCAGCATGGTCCAACAAATAACTTCCCAGGTAACTTGATACACGACACCAGGAGCAGAAGGTACAAACGCCCTGAGGTGCAGATGTCTCCCCCGGGCTTCTGTACACCTTCCCTCCCTTCTCAGACCTCAGGAGGTCACTGTGCCTCAGATAGGCAGGTGTGAGTCCCTTTTTGTGAAATGGAGCCTTGGAGCTCAGGTGGGCCTTTTTGTTACGTACCTGTCTCCCTGCTACGTTTCATCGGCCCTGCTGGAGCTGCTAAATGTGTTAGATGGATTGGCGGTTGATTTCCCCAGGCTTATGGTCCTGGGGGATTTCAATCTGCCTTCCATTGGCGAGACATCCGAGTCAGCTCAGGAGTTCATGGCTTCCATGACAGCTATGGACCTAACTCAGTTAATTCAAGACCCCACCCATAATGGGGGACACACGCTCGACCTGATTTTTGTCTCTGGGCAGTGGATGAATGATCTAGTTTAGGGGATATTTCTATTCAACCCTTGTCATGGTCTGATCATTTCCTCATCAGGCTTGACTTCCATACTGCTACCCCTCGCCGCAGGGAGGCTGAACCGATTAGATGGTTCCGCCCCAGGCGCCTGATGGACCCTGAAAGGTTCCTGATGGAGCTTGGGACTTTTCCTGAATCCCTTGCTCACAACTCGACCGAAGCCCTAGTGGAAGCCTGGAATAGGGCGGCCTCTGTGGCCTTGGATCGCGTTGTGCCTTTGCGGCTTCTGACCCGGTGTCAATCCCGGGTGGCTCCCTGGTTTACCGAGGAGCTCCGGGAGATGAAACGCCAGAAAAGATGCCTAGAGAGTGGCTGGAGGGCCAGCCGGTCTGAATCTGATCAAACACTAGTAAGAATTCATATTAAATCCTACTTAGTGGCGATGGAAGCGGCAAAACGGCAACATTTTTCCGCTCTTATCGCAACCATAGATAACTGCCCAGCCGCCCTGTTTAGGATGACCCGCTCCTTACTTAACCAAGGAACTGGGGAAGACCCCTTGCAGGGTAGGGCTGAAGAATTTGTTCAGTATCTGCAGGATAAAATCGCTCAGATCCGGACAGGCTTGGACTCTGACTGCATAGATTCGGGCGAGCCGACAGGGATGAATCTTGTGGAGACAATCTGGGATGAGTTTGACTCTGTGACCCCCGAAGGCATGGACAGGATTATGGGGAGACTCAGTGCTGCCACTTGTGTGCTGGACCCGTGTCCCTCTTGGTTAGTTTCAGCTTCCCGGGAGGTGACACGAAGCTGGCTCCAGGCGATTACCAATGCTTCATTGAGAGAGGGGTTCTTTCCCACTGCCTTGAAGGAGCCTCCTTAAGAAGCCTTCCCTGGACCCAGCTTCTTTAGCCAACTATCGTCCGGTCTCCAACCTTCACTTTGTAGCAAAGGTTGTCGAGAGTGTGGCAGCACCTCAGCTTTCCCAGTACCTGGATGAAGCTGTCTACCTGGATCCGTTTCAGTCGGGTTTCAGGCCCAGGCACAGCATGGAGACGGCATTGGTCACATTGGTCGATGATCTCTGGTGGGCCCAGGACAGGGGCTGCTCCTCTGTCCTATTAGACCTCTCGGCGGCTTTCAATACCATCGACCATGGTATCCTACTGCGACAACTCTGGCAATTGGGAGTGGGGGGCACCCTTTTACGGTGGTTCTCCTCCTACCTGTTGGATCGGTCGTAGTTTGTGTTGACTGGAGGGCAGGGATCGACCCCCAGGCACGTCACTTGTGGGGTGCCCCTAGGGGTAGGTTCTCTCACCCCTCCTGTTCAACATATATATGAAACCGCTGGGCGAGATCATCCGTGGTTTTGGGGTACGGTATCATCAATATGCTGATGATACCCAACTTTTCATCTCTACACCAAACCACCCAAACGATGCCCTCGATGTGATGTCCTGATGCCTGGAGGCTGTGCGGTTCTGGATGGGGAGGAACAGGCTCAAGCTCAATCCCTCCAAGACTGAGTGGCTGTGGTTTCCGTCATCCCGATTTGTGCATCTTGTTCCATCTTTGATGATAGGGGGAGAAATTTTAGCCCCCTCAGAGAAGGCCCGTAATCTGGGAGTCCTCCTGCATACGCGGCTTAGTTTAGAAGAACACCTGACAGCTGTGACCAGCGGGGCCTTTTACCAGGTTCGCCTGGTACATCAGTTGCGCCCCTTCCTGGATCGGGATGCTCTGTGCACAGTCATTCATGCCCTCATCCTTTCTCGCCTGGAATACTGCAATGCTCTCTACATGGGGCTACCTAGGTACTCCCATGTTACACCCCTTTTAGGCAGCCTGCACTGGTTGCCGGTTGTTTTCCGGGTGCGATTCAAGGTATTAATTATGACCTTTAAAGCGCTCCATGGCTTAGGCCTAGGGTACCTGCGAGACCACCTACTGCCACCAGTAGCCTCCCACCGTCCAGTACGATCCCAGAGAGTTGGCCTCCTCAGGGTGCCATCGGCTAGACAATGTCGGCTGGTGACCCCCAGGGGGAGAGCCTTCTCTGTGGGAGTGCCTTCCCTCTGGAATGAGCTGCCCCTGGAGCTTAACATAATCCCTGACCTCCGGTCCTTCCGACACGCCCTAAAAAGTTGGCTTTTCCAGCAAGCCGGCCTGGCCTGTTAATTTTATCTCATTTTTAAAATGTTATTGTCCTATTAATTGGGTTTGTTTTTTGGATATGTATCTAATTTCTTTTTAACTTTCGTGATATGTGTTTTTTAATGTTGTATGCTGCCTTGAGTCCTTTGGGAGAAGGGCAGCATATAAATCCAATAAAACAAACAAACACATCTCACGCTGAAGGTTTTGGCTGCACTGTCCATCAGATCTGACCTGTATATGTTCCGCCTGGACAGAGTCATACTCCGACTTGACCCCACCTTCATACCTAAAGTAAATTCAGCCTTCCATAGATCTCAAGAACTGACTCTCCCTAATTTTTGTCCCAATCCTACACACAGGCTTGAACAAAAGTGGCACACGTTGGATGTGCGCTGGGCCCTCAAGGTCTATATCAGCATGACGGTTGACTTCAGGCATTCAGAGGCTCTCTCATTCCACCAACAAGGGCTTAAAGGCCTCATCTTCCATGATAGGGCACTGGATCAGATCCTCCATCTCGAAAACATATCAAGCTCATCACTTGACTCCACCATCTAACATCACAGCTCACTCAAATCGCAGCACGGCACCCTCGTCAGCATGGGCTACTCAAGCCTTGGTCAAGGAAATTTGCAGGGCAGCCACCTGGACTACCCCAACACTGTTTATTCGCTACTATAAATTAGACAAGTACGCATCGGCGAATGCGCCCTTCAGAAGGCGGGTTCTACAACATGTTCTTCCCTCATAGGACACTTAGGGCATGCACTATCCCACCCATGGACAGGCCAAGCTTTGGTATGTCCCATGCATGGCTGCTGTCTCCACCAACTTTGGAGAATGGGCATTGGTTTCTTATCTGATACGCCCTTTCACTGGGCAGGTGGAGATAGTAGCCATCCCCACCCTTTTCTCCGTGCGAGCCTAGGTAGTAGAGAGACTGTAGAGAAGTTCTTTTAAGAGATGAGCAGTTGAGAGCATTCACATAGAGCCTAGTTGTCTACTTATCTTCTTCGTCAAAAGTGGCAGGAGACACCTCAGGTGCTATGACGTCACGTTTTGTAGACTCAGTCCTATTGGATGCTGACAGTTAACCCATGCTGTCCCTACCTGCCTAGAGAAAGGGTGTATCAGGTAATAAACCAACGCTCATTTTTCCTTAAAATGTAAATTGTTATATCTATGGGATCAACCACCACCTTCCCAAATTCATTTGTGCTTTGTCCATAATCCAGAACCATTTCAGATTTATTTTTCTCATTCTGAATTCTCAGTAGTGTTTGTTGCCATTGTGCACCTGCTCCTTCTATTTTTATTTAAAAGAAATTGGTAGCATTGTATTTTATGGCATTATTAAGATTAAAATAGAAAAAAGAAAGGTAATGGAGTGTATTATGAGGGCCATAAAAATGACCTTAGAAAATTATTAATGAGGTGGCAAGGCTCCCTTCCTGACAGCTTGCTTACCATATTCAGATTTACTGTTAGCCTGTGTGGTTAGTGGGTTGTAATTCCCAAAGTCTCTTACTTCACAGGACTGTGTATGCGCAAATATCTTAAAATGAATTGTAATTGGACGATTGGGGAAAATATTCACCACACTCTTAGAGACATTGGAAGAAAAAAGAAAGCAACTGAACTACCATGGCAGCAGATTTTTGGGCAGTGTGATTTGCTTTTGTGAGTATTTATGCAGATTAGTTTATATAGATGCATCATTTCTAAAAAGAGAATTGTCGAGACTGATACATGAATTCACAAATTCCCTTTCCTGGTTTAAGCTTGTGGGAATTATTTGTAATTGTTCAAAAGTTCTTTTTTTTTAAAAGTGAGTGAGCAATGACACACTAATAAGTTTATCACATGACAGACATTCCTAGATGTTCATACATACTAGTGGAGCCTAAAATAAATTGTTGACGTATGGATGACTCCTCTTCAGTGTTACATTCAGCCAAGATACTCTATCTAGTTTTCCATTTTTCTACTCTGTTGTAGTATTATGGGCCCCAGGGGTGTAGATTGCCTTAACTGGATTGTCATGAGCTTTTTTGTGCTGTATTGACTTAACTAAAAGGTTTTTGGAGGGGATGGGTGGGGTACTTTTGCGAAGTTTTGACTTCTCAAAGATTGTTTCTATTGCCTCCATTTGTATCTGATCTGACTTCATAAAAATCCTCATTTGCTTTTATGTTTTAAGAATAGCAGGAATAATGAAGATGGCGAGTGAGACTTCGCCAAAATATTGCCAAGACAATCTCAATCTTACACGGAAAAGACCCGAATACAATATATGCTGGTCTTGTTGTATTCAGGTCTTTTCCTGTGTAAGGTTGAGATTGTCTTGGCAATGTTTCAGCGAGGTCTCACTCGCCATCTTCAGGCTGGGTTTTGGGCTTAAAGCGTGGTCGGAACTGCTGTCTTTCTATAAATCTTGATGGGTGGGTGTGGAGTGCTGGCTTTGTTTCAGTAAGTAGAATGATTGGTCGTGTGGTTGTATCATGATTGGTAGATTGATGCTGATTGGTGCTGGCTGTGTGTCCATTGTTGTTTCATGTTGTAACGGCCTGGGTGGTGGGTGGGGCTCGTTTGTTGACCAGGGCTGGTTTCCAGATGTCTGGTAAGCGGGAGGTATCATCACATTTATTCATGTTGTGGGGGTGTTTCTCTATTTCATATTAGAACTACTACCGACTTCCGCTCCTTCCGACAAAAACTTAAGACTCACCTGTTCCGACTAGCCGGCCTGGCCCACTTATAGTTCTACTCTTACCTCCTGGCGGATATTTTATTTGGGATAGTTTTTAAGGTTAATGTTCTTAACTTTTTAACTTTTTATAAATTTTTAATCTAACTTAACTAAATTGTACAGGGAATTTCTACTACCTCCTCCAGTTCTATGTTTAATTTATTTATTGTATACTTATAACATGTATATTTACTGTTTAACTATTTTAATATGACTGTACACCGCCCCGAGTCTCTTTTGAGAGAGGGGCGGTCTAGAAATCCAATAAAGTTAAGTTCAATAGCTTCTATAATTATTCTCTTGTTGAAGTGTTCAGTTTTGGAGATTAACTTGGTTCCTTCAAAATTAATTTCACGTCTTGTAGCTTTAAGGTGCTGGAAAAGGGAGGATTTTTTTTCTTTTTTTCTTACTGCGTTCTTGTGTTCTGCGATGCGTGCATTTATTCTCCTGTTCATTTGTCCTATGTATGTTGCAGGACAGATTTTGCATGGTATTTCTTAGACTCCTTGGTTTTCTAGCTGGATTTTGTCTTTGGGGTTTCTTAAGATGTTGGCTTATTTTTTGTTCAGTGTTGAAGGCTGTCTTGATATTATGTTTGTGGAGAATTTTGCTGATTTTATCTGTGGTACCTTTAATGTAAGGGAGGAGGGCGATGCTGTTATTCTGTTCTGTGTCTTGGTTTTTGGGGGGAGTCTCCCTTTGGATTAGGTTGGTAATTGTTTTTCTTTGGAATCCGTTGGAGATTAATACGTTTGTGAGAGTGTGTAACCAAGAACCTCATCTCCAGAACCAAATGCCTAGCCGACAAAGACCACCTGAAAACTCACAAACATATTAATCTCCAACGGATTCCAAAGAAAAACACTTCAACAAGATAATAATTATGGAAGCTATTGAAATAGAGAAACACTCCCACAACATGAATAAACGTGATATCTCCCGCTTACCAGACATCTGGAAACCAGTCCTAGTCAACAAACGAGCCCCACCCACCACCTAGATCATTACAACACGAAACAACAACAGACACACAGCCAGCAGCAATCAGCACCAATCTACCAATCATGATATAACCACACAACCAATCATTCCACTTACTTACAGCACTCCACACCCCCCCACCAAGATTTATAGAAAGACGGCAGCTCTGACCATGCTTTAAGCCCAAAACCCAGCCTGAAGATGGCGAGTGAGACCTTGCCAAAACGTTGCCAAGACAATCTCAATCTTACATGGGAAAAGACCCGAATACAATATATATATGCTGGTCTTGTTGTATTCGGGTCTTTTCCCGTGTAAGATTGAGATTGTCTTGGCAACGTTTCAGTTAGGTCTCACTCGCCATCTTCAGGCTGGTGTTTTTCGGCGAGGTGAGACCTCACTGAAATGTTGCCAAGACAATCTCAATCCTACATGGGAAAAGAGCCGAATACAACAAGAGCAGCATATTTACATATCAGCTATGCAAAATAGCTGCTTGGTTAATTCTTGTCAAATGGATTTGGATTGGATTTCTGTTTGTTTTAATACTAAAATAAGAGATTAAAATTTTTAGCTATTCCAGTTAAAACATTTAATATTAAAACATTTAATAATAATAGCTGTTCTAATATGCTTATCTAAAAGGACAAAAAGATTCCTTGTAGCTGCTCATAAGTGTCCAGTTTTGAGAAGTGATGAGAGGAGCAAGAGATAATAATCTCTCTTATTACTGGCTAGGAAGCAGATAGAGAAGATAGCAACTAGGTTCTGCAATTGCAGGGCAGGTTGATAAGTGGGAAAGTAGTCAAAATTCCAATTTTGCTTTTAAATGGAATCTTTTTTGGCTTAATTTTAAAGTTGAAGACTTGCCCAAACATATTCAAATTCCTGGATCGTGGAATGAAATGGAGTCCTTTTTCTTATACAGTTCTTGGGAATGGCCATTAAAGGTTCAGAGTGAATACTTGTGTTTAGTATTATATTTATGCTGATGCATTACAGACAAGGAGTTGCACCTACATGTTTGTATCAGGGTTGTGTTTGACCTCAGGGGAGGGGCTGGTGTGTGTGTGGCCAGCTCGGTGTCACTCAGTCTGGAGTGCCTGTGGTGTCCCAAGTGCTCTGCCAGTGAAAATAGGCTCTCAAGCTCCATTTTTGGCTGCCATGGCCTCCTGCAACCTTCTGCCAGTGGAAATGAAGCGTGCAGCCCTCCTGAGATCATTTTTCACTGGTAGAGAGTTGCAGGAGGCCATGGCATCCGAAAACGGAGCTGTGGAGCCCATTTTTGCTGGCAGAAGCACCGCGGCCAGTCCTTCACTATTTCCAGGGCAGCCCCATGGGTCAGATTTAAGAACCCCGTGGGCCGGATCCAGCCCCCTAGTCTTGAATTTGACACTCTGGCCTATATTGAAAACCAGGTGCTTGTAAAATATTAAAGTGCTTTTTGAAGGTCATCTGTATATGATTTCTGACACTTTGAAGAGATTTAGACATCTGTCAAGGATGTTTTGCTATCCATCATCCATCTTCAATGTCCCTCTGCTGTTACTTACCTGTCTCCCTCCATCATCTTTTAATAGGTTTCCTTGGAAAATCACTCTCTCTCTTTCTCTTTTTGTATTTTTCTTTTCATGCCCAAGCCATTTAAGATCACATGACATAAATATTTGCCTGCTCAATATAGGAATGAAAGAAAAAAAAACTGCTTAAAACATCCATAACTGCCCAAGTTTTTATATTTGAATGTTGTACTGTAAATGGATAATCAAACACTAATAAGCAAATATCTACAGAAGACATCCTTTGATTCTTGAGTAAACATGGTAAAACATCTGGGACAGGGCTTTGATATCAGTAGCCCATTTTAAAAAATGGGCTACTGGATTTGATAGTTTCAGTGACACTGTCTTATTAAATTTTATTTAATTTATGTCTGAATCTTTTCTACAGATCTGTCTGTGGTTGTATAGGCAAGGTTGAATTATAACTTTATAAATTTTTGAAAGATAACCGATGCTGAAAACAATTTCAAAGTAGTATATTGTTTATACTACTTAAGGACTAAGTTTACACAGGACGCTTAAATTATTGTAACTTAATTTCTGAGGGTTCACAATATATTAAATTATAGACTGGTTGAATAATCTGGGCTCATACAAAAACATTAAAAAACAAAAAACACCAAGGTGAAAATTAACCAAGCTTAGCAGGTCTTCAACTGATTTGGTTAAGCCAATATTAACTGCATATAATTGCCCCATGGTAATTTTCATTGACTCCAATGGAAATACCCTGTTTCCCAGAAATAAGACTTCCCTGGATAATAAACCCAATCTGGCTTTTGAGCGCATGTGCTAAAATAAGCCCTACCTGAAAATATTGCAACACAGCAGCAGCCATGAGGTGACCATGCTCGTCGCCTCCTGCACCTCAAAAATAATAAGACCTCCCTGAAAATAAGGCCAAGCGCTTATTTCAGGGAGTCAAAAGAAAATAAGACCCTGTCTTATTTTCAGGAAACACGGTAGAAGAAAGTGGGGAGATGAGCAAGCAAGAGATACACTTGTATTTATAGCTCTTCCATTAGATATTGCATTTTAAGATTGCTGAATTGGATTAATATCCAATATCCCTGCGACCAATCCGCTCCCACGGGGAGGGACTCCTCCTGGTGCCGTCCACTAAGCAATGTCAATGGGCGGCGCCCAGGAGTAGAGCCTTCTCTGTGATGGGCCCAAACCTCTGGAATTACCTTCCCCCCCCCCCGATATTAGAACTACTACCGACCTCCGCTCCTTCCGACAGAAACCCACCTGTTCCAACTAGCTGGCCTAGCTGACTTATAGTCCCACTTTCAACCTCCTGGCAAACATCTTATTTTGAGTAGTTTTTAAGGGTAATTTTTAATTTTTATTCGAAGTTTAATTTATTATTGTACAGTGCATATCCTACCTCCTCCGTCTATTTATGTATCTATGTATATCTATATTTTTGTATCCACATTGTTTTTAATATGACTGTACACCGCCCTGAGTCCTGTTTAGGAAAGGGTGCGGTCTATAAATTAAAGTATTATTATTATTATTATTATTATTATTATTATTATTATTATTATTATTATTATTATTATTATTATTATTATTATTATTATTATTATTATTATTATTATATGCAGGAATTTCCAAAGTTGGTATCCTTGGAATGGAATGGGTATGGATGTAATATAATATAATACTTGTATACTCCAAGTATTGGAACATATCTACCATAATTCTTTGCTAGCATCACCAGTAGATATTTGTGGATGAAATGTATAATCCAGTATAGGGCAACAACTCTGGTAAGGGAAGTTCAGTGTATAATTTCCAGTAGCCACAATGAGAGGGCTATTTAAACACTCCTAGATCTCAAGAGAAAAAGTTCTTCTTGTCCAAAATCACATTGTGAGCAAAGCACTCCCACTGCCATCAGAGAATTCTGTGACTCTTATGCAAGGTAAGTAGCTCCATGATGGTAACCATCATCTCAGTAAATACTCCCCCCATGTGTTCAATATTCTGTTTGGGAAGACAGGCAGATTGTGAAATTGTCATGTCTTCTAGGACGGACTAATGGGCACCAAAGAGATTAAGTGAATGAGAGGAGTGGATGCATAATATAGCATGTTTATTTAAAACTCTGTAACAGGAGCTCTGAGGGTAAGCTTAGCTAATATGAGTGACTACATATCCTTTTTTTAGAGAGCACTGGTCTTTTGGAAGCATTATGTCCAGATAACTTTCCAATTTTAATTTCTGCCAGTATTAAAAATAGCCCAGTCACCTGCAGGAAAACAGTTAATGTAAGCTACGGACTGGAAGCTTAGTAGCACTTCATACCATGTCTGGGTCAGAGGTCATCTGAGGCCTTGGCAAGTTGTAAGAGAAAACTGTTGTACTCTAGACAACAAACTTAACCTCTTCAAGGGCATTTTAACTGGTTCTGAGTTAAATATCATATTATTTTTTATTCATTCGTTTTTATTAGAGTTCTCCATAGAAATGTTAGCTTGTTTTTACATTTTGTATGGTTTCTTCTCAAAAGTTTAGGATATGTCCTTCACTTTTTATCTTCTGTGGCATCATGATATGATAGTCATTGGATGCTCTGTAACAAATGGACATATTTTGGGGCAGCTTGGATCCTATAGGGTGTAAGATTATGTGGATTTATAATGCTTATGGAAAACATACTCCCTGATGTCAGCCAGATTTTAGACATCTGTGAATGTTAACGACTATATGAGAGCAGCAGCCAGTACTGAGTTTAAGTGGCTACTTTTTAATATATGAAATATGGTGTCATATTTGAATATCAAAAATACCTGCACAACTGCAGGGGAAAAGAACTGAATCTTCCTATCTTGCTCCCTTATTACACTGAGTTAAGAGAGAAAAAAACTTGATGTGACAAATGTGGGGAATTTTGCCCCTCTTGAAGTAAAAAAGAATCCTCCTGCTTCATAATTTACAAAATCAGGCACACAGTCAGCCAACAAAGACACAGTAAAAGAAACATGTAAGCCACAGTAGTCTGTGAAAGCTATTCCAGCATCCACAACAGAATTTAGCTTCCCATCCAATTGGCGAATCTGGGAATTGTTGTACAGGTACTCCTTGACCTACAACCACAACTGGAACCAAAAAGTTTGTCACTAAGCAATGCAGTTGTTAAGTGAATCGGGCCCAATTTTACTACCTTTTTTTGCCAGGTTGTGAGTAAATCACACGGTTGTTTAAGAGAATCGGGCTTCCTGCACTGACTTGCCTCCTGGGAAGATTACAAATTATGATCATGTGATCTGGGGGATGCTACAACCCTCAGAAATACACCCTGGTTGCCAAGTGCCCAACGTTTGATTACCCTGGGGACACTGTAATGGTTGTAAGTATGAAAACTGGCCAAAAAGCACTTTTTTTTCCAGTGCCATGGTAATTTTGAGTGGTTGCTAAATGAATCGTTATATGTCGAGGGTTACCTGTAATCCCCTTTGAACAGAAACTGTGTGCCGTGTGCTAGAGGGATAATTGAAATCTGTTATTTTGCATATTCCCTTTATGCAGACACTCACCAAGAATTATCTCCATTCCTTACTAAATACCCTGGTCATTTTTAATTTGTTTTATAGTTGTGATTATCAGATCAATCTTTTACTGTTTGACCACGGCTAAATAACTGAGTAGTTTGTACAGCACTCTGTAGTATCTCTTCTAAGCTTTTCTAGATTCTTTAAAATAGTGTTTTCTTTTTTTTAATCCTAATTTATTGGGATTTTCTTGTTTTATTTGCTTGTCAGTGGTTAAATAAAAATTATTCATTGGTTGGTTGTGCTAGACATCATTTAAAAGTGGCCATGGGGAGGATCTGTAGAAAAGTTACCTTCCAATGATTGATCCTATCCATGAAAAGTAGTTTTGCCTTGGTACCATTGATATTCTTTCTTGAAGCAGAAACAGAATATCACATGGGTGAAGTAAAGGGGCTGTAATTCTTGTAGTGCACACTTTGCTAGCAGTTATACTTGAGTTAAGTTACAGTGTGAAGCAAGTATAGGCTGTTTACTCCATCTAGAGGCTGCTTATATGTACTTATTGGAGGTTTGTTCTCTGGTTACTGGTACCCAAGGAGGTTGAAGTGGAACAGTGACCTTTGCTTCCCTCAGTTTTCATTATGTTTTTTTTCTGCTGTAGGGATGAAGCGTCCCTTGACCTCCTTCCACTCCCCTGGGAGTGGTATTTGTGGAAGCCTGGCAGAGAACTCGTGCATCAGAAGTCCTCCAGAGCAACGTACAAAGAGAGAGAAAAAGCACCCATCATTCACTCTCTGTGAAGTGTGTAATATCCAACTCAATTCTGCCATCCAGGCCCAGATCCATTTCAATGGGAAGTCTCACCAGAAACGCCTCAAACATCTTAACAAAGGCAAAGTCCTGTCAAGTCCAGGTAAGGCTCAGTTTATATATGCGGCTCCTCAGAAATGTGAAAGGGAGTCTGAAATGTAGGGTGTCTATATTCATTTAGCTCCCTTCCACAAGCTCAGGAGCACCCTATGTTTTGCTATTGCTTAGTCACATGCTTTCCAGATTTACCGTATTTTTTGCCCTATAAGACGCACTTTTTTACTCCAAAAAAGAGGGTGAAAATCTGGTTGCGTCTTATAGGCCGAATGTAGCCACCTGGGCAGTGGTGGGTTTCTGCTGGTTGGTCAATGAACCTGGAAGCCCCGCCCCTGTAACTCACTCGCAAGTCCATGGCATTTTTTGCATCGGACTCGTCCTTCTTTTTAAGCAGGCAACTATCAGAGAGAAGAAGGCAGCGCTTGTGCAGCTTGTGCAGCCGAAGATCGCCTGCTTAAAGATCGCCTGCTTAAAAAGAAGCCTCAGTCCTTCTTTTTAAGCAGGCAGCTATCAGAGAGAAAAAGGCAGCGAGGCTTCTTTTTAAGCAGGATCTTTAAGCAGGCGATCTTTAAGGGAGAGATTCTCTCTCTTCCTCCCCTCCCCCGTTTCTCTCCCCCCTTTCCTTCCTCCTCCTTTTCCTCCTTCCCAGTTTTTCAGCTGAGCCAGAGGGAGAGAGAGACGGATTGAAGGGTGCAAAGAGATGGGGGCCTCCCATTTTGAGAAGCCTCCCTTAGCAAAAGATCTCTGAGAGGAGGAACTGGAGGATTCCCCACCCCACTCAGTGCTGTTTTCAATGGGAGGATTCCCCACCTCACTTTTTCCTTCCCAAAAGATCCCTGAGAGGAGGAAAGCAAGGATTCCCCACCCCACTCAGTGCTGTTTTCAATGGGAGGATTCCCCACCTCACTTTTTCCTTCCCAAAAGATCCCTGAGAGGAGGAAAGCAAGGATTCCACACCCCACTCAGCGCTGTTTTCAATGGGAGGATTCCCCACCTCACTTTTTCCTTCCCAAAAGATCCCTGAGAGGAGGAAAGCAAGGATTCCCTACCTCACTCAGCGCTGTTTTCAATGGGAGGATTCCCCACCTCACTTTTTCCTTCCCAAAAGATCCCTGAGAGGAGGAAAGCAAGGATTCCCCACCCCACTCAGTGCTGTTTTCAATGGGAGGATTCCCCACCTCACTTTTTCCTTCCCAAAAGATCCCTGAGAGGAGGAAAGCAAGGATTCCCCACCCCACTCAGGGCTGTTTTCAATGGGAGGCTTTTCCCCCTCTCAGCTCTTTCACTTCCCAAAAGATCCCTGAGAGGAGGAAAGCAAGGATTCCCCACCCCACTTTTTCCTTCCCAAAAGATCCCTGAGAGGAGGAAAGCAAGGATTCCCCACCTCACTTTTTCCTTCCCAAAAGATCCCTGAGAGGAGGAAAGCAAGGATTCCCCACCCCACTCAGTGCTGTTTTCAATGGGAGGATTCCCCACCTCACTTTTTCCTTCCCAAAAGATCCCTGAGAGGAGGAAAGCAAGGATTCCCCACCCCACTCAGTGCTGTTTTCAATGGGAGGATTCCCCACCTCACTTTTTCCTTCCCAAAATATCCCTGAGAGGAGGAAAGCAAGGATTCCCCACCCCACTTTTTCCTTCCCAAAAGATCCCTGAGAGGAGGAAAGCAAGGATTCCCCACCCCACTCAGTGCTGTTTTCAATGGGAGGATTCCCCACCTCACTTTTTCCTTCCCAAAAGATCCCTGAGAGGAGGAAAGCAAGGATTCCCCACCCCACTCAGTGCTGTTTTCAATGGGAGGATTCCCCACCTCACTTTTTCCTTCCCAAAAGATCCCTGAGAGGAGGAAAGCAAGGATTCCCCACCCCACTCAGTGCTGTTTTCAATGGGAGGATTCCCCACCCCACTTTTTCCTTCCCAAAAGATCCCTGAGAGGAGGAAAGCAAGGATTCCCCACCCCACTTTTTCCTTCCCAAAAGATCCCTGAGAGGAGGAAAGCAAGGATTCCCCACCCCACTCAGTGCTGTTTTCAATGGGAGGATTCCCCACCCCACTTTTTCCTTCCCAAAAGATCCCTGAGAGGAGGAAAGCAAGGATTCCCCACCCCACTCAGTGCTGTTTTCAATGGGAGGCTTTTCCCCCTTTCAGCTCTTTCACTTCCCAAAAGATCCCTGAGAGGAGGAAAGGGAGGATTCCCCACCCCACTTTTTCCTTCCCAAAAGATCCCTGAGAGGAGGAAAGCAAGGATTCCCCACCTCACTCAGCGCTGTTTTCAATGGGAGGCTTTCCCCTCTCTCAGCTCTTTCACTTCCCAAAAGATCTCTGAGAGGGGGAAAGGGAGGATTCCCCACCCCACTCTGGCTTGGAGCCCATCTGCGGGGGGGGGGGATCCCCCTCGCGTTCCTCATCTTCCCGGATGGGCTGGTAAGGGGACAGAAAAGGTTGTTCTCCAGTTGGGACGGAGAGAGGGACAGACAGACAGAGACACACACACAGAGAGAGAGAGAGAGAGAGAGACACACACACACAGAGTGAGTGATTGAGTGAGTGACAGACAGACAGACAGACACACACGTACACACAGAGTGACAGACAGAGAGGAAGGGAGGAGAGAGAAACACAGAGAGAGAGAGAGAGAGAGAGAGAGAGGGAGGGAGGGAGAGTGAGAGACAGACAGACACACATATACAGAGTGACAGATGGAGGAGGGAGGAGAGAGAGAGACAGAGAGACAGAGACAGACAGACAGACACACAGAAAGAATGACAGAGAGAGACAGAGAGGGGGGAGGGAGAGAGAGACAAAGAGCTACACAGAGAGAGAGAGAGAGACAGACAGACACACAGAGAAACAGAAAGAGAGAAAGAGAAAGAAAGGTAGAAAGAATGAAAAAAGAAAAAAAAAGAAAGTGGGAGAGAGAGATGAAAGAAACAAACAAAGAAAGAAAACTTATGACCACAATTGAGCCCAAAATTGAGTGGCAATTGAGCCCAAAAATCTTTTTTTTCTAGATTTTCCTCCTTTAAAATTGGGTGGGTCTTAAATTCCGGAGCGTCTTATAGGGCGAAAAATACGGTAATATTTATTACGCAAATTTTCCCAACTCACACATGGGTGACTCCTGGCTGCTTATAACATTTAAAGATTTTGTTCTTTCTTTCCCCCCCTCCCCCCTTAATTATTGAGATTGGTTCATCACTGTGTTATCTTCCCTCAGACTCTCTTGATGATCCCTTTCTATGATTTCCTTCAAGTATGTCTCAAAAACTAACCATTTTAGTGAAGTTTTAGTTTTCATGCCCTACTTGAAAGGGATCCTTGAGGCATCTAAGCAAATTTTATAAGGAACTGACTTGATTTGCATTCACCTAATGAATATGCAAATTGAATGCAATTATATGTAAGCATTATGACATCTCATAATTTTCTAGTGTCGTTCTCTCAGCAAAGGTGCATATACAAACACATACATACATGCCTTCAAATATTTTACAATAAAACTTATATAAATATGAGGTAAGATATATTTGGAACTGTATATTCAGATTTCATATATGTTCACAGATACATACCTAAATAAATATCTGTAGATTTTAAAAGTTTTCAGATCATAGAGTGATCTATCCAACGATACATGAAACTAACTTTGGCTTAACTGGATGTACATTGATGGTCTGCATCTTTTTTCCTTTCTGCGTCCAAATGCGATGAGCTGCTTATAACAACAGGGAGGTTGCTTTCTTTGTTACTTTCTGCTGCTAGTGTGTATGAGAGTATGATACCGGTATAAGTAATAAGATAATTATTCTAGATACGGATTTCAAATATTCTTCGCCTGAAAAACACTGGAAGCTTAATCTAAATAACTATTAGGCCTAAACTGGCCAAGACATAGCATCTAGCATGCTTTTTCCAATAACAGTTAATGAAGCATCACTAGATAGAGATTTTGGTAATATGGGTAGTCCCCATTTAGCAGCTGACTTGTACAGTCACAATTCACAGTTATAACACTGCTGAAGAAATAATTTTGTGCCCAATCCTTCCATTTACAACCTGCACAGGTCTGTAAAGCAAAGGAAAGCTGAAGTAAGATTATAAATACAGCTGTGGTTTCATTTAGTGACTATTTTGTTTAATAACTGAGTAGGTAGTCCCAATTGTGGTTACTAAACAAGAATTATCAATATGCAAATTAAATATATATTTATTAAATACAGCTGATTAAAAGGTTAAGAGGCAGATAAGTCAACCTAAAACTTTTGTTTACTAAGGATTTCAGTGTCAAAAAGGATCCTTGAGAGGGTAAAAGACCATTTTCCCCCCACAATTTCTCTGCAGGTTTTCATTTTGCTGTTCTATCTCACTTAAATTGCAAATGATTGAACTGGATTTGGATTGTGACATGGTAATAAAATCTCCCCAGGTCATTATAGTAACTCCTAAAGCTTCTTGTAAGAGGACCCTTTGCTGAGGACCTGAATAAATGAACTGTAATTTTTTTCTCCTGCTCTCCTCCTGTGGAACCTCTACCTAAAGAGGTTATAGGTAGTCCTCAATTTACAACCACTTATTTAGAGACCATTCAAAGTTACAATGACATTGAAAAAAGTGACTTACAACCAGTCCTCACACTTACAACTGACACAGCACCCCCATGATCATGTGACAAATACATGGCCTCTAGCATGTGCATTTAGAATGATTGCAGTGTTCCAGGGTCACAAGATTGCCATTTGTTACCTTACTAGCTAGCTTTTGGCAAGCAAAGTCAATGGGAGTAGTTGGATTTGCTAAAGGTCTACTTGATTCGCTTAACTGCAGTTCTTCACTTAATAATCATTGCAAAAAAGGTTGTAAAATTAGACATGACTTTGTGATGACCTGGGAGGTCACACAGTGCCAGCTGAGAGTTCAAACTCCCCTTTAACGCACAAAATTTTCCCCAAAACACTCCCATGTTCTTGGCAAGCCACAGAGCAAAGCGCTCACATATACACACCGCAGCCCCTCCCCACAGCGTCTCCTTAAATCTCAGTCCTCAAGGGTGCCTTGTGAAAAGGGGCGGGGTGCTCTCCTCCCAAGTCATCGGGCCAGCCTGCATCGTTCCCACTTTTTTTCTACTCTCCATGCTCAGGGAACAGGAGGGGGTGGTCCGTGCTCATTGCCTGAGTTCAGTCGCTCCTCATGGCCACTGCTTGCCCTCTCTCGGTCATCCTGCCCCCATTCCTCCCTGCTAACAAGCCGTTCCAATTCTGAGAGGCTGTCTTGGTCTGCTCCTCCCCACATTCCTCTGAAGCCAATGAAACCATCCCCTCGATCTCCCTCAGCTCCAGCTTGTCCTCCTCTGTAGATTCAGGTTCCAATGGGGGCATGACACGACTCACTTAACAACCACCTTGCTTAAAATTAGTCTCAGTTATGGTCGAAAGTATAGGACATCCTATGCTACAAAGGCATAGCTAGACACATCTTATCATTCCAGCCAGGGGCATTAAAGTTAGTCCATTGGTGGAGCTCCTAGATAATATCTCAGGACATCAGAGGGAGCATTTTCCTTGAGTAAGCCAAGCAAAGAAGCTGGCTTTCAGTTATTTTCCACATTCTATGAAACTGATTTTCAAAAAAAGAGGAAAAATGCAGCATGTAGGCCTATATCTGTGATGGCGAATTTATGGCACGCGTGCCACAGGTGGCATGCAACACACTCTCTATGGGCATGCAAGTCGTCAGCCCAATTCAACTTTGCCACGCATGCGCACGCACCTCCCTCCAACAAGCTGGTTGTCAGGTCTCTGCTGCGCATGCGCAAGGGACAGGGGACGTGCGGGGGGGCATGTGTGCATGCACAGGGGTTGGGGCACATGCATAGGGGTGCATAAGCATTGCATTTTGGGGGTTCGGGTGCACACGCTTGCGCTTTGGGCACTCGGTCCAGAAAAGTTTAGCCACCACTGGCCTATATGATCTCTTTCCAACCATATTTTCTGCCATGAATTCTATCAAAGCTGAAGAGGTATTGTGCAAAGAAGTGGTAAATAACAAAGGAACTATTTTAGGTAAACACTTTCTATGATTTTATTTGAAATTTGGGTGTGATTATTGCCTTCCCTTGTTTTCCTTTTATTTCTCTTTTTCTGGTAAACTTTTTCTAGCTGAAAATTTGGTTTCGTTGGTTTATAAATGAAACTTCTTATTAAAACTTTCATGTGCAAGACTGCGAAATTGCAAAATTATCCCTTGTTTTCCAGATTTGCTAATGTCTGCATATTTTGCCTAAAAAGTGGTGTAAAAACAATGTTGTCAGATATACATAGATATACATACATAGATGTAGCCCATGGTTTTCTGCCTCTTGAAATAAAGCTAAATTTCTTAAATGTGTATAATTTTATAAAGGGTTTATTTTAAGACAAACTGTTTTGAATTTGGTGCAAAAGCTTGATTTTACTTTTTTGGAACTATCAGGAGTTTTTTTTAAGGGAGAGGTGAGCTTAAATTAGTCCTCTTCTCAAACTTTCTCTGGGTGAGACATTCTCTCATCCAGTATTCAGTTCCTGAATTTTTCCATTCATGTATTGAAAATAGGATTAGGATTCTTCTGTAATAAATAAAATCAAATTTATGCAAGCATGTTAATACCCAGAATTAATACCCAGAATGGCAGAAACTCAGCAGACTTTCCAAACTTTCCTCTTTAGAAATATTTTGTTTATTTTGTGATTAATGGTAGCTGGCCATTAATAATTATTTCATTCATACATAACATGATTACTATTGAACCATATCATTTTATGTAAATAAATTTCCCTTACTTAAAAACAATGTTCCATTTGCATGGTGTGTGGGGTTGTGTGTGTTTGTGTGTGTGTGGGTGTGTTTTTGTTTTCCAATATCTCTTCTAAGTCTAGAGAGGGCAGCATAGTGCAGCATACAATGCTAAAATCACCCATTCTTTCTTTTTCTAACCTTTTTTATATAACTGCTATCAAAAAGATTTCAAGAGCTCAATATTAAATTATATGATAGTTGGTGGAAGCAATTGTAGAAGTTGTGAATGTGGATAATTGATGTGATAATAATAGACAAAGAACTGGAGAATATCAGTAAATATCAGGATCTGAAAATCGAACTTGAAAGATTATGGCATAAATTGGCTGTGGCAGTTCCTGTTGTTATTAGTACTGTGCCATATCAAAAATATCTTAAACACACTTAGTAAATCTGCACACTGACATCTGTCAATTACCATATAGTTTGGAGCTGCACATATACTACACAATATATGACATTCTATGTTCTTGGGAAGAACGCAATGAAGACCAACACCTGCTAAGAACTGGCAGTTGTGATTTCATGTTATTGGAAATAATAGTAACAACTACAACCAACTACAACTGCATCCAGTTTTGGTTGCCACGATGTAAAAAAGAGTGCAGAGAAGAGCAAAGCGGGTGATTAGGGGACTGGAGGGTAAAACATATGAAGAACAGTTGCAGGAACTGAGTATGTCTAGTTTAATGAAAAGAAGGACTAAGGGAGACATGATAGCAATGTTCCAATATCTCAAGGGATGCCATAAAGAAGAGGGAGTCAAACTATTCTCCAAGGCACCTGAGGGTAGAACAAGAAGCAATTGGTGGAAACTAATCAAGGAGAGAAGCAACTTAGAACTGAGGAGAAATTTCCTGACAGTTAGAACAATTAATCAGTGGAACAACTTTCCTCCAGAAGTTTTTTTTTTTTAACAAAGTTTTATTGGTTTTTTTTATATTTTGCAAAGGGAAATGGTAAGGGAAAAGTTACAAATTTTGGCAACTGTGAAATGCGGTAGGTGCATCCCCCCTCCAAACTCATAGTATACATTTGCATAAGATTCAATATTAAGTAATAACATATAGTCAGTGTGGTAAATTCAATTGGTAATTTCGATCAGTTTATATCAAGTGACTTTTTTTACTCATTTGTGTGATCTGAGCTTTCTTGATGTCGCCCCATCTCCCCCCACTGGCAGAGCTCCGGCCCCTCCCGTGTCTTGTATGTCTGTTGAGGAGTCTTCTGGTTTTTCTAGGAGTAGTTTGTTTTTCTCCATAAAGGCCTGCGCCTCTATGGGTGTATTAATTCTAACTCTTGTCTCCTCCCAGAATATTAACATACCTTCAGGCATCAACCATCTAAACCACACACCCTTCTGGTATAATTTATTCGCCAATTGCGAATATTGTTTTCTTTTTCCCCTCACTTTCTTGGGGATCTGTTTCAGAATGGTTATCTCCTTATCTTTGTATGTCAAGGCTTGCCCCCTTTCTGCATTCAGAATTTCATCTCTTGTGCTTTTCCTAAGAAATTTAATGTGTACCTCCCTGGGAACATTGTGTGTTCTAGCATAAGCTGAGTTCACTCTATGAGCCAGGTCTATTTCCCACCCCATCTGTTGTTTTTCCTTCTGAATATACTCAGCTAAAATGTTTGTCATGATGTCCCTTATATTTTCATCATCTGTCTCCATCACATTTTGGAATATAAGATAAAAAGACATTCTCTCAAACTCTATTTTCATTTGTTGGGTGTCAAGTTCTTTGTTTCCCTTCTGCACACCTCTGTGAGTTCTTATTAATTTTATCCTGGTTCTCTTTAATTTCTTCTTTCATCTCCTTCAGTTGTCTCTTTATTTCCTCTTGTCCCTGTAGAATTTGCTGAAACATTTGATGAAACTCCAAGTCCGTAGATTTAGGTTGCTTTAAGGCTGTTAACGTTGATTGTGTACTAGGACTGGAGGTTGCAGATGTCGGGGCAGAGGCAGCAAAGCCTGACTTTCCAGGAGGTGGTCTTTTAGATGCCATTGTTTATAAAGTAAAGAGTCCAGTCAATATAGAGAGGGATCAATCAGAATGGTAGAACAGCCAGGAGAGTCCAGGAGACAGAGGGTCCAGGCAGAGGAGAGTTTTTTCTAATCACCCTGGCAGAAGAGCAAAGGTTTTTCACTCCAGGGAGTTCAAAAGCAATCAATCAACAAGAGATTTGTCTGAGTAGCACGGAGACAAAGACTGGAAGCCTGAAGTTTTGAAGGTGGAGTCAGATTTCACATTTCATGAAGACAACAGAAGTGTGCCATCTTGCCCTGCCAGCTTCGGGTTTCGAGGCAACAAATAAAGTTTTCAAAGTTCAAAATTCCCAAAGCTTCCAGATCATCATTATGTTATAAGTTTGAGTCCAAAAGTCCACTTAGTAAGGGTGTGACATCATTGGTTGGCTCTCCCCCTCCTCCTTCCCTTGGGGCTAAGAGCACAATTGTTTCCAGCCGCCTGTCCGGGGGGGGGGGAATCCCCCTCCCTCCAGCCGCGCCTCTCCAAGTCAAGCCTAAAAGCAAGGTTTACACAGCTGACAAGTTTTGAAGTTTGTAATGGGAATGGGGGAAGTTTATGCCTCACCGCACCGCCGCTGCATCCTTCAGCTTTCTTATCTCCGATCGGCCTCACAGCAAAGATGCCGGAGCGTCTCCCCTTCGTGCTCCTCGGTGCCTGGAGCGAAGCGGGGGGCCCCCGCCAGCCGCCGCCGATCCAGGGGTCCCCCTGCCGCGCCGCTCCTCCGGCAGAACGCCTCTGCGGGGCGTCCTGTGCCCCCCAAGGAGTGGGGAGCCCACCGGGGATGCGCGGGGCGAGCAGTCCCTGCCCGTCGCCGTCAGCCGCCGGAACCGGAAGTCAACTTTCCTCCAGAAGTTGTGAATGCTCCAACACTGGTGATTAGGGGACTGGAGGGTAAAACATATGAAGAACAGTTGCAGGAACTGAGTATGTCTAGTTTAATGAAAAGAAGGACTAAGGGAGACATGAAAGCAGTGTTCCAATATCTCAAGGGATGCCATAAAGAAGAGGGAGTCAAACTATTCTCCAAGGCACCTGAGGGTAGAACAAGAAGCAATTGGTGGAAACTAATCAAGGAGAGAAGCAACTTAGAACTGAGGAGAAATTTCCTGACAGTTAGAACAATTAATCAGTGGAACAACTTTCCTCCAGAAGTTGTGAATGCTCCAACACTGGAAGTTTTTAAGAAGATGGATATCTATTTGTCTGAAGTGGTGTAGGGTTTCCTGGCTAAGCAGGGGGTTGGACTAGAAGACCTCCAAGATCCCCTCCAAATCTGTTATTCTGCTCTGTTCTATTCTATTCCTATTCCCAATTCTATTCTATTCTATCCTATCCTATTCGTTGGTGAGGACTTGAACTGTTAAGTTTTTACCAGTCCCAGACTATAAATTGAATCAAAGATTGTTGTTGTTGTTACCGATATTATTATTATTAGTACCGTTAGTATTATTATTATGTAGTACTACCTTGGGTGCAATCCCAAAACAACTGGAGCATCACTTGAACACCATCAGCATTGACAGAATCAGCATCAGTTAAATGCAAAAGGAAGCCTTTATTCAGAACAGCTTACATCCTGCGACTATATCTTTAATGCCATCAAATGTCAGTACCTGCCTATCTGGATGAAAATGCCAAAGCTAGTCTGAACCTCTGTGGGACCAACCAATAACAATAATAAAATAATTTATTATGCTTGTATGCCACCTGACTCTCAACGACTCTGGGTGGTTTACAAGAATCAAATAGAGAAATTACAGTAAAATCAATAAACTATAAAATAAGTATATATTTTAAAAATGCAATGAAGTGAGGAGTCTCCTCCCTTGTCAAAGGCCTCAGTGAAGCCAATAAAGGAGAATATTTGTAGCTCAGAGTTCAAATTAGGGGTCCTTGGTGCTTTCTGAGCGTGGTTGTTTTCTTGCAAACATTTCATTATTGAAACTAGCACTGATGATGTTTCCTATTTTGGGGAATAAAATGTCTGCAAGAAAACAAACAAGCTCGGAGAACACCAAAGACTCCTCACCTCAGTGAAGAGCCAGTTCTTTAAGACTTTTCTAAACAACTGGAGAGTGGGGCCATTGGAATATCGGGGTGCCTTGTTCCAAAGGACAGGTGCAGATATAGAAAAGATGCACTTCTAAAGTCAAAGATGACATTGTGTAATCGAAGGAGGCCAGAGCTCATCAACCAGGCAGCACTGAATTGACCAGGCCTGTGCTATGGGAGATAGGCAATCCCTCAAGCAAAAATTGCCAGGTCTAAATGGGGGTGGGGAGGGGATAATAATGAATTCCCTTGTTGCTGTCACCACTGATCTGAGGATATGTAAGGATTACAGAGGATTATAGTACGAACTCTGAGAATAAATGGAGTGAGGCAATATGCTATGAAAGGCTTTATAGCTAACAGCAAGCACCTTGTGTTGCACTTGGGAGCAAACTGGCAACTTGTGTAGTTCACAAGGGAACAAGATCTAACCAAAATGCATGGCTGTTAAAGAGTACTGTAATTTCTTAACATTTACTTAAGGAATTGACATTACAGGGAAAGTGTTCTATGTTTCTGTTTGCAAAGGATCTGGTTATATTAGGTAGGAGGATCCCTAAGGATCTTATTATGAAATCATTGCTCTCTATTTCCAGTGTTCAGACTGTGAGTGCCAGTATTGATATTGCAGCACAGCAACACACAAATACCCGAGGCGAAAGATTCAGCAAGCTTGGATTTAGAAATTTGTATACTATGGGAAAAGGCTTGAATGATGGTGGAAACATCAAAACAGCCCCATGAAGTCTTCCTAGTTGCCACCAACATTCATTAGGGGAAAAGACCAAGGAAAGATAAAGAAATGCTGAGGCTGAAATTTTGTAATAACATCAAGAATCATTTCAAATTGATTAAGAAAAAACACCTCAACAATTGCTAAGAGCCCTGTGTAAGCAATTTTGAATACATTGGGAAAGAAGGGAGGGAGGGAGGGAGGGAGGGAGGGAGGGAGGGAGGGAGGGAGGAAGGACATGCCTCCAGAAGTTGTGAGTGCTCAACATTGGAGATTTTTAAGGAGAGATTGGACAATAATTTGTCTTAAATGTTACGGGATTTCCTGCTTGAGCAGGGGGTTAGACTAGGAGATCTCTAAGATCCCTTTGAACTCTGTTTTCCATTATTCTGAAGGAGAGTAAAGTAGTTCATATTATATCATATTATGCCATAGTAGTTCATATTATGCCAGTTTGTATAAAAATACCTGAATAAAATATATATTAGATATGAAATAATAAAGGTATTAGATGTGATTACCTTCTAAATTTTTGATGTAATTGTATATAAAATATGACATGTAGTCCTTAATGAAACCACATCTACATGGAAGGAATGATGCAGTAGGATACCTCTAGTCTCTGTCTTGGGTGCAGTACTCTTCAATAGCTTCATAAATGATCTAGATGAGAGAATAGAAGGTGAAATCATCAAATATGTAGATGACATCAAGCTGGGGGAAATGGTTAGCACTTTGGAAGATAGACTCAAGATTCAGAAGGATCTTGATAGCTAAGCATTGGGCTGTATCCAATAAGATGTAGTTCAGGGGTGAGAAAAGCAAAGTCCTGCACTTAGACAGGAAAAACCAAATGTGTAAGTATAGAATAAGTGTTTTATATTAATTATGAGAGAGATCAAGATATCCAAGTAGACCATTACTGAAGTATATGCCAGCAATGTGCTGCACCTACCAAAAAATGCAATGCAGTCCTGTCCTGGCCTGCATCAACAGAGGAACTATCATCAAGATCACAAGAAGTAATAATACCACTTTATAAGTAATCCTTTACTTAAAACCACAATTAAGCCCAAAATTTCTGTTACTAAGTGAGACATTTGTTAATTTAGTTTAGCCTCATTTTACAACCTTTCATATCACAGTTCTTAAGGGAATCACTGAAGTTGTTAAGTTAGTAACACGCATCCTGCCGCACACATCCCTGCGACCAATTCGCTCTCACAGGGAGGGACTTCTCCTGGTGCCGTCCACCAGGCAATGCCAACGGGCGACGCCTAGGAGTAGGGCCTTCTCTGTGATGGGCCCAACCCTCTGGAATGACCTGCCCCCGACATTAGAACCACCACCGACTTCCGCTCCTTCCGACAAAAACTAAAGACTCACCTGTTTCGATTAGCTGGCCTGGCACACCCATAGCTTTTACCTCCTGGCAGATATATTTTAATTGGTATTTTTGGGGAACCATTTTAAATTTAACTCTTTGGGGGATTTTTTAGGGGTTTTTTAAAGATTGTATTTTAAATACTTTACTTTAATGTACAGTTCTTTAACCTCCTCTGTCTAAGTATCTAACTATTTATGTATTTAAATATCTAAGTATTGATCTATCTATGTATCTTTTATGTATTGACTGTACACCGCCCCGAGTCCCTTTTGGGAGAGGGGGCGGTCTATAAATATGAATAAAAGTAAAGTAAAGTAAAGTTGTTAAGTGAATCTGGCTTCCTCGTTGAGCTTGCTTGTCAGAAGTTACAAAAGGTGATCACATGATCCTGGGACATTGTGGCCATCATAAATACGAACCAGTGTCAAATCTCTCAATTTTGATCAGGTGACCATTGGGATGTGGCAATGTTGTAAATGTGAAAACTAGTCACAGGTCACTTTTTTCAGTGCTGTAACTTTGTAACTTTGAATGATCACTAAACAAACTCTTATAAGTCAAAGACTATCTGTATACTGCACTAGTGAGGCCACACTGTATATTGTTCTGGTCACCGTGATACAAAAAAGATGCTGAGACACGAGAAAGCGTTCAGAGAAGAGGAACAAAGATGACACAGGATCTGGAGATTAAATCATATGATAAACACTTGAGAGAGATAGGTATGTCTAGACTAGACTATTGAAGGGAAAGATTAAGGTGGGTGTAATAACTGTCTTCTAGCCCTTGAGTGGCTTTAACAGAGAACTGAGGATTGACTTATTCTCCAAAGCACCAGAGAACAGGAGAAGTAATGGGTGGAAGCTTGAGAAAGAGAGTTCCAATCTAGAAGTAAGGAAAAACTTTCTGACAGGGAGTACAATCAATCAATGGAAAGCTTGCCTTCCAGAGTTGTGCGTGTGTGCGTGCTCTATCACTGGAGTTTTGAAAAATAGCCTGAATTTGACTGTGATGGTATAAGGCAGGGGTATCAAACTCAATTTTATTGAGGGCCACATCAAGGTTGTGTTTGACCTTGGAAGGTGGGATGGGAGTAGCTGGGGTGGGGGTGGCCAGATCAATGTCACTCATGTCAGGGGCACCTGTGGTGACCCAAGTGCTTTTTGGCTGCGATGGCCTCCTGCAACTGCCTGCAAGTGAAAATGGAGCTAGGGAGGGCCGCATGAGCTCCATTTTTTCTGGCAGAGGCACCCCAGGACCTTAGGCCTTGAGTTTGACACCCCTGGTATAAGGTCTACTGCTTTAAGCAGGGGGTTGGACTAGAAGACCTCTAATGCCCCTTTCAGCCCTCTTATTCTATGTTCTGTGTTCAGTGTTAGTAACTCAGGAAGTTCTGAATAGCATTCCTTCCCTATACTCTTTCTCTTCAATCATTTTTCTTCACCGCTCTCTTCCTCCTTCATTGTGGAGCCCATGAGAAGGTTCACAGCTTAAGAGCCTGGCTCGTAAACCAGAACCTCATCTCTTCCTCTCTCCTACTGCTTCCTTCTCTCTCCCTCTCTCTCCCTCTTCCTTCCTCTCCCCCTCTCCCCCTCTCTTTTTCTCTTTTTCCTTGCTCCTTTATAAGAACTTTCTTCATTAGTCAACACATTTGATAGAGTGCAAGAGATTGAATCTCACATGAGGAAGCATGTTCTTCTTTGTATAATCTGTTGGTTCTGTTAACTTTAATATTGGTCAGTGATCATAATAATACAATGGATTGAATTGCACTTAATTGAAAGAGTGGTGGGTGGTTTTTTTCCTTGATAGAGCTATTATAAATTACTAATGCCCTGTTTGTAAATGGATATTCTGGGACATGTTAACTGTGATATAGCTGAGATTCAAGGTGGCAGAATTTCACGCAGTAATGATGTTTCTTCCATCTCTTTCTATTGCATCTCGCAGTCCATCCTTGCCATTCTGTGGCCCCAAAAAGTCAGTAACCATCCATAGGCATTACAGTTTGAGTTTTCCAAGCAGGCTTGCCTTGGGCCCTGTCATCTTGCATTTGATCAAGGCACCAGTGTTAACATTTGGGGCAGGAAGAATATTCTCCTTAGGGCTTGCCTACCCTTCATCCTATTACAGTGATGTATTGTAAGGTCTGAACCATCTTTTTTGCATTTTACTATCTGATTTAAATGATTGCTACTGAATTAAGGAACCCTTTTATTTATGCAGCTTTGTATTATCCCTTTGTGACCCTTCCCTCCCTCTTTCAAGATACTCCAGAAATCATGGAGCCACCATTAAAAGCATCAGTCCTACATTTCATTCTCCTTCTTTCTATACTTGCTCATAATAACATTCAATAAAACTTATCTCTAAGTTTCTTGACTCTTCAGTACTTTACTGGCTGCCTCTATGTCTATAAGCATATAGATGCAAGCATATCTGTATATCAATAAGTGTTAGCAATAAGTGTTAGCAGGCAAAAGAAAAGTTACTAGAAGACTGGAAATTTCAATGGTGGCTCCATGATTTGACCGCAAATTAAGAAGGTTAGAACCTGGTGTTACAAAGATGTGTATAAGCCACAAAGATGTGTATAAGCCACCAAGCTACATTTTCTGATTGTATTAAGTAACTTTTAGTAAAAGACATTGGCTGATCTGTTCTCCAGCTGATGGCACAGGAGGGTTCAGAAGTGGGTTGTTCAATCCTTATTTGCCCAAGAGACTGAGTCAGAATTGAAGCCACGCCTACAGCAATAGGGAGAAAGCAGAACTATTTAACTCATTTTTTGCATCTGTCTTTACACAAAGGGATAAAACAGTCCAACTTATCAAAAACAGCACCACAAAAATCAGATTAGGAACACAAATTGAAATAGGGAAGAAAATGGTAAGTGAGCACCTGTGTACCCTAGACGAGTTCAAATCACCAGGACCGGACGGATTATACCCCAGGGTTCTGAAGGAACTGGCAGATGAGATCTCAGAACCACTGAACTATATCTTTCAGAGATCCTGGAGCACTGGGGAACTGCCAGAAGACTGAAAAAGAGCTGATGTGCTTCCCATCTTCAAAAAAAGGGGAAAAAAGAGATCTAGGAAACTATAGACCTATCAGGCTGACCTTAATACCAGGAAAGATTCTGAAAAAGATAATCAAGCAATGAATTAGCAAACACCTAGAAGTAAACAAAGTAATAGCCAAAAGCCAACATGGGTTTGTCAAAAACAGATCATGCCAGACTAATCTTACTGCATTCTTTGACAAAATGACAAAATTAGTGGACCAGAGGAATGCCGTCAGTATAGTTTACTTGGACTTTAGTAAGGCATTTGATAAGGTAGACCATAACCTACTACTAGATAAAGTAGAAGAATGTGGGTTGGACAGCATCAGCACCAGATGGATTCGTAACTGGCTGACTAACCACACTCAATGTGTAGTCCTCAATGGAACTGCATCTACATGGAGAGAAGTATGCAGTGGAGTATCCCAAGGCTCTGTTTTAGGCCCAGTACTCTTCTAAATCTTCATCAATGATTTGGATGAAGGAATAAATGAGGAACTCATCAAATTTGCAGATGACACCAAGCTAGCAGGAATGGCCAACACTCCAGAAGACAGGCTTAAGTTACAGAAGGATCTTGACAAACTTGAACATTGGGCACTATCTAATAAAATGACATTCACCCCCTGCCTAGGCAGGAAACCCTATACCGTTCCAGACAAATGGCTATCCAACATCTTCTTAAAGACTTCCAGTGTTGGGGCATTCACAACTTCTGGAGGCAAGCTGTTCCACTGATTAATTGTTCTAACTGTCAGGAAGTTTCTCCTCAGTTCTAAGTTGCTTCTCTCCTTGATTAGTTTCCACCCATTGCTTCTTGTTCTACGCTCAGGTGCCTTGGAAAATAGTTTGACTCCCTCTTCTTTGTGGCAACCCCTGAGATATTGGAACACTGTTATCATGTATCCCCTAGTCCTTCTTTTCATTAAACTAGACATACCCAGTTCCTGCAACCGTTCTTCGTATGTTTTAGTCTCCAGTCCCCTAATCATCTTTGTTGCTCTTCTCTGCACTCTTTCTAGAGTCTCCACACCTTTTTTACATTGTGGCAACTAGAACTGAATGCAGTATTCCAAGTGTGGCCTTACCAAGGCATTATAAAGTGGTATTAACACTTCACGTGATCTTGATTCTATCCCTCTGTTGATGCAGCCTAGAACTGTGTTGGCTTTTTTGGCAGCTGCTGCACACTGCTGGCTCATATTTAAATGGTTGTCCACTAGAACTCCAAGATCCCTTTCACAGTTACTACTACTGAGCAACGTATCATCTATACTGTACCTGTGCATTCCGTTTTTGTTGCCTAAATGTAGAACCTTACTCTTTTCATCATTGAATTTCATTTTATTAGATAGTGCCCAATGTTCAAGTTTGTCAAGATCCTTCTGTATCTTAAGCCTATCTGAGTCCCCCTTGCCTCAGTAAGAACCCCCCTTTTAAGGGCAGCACCACTCTCTCCCTCCCCTTCCACCCTGAGACTCACTGGGTCCCTAAGGGCCAGCTCTATTTCACCACTCCTTTCATAGGTGGAGGACGAGGATGATGAGTGCCAACCATTTGCCTGCCTGGATACTGACCCCAGATCGGACCACAGGCTTAAGTTGGCACCCAGGCCAGGGCCTAGTAACACTGTTGGTGAATTTGATGACCTACCTGATAATATCCAATATCTTATTCATTGAGCAATTGCGCATGGCATAGCCCTTCAGGGTCGTTCCTCTGATCAGGCGGATGTGGAGCTGGCGGTAGCCAAGAGCAGACATGTCCAGGATCCAGTTGCTCACTCATACAGGGTGCAGAAAGAGGTGTTCCCCTCATTGAGGAGTGAGGTTTCAATCCAGGAAGGTGAGGAACAAAAGGAGACAGAACTCTCTGATGACGAAGATTTGGCACCTGATGTCCCAGTTTTTGCCGGTTTGCTTCCTCCTAGTTTGTTTTGTTCCTTGCTGTTGAAGGTCAGAAGTACTGCAGTCATCTTAGAAAAACTACAAGAGATGAGGTTCTAGGAGCTCAAAGGGGAGGACCATTAAAATATAAGGATAAAGAAATAACCATTCTTTGCAACCTAAAAGTACTGAGACGGAGTTTCAACAAATGTTCCAGCAACTTTTACAGGGACAAGAGGAAATAAAGAAACAACATGGCTTAGGACCTAGTTACTTGCGGGATCGTATTCTGCCCCATACATCCCTGTGACCAATCCGCTCGCACAGAGAGGGCCTCCTCCAGGTGCCGTCCACCAGACAGTGTCGAGGGGCGGCGCCTAGGAGTAGAGCCTTCTCTGTGGCGGGCCCAGCCCTGTGGAATGACCTCCCCCCGGATATTAGGAATACCTCTGACCTCCGCTCCTTTCGTGTAAAGCTCAAGACCCACCTTTTTCAAGTTGCTGGCCTGGCTCAACTTTGATCCAACTATATCGCTCCTGACGGGTTTTTTATTTGGGGTATTTTAATTGCATTCAATTTATTTAGGGGTTTTTAAACATTGTGTTTTTACTTGTTTTTATCTATCAGTTCACCTCCTCCTTGTATATGTCGTATATATGTCTTGGTATATGTTTTGTTATATGTATGTCGATATATTTATTTCCTATGTTTTGTTGTACGCCGCCCCGAGTCCTTCGGGAGAGGGTGCGGCTAAGAAATAAATATTTATTATTATTTATTATTTATTATTATTATAACTAAAGGAGATGAAAGAAGAAATTAAAAAGAATCAGGCTCAAATTAATAAGAACTCACAGAGACTGGATCTTTTGGAGGGTGGGACGGCTGAGATGAGGGAGGGGGTGGAAGGGGTGCAGAAGGGAAACAAAGAACTTGATACCCAGCAGATGAAAATAGAGTTTGAGAGAATGTCCTTTTACCTTAGATTCCAAAACGTGATGGAGGCAGATGATGAAAACATAAGGGACATCATGACAAGTATTTTGGCTGAATACATCCAGAAAGAAAAACAACAGATGGGGTGGGAGATAGACCTGGTCTATAGAGTGAACTCAGCTTATGCTAGAACACACAATGTACCCAGGGAGGTACACATTAAAATTCTCAGAAAAAGTACAAGAGATGAAATTCTGAGTGCACAAAGGGGGCAAGCCCTGACATACCAAGATAGGGAAATAACCATACTGAAGCAGATCCCCAAGAAAGTGAGGGGAAAAAGAAAAAGTTATTCGCAATTAGCAAATAAATTATACCAGAAGGGGGTGTGGTTCAGATGGTTGATGCCTGAAGGTATGCTAATATTCTGGGAGGAGACAAGAGTTAGAATTAATACACCCATAGAGGCGCAGGCCTTTATGGAAAAAAACAAAGCACACCTAGAAAAATCAGATGATCTTACAACAGACATGCAGGACACGGGAGGGGCCGGAGCTCTGTCGGCGGGGGGAGATGGGGCAATACCAAGAAAGCTCAGATCACAAAAATGAACAAGAAAATCTTTTTGACATAAACTGATCGAAATTACCAATTGAATTAACATGCTGACTATATACTACTATGTATTAATGATTTTTGTTTAGATGTATATTATGAGTATGGAGGGAGGGGGCACCTACCGCACTTTGCAACTGCCAAAATTTGTATACTTTTCCTACTACCTTTTTCCCTGTAAACTTCTAAAAAAACCAATAAAACTTTGTTTAAAAAAAAAAGAAATGACCATTCTTAAACAGATCCCAAAGAAAGTAAGAGATAACAGAAGGAAATATTCCTTCTTAGCAAAAAAAATTATACAATAATTGGGTCTGGTTTAGGTGGCTGTTACCAGAAGGCATGTTGATTTTCTGGGAGGGCAGTAGAATTAGAATCAACACAGTAGCGGAAGCAGAGGCTTTCACTAAAAAACACAGTGCTCTCTTAGGTGAAATGGGGGATGTTACACAAGAAACAAAGGAGGGAGGGGCTGACGCTCTGCCAGTGGACGGGGGGGAGGATGCGACAACTAGAAGACTCAGATCACAAAAGTGATTTGAAACATTATTGCAATTGTTGTTATAATGTACCTTTATAAAAGTGCTACAAAACAAATGATTGAAACATACTGATGATTTTGTGTTAAACTCAAAACTGCTAATACTTATGTAAATGTTGATATTTTTCTATTTTTGTTTGTAAAAGTTGTGAGACCTGGGGTGGCTTCTCCCCCCCTCCCCCGCACGATGTAGCTGTCAAAATGTTCTATAACCCTACAATCCCTTTTCCTTGTAAAACTTTTAAATCAATAAAATGTGAACATTAAAAAAAAGAAGTACTGCAGTCATCGAGACTGAGGCTGACAAACAGAAGGAGAAAGAGACGGTGGCAGAGGCCGATGTTTCAACCTTGAAGACGGCGCCTAAGAAAAAGTGTTTCTTTGTGGATCCTGCGGCTCGGAAGGAGGAAATTCCCGTGCCAAAGCTATTTCTGGATGTCATTCAGAAGCAGTGGGCCAAACCAGGTACCTTCCCCACCCCGGGGGGGGGGGGAATGACAGGTGTTTCTATAATATGGAGCCTGATTTCTCCCAAGCATTGCAAGTACCGGAGGTGGATGCCCCCATGGCTGCCTGGTGTCCCCTACGCCTATGGTGGCAAGTGATGTGGTGGACAACTTGAAGGCTAAGGATAAGAGGACTGAATTGGCGTTACGCAAGACATTCCTAGCCGCAACATGGACGATAAAAGCTGCTTCCTCAGCATCTTTCTTCAACCGTGCCACACTGATGTGGCTTGAACAGGTGCAGGAGCGTGTACGATGTACGATTGCTTCAGGACATCAGCAAGGTCATGGCTGTGACCCAGTTTTCAGCTGATGCAACCTTGAACGCTGCTAAATTTGCTTCCAGGGCACTTTCCTCCTCTGTTTCAACAAGGTGGATGGTGTGGCTCTGGAATTGGTAGGCGGATGCCAAAGGGAAGTGGAAGTTGGCGACAGGCCTGTATGTGGGGAAGAAGCTGTTTGGCGAGGTTTTGGACCCAATTCTTATTGAAGATAAGAACAAACATAAGGTTTTGCCTGCCATAACTAAGAAGCAGGAACACAAGTACACGCCTTATACACATAGGGCATCCTACAGGGGTTCTGACACTGACTATCATTACCAGCCCAGAAACTTTCAGCCACATCAGGATAGGGGGCAGGAAGACTTCCGGTTCCGGCGGCTGACGGCGACGGGCAAGTCCTTTGCCCGCTCCGGCTCCCCGGTGGGCTTCCCCACTTCTTGGGGGGCACAGGACGCCCCGGAGAGGCGTCCTGCTGGAGGAGCAGCTTCACGGGGGATCCTGGCATCAGCGGCTGGTGGGTGGGGGCCCGCTTCGCTCTAGGCATCGGGGAGCAGTTTCGGAGGGCGCTATCGCGTCTTCACAACAGGCTGATCGGACGATGAAAAAACAGAAGGAAGCAGCGGCGGTGTGGTGAGGCGCTTCCCCCTTTCATTCCCCTTCTTGACTTGAAGGACCTTTCAGCATTTTAAAAATCTAACTTTCGGATTTCTTTGGAGGTGCGGCTGGAGGGAGGGGGATTTCCCCCCCCCCCCCTTGGACAAGCGGCTTGGAACAATTTTGCTCTCAGCCCCAGGGGAAGGAGGAGGGGGGAGAGCCAACCAATGATGCCTCACCCCTGCAAAAGTGATATTTCATTGAATCTAGCTCCATAACTTATTGATGATCTAAGGACTTTGGGAACTTTTAAAACTTTGTTATGCCTCTGAGCCCAAAGCTGGCAGGGCAAGATGGCACACTTCCGTTGTCTTCATGAACTGTGATACCTGACTCCACCTTTAAAATTCAGGCTTCCGGTCTTTGTCTCCGAGCCACCCAGAAGAATCTCTTGTGGATTGTTATTCTTTGAACTCTCTAGGGAAAAATTTTTTCTCTATTGCCAGACTGACTAGAGAAATTCTCTTCTGCTTGGATCTTCTGCCTCCTGGACTCATCTGGCTGCCCTGCTTCTCCAGTTGTCCATTCTCCATACTGACTGATCTCTTTACTTTATAAACTATGTCTCCTAAAAGACCACCCCCTGGAAAACCTGGCTTTGCTACTTCTGCCCCAACATCTGCAACATCCAGTCCTGCCACACAATCAAAGATCACAGACCTGATGCAACCTAAGAGTACAGAGATGGATTTGCAACAAATGCTTCAGCAACTTATACAGGGCCAGGAAGAAATTAAGAAACAACTAAAGGAAATGAAGGAAGAAATTAAAGAGAATCAAGTCCAAATCTATAAGAACTCACAGAGACTGGACCTTGTGGAGGGTGGGGTGGCGGAGGTGAGGGGGGGGGTAGAAGCGGTGCAGAAGGGAAACAAAGAACTTGATACCCAGCAAATGAAAACAGAATTTGAGAGAATGTCCTTTTATCTTAGATTTCAAAATGTCATAGAAGCAGATGGGGAAAATATAAGGGACATTATGACTAACATTTTGGCTGAATACATACACAAAGAAAAACAACAGATGGAATGGGAGATAGATCTGGTTTACAGAGTGAACTCAGCTTATGCCAGAACACACAATGTACCCAGGGAGGTCCATATTAAATTTCTTAGAAAAAGCACAAGAGACGAAATTCTGGGTGTGCAAAGGGGGCAGGCACTGATATACCACAACAGGGAAATAACCATCTTGAAGCAGATCCCCAAGAAAATTAGGGAAAAAAGGAAAAACTATTCGCAATTGGTGAATAAATTATACCAGAAGGGGGTGTGGTTTAGATGGTTGATGCCTAAAGGTATGCTGATATTCTGGGAGGAGACAAGATTTAGAATTAACACACCCATAGAGGCACAGGCCTTTATGGAAAAAAACAAAACAAACCTAGAAAAAACAGAAGATCCTACAACGGACATGCAGGACACAGGAGGGGCCGGAGCTCTGCCAGCGGGGGGAGAAGGGGCAATACCAAGAAAGCTTAGATCACAAAAATGATTAAGAAAATCTCATTGTTATAAACTGACCGAAAGTAATAATGGAATTATATGTGGATTATATACTACAAGGTATAAACTGATTGAAAATATCAATAGAATTAATATGCTGATTATATATGATTATGTATTAATGTTTTATACTCAGATGTATTTTATGAGTTTGGAGGGAGGGGGTGCCTGCCACACTTTGCAACTGCCAAAATTTGTATACCTTTCCATTTACCTTTTCCCTTATAAATGTTAAAAAAACCAATAAAACTCTTTTTTTAAAAAAAAAAGGATAGGGGGCAGGATATGTCTTCCTACAGAGATAGGTCCCGGTTTCAGCTCCAGGTAAATGGCCCTTTAGAGGGGGGGACATCCCTTCTGCAGGAATAAATGAGCATGCTTTGGCGGCTCCCATTGGTGGTAGGTTGCCGTTATTTGCTGACAGGTGGGAGAGCATCCCATCAGATCTCTGGGTCCTGAATACGGTGAAATTTGGCCTGCGGCTGGAATTCCTCTCCATCCCCCCGAATTCCTTTCGAGCGTTCATATCCTCCAAATGTGAAACCAAGAGGTAGCTTATGCGCCAGACCATCGACCATTTGATGGAGATCCAAGTGGTCGAATTGGTTCCACAGGAGGACTGGGACAGGTGGTTCTATTGAAACCTCCTTGTGGTTCCAAAGTCATCTGGGGGATGGAGGGCGATTCTTGACCTTAAAAGATTGAACTGTTTTATAATATACAAACGTTTTAAGATGGCATCCCTTCGCTCCATCCTGGAGGGTGTCCGGGAAGGCGACTTTTTGATGTCTATTGATTTGATGGAGGCCTACCTTCAAATTAATCTTTCCCAAACACAGGAACTTCCTTAGGTTTTCCTATGCTGGTACCCACTACCAGTAAGAGCTCTTTCTTTTGAGCTGTCTTCGGCTCCCAGGACATTTACGAAAGTCCTGGCGGCTCTAGCAGCTCATCTCAGAACAGTTTCCATCAGACTACATTGTTACTTAGATGACATCCTCCTCCAGGCAGAGTTGCTGGAGCAGTCCCTTCAGGATCTGGGCCTGATGGTGGAAACCCTATAGAGGTATGGGTTCTCCGTTAATTTTCAGAAGAGCCATATGAGGCCTTCTACCAGGCTGTTGCATTTGGGGGCTGTCATAGATTCCGCCGCCGGCATGGTTTTTCTCTCCCAGGATCGCAAAGCTAGCCTAGTGAAGCTGGTTCGCCAGGTACAAAAAAAGAGGTGTGTTCCTATTGTCACCTTGTCCCAGTTGTTAGGGAAGATGATATCTTGTATAAATCTGATTCCCTGGGCAAGGCTCCATATTAGAACTCTTCAGTGGTTCCTCCTTCCATACCAACGGAGCAAGCGTAGCGCCTCCCCCTTTCGGGTTCAGGTACCCCCCCAGGTGCAGCTTTCCTTAAAATGGTGGGTTTCTCCAGCCCTAGCTAAGGGGTGTGTGTTTAGGGAGCCGGAAAGACTCACCCTGAACATGGATGCGAGCCTCTATGGTTGTGGGGCATTGCTAGGAAAACAACTGGCCCAGGGTCGCTGGTCCCCTTTGGACCTTACTCATAATATAAATTGGCTGGAACTGCATGCGGCTCATCTGGCCCTTCGACGCCTTCAGGCCCTTGTAGAGAACAGATATGTCCTGCTATTGACTGACAACATAGCTACAAAGGTGCACATAAACAGGTAGGGAGGCACCATTCCAGGGCCCTCTGGGTGGGTCCCAGTCAATGTCTAGGACTGTGGGCAGAGAGACACCTGCTGTTCATCAAGGTGGAACACATCTCCGGGGAGGCAACCCACCAAGCAGATTGGCTGAGCAGGGCCACAGTGGACCCGACAGAATGGCAGCTGGACCCGGAGCTGTTCCAGGAGATCTGCCAGAGATTTGGACGGCCAGAGGTGGATCTTTTTACATCTCCAGAAAATGCCCAGCTCCCCAGGTTTTTTACGAGGCTCCCAACTCGGGGAGTGGAAGGGAGCAGTGCCTTGCACAGCAAGTGGCCCCGGGGGTTGCTTTATGCATTTCCCCCACTTCCACTGATTCCAGGGATGCTGGGGAAGATAGAGGCAGAAGGGGCGGAGGTAATCGTGGTCGCCCTGTATTGGCCACGCAGACCTTGATTCGCAGACCTAGTAGGTCTGCCTATTGCCAAACCCTGGAGGATCCTGCAAGAGAGGATCTCCCTTCACCAGGGGGTCCTGGTCCATCCGGAGCCACAGTGGCTCCGGCTGACTGCCTGGCATTTGAAAGGGAGATCTTGAAGGAGGAGAAGTTTTCCACGCAGGTGATATGGACCATTGTCGCATCTAGGCACCCCTTCACGACCAGAATTTACAATGCCACATGGTCTACCTTCTGTAATTGGTGCAGTATGGCACAGGTGGACCCCAAACACCCCTCACTGCCTAATGTCCTGGAATTCCTCAAGGACGGGTTGGAGAGAGGCCTGTCGCATAATACTCTTCGCAGGCAGGTTTTGGCCCTTTCCACGGTCATGGTGCTGGACGGTCGGGAAGGTCTGAGCCATCATCCAGTGGTGAAGAGGTTTTTAAAGGGGGCGGCTAATCTCCGATCCCCGGTAGTTCACAGGTTCCCTTCATGGGATTTGTCCACGATCCTTCTGGCTCTCATGGCTTCCCCCTTTGAACCTCTGAGAATGGTCTCCTTGCAGTTCCTTACCCTGGAGGTGGCCTTCTTGGTTACCATCACGTCTATCGGTCAGAGGGGACCTTTGTATTTTCCATCCTAACACAGTCGTGCTGAGGCTTGATCCGGTTTTCATCCCCAAGATAAATTCCCATTTTCATAGGGCCCAGGAGTTAGTTCTTCCAGATTTTTGTCCCAATCTCGTTCATAGAAAGAGAAAACCAAGCACAGGTTGGATGTGCGGAGGGCTCTCCGTGTTTATATCAAGAGGACAGCGTCCTCCAGGAAGACGGAAGCTTTGTTTGTCTCTTTTCAGCCATCAGCAATAAGATCTAGGGTGTCCCCTTCTACCATTGGGCAGTGGTTAAGGGCTTGCATTGCCCGGGCCTAAGAGGCCCAGGGTAAGTTGGTGCCATGAGGGATAACAGCCCATTCCACTAGAAACGCGGCCACCATGGCCACATGGAACACTCAGGCTCCAATTGGGGATATTTGCAGAGCAGCAGCATGGGCTTTCCCATCACCATTTATTAAGCACTATCGATTGGATGCTTTTGCATCTGCTGAGCCGTCGTTCGGTCAAAGGGTGCTTCAGGGAGTTCTTACTCCCTTGGGTACCACGGACCAATGAATTCCCACCCTAGGGGCTGCCGCTTTGGTATGTCCCACTTCTGGGCCCTCCTGCACCATCAGCTGGAGAAGGAACATTGGTCCTACCTGAATGTTTTTCTCAGCGTGGCGCAGGACGGTCCAGATCCCTCCCTTGTTTGATGTGTTAGGTACGGGTCCCCGGGGCTATTAATGCTGCGGGCAGGGCCTGTTCTTCTTTTGTTTCCTTAGTTGGAGCTGTGCCTCGTCGGAATTGGAAGTCAGCAGAGGAAGCTTGAGGCATAGCTTCAATTCTGACTCAGTCTCTTGGGCAAATAAGGATTGAACAACCCACTTCTGGACCGTCCTGCGCCACACTGAAAAGAATGTTCAGGTAGGACCAACATTCCACTTCTTCATTCCTGGGATTTCTCAGCACCTAATGTGTCATGATGCAGGGAAATTGATTTATGGAGGCAATTGATACATGAGTTGTTTAACCACCTTTATCTGTTGTTGGAATTAGCTACACATTTCTAATAATAATTGGCTTTTATTAAGTTGGCAATGTGAATCTGTTTTGCCCTTCCAAAAATGAAAGCACTAAATAGTATTACCGTAGGTATTTCTTAATTAGTGAACTTCAGCTGTGTTGATGTTCCACACACATTATCTCTAGTCCATACTAGTGGAGGGATTGTAGAACATTTTGAATGTGAATGTATCCAACTTTGTATTTTTGAATAATACACAAAATCCTTATTAGTCATCATTTTTTAAAATGATATTACCGGTATTTGAATATTGCAATATTATAATTCACCAATTAAAAGTAAGTTTAAGGAAATTTAGGAAAAAGCTTATACATAATGTACCTCTTCAGGAAAATGAAGAACAAAAATGCATTATATTAGAGAACATTATGTGTAAATAATGAGTTATGTGCTCGTAAATAAATGCAAATGTTTTAGTGAAGTTTTTTAATTTATTTTTAAATAGCAAAGTTGACAAACCAGGCTAGATTTACTTGAAGAAATGGAAATTAACTGATTTGTTCATTTCCCCTCTATATCGTTAATGCCTATATTAGGGCTGATGGCAGCTGTAATTTGACTTATGCAGGGGCATCAGGTTGAGGAAATCTAGCATCTATCCATCTTTTTCAAAACCTGGAAGAGATATAAGGACATACAAAAGATACTAAATTATTCCATTATCTGGTATTTCAAGGAAAAAATAATTTATCAGTAAATCTTGCTGTGTTTAGCATCCTTTTACTTGCAGGACCAGAAATAAAGTAGGAAATCAACATATGTTTCTGAAAATTGTTTCTGATTTTCTATTCTTATTTATTTATTTATTTATTTTTGACATGGAAAAGGGAGGTGGGATAAGCTATTCCAGAGAAAGTTTTGGCAAGAATTGTGAAGGGTACAGCTGGCCCGAAAGAGAGACTATGAGGGCTCATTTGCCTGTGATGGCTGAACGCATCTATGATTATAATGGCAGCTGACAGGTTTTGCTAGCTAGGGAAAGGGATTTTTTTAGCAACAGAAAATTTAAAGCCCAAATAAAGGTCTGCGATTGTTTTTTTTTTAAGTGGCAAAATGTTAGATAAACAGGAGACGTGTAAGATCCTGAAGAGTGAAAGCCTTTGCAGAAAGATATTGAAAATGGCCATGTCCCAGGATACAATGCCATGATTCTGGGAATGCGCAGGGAGAGTGCTGAATGTTGAACACGCCTCATTACTGGAATCATCATGACTTTGATATCATTTGGATGTCATTTGATTTACTGAGCAGAGTGGGCTCAAGTTATGTTACTCTCATAGCAGCAAAATTCCATTCCTTTCTCTCTCCTTCCCCACCCCCACCCCCCATTGTTAGCAGAGCTCAAGGGTTGATAAATTATGGTTTCTTTCAGTTTTTTCCCCTCAGATGCAAAGTGAAAAGAGAATGCAACAACTATTGGAAACAATGTGAGCCAAAATATATCTGACCCTCATTCTCCAGTGTTTGGGAATCAATGGAGAATTTGCATTCTTACTATTGGCCATTTGATGTTTTCAGAATAATTGCTGCTTTTGAATTCAGAGAGTTCTTTTTTGGATTGGGAGCATCATAATTGGAATTTGTGACATTAGTATAATGAGAGTGGGTTATGTTTTAGAGAAATGAGAGAAATGTAATAGGATTTAAAAGAGGTTCTTTGAACAGAACTAAAAGACAAAAGAACAAGAGCTATTGTTAAAGCCACCAGAGCTACATTAACATCCATCTTTCTATATATACAAAGCTTGAGCTGATTCTGTTAGGTTGATTTAGAATAAAAATGCTTAGATTTCCTCACTTAGAGCTCCACAGGATTGGCTGCATTGCTCGATACTAATCTAGAATGCAGATTACTGTTTTTACTGCCCTTTTTGTCTATCATCACCTTAGAGGTTTTAGAAGTATACTGAAAAACTAAGGCTTCAGAAAGTTTTGCATCTAAAATCATTTTATTCCTTATGAACAGAATATATATTATGAGTGGAAAATTGAATATCATTTGAGTCAACTGGCAAATTTGAAAATTCTTTGAAACACAGTTGAGGAGCATAAACTGTTTGTCTTTGAACCTTTCTTTCCCTGAACTCATTAGTTCCATCTACTGTGTTTTGCAATTTACTGTTTTGCAGAGGTTTTTTCCACTGCTTTGTTGAATGATCCTAGCTAATCAGAAAGCACACAAAGAATGACGACCTCAGAGCTCTACAGAACCAATTAACATTATCAGATAAAATGAACAGAAGGACAATGTGGATGCAACTGAGGAAAAGCTAAGTTGCAGTGCTGTCGTTTTTGGTGTTAGGGTAGAGCTGGTGTGATTTCATTAGCGTTCAGTTGCTGAAATTTAGCTCCGTAAAATACATCTGATTGTCTCAGTAAGAGGGCCTTCATCTGACATCTGCCTCTATGGTCAGTCTCCCTTGTATAGGGATCCACAAAAGATTGCCAGCAAAGTGGATGATTTCTTGCAGCTTATTGAATGGCTGTCAATTCCTTTCTGCAGACGTTTAGTTTTTCCCAAATGTTTTTCAACAGCTTTTTACTGTTCTTTTATTGTTTCCAACAATAAACATCCCACACACAATGCTTCAAAAGTTAAAAGTGTTCATTGGGACTGTAATAACCACAATAATAAAACGGTACACAGGTCTGGATGAAAAGGTTGATCTTCAATTAACATTGATTTCCCCCCCCCCCTCCAAACCTTCTGATCATTGCAAAGCACTTGCAAAAAAAAAAGAGTTAGTGCAAGCTAGAGAAGAGACAAATCCCCTGTTTCTCCAGTTTTCCAAATTGCAATGCAAAAAGTGGTTAAGAATCTTCCTTGCCAAAGATTTGTATACAGCCTTTCTGTTTTCACCTACCTCTCTGATGAGAAGAAACAAACTGCAGATTTCTATACTCAGAAATCCAAACCCAGATATACATTAAATTCTTAAAAAGGCACAATTCCGAGCCTATCTAAAATAGGTCTCAAATTGCAGAAAACCTTCAAACTTTAAATAACATCATTGTTTCTTTGGGACTGTCCCAGCATTTTAAAAATATTTTTATTGGCTAATAATTTGAAATATGAGTGAACTGTGTTCTGTGTTTGGCTTCAGCTAATCCACTTGGAAGTGAACCCCCTTGAAATGTGAAAGGCAAACGACACTGATAGTGATTGAACTATCCAAAAACAATTATACAATGTAATTGACTTTCATAGAATCTCTGAAGGAGAAACAGATGCTGTCAGAAAGATTACAAATATTTATGGATTGGGGTTAACATCAGATATGTGAAAAATCACTTTTTCTAAGTGATTGTATTTTAAACTGAATTTTAAACCTGGCAACTTTAAGACGTGTGGACTTCGACATCCAGCTTTCTAGCTGGGAAATCCTGAAAGTTGCCAAGTTTGAAAAATATTGCTTAGTTTATACTGGATTTTTTTTTGTGTGTGTGTGTGTGTTTTTAGTTATACCATCATGAAAGCTAACAACAATAAAGATTATTTCTTTAAGAATTGCTTTACCAAGCTGTCTGGCTCTGAGCTCTCGGACTAACAATTCATGTACACTGAGCATAATTCCAATGGTCATTCAGTATTATTGTTTCTAGTAATCAAATAATCCTATCAGAGGTGTTATATTCACTTATAGGGCAAATACAGTTTCCTTGCTCTGGTATACAGATATCCACTGTTTCCCTAACACAGTCCTTGGCTCTAAGCCTATAGTTCTGTGTCCATTTACAGCTAAGGCAGTCCAAGGATTACTTAAAGTGCTGAGGACTGGAAATATAGTGGTGTTTTCCTTAAAACCCTGCCTGGGTGATGGGTTCAGACAGTGTATACTGCCTGGGTGAACATTGGAAAAGCAACCTGAAATGAGATGTTTCTTGCCAGCAATCTTATACCTCCAGTTGCTTTGATAGTTCTGGCCCTCTTTGCCCATCCCATACATGTTTGCGAGAGAGGCCAGTACTTAGGCTTCACAATTCCCTTGTTAAAAGAGAAATTAAATAGGTTAGTTAACTGATAGATCTAGAGTAATGATGGCAAATCTGTGACATGCATGTCAAAGGTGACATGCTGCAACATTTTGGTTGACACATTAGCATACATTAATTCCTGACAACAATTACACTGTTTCCCCGAAAATAAGTCTTCCCGGATAATAAGCCCAATCGGATTTTTGAGCACATGCACTAAAATAAGCCCTCCCCCCATAATAAGCCCTCCCCATAATATTTAAATGGATGTGCACCCAGTCTCGCCATTTCCTGGGGGGAAGGGGGAAACATGCCCCACACACACCTGCCAACCACGTGGAATGGCCTCGCGGAGGTTGCTCCTGCAAATCCTAACTACCTTGCCCCTTCTTTTAGTAGTGGCCGCAAAAAGAGTGGCAGGCCCAGCAATGCTATGGCTGGCAAGAGTGTGCCAGAAACAGAGTCAGAACTTCCGGCCTGCTCTGGATCAGCTGATCCATAGGCTGCAGGGGCCTCCTGCACCTCAAAAATAACAAGACCTCTCCTAAAATAAGGCCAAGAGTTAATTTCGGAGATTTTTTTTCTTTTGACCCCTGAAATAAATGTTTGGCCTTATTTTTGGGGAGGTCTTAGGAATGATTTTGAGAATACCATGTTTCCCCAAAAATAAGACCCTGTCTTACTTTTGGGGAAACACAGTATTTTCAAAACCATTCCCCATTCTTGCATGCTTTTTGAACATTGTGGGGACTGTGTGAAAATGGTGTGTGTTCTCGCATAGCCTCTAAAAGTCACATGAGAGGACTATGCTGCATGGACTCTGGAGCTTCAAGAAATGCATGAAAATAGGGAATGCTTTTGTATGGTTTTCGGAGGTTGCAGAGGCCATAGAAGAGTGTTCTCTGAAGTAAAAAAAAACCAGGTGTCATGTGACTTGGATCAGTCTCAGATAGGCTGCAGGGACCTATCAAGGGAAAGAATATGCCACCTGAAAATAAGGGCATCACAGATCCTAAGGAGCACTGAACCTTGGGAATGGCATGAGGTGACCTTTTTTAGTGGTAGCAGTAGTGCTAGAACTGAAGTTGATGCCTGGGCCTCAACCTCAGAGCCAGGCTTAGTACTGCTGTCAAGAGCCTCTGTTGAGAGAGGGTTAGATAGTTGGGGCAGGGGTAGAGATAGAGAATTGTTCCTCTTTTATTCAGGGGATGACAGGCCAGCAGAGGCATTTTCCAAATGTTTGTACACAAGTTCCAAAAGGTTTACTGGGTGAGTCAACTCTCACCAAGATAGGCAGTGAAACAAATTAAAAAATAACTGAAATAAATAAAATCTGGCCATCTCATCCCTTGTTTAAGATATGTAAATGGAAAGGGATTGATTTTTTAACTTCCGCAGCCTGCCTAGAAGGGAATTTCTTTCCCAATCTTTGTAGCTTCCCTGGATCCTTGCTTCCTCTTCCTACATTATGTACTTAGGGCAATTTATGTCTCACATTGACCTCCCACAGTTAACATCTTTCTCAGACTCCAGCTCATCAATAGTAGAGGCTGTATCTTGATTGCACAAATTTGGACAAATACTAGATTAGAGGACAGCCAAGAGATACAAAATACCCTTTGCTGCCAGCTATAGTTGGTAGGAAAAACAGCTGACCAATAAACCCATTTTTTTTAGGAAATTAAAAACAAAACCAGTTGACAATGCAGTGGAAAAGGAAAGAAAAGAAAAGCATAGAGTAACCAGAACATTATGCAAGATAATTGAAGGAGATTTTTCACAAGATGGGTGAGTTTGGGCAGGGATGGAATTTCAGCTGAGAAAACCAATCGCAGCCCTTGAAATGTTGTTACGTTGTCTGGCAAAGAGTGCACAGTGCTGACCTATTCTGGTTGCAGTATAAGACAGCACAATTTATGGCAGCATAATGGCTTTGGGAGGTAAGAGGAATACAGCAAAGCAGTTGGGTGGATATGGTCATACATCTATCCTTCATGAAGACAGCTCATTTCTGGATAACAACATTCCTATCTTGTCATAAGCAATTTAATTAAACAATAAACATTTCTTGTAGCCTTAATGATGGTGAAAATCTAAAGGAGAAATATGCTTTTGTTTTAAATTTATTTATTTAAAGAAATGGTATTCTGTGCTTCCACTAATGAGTGGCACTCAAGGCAGCTGTTATAAAATAAAACATTATAAAGGAGAATTAAAAGATATTTAAACCATATTATACCACATTATATTGTTCTTCCAAATTGATTAGCTCAAAGTCTGTTTAATGTCAGTTTTTACTAAACATAAAATGTTCTCAGAATGTTATAGACCATCCACCTTTTCTTAAGTTCTCAAAGTAGAGAAATATACAAGTTGCATTGCCATTTCCCCGTGTATAGAGTTTTGCAAGACTCTTCTTCCTGGGGGAATTTTTAAATTTTGCACAGCTTATATCCAGTGTGAGGTTTTCATCTACCAAATATTGACGAATTGTTAGTTACAATTTTTAAAGGAAGGGTAGAATAATCTCCTTTATAGGAAATTGCGCATTTACAGCAGGCATAAAAAGGGTTTCTGTCATGACCACACTACTGATGGTACAAGATCCAAGGAAAAGCATATTCTTTGTGAAGCTCCAAATAAGAAATGGAGACATCCCTAATTTTTGAAAAATAGCAAACTCTGCATAATTACAGTTGGAGTCACTGGGAGGAAAGAGTACTGTATCAGAACAATACAAAGTTAACCCCAAAGGGACAAGGATTCTTGCATATAAAATAGTCCCATAAGAGCCCACACAGAATCGGAAAACAGAATATAGGAGGAATAGAGCCATCTAACAAATATAGTAACCACTTGGCTTGCTCCATAGAAACCAGACCAAAAGGAGGAAATATGTTAATACTTTTAAATTTTAAAATATTTATTTTTTCTTATTACCTGAATATTAGCTATACATAATGTATTTAGTTTTTATTTATAGGTTCTATATATACTTTATAGATTATTGTTAATGTCAAACTTGTTCGGTGATATATTTAGGTTTGCTGTTAAATTTCAAGAACATCTCAAAAACTATGCTAGGGCAATCAGAAGATACAATGAGCTGATTTGAACTGATACACCTAAGATATTGCTATGTATCCTAGCTTATGTTTGCACGTAAGTCATATGAACAAGCACAAGACTTGCATAATTAAAACACATTACATGATGTTTTTCTGGAGGCATTATGCAGCCAATTGAAAGCTATCAGTACCATCGGGTTTGATGTGAAAGTGAGCAAAATAATTTTTCCAAACCCTCCCCTTCCCATGCTTACATATTCCCATGCTTAGCTATGAATCAGAGATTTGATTTGTCTATCGCAAGGAAAACATACAGTGTATATTGAGGCAGGACTCAAATGCACTGGAGAAAAACTGGATGGGAGTGGCAGTCCTCTCACTTCACGGTTGTTTTATCAATCCCAGAAACCTTTCTTTTAAAATATAGGTGGCTCATGTTATTTTAAAAAAAGATAAGCCACAGTGGACCCTCAATAATAAATAGATATAGAAATGTTACTAGCCATTATGTCTATTTATTAAATGGAAGTGTGGTTTTCCATTAAATATTCAGTTAAGTTTGTGTAAGTATTTGATAAGGCACTTGAAAAGATTCATAAAAGTGCTTTAACAAAACAATAACCCCTCATTCTAAATTATGGACTCACCTTTCTAGCAGTAAATATCAATTCACTTGAATGAGAACTACCAAGACATCTGCTTCATGTAGCCTGTAGTAATAATTGTATAACGTTTTTAATGAAACTTCTTGCTATTTAATAATGTTATACGTACAGTTACTGCAGAGTTAGCAATTTGTGCCAATATAGACTGTTAAGATAATTCATTGTAGTTAATAACAGCAATTAGGGACAGAATTTTCATTACTAAGCAATGTGGTTTTGCAGTATAATGTTATACGACTGCATCACTTAGCAACACTTCATGTTGCCGTCTTTAAGAAAATCACCACTAGACGCTAAGTGAGGATGTGATCTCCATTTGTGATCTCTGCTGACTTCCTGTCAGCATTTCCAGGTATATCAGATAGGAAGCAGAGCAGAGGAGCTGCTTCTACTTTACCATAAGGCTGCAGTAACAGAATTTTGTAAATCTGAAGGTACAAATCTTCTGCCATTTCTTTTACCAGTCTGAAGAGTTAGGGAGGATCCTGTCTGATCCTCTTTCGCCATCTGTTATGCCACTGAGGTCTCTACCCTCACCCTATACTGAGGTACTAATTACTCTTATCTAATTGTTCCCTAGGCAAGATTTCTGTCCTCCATTTCTCAAGGTCTTTCTCACATACTTACTGTTACATCTAACAGTCGAGACTGAGTTCTAGGCCTGCATTGACATGAAGCCAGGGGTGATTTGGAGCCATCACTCTCACCCCTAGGAAGAAAGCAATGGCCAATCATTTATGCAAATGAAGAGATACTTTGTAAAGAGATATCATTTTTCTTTTCAACACGGTCAACCGTGATACTTTGCAAAATATCCCAAAAGAAATTTTGAGACGATAAATGTGAAAAAAAGAATGAAAGGCATAAATTTGACCAAGGAATTATGGGTGAGGAATAAATTACATTCCTTACACTCGTGAATTAAAGTCTCCTTAAATTGCAATTAGTTCTTGGTGTTTTCTTGGCCATAAGCACATAAGGTGAATGTGTTTTGCGTTGCTGCCTTCTGAAATGTTCTTTTGACTTGCCAGTTCACTCTATACTTCTCAAATCTTTGGTGGTGAGGCAGCCCAATTCTTTTTAGCTTTTTTGAAATCAGTGAGGATTAGCTTTTCACTGCTTCAGAGAATGTATAATAGTACTACAAAAGTGGCAATAGGGACCTTTGCTATGAGACTCTCCTAACTTGAGGGTGGGATTCAATCAAAATATAAATGTGGTATGTCTCATATAGCTTTGGTTTGGTTTGGCATGGTGTGCAAATTCAGTTGATGTAGATTTTTTTAAAAAAATATTATAAACAGTCATTTATGGCTTAGCATAAACACAGTCACTTGTAGTATTAATAACTCTACATCATTAATAAAGATTAAGGTAATGTACAAATAATTGAAATCCAAAATCCACAATAAGTTTGCTGTTTTCAGGGTGCTTGTAGAATCATTCCTCCATTATTGTTTACTTTTTACTTTTGATTTACAGTATGCTATGTGCTGCAGAAGATTGCTTTGATGTACCTCCTTAGCCAGACAAAAGTAAAAGCCTAATGAGGATGGGGGCATTAATAATATCTCTGAAGAGGGGCTCAGGATTCAAAAGGCTTGTTAATAAACACAAGCATTTGGGGGGGGTCTTATGGCACCCCCTAATTGGCTATGGTCTTAGGATACGTTTTATAGGTTGGTCTCCTATATGATGAAATGTGATGAATTACCACTATAGGACATCTCTCAGGTCTCATATTCTTGAACCACTGAAGATCTGAAAAACAGAACAGAGACTGGAAACTATTTGTTCTCCATTTTCCCATACGAAAAAGCCTTTTTCTTTCTTTAAATATTCCTTTCCTTTCTGTCAAGGTCAGCCTTCTTCTCATATTTTTTCAGCTGAAAAAAACTGACAAGAGGAAAGCTCCCTTTGACTAGATCATCATCTCGTAGATTGCACATGACTTCCAATTGTGGCGCATAAAATAATCCAGCCCTCTTGAGTCTGAGTGAAAGTGACAGGTTTAGGCTTCATCCACACATTCCTCTTTCTTAGTCCTAGCCAATGGCTAAGATCCTGTCTTTAAAGATTTCACCAAACTTTTCTTGACTGTACTCTTATTTTTATCAGCAGTAGGGAAATTACAAGCCGGGGTTTAATTTGTTTCATCACTAGAATAAAAACAAAGAAAATCAACAAATTTGGGTGATGCAATACAAAAAAGTTCTTGTCTTGTATTCTGGCACTTCCATCCAACTAGTAACTTTTCCCAGCATCAAAACAAATATTTTCTGTATACTTTACTCCTATTGTAACCCCTAATATATTTTTCAGCAGATATGAGGCCAGGTGGCGCAATGGTTAGAGTGTAGTACTGGAGGCTACTTCAGCTGACTGCTAGCTGCAGTTCGGCAGTTCAAATCTCACTGCCTAAAGGTTGACTCAGCCTTCCGTCCTTCTGAGATGGGTAAAACAGTGGTGCAATTCAGCTGGTTCTATCCAGTTCAGGCAAACTGGTAGCGGTGGCAATGGGAGGCTCCACCCACCTGCCCGGACATAATCATGTCCCGTTTTTGACACTCTGCGCATGCATGGAGGTGGCATGTGTGAGCAAAGCGCGCACGCTCACATTTGAGAACCGGTACCTAAGGTAAGTTGATTTCACCCCTGGGGTAAAATGGGGACCAGATTGTTGAGGCCAATATGCTGACTCCGTAAACTGCTTAGAGAAGGCTGTAAAACTATGAAGTGGTATATAAGTCTAAGTGCTATTGCTATTGCTATTTCCTTTGTAAAAAATAATAATATTAGTATATGCAAATTCTCCCAACCTAAAGATAACCTGAGAAAATGAATACCAAAGCTGACTAGCTGCCCAAATTTGACAGCTCACTTTTAATTGCCTACCTGGAGTTTTAAACGTGATAATCACATTATTATTCATCATCAAATGCAAAGATGGTGCAAACTAATTCTGCTTTATGCTCATAATATAAAAACATTTGTGATATTCCTTAAAAATACATTTCTAGTCAAGTAAGTGAAAACACACGTGCAAAGAAAAATAGCAGTCTGTCTTCCAATGTCTGCTGTAAGAATCCCTTAATCATAGGTTTATGATTCACAGTGGCTTTTAGAGCTTTTATCCTAATATTCAATCATTGGCATATTAGTAGAAGGGAGTAGCCACCAAAATTAAGTGACCAGGGAAGAGATAGAAATAAAATATAGGTAGATTAATTATTATAAATTCTTAATATATTGGCATGGTTGATAAATATGAAATCACTGGTAGATGATTTTCTTAAACTTGACTGATATTATTTTGAATATTCCTTTAATTTAAAAAACTAAATGTAGGTAATCCTCAACTTACAACAATTAATTTAGTGAAGGTTCAAAGTTACAACGTCAATGAAAAAAGTGAGACCATTTTTCACACTTACAAGCATTGCAATATTCTCATGGTCAAAATTCAGATGCTTTGCAACTGATTCGTAGTTATGACAGTTGCAGTGTACAGAGGTCATGTGACCACCTTTTGCGATCTTCTGACAAGCAAAGACAATGGGGAAATCAATGTCACTTAACCACCATGTTACTAATTTACCAACTGCAGCGATTCACTTAAGAGCTGTGGCAAGAAAAGTTGTAAAATGGGGCAAACTCTCGTAACAAATGTTTCACTTAGCAATATAAATGTTGGGTTCAATTGTAGTCGTAAGGTGGGGACTACCTGTAGTAAGTTAAGTCAAGTGCCAGCCCTTAGTTTTATCTTTCTGTCTCAGAATTCTTCTGGTTTCTACCTAAATATCACCAATTATTTTTTGGGGGGAAATGTAGGTGGATTGCTGTAGCTCAGAGGAAAAAGATATTTTAGATAATTTGTACAGATAAACTAAATGCATTTTTCCCAGGATTGTACTATAACTGCAGAAGGCAACCACATAATTCCATAAGAAGATGCAGCTGACCTAAAGTGTGGCCATCAAGTGCAACATGCACAGCCTTATTGCACACTCCAAAGCATATTTTCCTTCGTATTTGAAGCCCTGCACAACTCTGCCAGCCAGTGCTTTGTTTGGAATTATCCATCTCTCCAGAAAAAACAAATAAGCTAGGAAGATAGAGAATTCAATGATATACCAGCTAAGGCAGAGACAATCTGTCCTTTTCCAGGATTAGTACAATATCAGTAATAAAATCTCATGAATACATGGTATTGGCATCTCTTTATGCAGAGCAGGTGGTGCTGGAGCTATAGTAAAAGTCTAGTTGGAGAATATATCCAGGCAGTAATCAAATATCAAGAAGGGGAGATCTTATGTACCCATTGTGATACAGTAATGTTCCTTTTATGTAGGAAGTGATATGGCTAGTCTCCTTCAAATCCAAGTTATTATCACTTTTGGAATTGAAGTGCCTCTCTTCCTCAATAGTACATTTTCAACACAGATTGTGAATTTTTGAGTGAAGTCTATACACTTCAACCATGCAAATTGTCACACAAAACAGATCCTGCCAGAGTGCCCGCAATACTGAATTGCTGATTAGCTATTCAAACTGCTTCAGCACAAAATGCATTAATGACCTCCTTCTAATTATCTAGGTAAAGAAAGAAAGAAGCTTCACCCAGAAAAAATGACGATTCTTAACCAAGCAAGCTTATTAGTCACTACCAGGGGGAAAGGGCACGCACAAAATTATTTTTTTGTGTCCATGGAATCTATTTTGTGTACTTCCTGACCAAAGGTGCTTTGTATGTTACTGGAAGGCTTCCATAATACAGTAGTGCTGAATTAAAGTTAGTTGGGTTTACTGTGAAGGATAAGACATCAGATCCAACAGGGTAAATTAACTAGGAAGAAGGCAGGGCCGAAACAGAATTTTCTTCTTGTCCCCCAGAAGAAACCTTCATCAGTCTTGGCTTTACTTACTGGAAGAGAACAGCAATTCACTATTGGCTTCAGTCTTTGGAGACCCCCCCCCAAATGAACCAAATCAAACCCCAACAAAAAATAAAGACAGAAGGGAAGCAAAGTAGGACAAAGTAGGCTACAAAGGAACAGTAGATTCAGTGAGCTGCAGATGAAGAAATAGGTTGCTCCTTTCCCAACCTTATGCCCAGTCCTGAAGCATTAAATAGAGTGGTGAAAGGTCAGGAGATGATTCAATAGTCTCAGTGACAATGACCAAAGCACCCTCTGGTGTGCAACCCTGAAAAACCCACAAACAAACAGAGAAAGAAAAAGCAGTTGTGGTGAAGCAAAAACACACTAAAATCCCAGCAGCAGTAAAGAAAAGAAGGGCCCTTTGTATTAGCAAAGCTGATAAAGATGAAAGTGCTATTATTCCAACAGCCACAACTTGATACCAGAGGCTCCCATAAAAGCAACATTTCTCTGACAATTGATCTCTGCACACCTCCCCTCCACATGCTCCACACCTTGTCCTCAACTTCATATGGGATGGAGGTGATAATAAAACATTGATAGTGATATCCAGGATATGGGAAGAGAGCCAATGTTGAGGAAGTTTACAAGTTTCCTACAACTTTAGCAAACACATTGGGGGTGGGGGGTGGGGAGGGAATATCTGCCCAAATAGGGAAGAAGAAACAAAGTTAACTTCAACCTAACTGGTAAGTTAAAACATCATCTCAGTAATTCCTGACCACATAAGTGGCTATCAGGAGAAATCAACCTGAAGAAGTGCTACAGAAGAAGATTCCTTCATGGCAACAAGTTATACTGTTTTTCAAACACTTTGCCATCTACAGGTAGTCCTTGACTTATGGCTGGACATTTAACCAATTGTTTACAATAAACTTCAAAAAAGCTACTTATGACCTGTCCTTGAGTTTACAACTGTGTTTCCCATGATTTGGTGATTGCATTCTGGGTACTTTGGCAACCAGCTCACATTTTCAACTGGCTGCAGAATTTCGTGGTCATGTGACAATGATTTCCAATATTTTTTCCCCAATTGCTGGCAAAACCGGGCTAGAAAACACTAGCTGGGGAAGCTGGATTTGCTTAACAACCAAGGAAGTTGTTTAATGACTGCTGTAAAAATTGTTGTAAAATCAGGTCTGTCTTGACTTACAACTGCAATGACTTACAATGCAAATTCCAGTCCCAATTGCAGTTGTAAATTGAGGACAAACTTGAATCAGACTTGCCAGATTCTCTTACTGTAGTCCATCTTATTATAAAAGTAGTTTTAGATTTCTGTAGAATTTGTTTGTTGAGTGCCAAAGAATTGAGGCCTTTGAATTATGGTGCTTGAGAAGACTCTTGCGAGTCCCTTGGACTGCAAGACGATCAAACCGGTCAGTCCTCGAGGAGATCAACCCTGACTGCTCTTTAGAAGGCCAGATCCTGAAGATGAAACTCAAATACTTTGGCCACCTAATGAGAAGGAAGGATTCACTGGAGAAGAGCCTAATGCTGGGAAAGATTGAGGGCAAAAGAAGAATGGAATAACAGAGAATGAGGTGACTGGATGGAGTCACTGAAGCCGTAGGTGTGAGCTTAAATGGACTGCAGAGGAAGGTAGAGAACAGGAAGGCCTGGAGGAACATTGTCCATGGGATTGCAATGGGTCGGACACAACTTTGCAACTAACAACAACAAGAATTTGTTTCTTGGTCTAGTCTACATCATAGGCATGACACCAACAGAGTGGGAAAGAAGAGGGAAAGAAAATTGGGCAATGAAAACTCTGTTTCTTAGCTGAGGGAGCCAGCAAAAGATAAACTCAGCGTCTTTAACCACAGAGCCATTGTGCCCCTCATGACAGTTAAATATCCTATCTAATTCTATGTAAACCTGTATTATTTCAATATATTGAGGCACAGTTCAAATCATTGAGCACCCTCCGTGGCTAGACTTTGTGATCAGTTCCAAAGATCAAATAAGAGCAGATTAAATTCAAACAAATTATTTTGTCTGATGAAAGCTGACTTCTCCTTATATTTTTCTTTTAAGGCACCTGCCAGCATCCTTTTGTTAAAAGGTAAACGTTCCCCTTGTACATATGTGCTAGTCGTTCCCAACTCTAGGTGGCGGTGCTCATCTCTGTTTCAAACCTGAAGAGCCAGTGCTGTCCAAAGACGTCTCCGTGGTCATGTGGCCGGCATGACTAAATGCCGAAGAAGCACAGAACACTGTTACCTTCCCATCAAAGGTGGTTCCTATTTTTCTACTTGCATTTTTACATGCTTTCAAATGGCCAGGTTGGCAGAAGCTGCAACAAGTAACGGGAGCTTACTCCATTACGTGGCACTAGGGATTCAAACTGCTGAACTGCCAACCTTTCTGATTGACAAGCTCAGCATCTTAGCCACTGAGCCACCACATCCCTTTAGTTAGGCCCAGTTTTGAGGTTTATTTGGCTTCACCTAGCTGCTCCAGCGAGCTATCAGTGCAAGGTCTAGGCAAACATTTTTCTGCTTGGGTGCCAAAAGGGCGTGCATGGGTGCCCACATCCATAATGCAATGCTCCCACACACACATGGACATATAACCCCCCCGGTGTTCTCCCCTGCACATGCGCTCCAGATTCAGTTTCATTTCCTAACTTCTGGTAGGCCCATTAGGTCAGTTTTTTGCCATCCACAGGCTCCAGAGGCTTTCCTGAAGCCTGAGAAGGGCGAAAATGGCCTCCCCCACCCTCCAGAAGGCTGAAAATCAGCTGGCCAGCGCATGCATGTGTACTGGAGCTGACATAGGGCAACGCTATGTGTGCCCTCAGATATGGCTCCATAGGTTCGCCATAACCGTCTAGGGTACATGTCTAGGATTATTTTCTTATTTAGCTCTTTAAAGTGGGTATCTGCCCAGCTTATTGACTAGGATAATTGGGGGTGCACATATGCTCTCAGAAGGTCGATTTATTTTGTGAGACACTGTGGAGAGGAGGAGGGAGGGGGAACGGAAGGAAACGCAGACATAAACAATCAAGAGATTTAAAAGGACTGAAGTTGGCAATTTATCTGATAAATAGTAACTGAGCCCAGGTAGCAAAAAATGTTAAAATTGTTCAGAAAGAATCCATCTTAATGAACTATAAATAAAGGTTGGAAATTCTCTTATCAAGAGTTTCCATTTACTCCAGATATTAAATGTACTTTACTAAAGTAATATTGATTTATATTGTACTTAATAAAAATAAAGCGATATCAATTCAATTTGAATGTACACAAATATATTTTTCTGTTATCTGCTTTTGTTATTTTATATTATAAACTAATAAGGATTAAAAAACAAAAGAAAGTAATTGCTTTACAATCACAATAATAAACTAGATCCTATAAAATGTAGCAATAATATATAAGTAATTAAATCAAATAAAATTAAAATTATATGTAACAGTGAAAGTGAGAGACATGGCACTAAGGCTTTCCCAGAAATTGTTGTCACCAGAGAAGCATCTCTAAGCCCTTATTTAAAGACCAACAAAAGAAAAATAAGATCTCATCCAAAGAGTATGAGGAAATCTATTCCAAAGGTCAACAAAGCTCCTCAATCTTAAATTTGCTGTTGGAGTGAGGGGAACAGCCAGAATTGCCAAGGACTTTATACAAACATATTTTGTGAGGTTGCATCTACCTAACATAGGAGTACAGCACCATGGTGGCCCAAATTAAGATTTTATAGCAGCACCTCACCTCAACTAGGTGGTGCAGAGAAGCATGAGAAGGGGAGATTCAAAAACTTGGACAGCATTATTTTCAGTTTCAGTAGTCTTTGTTTCCTTAAACTGACCTGAATTTGGCCAGAAATGGAACCTGGTACTCCCATTTCTGGTCCTTTGATCTCCTTTTCAATGACTGGATTTTGCTATCAGCTTGCTGAGGAATCCTTTTGACATGTTGGTTTATTCTCCCCCATGTTTATGGTGTCTATGTGGTCTAATTAATAAATCCTGATCGTTTTTAAACTGTTTTTTCTGATATTAACCACACAATCTTCTGATTTGGGTCTCTTAAAAAAATTAAGGATGGAGAGGGAGGCCCCTGACCTTTTTGAATGTGCATGTGCTTGCAGCAGAAAGAGGATTCATGTACATGGCCTCAGACAGATGACCTCCTGGGATCCTTAACAGATACTTCTTTTCTTTTGGGGGGGTGGAGGTCAACTTCTTCACATTTTTTTTCCTGGTATGTTCTGCTCACTTCAGGGAGGAGCTTTTACAGCTTTGTCATGCCAGTAAAACTGCAGGACACTTTAGCATTTTAAAGATCTTGCACCTTCTACTTTTGGACTACTGGTGGCCTCGGATCTAAGCAGATGTCAAGAATTATGTTTCTTCTTGTCATGCCTGTCAATGGGCCAAATTGGTAATGGATAAACCAGCCTGTTACAACATTTCCCTGCTCCTGCAGGGCCAATTTCTCTGGACTTCATTTACTAATCTCCTAAATCTAAGGTTTCCCTATTATCAAGATAGCTCATTTTATTTCTTGTAAGAGACTGCCTTCTCTGTGGAGTGATTGTCAAATCTTTCCTTTAAAAATGCCCTTCTGTTGCAGGGACCTGGCTTATTTTCATTTTGGATTACGGAATCCAATTCACATCATAGTTCTGGACATTTTTATTCCAGTTACCTAAAATCCACATTCTTTTATCTTTCAACAATCATTGACATTTGCCAAACAGAGAAAATCCATGTAATTTTAGAACTATTGGCCAAATTTATAGCTTTTACCTAAATTAACCATAAGAACTCCTTGCATGTCACAAATAGCATGTTCCTTTTCCAGGGGGGCTTTAGAGTTTGATTACTCATTATTTGCCTTATTTGTCAGGCAGCAAGAATAGCCTGATCTTGCCAAGGCAGCTTAGAAATGTGCAGAAAATTCACATTAGCAGAAATACTCTTCTACTGATATAGATCATTAATAGCTTTTGACTAAATTTTTGGCATTCTCTCATTTTTCCAAGAAATTAAATTTTAAATGGTCAAAAATCTTATCTTTGACAGTTCAAGTCTGGTCCAAACAAACAAAAACCCAGTCATGGGATACAGGCAGCATGCAAAACTGTGCCCTCTCAGGTCCACGGAAAAACCTTTCTCCACGGAGCCAGTCCCTGGTGGCCAAAAGGTGGGGGCCACTATTGTAACTGTTTACTTCACTGCTGGCTTCAGTGAAGATCCACTGATTGCTCTTTGATCTTACCCAAACATTCTACATGCCTACCTTTCCTGCAGGTGCACTCCTGTTCTTGTTTTGAGGTGGGTATAGTAAGTACCAGACTTTTCAGTTCACTGTTCTATTCAGAACTCAAGCCTGACTTCAGCAGTATCTCTTGCAAATGTGTTCCTGCTTTCCAATGAGCCTCTAGAGAATCCCTGGTATCAGGATTGAGAAGTCTGTCTTCTCTTCTAGTGGCATGTCTTCCATGGGTTCTGCTAAACCTTCAAATACCGTGTTTCCCTGTAAATAAGACTGGGTCATATTAATGTTTGCTCCAAAAGATACATTAGGGCTTATTTTCTGGTTAGGTCTTGTTCTGGGGCAAATACAGTACTAAATGCATCCATCTGGCTGACAATCTTAACTGGGGGGTTATTTTTGGGGATAGGACTTACATTACGAGCATCCTGAAAAATTATGCTAGGATTTATTTTCCAGTTAGGTCTTATTTTCAGGAAAATGGGGCCAGGATGAGTATTTGTCACTATAGCCTCTCACTCATTTTTCCACTGAAAATGAAGCTCAACAAGGATTCTTCTTCCCTGAACACTGACACATTTGATGTGGTATAGCTAAAGTTTAACTACAGCTGACACTGAATTGGTCATGATGGCACATTTCTACCTGACACCTGAAATTCAGAATTAAAACGTCTAAACTGTAGCTTTTAGGCCATTTTTTTCCAGTGCCCTGGCACGCCAAAGATCCAAAAGGAATATGGCTTTATGATGTTGGAATTTTCTTCAGTATGAAGATTTGATTTAAAAATCTGTTCAGGTACTGAGCTGTTGTTGAGTTATACCAAGTATTTGTTTGTTTATTCCTATTTCTAAACTGCCCATCTCCCTCCTGTATTATTGCTTAAGTTATATAAACTGTTAATCATTGAAGAGAAGGCATAGGGTAATACACATATCACAACATGGAACTCTGGCTCAATCTACATAGCATCTGGTGTGAGAATCCGAATGTCTCAAATTAGACACGTCTGTAAAAGAATAATGTTTGTAGTGCTTTTACAATGGTAGGTTTTTCTTTTGTTTATAAGCTTGATCAAATGCCATTGAACATGAGACAGTTGCCTATCCCACTCCTGGGTCAAGCAGTCTGGCCAGAAAGCTAATATCATAAGAGCTTAATTCTCAGTTGTTCATGCTACAAACTGAGCTGTGCTTTCCCAAAAATTTAAATTTGACTGAGCTGGCTATTCACAGATGGAACCAAACACCAAGATGGAAGAACACTTGGAAGTCCATTTTAACTAGAGTCTGTTGCAGTGAGAACTTATTCTCCAAGAAACATTCAAAATGGTGACAATTGGTTATGGTGATCCTGTTTGGCAAGGATCTAATGATACCGACAAAAATTGATTTCAAGGAGGCATGACAAATGACTTTCTGGAACATTCTGAATAAGGAAATATGCAGGTGCAGACGCCATGTGTGAAAGATGGAGACCATAATGAAAAAGATGATGAGGTTCTGCCTGAAACAGAGATTCCAGCTGCAATTTTCCAGAACAGCCATAGAAAGAAAGAATTCACGATCAGAAAACTATTCATGTTAATTTTAAAAATCTCCTCAAAACTTCTCTTGTTAACACAGCAACTACAAAACTGATCTATGAATGATAGGACTATTCAAAACCTATTTTTGCCATAGACCTATTGCTTGGCTTGCTTAATTATGGTTTGTTGACTAAGCTACAACTGCTCGGGTTACTATGTCATGGTAAGCCATATATCATGGTAAATCATAAGCTGTAGTTTAGAAAAGGCTGGATTCACATGATATACTAAATCAAAATATACAACAGGAAACAGAACCCCATTATGGTTTATCATGATTTATGAATCCAGATATTGGGTGATTTCAGACAACTATTCTCCCACAGCAGCAATATTGTCATGCTTATAATCTGGCAACAATAGTGAGTCCTCTGTACAGGTGTTAGTCCCTCTGATTAGAACACACTAGAGGTTTCTTAGATACTTGACTTGATAAAGCTAGATAAAAGAATACCCATAAATACTCAACAACACTATTAACATGTAACACAAAAATAAGGGTTTCTATGCCATGAACAAGCTTTCATAAGCCTTGATGATGATGATGATGATGATGATGATCATCATCATCATCATCATCCGGGAAATACACATTGGCAACATCCTTGACAATGTACATTGCTAATCAAGGTGACCTACAATAAATAGCGGTCAGTTTGCTCACAAAGGCTATTTACGTAACTGTTCATTCATTCAATCTGAAATGGCTTTCCTAAAAAAGGAAGTCTTACTCCTTTTTTAAAAGCAAAATGATGGAGATTCAGCTCAACTTCCAAAAGAGAGCGTACAGGAGAATTAGAGATTGACAGCATCTTTAGAAGAATCTCTTCTGAATTTGCTATCTGGACAGTTAATATACTGACTGGCTATATCTTGGATAATGAGCCTCAAGGCATTTCAAATACCATAAACTCTGCCTCAAAAACAACTGGGGACCAGTGCAGTTCTTTCAACTCAGGCATAATATTTTCCCAAAATAATGCACTGCACGGGTGGGTTGCTGCTGGTTTTACTACCAGTTTGCAACCTGGACATGCGCAGAGCAATTTAGAGTGAACTGTGCAAGTGCAGTCACTAAAATCCAAAATGGCAGCAGCCCAGTGGGGGTGAGGGAACCGGTTCAGGGGCATGGCACACCTAGGTCGCTGTCGGTTCTGCGAGTCAGGCCTGAATTCCACTACTGTTTCAGCTGAACCAGACTGAACTGGCAGCAACCCACCTCTGACGCACCAGCTGTTTTGTCTGTTGAATTTTATTTACTTATTGATAACATTTGTGTCCCGCTGAAGCTTCCTGATAATGCTTAGGGGTAACTAACTAAAGTGCTTTGTAGTGGTCAATCTATATATTCTGTTTCCACCTCTCTCCCATATTTGGATGCTGGTTCCTTTAAATAACTCTGTATCTCATGTTTTGTTAACATAGTATTATGGCTGAAGCCAAAATTGTCAGGTAGTTCATGTGTATAAAGGAAGAATGAGCAGTGTCATGGCCTAGTGATAAAAACATTCGCCTCCCATTCAGAAGGTTAAGAGTTCAATTCTAGGTAGCAGCAGATGTTTCTCTCCTAGGGTGCAAAGAAAAAAAACTGCTGTGAACTCGGCATGGTGTCACGTAGGCATCTGGCCAGTAAACACTCATCTCCATCCAGTCACCCCAACTTTATCCCAAATATGGACAACAGGGTTGTAAACAGGGAGTTACATGGATGACGGAAGAAAAGTTTTGAACAATTCATACTGATAATCTAAGCAACTATTTAATGAACAAGAGAAAAACATTTCTTTTGTGACTGAGGAAGAATCCCATGATGTCAAGATCCATATAAGTGGCAATCCCATGAAACAAAAACCATATGGATTCAGAAAGCCATCTTTATTGCTCATCAGGGGTAAAAACAACTTAAGGGTCAATTCGTCAGTAGAGTTATAATGAGCCAAATAAGTCTCTTTGAACTGTTATCTTTCCATGGGACATACATCTGATCTTTGTTACCTCTTCTCATAGTAACTGTCCTCTTAATCATCTTTCCTCCCCCGCCCCCCAACTTTTCACAGTTCTTATACCTGGATATCTTTGATGCTTTGGGACCTACAATGGGACATGCTGCTTTTAGTTAGTTACAATCATTTATTCTGCTGAACATGGCCAGGTACAAAACTTATATTTGCCAGAAGACAAACCAACAAAGTTGCTCCCTGCCAGTTTGCATAGTTGTTTATTAGCCTGTCTACTATTCAAGCATTGTTAGTTTGCATCAACTAATAATTACAAATGTTTGTTTCTATATTGTATCTTACTGGAAATTCTAGTTTGTGACTCTGGTATTGCCAAATATACTTCTCGGGCAATTTTCTCTTCCCATCTCAGCTGAAATTTTCAGAGCCTGTTCACATCATTCTTCCTTTATTTTCTGTTTTGGGTTTTGAGGTTTATTTTCACAAGGCGTAGCTCTTTTGCAGAGAAACAATTCAGGTAACTTTAATGTCATTAAAGGGGCTGGGTTTTGGCAAGATGACTAGCCAGTATTCATTGAGTGTCTGATTTTTAAGGTATTTTGCAGTCATTCAATCTTAAATTGTCCAATCTTCTGTCCCTTAAATCATATGACATTGACTACTTGGTAATTAACTTCAGAAAGCTATCCTTATAAACACTGTAAGGCTTAATTTCTTAATTAATAGAGATAAGATTCCTCTATTTCCCCCAGAGTTTTTTGGTTTTGTATAGTGGTGGATAGATGCAAGCAATTCATGATGGGGAATGCTTTCTATTCTCCCAATTACATTTATATTTACTCATATATCAGTACTGGGCAAAAGTTTTAGGCAGGCATGAAAAAATGCTGTAAACAAAGAATGCTTTCAGACATATAAATAATGATTGTTTATTTTTGTCAATTTGCAAAATGCAAACAACCCATGACTACTTTTGAAGCAGGAAAGATTTCATATGTGAATATCTATAAGACAAGTTCTATTTTCATTGGTCCAGAAACTTGTGGTACCTTATATTCTACTACACTGAATCCTTGAGATAACACTAAAAATCTTTAGGGTAGCCCCAGTGCTCCTTTATTGATTTGAGAAACTGTCCAGGATAGCCCATTCTTCACTACTCTCCATCTAAAATGGCATTCATTGTACGCCATCTGATGCAACTGTTCTCCAAGTTGCTGCATGGGGTTTATGCTCCTTCGATTATCTCCAAGTATGGTAATCTCAGATTGTGAATTACAAGTTTTAATGACTAAAGCATAGATTTTTTTTTTCTAAATAAGGGCTTAGCAAATTTATTCTGCCAAATAGTCGCTGTTTGTTTTCTTCTTTTCAGGTCAAACTGTTGATCTGTTTCCTCTTCTGTTTGTCATGTTTTACACATTTAATTGTGGCTCTGAACATACCACCTTGTTAGGGTAACAATCTCCTACCAGTCTTGAAATCACAAGAACTCATGGATGTTCTATTTCCTTTCTTTTAATTTTTAATAAATTTTATTTTGTATGTACAAATTTCACATCTTTGCAACACATTGCATTTTTTAACCTATCTGTTGTGTCTGTTTTATCTATACCAATAAATCTTTTTTAACTATGACTTCATATATTTGTGCATTTACATTATTTCATACATTTTTTCATTCTATATATAATATTCTATATGTTCTATGTATAGCAGTTTTTACTACGTTGATGTCATTTTGTAAAGCATATAATATATTAAATCTTTTTAACTATGACTATATATTTGTGCAGTTACATTATTTCATACATTTTTTCATTCTATATATAATATTCTATATGTTCTATGTATAGCAGTTTTTACTACGTTGATGTCATTTTGTAAAGCATATAATATATTAAATCTTTTTAACTATGACTATATATTTGTGCAGTTACATTATTTCATACATTTTTTCATTCTATATATAATATTCTATATGTTCTATGTATAGCAGTTTTTACTACGTTGATGTCATTTTGTAAAGCATATAATATATTAAATCTTTTTAACTATGACTATATATTTGTGCAGTTACATTATTTCATACATTTTTTCCATTCTATATGTAATGTTCTATATATTCTATGTGTAACAGTTTTTACTACATTTATGTCATTTTGTGTCGTATTTATTTGCTATAGTCTATTTCATATTTCAGTCTTTTAATCCTTTCCGGTTTTGTAGTTGTCTATTGTTTTGTTGATCTTTCTTCCTTTCTTTTCTGCTTTCCTGCTTTTCCCCTCCTTTCCTCTAGCCAATTGTATAATAAATCCCATACATAGTAGTATTCGGATTCGTCTTTCTCTTTTAGTTCTTTCGTGAACCTATCCATCTCTGCACATTCCAATATTTTTTTAATTACATTTTCTTCTGTTATAATATATAATATAATTATTTTTCCAGTTTTGTGCAAATATAATTCTTGCTGCTGTAATGATGTGTAAAATTAAGTATCTAATATTTTTTTCATAATTTCCTTTTATAATCCCTAACAAAAATAATTCAGGTTTTAGTGCAATTTGATGTGTAGTAATCTCCTCTAGCCAATCTTTTATTTTTTTCCAATACTTTTTTGCAGCTGTGCACATCCACCACATATGATACTATGTTCCATGTTGTTTGTTGCATTTCCAGCAGATAGGTGAACACTCCGGGAACATTTTTACAATTCTCGCTGGTGGAAGGTGCCATCTGTAGATGTTCTATTTCCTTTCTTACCCAGTTGTGAAATGGTTTGGAAAAAAGTTCTCAAACTCATTTCCATCCTGTGTTCCAGGCTTGGAATTTCTCTCTCCTATTAATCATTTTGGTTCCAAGGTTTTTGAGCTCCTTCCTGTGTTCTCTCTTCCTGCTTACTTAGCCATGAAGCAAACAGGTTTTAACAGGTTTTAACGGCTATCATGTCAGCACAGCACTTCAGTAAGCTTTGTGCCTTCTGTTTATATTATGTTCACAGTTAAGAGATTTCTGTCTCTCCAAAGCTATGTCTGAGTTTCATTTGTACCAGTGGTGGGATACGATCGGTGCAGTAGGCACCGTTCCGGTCCAGTGCTCTAGAGGGCCCATCCGCTTGCCCACCCGCGCTCCTTACATGTATTTGAGCTGTTCAGGGCTTATGCACATGGAGCGTACAGCCCCTTTGCAACGCTCCACCAAGCAGATGGAGCATTGCGGAGGTGTTGCGGAGCAATGCAGAGTGTCGCAGGCAGTAAGTACGCATGCGTGCACTGCGCACGTGCGCTCGTGTGCTGCTTGTGTCATGTGGTGGACACCTGGCCCAGTTGCACCGTACCGGTTGCAATAGTATTTGGAACCTACCACTGATTTGTATCCAGATTTTTTCTATCTTGGGGGCGGGGTTACCACTTCCCTGCAATGGTATCTTGCTACTTTGCAGTATTCTGTATTCAGCATACAACATACAAAGAAGCATTATTTCTTTAATAATCTTGCCCAAAGAAAGATATTTGAACTTTTCCTTAATGTTTTGTTAAATTAGATCATGTCTGCTATCATATTGTTATAATTTAGTCAAGCATCCCTTTGCAGTGGTTAGTCTTTTTTCAGTAGTCTTTCTGATATGTACAGGTGAAACTCGAAAAATTAGAATATCGTGCAAAAGTTCATTTATTTCAGAAATGCAACTTAAAAGGTGAAACTAATATATGAGATAGACTCATTACATGCAAAGCAAGATAGTTCAAGCTGTGATTTGTCAAAATTGTGATGATTATGGCGTACAGCTCATGAAAACCCCAAATCCACCATCTCAGAAAATTAGAATATTACATGCAATCAATAAAACAAGGATTGTACGTAGAACAATATCGGACCTCTGAAAAGTATAAGCATGCATATGTACTCAGAACTTGGTTTGGGGCCCTTTTGCAGCAACTACTGCCTCAATGCGGAGTGGCATGGAAGCTATCAACCTGTGGCACTGCTGAGGTGTTATGGAAGACCAGGATGCTTCAATAGCAGCCTTGAATTTGAATTTGAATTTATTAGATTTGTTAGCCGCTCCCTCTCCACGAAGGGACTTGGGGCAGCGTACAATAAATAAAAAACACATATTATACAATTAAAACATTTCACGGAGGAGGTATCAAAATCGCATAGTACAATACATAGGAATAGTCATAATAGAATTAAAAATTAAAATACCCCAATATAAAATTACAAATTTAAAAGATTGCCAGGAGGATAAAGATGGAACTATAATTGAGCCAGGCCGGCTAGTTGAAAAAGGTGGGTCTTGAGTTTTGAACGGAAGGAGCGGAGGTCGGTAGTAATCCTAATGTCGGGGGGGAGGTCATTCCAGAGGGCTGGGCCCATCACAGAGAAGGCCCTGCTCCTGGCCGCCGCCCTCTGGCACTGCTTAGTGGACGGCACCCGGAGAAGTCCCTCTCTGTGAGAGCGAATTGGTCGTAGGGATATATGGGGCAGGATGCGATCCCACAAGTAGCTAGGTCCTGTGCCATGGAGCGCTTTGAAGATGGTAATCAACACCTTGAAACGCACCTGATAGACCACAGGGAGCCAGTGCAGCTCGCGCAGGAGTGGTGTTATATGGGAGTATCTAGTACTCCCCATAATCACCCGCGCGGCCGCATTCTGGACCAACTGTAGTCTTCGGGTGCATCTCAAGGGGAGCCCCATGTAGAGAGCATTACAGTAGTCTAGGCGGGACGTCACCAGCGCATGGGTAACTGTGCGAAGGGCATCCCGGTCCAATAGGGGGCGCATTTGGCGCACCAGGCGAACCTGGTGGAACACCCCCCTTGCCACGGCTGCCACATGGTCATCCATGGACAGCCGGGCATCCAGGAGGATGCCCAAGTTGCGCGCCCGCTCCATGGGGGCCAGTTGCTCGCCCCCAATGGCCAGAGATGGAATCATCTGGGGGCCGGAAGCCACAGCCACTCCTTCAGCTCTTCTGCATTGTTCGATCTCATGTCTCTCATCTTTCTCTTGGCAATGCCCCATAGATTCTCTATGAGGTTCAGGCCAGGCGAATTTGCTGGCCAATCAAGCACAGTAACCCAACAGTCATTGAACCAGGTTTTGGTGCTTTTGGCAGTGTGGGCAGCTGGAAAATGAAGTCAACATCCCCATAAAGTTCGTCTGCGGAAGGAAGCATGAAGTGCTCCAAAATCTCCTGGTAGACAGCTGCGTTGACCCTGGTCTTAATGAAGCACAGTGGTCCAAAGTCCTGTTGCTCCTTGGTCCAAAGTCCTCTTTTCTGATGAGAGCAACTTTTGCCAAAAGCACTAAAACTGGTTCAATGACAGTGGGATTACTGTGCTTGATTGGCCTCTCCATTCTTCCTCCATACTCTGGATCCTTAGTTTCCAAATGAGATGCACTACGTTAAAAACAACACAAAACCTGGATGGCCATTGCAGCCCTATTTTTAGAGCCATATCATGGAAATATGCAAAGTTTCACATCTGCCAATGTGTCACACAAGCATTAGAGAAAAAAAATTAAGGTGAGGTCATGGTGACACTTATACATTGCTAACAGTTAGGCAGCTTGCATAAGAATCTGTATCCTCTGACAAGCCACAGTGAGGTGTATTTGACTTAGTTAGCTTTATGGAGCTAGCCACAGATTTTTTTTGTAAACTATTATATATGTTTCTCTGTGTTATGCTAGCCAGCTGTGTTTACAATAAGAGGTGATGTTAACAATTATTTTGGCTGGCTTCAAAAAGGGATAGGGCCAGTTTTGGAAGTCATAGAAATCAATTGTGTTAAACCACCAAGGCTTCAGAATGTTACTATCAATTTAATAAACCAGAACACTAAAATACAATCAGAGTTGAAGATGCCTCTAATTGTCAGGTTTAGTTTTCATGAAACCCCTCATTGCTACAAATTATATTGTATATGCCTTTTCAAATCTATATTCCAATAATCATGAGGACTAGAACCATTTATTTGAAAAACGTAGAGCAAGCATGCTTGGAAATCTATTAAGAATCTGCGGACCATAGAGAAGTGCGTTGAGGGAGCAAACAAACCCTTGTCTAGCTAATGGAATGGAAATTGGTTATCATCCTGAGCGGTTTCCATGCCAACCTGTTCAGCAGAGCAGATACTATTGAAATGCAATGGATTAAAAAGCCCCTTGCTTAACTGACCCTTGATACCTGTTAAGGACTAGTGTGATTATAATGAGTGCTAATTACGCATACTTAGATCAGAACCGTTTATCTCTGCTGTGGTTATGAAGGCAGCATCTAGACTTGGTTCTTAGTAAACTATAGAGAATTTTTTTTTTCAGAGGTTGATTGTGAATGGATTGGTTTCCGTGGCTATTAACCTGGATTGCATTATTACTTGCTATCTATTTCTATGTTGTAGTAGCAGGCTGTTACCCTAGTGCTTGCACAGTCATATCTGTAGGTGGTTCACTTTTTACATTTTTAAATTAATAGCTTTTCATTAACATGTATCATTTCTAAAGCAACTTGCTCTGCAAAATGGAAGCCTCATCAGCAGACTTTCGCCATGCAAAGTGGAGCAACCCATAAGGATAGAGCAGACAACACTGGACTACAAAATGGTCACATTCCTTTTCACAAATATATCCAAACTTAAAGATACACACATGCTTGAAACATAATGAGTTCAGAAATTTATTACATAGTAGCAGGGGTGGGTTCCTGCCACTTCTAACCTCTTCTATAGAAGAGGTTCCACAAATTACCGTGCCGTTTAGAACCGGTTCCAGCTCACTCCCCCCGCCCACCGCTCACTGATTGGCTGGCTCACCAATCACCCCGCCTGCCTCTAAGAGTCCTATCTAAACCTTAAAGTCTTAATGCTGTCAAGTTTGAACATCTCTGGGGGGGTTTTCTAAAGGGTTAGGGGTGCAAGGGTCTTGTAACTTGACAGCTTTAAGACTTGCACACTTCAATGCCAGAGTTCCTGAGCCAACATGACTGGAGGAGGAATTCTGGGAGTTGAAGTTCACAAGTCTTAAAGTTGTTAAGTTTGAACATCCAGGGGGGGGTGTTTCTAAAGGGTCAGGGGTGTAACTTGACAACTTTAAGACTTGCATGCTTCAAATGCCAGAGTTTCTGAGCCAACATTTTGGTTGCTAAGCAAGAGTGTTGTTAAGTGAGTTTCACTACATTTTACAAGTTGGCCATGCCCACCCAGTCACATGACTGCCAAGCCACTCCCACCCAGTCACATGGATGGCAAGCCAAGCTTGCTCCCAAAGCAGGCCACACCTACAGAAAAAGTTCTAAAAAAATTTGAAACCCACCACAGCATAGTAGTGGAAAGATAATTTTACTCTTAATTTCTAACAATGCTTTGTGATGCTTTTCTTCATGAACATTTGAATTGACTTTTTCCCCTGAAGAGGTAGAGCAGAGGAATTTATGGCAAAAAAATAAATAAATTATTTGGTTTTTGATTATTGTCATTGACTGAGATGGGTGGTCATGGAAAATTGAACAAAAAATATAAATAATAAATTTTATAAATATGTTCCTTGATTTTCATCCTTTTTTATTCATTTAAATATTAAACTTGGGTTTGTTTATATTTTAAAAGATATCATAGTATGAATTATGTGACATCACTTGAACATTGTGATGCTTTACAGCATACTGTAATTTTTATTTATATTCCCATATTTTCAATGTTGTTTAAAAAGACAGACACTTGAATTATGGAGAAAATTTTCAAAAATATATTTTTAGTTAAGTTCAGTGGAATAAAATCAAATTGATGAGGACAAGAGACAAACAGAAAGAAAGCAGACATATCCATTGCATTTTGTTAAGAGAAGGACAACAGAAATTACGGTACATTACTGAGTTTTAATATGGAGCAGTCTTGCTAACCAGATGTATTACAATTTCCATCACCCTAACTGCTCCCCTCCCCTGGCTGAGCACAATTGATGATCATGCTGGCTGTGGGTGATAGGCGTTGTAATTCATATACATGGAAAGAGAGAAAGTTTCTTGTGAATACTTTGTGGAATTATCACACCTGCTCTTTTGTCTACAATTACCATGTTTTATTTTAATTTCACGGAAATCAAATTCGATTAATAATTCCATATATCATTTACAATCTTTAGCATTCCAGTGTTTGTGTATTGCCTCCCTATGTTTTTCCCTTATTTATGCTGATTTCTTTTTTAAAAAATAATTCAATAGATCACAGTTTTCCTTCTACAAAGCAGAAAACATCTATTGTTTGAAAGTTTTGCTTAATTTGATTGATCAACATCATAAGATAGTGGAATCTCCATTTTATATTGATTCTAACACATTGCAAAAAGTGCATTAATAACATTAAAAGACACTGTTCTGAGAAGAAACTTTTAAAACCTCTTTACGCTATAGAATAAACTTTGTGCCCTCTTCTCATGTCTGTTAACTTTAAATTTGAACAGATCTATACTGATAGGGAGAGAAATCTACAGTAGAGGCAAAAGAAATTAAAGAGGTATCTAGGGTAAGCATAATGATTATTCACAGTAGCTGAATTTCATTTTGTTATGTTAAGGTAATAAATAGCCCCTTTTTCTGGGGAGAAATCCATGTACCTAGTTTTACAGATTATCCTTCCTCAATGTGGTACTTCCATCAGATGCAGACAGATTATTATTATTATTATTTGGTTCTCCTAGATGTGTTAGATTACAATTTCCATCATTCTCAGCCAGCAGCTTTTTGGTTATATTAACTGGGGCGATAGCAGTGTAATCAAAGAAATCTAGAGGATGCCAGGTTGGGAAAGTTTGAAACAGACAAAATGTAGAGATGATGAGTGGCTCAACCGTCTTTCAAGTTATCTTGGTTTTAGTTGTACAAGCTTTTCATTCATAACCAAGGAATGTTTGCCTTTCATCAACCTGCTCCACATCCGTTACCTGGCTGGGCAGGTATGTAATTAAGAGAAGGGGAGATGGCTGGCCCAATAGTTTTATCTGATAAGAGAAGTGAATGCTTCTATTTTAAAAAAAATCCATTTCCCTTCCCCCAGCCTAAGAGTAGAGAGGAGACAGGTTTTAAGCTTAAGCAAATTTCATTATCCTTCCTTTTTATATATAAGTATAACAAACACAGAGACACAAACAAAAGTGAGAGCAATGTCTATTTGCTTTTTGTTTTGTTCTGATACTGCTTTGCCATTCAGAGGACTTGCATCGGCTAACACTCAAACTGTTGGATTTTGGAAATCTCTTCACACACTTTCTTTTCCATTTGGGCCCTACAAAATTGCTAAGCATTTGGCACAGTAGATCTCCATACAGAAGTAAATTCAGCAGGAGTGGCTGTGTAGTTTGGTTGTTCTAAGTTAACTACTATACAATATAATCAATATGCATTTATCTTGAAGTATGCCTTGTGTCTTGATCAGTATTTATGATAAATCATGACCTTACAATTGCAATCTAAAAATATTTTATTCATTTATAATTTTCTACTGTACTGCTCAGAAAGCTACATATAGTACGTGTGTTATTTATAACAGAGAAGTACATCTAAAAACCATGAGTATCTGAAATGCAGGTTATTTTTTAGCAGAAGGCTTTTTGTTTAATTACAAAAGCATTTTTTTTCCTGTGATGCCCTTGTGTCACATACCGGCATCATCTACAATTGAACAAAAGCACGTGTTTTTCTTCAAAGCAGTTAAGTTTTTCAAATACCAAGTAATTCAGTCTAACAGAGATTCCATGGGCGATATTTAAGATGTAAGTGTGCAGATATGATTTTCAAGTTAGATATAGAGCAAATGACAAAATCAGTGGGCTTACCTCTTTTTTTGCCTTTATTAATAATAACAGCATAACTTTTAAAATAAGTCCACCTCTATTTTTAAAAGAGATATAATGACTCCTTAGACTTCCTATGAAGAAATACTTGCTCTCTTTATGCAGTGGTGGGTTGCAGGCGTACAGGAGCCAGCCCTGAGCACCAGATACCGTTCCGGTATGGTGCTCCGGAGGGTCCACTCGCCTGCCTGAGCTCCTTACCTGTGTTTTAAGGTTCTGCACTTCCGCGCATGTGCATGGCGCATACAGCGCCTGCACAATGCTCTGCAGAGCAGCTGGAGCATCGCGGAGGCACTGCGCACGTGTGCGCACATGCTGCGTGTGTCCATGAGGATGGCGCCGGGCCAGTTCCAACCGTACCGGTTGGAACGGGATTTGAAACCCACCACTGTCTTTATGTGTTATTCCCTCCATAGAAAACCAGAGTCTTTATTCTGACTTTGAATTCTCCACTTATAGAGACAGATTCAAGATTCAAGGCAGCATAGCCAGCTGAGGAATTCTGAGAGTTGACATCAAGACAACTTAAAGCTTGGTTGAGAAACATTGATCTAGAGCTGTGATGGCAAACCTATGGCACATATGGCAAAGGTGGCACGCAGAACCCTCTCTGTGGGGGGCATGCGCGCCATCGCCAGCTGCACTTCTGGGTTCCGTCACACGCATGTGCGTGTGGCCAGCCACTCTCTCCTGGATTCTGTCATGCCCATGCGTGCTGGCCAGTTGGTCTTTGCGCATGCGCATGACGGAACCCAGAAGTGCACTAGCGATGGTGCGCATTCATGGAACTCAGAGTGGCTGGCCACACGAACACCGGACCATTTGGCTAGTGCGCATACACACAATGGAACCTAGAAGTGCAGCTGGCCGCCGCACACATACGGGTGTGTGGTTTCACTGCTCCGGCACACACACGCATGCACACACACACATACACCTGTTTTGGCACTCCATGCCAAAAAGGTTAGCCATCCCTGATCTAGAGAAAAACCTAAAATGAAAAGGAGCCTGGTACCATAGGCATATAATTCCTCCTATAATTTCTACTAGGAAAAAGCCAGAGAGGTCTTTCTTTTGGCTTTACTAATTTGGCTTTTAATATTTTGTCTCGTCCTTTTTCCTTCTTTTGACACTCTCCAGAATTGTTCAGGGAAAGTGGATAAACTGGTGATTGTGATAGGCCTAAGTGGTAGGAGAAACAATATTTTGGATAAATCAACTAACCTCCAGATGGATTTCCTTCAGACAGTCTACCAAGAAATTGGATACGTTTGAAGAGGATCATGGCAAGTGGCAGACATTTTTGAGCAGCAAGGAAAATATATTATTTGAGAAAATGTTTTAGGGCAACACTTTATCAGTTAATAAATGGTGTGAACTCTCTAATGTCTTAATGCAGTCCTGAATATCGACTCAATTAAGCTTTGTTGCAAAACTTTTATAGGTAGCCATCAACTTATGACCACAATTAAGTCCAAAATTTCCATTTGGTAAGCTAGACAGTTGTTAAGTCAGTTTTGCCATAGTGCTTAAGTAAACTATTGCAGTTGTTGAATTAGTAGCACAGTTATTAAGTGAATCTGGCTTTGACTTTGCTTGTCAGAAGGTTGCAAAAGGTATCAGATGTCCTCCAGGATACTGCAACCATCAAAAATATGAACCAATTGTCAAGCATCCAAATTTTGATCATGGGGATGCTGCAATGGTCATAAATATGAAAAATAGTCATGTCACTTTTTTTCAATGCAGTTGTAACTTCAAATGGTCACTAAACAAATGGTTATAAGTCAAGGTCTACCTGTATTGCAGGCTGTTGTATCTGGTCTGTAAAATTCTGGATAACCACTAGAGGTCAGAGGCTACCTAGTGGCTGTCTAAAGGTGTTCAGGCCAAATATAATACTGGGCTGTTGTCCTGAATATGTATTTCATTGCTGTTCAGCTTTAACAGAAACCTGGCCTGTAGAAATGTAAGTACAATAGTGATATTTTCCAAGCAAAGAGATCAAAAAATGAATGGGAAAATTGCTAAATCTGCTAAAATTGCCCATCTCAGGAATTCTGTGGCCATAAGAAGAATCTGGGACTTTGTATTAGGGCTTGTAAAGCACCTCAGTGCAACCTCTGCAGAGAAAATCTTAAGGTAGGCTGAGCTTGCTAAGAAAATTGTCAGCAGATTTTTACCCAAAGAACCATTAAAATGAAAGTGGATTTGGGGCCATTACTAGAATGAGAATAAAATACAGTAGCTGAGTTAAGGAATCTGCCCCATTAAATTAACAAAGATGAGGCTGGAATAAGACTTCCTCTCTGACCTTGAGGCTTGTCTTAATTCAAATCCAACAACCTTGCCCCCTATGTCAAGTTCCAACATGATTTGATTTGATTAACTGGAGAATTTGGGTTCCAGTTCCAGTTCCAGTTCCTGTCCAGAAGCTACCAGGTTGGAGAAATCTTTGTTAGTTATTTTAAGAAATCAAGTGTGTGATCAGAAGAGGACTAAATTTCTTAGCTGTATCCTATTGTAGGATTTTGAATGTGCAAAATTCCTTTTGTCCTTTCTCTCATTCATTCATTCATTCTTAGACCAGCCTTGTGGGTTAGTTTTCCCATTCACAATATCCCATTTGGAGGTTGGTAGGTTTCAGATTGTGTTGCCTGCCCACGGCCTCTTATCAACCCCACGGTTCAAAAGAAATATTATGCTGGCTATCACATAACATTTGGACCAGTAAATCAAAAGCACTGCTTTGCATTGGTCATGAAATCCATTGCTTCATAATCCTCAGTAATTAAGGCTACAACTTACAGTTGAGGTGAGCGATGAAAAAAAAGCATCAAGAGGAACTAGTCGGCATCCAGTTAGATGTTCAAATAGAAAGGTGCCTGGGAATGTTAAATAATAACAAGGTCATGTGAGATATTTTTGGTGGGTAGGGGTGGGAGTGAGGCTGTCAGCTGAAAGTTTATTTGCTCATGGAAGCACTTAGCCAGGGTTTGTTTTAGTGGGATTATGTGTTCTTTAGCTTTTGAAAAGCAAAACGGGTGGTCTCCTCTTTCTCCCTCTGCCTCTTTCCAACCCCCCTCCTTTTTTGCCATCCAATTTCGATGTTAATTCCTCATCATTGTTTGCATGGACCTCTGCTGAGAGCAGTTACGGAGGCTAATTTTTCCATCTGTCCTGCTTGGGCCAGTGACTGGGGAAGCATGGTTGCTGTTACTTCCTTCAGGGCATTGATCAGTGGAGCGTTAAGCTTTTAATTGAGGTGTAAGTGTATCAGCTTAAGGGGGAGGTAGTGGCCGGTGGTGTAGTACAGGCTGGCTGTAGCACAGCGCAGAGCTTTCAAAGAGGCAAGAGCTCTTTTGCACTCACCAGTGTTTGGGCAAATACAAAGAAGTAGCCAGCTCTGGAGAGACGCCAGCTCCATCGCTATGATTCTAGGTGAGTGCTACACAACTTACTTTCATTGCCTTCTGCTTTTGTGCCCTTTGGATTAAACGTGCATATGCCTCTTTCTCCACCCCCGCCCCACCCCCCCCCCACCCTCTCTGGATGGGAATCAGCATCACTTTTATTTCAATGAGCAATCTTTTACTCCCCCATGTGTGTCTGTATATGATGTAGAGGCTTCGTAGTAGGAGAAGGCATAGACGTTTTCACCTGCTTTGCAATCTTGCTGAAAGACTAAGCTGGTACACTTTGATCCTTGCAGAAGTATTTGTATAAAGGTGCAGTGGCATCCGATAAACAATATGTCTCTAAATATGCGGAAGAAAAGGACTCTTTCATCATTACCAAAGCTGGGTTTGTTGTAGTTAAACCTGCTATTAAATGAAAGTATCTGCTTAAGCAGCTGAAGAAAAAGAGGGACAAAACGGACTGTTGCTTATTTATTCTAGGATTTTGGTACCCAAAAAATGTATGTCTGCCCTGAACCTCCTTTTTTATGCAATTCATGCAGCTGTGCATTACATATTGAGGACAAAATCAAGTTGACTTTTGATTGGATTCAGCTGTCTTGTATCAGTTTTGTAAACGTTCCAGCATTTCTTAAAATGCAGCTGGACAGAACCCTGAAAATCACTGGCAAACTTAAGAGTCTCAATTCAAGTATAGGTGAAAATATTTGCAAAGAGTATTTGGCTTGCTTAGATCTATTGAAAAAGTCAACTTGTAATTTTGAGGCACAAGAGTGTAGTTGTTTCAATTTTGCTGAGCTATGGTTGTCAGGATTTGGATGATATCTTTTGTATTCATTTTATAAACCTTAGATTTTTATTATTCTTTCCTTTCCTTTCCTTTTTATTTTTGGAGTTCCCTATTTTCATTCCCCGTTTCTCTGCCTTAATCATTGCCTTCTTACTTTCTTGGGCCTTGAACTGGAACACGATAGCAGTGGAAATAGACTATTTTTTTAAATTAAAAATAAATAGAACAGAAAAAAATATGTATTTATAGTTTACAGAATGTATAAAAATAATTTTAAGTGCTCTTTTAGTGAAGAACATTTTGTATTGGTTATAAATCAAAATAATAGCAAATATTTTACATCCAGATTAAATTTAGAAATAAACAATTCTTCCTAAAATATAGCAAATTTAGGGTAAAACAGACCAAAGAATATTTTTAAAATATTTGTTTTTTTTCAGTACAGATTTTTTAAAAAAGACATTCTAGAATACGAAGCATTGGAATTTTCTCTCTATTTCCCTCCATTTAATGACAGGCCAATTTTTTCTCATGAAACGGAATGGGTTGGGTCACTTTCGATGAACTCTCTTTTTTCAAAATCCTCTTTTGTAAAGAAATTGTACTGTTCTAGTCTTTTCAAATCTTGATTACAAGTACCATTTGTGGGGCTTTTGTCTGAGTAAGAGAGACTGCTGTGCTAGAGAAATCAAAAAACAAGCTGGCAACCTCAACTACCCTTTGCGCTGGTGTTTTCTCTGCATACTGTATGAGGAAGATTCTGCAGTATCTACTCCTGCTCCATTTGTGGGCAGAGGCTGGGGTATTTTGGTGAAGGTGATTAGAATAACGTACTGATTATTTGGCTTGGAATGAAATGCTACTCCCCCATAATTTCTGGGTATAAATGTACATTCCTATGTGCCTGGGTGCAGATGTACAACAGCAGTCTGGAAGGAGATCGAACCAGTGAAGGCAAATCATGATAAAACAGTTTGAACACTCGAATTCCGTTTTTCCTTCTTCAGTCTTCTGTGACTATGTAAGTCCATCTGAAGCAATATATTCAAGAAACGCACACACACACACACATCTTTCCTTATTTATGTTTGGATGGGATTGTTTAGTAGGCTGCGGGCCAAGTATTCCTTTTATTGCTGTGAAGAAATTGGGAAATTTCAGTGCAATTCGTTGCTATTGCTGTGAAGGTTTGAAAGGCAGGTAGACAGTTTGTGGATAGTGTATGTTGTACAGGAAAAAACATTATAAAACATTTACTCTCCACCTTCTTCTGCTCGTGATAATTTTATATTGTTAAGGACATCTTCAACCTAGATTGGGCAAGTTGTATTTTATAAGAATGTGTGGTCTAAGAAACTTAACCATCTTCGTTTAGGTCCTTCAGACAGCAGAATTTTTCACTAGCAGCGGTGTAAGCACATCAGTTGTCTCGCATGGATGGCTTTAATATTTTTTTAATAATCCAAAATGTTATGTATGCTGCCTATCCCCTTCTGACATAAAATGGTCTTTTCTCATATTTCTGGAATATATATCCAATTCAGGAGTGATGCATCTGGAAATATTTGCTTCTGTTGTATTTGGCTTTTCTCTTGTTCTCTTCTTGTAGAAAAATGTACCCTAGGAAAAAATTCTGCAATTTTTTGAATTCGTTTTTTTTTTTTTAAATTAGGAATAGGTTGGGTATAGACAAAGGCATGCTTCTTTTAGCAAAATAAAAAATGAGAATATTTTTTTTCTAAATAATCTTAGATTAAAAAATATTTTGCAATGATCGCAATATTATTCAGAAAGTTTCATTTGTGGTGTGCAGATATTTAATGGCAAGTTGCCATTGGAACAAAACAATCATGTTAAAGTACATAGACATACATTTCTATATAATTTTTAAACTAAAATGATTTAGCAGTTTTATGAGCTGTGGGGTTTTTCCATGGATCTGTTCTGTTAAAGGCCCAAATTATAGTTAGAATACTGTAGGAGAAGCTGCTTTCATCAAGCCTGCCATGAAATGTATACCTCTTCTCTCTGTATGTCTCCTGGCTGATATCCAAGCAAAGCTGCAGTAGTATGCACCTAGCTTCCATTCCCTCGATGTGGTATTTGTATTCTGACATGTTCAATGGAAAACAATTTATAATGTAATATAGTTCATGCTCTAAAAAAAAGAAAAGATGGATGGATGTATTCTAGAGAACCATTTTGGCATCTTTGTGTCAGTGCTTCATCTACATTTAGAATCATCTATGTTATAGAAAAAATTCAAAGAAAGCAGTGGGAAGAGACGCAAGCATTGACATTGTAACAATGACATTGTTAAACAAATGTGTATAAAATGTACATAATTTGACAAAAGAACAACGTAGATGAAATGGTATCTTTAATCATATCAGTTTTAGGTTAGCATCATGGATCATAGAGTTGTGAATGCATACATGTGCTTTGCAAAATAAATGTGTCGACTTAATAATTGACCACCACCCCAAATATTTTTTTTAAATTATGCAAATGATTTTCTAAGACAACTTTCTTTCTTCGGCAAAATTAACCTAATAATAAACAAAAGATGCCTTCAAATTAAACTAGCAATCCTACAAATCTGAAAGAAAAATAAATTTTCTTACCAATCTAGATTTAAAAAATTTAGCAGCCTAGTGATATATATATATTCCACATCAAATTGGTTAGTCAGACTTTATGAGGATGAAAGTGTTCTTGCACAATAAGCTTTTTCTCTTTGGCCAAGGAAATGATTTGGATGAAATATGGATTGCTACAAGAATGCAGGAATCAAAGTATCAGGCAAAGGTACAGTACTACCTACTGCATTCTCAACCCCACCTTTTCTCAGTCTGTGTGTGTGTGTGTGTGTGTGTGTGTGTGTGTGCATGTGTTGTAAGGAACTGTATTTCATAATTGTATTCATGTACAATGGCAACCATACAAAAACCGAGAAAAGGTGGGGTCGAGAATGCAGTAGGCAGTACTGTACCTTTGCCTGATAGTTTGATTCCTGCGATCTTACAGCTATCCTTATTTCACTCAAATCATTTGGATAGATACCGTGTTTCCCCCAAAATAAGACAGGGTCTTATTTTCTTTTGACCCTCAAAATAAGCACTTGGCCTTATTTTTGAGGAGATCTTATTATTTTTGAGGTGCAGGAGACAGAGAGTGCGGTCACCTCATGGCTGCTGCTGTGTTGCAATATTTTCAGGGAGGGCTTATTTTCGGGGGAGGACTTATTTTAGCACGTGCTCAAAAGCCTGATTGGGCTTATTATCCGGTGAGGTCTTATTTTCAGGGAAACCAGGTGGGTGGTAGACAAACAGACAGACAGACAGACAGACAGACAGACTGACTGACTGACTGACTGACTGACTGACTGACTGTAGATATAGATTAGATATTGATATAGATATTAAATTATTCTATGTTTCATTTCTTTTTTTAATCCCCAAATTCTAGTTCTGGTTGTTAAATTCTGGTACTCACTTTCCTTTCAAGTAGTCTTCAAGTTAACTCCAGCTCACTCTTCCAAGTAGTCCTGTTTTAATATTTATTTTATTTTATTTATTTATTTGACTTCTTAGTCGCCCCCTCTCCCCCAAGGGACTTGGGGCGACGTACACTAGCAGCGGTCACAACAATACAATATGGAGGAGGTGGAAATAAATAAATAAATTACAATAATTTAAAACAATTAAAAACCCCAATGATAGTTAAAGTTTAAAAATTAAAATTAACAATTAAAAATGCCCAAGAGGTGGAGAAGCTCTAAATTAAATTAAGCCAGGCCGGCTAGTCGGCACAGGTGGGTCTTAAGTTTCGTGTGGAAGGAGCGGAGGTCAGTTGTTGTCCTAATGTCTGGGGGGAGGTCATTCCAAAGGATAGGGCCCATCACAGAGAAGGCCCTACTCCTGGGCGCCGCCCTCTGACACTCTCTGGAGGACGGCACCCGGAGAAGTCCCTCTCTGTGCGAGCGAATAGGTCGCAGGGATGTGTGGGGCAGAACGCGATCCCGCAGGTAACTAGGCCGTGTGCCATGGAGCGCTTTAAAGATGGTAACTAACACCTTGAAGCGCACCCGGTAGGCCACAGGAAGCCAGTGCAGCTCGCGCAGGAGAGGTGTTATATGGGAGAACCTCGTTCTCCCCATAATTGCCCGCGCGGCTGCATTCTGGACCAACTGCAATCTCCAGGCGCACCTCAAGGGGAGCCCCATGTAGAGAGCATTGCAGTAGTCCAGGCGGGACGTCACCAGCGCGTGAGTGACTGTGCGCAGGGCATCCCGGTCCAAAAGGGGTCGCAATTGGCGCACCAGGCGAACCTGGTGGAACGCCCCCCTCTCCACGGCTGTCACATGGTCATCCATAGCCAGCCAGGCATCTAGGAGGATGCCCAAATTGCGCGCACGTTCCACCGGGGCTAATTGCTTGTCCCCGATGGCCAGAGATGGAATGTACTGGTTGAACCGGGAAGCCGGAAGCCACTCTGTCTTGGAGGGGTTGAGCTTGAGCCTGTTGTCCCCCATCCAGACCCGCACGGCTTCCAGACACCGGGACATCACTTCGACGGCCTCGTTGGGGTGGTTTGGGGTGGAAATGTACAGCTGCGTGTCATCAACGTACAGATGGTATCCCACCCCAAAACCACGGATGATCTCGCTAATATTTAGCAAGTTAGCAAGTTTCCAAATAGCAACCTCTTCAATAATAGCCTGGTGAACTCAGTACGGGTTATTCTCAGGAAGGTATCATTCTGTGCTCAGAAACTAACTGCAATAAAATCAAGAGTACTTATAACACTGCTGTAGCCAAAATCTTTTTAATTACTTTATGTAATAGATTTAGATAGCTGCCCATCTCAAATACATGACTTTAGACAGAGGACAATATTAAAAGTAATAAAAAGCATATATAAGAAATATAAAATAGCATCTGGAAAAAATATGTAAGTGATGATGAAGCATTGAGCATAAACAAGACCTGAGCTCTGAGACCTGGGCACACTTGGGCTCAAGCACAGAACAATATTCTCAGGACCTTTTGAAAGGCCAACAGAGATGGGACCAATCTGTTCTCCAGAGTGATGATATTGCAGAAGATGGGTGCCATGACAGAAAAGGCCCTACCATCCAAGGCGTCTTAGCAGATTGCATCCAGAGTATGACTTTCCTACTGGTCTGAATGGGGAAAGGAGAAATAACAGATGAGAGATGATCTCGTAACCGAATCCCAAACCATGAAGGTCTTTAAAGGCAACCATCAGCACCTTAAATTGCACTCAGATACACACCAGTAGCCAATGCAGCTCATAGAGTATTGATATCACATATGCTGAAAAGCAGGCCCTTTTGACTGGCTGTACCATCACACTCTGCAGCAGCTGAAGTTTCTGAATAATCTTCAAGGGCAGCCCCATGTACCGTAATCCAATATAGAGGTTACTAGGGCTTATTGTCATAGAATCTGATTGAACTATCTCCAGATCTTTTGATTCTAGCATATTTTAATTGTAATGCAATTATTGTTCTTGTTTAAATTTTCAAATGTAATAATGAAGTAATCCATTTGGGGGTGGGGAGCTCAACATTTCTATTTTTAATTTCTGAAGAATGCATTACAGGTTGTCCTCGACTAATAACAGTTCATGTAGTGACCATTCGAAATTACAATGACAGTAAAAAAGGTGACATTTTACACACTTACGAATGTTAGAGCATCTCCATGGACATGTGATCAAAATTCAGACTCTTGACAACTTACTCATATTTACTATGGTTGCAGTGTCCTGGGGTCATGTGATCATACTTTGCGTTCTTTTGATAAGCAAAGTCAGTGGGGAAGCCAGATTCACTTAACAATTGTGCTACTCACTTAACAACTATAATGATTGATTGTCTGTGTCAAGAAAGGTCATAAAATGGGGTAAAACTCAACAAATGTTTCACTTAACAACAGAAATTTTGGGGTCAACTGTGGTTGTAAGTCGAGGAGTACTTGTATTATGATAGTTACACAGTCAGCCACATGTTTAGACTGTATATGGCATTTTAATCCACCTATTGAGTCTTTCCAAGGACCTTGGATACGAGTCAGATGTTGTTGTTTGATGGTATTAAAGGTATGGTCGCATGATGTAAGCTGTTCCAATAAAAGCTGCCTTTTGCAATTAACTGATGGTGGCTTTGTCAAGCAATGCCCAGATTTGCACCCAAAGCACTAATTACTATTGGTAGTTCCTTTGCTTTCTTTTACCACAGCCATTCTGCTTCTGCTGTATTTGCTGTCTTTATATTTTGTGACTTTCTCATGTTCTTTTGCTGTATTCGGGTACTGCCATGGCCACTACCCAGACTTTTTGTCTTTTTAATTCTCAGTTATTAAGTCTGGAGTGTTATGTGGCAGGTGCTTGTCTGTATGAATTCTAAAGTCCCAAAGCACTTTAGTTTATTCATTTTCTGTTACTATTTTCTGTTCTATTTTGTGGTTCTACTTGTTCCTGCTTGCAGGCAAATTATATTTCCTTCAGATCTTCCAATGCACCATTGTTGCTATTTTGTCATATTGTTCCTTATTTGTGGACAGTCTGTTGCATTTCCTTTTGCTGCTAACTAGTCCATGGTTTCTTTTTTTATTAGTGTTATATTCATTATTTTATTTATTACATTATTAAAATTTACATGCCACACAACTCTGGACAATTTACCAATTGTTAAAAATATTTTACAACAAGTAAATAACACAAGACAAAAGGAACAAAGGTAGCAAAGTAAGATTAGATTTTCTTCATTATTTTGCTCTTCACATCTATAGGAAATTTGTTACTAATTTTAAACTTGCCCTATTTTTTTGCCCAAATCTTTATTTTTGCATATACAGAGAGAGACAGAGAGAAAGAAAGCAGTTGGTGACCTTGTGCTTTAACCCTTCTGAATCTGCCTAGCATAACCTAAATATGTGATTGATATTGGGTTGCTTTAAGTTTAGATTACCAAAGGCTGAATATGTATTTTTACTTAGTTGTGTGGTAGTCTTATGGAGTCTGTTTGCTCCAAAAGTACAAAGAGTTTTAGAGTTCTTTGAATACATTTGATTTAGGTTGATATATCAAAGAACTTCCTCCAAAGAGTGAGAGAGAATAGTACCAATAATTAATTTGCTTTGATGTAACGGAAAAATTAATTAAATCTAAGTAAATGCAATTAATATCATTCATATTTTTGAACAGTTTTCCCATTCCCTTGTAGTAAAAACTGAAGAGGTTAAACGCTGCCCCCAAGTCCTGAAGCCATGAGCACTTACCCTCTGGGGCTACAGGGTAAACATCCACAATAAATATTAAAAGTATCTTTGAATTGCACATAGGAATCTCATTTGAGCTATTTTAGTAAATCACCTAATTTGGAGTCTTTCATTTCTTTGGGTTGGGGACAAAGCTGCAATTTGAAGTAAACTCTAAGTTGTGCAGTTACAGCAAAAGAACTGTTGTTTAATGCTTTTTCTTCCTTGTTTTAGTGTGGGCCAGATTTACAGTGAAGAGATTTGTCTTCCTCACCTCCATTTTCCCCTTATCTTCTCTTTCTGTTGGTCTTCCAGATTCTTTGAGAACAATGGCAACAAGGACTTTTGTTGAAATAGAAGTCATGTGAGTGCCATTTATTAGTCCTGATATAGAGAGCTCCAGTTTTATGTCCTGTATGTGGACACAGCTTGTGGATTTTAAAACTGAGAAGAGAGGGAGACTTAATTCCTTTCACTCTTGTGGCACATAAAATATTGCCCATAATTCAAATGGAGAAATGAATGTTAAGATCAAAAAGGCTTTGGTTCTGAACATATGACATCAACTTGGGTATATTCTCCCTGATTATTTTGATGAAATGAACTGGTGGTGTTCATGCTCAGGCATTTGGGGATGTGACTCCTGCATTCTGGGACACCTCAGAAAGCAAAATGTTGGTCTCTGCTATCAGCTGGAAAAAGTTTGGTTCACCAATTCCTTCTCCTAGTGTTAACATTAGCATGGTCTTAAAGCCAACAGTTCCTCCAGCTTTTCAGCATGACCCAAAACCACAAATATGGGACTATTATTAGGAGCATATATGACTATTTCTGTTAGGAAAAATGTTTTCAGTTCTGATTTAATGGCCATAAAGCAGTTTTCACAGCTTGTAGCCATCAGGTCATGTTGGAACCAAAATTCTTGACTTAACCAGCCAACATGGCTAGGGTTATATTGCTGGGAATTTAGTTTCAGCATATCTGAAGGCTGGCAAGTGATCATCCATTAAAAAGATACTAGCGCAGAAGAAAAACTTGTCATTCAAGCTGTTGTTTATATTTGTGCATTTTATACACTTGATGTTCATACATACAACTGAGAATAGCATAATAACTAATGTTTTGATAAATTCTATTCCTCTGCAAAAGTTTATTCAACATGTATATTGGTCTTGAAGATGCCATAAGACTGTTATTTTTGTAATCACTCTTAACCTGAAATGCCTAAATTTCTGGAATGTTTTGACATAAATACTACTTGGGAGAATGATTGCCTTTTTTGTGCCTAAGCAAATAAGAAAAGGTAATTTTGTCTTTATCTTTGTGTATAGGTGTGTATATGAGAGCCAATCGAGGGAGGCTCAGGATAAATTGCCAAAGGCCTTGGGGAAGATTAATTGCATCAGAGTTGCATGTTATAGTTTTATATTGGGATTTGTATGCTCATTTAATCGTTTCTCATCCTGAACATTCAAGATGGACCAGATCCTACATTTTAATAGTGATGGGCATATTTAATTTAATGAATCACACCAGTGTGGGCTTTACTTAGACGCCCAAAGAGAATATTTTTTTGAAAATGTTGAGTTTCTGGTTGCTCATGTTAACTTCTTAATGAGGCTTTCTCAGAAAAAGTGTTTGAGAATGAAGTTGGGTGACCTATAAATTAAATTAAATAATATAAATGTAAATAAATCCTGGGGCAGTATTAACATAAATAAATCCCTGGGCTAAGAATTTAACTGCTAACAATTTCAATATGGACAGGTTTGCTTAGTTAAGAAAATAAAGATCAGAGGATCTGAGCAGTGGAATCCAGTATTATTGCCTGTTACTAGTATTCCTTTCAACTTCTAACAGTCAGACATAAAAGCCTTACTTGATTTGCTTGAAGAAGTTTGTATATGTCATTCAAAATACCAGTTTAATTTAACTGTCTTTTGTCTTCTTTCCATCTAGTATCTCTTGGCTGTAACAAGTTGAGAAGGTTATAATTTACAGATTAAACTCTTCCTGGCTTAGAATCGTGTCCTTGATCAGTGGCCCTCAAACGAATGGGATATTTTTATTTTCTTATGAGCAGTCTATTATTCTTTGTCTTCCTGATCCTCACAAAAAACAAATCTGTGTAAACAAAGCCCAATATTGCTGCAGGACCTGGTAAAGGCAGAGTTTGAATTGGACAATTTTCTTCTTTTGAGCTTCTGAGTTTCTCTGCCCCCCGGGTCAAGATTAAACTTGTTCTTCTGTTCTGATGGGCTCCACTTTGTCTACTTGTCATAGAGCTGCATTCTTCAGCAGTGATAAATCAGAATTTGGAACTGTTGGTTCCAGTGAAACTTGAAAGTTTTAGAACTGCGTGAGGTTTATCAATGGAAATAAATTTCCTTCAAAACCTGGGGCACTATCCCATTGCTTCAAGGAATTTCCAGGTTCTCCTCTTTGTGCAGTTGAAAGTAGAGCACTCATCAGTTAAGTTTGCTCCTCAATTATTAACATCAGGAATCTTAGATTTTAATAGGTTTCCTAGGAATAATCATATTTACTCCAAAAGAGAGGATCTGAAATTTTAGAGAGTTCCCAGAAAAATTAAACGGAAAACAAATTATGTATGATTAACATTGCTTTATTGTTAAATGTTTAGCAGACAGTGTATTTTTACCATTTTTTCAAATAGTTTTAAAATGGGGGATAAATACATCTCAAGGTACTTGCCAGCTTCTAGCAGCAAAGGCATGTTTAAAATCATTTCTCCTGCTAAGCTAAGCAATTGGGCAGGTTCATAGCAGGAGAAATGTTCCTTCAGCCAAACCCTAAGCCATTTCAGGCTTTAAAGATTAATACCAGTAGTTTAAATTTGCTAAGTAACGAATTAGTAGCCAATGTAAATTATTAGTATACAAGTATTATGGGGTAACACTACTGTACATCTTTTTTCACAGTTGCAATTTCTGGACACTTTTCTAGTACAGCTCCATATAGTTTCCAATAGTTAAGGTAAATCAAGGTATAGATAATTGGTGTAAAGTCTGATCAAATTAGGAAAGATTGAAGTTAGGACACATACAATAGCTGTGCAAAGAATTTGCCAGAACTATCACCTGAAAATCCATTGATAACTATGAATCAAGAAGTACCCCAGCTGCAAGCTTCTTCTTTCTGGGGAAGTAAAACCCTTTCCAAACAAGTTTCACTTCAATTCCCAAAAGTGGTTTTCTTCTTTCCAATAGCACTTCTATTGTCAGGATTTAATTTCAGCTTGTTCTTCCCCAACTAGCTCATTGAGATAAGGCAATGTTCAAGGGTACTCTTTTCCTCCATGCAGGTGGCTGATAAAGATCAGTAGAGCTGGATATCAACAGCATACTGATGACATCCCACTCCAAAGCTCCAAATATCTCTGAATTTTCATACAGATTTTAACTAACAAAACAAGACTGAACCCTGTAGGAAACCACAGATCAACAACCTAAAAATTAAACATTCTCCAACATATCCCTTCTGGGTACATTTGGTAGAGATTTGAACCCATTGTCTCTAGAAGTCAACCTCTACCATGTGGCCCAGAAAGACACTGTGTTGGATGTTATAAAAAAGCCATCAAGAGGTATAGGACAAATAGCTTTCTGTTTGAATCATTTACCAAGGTGACCAAAGGAAATCTTGATTGGAAAAGACCCAAAAGACCCAAATAATATATTTTATCCTGATACCTTTATGCTCCCTATCCTCCATATACACTGTCCATGTCATCAATATCTACACACTGAATCGAATCCATATGATCATTACACAGATCTTCACAGTATGATCTGCTGCAAAGCTGGAGTCCAGACTGAGGTGCATTAGACTGACTTTGTCTGCAAAGAAAAGTGAAAATTTCTCACAGCAAGTCTCTAACTATATTCTAACTTCCCTTGTTCAACATCTTAATGTAAAGGATGCTACCGAGTATGGAAAAGTATTGCTATCCTGTTGTGTGCGTATAAATAGAGGCAGAAAAACCCCTTTACTGTAGCCATTACCACAAAGTAAAGTTTCAGATGGTCCTTAGGAGGGCCCCATTATGTGTTCAATCTTTTCCATTCCAAGAATTCTTCCATTTACACTAAAGCCTTCTACCTATCTGCTTCATTGCTCTCAGCTTCTTGATTGCCATACCTTCACAGTTATCCAGATCAGGAAATACACCCCACAAGAAGATTAAAACTTTATTGCAATAGACTACAATAACAGAATCTTTTAAATGATTGTATTTTTCCCTCTTCCCTCTTATCCCCCTGTGAGTCAGGGAGAAATCACTTTCTCTCAGCCCTAAGACGGCAGCAATGGCAAATCTCTTCTAAAAAACCTTGCCAAGAAAACAGTAGGGACTTGTCCAGGCAGTCTCCAGGAATCAAGTATAGTTGAGTGGAAAAAAGGAAACAGAGAAAAGCACTTAAGAGTGATGGTACTTGGGCCATCTGCATGGTCAGCTAAGATTTCACAAGTATCACTAGTTCAAAAGAATAAACACATTTATGAAACTGTACAGATTCATAAGATACTTGTGTCAGGTCATTTTAGCTAGTATTCTTCTACTCTTAAAAGAGGTTTATAGCAGCCACCAGTTTAAAAATGATCAGAAAGCTCCTTTACTTTTAGATCTAAGGCTCTGGTTAAACTAAGGCTCTATATAGATATTCCAGGAAACGTTCTGCGGCATGTGTGTGGCCAAACACCTACTGAACTTTTAAGTTCTCTAAAACTAGGACTCAGATCAAAACTAAGTCTTTATCCCCCACTGGAGCTGTTATTTGCTTTTTCTGGAATATGTCCACTGTTTCTTCAGTAAGCAGTTCCTAATATTAATATTCATTTGCAATTGGAGAAGCAATGTAGGTTATAAATGTAAGTAAATAAACACAGAACAGATCACATTTCTGAGAGTGGATGCCTTATTTTCTGGAATCCATTCATATTCCTCCATGCTTCTGATCATGCAGATTTATATCATAGTGGTAGAACACATACTTTTGCATGCAAAGTATACCAGATTCAGTTTCAGTTTGTTCAGGTAAGGGCTCCTGTCAGAAACACTGAAATTTGTTTTCTGTTGGGGTGGACATTACTTAGCTAGATTGGCAAGGGCTTGACATGGAATAAGCAGTTTCCCCTGGCAAACATTTACTTCCCTTTTCCACTTTTGTCTAGAAAAGGGGTTCTTTTTCAGGAATTGGAGAAGCATCTGCACCAGATATGCTGTTTCAAAACACTCCACATACACTCCACATTGGAATGACAGAAAAAAGTTGGTAGTTGCTCTGGCCCATTCAGATCAACAGAATTTCTGTGGCTAGTTCTCTACATGACTCAGGCAAAAAGCATCTAATGCCTGTCTGAAGCAGGCATAATAAAAGGATCCAAAAACATATATCCTCTGATTTCTAGGTTTCTGCACTAATTTACAAGGGCCAGGCTGATAATTTTTATCTCATATGAATATCAATTGTTAGATTAATTATGTATCGTTATAACTCTTATCAGTCAGATTCATAAATCTTCTCTAGGGTGATTTGTCCCCAATCTGACCATTCAAGTCTTCTAACCACATACCCATCACCACTTTAAGTGAGTGCATCCAATTTGCTGTTGATCCTTGTTAACTTTCCCATCCTTCCACTTTTCTGAACATTATACATTTCTCAAGAGTGCTAGGTCTTTGCATAATGTACCTATAATTTGATAATTTGAATCTTGTCAATTGCCTCTCAAGTGAAAACTCTGGATTAATTTGTTCTATGATCTACATATTTGTTTCCTGTCTTCCCAGGAGTCTTCTCCAACATTTACATTCCAAAGCATTTTTCTGTCCCGCTTCTTCAAAGTCCAGCTTTTGTTTCCATGCAGCATCACAATGAAAACCAAGCCTGTAGAAAGGCACATCTGAATATGTTTTCAGAGGTTTTCATCTCTACCAAATGTTAGGTCTGCAGCATGTTTCTTGACTATTATTTCCTTTACTGTTCATATTCAATTCTAAAAAGCAGAACTATTAACTACTGTAGTTTTTCACTGTATGTTCCAAGAATGGTTGCTATTCCTTTTGTCATTGTATTGGACCTCTTACATTCAGTTATCCCATATTTTTTTTCATGGTGCTCATACCATTACTAGAGCTTGCAGATTATTTGCACTTTTACCTATCAGAGTAGTGTCATCAGCATAACATAGATTATAGATGTTTCTTTCTCCAGTTTAACACCATATTCATCTTCTTCCACTCCACTTTCCCGCAATACATATTCAATATATAGATGTATACAATCTTTCAGGTTTTTTGCCAATCTAGAGTCAGTCTGTTTTCCCATGTTCTAGCCAGACTTCGATTGTCTGTCTTCTATATATTGTATGAGAACAATGGAAAGTTCTGGGATTCCCGTTTTTCTAAGGACATTTTATAACTTATGATCAGCATGTACAAAGCCGTTTCTAAAATCAGTGAAAATGAGTTCTTTTTTATGTTTTTCGGCTTTCTTATCTGTCTGGCACACTGAAAAAACATTTCTCTACAATCAGTTTGAACATCTGACATTTTCTTTTCCATGTATTTTTAAATTTTATTTTAGATTTTTTTTAAATCCCATCTTTATTATTTTTATAAATAACTCCAGGCAGTGCACATCTAATATTCCTATTTCCTATTTTCCCCATAACAGCAACCCTGTCAAGTGAGTTAGGCTAGGCGAGAGAGTGATTGGCCCAAAGCCATGTGAAAGGTGATTTGGGCGCTAAATTGTATTGCGTGATCATAAGCATTATTTTGCTAGTGTGTAAAATCATATGTGGTTTGTTTTCTTTCTTTAGTATTGACATGCAGATTGACTTCTTTCAAATAGTTGGTCTCTGTCATTCTCCAGATTTTCTGACATAGTTTGGTTACAGCCTTTATTGATCCTTCTTCTGTTGCTTGCCATATTTCAGTAGAAATTCCTCCTCTGTGAGATTCAAAACAAATCCTGATGTTCTTGAAAATAGTAGGTTTGCGATCTGTTCCACAACACTTGACCACATCTTTGTTGTTACAAATGAAAGTCTTCCAGCTGCTACGCTAAAGCAAGCAATTATTACCTATAACACTGTATAATCAATTTGTCATCCCAACTGTCTTTCTAAAGCAGTGGTGGATTTCAAATTTTTTTAGAACCTCTTCTGTAGGTGTGGCCTGCTTTGTGGGAGTGGCTTGCCAGCCATGTGACTGGGTGGGCATGGCCAACTTGTAAAATTTGGTGAAACTCACTTAACAATGCTCTTGCTTAGCAACCAAAATGTTGGCTCAGAAACTCTGGCATTTGAAGCACGCAAGTCTTAAAGCTGTCAAGTTACAAGACCCTTGCACCCCTAACCCTTCAGAAAAAAAAAACCCAGGGGTGTTCAAACTTGACAGCCTTAAGACTTGTGGACTTCAACTCCCAGAATACCTCCTCTCGCTCTTCATCTTGATGATGTGCAGGCGGGTGGGGGAAGGGAGCTGGAACTGGTTCTAAACGGCACTGTAGATTTGTGGAACCTCTTCTATAGAAGAGGTTAGAACTGGCATGAACCTGCCCCTGTTCTAAAGCCAACATTACCAATAATACTGTATGATCGATTTGATTTCTGTGAACTCCATCTGGTGATCTTTACTTACATAATATACATAAACACACATATACACATACAGCTTGAAGATTGTGTTTAGCTGATAGAAATAATGGTCAGAAATAATTCTTTCATTTTGGTTTCTAGACCATATAGTCCAACTACATTTTCCTTCTTACTATTTCCAGTTTTGGTATTTCAATCTCCAGCCGCAAGCAGCACATCGTGTTTGCATGTACTGCCAATTTCAGATTAAACTTGAGTGTAAACTCATCAATCTCCTCTACTGCATCAGTGCTTGGAACAAAGGCCTGAATGACCATCATATTAAAAGTCTATGCTTTGTCTGTAAAGTCTAATTGTTTTTATTCAGTTATTGACTAAAGTATACCCAGGTATTGTCATTACGGTTTCCTTCACAGTTATGAAAGTTTTATTATTTCTTCTACATTAATAGTGTACTGAGTACTATATGCTCTTCTGCCTGGAAGTATCCAGCTTCCTTCTATTTCGTTTCTTTGATACTAAGTCTAATACATTTTATTTCATTTTTCATTCTGTTAAACTTTCCCATGCTCATGCTTTTTACATTTGATATTCCTACTGCAATTCTCTCTTTGCAGATTTGGGTATATTTTTTTCCTGCATAACAAGATAAATACCTGAACACCACCCACGTTAATCCTAATTACCTTCTGAACACCATTTTTACCCCAAAAGATCCAGCAGCACATCAATTACTACCTAGCCTTGAGAGATCTATCATCCAACACTATGGTACCAATCACTTTATCTTATCTATCTATGTAATTTTTGATGCTGTTTGTTTGTTTGGATTTATATGCTGCTCTTCTCCAAAAGGACTCAGGGCGGCGTACAACATTAAAAAACACACATCCCAAAAGTTAAAAAAAATTAAATCCATATCCAAAAAAACAAACCGAATTTAAAAAACAATACATTTAAAATAAGTTAAAATTAACAGGCCAGGCCGGCTTGCTGGAAAAGCCAACTTTTTAGGGCGCGTCGGAAGGACCGGAGGTCAGGGATTATGCGAAGCTCTGGGGGCAGCTCATTCCAGAGGGAAGGCGCTCCCACAGAGAAGGCTCTTCCCCTGGGGATCACCAGCCGACATTGCCTGGCCGGCGGCACCCTGAGGAGGCGAACTATGTGGGATCGTACTGGATGGTGGGAGGCTACTGGTGGCAGTAGGTGGTCTCACAGGTACCCTGGGCCTAAGCCATGGAGTGCTTTAAAGGTCATAATTAATACCTTGAATCGCACCCGGAAAACAACCGGCAACCAGTGCAGGCCGCCTAAAAGAGGTGTAACATGGGGGCACCTAGGTACCCCCATGACAACCCACGTGGCCGCATTCTGGACCAGCTGAAGCCTCCGGGTGCTCTTCAAGGGCAGCCCCATGTAGAGAGCATTGCAGTAGTCCAGGCGAGAAAGGACGAGGGCATGAGTGACTGTGCACATGCTGCTTTATATTGGTGGCTCTTGTTTTAGCTGGGCAGCTAGTGTAACTTTCATGTCTTGGGTGACCTACTGAGAATACTGATTTTTGTTAGTGTTATGCCAAAAAAACATTTGTGACAATGTTTGTTTAGGATGTCACCATGGTCTTTATATTATTTCAGTGTCTGCAGGCTTTAGTCACGAGAATACTGGTAGCAGTCAAACATTGAAATGTATACTATGCGCACTTGCTTGCGCCCTACCTGTCTCCCACCCCCAAGTTTACAGGGTGCTATAAACAAGACAGTGATCCTCCCACAAACTTTTACTTACTGTATAACTGGTGTAGATTCAAAGGGAATTTGCTGTCGTTATATTTCTTCTTTAATATATTCCACTTCTTTCCTCTATCCAGTTTGGGATATCAATTTTCTTACCTGAAGGCTAGATTATATAGTCTTTGCCTGTTTTGTTTTCAAAACACGGTCCTTTCAACTTTCTTCTGTGGTGTTCTCCTAATCCCTATCTCCTGTGCCTTTTTCCTTCCGTAGCTACAATCTCCAGGAAGCGCTTCATATTTGTATATATTCCTTAGTGCCCTAGAAGATTCAAGTTCTTGTTTTTTTGATTCCAGGATAGATAGTGCAGATCTTTTGGACAGTTCGGTAGGCGTGTTTACGCTACAGAGTTTCCTGTTATATTTTTGTCTGTTGGAATTAGAAACAGATTAACTGAGGCTCAAAAAAGAAGGAAGCAGATATTTTCAAAACTGTAAGCACTTCTAGGCAAGCCAGACAGGAAACACAACAAGATGAACTAATTATATTTTATTGTAAGGTTACATTAACAGAAACTTGCAAGTCTGAAAGTACAAACCTTCTGCCTCTACTTTTAGCTGGTTGATCCATTAGGATTGGTTCTTCCTAAATGTATTTCTTGGACTGTTAAGCCCCTGGAAGTTCCTTCTTCTCTTGTCTGCTTGTTGTCAAGGAAGCACCTCTTCTCTTCTTTCCCCATTCACATAATCCATTATAAAAACAAATAAATAACATAGAACCCTAGAAAATATCTTTGAAAGTAATTGCTAAAAGCTGGAAAAATCTTCTTTCCAAATTTTCCTTTAGTTATGAATTTAATTCTTTTCAGGAAGGAAAAGTTATATTATGTTTTGGATCAGAGCAGAGATTTGATGTCTTCCTCTCTCTAGAAAAACCACAGTTTTTCCCCCTCACTCTTCTGTGAATAGACTTATACGCACCAAGCTCTATATTTTCCTTTCGGTGTGCCTATTTTGTAAATTGAATACATTTCTAAATGTTGATCCATCAACATAGATGTGTTGCTTAGCTGCTGTTATTCAGTAGTTTAACTGATGATTTAACAGTGTGAACTAATAGGGCACCAGTTTAACCACTTATATGCCCAATCTGCTTTGTGTGGAAGGACTTCCCACTTTATCCTCCAAGAGGTGAGTGTCTTATTTTCCATTTTGGGGGAAGGAATTATGATGATTATTTTTATGTATGATTTCTGCTGTGAGTAGGGGTGCGATGGCCCACCAAATAAAGACACTGAGCTTGTCAGTTGGAAAGCTGACAACTCAGGTTCAAGACCTGAGTACCAAGCAATGGGGTGAGTTCCCATTTCTGCCCCAGCTCCTGCCTACCTAACAGTTCAAAAGCATGCAAATATGAATAGATAAATAGATACCACTTTGGTGAGAAGGTAACAGCATTCCGTGTGCCTTGGCACCTAGTCTTGCTGGCTATGTGATCATGGAACTATCTTTGAACAACACTAGTTCCCTGGCTAAGAAACAGAAATGAGCATGTCCAGTTGGACATGACTTGACAGGGGAAACATTAACTGCTATGAGTTTATATGCACAAAAATGAAAGGACACCAGCAGTGGGATTCACTTACCTTCTCTACTGGTTCGCAAATATGAGCATGCATGTTTCGTTTGCCTGCACCGCATGTGTGCCACCTTCTGTGCATGCACAGTGCTCACACATTATGTCAGAATGGGTGGGCAGAGCCTCCTGCAGCTGCCGATACTGGTTCACCCAAACCAGAGAGGACCGGCTAAATGCCATCCCAGAAGGACACTGATATATCTATAATGGAGGAATAGTTAGATGATGGAAGTAGTGAAAATTGCAAAATTAGCTTATTTGCTTAGAGAAAGATCAACTGTTACAGACTTTCAGAAGAAATCATGGCAGTTTGAAGACCACTCCATGAAAAGTGGAACCGACAACGATGGCAGAAAATGAAGGTCTAGTGAATAGACTGGTTCTTCTGAACCTTTCCAGACAAAAAGAGGACAGGAAATCACCCTCATGCACTCTGAATAGTTTCTCCTCAAAAGGAGACTATAATAAAGCAGGTTTTGAATATTAGGAAATGAGAAGAATAGCCATCTTGATCAAAACTAGGGTCAGCACTTTTTAAAGAACACTAACTTCACAAACTTCCTTTCCTAACCACATTCAGAAATTGTTTGTTAATTACTTTTAAGCTATTAGGGATCTTTAGATCAATAGGTCTATAAATGCTGGTGAATCTACTTTCAATCCTTAATAAAGAAAAAATTTAATCGTAAATATTTTTTTAAAAAATAAAAAGCTAAATATGACTGATCTTAGAAAGTTATAAATGGATTAAGGGTACAGATAAACTTGGAGTAAGACTTTAATTATAAAGAATCCTTCTTGTGGGAAATAGAATTATTTGGACTTTTACAAGACAAAATAAAGATAAGTAATTTTGAAAATTGAACACTAGAGAAACTAAAGATTGTAATTAAAGGAGGAAAATGCAAAATCTGATTAACAGGTAATTAAAAACAATGGAAAACATAATATTGAGAATACTAAAGGACACTTTTGAAAAATGGAATCAGAAGTTTGTTTCAACTATGGCAAACACTGTGTTTGGTTATGTAGATAGATTGTGTACAAAAATGGTTTGAAAAAGTGGCAGATGAAGAACAAATTTTATTTGATAAGAAAGAAATGACATCAAAAATGGATCTTCAAATGACAGGCTATGAAAATGACAGAAAAGGACATTCAGAAATACATAAAATATTGATATTTTAAAAATCAAAAGAGAAATAAAATAGCAAGCCAAAAGAATGACCAAGATCTTTTTTATATTGTACTTACAAAAGAGGATTGTCAAAGCTTTGAAGAGTACTGTAAGAAGGGACAAAGAAAAAATAAAAATAAATCAAATTCTATGAGATTATTTGAAAGGACTAAAGATTAAGATTGTTAGAAGGAAGGAATGTAAAGTTAGTTTATTTGATCAACATTAAAATAAGATATATCATTATTCCTGGTAACCCTAACCCTAACCCTTAATAGACTTTCTGCTGATGCTGAGATTTTAAAAAATGATGCTTTATGGATGTGTCTGTAGTTTAAAGATGCAATATAGGATAAAGAGATCATTGGTTGTACATTAGGAGGAGGTAAAAAAAATTCAAAACTTGTTTATGCTTGTGTGATAAAGGTTGGAAGTCATTTTTTATGTATTTCTGTTCTCTTTGTAACCTTATTTTTTCAGTTTTCTATGTTTTTGTTATCTGCGCCTTTTACTCTTTCTACTCTTTTTTCTTTTTTTACTTTGTATTAAATTCTACTATATTCATTAAAATCTTTAATTATATTATATTTATTAGTGACTGAAAACCTTTAAGGACTTTCGCTGAAAAAAAGAAAACGATGGACATGATTGAAATTAAAAAGCATAGGTTAAGGAAAAAGAAAATTGTGATGTAAGCTTAGTGAGAATATAAATGTTTTTATAATTGTTAAAAAGATTAGAAATCACTTTATTCAATCTTATATTTCTTTTTCTATTTTCTTTCTTACTTATTCACTATCCTTTTTCTTTCTTTCATTTTGATTTCTTTTTTATTGCTTTGTGTTCTTTTTATCTGATTAAAATTTATTCAGTACAAATTATATCTTTAAAAAAGAATGGCATTATGATAGACCAGTAGTGAATCAAACTCAGAATCACCATGCAAGATGAAACCAAAAGCCTCAGCCAGCCCCAGCAACCTCTTTTCGCCTTTCTCCACCAGAGGCTGTCCCAAACTTGAAGTGGCCATAGGCAAAGTATCCTCTTTTGGGCTCGTTCCAATACTATATTGGAGATAATGTGGAGAAAATTAAATTGCAACTAACTTTCTGATGCTTTTTAGAGAGACCATATTGGTAGCAATTCTAGGTGATATTTTGGAGGCTGCCTAAGAATGTTGGATTCTTAGGGCCAGGCTTACTCAAATGTAACTTCTTCATTATATTTAAGGCTATGAAAAAAAAATTGTTGCAAAAAAAGTGAGCTGGAGGTTGCATATAACTATCAGCATTGAAAGGATTTAATTGTCTTCTTCACAAAATTGTCTAATTTTCACTCAAAACCTCTACATTTTGCAATCAAACTAATTAAATCACACTTAAAAATTGACTGTCTAGCTTCTTAAAAACCTACACAGAAATGGAAGCCCTCCAGTGTCTATTAGCAGACTATTATTCCATTATTGTTTAGATCAGGAAGTTATATTCTTATATTTTAAATGAAACCTGGATAGGTTCATTTTATATCCATGATTTCTGATCTTGGTTTTGAATGGCAATGGAAGATGTTACCAATGGAAAGTAGTAGGACTCACCATATGTAAGTTTGAAAAATATTTTGTGTTCAAGGAAATAGTAACATAAAATTTTCCAATCAGGGTGGAAAATAGACACTGTGGGAAAATATTTATTGTTTAAGCCTATACCAGAAGAGTTTGCCAAACCTATAACAATTTGTAGGCTCTGCGCAGCTCTGGATTTGAAAGCCAAAAGATGCTTCACAGAATGTAAAGCACTAATACTTAAGAGAATTATGACATTTTCAGAGGTTTGCACACCTGCCTTCCTCTGTTGCAGCTCAATCCCAGGAAACTATGAGATTTGGGTTAAGTAAGGGAGTGTAGACAGATGCTGCATGAACATCTCAGTGCATTCTGAGTGCACTGGTTTTGGGTTCACACCTGAAGTCTTAGTCCTGGAGTTTTTCTTGTCTGATATTCTTGTCGTTTGGCTCCTTTTGTGGGTTGGAATAGCTTCCTTCCTAGATAATGAATCTATCACAGCTTTCAAATGGAGATGTCAGTAGTTTTGAATAGAGTGGTCTTTTATTTCAAGGAAATAACATGCTTCTGGATAATCCAAATAATTATTCCAAAATCTGTATTAGGACAATATCTTAATTAAGGCAATTCAAGGACATTAAATAATATGCATTTTTGCATTTTCTAAAGCTCCATCAGGCAAGAAGATAGACAAAGCCAAAAAAATAAGCAGATAACGGAGAAATGAATTTATATGTTACAAATTTCACTCATTCTCTCCATTTCAAAATTGGGCTCTTACTCTTCAGAATTGGTAACTGGAGCTGTCTGTTAGCAGCAGAAAGGAGAATCAGAGGTCTGATCCTTCAGCCCAGTTGGATATGTACGTGTGTTTGTGTGTCTGTGTCTGTGCGTATGATAGAATAAGAACAGCATGTCAAGGACGTACATGGGGCTTTGTCTGCATAGATTTGTGTCTTTCCCTTCCCTGAAATCCTTCAAAATCTCAGCAGAGAGGTTAAAAAAGAGGGATGACATTTTCTTTCCAACTAATGCACCAGAAAACTGCTTCTGAAGAAAGGCTGTTTAACTGAGATTATTTCTTCTTCTCCCCGCCCCTATTTGCTAATTCAAAAATCAGTAGCAGCAGCTTTGCAAAAAATGGTGTGAATCTGTCATCAAGTAGGTGTGTCGAAGAAAAAGTGTGAGGACGAAATTTGATGTTTCTGAAAAGACACATTTTTGCAATGATGGAGACGGATGCATTTCTCTTTATTCATCTAAAATGTGTATTAAAATAATAATCTGGCTTTGAGGGCCACTTGCTTTGTTAGGGGGCTTTGCAGCATGCTGGTATTTTTTTTTTTATCAAAGCTGCTCAGGAAATGGGATGCTTATTTTCTCGGGTATTTAATTAACCTTCCCCAATCACTTTGTCCATTCTGTCCCTACCCTGTATGGATAGTGAGCTGTGAGAAGCTTGTAGCAATTTTAGTGCCAATGAAAGACTGAGCTTCCTTCTATCCCTCCCCAGAATCTCAGTGTGCTCGGATCTGTATTCCTTCCATCAAAAGGTGCTCAGTTTGATTACAGATTTTCCAACCTCCTATGTAATTTGGCCTGAGATAACACTTGAAGGAGAAAATTGGCCATTGATTTTTTTTTGCAGTCTGTGCAAAGATTTCAACATGGTGTGATGGTTATGATCACTCCAGACTCCTTTGAAGCCCTTCTCAGCAGTTTATAGACTATCTAAACTTCTCATACTCTTGCTTTTCCTCCTAAAAGAGCCTTTAAATTCCAGATTTAGCTTGTTTACCTTTTTATACTAGAAAAATGGAAATGGAGGGCATAACCACAGTACAATCTGTTCATCCTTGGAACATATAATAAAATTGGCCCTGAGTGAAATTGGTGATTCAAGAGGGACTGTTCCTTCATAGCCCTGCTAGGACTTTGTCTACTATTTTTGTGAAAAATTGGGATAAACGTTCTTTATTAGAAAATGACAAATCAGAATTCTGCATCCAATAACAGTTATAATTTGCAAATCTATACTCTTTAGGTCCTATATTAAGTAGAAAAAAACATGCCTTAAATGAAAAGCAACATAAAAGGAAGATGATTATGAATTTAACAAAGCGAAAAAGAATAGGCAAGGAAACATCTCACCTCACAACTTCTTACCTTGTCATCTTTAGACTGCCAACTTCATCTGTTACCAGCCCTGGAAAATTTTCCTCCCTTATCCATTAAATATGTGCATGTAACTTTTTTGTATGTATGTGATCACATACAGGTATGTCAGCCACAACAATACCTATGAAGCTTTGCCTCTTTTGTGAACATCACTTATGCAGCCCCATCTTGACTATTTTTACCATAGCCTGCAGACTCCCCTGTGCGCACACACAAACACACACACACACGTATGTGGGTGGGTGGGTGCATATACCCCTATCAAAAGCTACACTCTATACATATATGTGTGTGCATATAACCCTGTCAAAAGCTACACTTTCCCCCAAAATGAGGTTAATCAATATTAAATAAATCTATACTAATTGGGTTATTAAGTTCACTGTCAACAAAACAAAATCACCTTTCCAAAATTTATTGATCCCCATCTGCAAGTATCAATAACTCACCCTAGTATGCATGAAATGTTTTCATTCACAGAAACACACAAGTCGACAAGCAGAAACAAGAAAAGCAAAAACAGGGTGAGGGTGAAAGTTAGTAACATTGGGAAGTGGAGAAAAGAGAAAATGGGGACAAACTTGAAGGGAAATGAAGTGAGAGGAAGAAAGGAATGGGACACCCTGCTTAAGCTTTGCAACAAGGATTACATTTAAAGCAAATTTCCCTCCTTGAACAGTAGCTGTTCTTCAAGTTACTTCAAGGGCACCCATATTTTGCAATGATACCTCCAGACAAAAACACTTCATGGCAATATTTTTTTCAACAGCTTCTACTTTTCTTTTGTTAATTATAGATGGGGCCTCAATAGGCTAATTGTAAAATGGCATAACGATTGAAAAATCCTTTCTATCCATTAGCAACTAGCAAAACAATTGCAATATAGACTACAGGTAGACCTTGACAACAGTTTATTTAGTGACCTTTCAAAGTTACAATGGAACTGGAAAAAGTGACATGATCATTTCTCACACTTGCGAATGTTACAACATCTCCATGGTCGTGTGATCAAAATTAAAATGCTTGGCAACTGACTCATATTTATGACAGTTGCGGAGTTCCAGAGTCAGATGATTACCTTTTATGACCTTCTGGCAAGCAAAGTCAGCGGGGAGACCAGGTTCACTTAACAACTGTGTTACTAAAAGTCTGTAGAGATTCTCAGTCATGGTTGCTCAAAAGATGCTTTTTCAGAAGGCAACTGGACTTCCTTGGTTTTTCTTTGAAGTAAAATGTCTTCAAAGAAAAAACTAAGTCCAGCTGCCTCCTGAAAAAGCATCTTTTGGGACAACTGTGTCACTAACTTAACAAATGCAGTGATTCACTCAGCACCACTGCTGAATGAACTTCTTTGGGTGCCAGTTCTGGGTACAATTCAAATTGTTCATCAAGACTTTTAAAGCCCCTACATGGCAAGAGGCCAGGTTATCTTCAAGTCATCTTCACTACATTGCATTGGTCTGCCCTACCCGGTGAGGCAGGGAAAGTATGCTGCAGAACCCTGTCAGTTAAATAATTCTGATTGACAGAATCCAGAAAAACATCCTTCTCTGCCATTGTCCCTACCCTTTCAAGCATTCTTCCCCCAGGGATAGGGCAGGTCCCCCACCCTCCTGGTCTTTCAGAAATGTCTGAAGCCTTGGCTCTCAACTTGACTGGAACACACAGAGGTACATGCAGCCATGGGACTGTTAGGACCTTGAAGGACCTCCCTTGTCTTTTTAATTCTGAATTTTAAATATTTTATTCTTGATTTAGTCTGCCTTATTTTATAATATTTATGCAGTTTTATGTATTTATGTCTTATTGTACACTGCCCAGAATCACACTGTGAGGGAGATGGACAGTTTCTAAATAAAATACATGGAAAGGAAGGAAGGAAGGAAATAAGAAAATAAAATATATACTATAGTTACAGAAATTCTTTGAGTCCTCTGGATGATAGATCATTTTTTAAATGAAATGAATGAAAAAAAAAAGAAATGAATGAATGAATATATCATTCAGAGCCCAGTTCCTACTTCTCCCAGGAAAGTAGGAAAGGAAAGGAAAATCTGCATCAGCTCATTTTTAGTGAAGCATGATTGGTGGGGAGGGAAATGAAGAAAGTGTTGAAAGGAGAGTAAGAGAAGACAAAAACAGAATGGGGAAAGAAAAAGTTACTCCCTCAATCCTCTTTAGGACTTTGCCGTTGATCTTAGGTTCCTTGTTTTCTTGATGTACAGCAGACTCCTGCTTTAGAAGTTTAAACTTCCACCACATGCTAAAGTAATGAATCTGCCAGATTACTTGGATCAGCAGAATAAGCCTTTTCTAAAGTGTGCTATTAGGAACATCAGAAAAGGTCTTCTCCTTGATGTTCCAAATGTCCAAAAGGTAATGAGATTTCCTTGGGGGTTTTTTCTTTGAAAACTTTTTGCTTCTCATCCAAGAAGCTTCAGTTCTGAATTGAAAAGAACTGAAGAAGCTCCCTGGATGAGAACTAAAATGTTTTCAAGGGAAAAAAAACATTAAAAAGTCCAGTTGTCTTTTGGAAGAAGCACCTTTAAGGCAACCATGGCCTCGATGATTGAGAACTTCCATAGACTCTTCTCCTTGATGGTTTCTTAGCTTTGGAATCCAGTTCCTAAGGAGATGAGCAAGGCTCCCACTCTCTCAAGATTTTGTAATATAGCACAATCACATTACTTTCACCAAGATTTTAATTTATTCACTATGATTCTAATGTAAGTTTGCTTTTAATTGCATCAGTTCTCTGGCTTAGCTTTAGACATCATATTTTTATTGTTGCTTCCATCTTATATGTTGAGATAAACATTTCAGACATAAATTCAAGAATAAATAAATAAATATTAAAATATGAACACGCAGTCCTTGACATGATCATAATTGGGCCCAAACGTTTGTTGTTAAGCAGCAGTTAAGTGAGTTTGCCTCAGTGACGTGCGGTGAGGTTTATGGCTGGTGAGGCTGGTGACGTCATCAGGAAGGCGGGGAATGGGACCACGTGTGCAGGAGGCTGAGGCTGCCTCAGCCTCCCTCCTGCACACATGGTCCCATTCCCCGCCTAGGATTTCCTGGGTCCCCATCCTAACCGAAGATTAATCAAATCTGACCCCGCTTAGTTTTCTTGGAATCAGCCATGGCCTTCTAAGTGCTACGTTCAATATCGTATCACAAAATAATAATTGTAAAAAAAATGCATCTGCTTTTTCTCTCTGTCTCTTTCAGCAGCACAATTCTTAACAAGGCGCCGGCCACGACTCGGTTTCCAGGGTCCTTTCGCAAGCAAGCTGGCAGGGAATCGGTAGCCGCCGGTCCGAAAAGTCTGTCGCACTTTCCGCTTTCGCGAGCAACTTCCCGTAAACCTGCCGTTGCTCAGTGCAAGGAAAGGAGCCGCTCGCGCATGCGCATTCACCCTGGAACCATGAGCTCTGGCGTCAGAACCCGACAGAGGGCAGGGAATGGGACCACGTGTGCAGGAGGGAGGCTGAGGCTAGAGGAGCCTCCTGCACCTCCCTCCTGCACACGTGTCCCATTCCCCAAGGCTCCTCAGTGCCTTTTCCCTTTTCCCTTTTTTTTTCTTTTCATGATGAGAGCGGTGAGGCTCTGCCTCCCCTGCCTCCCCTGACCGCACATCCCTGGTTTGCCTCATTTTATAACCTGTTCTGCCACAGTTTTTAAGCAAATCACTTCAGTTGTTAAATGAATTATGAAGTCATTAAATGAATCTAGCTTCCCCCATTGACTTTGCTTGTTAGAAACCAGCTGGGAAGGTTTCAAATGGTGATCACATGGCCCCAGGACAGTGCAACTGTCATAAATACATGCCAGTTGCCAAACACCTGAAATTTGATCATGTGACCATGGAAATGTTGCAATGGTTGTAAATTTGAAAAATGTTTATAAGTCACTTTTTTCAATGCTGTTGTAACTTTGAACAATCACTTATCAAATGGTTGTAAGTAAAAGATTATCTGTAATACTCATAACCTCTGTGGCATTAAGTAGGTTATTGGAAAATGAATCCTGATTTAGTTGCAGTACAACTTTCTGCCTAATCACTGGTTCCCAAATACTTGTGAAGAAACGAAATCTACAAAATATCTGTTTCCTTTTAGGAAACAAAGCAATCACGGTGTGTGTGTGTGTGTGTGTGTGTGTGTGTGTGTGAATATTTTCTCTTTCAAATCTACTTTCTGAATTTATATCCACTGAGCCACTTATATTTGGGTCATAGGTATTTTGTTCAGGAGGATGACAATGATGAAATGGCTGCATTAAACTAGAGCTTATCTCAGTAAGTTAATAAGGATGAATGACTTCCACTCTCTATCTTCAAGCCTCTGAAACATCTGGATAAAACCTGGGGGGAATCCTTTCCTACAAAACAGTATATACAGGATCTACAGCATTCTCAGCCATTGTGAGTGATGTTGACTGTGAGATGGAAGGAGTGGAGAAAGGAATCTGTTCCAAAGTCAGGGTGAAAGCATGAGGAATTAATTCCCAGATACTACTTTCCTCAGCTACAGTAGATCATAACAGGAAATACACAGTAACAGTATTTTGTTTGCACAAGAAAAGCGTTATTGCCAATGTTTTCACCTAGTTGCGTGCATAGAAACATACAATATACTATATGCACCCACAGTGCTTTCTTAATTAGGGGAGAAGGAATCTCGGAAATAGGGCAATCTGGATATTTTTCCATATCAGTTGTCAGATCAATAGGATAGCATTCCAAAAAACAGTAACATTCCAAAGGAAGAATCTTTTTCAGGGAAATGCTGGAGAGTTTGCAGAGTATTAATAGCTCTTTGGAGCTTTTAATTTAGAATCCTAACTATGGGTACTGAAATTGTTAACTGCCTGCCTTGCTTTTTAATTCCTGCTGTTTGCAAAATGCAAAGGATATAATTCTGTGGGGTACTTGGTCCTCTCTGAGCTGGTTGTTTGCAAAATGCAGACATTTTGTTACCAGACTATGGAATATTTTCAGTGCTAAATTGAGTAAAGACATCACCTAGTCTGGTAACAAAATATTTGCAAGTAAACAGTCAAGCTCAGGCAGCACCAAGGACTCCATTGTTCAATCTTAATCTATATATATTTTCTTTTATTGAAATTGTTTCATATGCCATCTTTTATGCCATTTACTTCATAGGGTAAATGCATGCACATATTGACCAGTTTAGTACTCTGAGTTGTTAAGGAAAGGAAGCCACCAGAAAATCCCATGAAAATGGAGAGGAGCTGTTTCAGGAGCATTACTAAAGTATTATAAAATCCCAATTTATTCTAATGAGAGTTGCAAAGATTGATCTGCTTGACTCAGTATGCCACTCCTCCTCTTTTTCTCTCACATGATGACTCTAGTTTAATATGTTTTCAGAGCAATTAGAACACAAATACTACAAATGGCAAGAGATATAAGATTGCACTACTATTGGAATGATACAGGATGATGTAATGAAATGCTACAATAAAAACTAATTTAAATTTAGTTAGAATATTATGCATAAAATGAAGTAATAATAGTTATAGTCAAATAAATTATTAACAATGATAATTGTGTGTGTGTGTGTGTGTGTTGTGTCACAATCCCTGGTATGCCCAAATATGGGAGGGAGCATAGTGCTTCCCCATATGGCTAGCTGATGAGAGCTAAATAGCTTGAAATAGATCTATACTAGTCTCCCTTTATTTATTTATCAGCACAAATGCAACATACACACACACATTAGATTGATAATATGCAATTTTACATAAATTGTAAGTGAGGACTATGGGGAGGATGCACAAAAGTTTTTGTAACCAAAGATAAACAATTTTATATAGAATACAATATAAAGATGTAATATTACTGGATGGTTTTAGGATGATGTAATGAAATGCCATAATATAAACTTATTCTAAATTTAGAATATCTCACATAAAAGGATGTAATAATAGTTATAGTCAAATGTTCAATAATGATAATAATTGTATAGACATATATTAGATTGATAATATGAGATTCTATATAAATTGCAAGTGAAGACTATGGTGAGGAAGCACAAAGGTTTTGTAACCAATCAACATACTGTATGTAACTGGAGGATGGTTTTTATGTTTTATGTTTGTTTAATTTTTTTAAAAAAATATGTTTTCAGAAAATATAGAACAATATCAATAATGTCTCAACAAGCAATCAATGTCAAGGAAATGAAAATTGATATGTTTTTTACATGGAAAGGGTCTTTAAAAAGATATTGGTTTTTGTTCATAAAGCAGATTTCTCTCTTTGCTGTCTTTATCAATTAAAGGCAAGAGTTTATTGTGACAAAGTTGGAACAGATCTGCCAATTCCCTAATCTCCTTCCCTCTTATCTCTTTCATCTTCAGTCAAACTCACGAATTGACAAGTAAAGCCTTCTTTCTCAATTAAATGCAAAAAACTGATTCTACTACAGTAATGGGAAAGAATCAGTTTCTCATCCAAATCATTTTATTTCCAGACCATGAAGAAGCTATGGAGAAGTTTGCCATGAAAAGTTCCTTTGTAGCTGGGTGAACTCTTCATTTTAGCTCACTGAAGTATTATTTGCACTTTTAGTTGAAGTGGAAATAATTCTTCAATGAGCTAAAATGGAGAGTTCACCCAGTCACAATCTGATTATGAGCAGGAATCGTATTTTTCCTAGAATGCTGTCATGGCAAAGTAAAAAAAAAAAAAGGATTATGCTCAGATAACATTACTATGTCCCCACTACAATATACCTCTTCAGTGGTTCACTGGCAAGTCCTTGACAGTAATAGAGAGCAGTTGGCATCTGAGATATCAGTACAAAACCACCACCTCTCACTATAAGAAGCCAACTAGCTAGCCTCTGTTCTTTGCTGCCCTCAACGCGATCACTTGGATGGTACAAATGAAGGTTTCCAATGAGATATAAAAGCTCAACATCTATAAGGTACTGCTTTCACCTAAGCCCAAGAGAAGCTAAAACATGTCTTATTACTCATATATGAATTACTACTACATTTTATAAATAAGGGATTTTAAGAGGTAGCAGAACTACTTTAATAATAATAATAATAATAAACTTTAATTTATAAACCGCTCCCATTCCTAAACAGGACTCGGGGCAGTGTACAGTCATATTAAAACAGTATGAATACAAAATATAGATATACTTAAATATACAAATAGGTAAACGGAGGAGGTAGGATATGCACTGTACAATATTTGAATTAAAATACAAATAAACATTAAAATTACCCTAAAAACTACCCAATAAGATGTTTGCCAGGAGGTTAAAAATGGGACTATAAATCAGTTAAGCCAGCTAATTGGAACAGATGGGTCTTAAGCTTCTGTTGGAAGGAGCGGAGGTCGGTAATAGTTCTAATATCGGGGGGGAGGTCATTCCAGAGGGTTGGGCCCATCACAAAGAAGGCTCTGCTCCTGGGCGCCGCCCGTTGACACTGCTTAGTGGATGGCACCCGAAGGAGTCCCTCCCTGTGAGAGCGGATTGGTCGCAGGGATGTGTGAGGTGAACTTTGTTAGCATAATTGCAAAACACTGCATTTATTATTTAAAATGTCAGTTGTGGTTTCATCTGCCTTTTCTCCCAGATTTAATCTAGTGTTCCACGCTGATAGTTATTCATATTGGTTAAATATAGACACCTACCAATATGGGAGATCTTCCAATAGGTATGTAAAGAAATTGCGAACTATAAACAATATATTCTAAAAATAAAGGTCCTTTTTCTTTTTAAAATGCAGGGGCAGAGTAGTTAACTATTCTCTTAATGAGAAAAGCATCTTAAATTAGCATCATAAACAATTCTGCCATTGAATTTTGCTCTTTAAAACAGAGTCTGTCTCCCTATTCTCAGCTACTCCATGAGTACAATTATCAAGCCAAAGCCAAAGGAGCTTAAGGAAAGAAGGGAAGAAAGAGGGGAGATTTCTTTAATCTTATCAGTATTTCATGCCTATTAAAATCAAATTAATTTGTTTGCCCAATTTTGAGCCTTTGCCAGGTGATTTGCATAAGTAAGGTTCTCTGTTTTACAGCAGATAAACATGCTAATTAGATCTCTCTCTCTCTCTCTCTCACACACACACACACACACACAATGTGGAAGATGGGGAGCTGGTGATTAGTGATTAAAATATTTCCACAGAATAGAATTCAGTGTACCCAGTATTGCATGGAAGAAGCTGATGAAATTATAAATGAGTTTAAATGATAGTCTTTGAAATTAAGGTGGAAGCAAATTCACATAAAAACGAGACTCTCCTGTTGTTGAACTCTAGTGAAGAAATACAAGATGGGATTTGTTTTGTGGAGACAATCACCCTATTTTTGTGTGTAGAAGACACCTCATCGTGTGCCCATGTACAACACAGAGCAGTATATCAGTGGAAGTATGTTTTTTTTAAAGATTTGTTTTATATTCTTTAAAAAAATCCTACTGTGTTATTTTTATAAGTAACTCAGGGTAGTGAACATACTTCCTCCTACTATTTTTCTCAACAACCCTGCGGTATGGGTTGGGCTGAGAAAGAAGCTCAAAGTCACCCAGCTAGCTTTCATGCCTATGGTATGACCAGAAATCACAATCTCCTGGTTCTTTGCCTAGAGCCTTAACCGCTAGACCCGCGATGGCGAACCTTTTTTGGCTTGCGTGCCATAAGTGGGGGGAGTGCAGGGGGATCGTGTGTGGGCGTGCCACACCCATAATGCAATGCGTGACCCCCCCAGTGCGCATGCGTGCACTACAGGCATGACTCTCCTTTTTTGCATGCTTTTTTCACCCTCCCCAGGCTCCAGAGGCTTTATAGGAGCCTGAGGAGGGCGAAAACAGCCTCCCCGCCCCCCCAGAAGCCCTCCGGAGGCTTCAGGGACCTTCAGGACACTTCCCTGAAGCCTCCGGAGCAGTCAAAATGAACCTCCGAGCAAACCAGAAGTCACTTTTGGTTTGCTCAGAGGGTCATTTTGAGTGCTCCGAAGGCTTCAGGGACCTTCAGGACACTTCCCTGAAGCCTCCACAGCAGTCAAAACGAACCTCCGAGCAAACCGGAAGTCCGTTCCTGAACTTCCGGTTTGCCTGTAGGGCTGTTTTTTTGCGCTCCGGAGGCTTCAAGGAAGCTCATAAAGCCTCCGGGGGGGCTCTGGGGGGCAGGGGAGGCTCTTTTTGCCCTCCCCAGGCTCCTATAAAGCCCCTGGAGCCTGGAGAAGGCGAAAAATGGCTTTAAAAAGGGGTAAACTCAGCTGGCCTCGCGTGCCCTGACAAATGGCTCCGCGTGCCACCTGTGGCACGCGTGCCATAGGTTCGCCATCACTATGCTAGACAATATTGGATTTCTAGCAAATGTTCCTGTACCTTGCAATGAAATCACAGGGACGAAAAACTGGAAAATTATAATATGGTACTGATTTTTTTTTAATTGTGCAATTGTTCGCACCACTTCGGGAGAACTGGTTGTTAACTTTCTGAGCAGTTTGGTGAACTGGTTGTTGGAAGAAATCACTAGGGCAGAGAACCGGTTGTTAAATTATTTGAATCCCACCACTGAGCAGGAGTTAGGTCATGTATTATATAACATATTTACAAACAGCAGTGAGAAACAAGTATGATATCTTGTTGATAACTCTTTCTAAAGCGCAGCCACTATTACTATTATAATTCTGATTATTCCTGATCTCATAAATGAAATATTTAAGCTGTAATAGTTCTATGTTCCATGCATGTCATAGATGACTGAAATGAGATGACACGTGACTTGGGATGCCAGTATGCATTGGAACATTTGTTAGCAAATGCAAAAAATAAACATATAGTCTTCTGCATTTCAGCCTCAGGTATGTTTAATGGCAATTTATGACTCAGAATTAGTTAATTCATTGGTACGCCAAATTTCTAGTTTTTTCTATGAATGTTTAGTTGATCATTGCATAATTTTTATTCCAAACAAGAAAATATGGGAAATATGCAGCACATCCGGGTGCAAATAATAGAATTATTTTGGAGGCTAATCTTAATTTGAAAAAGAGAAAAAATATTATCATGGAATTGTGTTTAGCTAAAAAGCTTACATACTCAACCCAAGTCCATTCTTAAAAAAAAAAAGCATGGCATTGATATGATATATACACTATTCTTGAGGGGAGGGAATCAGGGAGGGGGGAGAAATTAATGAAACAAGCAAGGACTGAAAGTGATTACAGCTCTGAAAATTATACTCTTAACTAGTTACAGGTCTATTAAGAAGTATCAGCGAAACAATGGAAGAAAGTCAAACATAGGAATCCCTATGTCATGGTTGTGAAACCCGCCATGTCACGTTGTCATCATGTGATGTATCACAACTTTTTTCTCTTTGCTGAGTTGGTGTGACCTGTGTGTGACACAACTTGCCAGTGGTCTGCCAGTTTGACACCCCAGTCTATGTAAATTTGATTACATTTGTTTCCCCTAATGGCAAACAGGTTGAGAAGGTATAGTGAGACAATGGGTATCATGACTTTTACAATAGGAAAGACCTTTAAAGGAGGCAACACTACTCTCTGTATCTTTTGATTAATTGGTTATGTGCTATTAAGACTTTGCTATAATTCCATAGATAATTTTTTTTCTCTCCAGGAGGATCTGTCACCAATTTGGCCACTCAGGTCTTCCAAGAGAATACCCATCACAATTGTATTTAAGTCCATGCACCTTGCTGCTGGTCATCATTTCCTCTTTGTTTCCATCTTTCCCAGCATTACAGAGCTGGTCTTTGCATAATATATCCAAAGTATGATGGTTTAAACCTCAAGTGAGAACTCTGAGTTGACTTGTTTAATGATCCATTTGTTTTGTTTTCTTGACTATCGGTGGTATTTTCAGAAGTTCTTCCAACACCAAAGTTCAAAATTATCAATGCTCATTCTATCCTACTTGTTCAAAGGCCAGTTTTGCTTGTAACCCATCACAGGAAAAAATATTTGCACAATTCTATTTTTTATAGTTGTAGACACATCTGAAAATCTTTCCGAGGCCTTTGTTGCTATGCTACCAAATGTTAGTTTAAAGCATAAATGCTGATTGCAGGTTCTTTTACTGTTGATAATTGATTCTGAAAAGCAGAGCATATCCAATACTTCTTTGTTTTCATTGTCAGTTCCAAGACAGTTGCTATACCTGTTGTTATTAGCATGGTCTTCTTTGTATTTAATTTAGTCCCCTGTTTTCACTTTTTCACTGTTCTTTCATTTTCATTACTGTAGCTTTTCTTCTACTGCATCAGTGGCTAAAGCATAAATTAGCATAATCATATTAAATGATTGTCCCTGGGGTTTAATTGATATTATTTGGTCATTGATTACATTGAAATATATATATCCTTAGTATATCCTTCGTAACTATAATAGCAATGTTCCTTCTTGTTTTTCATGACCTGAATAGTAAAAATTGTGATCTTCTAATTCAAAGTGTCCCAATAATAGTTCCTAATGGTGAACTACTCCTAAAAAACCTTGCCAAGAAGAATTAGTCCAGGCAATTGGAGTTGTCAAACATTGACTTGAAAGCACATGCAGAAATACAAAATATGCTCTCTCTCTCTCTCTCTCTCCCTCTCTCTCTCTCTCTCTCTCTCTCTCTCTCACACACACACACACACACACATGCACACACACACACACACACGCACCTTAAACATTGATCACGTTAACAATACCAAGAAATAATTGTAGAAGTGTGACATAGTGAGAAGAAGCTTGGGCTGAAGACATCACCTTTCACTAGGTTACTGGTAGATAAGACACTTAACACACTGAAAGCAGTGGGGGTGTTGCTGTGGGTTTTACTACTGGTTCGCAACCCACACGCATCAGGTTTGCACGCTTGCTTCACTTGCGTGTGTGTGGGCACTATTCAATGTAAATTGTTCTTTGCACATGTGCAGAATAATTTACAGTAAACTATGCACGCACAGTCACCAAAATTTAGGGGGCGGCCCAGCAGCAGTGAGGAAACCGGTTCGGGGGCATGACAGGCCTGGGTCACTGCTGGTTCTGTGACCCAGACCTGCATTCCACTAACAGTTTGGCCAAACGGGGCCGAACCAGGAGCAACCCACCTCTGACTGAAAGAAAGGATTGCAGGACACTTACCACAATAGGGTCAACATTTTTATGCTCCTTGCCATAATTCAAACTGGAGATTCAATCTACCTTTTGAGAAGACCATTAGTACTTCTTGTCTCTATTGCTTCAAATAGAGAATGAGTGAAAGCCTATGTATATTTGCATGTGAAGTAAGCATTTTGTGGCTTTCACTGAAGTATTGCTGGATATATTTCCTATCTTCCAAAAACTAAACCATTTTATTCAATATTTCCCTAAGGTACCGCATCATGTCTGGCATTGTCAACAAAAATTATACTGTATGAATGGTCATAGCCTTTCTAATGAACTGAATAGGACTCTTTATAAGAACCAGGATTTGTGAGGTGGTTTTCTAATCATGTAGGAAACCAAAATCTGTTCTGATATTTGAGAACATTCTCTGGTACTGGGAAAAGAACAAAGGTTGTGGAGAGGATTTATTAGTTTTGATCAATGTTGGGGGTCTCAGCTTGTTTAGGTCAATATTTTTCTGAAGTTGTAAACTTTAACTTCAAACTTGTAAACTTTTTCCTGGACCATGTACATTATATAGATTGCCCATATGAAATAGTAGAGATACTGGCTACTTGTCTTGCAGGAATCCAGAAAAGGAGCAAACCTTGTGTGGAGGAGCAAAAAGTCCAGTTGGTGTGACCTTTGAAGACAAAAAGCATTTTAGAAACAGGAAAATTATTGCTGTGAATGTAATATTGGGAGCCTTGGTTGATTCCAAAAAGTATCTTTTTAATTGCATATATTTAATCTTATTATCTTATATTTAATCTTACTATGTTTTCTAAACGTTTCCAGCTTTTCTCCCTTTCCATAAATGTCTCTTAGTCCTCTGTAAATGTTCCATTTGTGAAGTAATAATCCATACATTTTAAAATACTTCACCATCCAGGAGTATGAGGTTAGTATCATACTGGATTTTCTTTACCCTGTTCTTTATAGCATTGTTCCTCACTATTCTATTTCTCTCATCCGTGAAGTTAATTCCATCAAAGATGCTAATTCTCTTCCCTTGCTCCATCTGTTCTGACATTAGCAGTGCTGGATTCCAACGTTTCCTGATTTTAAGAGAGAGTTGCACTTTCATGGTAATAAATGCCAGAACTGAACTCACTTGTTTGCTTGGTTTCCTTATTCGCTCCCACGTTTGCCATTTGAACTATTTTTGTTTGAGAATAGAAAGCTGAAGAGCTCCCACCACTTTCTTAATAGGGTTTATGGCTTGAAGAGAAAAACCAAAATATTGTTCTATCTCCTTCTTGTTTGTGTTCATCAGGCAAATAGCTTATGTTGGGTTAGTATACATAACCACCAGTTACTTAGAACTGCTTATTGGATGAGAAGTGAAACATCTTTGGGAAAAGCCAAGAAAATCCAGTTGCAGTTTGAAAAAAAGCATATTTGGGGACAACCATTACCTGGATAACCAATAACCTCCATAAACACCCAGTGGCAAGTAGATTGTGGAGGAGAGATATGATTATACGGTTACATGGTTACAGGGACTCTGAATTGGTTAATTGTATATCTTAACTCCAATATGTATGGGTAGTTAGCTGCATACTTCCGACCTTTTTTTGTAATTCAAATTTGTACAATTTTCATAAGGCTACTTTCAGTGTCAGTCTTCCTATCTTCAGAATATCAGAAGCGCAAGTGATTTTTGTAACCACATGTTGTTCTACTTTTTCAACCTTTGCTGTAAACATTTCTGCCTAAACAGTATGTTACTGCTTCTCCTTTGGATTAATAGCCTTGCTTGGAACACACACAGGCATCTGATAGGTCACTGAGTTAGATTTGGTGCAAATTAGCATCTTTTGCCTAATCCAGTTAAGCAGCTATAAATGACCAGTAAACGCTCAACTCCATCAGTTGCCGTGACTCTAGCCTGAATAGGGACTACAGCTTCCTAAAGTCCCTATTTATGACCCTCCAGTTTTAGACTGGTCTACTTTAATGAGAAACAAGTTGCAAACTAAGAGTAAAGATTCTTTTTAACCCTTGATTTTGAAAACTGCAACTGTGAAGGCTGTTACAGGTTGTCTTCTTATAACAGAATGCCAGTCCAAACACTTGCACTATGTCTAGTTGCTTTCCATTTATCATCCTGCCCAGTTCTGATTAAATAGAGAAAAGGATTTTTAGAGCATTCCTCCCTATCATACAGCTTCTAATCTAGCCAACTATTTCCTTCCTTGCAACTGGAAGACATCTTTAAGATTAGGTCATTCTAACCAGGTCTCCAAAGACCACACCATTCTTGTTGCAGCAAATCCTTTTAATTGAGTGCCTGAATTAACAGCTAAAAATACATCCCGCAGCTGCTCTTTTGGAATATCACTGACAAAAAAATTGATTTGAAGAGAGAGGGGAGAAAAGAGGACAAGCTAGGAAGTACAGGATTGCTTAAAAATAGCAAAGGTTAACCTTGTTTTGAGTTAAATCTTAACTAAATAGGAACAAGAAAATGTTCCAGCAGACAAGCTCACAGGGTTGCCAAATGTATTCAAGTTTTCTTTCAAAGAAGTTTGGAAAAAATATACCTAGTCAAACATTTTGCGGTGGTCTAAACTTCTGTTGGCAAACCCCCAATTTGCCTTAAGTTGACAAATATTGTTCAAAGTAACGTGTAAATACAGTACATAGATTTTTGTGTGAAGGGAGAAAAGGAGCTAGGAAGAGAGGGAAGGGGGGGGGGTTCATTCAAAGCAGAAGTCACTAATGATAATATGTACTTGTTATTCTAAATTGCCAAAGGCAAATAGTTCTTAATGGAAACCAGTACTGACAGTACTTCAATGCAATACACTGAATTTACTACTGAATTTTAGCTGGATACCTTGGGACCTTCCTTTTGAAAGCTTTTGCTCATCAGATTAATTTGGAAAGATAGAGCAGATCAATCTTTCAAACTTATCAAGTAGGTATTTATTTTGTCTGTATTGCTAACATATTGTATATTATAAAGAATGGACTGTTTTTCCATCTCTTATGGTAATGCAACCTCATCTTACCTACTAAGGAAGTAAGATTAAACCTTTTGGTCTTGTTAAAATGATCCACAGTTCAAAATAATGAACTGTTCGTTATTAAATTGGGGAAGAAAGATATGTGTGTGGTTATTTTTTTAAAAAAAATATGTTGAGTTATTGCATCATAAAATGTAGGTCATTCTTCTTATAGAGAAATGCCTATTTTTTGTTAATGCTGACAGATACTTTGTACCTCCCACTGCATGCTACTTTTGAGATTCAGTGGTTTTATCTTTACTGCTAGGAAACAATCTAAGACAGCTGTTACTTATGAGAAGAAAAACTGTTGTTGGGACATATTATGGCAATATATATGCCATGAGAATCTCCACAGTTTTTTAAAATTAGTGGTAATTTTATTTCCCCTTTTGGTATTCCTTATAGGCTTTTGACCCTTAGAAAATAGAAGCCAGCAAAATCAACTTTGCTCTTTAACTGCATATCCCATCCTGGATTTGATATCTTAATTATGTTAATGCTGGATGGCATACATCTTGGCAGCTTGGCTGAAAGTAAACAGATATGATGAAGAGGCATTGACAAGTTAGTGCCAGCTGCATGGTCTCCCTGGAAGATAAAGACTTTGTCAAAAGTGAACCAGGAAGAATGGATTGGACTTATAGAAGGAAGAGAATGAACAATTAAGGAACCCTGTGTCAGCCCTGTAGTTATGTTCCTTTTAGGATCTTTGGCCTGCCACACTTTCTATTATTTCACTGTGCTGTTTCATTAGTGTAGTAGTTGGGAGCGGGGAATAGAAAGGGGTAGAATTGTGGAATGTGTTGTCATTTTTTTCTAGAAGCCCAAGGTCATCTTTTGTCTCTGCACCTTTGCACCTGACCGGAACCAGCTGGGTGGAGATACCAGCATGGCTGAAGATGATTGGACTATGTGATGGATTTATGGGTGTGGGGATAAGATCATGAACTTTCAACTGGGTGGAATCCCAGAAAGTTTTTCAGATTTGGGATTCCACAGTACGATGCCAACATGTCTGTCTTATTAAATTGGAACTTTAAGGACAGCTCTGCCTTGGACTCTGATTTAATTCTGCATGATATTTGGAATGCTGACACCCTGACAGACATAGCAGGAGATCCAACCCATATGTTTAATATTATATATGGGAACCAGTATAACAAAAACATTGGGACTACATAAACAAGAGGGAGTATAATGAAAGTAAACCTTTGCTGGAATATAGTCCGGATTCACAGAAGGGGGGAGGGCATTCCAGAGGAACAAAAGTCAATGAAGTTTAGATACTTTGTCTGGGAGGGAGAGAATTAACAAAGCTCCTCTCTAGGAGTTCTCAAAATATATATTTAATGGAGTATGTAGTCTATTTCAGTTTGGCAAGAGTTCTAGCTATAGGTGGGGAACAATAAAGGAAACTCTAGTTAGAAGGAAGAAATCCCATTGGCATAATCCATTTTGAAGTAGATCTTTGAAGTGGAGTTGCATTCGCTCAAAGATAGGCAATGTCTTAATTGTTAGAGCGACATTTTTACTTGTGGCTGTGGTAGTGATCTAACAAAGCAATTGGTGGGGATAAGGATGACATTTGTTGTAATTTCTTTATTTTTTACCATTTGAAATAGCCATTAACACCTGATCTCTGAAATACAGTTCCCCTCTTCCCATAATAAAAGAGTATAATGAAACCTTGTCCCGTGACTGTTATAATTTGTATAGTTTCCCTACCTGGCATTTTCCGTTGTATTGAACTTTATTTCCCATATTTTTTTAGATATTATGGCCTTACTGGCTAAGAATTATGGGAGGTAAAAATGAATTAAACTGGAGGATATTATTCCAGAGAAGAGTGATAAGAGTACATTGATAAGCTCTGGAAATCAGGATACATTATTTAGATTGCAGGTTCTAACATCAGACTAAAAATCCTAGAAGACAATGTTTGCATGATGAAAGAACTAGCTTATGTAAGATCATTTTTCTATTCTACTACATATTCGAGCTTCTTGCTCTTAAGATTCTTGTCATCACAGATACTCTTCCTTTTATAGCAGGGGTATCCCGCCTTAACATTTTTGAAGTCATCAAAATATACATGTCATGTCTATAGGTTGGCTTTCACACTTTTTCTTGTGTTTTAGGGATGAGAAATAATACAGTAAGACACAACAATAGGTCCAGCTGCAATTGGAGGAGACTATTTGACACAGATATGTTGATCTTCTGTTTCTCTGACAGGATTTCCAGGAACAAGATAGTAATCTAGGTTATTTCAAGCTGACATCAATCAGGAAATCATTTCATAGGTCTATTTGTTCTCCCAGGAGATCAAAATCCTGTCAAAAGAACCATCCTGTAAATAATTAAAATGAAATCTAATAAATAAGTAGATAAAATCATAACAACAAGCTTTAGCCTCTACTATCAGAGAACAATTGGTACTTGATTTTCCCACCAGTAGGTAATATTGTGAGGAGGAAAAAGTACAGAAAAGAATTCATGAAATGCTGCTTGGAAACTCTACTCCATTATATTGTGAAACATATTGTGAGAGGGCAGCAACTCCACCCAATCTCAGTTCTGAGTTATGGAAGGTAAGCTGTGAGGGCAGCAAAATGTATGTTAATGTAGTTTCCTCCCGACCCAAGGATGCACTTGTGTTATGCTGACCAAAATGTTGCAATGCATCTTTAGTTTAGGAAATGTTGATCAAACATTGTCAGACTCCATTATTTTGGCAAAATCCAAGAAGTCAAGAGATCATAAGCAGCATCCAGACAGACCTGAGAAGGATAAGTCAAAGGTAAGAAAGTGCAAAGGAAAGGTAACTAGTATTATACTACAGCAAATTTTCAGGTCAGTTTCAGGACCACGGAGAGCTCCTAATATTTCCTATTTCTATGTTGCCTCAGAATATGCTATCCCCAATCATGTTTAAATAAATATGTAAATCTTGCTTTGCAGAAGGAGAGGATTTTTTTTCTTCACAAACGGTATTCTGTATTTTTTGCCCTGATAATTTTTGTCCTACTGCCAAATATGGCTACTTAATAAGGAATGGTCCCCTCTCACTAAAGATTGCCCTAGCCAGCAGGATTCAGGGTCTGGAATTACATCCTCCTATTTCTCTGAAAAGTATGTCAGGAAGGAGCTGATCATGATGCCTGAGATAGAGGTATACAATAAATATATATTCACACACAAACAAGCATATATACATACATGTTTAAAAAGCTTAAAACTAATTCAAACTAACACCGAAAGAAAATGAAGAAAAGCAGAAAAGATAAAAAAATAGAAAAAAGAAACTTTACATTTCCCCTGCAGCAACCATTGTGATTATGATTACAACTTTATGTCTTGCTTTGTGATTACCAAGAATTCTATTATTCAGTTTTCTTTCTAATCAGCAAAACCCAAATCATAAGTGCATTTTTCTGTTCCATGCAAAAAGTTTGTAAGGTGTTTCCAGTCAGCCACTAATGTAAATGTTTTTTTTTCTAATCGGATAAGTCAATTTGGCCACCTCTGCAATCCCCATCATCTTCATCAACCATTCCCCATGACTTGCATACCATCTTTTCTTCATAAGCGTAGGAAGCATATTTTTCAAAATGAATATGTTGATTAATCATTTGTTCAGGGTTTTTTTCTTCGGTATTTCTGGGAAAGAAGCATTATAAAGGTTTTCCATAGACTCAAATCATACTGTAAGGGACCATAATCAGCATGCTAGTATTTGTCACATTACAAGCATTGCTGCAAATCTAGTGAAATCTTCACTGTCTAATGTAATATTTCTAAACTGCAGACAGCATGAAAACTGCTGGTTCACCACAGGAAAATAATGTAGTCATTTGTGACCTTAAAGTGCCTTATTTCACTTTCTTCCAGCCATTTTTCCTTATCAGTTGTTAATTCTGTTCCATCCCTGCATTGGCTGGGACTGAATGTTTCATTGCAGATACATATCAAAATTATCGGTAGGTCTCAAAAGTTCATTGTCTGTTCTGACTGTTTCTTTATCCTATTTATTGACCTTATAATCAGGAAGCAAATCTAGATAAATATTTTGTTCAGTAGTGAGCTAGCAATTCTTTGAGGAATTGGACAATCTTCTGATTTTTATTCTTGAAATTTATATTATACAAGAAAAAAAGTTTGGCTATTAACTTTTTAAATCACATCTTATTCAGAAAGTATGAATCATGCATCAGAAGTTCAAGACATTTTACTGTGATATATTTGTCATCTTTTAAAAATATTTTTTTGAAATATATACTGTAGTTGCACATAGAAAATGGTTATTTATGTATTTATATTAAACAAATACAAAAAATATCTTATCTACACAAAATATCCTATCTACCTTAAAGGGAATGAGGATTAGTATCTAAAATAATCAGGGAACAGGGTATTATCTATATGGCCTTGAGATGTTCCCAAGAGCTTGTCTGTTCGTGTTTGTGTCTTTCAAGAAATGAGTGGAAACTCAATATATTTTGAGCATATCTGGCTCTGTGGTTCTGAAGTCTAGGAGCTTGTTTCTTAAAATGAAAGACATCTGCATTCCACATAATAACTATATGATTGGAATATTATTTTCCTGTTTGTTTCCTTTGATTAATATTTGATTAACATTTCTAGATTATAGTTCACATATACCTGTGCACACACTTGCAATTTTTTTTTAATTTAGGCTATAATAACAACATCTTGAATAACTGAAAATAATTACCCCTTTCCTCCCTATTATACCATGGAGAGTCACTTTAAGTTTCTTTCTCTCTACCTTCTTCTCTTCCTGGTCTTGGTTCATGATTTTCTAGCTGACATTGCATTCCTTCTCCATGTTCATCTCTGTGTTCTCTATACCAGATTACAAGCCCATCATCTTCAAATAGCATTATGGTGAAAGTTATGGTCCAACATATATGGAAAACATTGAGTTGAAGACAAGAGAGAATGTTTGATTATGATTGGGGAGATTGCTTCAGCCCTTAATAAAGTTGAAGTGAAGTTAAAATTGTCTGCAGCAATCATGCCAGAATAAATATTAAATTGATGTTTGCTTTTGTTGCTTCAAACATAAATAAATGAAACATGTTTGTGTGGCTTTTTTCTCTGCTGTTCCCCAGATTTCCCTTCTGGGTGACGTTGACAATAATTTGATCAGTACATGCCTGATGGAGCAAACCATATTTTTCTCCCCTTCACCCTAGAGTTAAAACTGGTTTGTGAGACAGGACAAATTTGACTAGGCTGCTAAAAAGAGGCCACTTGCACCTTCAAGGCATCCTCAGGTCCATCTACAGTCAGTAGAAAAAATGACCAGAGCTCAGGGTTTTAAAAAGTGTTTTTGTCTTTGTTCTGTATTTTCAATAAAATCGAAACATTTTATATTGGTAAATATAGCCAATTGGCATTGATGGAAAGCATCAAGCCTGATCTGGGTTTAATAAATAGAAGCATTATTTTTGTCAATGTTCTATCATTTTTTTCTCTTAGCTTTTTGGAAGTCCAAATTTACAGCCTGTTTTATCATCAGAGAAATGCATAAAATCAGGTACAATTTGCAGATGGTGTGCATACAAATTATTGTATGCACACCATCTGCAAATTGTGAAAATAAAATGTAGAAGTAATCCTGCCATAAAAGAAAGTTTTACTCTAGTTCTGAGTGAGGCAGCACACTAAGGATGATCTGCTATTGTTCAGACTACCAAGCTGACAGTGCAGTTTTCACAGGAAAATATTTTTGTAAAAGAACAATTGTCCAACTTGACATCTTGTGGCTGAGCCAATACTTTGTTTTTCCTGACAAAATACATTTGTGTTAGCTTGGCTTTTAGCTTGGCCTTGCAAAATCTCCTACGCATATCAGGAGCAGTTCAATAAAACAACATCATTTAATAATTAGCTGCCCTTTGTTGCCACTGTTCTATTAATAGCCACACATTTTAAGGAGTATGGGTGTAGATCATAGTTGAAACTTTTCATAAACTACAGCTTTCTATATAAAATGAGAAAATAAATCCAGAGCAATAATGTATTATTAACAGTTTTCTTTCCTTTGGAACAATGAAATCTGAGGAGAAATTTGGAATGAGAAGAATTTTGGAAGCATCTCTATGTGATGAAACAGAATAGTAACTAACAGAAGATTTCAGATGACTGATGACATCCCTAGGATAGCTCTAGCTAAAATATCACTGTATTTCTATCAGCTGTTCTGCATGCTAACTGTAGCAATAGAAAGCTATTGACTGGAGTATTTAGGTTGCACCTGTTGCTGAAAGTATAAGTGATGCTGCAAAGTGAACAAAATATCCACTAATTTATATGAAGTACTTAAAAGGGATCCTTGAGAAGGTCTGTCAAGCTGCCAGAGAATGCCTAATAGCCAGGTGTTCACTTTATTTTGATATGTGAATAATGAAAAAAGAGGGGCAATCAGGAAAGCCTTTGAAAAGGGTTTCATTATCCTAAGATAGCTTTTAACCAAAATACAAAATCTGAAATACAACAAAATCCTAGGGTATCCAACACACCAAAAGGGTTCAAACAATCTCTGCAGAGTGTCCTCACGCGAGAGTGAGCAACTTTAAGAATGGGTCAAATAAGCAAATTATGTTGAGTGAAGACTGAAAAAACTAGGGATGGCCAATCTAGTGGAAAGAAAATTAAGTGGAGATTATGTTTGTTATAGAAATAGAAAGGAAAACAGCTGTTAACATTTTCTGTTTTGAATATGTACCATGATATAGGTTATATCAGCTGTTTTACTGTGTAGCTAAGACATTTCAATTGTTATTCTACATTCTATATTGGCCAGAAAATCTGCAGTGCATTTTTTTACAGTAACTGCCTGTTTTTTTTCTTAGTATGGTACCATCAGCATGATTAAGCATTAAAGCCTTCAAAAATCTGACTCCCGCATGGCCTAGGACAAAACTAGGCTCTTTTCTGAATAATAATCCATATGTCTGTAAGGGCTTCTTTCTGGATGGAAATAGGAGTCTCACTTCATTAGTCTAACTGAAAGTTTTAATTTTAGATTGATTCATATGACCAGGAGAGACAGATTTCAGCTTCTGAGCTGTTCTTCCAGCTCTTAACTTGTCTGAAGATTGCACCAGGTTCGGCCAGTGATTCAATAACAATACTAATGTGGCTATGTCAAAAAGAACCAACCCCAAATTCTACACTTGGGGAATTTGGGGAGTTTAAGAAGCAAAATCAGTGCCTTAAGACTTCTAAAATTTTAAAGCAGCCCATTGCTTCTTAAGACATTTTCTCCTGATCTCTGGAAAAATGATCTGATATCTTTAGTGAAGACATTACTGGAAATGAATGCCTTGACATATTAGAGAGATTTAAGGTGTTCTAGCATATCTAAAAAATGAAAAAAGGAATAAAAGTTAACACGACTTATTCTGCATTATGAATAAAAATTACTTGACTCAGGGAAGCTAATCACATGTCTATTTGAATTATTACTTTTGGTATGATTCATTACTAAAAAGAATGCTTATTCATGCTGGGAGACAATAACAACTGGATAATTCTACTGCTTTTGGAGTTGGGAGTGGTTGAATTATCCACATTTCTAACATGAGTTATTCTACTGTATGTTTACAATGCTTGTAACCATTTAAGAGTGAATCATACTCATATTTTATGTTTGTTATATAATGTTCTGTTATATGCGCACGCATACACACACACACACACTTTATATGTGTGTTTGTTAGAGTATACAACTATTCTGAATTTCTATTCCAATGCATCTGTCTGAAATAAGTTACAATTTTGAAGCAATGAAACCATGTAATATAAGAAGAGAAACAAACATGTGACTAGCTATCTCTGCTATGGGATGAGAATTTGGCCCTTGCTTAGTTCTCATAATGAATTAGCCATTTTCTGGCAGCACACCACATTAGAAGGTCTGCTTTAAGGGACAATATTAGCCAGCCTCTCCTTCCAGCTATGTCTTTTGAAACATATGTTATATCTTATTTCTGTTCTGTTCTTGATTCCTAGGACCAGCTAATCACAACAACTCCCTCTTAGCCTCGCTTCCCATCCCAGGACGGTCTTTACATCCATCACTGGATATCAAGCATTTTCTGACTTTCCGCCTCAATGGCACCCCTCCACTCAACCTCTTTCCTAATTTCAATACGGTGAGTTTTTCTAATTTGATCTATTTCTTCATCCCCACAGAGCAGTGTCCTTAGAGCTGTATGGAGTTAGGTAGCAGCAAAATTATCCTGTACTTTCTGAGCTAGCCATTTTCACCCTATAATATAACTATTCCGGGCCAATGTTTATCTCAGTCTTCTTTGTTTGCTCATTGCATAATTCACCCTGTTGATCCATAGGATGCCTGCACACAGCCCGTCATGTTCATCATATTATGCCCCACCACTACAGATGGAAAGCTTAAACTAGCACCTAAAAAGAGATGCAAATGTCACTGGGGATTTTTAAGATGCCATGATGATGATAGCCATGTAATAAGGTTGTAGATACTGCATGGCTTTCTAATTGATGGGAGGAATCACAGAAGAATAGAAATAGAAAAGCAGAGTTGGAAGGGACCTTGGAAGTCTTCTAGACCAACCCCCTGCTTAGGCATGAAACCCTATACCACAGTTATCCAAACTCTTCTTAAAAACTTCCAGTGTTGGAGCATTCACAACTTCTGGAGGCAAGTTGTTCCAATGGTTAATTTTTCTAATTGTCAGGAAATTTCAGGAAATATGCTAAATTGATTTTACTTTTCTACTGATTTCCCATAATAGCTTATGCAAAGCACTCTTTGTTTCCTTAGAATTTTGTTTTCTCTGTATTTTTAAAGGTTGAAATAACAGAGATATAGTTAATCCTCATCAATTCTAAACATTGTGTATCTTGATATTCTTTAAAAACAGTAATGTTTCTGTTTTCTTGGCATTACCTCCCCCACAATTCAATAGGATTGCAATTCCAAAAATTCCCATCCAGTATAGGACCAGGGAGGTTTCAAGTTGGGGCCAATTGTTCTTGAGCATCTTCAAAAAAGATAGATGCAGTATCTACTTTGGTCTCCTGTTTTCACATCAGGCAGTAGATGTCGTCAAGAGGTTTGCAACTATCCCACTTTTGCCTCTTTATCTGATATAATATTTCTGAATGTTGAGGATCCATTTAACAACTGTATGTATGTATGTATGTATGTATGTATGTATGTATGTATGTATGTATGTATGTATGTATGTATAAATGGCAGTGTGTCTGTGTTTGTATATATATATTCCAGCATAACACTGGAACGCCTTGAGCAATTTTAACGAAACTTGGTACAAGATGACTTACTCTCTGGAAACAAATACTGTGGGGTAAGACATCCCTAACACCCCTTGGGGGGGGTGTCTGTGTGTGTGTGTGTTCCAGCATAACTCTGGAATGCCTGGGCCGTTGAAATGAAAAGGAATGAATTATATCTGTAGTGTCAAATCACAGTACTTTTGACAGTGATAGTGTGCATTAGTGTGATAGGGTTAGGATACAGCCTGTTGTGCCTTAAGATGGCGTCTACTTTACAACACAGTGGAGTTGCCATGGTAACGGCTTCACAGTACTCCACAAGGGGCTCTAACCTAATACAGAATTAGGATAAATAAATACCCGGGCAACACCGGATTATTGGCTAGTTCATTGATCAAACTGCCTTCCTCCATTTATCTATTCCAGATTTTGTTTACTATATCTTACAGTGGTAATTTTATGTATTGTCTATTTGTGTGCTTAAGAGCAGTACTGTTTTCAATGAATAATCCTAACTTCTATTTTCTGAGTAAACTAAAATGTTAAGAAATGAATAACACGTGATCCATAAGTTAACCTGTTTATTTATCTTTCCCTTTGAAATGAAAAAATGGAATATTATATAGAAAGAATGAACAAAAGACAAAAGTAAAATAATGTCTGCCATATTTGCTCCTTGCTCTAGTGGGGGGAAAAACAAATAAGTTTTATGTTAATTTCCACTACTGCCTAATCTGTTATTTGGACAGATTGAAGTTCCAGTTGATAGAAATAATTAATAATCTAGTTGTTAAGGAAATCATGTTATATTCGTCATGGCTATATATAAGAGAAACAAGTTAACCAATCTGGTTCAGTTATGGCTCATTATGTTTATTCAGTAGATTTCTAAGTAACCTCAAGACATGGTCTTAATTTATATATACAGTAGCAAAATAAAAGTACCATTATAAATAAGTTTATGTAAACAAAATACAGTCAGAACTTAATTGCAGTGAGTATTTATAAGGCTTTTAAATGTCTTAAAACTCATCCCAATGGGATTGGCCTGTACCACTTGGGGGCATCTGCAGACCCATCAGCCAAGACATGTCAGCTGATGAAGTTCAGGAGAAGAGCCATTTCTGCCATGACTCATGCCCTTTGGAACATCATACCCCTTGAGGTGATAGAGATCCTTCCCCAACCTCTTGGCTTTTCAAAAGGAAAGGGCCTGAAACTCTGATGGAGGTGCTTTACATTAGAAATGTTTAGTAGATTCGAAGAAAACCCCATCTCCATCCATTAATGTGTTGATCCCTTTTTATCTTGCTTTTGTTAACTTTTAATGTTTTAATTTTTAAAGCTTAATATTTTGATTTTTCCCATTGTTTTATGATGTTATGAGTCATCCAGAGTCATTCGATAGTGAGATAGGTGACATATAAATTTAATAAACAAATAAAAGAAGCCAATAGATAGGTCAAGCGACATATTGCACTGAACTAACAAATAAAATAATTTGATAGTGGGAAGAAGAGTCTGGAAGTGATGTACTTTTTGAGCTAAGCCTGAACCTTAGAGCAATTTGACTGTAACTTCTTGAGAATCAAAAGTTTCCTTTTTCTCTAATGGTTTCATTCTGGAAATAAAGGCTTGTTTGATCTCCCATGGTTATACAACCTACTTGTGGATTTAGAGATGATGGATAGATGGATAGATGGATGGATGGATGGATGGATGGATGGATGGATGGATGGATGGACGGACGGATGGACGGACGGATGGACGGATGGATAGATAAACTTCAGTCATTCTTATGTCTCCTGGTTTTCTGACCTCATTGTCTTTACAGGACATTCAGTGCAATAATCTTATGTATCAGTGGATATATTACAGGTATAAAACAGAAGTAATCCAAGTCATTGCAATTGGTTGAAACATTGAGTTGGGGATTATTATTATTTTTGTCTTAACTGCTTCAATCCAAAAATAATACTTTACAGTTTTCTGGGCATTTTATCCTTGTCCTAACAGAGAGGTGAGATAGTCCTATAACTTCTGTAGATTAATACATTAAAAATAAATTATATTTAGTAAGTTAGACAATGTTATTTATTTTGCTAAAGAATCAAATTTTTAAAAATCACGTTAAAATAGTATAATTTAAAAATCAATAAGTTTAAGGGAAGAAGATCATAGATGGATAAGCATTATCAGACTAGGTTGCTCTAATACCATAACTCTAGTACAGTAAAATGATTGTATAAGTCTAGCAATCTCTCCTAATAATGTCAAAATGCTCATCTAGCAGGAAGTGCACATAATCCTTTGCAGATCAGGTCTATTTAATGGAAGGAAAGTTGTAAGCTCAGAGTACAGAATCTCATAGACAAGATGGTCTGGAATTGCATGTGCTATAGTGTACTTCCTAAACCTGGGTAAATTACCCAAAAATTGGGGGGAAATGGTTTGAGTAGTGACAGACTAAGTCATTACCCAATCACAATAGAGATATTTAAATAAGGACTTTGTGATGAGTGTTAAAAAAGACTTTCTAATAAGAGGTTTTAGATAATGAATGAAAAAGTTTGGAAAACACTGTTAGAAACCAAATTTCTTAAATTTCATATTGGCTCTAAGATGAAATGTTATCATCTCCTCATTTTATACTGCCAAGAATAGATAATTGAAACAACTAAGCAAAAAATGGTAAGGCAGAAAGAATAGAGTTGTTTACTGAGCAATTCGAAATGGGAACTATTGTAATTTTAGAGTGACTCTAAAGTGTTGGTTTTGCTAAAAATTCAGCTATGGAATAGTTTGTTCTTCAACGTGGACCAACTGCAAATTTAGATAAAAAAGACTGCAGAATTTTAAGAACCAGCAGGATAGGCTGTCAAGAACGGGAACATTATGTTTGAATTGGAGGAAACTGCAGGGACTAGTTCAGGCAATTACCAGAAGTCAACACAAACCTGAAGGCACAGGATGCAGGAAGTTTGAGTACAGGATTTGGACTCTGTAAGTACAGGTTGTACATTCCTACTGACTAACAATCCATATTTTATTTAACACTGGAATAAGAAATTCTAGAAGAAATCTTGAATTCTGTTGTTAGACATTAGCAACCTCTAACAAAATAAGCCATACAGAAGTAACAGAAAAATATATTTGCCTAAAGAAAAGTTGAAATTATTGGGCAGGGTTTTTTTATGTCTGCTTTTGCCTAATGATCAATGACAAAGGGTTTTCTGCAATGGCTGCATGATTCCGATTGGTTCCCAGAGTAATCTGTCCTTAAATTTAAATATTAAAAAGTCTTTTTAAAGTTGAACTACCAGAATAGTTTTCCTGATAGATTTGCTGTGCTAAGTTTGTTCTTTACTTTACTCAGCTTATAACCAAATGTTTTTAGAAAGCGAGAACTGTGTCATAATGTAGAAAAGTAATTAATAATATTAATAAATGATGTTGTTCACAGCCTTAGGATTTTTGGCTATTTGCTGTCACTATTATGGTAATTATCATCATTTAATATGAAAAATTAAGTCTCTTAAAAGAGAGCTACACTAGAGATTAGTTCTGAATTAACATGCATAGAATTTTACCTTACACATGGGACAAGGTTACACACTTAAAGGTTGTTTTTAAAAGCAATTGTCTATTAAAAGCAATACTGTACCAATTAGCTATAAATGGAGCCACAAAGTAAAAAGGTTGCTATTCATAATAGTAATTGTTATTGGTTTGTTGCACAGTCTGCCAGATGTTTAGATCCTGTTTGGCATTTTTTTCAACCTATCGAGCCCTTCCAAAGACCTGGGGTAGTTGTGGATGTTTGATTGTGTAAAGGGTATCCTTGCATGATCTAAACTGTTTGCGTAAAGCTGTCTTTTGTAACTGGCCAATGGTCAATGTCACTAGTGTTCAAGTGGTGCACCAGTTGTTTGGGGATTGCACCCATGATGCCTATTAATATTGGAACTATTTTCATTTTATTTTGCCACACTCGTTCTGTTTCGACTTGCAGGTCTTTGTATTTTGTTATTTTCTCTAGCTGTTTCTCTTCCATTTCTCTCTCTCCGGGTATTGCCATGTAAACTATCCAGCTTATTTTATCTTTCTTATCGACAATTGTTAAGTCTGGGGTGTTATGTGGCAGGTGCATGTCTGTTTGAAATTTAAAATCCCAGAGCACTTTAGCTTCTTCATTTTCTATTATTTTATCTATTTTATGGTCCCACTAGTTCTTGCTTGCAAAGTGGTGTCTCTTGCGGATATTCCAATGCACCATTGTGCTATTTTGTCATGCTGTTGTTTATAGTCAGTCTATGCAATCTTCTTGCAGCAACTAACCAAGTGGTTGACTGTTTCTTCAATTTCTTTACAAAAGAGCCACTTTTTCAGTTCTGGCTTTGTATGCATTTGCTCTTAAGGCTTGATCTTGTGCAGCCAGAATTAGCACTTCTGTCTCTTTCTTCAACTGATCTGGTCTTAGACTGCTTTTTAATGTATTGGCCATATAATATTTTGTCTTTCCATGTCTGTTTTCTGTTCTTCATTTTTGTAGGCCAGCTTGGTCTCTCCAGTATTCAGTAAGCCTTCCTGATATACTAGTTTCAGTGCCTCTCCTTCACTACCTTTCAGATAGTCTTCTGGTGCCCCCTTTTTCCCCTTCAATCTTCTGATATAGTACTTGCAACATTCCATAACCACCTATTTTCCTTGGTAAGTAGAGTCTGTCAATAATGCTGTAAGAATGAAGGTCATGACTTATTGTCATTATTTTTTTGGTCTTCATATCCAGGGCTTTTAGTTCTGCTTGAGTCCAATCCACTATTTAATGCCTGGAATTGCCAATGAATTAATTGTCTTGATGGTATTTTGTCCACTAATTTTGGATATTAAGATCTTCTTCACTCTCTTGATGTATTCATCTCTAACCTTTTTCTTGACTTCAGTGTGCTTGATGTCAGCCTGAAGAAGGCCTAGATATTTGTAATAATTGTCTTCATTCAGACTTTTGATGTTATTTCTATAAGGCACCTTGATTCATTCAGTTTTCACTATTTTTCTCATTTAGTGGCAAGCATGGCACATTTGTCTAGTCCAAATTCTATTGCAATATCTTGAACAGTGTAGAACAAAAATAACAGTAGCTATTTTAGATGGGATTCTTCCATACAGCTTCAGATCATCCATGTAAAGGAGGATGTAAACCCTGGCAGATATTTTTATATTTGATAACTATGGTCTGACTTGCTCAGTATGGTTGACAGTGGAATCTGTGCAGTGACAAAACAGTAGTGGTGATAGTGAGTCTCTTTGAAAAATTCTCTCTCGATACTAACCTCTCCCAATCTATCAACATTGATCAGCAACCGTATCAATTGTGCCATCAATCTTTGCAGAAAAATTGTGCTGTTTGTACTGATTCCTGCTATTTCTAGGTACTTGATTATTCAATTTTGTGAAGTGAGTTGAATGCCTTCTTGTAATCAATCCATACTACATTCAAGTTGGTCAACTTTTTCTTGCAGTTTTCCAGAATCATCTTGTCAATTAACAATTGATCCTTTGTTCTTCTTGTGTTTGGATGGTTTCCCTTCTGTTCAGAAAAGGGAATCATCTTCATGCTTTGGAGGCACAGGCAGGCACTGGTTGGCCTTTGATTTATCATAGCAGGCTTTGTTTTTCAATTTTACACATTGGATGTTGAAAATAATCACAAAAGGAACAGAATATACATCCACATGCTGTTCAATTCATAGAGAAGTTATTCACATCACTAGTCACTTTTCTCCAAAAATAATCACAATACCTTTTTCTCCTTTTGGAGATATTGTGGATCTATATTTATACCACCCTTGTATGCCACATCCTTGCATCAGGTTGGTGTTATCGAAAACAAATTGCTGTCAACTGTAGTATAAAAACTTCCTTTCCTCTCTTAAAATCTCTGATAGATCACTCTTTCAGTATCTATCTATCCCTTTCATTTTTATTGCAAATGAATCAGTAAAAAATTATCATAATGATGGTGGGTGTACTTTAATTATCTATTGTTTGTTGCCATTTCCATTTACTTTGGTGATGGGATTTAGGGGTCCAAATAATGATTCCCTTGTTTGCACACTTTGCCTGCCAGACTGATGCACCTGTCTGGGCAACTAAATAGCTTTGCTGAGAAATAAGATCACCTTCAAACCTCAATCTCTTTCTCGTCCCATTCTTCTTGATAGCCAGCTCTGGGGAAAATATCTTTCACAACCACAGGGATAAAAGAACAATGCTTATATTATAGATTATAGCTGTGGTCAATTCTATAGAATTAGATTATATTTTTCCTTATGTTTTTCACCTTTGTAGTTCTTACTCTAACCTTTTTCCTCTATTTACAAGTATTGTGAATATTTAAACATGAGAGTTAATGAAAACCAGCAAAAACAAATTTCTTTAAAGCAGAATGTAATAGAAATGGTTTCCAGCAGTATTCTCTCAATCTGGATGTTAAACAAGTGCTGGTTTTTAAGTTCTTTTGACTTGGCCCTTGAGACATCAGGCAATTATTGAAATGTTACTTCCTCAAGCTCCGTTTCCTATCACAGCATAAATTATCTTCCACATCAGCAATTTCTAGAGAAGCACGATGTTCTTGAGAAGTTTATAGTGTTTTTCCAATTGCAAGATCTGTAATGGCTGACACATTTCTATGAAAGCTTGCCCAACAATGTCTTTTTGCAACAACTTTCAGCTTGTAGAGAAGACTGACACAACTTACAGAGAAGAATGGGCCATCGCCACATTAAAAATAATTGCAGGCCCCAGAGGAATAGCTGACATCCTGATCAGTTGCTTCACAGCATAAAAATCTCAATGGAATTAGCATTGTAGAAGGTGCTAAGGAAAGGTTTTACCCCTTAACCATTGCCACCAGCAGAATTCTTTGCCATTTTCAGCTGAAGGTGGAGAGGAAGTAACTAGTGCCATTTAGACCAGAGAAGGTCCCTGTACAGGTACTTGAGCAATTGCATTCCAGTCTCAGGGCTGGGAAAGTCATGGCTAAGAATCCATTAGCTTGTAACGGCAGGAAAAAAAGCATTTATAATTTTAAATCTCAGAGCCAACATATAGGCTTGATTTTTGTGTTCTGCAGCAGGGCCTGCATTGTGTCTCCAATATATGACACATCTAGCTGTATCAAATCCTCAAAGGTTCTATTTTTTGCTAGTTCCTGACTAAGGACCGAGGTTTTGGAGGAGCAGAGTTTTATAGCCATGCATGACCCAAATCTGACAGATGAGGACATTTCCTCAGCAAACAAGCAAATGTTCTATGATGCTATGAAGGCAGTTTATGGAAAGCACAAAGACAATTTTACATGCCTGGCTCTCAGAGCACCAGCTAACTTGGCTCCATTTATCTTCACATCCTTCCCCTCTCTAGATGGATCCAGTACAAAAGGCAGTAATCAACCATACCTTTGGTGTTCCCAATCCACTTAAGAAGAAGCAGTTCATCTCTTGTAATATTTGTCATCTGAGATTCAACTCTGCGGTAAGCTACATCCCTGAAACATTAGGACCAAACAGATAGGAAGGCAAAAGGAAGAGGAGAACTACAATATAGATAGCTATGTCAATTTTGCTTATGAGGGCACAACAGTTCACGTCTTGTTTTAGTGTTCAAAGTGCCTAATTAAATAATTTGTGAGGAAGGTCATAATTAGCAATGCCTTCCATATTCTACAGTCCCAAGGCTGAAACTGTCTTAAAGCTAAACTTGTGGTAGACTTTGGCAAAGATGAGACTTGGGTTGGTGTAGGCCTGATTTATGGTTCCCTTAGATTCACAGACAAGTCATATTAACAAGTCTCATCAAAGAAAGAACATCCACTACAGACAGCGCTATCAAGACATTGTTTAATGCACTATCCAAATCAAGATCTCGTGCTTCTTCCTCTAAGTTTCTTCCCCTAAAATGTTGCAAGGGAAACAAATTAGAATCCTAACTGTTGGATGATTTATTTAATAAACTATGGATAAAGACTCTTGGCTTGTTCACCATGCTCCCTCATTGAAAGGGCCCACTGTCATCAGAAAAAAGCATGATACTTTGCTTGCATATAAGCCATAAAATATTGTGTATCGTATAACGCATGCAAGTTCATTGGATGTCAATTCTTTCATCTCTTTTGGGGAAAAAAACAGATATTATACATTTTTGCAGGAAATAATCTTTTTCTTGCTGTTCTACCACCTGTGTTTATTTCCTTTTGTTTTTGAGGTGGGGGAGTGAGAAGAGAAGCAGCCTCTTAAGGGCTTGCAAAGGGAAACCATACATTGGTGTTCTCCTTTATTTTGCATTCAATAAGTCAGGCTGGCAGCTTGTATAGAAAAGTGTTTTATCTGGGAGACTCATTCCATTGGTTTTCAGCCGGTGTGCGTTACTTGAATCTGGCCAAAAGAAGGGGCTGCAGTACAAAGTCCATATTATATTGGTGCAGTTCGGCATTTATATAAAAGCTGTGACCAAAAAAAATAATAATTCCTGGGCAGATTTTTTTTATTCTATGCTATTCTAAAACATTATCTAAATTCACTCATTCAAAGTAACATAGTTCTGTATAGTTCTAAAGGGGGCAGAATTATTTATTTATGTAGATTTATTAGAACCAACCGAGTAATGTTCCTTGACTAACACAAATCTTAATGTTGTATATTTTCCTGTACTTTCTAAAAAACTATTTGAGATAATTTGATCACTCCTCTACCCATATAAATTAATATGCAAGCTAAAAGGCATCCCACAAAGGGCCTGTGAAACAGGAGCATCTAAGGTTTACCGGCCTTATTTTGGATTGGCTACCTAGATGCAAGGAGAACAAAAATATCAAGCAGTGCTTCTTTGTCCCAATAAAAGCCTGCCCATAATCTGAGTTACTAAGTGACCTTCAGCACTACCCCATTTGAACTGTGTGGGCCCTCTAGCAAAGCATTACGTCCTCTGTTTTCATTTTGTACATGTACACACGTACGCACATATACCCACCCCCCCTTCACCATCAGGCTCCTGTTTCATCTGATGACTTTCACTCCCTCCCTGCCTCATGCTGTGCATCCATATAATTCAATTCCTGGCATTGTTCATTGCCTGGCGAAATGGAGATAAGACACGTTGCCCCTGATTAAATGCAGCCCATTTCTTGTTTCAAAAATCGCTTTTGGGGAAAAAAAAAAAGGGAAAATTAAAATATGCAGCTTCAGAAAAAATATGCAGTAGGCAGTTTTGCAACACAAAAATAAAATAATATAACTAAATGTATTCACTTGAAATAGAGGGGAAGAGAAGGACATAAATGACAACTATTGTCCCTTCCTGGAATGCAGAGCTAACATGAAGTCTATATTCCCAGGCAGCCATGGCAGTTCTTCATATACAGTTTGTGTGAGTTTACATTTTGTGCTTTCCTGTGTCCGGGTCTTTAGCTTTTCAGAGAAAAGAATGAATAACTAAAGTATGTGTTAATGTCCTCTGCCTGTTCACTGCTGATAAAATATTTTAAAAAAAAAAAAATACAAAAGACTACAATGTATTCCCCCCCCCCCCCCCTCCAAAAGCCTGTGTACCTCTCAGTCAAAGACAGTTTTCCTGATTCTCACTACAATGAATGGCTCTCGGGCAAATTCATGAGAATTTAAGTCCAATCTGAATTGAAATGAGGGTGTTACATTAGTTTGCATAATGGCTGAAGAAAGAAATAGAAGTGCTCAATGCCCAAAAAGGAGAGGTATGGAAAATTCTTGCTCTTGCTCTTTTCATGTTTGTGTGTGTGTGTGTTGTTGTTGTTGTTGTTTTTGGTGGGAGATGTTTAGTTAATGCATGAAATCACATTTTTATCCTCACATTCTTAAAAGACCCACTTCACTTGTGCACTCACTGTCTTTCACTTGGCCTGCCTATCTATATAGCTTTTTCCAAAGGCTCAAATGGGAGGAAGATGTACACAGAAAGATTATTTTTGTGCTGCTCCTAATACTGAGAGGAAAAAATGGAAATGGAGAAAACTGGAGAAAAATAGCAAGGTAGTTGGGGGGAAATGTCATCTGCTGCTTCAGCAGGGAGATAACCAGGCTTCAAAGTGCTCTCTACCAACTAGAAAAATGGGCTTTGCAAATCATTTTGCATTATAGTCTCTCTTTGATCTTCCGTAATATGGAATGGCCTTAATACTCTTCTCCATCACTCAACACTCCCCTCCCGTTTATCTCTCTCAGAATCAAGCTGAGGCACATTACAGAGGCCACAAGCATGCCCGGAGACTCAAAGCCATTGAAGCAGTGAAAAATAAGCACAAGACAGCTGACAATAGCAGCAGCAGCCAAGAAAAAATGGCTAACTTTGAAGCTGCACTAGATATCAGCAGAGACACCACCACCAACAGCAGCAGAGGTAAGGGGCAAGCTGATCTAGGAAGAGGCATTCTTCTAGGTAGATTTTAGTTTGAGAAATTTTCATATTTTCCTGTAATTGACTTCTTCTGTTGCGTAGCAGAAGAATAATCTTAGCTGAGATGCCACTATAATGGAAGGAAATGCTAGTTACCTTAAAGGCTAGTTAATCTTAAAACCACAATTTAGAGGAAAATAAATGTCTTCCTTTTTTATTAGCACAACCCAGTAGCTTGCTAGGATTGAGTCAACCAATGGCAGAACATTGCAACCTCATGCTGATGTCCCCGACAGAGGAATCACAAGCCAAGATACCTACTGGCGTCCTGTCCCTGGTGTCCCCATCAGTTTCAGAGCCCTTGGAAGTTGCTTCAGATAGTGCAAGTGTGAGACCAGCAGCAGCAGCTGGTATGGAGGTGCCAGCAACTGAATCTGGAGGAACCGCCGGCTCAGCAGCAGAGGTGGAGAAAGAGGGAAAGAAAATCAAGCAGCACTTGTACTGTCCCACTTGCAAAGTAACAGTTAACTCTGCCTCTCAATTGGAGGCTCATAATTCTGGTAAGGAGCCTTCACATGGGTTTTCTCCAGCTACCCCATAAAAGGCCAGGCTAGATGTATAATGTGTCAACCACTGCTGTAAAAGATACGACATCTGGAGCCTATTGCATGTAGCCCATGATAATTCACTTACAGAGGCATCTGCAGGATGCAAGGCTTTTGGCAAAACAATGAAATCAGAGTCACAATGCAAACCTCACACCTTTTGTACATGCATGCATCATCATGATTACATATACAAAAGGAGAGAACTTGCATCACCATGGTGCAGGACTCTTTTCATTATTTGCCTTCTTGCCCACTCCAATATCTCTGTTCATTTCACCTCCCAAAAGCATTTGTCTAGGTAGAGATACTGGATCAAGGTAGTTCCATGGTAGCAATAAGAGGGATAAGTTACTCCTCTTCCTCGACAGAAAATGTTAAGTGCTACCAAAAATATACCATCTTGCCTCATTGATATTGATAGACTTTAATAACTGAACCTGACAAAAACCATAATGAAAACTTCCCCGATCTGGCATCCTTCTGGGATTGGAACTCCCAGAATTCTCAATACGTGCAGAGGCTGCCACCTAGAGAAGGTAACCTATTAATCTATTTTTATTCCCAATGAACAGATTTTGTTTCAGTTAACTATGCTAAAAACATACACGTCTGACTTTGGGGATTCTTAATCAATACCTAACAATTACTAAATATTTGTTTTGTTCATTAGTAGATTTTTTATGTTAGCATTCTCTCAGCAGACATGATGATAGGCTATCCATAGAATAGAAGAGATACAGTAATATGAAAGCCACGAGAAGCAGGTATGTTGAAATCAGGAGTCATTTACAGATACTGCCTGCCAGATTTTACAATAACGGTGTACTTTGTCACTTGAGTAAAATGAAATGTATTCAAAAGCTTGAGAGTTTTACAAATTCTTTGCTTTCTGAATCAAAAAATGATTAGACAAATAGGTTTGTTTTTACTAACGTATTTGTCATCTGCTGATTGCATATTTCTTGAAAAGAACTGGGATTCCAAGTTCTATCTGTATTCTTTTCTGTTCTCAAAGAAAGAACAACTGTATTTTTTCTATCCTTACATGATGCATTGTAAGATCCCTTTGCAGCAAGCCAATTAAGCCAAGAAGCTGTAATATTTCCTTTATTTTACATATACATACATACATACATACATACATACATACATACATACGCAACAAAATTTGACTTTCTATTTTGCTTAGGAAAATTTTTATTTTCCCCACCTTCATCATCTTTCAATTATTTCAGTGTTTCTTTTCTTATCTCCCCTGATCTGATGATTGCTTAACATGCTTGACATTGTAGTTCAGTACACCTTGAGTACACTAAGCTAAAGTAGATTAGACTAACCTCATGAAGAATGTTAATGAACTTGAACGCCTACTTGCTTTTGTGAAACTTTTGGATTTTATTCTGTATTGTTGTTCTTGAATTGTAGAATTTTCTGTCTATAAAACAATGAGCTGCTTCATTTTGACTCTTAATTTTTAAGGTTGTCATTTTGTTATGTCTTACTTTTTCAGGCAAAACAAGGAATTACAATGATGATAATTAAAAATAAAGAAAAACCAATTCACTTGGGATTTGACCTTGTCTTACTTGCTATCTCTATTTCAAATAATAATAATAATAATAATAATAATAATAATAATAATAATAATAATAATAATAATAATAATAATAATAATAATAGTACATCTTAAAAAGGTACTTGGTTGATACCTAGGATGCTGGCAGCAATTCATATCAACCATCAGTACTAGTCAAGGGTATTTATGATACATGTTCAGTTGACTGAGTTTCAGGTTTAATGAGTAAAGTAAATAACAATAACAACAACAACAAACAAAGGTGACCCCTACATGGTACAATTGTCAGAAAGGCAAGATAAGATCATAAAACCTTTTTAAAAAATAGATTATCATAAAAGAATGCATAAACTTATACCACTCTTTCTAGCCTGTTGCCTTAACCATTATTGGCCCCCAAACGATATATTAAATTTAACAATATAGTAAGATGCATAAAAAGTGCATTTAACAAGGAAACAAGAACAAAAATATAACATATAATGCAGAGATTGTGTCAGAGACCTGACCTAGGATATAGCCAACTTGACTCTGGCATCATGGCATTGCCCCATCCTATTGATAACTGGTGGTGTCTGCCTCTTAGACCACTTCCTGCTTATCAAGGTGCAAGAAGCAAGTTTCCTTTTTTGTTCCCAACTCATCTTCTCTTCCCTACTCCCAGGAGCAAAGCACAAATTGATGCTGGAAGGGCAGACTGTTTTGCCAAGGCGAAGCCGAGGGAAGGTTCTCTCTCGAGCAGGACACAAGCCCAAACGGATTGGCAGTAAGGGCAGCCTCAACATTCAGAACAAGGCCTTCCAATGCCAGGTGTGCGAGATCTTTGTCAACTCAGAGACACAACTCAAACAGGTAAGCAGATCAACATAAACAGCTCCTCTGATTGTCTGGAGGACTGTAATGAGAGTCATGCTGAATTTTGGATATTTTTGAAGGAAGCATTTTAAAATGGAAAGAAAAGGGGGAATAGAGAAATAATCTTAACTCCCTACTTTTACCCCCACATTTCAGCTTAGGCCTTTTATTAAGTATCTATTAAGATATTTAATGAAGTTAAGAGATGAAATTACACTGCAAACAGAAATTTTACTATTCTGTACTGTTGGCTAAAGTGAGGGTTACATTAAGACACCTGAAGCATCATCTCAACAGTTCTTGTAAAATAAGCAAAGTCACATCTTAAAGGGCAATCGGTGAAAAAGGAACATGGAAGGCCAGCTGCTTATGCCTTAAAACTTTCTGCTTCAAATGTTGTCCTAGACTAGGCAGTTTTCCACTCTCAGTACATTTGAAGTTTGTGCAATATTTGCCTTCCAGGAAATCCTACACAAATGACTTTTCCAATGACGAGAGAATGATGAAATTTAATGCATAAAAGTCTTCTTTATAAAGTTTCTAATTGATTAATTAATTGGAAATGCTTTGTGCAACTTGAGTAAAAGTAACAAGAAGGCTAAAAAGCAGCAGCATACCAAAAACAAAAACAACAATACCGAGAACACTTTATTCCACTGACCCCATTTAATGGACATCAGATATAATTGGGCAAGATTTCCGTCTCAACAACTTCCTGAAATAACAGACAAATCTTTTCAATCCAAAGCAGTCCATGCTAAATGTTACATTTACATTACATTTACATTAATTTCATGCCATCATGTTGATTTACCTTATTTACATAATGATCTGAATATATTAATAGTGGAAATTACATCATTTGCATTTATTTACGTCATTTGTGTAATAACATCATTACCCAAATAATGTCATTCACGTCAAAGTGTGTCATTTGCATAATGACATAATGACACAAATCACCATAAATGATGTAATTTGCAATTTAATCACCATTGAGGAATAATAGACACCCTCCCCCAGTGGGGAGCTTTTACTGTATTAGTAGCATCTCTGGTAACTATGAATTGAAACACACACAGAGAGTAAATAGCAACTTAACTCTTCAGACACTTTTTATAAAATAGCCACACAAGAACAGAATTTCAAAAGAACCAGCAAGAAGAGAAAGCATACGGTTAGAGGGGAGCATTTGCACCTTTATAGAGCAAGAGAATATTTGAAAAGGAAACATTTGATTGAGTAAGGAAACATCATAGAAAAGAGTTGGAGACCATTCAAGAAGCTGGGTGCAGTTGAGAAGATTCTTTTTTAGAGATAAATACAGCACAAATGCTGATAATAGAGGCACGAGAACCTCTCTAGCAATCCTCAACATTTGGGCAGGCTAAGCTGATATAAGAATATTTCAAATATCCCCGTTAGTTTTCATTTCAGCCACTCAGATTAGGAAAGAATGCACTCTAGAAATTGACATCTGGGGTGCCATCTTGAAGTTTTTTGCCATAAGCAAGAAAATGTAGCAATAAATTACTTTCTGCTAGCTTCTTATTTTGTGCTTCCCTTTTTAAAAGTCTTATCTTAGTAGTAATAAACAATATAAGGAATGCAGATATCATTAAAATTCAAACAATTAACTAATTTTGTTACTCTTCAGTTTTTGGTCTCGGCACAATTATTTAAAAATTCCAATATTTGTTTCTAGCAGGACATAGGCAACTAATGTCTAGATAAACAGAAAAGAAAGGAAGTACAAAATAGGAGGATAATAGAATGTAAGTGATTCACTTTAAATTTAAATAGAGCATTTTGAATATTAATTATTCAATATATGTATAAATATATGAATGAATGTATATATAAATATAATTATAATTAATAAAGTTAACTATTCTGCTCTGCATTTATCTTATTAAGGAAAAGATTCAAAGACAGTAGTTCTCGCCACCAAGACAGAGTGGTATCTATCAGGAGACAAAAGTTTCAGAGCAAATGATCAAAAATAAGAGACTTGAGGTCAAAGTGATATCAAGAAACTTGTCATATTGATCCTGTTGGTCCAGACTGAAACAGAACAGATATTTCAGCATAATTAAAGACACATCTTCCAATTCCTTCATCAAATAAAAACACAGAATAGTCTAAAGAACTGTCATTAGAAAGTTTACTAAAAGTGACAAAAGAATATTGAGGTGCTTTTATATATTGATAATGGTGGGAGCTTTTGTTTTTTCATCTACAGCATATGAGCAGTAGACGTCACAAAGACAGGCTTGCAGGGAAGCCACCAAAGCCCAAATACAGCCCGTACGGCAAACTGCAGAAGAATACTGCCCTGGCAGTGAGTATTCTCAAGGTATTTGTCACAGAAGGTGCCAGGTAACTCTGTAGTGTGTGGAAAAAGTGGGGGACAATAAGGAATTTCCCTGGTGTCTTAATTATTCTTCAAACTTCAGTCACCCACTCAGTGGAGAATTGTGTCTGAACATTAAACTGTCTCATCCTACCCCAAAATTGCAGATAGTGCTGCTCTCAGCAACATTTGGAAATTAGAGTGAGAGACAACAGCTTGCATGAGAGGAAACAAGAAGAGCAGTGGGACAGATCAGCTCAAAGAGGTTACAATTCCTAGAATTCCCTTTTCTCTTTATGCCTCGTCTTGTAGTGCATAATTAATTTAGCGGTAGGAAATGTAGCAGGACTGTTACAGTAGCTGTGACACCAGATAGCTGTTTAAAAAGTACTGGGCAAATACATGGATAGATCTACTATCTTATACATACTGTTTATGTATAAATGAAAAACCCTCCCGGAGCTGTTGAGCACCAACAAGATGTAGCCCGTACGGCCTTTTAAAAAAGGAGGGCTTTATATTCTTAACAGGAAAAACCATTTTAAAGGATAAGAAAAGCTACATCTGGGGGTGGGGGGAGCTGTTTGCTTATCTAGTTATACCACAACCTTAGTCTCCTGCACATATATGTGCACAATTGAATACACCTCCACTACACTTGGGCCACTGTGGACAATAGATGGATATTTGAGCTGATTCAATGGGGCTATATTCTTTTAAACTTCACCCTACTCTAAAAGTAAAAGAAATTTTGTCACAATAAAGTCATATAGTGTTGCTGTCAGCCAGGGATAGAGAATATGTGGTTCTCCAGATGATGTGAAAATATAATTCACAGCATCCATTCGTTGTATTGAAATTTACCAAGCAACATTTTGAAGGCTTCATACTGGCCATTCTTATTTATAGTATTTGCATTTATAGTATTCTCAAAGTACTATTAATTCATCTACTTCAGAGCTGAATCAAGCTGTCAAATAAGTTTTGATCCTGAAGCCCCTGGTTTAAATTATTTACTGCAATATTAAAGCAAATCTTCTCTATGTTCGCCTTGTCTATTGAAGCTGCTTTGCTCATATACCATGTGTATCTCTTTGTGCTTCTTCCTTGTCCTTCATTCTCACTCTTCACAGTCCAAAGTGGCCCTGCAGAAGCATCTTACGAAGACCTTGGCTGCCCGGTTCCTGCCAAGTCCCCTGGCACCCGCCACTGTGTGTACTTTGCCCAGCCCATTAACTCTCCGACCAGCTGCTGCTACCCTCTTCCAAGCACCCATCTTTGGACCAGCACTTTTTCGATCTCCCCCAGGCCCTGTGCGAGCAGCTACAGGCCCCATTGTTTTTGCCCCTTACTAGAGAAACCCCAAAGGTTGTTTAGGTGGGGAATTGTAGACCATAGCTGTACAAAGAAAATTGGAGAGGGCTGTATTCTAAACAAAGGAAAAGCAGAATCTTTGAACTGTTTGAAGTGGAACTTCTTCGTTTGTTTGTTTGTTTGAGATTTCCACTTATGTCATTAACTCAATTATACTTGGAAATAACTTTCCTATTGTCTGATTCTCCCACAATGCACCAATCTTTCTAACTAGTAGTATACCTAGAAGCACAATCTCACTTATCCAGATGGTCATGTGGTAAAGTCAAAAGTATGCATTCAAAATATCTGTGAACTTAAAAGTATCTGTCATTTTAAAACAGAATTATATTAATTAGGAATTTGTGCAATTGGAACTCCAAAGAGGCTTCTTTTCCAAAATGCACCTTTTATGAAAATCAGATTTGCAGTTTCTAATTCAATTTACATTACCCTTCCCATAATTACAGATTTAAGGAAAACAGTAATAATTGATAAATATGTATTGTACTCCTTGTAAGTTACTAAGATATCACTATATTTCATAAAGGAACTGAAATAGGTTTTTAAATTGAAGGAGAGAAAGAAGAAGAGAATAGCTGTTTAAGTATGGACACAAGAGAGAGAGAATAAGAAAAGTGTTGTTGTGTAGGTAGAAAAATGTACGTTGGAGGTTTTTTGCTTATGTATGAAATAAGAATGGGATTTAAAGAAAGAAGGGTACAGAGATAGATTTTTTTCAGATCTTAAGTCAGCCTTTCCCAGTTGGGTGTCCTTTTAGCTATATTGACAAGATCCAGAATTTTGAGCCAACCTGAGAATTCTTATAGTTTCAACATAATCAAAAGGTACCCTAGTGGGGAAGACTGTCTGGAGACTATCTTTATAGATATTATGGTGTGTATTGTCTAAGGTGAAGGAGTGGTGCTGGTAAGAATATGGAACCCTGTAGAAAATGCACAATATGGTTCACACGTAATTGCTATGTGTCCTTGAATATTTGAAACTACTTATTTCCCAATTTCTGTTATCATATTCATGATAGTCTAAAGGAACAAACCACTGCTGGGACCTACTTAAACCTACTGAATGAAGAAGAAAGATGAGCCAGGATTTCCATGGTGACGTCATTCATAGAAGGATTAATGTCAGCAATGTCAAAGTAGTAGAGCTCAAGTTTGAGGACAGCTGGATTTCATATTTTAGGAGCAAAATCCAAAGCATAAAAAATTACTCTATTAGAAATATGTTACTAATCACTAGTTCCAATATAATACTTTTGAATTTAATGAATTTATTACAAGTATGCATATTGCAATTTTGTGCAAATGAGCTAATATTGCTTACTCTCAGATAATATTGTATGCTGCAGTTTTCTGGAGCTTTTTGGTTGACTGAAAAAAAAATGTACCTAGTTCATAAATATCTAGGACTGTAGTAATGGGTCAGAGATTGCTGCCCTATTTCCCATTGCAATGCATAGGATGTTGCTGCTCAGAAACCAAATCCCACATGACTGAAAGTTGGAAAAGATGTATATACAATAGCCATTCACTTCAGCAAATGAAGCAAGCCATGGACAATCTTCCAATATTATTAGTTATTGGATATAGGAGTTTATTTTTTCACTTGCCTAAGTTATGGATATCAGTCAAATACAAAGCATAACTAAAATCTATTGACTGAAGCTTTCTTCTGTTTTGCTTGCAGCTGTAATAATCCCTGACACTTTAAGAGAAATAGGGGAATTTTTTCCAGGGCAGTTCTTTAGATTTGGCTCATTTTATGGGGAGTGGGTGTCTATAGTAATGGGCTGCAGAGATTTGGCAGAACACTTTTGCTACTCTAGGAAAGAAAAGCAGGGAAATTTATCTTAAGTGAGGGACCTCAACTAAGAAGTTTGACCTGTATAACAACAGGTAACGATTTACCAAACGCAGGAGGGTATTTAACTACTTGTTTAGTGGCTGGTTGGTAGTGTCATCCTGGAATGAATGTTCCCTGTTACTTGGCAGAACATTTCAGAATATCACTTTACTGTGTGTTGATATATGGCCACAGAAGCAATAGAATAAATACAGGAAAAGGAGAGCAGATTAAAAAAAAATCTGTTAGACAACCACATATGAAATAGTAGGTGGCTCAAGACATTTTGAGTTAACACTATGAGCAAACTTTGTTGAGGAATAACTGGCAGATCTAGTAGGATATCAGATTCGAGATCATCCCTAGTTGCCATGCTTTATCACTTCTGCCATTCATTTAGACTGGCAATAGCTCTTCAAAATCTTTCCTCGTTCCTGCAGTTCTAGATAATTGTAGAAGCAAGTCTTCTGGAACTGGTGCTTTCCAGATGTATTGAGCCAAATTATATGCTGAATGAAAATAAGAGTTTTAAGTCCTGACATATCTGGGGAGCATCTGATTGGGAAGGCATGTTTAAGCTAATTGCACCAAATGTTTCATACTCCAGATTGCTTTTCAGGATTCTCTTTATTTTTTTCCTTTGGAACCCTCAGTTCCTTAAAACCAGCCTTAACTCAAAATCTGGAACTATTGGACGCTACAGGCAAGCCATAGAAAAAGACCATGATTGTCGTACCATTCTTATAAACTTTCCAGAGGTCTATAGTCTGACCATTATTGAGGTTCCTCAGTGCCAATTCTATTATATCATGCAACTAATCACATTAGCAAGACATCCTGTAAAGTTTTTTTCCTCTTTGATCCAGTATATCAGTAAATACAAATCTCATAAACCTGTCAACTGAAGCACGTCCTAAATACAAAGCTAACCAGTGGCCAGAGAGCATTATTGGATAGAGCTGAAATAAAACAAGCAATTATTGACGGCCCCAACTAAGTGATGAAACATTCCAATCTATGCAAAATACTAATGGAATGATTGTTATTTGGTTTCCAGGCCTGTGTTATGGTTGTTTTGTATCCAAAAGGCAAGGATGAGATCTGTGGCCAAAATCTATACATAAAAAACAAAGGTATTGCTGTCACAGTGATGTTGTAAATATGAAATGTTCCTTTTCATTGTAGAACAGCAACATCTCTTTCTTTTTATTAGATATGGAAATGTGCCAGTTGGTTTAGCCTGCTGAAACATAGGTATTGCCATGAGGAGCAGTGTACTAGCTGCCTAAAAAGTGGTAGCTTTTGAGTGCCAGGATAACAGAGTTGAAGAGGTCTGTCCGAGAACAAGAAAATTGTTTGTCAGTCCATTTGCAATACAGCCTAGTTACCTTAAATTATGTGAAAATAGACACAAAAATATTTATTGTTTTTGATTTAACATTTATAGTTCTGGGAGATTCACTTGAAACCATCCATATTTTGTTTAAGACAAATACTTTTCCAAGTGTGAGTGGGGAACAATAACTACTTGTAGGAGTAAAAATGGTTGTTGTTATCTGAATAGCACCCATGATCTCACCAAAGCATATAACTTGCAAGTCAGTTTTGCAAGTATGTCTATAAGAAAACAAAGGGTGAAACAAATATATGATATTTCGGGGGGGGGGGGGTTCTGATGGATTCATGGGGAAAAGTGCAAGATGGTCTAATGTCCAAACATTCAGCTTAATATAATGTATAACTTTTCTTGCAAAGTTGGATTCATTCTTTAAAAGTAATTGCTTTCTTCATCTGTAGAATATTGTCATAAAACTGTTTATGCTTTAGGAAACAGCAGTAACTGTTTCCTAAGGCAGTTACCTTCTGGAGGAAAACATGCAAACCTGCTCAGAATTCAACTAACACCCACATAAAATTGCTGTATATTCACCAAACCTCTGCTTCCAGCTGCTCTTAAAGCTACTTCCTAAATACTGTATTTTCCAATCTGAAACACTCAGTTTGTAGCTGAATGAAATTTTGCTAGATTGCATTAATTTGTTTAGCTTGCTCATTTCATTATAGGTTTTGCAAATATGGTGGCAGTTTCATTTCATGGGGCATGGTAATGTTACTTCATAATTCCAGCAGTTTTCTGCAAGTAGGCTGGTGATAGAAAAATAACTCTTGGCAAATAATATTTGACAAGAGGCAAAAAGAGGTAGAAATGGGAATAGCTATAGAGAACTCAAGGTTACCAGATGTCATCATCTAATAGCACCACTTAACATTTCTCTCCCTTGGCTTTTCTCCCCAAGCATGAAATAGAATCTTTCTTTTGCTTTTAATCTCAGCATCTCAGAATTGCACAACAGCTGCCCAGATGACTCCCCAATAATCCTGAAACTATCTGAAAATATTGGGAGTGGTTCTGTCAATTTAGCCCGGAGAGCTTCAGATGGGAAACTATTGCCATAGTTAGCTATTTCTAACTTTTTCGGGTTCCAGTAAGATATATAGCACCATCCTGTGCATGCTTTCCGAGATTCATGTTATATTAAGTTCAGTGTAGCTTCTGATTCCGTAATTTTGTTTAGGATTACAGCCTTGGCAAATGCTGGCTTAAATTACATCTGGAAAAGTGGATGTGGTAGATTAAACATTATAGGAATTTGCAAGGAAATCTATGGTTGAATCAGAGAATTGAATCAAACCAGGTATAGAGGACTATAATGCTTATGATAGATTCATTTCAGGGTTCTTGCCAATGTTCTCTGTTGTTTAATGTTAGTCTGCTTCAATTTCCCTCAAGACTGTGCTGCTTCCTACCAGGCATATTTTCATAATACAAGTAATTAAAAGAATAGGAAATGTATAATTCTTTTTTTAAAGTGCCTTATTCAATTGGGCAGATTTTAAAAAAACGATTGCAAAAACAATGTGCTTCCCCCTCATTCTCGTATCTTGTGTATCATCTACAGATTTATGCATATTTAGCTAATAAGATTCTGTAATATGGTAGCAATATTAGAGATGACCTTCTTATAACAGAAAATATTTGTCTTGTTCTGCATGAAATACATTGTGACTAGGTTACTATCTCAGCTGCTACTGCTAATATTATTCTATCTGTATAATAAGATGGAAATATTTTACTGGGCTTATAGGTCATTTTAATTATTATTGAGTCCAAGAGGCATATATTTACCTGACATTTGTAAATCAGATTCAAACATATGGATACAGTCATAAAATCAGAAACATATGAATGTACATAAATACTAGGTGTATTTATTATAGTAATTTAAAAAAAAAACTTAAGGATCTTAACAATACCCCAACTGCCAAGGCCAGCCAAATTTTAATGGTCTTCTTAAAAGCCAATAAAGTAAGAGCTATTTGACTTTCTGGGGAAACATCTCTATGTTCGTTTAAAAAATAAATAGAACTTCAGTGTTATATACTCAATATAAATATGTAAATAATTGCAGCAGCTACTTGTTTGTGCTATGTAAGAATAACATTCAGGTAATCAAAAAGGAAACTTGTAAATTAGGAAAAAAATGGTTTTCCTTCCCTGCTAACTTCTCAGATAGCCAAAGCACTATAGACTAAAGAGAGAAATAAAATTGGTTGGTGGGGTGGGACCCAAGCCCTTAATAAGTTAGGATGTTGCATTTCTTCATTTAGTGAGTTATTGATATTGCAAAGGTCTAGTACGGGATTCATCTTTGGAATGTGGCTGTCCTGTTTTCCAGCATTAATTGCATTGTGATTCTAGAGATGAGCCCCAGTTAACCCTAGCAACTCTGAGCAGAATTTAGAGGCCCACCTTGCTGTAAAACATCAACACGTCTAGCTAGAAGGTTGTTTTTTTTTTTTTGGTTATAGATTCCAAAACATTGGGACTGTAGATTTGTAGTGAGTAGACTGGAATAAATTGAATGCTACAAAAAGATTACAGGAATCTGGTTCAGTATGCAAAAGGCTTTTAATAAAAGAATGAAATGGGGTCAGGAAGAAAAAGAAAAGATTGATTACAGGATGGACAAAAAGTTAACAGAAGACAAGTACTGACAGATTATATAGAAATAAATAATACCAAATCATGCCTGGAATAATCTATCTATAGACAGTGCAAAGGACTGTGATAGGCTAGTATTTTGTTTGGCATATTAATAAGTTGCAGAAGTACGTTACGCAATGATTCATCAAATGCTCGTTTTATGGATGTGAATGCAGTACTATATTTTTGTGGCATTATCACTGATGTTTGGAGCATAGCCATTTGCAATGAATATAAAATAGTCTCATTTTCTATTTTTGCCATATACATATATAGTTATTTATGGGCAGCTTGATAAATTGCATGAATCCTACTTTTGTTTACCAAAACAAGCCATTATGCAAAAAAAAAAAAAACCTGCCAGCTTCACCCTACAGTATTCCATGGAACAAGTCTTAACTTTTCTCCACTCTGGTGATCTAGTTTGACTGATGGAATGATGTTTTCAAAATCCAAGAGGGTCTGAGAGCAGGCTTCTGCTTTAGTTGTGTTGCTTTCTTTGGGATGCTACTGAGTCTTTTGTTTCACAAAAAGATTCTCTTACAATGACCCTGAATGCTATCTGCAAGATTCTGCTTTACCTTTTACTGGCCTGGATATGCTACTTGAATATTAAATTACTGTAAAGTACCAGGCTCCTTATAATGACCTTTGTATACATCTTCAACTAACTTACAGGAAATTTTCCATTTATCTGAATGCCATCTTTCTTGTTGGCTGATTTGAGAATTCCTCTGGCCTTTCACTGTGATCCCCCATTTCCTTTCGCATTCAGAGCACTTCTAGGATAGTTGTATTAGCTGTGTATCTCCCTTTTCTGAAACTCCTCATTCTACTGTGTTGAATATTTGACCTATCACTGTGCTTTCCTCCCATGCAGTGATGCATTGTTTTGATTCTTTTTCCAGATATGTGAACTGGACTGTCTTTTAATAGACTACATGGGGTTGTTTCATACACCTCATTGGAAATGTGCACACTGATGTTGTGGAAATGGATATACAAGAGCAGTGTATGTACACAAACACACATTATAGGATACAAGTACACAAAACATGGAGTGAGCTTTGGCTTCTTATGACTGTATCATTTATTGTAGCAGGTTGCTCTTGAACATTTGATTTTCAAAGAATTCCTTATCAGGTCCACAGAGAGAAAATAGGATTAAAGTAGTAAAATGCTTGCCTTTTGTGAAACAAGAAAAAATCTGCATTGCTCAGAACAGGCAGCTTGTACGGCTAGTTCCAAAATGGCAGAAGAGAAGTACACCTCTGTTAATAGACATCTTACAAAATATGCAGCATACGTAAGTTAAGGCATTCTAGATAAAATTCTGATAAGCCAGAAATCTGCTCTTGATTCTACCACCCAAATCTATCCCTTTTCCCTTCTTTATAGTTCTAGCTTTATCTCAGCCCCTTGTCTCTGAATGTGCTTGCTTTCTGTCCAGTTGGAAGACATTCATCCATCACTTTTCTTCTGTAACCCCCTTCTTCATTGGTGTGCTTCACTGTTCTGGGTGACAGATTTGGAAAATAGGTCATAAAAGCACCAGTGCACCTTGAACCCTAGTGGTGCTGCTTGTAGTTTCATGGTCTTTCCATTGGCATAGATTTTCCAGCAAACCCTTGGCCTAAATGCAGCTGCCCCTCACTCTTGTACTGGCACTAGGGTTTTTGATATATTTGGCACTTTAACCCCTAGAAGCCATTTCTTCTGCTAATAGTACTATAGCAAGAAGCTGCTTTAGGAGTGCAGTGTGGATGCTTTCTTTTATAGCCCTATCCCTCTGTATCCAATGCATTAATGCCTTCATATTTAGCATAGAGTATAATATACTCCAGGTAGTGGGTAGGGCACCTAGGCCATAGTTCTTAGTAGTGTGTGTGCCCCCTACTCCCAACCAATTTTTAAAAAGTGATGCACAACATTTAAACTTTTTTTAAGGTGAAAAGACATTCAAATGACCTTAGGGACATGGCCAGTATATTGTTTTCCTCTGCCCGCTGATGATTCAATGTATATTTTTGATGTACCATATAAATATATATATATATATATATATATACACACACACACACACACACATATTATAAAAATGTTGAAATAAAAGTAAAAATATTTTGATAATCAAATTTACTTGATCTCCTGTGTTGCTTGATTGATAAAATCAAATTGTTGGGCTAAAGATCAACGTGTGCTAGATTCAGGTCAATCTTCGACCATGGGAGTTCACTGAAGGAATTTGGGCTAGTCACTTTCAGCCCAAAAGGCCAGTATTTTAGGGGAAATTAGGGAAGGGCGGTCCATAAACTGCCTTGAACTACTGAAGGAAAAGACATAAATTAAACATTTTAATAAGAGGAAACAGCTGTCAGTTCTCTTGACATGGTAGTGGATGATGGGATATATCTGCAGTTCATCTGCAGGTTGCGTTGGACTTCAGGTTAAAATGCTTTGCGAACTTTTCAATGTCTTTAGAAGCTAATGCAGCGAATCCATTATTACTATTGGGAGTCTATTACATGATTACAGCAGTGTATAAATTTGATCAATAACAGTTAATTTTCAGAGCTGGCATCTGTCACAAAAGGTCCAAGAGAATTATCTTCATACATGTACCCAAGGCTCTTGAACCAATAATTGACTAAGAGAATACTGTAGTGATGAAGGCCTGGTCTGCACAAATCTTAGATGAGATAAATTAAACTATTCTTGGGTTACGCCGTTAAAATTGTACCTTCATAAAATAAAATCCTTCTGGCTGTTGAAAACTAGTCATAATGAGGGATTCTCCACATATTCTTTTCATCCCAATTTTATCAGTTAATGACTTTTCTTGAGTGTGTATGTGGGGGGGGGGGGAGTGGATAGATCTTTATTATGAGCCACTTACAGACACATCCAGCTGAGGCATGCTTTATTGAATGCAATACATTTTGTTGTATTTCCACAACACATGCAAATCAAACCAGACTTTGGCTTACTGCAACAAAAAATACAACCATATATCTATATATATAGGTTCAGCTATATAGCTAAAAGTATATAGGCAAAGTATATAGGTAAAGACAGTTTTCCTCTGAATTCTCCTCAGGATGTTGCATTTCCTCAGTTAGTAGAAAACAAATGACTTATCAATGCAGTAGAAATTCTATACAATCTCTTTGCAGTGAATGAAAACTATAGAATAAATTGACAGCTCCCATTTATTTCTAGTAGCTTTGTTTAGGATAGCTTTTGCGTGCACTGCACTCTATTTAAACATGTACTTGAATACCAAGGAAGAAAGCTCCAAATACTGTTCCACCTAGCCCAAATTTATTTTACCATACAAAGAACTTATGGTAATCTATTGAACCCAGGCCTTAGAGCTAAGGCAGTTTGGAGTTCTTTTTAGATCTGTATTGTTAACAGACAATGGATATCTTGACTGATTCTTATCAAAGGAATATATTGCAGGCTGGTCCACTGGTCAATGTCTGATCTCATCAGTTTGCTACATTTAGTCTCTACGTTTAGCTCAGATCTGTATTTTCCAGAGTCCTTGATGATCTCTTTGTGGTCTTTGCTTAAGTTTGCAATTGATAATCATACCTCTTACAGAATAGAACACCAGATCCCTACATGCCATCTTTGACCTTCTAGAGGCAGCAAGAGAAGATAAGCATGCAGAGGTATTCTTGCTATGTGCCCACACAAATGCATGCCAGCTGAGCTTTCCATAAACTAGCTTGGCCCACAGACAAACAACATGTTGCTCTAGCCAACTTTTTAAAAATTGCGTCATGTGTTTGCAAGTAAGAAATGGTAGCTGGAAGGGAAGGACGTTAGTTCTTTATTTGGCTCTTAATTATTTCCCCTCTACACACAAACATGTTTTCCCAGGCTGGCTCCTCAATCAGAAACAAAATTAAAATGTTATGAAAGAAAACTGGTAATAAACAGGAAGATCAAGTATCTGCTGCTGCCCCTCTATTTCCTTCTGCACTGTCTCTTTATGCAAATTAATTTGTTCTCGTGGTTTCTCTATGGTTTAGCTACAACGAGGTAAGTCACATGAGTATGATGGGCATTACTTCAGAATACAGTACGGGTAGTCCTCAATGTATAACCATTGATTTAGTGATCGTTTGAAATTACAACAGCACTGAGAAAAGTGATTTATGATCATTTTTCACATTTACCACTACTCATCCCCAGTCATATGACAAGAATTCGGTCACTTTCATACGTATTTATAAGTGGTCATGTGATCACCTTTTGCGACCTTCTAATAAAGTCAACTGCAGTGATTTACTTAACAACTACAGCAAGAAAGGTTATAAAATGGGGCAAAACTCACATATCTGTATTGCTTAGCAACATAAATTATGGACTCAATTGTGGTTATAAGTTGAGGATTACTTGTATTGCACTGTAACACAATTATTATTCTTATTCCAACAATGAGTTGTATTTGCTGACATTGTGGCATTTATAGATTAATAGACATTTTTCTTTAATATTCTTTTTGCAAATACGTAAGATTTTTTTAAGGTTTAGTTTCTTTCACAAAGACCTTAAATGGAAAATAATTATCTTTGAATTTTTCAACAACAAATATTTTGCTAATTACAATGCCATTTTTGTCCAATTTAAATCTTTCTGTTTAAATTATCTTCCCAATCCTCTCTCCCTAATCTATATTGGAAAAACTGGAAAAATAATTATATTCACATTGATGTTGGGAAAGCTAAAATACATTTTTTAAATTTATTGGTGTCATCTATTCTGACTGGGACACTGTGTTCTGTATTGTATTCAATAAAAGTTAATATTACACAAACAATTCAGAGCAGTGTAGACTCTGTTTTTAATCTGCACTTCCAAGAGTTCATAAGCAACTAACATAGGTATCATTTTTCAATGCGTTATGGAATAACAACATTACTCTGAGTTGAATCCATTTTATCATGATATCAGTTATATAAATTGTTACATCCATTATCCAAATCAGGAACACAAGGTCACAATGTTTGGAAGAGACATTCACAAAACAATCAAGATCAAATCCAGATCAAGGGAATTAATGATATATAAAAGATCTCTAAAAACTATTATTCCCAAACTTAATTTTTGTTGATCGATAATGTGTTTTCCCACAAGTTTCTATTTGTATGTTTCCTCTTCTCCACAACTTGGTATCCTTATAAAAGTGCAGTTAGCTTCTATAAAAAACATTCTAGAATCTGATCATTCAGGAACATGGAAGATGGTGGATTAACTTGGCCAAGAGGGCTCCAATACTGAATTGAAGAAACATTCCATTATTATTTTTCCTCATGTTGCTATATCCATGGCTCATCCCTCCCTTTTCCACAACCTAGGAGATATTTCTGGTAACGCTGGATATTTCTACCATGCTGCCCTTCAGGGTCCAAATCAAGTATATAAATTAGTACCCCTAACAGCTATTTTCAGATTTAAAATGCAGGTTCTTTAAACAGTAAAAAAAAACAAAATGAGTCTGAGCAAAAGAATGTTAAAAACCCAACCTTTAATGTGGTTTATGTCAGATTGACAGTGTATTGACTATTTAATACACTAGGCACTGGACATATACAGGAACTATCTGCTCGATTTGTTTCAAATTATTATTTTGTGAAAAATGAAGAAAAAGTTCTACACTCCTGCTTTGGATTTGGAAAGTTCTTTCTACCAAAACAAAAAACAAATGACATAGAGATAGGAACAATAGAAGTGCCTATATCTGGTATCTGCTATTAGTTTGTGCTCTGTGGCAAGGCCAGCCCTGCCCTACATGCATACATTTTTACCAGCAATAGTGAGTCCAGCACCTGTGGGTTTCATCCATCCACAGAACCACTGCTTTTGTTCTTGCGGCTGAGTGGGAAGGTGGACTTGCTCTGTGGCTGTGTCATTTTGCTGGCTAAGTAAACAAAGGGGTCAATGAGACTCCGACGGTCAGCAACTGAGGTTTCCCACAGTTTTATTTTCTCTGCCTTTGCCCAGTGTTGGGCTATATCGTGGTCCACACGGCGTTGTTCCTGCAAATCACATTTGTTGCCTAAGACCACAATAGTTACCTATGAAGATTGGAGGAGAGAGAGAGAGAGAGAGAGAGAAAATTTAGTACAATGTCAAATGCACAAAAAGCTCCAAATACCAGGATGCTCTTACATAAATTTTATTAAAGTATAAAAATTATGAAAAAGTAATACAAAGTAAAGAAAGAAAAGGACAAAGAAGGAAAAAGAAAAGGTAAATAGAAATAGAAAAAGCTTCTGATTTTCTTTGCAGTAAATACAAATATGACCACCTAACTATGATTATTAATTTTTTTATATTATGCACTATTTTTAACTATCGAAACCTCAAATCAGAAGCTGACTTTTTCTGTTTCATGGAAAAAACTATAAGGGGTTTTAGAGGCAGCAATAAATGTAAATAGTCTTTTCTCTAATCAAGGTAGTCAGTTTAGCCATTGCTGCAAATTCCATCATTTTCACCATCCATTCCTCCATTGTGAATCAAACCCCAGGATGCTTATGGCACAGTGGAACAAGGCCACCCAGGATATTCGGAGTCAAGGGAAAGCATTCTTTCCCCTTCAGACACTGATTTGTCAGCTGAAGGTTGCTTCTAGAAAGACAACAGGATGGGTCCTTCAGTGCACTTAAAAATAATCCCAGCATGCTTGCTGGTGCCTCCCCAACCCCCCCAAATATGCCATCCCTGCTTCTTACTGCTCTTTTATGCCTGCCAGCCAAATTGTCTGCCTTGGGGTTCCATTTATACCATTCTCTAAAAGACTCGTCCTCAGCAACGTTAGCATTTAGCTGATGTTGGTGGATTTAAGAAAGCTAAGTAGGGTTGGAACTAGTTAATATTTGGATGGGAGACCACAAGAAAATCCCAGGATTGTGGATTTGACTGAGAATGCAAAAAGGAAAGGAAAGAAAAAGGATCCCATTAAGATACAATGGCAAATCATTTCCACATTATTTGCTGTGTTTGACCAAAGAGAGAAACTTATGTGACCATACAATCACACACCAACATCACACAGATCTTGTGACAGGAGAGATTATTAACTTCCAATTTTCTGGCTTGATAAAAAGGGACAAGGGGCTAGGAGCTTCTAATGATGGGTGAAAACTCTTGTTTCTAGAATTGGGGTTTTCCCCCCCCCCTCCAAAGCTGCCAAAAAAACACAACCCACCCCACTCTACAGGCAGTCCTTTTTAATGGCCACATTTGGGATCAGCAATGCAAGTATTAAGCCAAGTGGTCACCAAGTGAAACAACAATTGTACTTACAAACTTACGTCAGCTTTCCTTTGCTTTACAGACCTATTATAAATAATTGCTCACAAAGTTATTTCTTCAGCACTATTATAATTGTGAACAATCATTGTCCTGGACAACCGGTAAACGAGGACTACCTATACATTTTCTAGGTAGAAAAATAAATTAAGATGTTTGATCGATGTACCTCTCTAAACAGAATCAGCATAGCACATCTTCCATAGCTTAAAATATATAATATTTTTGTGAAATAAAGATGCAACTGTTATGTAACAATTGTTTCTCCTTAAAAAAATGAAAAATGTAATAGTATCTTGGAAGACTGGGCAAAGAGATGATGATGTCTGGCTCCAGAATAACAAATGATGATTCTTCCCAGCTGAGTTCTTTATGGTTTCCACATCTACAGGCAGAATCTTACCAGGCTGAGGACTCTACTATTTGCATCTACCATATGTTCTGGGAATTACTAGGGAGGGACTGTTTTCACGCTCTTTCTCTCACACAAAATACCTGTCCTCTGGAATGGTCTCCTCCCTCTTGGGAATCCACCCAACTACACTGCATCAAAGCTGCTTAGGGAACAGTCAGATAAGAAGTTTAATCCGCACCTGCAGAGTGGGTGGAGCAAGAGTCTCAAGAGGACCCTTCCTAAGTCATTGAGCTGTGGGTGATGGCAGGCTTTTATGACATGAGTATCTGGGATGCTGAGAGCCAGTTCGGCCTAGTGGTTAAAGCATAAGGCTAGAAGTGGAAGATCATGAGGTCTAGTCCTGCCTTAGTCATGAAATCTGGCAGGGTGACCGTGGGCCAGTCACTGTCTCTCAGCCCAATTCACCTCACAGAATTGTTGTAAGCGAAACAGGAGAAGGAAAATGTGTTAGATATGTTCGCTGCCTTGCGTTATTTGTCAGGCAATCAGTCAATCAATGTTCTACAAATTTCTCCAAATAGGAAAAGCTTCAGAAAATAATTCCACCTACCTCCTTCTTATCCTTGTTTTTGTCTATTTCCTTCTTGAGAATCTCCACTCTCTTGAAAGACTCTTTGCTGTCAATACTGTAAACCAGTACAAATCCATCCGTGCAAGAGAAGCAATGCTTGGGCAACTCCAAACATGGGGAAGCTCCATCCCTCAAGCCTCGGGTGTCATAGAAACGCACCTGTTCACGCATATTCCGGTCCGTTTCAATGGAACCTACATAAATGTCTTCCTGGGTTTCAATCATTTCTGAACCTGCAGAGAGTCAATCAGACAGAATATAAGAATCTCTACCAAAAAAAGGCCTGAATATTGCTCCTAGAAAGACCTACACAGGTATCTAGAATACTTTCTGCTTACTGCACCTGCTAAGTGTTTAATTATTGTTTCAGTGTTCTTAAGTTACCATAACTTCAGCAAGAGCATGAAGGAAAAAGTGTGCATAACTGGGAGGCACAATATACCAAATAAAAAGGAAGTTTGATTTGGGGACACAATGTGATGGGCAATGGTGTAAGAGTGATTCAACTCACCATAGTTAGCATGACCACATTAGGTTATCATCACGGACAAACTCAGGGCCTACAATTAATTTCTAGTTCAATAGATCAGGCTGATTCACAGGAATAAGTAAATATTCTGTATATCGTCCCATTGTATGTGCATGTCAACAAATGGGAGCAATTATAAGTAGAAAACTTGCCAGTTTGAAATGATGTTTTTCGTGTTTTGCCTCAACAACTTTTCCTTAAAATGTCATTATTTTGCCACATGTATTTCTACATCTGTCCCTATACAAATGAAAAATAAATTGGTTGAATTTGCATATTACATTGAGCCATAGTACACATTGAGCATGTTTTAATAAGCAAACTTACATGTTATTCATGATTCTCAAGGCAACTGGTTTAACTCATATAGGTAGTCTGCAACTTACAACAGTTCATTTAGTGACCATTTGAAGTTACAATGGCATTGAAAAAAGTGACTTATGATTGTTTTTCATATTTACGGTCAAGTGATCAAAATTCAGATTCACCTTTTGTGGCCTTCTGACAAATCAATGGGAAAGCCAGATTCTCTTAACCATGTTCTAACTTAACAATTGCAGTGATTCACCTAACAACTGCAGTAAGAAAAGATGTAAAATGGGGAAAAAACATTTAACAATTAGCAACAGAAATTTTGGGCTCAATTGTGGTTGTGGTAGTTGAGGGCTTCCAGTACATGCTAATAACAAACCCAAATAAAGCTATTTAACATTCACACGTTGCACTAAGCCACAGTATGATATGTTTCCTGTAGGCTTAGTATGCCCGAATCCATCAATCTTCTTTGTTAGTCCTGTGTTGTGCCGCTCAGCCAACTGTGGTTATTGAAGGAAAAAATCCTAAGCAGATCATGACTTAGCAGCCAATGAAACAGAAAAGCCTAAAATGTATGATCTGGGCAAAATAGCAAAGAAATAAGATTTCCCATTTAATGCCAACACTCACCAACAATATGATTCCCATACAGAAGCTGTTCCAGGATTGAAGTCTTCCCAACTGATGCTTGCCCACATACTACCACTTTGCAACTCTTCCCCATTATCTGGACGCTACAAAGAGGAAACAATCAAGAAGGATATACTGAAGATGAGTGGTGAAAACATGACTAAATGAAGATATATATGCAAATACCACTATTGCTCAAGGCTGGCTTGGGCTGTTAAAGGAGTCGCACAAATTATAATAACTAAACTATTTTAATCTTAGGTGCTGGTACACTGGTAAAAGACATGAGCAGAACTTCATGGGGCTTTAAAATGGCAAATGCTTGGACAGAGTCAAGCAGAACGAAGAGCAAGAACAATGAATACATCTGTTATTTGCAAGAAATAGAAAGTGTTTCTTAAGGCTTGATAACTTAATATTTACAAATAGAATATAATTTTTTTTCCTGCCATGGTTGGCCTTGTGTTATTCACATATATACTGACCTCAAAGTTTTTCTCTGACAAAATAGGAACATTAATGAATTTGCTCAGATCTTGATGTAATTCTTTTCTCCACAGTGATTCTCTGTATAAGAATTTCTGATCTGTAGTAACTCATATATCTGGATATACTCATTTGTTATATGGTCTGCATTAATAATTTGCCTTAGTTTTGGATCTGGCTTTGAGTTGGTGGACTTTGCATTCCAGTGAAATCAAATCTAATTTTATTCTCTCATAGACCAGCAAATACACCAGGGTGACAATTAAGATAAAGGAAAAACATGATTATTCTAAAAATATGTTTTTAAAAAAAGGATTAGAGTTAATACAGTGTATAGTGCAGACTGTAGAATAAGAACTTGGCTTGGGTTTCCAGTCAAAATGAAGTAAAGCCTATATATTGTAGGAAAGGGGTCTCCAACCTTGGCAACTTTAAGACTTGAGGAGTTCAACTTCCAGAATTCCTCAGCCAGCTTTGCTGAGGAATTCTGGAAGTTGAACGCCTCAAGTCTTAAAGTTGCCAAGGTTGGAGACCCCTGTTCTAGGAGACAGAATCAAGGCGATGTGTCCTTACGCTTTATCTCTAATTTTACTCTTCTTTTATTACTCCTTTGCTTTTAGTCTCTTTACATTTTGTTTCTCTACCCTGCCTGCTTGGTGTCTCTAAATTCCAGTCAGTGCTGGAATCAAACAGGGCTTACTGATGCTTTTAGAGTTTCAGAAAGAATCCTTCTGCCCCTTCAGTTTTTTCCTGTCATAAACATGATTACCCTGGAAGAAACAGTAACATCTTTCCCTCCTAATCATCCCACATTAATAAGAAGAGAACAGAAAAGCAGCTGAGATTTCTATTAGCACTAACAGCAGCATTGAGCAATTGTAGGGGTGGGTAGGATGGGAATTTCCTTTTGTTTCCTTGTGTTTCTCATTTTAGGCCAAAAGCAAGACCATTCATTTTTCCTAAACAATTTTTAAGCCATTCACACAATGAGGCACATCTAGAAAGAAGCTGCTGTTTACAGTACTATTATGTTAGTTTTAGAAAAGCTACTTGTCTGAAAGGTTGGCCAAAGAAAAGAATAAGTTGAAGAATAAAAATAACATGTAAGCAGCTTCTGTTAGATACTAGCTTCAGCTATAATGGTTGCCACCAAGGTCCTCTGTTCCGGTGGGAACAGAGGTTTAATCTCATTGGTCGAAGGGTCTGACAGCTCCCTATAAAAGGGCTGCTGTCAGACTCAACTTTCACTGGATTGTACATAGTTGCTACTGAGTTAATAAAGAGCTGTTGTTACGGTTAGCCTGTGTGTGCCTTTCCATTACCCGATCTAACACAGACGAGGAGGATGGGATTGGAGGGCAACTAGGCGAACCAAAAAGAGTGTAGCAATCCAGCAAGTAAATCCAACCCAGAGCTCAGCGCGGCTTCAAGCAGCCATTTTTGAGCGGCAAACTCAAAACGCCCTCAGAACACAAAATGGCCATGCACGCCCCACCGACTCCGTATGACCCAGTCACCGAGCACTGGGACCCGTATATGCTGAGGTTCGACTGCTTCCTCGAAGCCAACGACCTCATGGGCCTTTCTGAAGGCCGCAAGAAGAACATGTTTCTCGGTTACTGTGGATGGGAAGTGTTCAAAGCTGCCAAAGACCTATCAGAACCAACGCCATTATAATTGGTCACTTTGTCTGTGCTCCAGCAGACTCTGAGGACTCACTATGCTCCCAAGCCATCTAAGCATGTCCACCGGCATGAATTTAATATTCGCAACCAGAAGGAAGGCGAATCAATCAACGAGTATGTTGCGGCACTATGAAAGGCCGCAGCGTACTGCAAGTTCCGAGACCTTGATGAGCTTATTCTTGACCGCATCATATGCAGTGTGCGGGACATTAATTTACAGAGGAGGTTACTTGCCAAATCTAACCTCACTCTACAAATTGCCTTGGACGAAGCCAGGGCATTAGAATCGGCCGTCAAGTCAACAGAAACCCTGCAGCACCAAAGCACTCCACAAGATGCATGAAAGAACACACACGTTCATCGCAAGGGTGCAGAAGCTGAGAGCGAAGAAGGCGAAGAAGATGACAGCTGCTGCATGCGCAGTAGCCGCACCAAGCAGGCGCGCAAATTCGAACAGCGTTTCCTGCCTTGTGCTAGCTGTGGAGGAGACCATGCCCGATCAGCTTGCTGTTTCTGCGATGCTATCTGCCAGCGCTGCGAGCGAAAGGGGCACATCGCCAAAGTTTGCAGAAGTGAGCACCCAGGATAATCTGGCAGCCAAGAAGCTGATCCGACCACCAGCAGAGGCCCAACCAAGGGGCATGGCGGAAGCCACCACGGCACTCAGAGGGCAATACCAGAATCACCTACCACACCTCAATCGGCCAAGTCTGCACTAGGCGGCCAAAAAAGCTGAAGGTCGCTGTCCTCATCGAGGGCTCTCCATGCGTGATGGAGATCGACATGGGGTCATCACTGACCATCATGCCGTGGCCCATGCGCAAGCGGGCTATCCCTAGCCTGAAGCAGCAGCATCTACGTGCCTCTGACATCCGCCTTCGCGATTATCAGGGGAACCGAGTCCCCATCATGGGCCAGGGCATCTTCCGGGTTCAATTCAAGGAGTACTGCAGCCAGCTCCCAGTGACGGTGGTCAGCGGTGACCTGCAGAGCCTCCTGGGCTTGACTGGTTCGAAGCCCTGGGCCTAGAAGTGACCGGTATAAACACCTTGAAAGACGAGAGCACTGAAGCGATTTTTAAGGAGTTCGAGGACGTCTTCGGCACCCATCTGGGTAAGTATGTGGGGACTCCAATCTCTTTTAATTTGGACCCCAACATAGCCCCTATAAGGCTAAAACCCAGGAGAGTACCTTTCGCTCTCCGCCCCAAAATTGATCTGGAAATTGACAAGCTCGTAGGCCAGGGAATCCTAGAGCCGGTTGATCAGGCACACTGGGAGACCCCTATAGTGACACCTGTCAAATCTGACGAGTCTGTCCGCATCTGCACGGACTACAAATGCACAATCAATAAAGCATTACAACAAAGCACTTACCCTGTACCCATTGTATAGCATCTACTACATTCTTTAGGCCCCGGCAAAGTATTTGCTAAATTGGACATGGTGCAGGCATACCAACAATTGCCTGTAGATGGCGCTACGGCAGAGGCCCAAACCATTGTGACGCATAGGGGTGCATTCAAATGTCACCGCCTGCAATTTGGAGTTAGTATCGCCCCTGGACTGTTCCAAAGCATCATGGAACGGCTTTTGCAGGGGATTCCAGGAGTCGTCCCCTATTTTGATGACATCTTGGTATCGGCTGCAAATGAGGCACAACTTTTCAAATGTTTACGAACTGTTTTGGCTAGAATTAGAAACAAAGGCCTCCGTCTCAAAAAAGAAAAATGCCAAATTAACGTGCCAAGGGTTGAATTCTTAGAGTACCTAATCGACAGCTCTGGGATTCACCCGACCACGAGAAAAATTAAAGCAATTCAGGACGCCCCCACATCTCGCAATCAAACCGAGCTATAGGCATTCCTCAGGCTCCTTAATTTCTACAGCATCTTTCTTATCTCACCGTTGTTGAGCCCTTACATCGTCTCCTGGAGAAGAACGCAAAGTGTTCCTGGGGCAGAGCCGAGGCTGCCGCATTTGCCACGGTAAAAAGACTTCTCTCAGCAAACACGTTCCTGGTGCAGTACAGCCAGACCCTGTCACTGGTGCTGACCTGCAACGCTTCCCCATTTGGCGTCGGAGCTGTCCTCAGTCACCGTATGCCCAATGGAACCGAGACTCCCATAGCCTTTTATTCTAGGACCTTGTCCGCTGCTGAGCGGAACTACAGCCAGCTGGACTGTGAGGCTTTGGCTGCAGTGGCCGGAGTAAAAAGTTTCCATGAGTACCTATACGGCTGTGATTTCGAACTAATTACGAACAATAAACCACTACTGGGCTTGTTGGCTGGGGACCTACCTACTCCTGTGTCATTAGCACCACGGATGACCAGATGGACCATTGGCAATCTCATTGGTCGAAGGGTCTGACAGCTCCCTATAAAAGGGCTGCTATCAGACTCAACCTTCACTGGATTGTACATAGTTGCTACTGAGTTAATAAAGAGATGTTGTTACCGTTAGCCTGTGTGTGCCTTTCCATTACCCGATCTAACAGCTTCCAATATACATTTCTTTTCATCTACAGCTAACATTAAAACTGTAAACTAAAAAAACTTTAAAAAAAAATGAAACAGTGATAAGGGGTTCCAGGATCCAATCTGGATTGATAACTGGGACCAGACAGACCCAGATTGGATCCTGCAACTTATCCTGGGCCATTTGTATTCGGCTTCATTCATAAGGGGTTTCCTCTGAGAATGCAGTGTCCTATCTAATCATCAATCTGAATATGTATCCTGTATTATTTGCCTACTGAACATTTTTATGAGGGGCCCTTGGTGTTCTCTGAGCTGGGTTGTTTTCTTGCAGATGTTTCATTACCCAAATTAGGTAACATCATCAGGGCTAACAAGAATATAAGTTCAGAGAACACCATGGACCCATCATTTCAACCTTGAGCTACAAATATTCTCTTTTATTGGAATATTTTTATGTCTCTGATAACCAAAATTGTACAATGGAACAGGAAAGCCACAGTATCTCCAAGTAATGTTCTTGTTTTTTAGATGGGGGAAAGTGAAACCAGTTGGTATTGCTTCTATGCCACATGTAACTTATTAAATTTTTATGGTACCCATCTCCCCTGTAAGTTAACTCTTACTTTCTACATAATTCACATAATAATTTCTACAATAATTTATATATGAATGTATAGTATATAACTAAAGTTAAATATGTTTAAAATAAATACAAGAATAATTTTTAGTCTGTTTAATCTATACTTTCTACAGATCAACCAGGATTTATCCACACCACAAACATAGAGGAATAAAGTAGGGAGCACTGGTACAAATTTCCATTGTTGAGAACAGTTATTCCTTTAATCTTGTGTAGTGCTCAGAGAAATGTATCACACTGCAATGTCAAATAGCAAAATTGCGGTTTCTTACATTTCATGGCACTGGCTTTTTTATTTGCGCATTAATGGTCTCACAAACAAGGCCTGCCTGACATCTGATAAAAGCCAAGTTGTCAAAAGCCAATATCATCATTTATCAATTAATCTTCAAGGCACTGCAAGCTTCTGGTGGGTTAGATAATACTCTAATTAAACAGCTGGTCGCTCCTCCTTAGAGAGGGGACTGGGCTCATTTGCAAATCTATCATAGGTGAAATTAATCGCCGGTACAATTAGCGTGCAAACCCATACAATCGCTATTGCGTTTCTAAAAGCCTGCATTTTTTTCTTAAAACTCGATTAAAAACAAAAACATCAGCCAAGGCAACTTACCTTCCCGACCCAGGCACTGCTCTTGATGTTTCCCTGCCGTCTTCAGCAAAGGAACCGAGGACCAACAACTCGACTTGACTGAGAGAAAAGACGTACGTGGGAACTGCAGCCCACAGCTCCATCTAGAGCACTGTCGCCGGTGTGATTTACTCTCGCTTGCGATCCAGTTCAGATATTTAGGAAAAGGTAACAGCAGCGCGTTGCAGTCAAACACAGGATGAAAATACAAAACTGAGCTCAGCAATCTTGCTATAACCGGGGCTATTTTTCATTTTAAATTTTATAAAAATTATACGATCAAGAGGAGGGCTATCGATCTTTAAACAAATGGGAGAAATAATGAAAGTAATAAAGCAGTACCTTTTTTCCCTCCCTTTCTCTGATTGAATTCACATATTTACACTAATTTATTTTATTTATTTATTTTATTCAATTTATAAGTCGCTCCCTCTCCACGAAGGGACTCGGGGCGGCGTACAATTAAATATATAAACATATGGTATGGAGGAGGTATATATATAAAACATTTTTACTATTTCATAAATAAATAGCTATAAAGTTAAAACAGTACAATAAAATTAACAATTAAAATACCCAAAATTTACCATTTAAAATTGCCAGGGGGGATTCGAGAATAACTAAAGCAAATTTTGTTTGGCAAGAGTACTGGTAGCAGAAAAATGGGAAATTAGAATAGAATTCTTTATTGGCCAAGTGTGATTGGACATTTTGTCTTTGGTGTATGTGCTCTCAGTGTACATAAGGAGAATAAAATACATTCATCAAGAATAAAAAAGGTACAACACTTAGTGATAGTCAAGGTACATTAGAATAAATACACGTGGGGTATTTTGACTGTAAATATGATGCCGGAAAATGTTTAAGGTTTGGATATCTTCCGTTGATGCAATGGCTGTGTTCATGTGGCCTTCTTGATTAACTGATCTATGGTTTATAGAATTAACACAATTTTCTGGGTTTCACATATGAACAATCTTTCCATACACAGGTTGGCTTTGCGGAACACCTTAGGGCAGCGATGGCGAACCTTTTTTGGCTCGCGTTTCCAACACACACACACCCCTTATAGAATTCTTTCAAACCGTATTTTCCATTGTTATAGCAGAAGAAACCTGCCTATCTATAGACAGAGCTTATTCCTAACTAAGTATACACAGATTCTGAAAGATTGAAGCCCAGTGCTATGAAAAAGAGATCTCAAAATAGACCGGTCCCGACTTCCAGGGGTTTTTTTCCGCATATTTTTGCCTGAAGACAAATGATTATTTCCAACTCCTGTTTGTCCAATCCCTAAGCAGAAACGCCCCCCCCCGGAGGACTCGCTTCCCAACCGGAAGTGGCCTCTCTAACCCCTATTCTTCTCTCTCCGGATATAGAAGGAGGAACTTCCGCCTCGTTCCTTTTTGCTTTCTCTCGTTCTCTCTCCTCGGCTCGCCGGCCGTTGATTGCAGCAACAAGGAACCAAGATGGCGACGGCGGGCGGAGATTGCGACGTGATTATGGCGCCCGCGGCACCCCCAGCGGTGGCTTCACATTCCTCGATGCCGCTGATGTTGAGCGAGGAGGACGAGGGGACGCGCAGGTAAGCCCTCCGCCACCTGTTCCGTCCCTGAGAAGGAGGTTTTTTGCCCCCGCGGAGGGGGAGGGGCTGCTTCGAAGCCGGGGTGGGGAGAGAGGACAAGAGGCGGAGCCTGCTTCACTGCCGCGGTTGCGGGCGGGGGAGTGGGGGCAGAAATAGGGCTTCTTTTAGGAAAGTAGCTTGTAAGGGATCACCTGCGATTTGTTATCGTTGTCATTCGTCGTCTCTTCCTCCAAAGGGTCACGAATGAGAAAATTCAAGCTTAAGCCAATTAACGAAGGGCAGTTAAGAGAAGCTCTCTCTCTCTCTCTCTCTCTCTCATTGAGGAACAATGCACGCCTAACATTCATTGTATTGAGGAATAAATCAAGCAGGTTCCATGGTAACTTCTGGCCTCCTTAGGAGATGAATTGCTGGATGAAAGAGACCTAACAGTCTGATCAATATTTACATTTAACTCTGAATTTCCCAATTTCAAGGTACAACGGGTTGAAGCTGGAGATTAGCCTCCTACTGCATGTCTCTGTGTAGTTGCAGGCTTTTTGCTGAATTCCATTATTCCTGTAATTCAGTTATTATAGCTCTCCAAATACTTTCCCACAAGGGTTTATTACAAGAACCCTATATATACAGGTTCTGATGAGGAACCAGAAATACATATGTTTGGGTAATGTTTTTACTCTTATTTTACAGACAAGTTAGTTTGACCATCAATTACTGTACAGTTGGTCTCTTTGATTCAGATATTGTGCAAAGTATACGACTTGGGATATGTTTTGGTATATAAATGATTTCTTTTTGATCTCAGCACTTCAAGAACATCCCACTAAATAAACATTCGTTGGTTAGGGTAGCAGCTGTTCTTGCCATGGGAAGCTTTTAGATAATCAGAAATGCCACAGTAGTCAGTGAGCATTTAATAATCACAATAATTTTGTGTTAAATCTTATTTGGGAAAAACATTTTGGATTTCATTTTGGGTTAAATTATTCTGGGTTGGGTGCTACTTGGTTTATAGTAAGTGACTCCTCTTGAGAAAAATCATAGACGTAGAGGAATCTCTAGCTAATTAGTAGCTAATCTGAAGGTTTGTAGTGTCAGGCTATAGCTTTGACTGGCTGGGCAAACAGAAAAAAAGGTGAAGAAAAAATGAATCTGCTGGCTATCATTAATTATAAAATCAGATGTATGATTTGAAAAGAATTCCTGTTTCTCCTGTTATTCAAAGGATTCACATCTTATTTCAGACTTCTCTTCTGCCCTACAGCTAAAGGTACCTAACAGTAAACGCTTATTATAATTATATATAGAAACTCTGACATACATAGTTGGGTTGTAACACATGTACTCCTGGGACATTGGATGATAGCCAACACTTGTAATTGGCAGTTTGCTAGGGTGCATAGTGTGGTTTATCCTCAGGGGAACCTTCTGAATTGGATAAGTGAGCTATAATTTATGTTAGCAAGCTTGGCTAGGGTTTGAATATGAGTCTTCCAGTTAAATATTCCATAATGGAATTCAAACTATTACATTCCCTAATGACAGTTGACCACCAATTAAAGGTATTGACTTTTTTCCTCCTTGCAAGATTGCAAGGTGATCTACAGTTTCCAGCGAAATAGTGAATGAATAACTTAGTTTGTGGGGTTAGGGAGTGAAGGAGAATTAAAATCAATTTCCTAAGAGAACCATAATTTTAATATTATTAAACTATTAATTAATTGAATGTGACTTATTCAGTGCATCATAGTTAAATTATAGTTAGTATGATATATGAATTCAGCCATGCGTTATTGTACCAATGTTAGATAATGGTTGAGATTATAAAAAAGTAAAGTTGTATCGGTCAATACTGGGGGTAAAAAGGAGATACATACTACAAATACAGGAGAAAAAGAGACCATGTTAAATCTTGCATATCAGGCATCTATAATGACTTATCAATGTTCCCAGAACATGTTTCAGAGTCCTTTGCAATATTTATGGATTCCTTATCAATTGTGTGGGAAGGGTTTTCCCCAAATTTAAAAACCTTGCCAGTACAACTTCCATAACTTGAATTGCCTGTTCAGATTCTGAAAATATGTATGCTACTTCACAAAAAGGGCATATCCTGGGTTCTGGAAGGATTTCTGTCTTGGGACAGTCTCTAGTGGGGTTGTGAAGCATTTTGTAATTACGTTTCTGAGAGCAGACATTTTAGAACAGCGATGGCGAACCTTTTTTGGCTCGTGTGCCATAAGTGGGGGAGCGCAGGGGGGTCGTGTGTGAGCGTGCCACACCCATAATGCAATGCGCGATCCCCCAGTGCGCATGTGTGCACTACAGGCGTGATCCCCCCCCCCATTTTACATGCTTTTTTCACCCTCCCCAGGCTTTATAGGAGCCTGGGGAGGGCGAAAAAAGCCTCCCCCCCAAATGCCCTCCGGAGGCTTCAGGGACCTTCAGGAGGCTTCCCTGAAGCCTTCGGGCAATCAAAATAACCCTCCGAGCAAACTGGAAGTGACTTCTTGTTTGCTCGGAGGGTCGTTTTGAGCGCTCTGAAGGCTTCAGGGACCGTCCGGAGGCTTCCCAGATGCCTTCGGAGCGCTCAAAACGACCCTCCGAGCAAACCAGAAGTCACTTCCAGTTTGCTCGGAGGGTTGTTTTAAGCGTTCTGGAGGCTTCAGGGAAGCCTCCGGACCGTCCCTGAAGCCTTCGGAGCGCTCAAAACAACCCTCCGAGCAAACCGGAAGTCCGTTCCTGAACTTCCAGTTTGCCCATAGGGCCGGTTTTTTACGTTCCGGAGGCTTTAAGGAAGCTCATGAAGCCTCCGGGGGGGGGTGGGGGGGTCTTTTCGCCCTCCCCAGGTTCCTATAAAGCCTCTGGAGCCTGGGGAGGGTGAAAAATGGCTTTAAAAAGGGTGAACTCAGCTGGCCAGCGCATGCATGCGCACTGGCCAGCTGACAGGGCAGCACCTCGGGTGCCCTGACAAATGGCTTCGCGTGCCACCTGTGGCACGCATGCCATAGGTTCGCCATCACTGTTTTAGAACAAGAGTAAAATTGCTTCAGAACTGCTGTGATTAGGTTAGGAATGCTGGCAGCCCTGGGCAAAAAGTTACTCTCTCACTACAGGCTAACAAGTCCATCCGGCCAGAAGATGAATAGTCTGCTACATCTATTCATCTCTGCCCCCTGCCTTTTATCTCCAGAGCTAGGGTGGTGCTTTGCTAGCAGGGATCCGACAGAAGCTTAAGACCCACCTGTTCCAATTAGCTGGCTTAGCCGATTTATAGCTCCATCTTTCAGCTCCTGGCAAACATCTTATCGTGGAATTTTTAAGGGAATTTCAATCTTATTTGTATTTTAACTAATTATGGTACAGTATATTTTCTACCTCCTCCGTCTATGTCTATGTTTATGTATATGTATGCCATTTTGATATGTATTTGGTTTTTAATAATGACTGTACACCGCCCCGAGTCCTGCTTAGGAAAGGGTGCAGGTTATAAATAAAAGTTGATTGATTGATTGATTGATTCCATCCCAAGAACCGGCCCACAGATTTCCACTGTTCTTCTCTCCTCTGTCTTCTGCACATACACGTGTCAGGCACTGGAACCAGCTGTTCGTCCGCTTCCTCATCAGCCACCTGCAGACCTGGGGGCTGGTGACTCACCATCTGAGGGCTGACAGATAGCCCAGGCTCTACCTCTGTCTCTCTGCTAGCTCCATTCCCTCTTCCCCCTCGGAGCTCTCAGGTTGACCAGAATTCTCACACCTCCTCCTCTGATTCAGCTCCTGATTCAGTTACTGGATGGAGCTAGTATCTAAAATGAGTTTATCCTAGCATAAATGTACTCTGTGCTATAGAGTCAGAGTAAATTCATTAACTTGATGGTTATAAAAATCTTAAGTACCGTGTTTCCCTGAAAATACCTGACACCATCTTGAGTGTACATCTAATACCACAAATATAAGCCCTAATGAAAGGTGGTGGCCAGCAGAGGAGGCCGCCAGCACAGGAGGTGGTGAGTGCATGTAGGCCGACGGTGTCAGGTAGCAGCTGCATCCCGCACAACATAGGTGAGTTGAATCCCTGTCCAAGCACCAGATGGAGGTAGAGGTACAGGGGAGATACAGGCAATCTGGAGGCGTCGCGCTGGCCACAGGAAATCAGAGTTGGTGGGCTGGAGCAGCAGGTAGCTTCAGGAGGCTCATCATCGCGCAGCGGCACTGGCAGCAGACGAAGGCAGAGACGCAGAGAGTAAGAAAGAAAACAACCAAGAAAACAATCAAACTCAGAGAGCACCAAGGGCCCCTCATTTCAACCCTGAGCTACAAATATTCTCTTTTATTAATTATCTTAAATCAATTGTATGTTAAAAGCTTTGAATAATGAAATTGAGAAATATGCTTTTATATAGTCACATGGTTGCTCTGGAGTGATTGTTTCCAGTGGCCTATTAGTATGACACATTCAGCTGGTTTGAGTTATGACACTAGGAAAATTTGGTAAATGGAGCAAAAGATAAAATGGTCTCTACTCCCTGGTCAGTTTTTTTTTTTTTTTTTGCTGAACAAGTTGGGGTTTGGTTATTTTTCCCCCTAATTGTAATGGAAATTATATTTCCCCCAGGGAAAATGGGGGTTCTCTAGGCATTCTCTGTCCTTGGGTGTCTGGTTCTCTCTTTTTACCCCTCATCCTGCAGCTACAAGGAAAAATGAAAAAGGGCAAAAAAACAGGTTGGTGTATGATACTCAGTTACACTATCATAATTTTTATTCTTAAAAATTTCACTCTTGCTAAAACCCAAGTGGGAAATATACAAAAAGGAGCATTGACTCAGTTATTTCATCTGATGCAGAGGCTTTCCTTCTTACCTGAGGAATAGAATTTTTCTAGCATTTTTTGCTGTGATCATTAAGCAAGTATATAGGCAGTCCTTGATTTACAGTATTCATGTAGTAACCAAAGTTACAGTGGCACTGAAAAAAGTAACTTATGACCATTTTTAGTTGCAGCATCCCCCTGATCATGGATCAAAATTTAGACGCTTGGCAACTGGTTCATAATTTTGACAGTTGAAGTGTTCCAGATTATGTGATAATTTTTTGCAGTCTTCTGACAAGCAAAATCAATAGAGAAGCCAGATTCACTTAACAACTATGTTATCAATTTAATAACTGCACTGATTCACTTACCGTATTTTTTTTGGAGTATAAGACACACCGGAGTATAAGATGCACCAAAATTTTGAAGAGGCAAATTAAAAAAGAGAGAGTTTTTGTGTTCTACAGACCTCCCAAAAATGGCCCGGTTTTTGCAAAAATGGGTATTTTTCAAAAAAGGGCATGAATAACCTTTAGGAGGCTTATAGAATGCTCCTTGGGGGGGCAAAAATGAGCAAAAAAGGGCCCGTTTTTCACAAAAACGGGTCTGTTTTTTGTCAAAAAAGGGGCATGCATAGCCTTTAGGAGTGCTCCTGCGGGCGGGCGGGGCATTATTGAGCAAAAAATAGCCCGTTTTTCATTCATTTCTGACCTCCCCAACCCCCAGGAGCACTCTATAAACCTCCTAAAACAGTGATGGCGAACCTATGGCACGCGTGCCACAGGTGGCACGCGGAGCCATTTGTCAGGGCACACGAGGCGCTGCCCTGTCAGCTGAGTTCACCTTTTTAAAAGCCATTTTTCGCCCTCCCCAGGCTCCAGAGGCTTTATAGGAGCCTGGGGAGGGCGAAAAGAGCCTCACCCGCCCTCCCAGAGGGCCTCCGGAGGCTTCCCTGACGCCTTCGGAGAGCTTAAAATGACCCTCCGAGTCACTTCCAGAAGTAGAAGTGACTTCCAGTTTGCTCGGAGGATCCTTTTGAGGGAAGCCTCCGGATGGTCCCTGAAGCCTCTGTAGAGCCTCCGGTGGGGCGGGGGAGGCTCTTTTCACCCTCCCCAGGCTCCTATAAAGCCTCTGGAACCTGGGGAGGGCGAAAAAAGCATGTAAAAATGGGGGGGTGTCACGCGTTGTGCGCACATGCACACTGGGGGGTCACGCATTGCATTATGGGTGCGGCACGCCTGCACACGACCCCCCTGCGCCCCCCCCCCCACTTGTGGCACGCGAGCCAAAAAAGGTTCGCCATCGCTGTCCTAAAAGTTATACATGGCCATTTTGGTGAAGGGGGCGGGGTTTCAGGAGGCAGAACATGCTGTATTCACTGTATAAGATGCACCCAGATTTCCAGCCTCTTTTTTTGAGGGAAAAAGGTGTGTCATACTCCAAAAAATACAGTAACTGTGGCAAGAAAGTTCATAAAATGGGGCAAAACTCCCTTAACAAATGTCTCATTTAACAACAGGAATTTTGGCTCGATTGTCGTAAATCAAGGATTACGTGTAGTGATAATCATTAAGTGAATCCATTCTAATAGTGTTTTTTGCCAGAAAGCAATAAAGCTAGAAATTGATAAAAAAATTCACCGATTGAGGCTACTTGATTGCAGTTAATGCTGTGACTATTTACCAAGCACCTGGCATGACCTCACATGATTTGTGGGGGGGACGGACACTACCAATTATAAACGTTTTAAAGACTATAAAGCACCAATTCCATTGCCATTGTAAATACAGGTGGCTATTAAGCGACCAGTAAGTTAAGGACTTCCTAAATGTATTTGCCCACAAAATTATCAACTGAAAATAATATGTGTAGCTTAGGCGGCTTGGTGCTTTCTGAACATGGATATTTTCTTGTAGATGTTTTATTACCAAGCTAGGTAACACTATCAGTGATAGTGAGTGTGATGTATAATTTGTAAAGGTATTTATATGTCTATTTATATACATCAAAAACACCTCAGAAGCAACAAAAATCATTATAACACCATAGCACACAAACCAACTAAAGCCATCCAAAACATCTTAAGTAGACTAAAGGACCCAGTAGCCCAAGAAGAAGAAAAACCAGGAGTCACCTACAATATACAGTGTAAGTACTGTAACAACTACTATGTAGGACAGACAGAGGATTACAGAGCACATCCATGAACAGCAAGTAGAAAACACAATGAAAACTATTCATATCACAACACCTGGCAGACTCAACCATGAGGGATTCTTGGTGCTCTCTGAACTTGTTTGTTTTGCAAACGTCATTACCCAAACTAGCTCTGAAACAGCAATGCATAAGATTAGTAAAATTACATAGTTACTATCTCAAGATAAATATTAGAAATTAGGTCTTTGGGGATATTATTTTTGAATCTCTGATGTTATCTAGTTTGGATAATGAAACATCTGCAACAAAACAATCAAGCTCAGACAGCATGAAGAACACCTCATTTCAACCCTGAGCTACAAATATTCTCCTTTATTGAGACTCAGCCTTAGTTTCAATTGGGAAACAAAACATCCTAGACCAAGTAAGGAATTCCGTAGCCTGGCATTCAGACCAATGAATTTCAGGTAGATCAGCCATAAGTAGACACAAATCACACATTATATACAATTCAAAAGACAAAGAACAAGGAGAACAAAAAATAGTAGACTATATCCAGCAGACTACATCTAGATAAGCAGAGATTAACATGAGACAAATAGAAAATAATGCCCTAATCAAGGCATCATCAAGGAGAAAACCACATCTCAATCAACATTGACAGGACAAGCTGTTGTGTATAAACAGGGAGCAAACCTCATACTAATTAGTATAGATGATTTATTTAGTCAGGTAATGAAAATGTTTGCTATCTTAGCATGCATCAAAGGCTACAAGTTAACAGCAATTCAGTAAATAGGAATAAACCCCACCCCACCCAAGCTGCTAGGTCTATGTGATTCAGGAAATTAAAACTTCTTCAGGTTTCTTTTTCTTTCTTTTTTCAGAAGGGCAAAGTGCAAGAATTCCTAATCAGTTTGTTTGTAAGGAAATTTCTAGGTACTCTTGACTTTGCCCCTGAAGTCAGTTAGAGGCTTCAGATGTTTGTATGATTTCCCTTCCTTCACAGCAATTGTAGAAGTGTTAAGAGGGAATGTATAAATGAATAAACACTCAATTCTGCCTCGGTGTAGTGATTAGCTGAGATTCCTACATGAAATAGTGCTTATTTTTTTGCTCTAAGAACAGCTCTCATCCCATTTTCAATAATAATAAATTTTGAAGCAATAAAAAGCAGCACTGTCTATAGCTCTTTATATTTTTTTGATGATGCAGTATAATAATATCCAACCTTCAAGATCTTAACATGCTAAAACAACACAATTGTGATGTTTTCTTGTCCATTTTATTTGATAATCATGGCTAGATTGAATAATGAAGAATAAAGGCATGTTCCTGTTCTAATTTTTTTTAAGTGATTTGTTTTGAGTTTTTCACAATTTTGAGCTTTTTTAGTAGAGGAAAGTTTCTATTGTCTTAGCAATGAGTTTCTTAACTTTTCTATTCAGAGAATAAAATCAAGCTCTAAATAGCAAATAGTTTTTTGATATCTGGAGCTAGCTAGTTTCCAGGAAACGAAAACCGAAGCTCACAGATTATCTGGAAAGAGTACGCAATATCTGGCACAGCAATGTAGTATACACTGCAGGAAAGGGAAATCTTATTAAAGATTTTGAATCAAAGTGTGATCTTAAAGTCAAAAAAAAAAACACCCAAAGACATAAGCTTAAAATGTATGAGAAGAATTTAATTTGAATAAAAAGTGCAAATCTCTATGCAATAAAGGTACTTTTTCAGCGCTTAATGCAGCACCATACTTACTTGACTTCAGTTGTTTTCACAAGACGCTAGGCGACACTAGTGCACAGATGAATGTTTCACATGCTATAATAACTTGCTTTCATTCCACTTGCATCATGAAAGTTAAAACTGGAGAATAAAAAAATATCCTTACAGACTTACTGGTAATTCCTAATACTTAGCTTGAGGTAGTTCATATATCCAATTTTATGTTGTGCAAACTATGTGATTTTACTGATCTTATGCATTGCTATTTCAGAGCTGATCTTTGGTTTATGAAATACTAACAGAGAGGGTGGAAAGCCACTAAGGTTTCTGCTTTTATAAAAATCCTTGTGGACTATCCCAAAGATACTTTTTCCAAAGGCAACTGGATTTTCTTGGGTTCTTTTCTTTTAAGGCATTTCTTCAGTTCTAACTAAATATATGGATATAAATAATGAATACTATTATAAGTGTTAATACTATGTTTGTTAAATCATAGGACAAGGTTATAGTGAGAAGAAGGCAATGCAGAAGGGAGAATTATAAAAGCTAAGAAGGAAAGCCGATAGAGAAAGCTGTAAAATTATTGTATATTGTTATGTATGTTCTGTGTTTTGTTTTGTCTTATTGTGTTTTTTTTCTTTGCTGTGTCTTCCCTATTGTTTTTAAAGATCAAAAAATTTAATAACAATTATTCATTTAAAAAAAAAGAACTGAAGTTAGAACTGGAAAAACTTCTTGGATGAGAAGCAAAACGTTTACGAAGAAAAAACTAAGAATGTCCAGTTGTTCTTTGGAAAAAGTAACTTTGGTGTATAACCATGACCTTGATGTTGAGAATCTCCATAGACACTCCTTGTGGACTCATTTTTCTAATATAAAGAACTCTTGCGTATGTGTAATGAATTCCTAATGAACTGAGCCTAAGAATTTTATGCAATCTCACACTTTGTGCAAATAAAGTACCCTGTTTCCCAAAAAATAAGACCTCCCCAGATAATAAGCCCAATTGGGCTTTTGAGTGTATGCGCTAAAATAAGCCCTCCCTGAAAATATTGCAACACAGCAGCAGCCATGAGGTGACCACACTCGCCACCTCCTGCACCTCAAAAATAATAAGACCTCCCCAAAAATAAGGGCAAGCGCTTATTTCAGGGGCCAAAAGAAAATAAGACCCTGTCTTATTTTCGGGGAAACACGGTATTAGACTGTTGCCCTGCTTGAATCGCCAATTGATGTAAAAGATGTCCATCTCTCAACTACAGCTGCACACTGTAGGGCTCAATCAGTAGTCGTGAGCAAGCTACTATTAACATCATTGCTTATCTGTTTTGTTATGTATGGAATGCCAGGGCTCCTTAGAAGTCTTTGCCCACAATATGTCCTACATAGTTTTGTTGTCATGTTAAGATGTCACCATAACTTTGACATCTAATTTTTTTTTTACTGTTCGACCTCGTGGATAGTAAAAACGAACCCTTGCAGTCTAAAGAGTCCTGGCATTCCATACCATAATGGTCTTCAATACCATAACAATCTATGGTATCTTATTCAAAAGGCATCTTTCCTACCATGGCTATTTGCTTCCCAGAAGCTTAGTAGTGTAGGGAGATTTTTTTCTTTTCTTTTTTTTAGTTCTTCATTGTAGCTCTGTGTCTCACCCCCAGAGTTCACAGATGGACAGCAACGTCTTGCCCAACAAAGAGATCTATTCAGAAAATTGGATTGTATTTTTAGCCAGATTCTTTCTTCAGCTTCAAAAGTAGCAAGTGGGGAATGCAGCCTACATCAGCACAAGCTTTGCAGAATGACCTCATTCAGACTATGGCATCTGTTAGAAGCAGAAACAACCATTTGTGATATCAGGAGATCCTGACTTTCCCTCTTGTTCTGGCAGCCGGTCCTTAATAAACAAGGACAAGACTCTTTTTCTAAAATTGCATCTTAAAACATAGTACTCTCACTACATGTATAAAAATTGGTAGATTTTAGTGCGCATGATTCTAATGTGTCATTTAAGATTTTAAAAATCTGCAAAAAAACCACTTTTCTCCGATAGACCTATTTGGGGAGTTATAATTTGTTTACACTTAAAAAGTCCAAGATCAAACCATGATGTCATACAATGACTGTTATACAATAATAGTTTCACTACATTCTGATTTTCCTTTGCTTGCTATGAAGAATTGTGGTGAGCCTTAAATGTGGATGCCTCTAATCTTTTCTTGGCAATAACCCCTACACACATACCCCTGATGATTTTCAAATCACATATTCACAGTTAAAACTAGTGGGAATGGGAACATGGAACCTATCATACCTATTGGATTACATGTGCCATTCCTCTCATAAGTCTTAACGTTTCGTAGGCTAGGGCAAATCAAGGGCACTATAACCTTCTTGAAGTAAACACGATTGACTACACTGAGGGTGAGCAGTATGGAGGCCTTTACCTCCATCAGCCTGTTGATGAGATGAAATGTTTTTTGTTTCATTTGATTGTATTTACAATCTAATCTACTAAACTGCTCCATTCTAATGGGAATTGCCCGAGGGTAGGAGTCTAGAGTGGGTGGCCAGTGGATTGAGGTCAAAATGAGGTTAAACCATGTTAACACATACCAATACAACCCTCCATTGTTCTTTTTCTCTCTTGAGATTTTTTTCTCTCTAAATAGCTTGTATTGTCCAGGCCAAACATGAGTACTAGGGGGTGGGATTCCACTGAAGAAACCAATTTAGAGCCATTAGCTTGAATTCAAGGGTGTTTTTTGTTTCTTAGGGTTGACTGTTGCAATAGCTAGTTTGGAGTTGGATTCCCAGCTTGTTCAACAGGTCTTCTGCATTCCTTGTCACCCCTAAGAAGATAAATTCAGAACTTTGTAAAGAGCCAGCATGCCAGAGTGCTATATTCCCATTCTGACATAGTTTGATAATATCCTGTATAATTTGTCACACCCCTTCCAGTCGTTAGAGTAGAGCCTTGAATAATTCAGCTGAATGCAGCTTCGCTTAGAATCGTGCACATGTAAATAAGTGACAAGCCTCAGAGCTGTTATTAAGGTAGGGGAGAATCAGTGGTTTACGCACTTTCCAGAATTCCATAGCATTTTTTAAAAAGATACATTAAAATATATTCTTGACCGCAGAAGTGGTTTACCACTGCTTCTTCTGGGATTGTTTGCTTTTATTTACACATTTAGCTTTTATTTATTTATTTATTTTTACCCACTTTTTAGCATTTTAACTCAAGACGGCAAACATACCTAATACTGCTTCCTCCTCATATTTTCCCCACAACAGCAGTCCTGTAAGGTGATAAGACTGAGAGTCAAAGTCACTCAACTGACTTTCATGTGTGAGGCAAAACTAAAACTTAACAATCTCCTGGTTTCTAGACTGATGACTTAATCGTAGTCCAAAAAAGTGCATTAAAATTGATTTAAACTTATTAATTAAAATATAATTGCTTAAAACATATCTAGAATTGTATTGCAAGCAAATATGTTCCATGTCTGATTTTGGAACCTATTTTTGATGTATGTAATTTTAGTATAAATGGTAATCAGAATTGCAGATGACAAGTACTGGTAACTGGAGTATTCACCATCATGTTTCCCCTGTATTTCTAAGTTCCTCATTACCATCATGAATATAGCATTTACCATCATTCTAAATATTTCTAATATATCAATTACATATAAATTTGGTTACATTTTGTAACAGCTTGCCCCAAGCTGATGAACTCTGTATATGTTGAACCTACAATTTCAGGAATTTGTATGACCAAGTCATTGTTAGTTACAAAATCTGGAAATGGTGGTTCCAAACATCTAGGTAACACCAGTGTTAATTGTAAGAAATGCTAACCACATTTCTTAATAGAAATGGGATTATGTTTCTTATTAGTTAAGGGCTATCTTACTGATTCATTATGGCAATCATTGAGAGAATAAATGTTTTAGGAAGAAAGGTGCATTCAAGTAGCATGATCCATTTCCCAGTACCTAACACAAAGCTATTGTTATTCAGGGTGAGTTTTCTGATAAGATAAGATAGATCTATCATCTCTTTACTGTTGTCTTGCTTAGATTGAAGGTTGCTGCATTTCAGATTATATTTCTTTTGTTTTCAGAGAAGCAGAGTCCTTCAAGGAGCAGGGAAATGCATTTTATGCCAAAAAGGACTACAATGAAGCATACAACTACTATACAAAAGCAATAGGTGAGGATGAAAAGGAAAGGGATGGGAAGTCTGACCTTTGGGCTCACCCATGTATAGATCCTGAAGGCCTTTATTGCCTTCAATTAGAAATGTCTCTGTTCTGCTATGAACTGGCTCAGGTGGATAATTCTTTACAACAGTCAAATCCAGCATTTCTAATGCAGTAAACAATTTAATGAATGTAGAGTAAAGATTTTTCATGTATATCAATATCCGTCTAAGTTATATTCAGGGGTGGGTTTCAAAACATTTTACTACCGATTTGGTTGGCATGGCTAGGGGGGGGGGGGCATGTGACTGAGTGGACATGGCCAACTTGACATCACCCATGCCCACTCAGTCACATGCCCCCCCCCACCTACCCACACCCACTGAACCAGCAAAAATTTCTGTTTTGCCAGCCAGCACCGAAGGTTCCCAAGGTTGAGAAGGTGACGTGGTCGGTCAGTTTGGCACGCACCAGGCAGAGAATGCCAGCTACAGTAGGACCTCTGCTTCCACCTCAGCACCGAACGATTTGTGCCCCTCCCTATGCACACATACACACACTGCTTGCCCTGGCTGCACCCCGGCAGTAGCAGCTGAGTGAGGGAAGTAGAGGGGCCAGAGAACGAAGCAGGTCCCTCTTCCGTCCTCGGCTGTTGTGAAGAAGCGGCTGCTCTGGGTGCGCCATGCCCACTTCGTTCTCTTTGAGAGCTGTTTTGCACCTTATTTGCAAACCCACGCTTGGAACTCACCCCACCCCCCCGGGCTGCTTGAACCTCCAGGCGGCTGGTGAAAGGTGAATGAAGATCCCCCTCATCATTTTTTCCCCGCCAGTGGAAAAAGTGCTGAGAGCTCACTCTCGCTGCCCCGCCTGCCGCTTGAAGTTCCAAGTGGAGGGGGGGACTGCAACGCTGGCAGCTTTGGGAGATGCTGGCCAGTGGGGGGGGGGGGGTAGCTAGGCTAGGATGCACGTGGCAAAGGCGAGGCAGGGCGAGCATCGGAGCGGCCCAGTTCAGAGGCGTGGCCAGCCAGCCCTCACTACGGGTTCGGTGACCCTGGGCCAATTACCACTACTGGTTCTCCCGAACCAATCTGAACCGGGAGCAACCCACCTCTGATTTATGGCTGTTCTAGAGATATAGTTTGAATCTAGAACACAGTGTATAAACAGCCTACTATAAACATAGAGATCTTTCTTAATATCAAAGTACTACTCTTTGCAGTTATGAAAAATCTTGAGGGAAATAACCATGGCATATTTGATTGAGAAACCAAACTAGATCTTTCATTAGTTAAATAGTGGTTAGCCATTACCCTATTTCTCTTTTAGTTGCGTTGGAAAAACTATCCATCTGGTTCAGTTCCAAGTGGGGAGAAAGACTGGAAATATGGAAGCTGATTGGAAAGATAGTTTAATGAAACAGAACCATCAAGCACATGGTCTTGGTGCATCTGACCACATAGAGTGGAGAGTGGGGGTTATTTATACCCCCTCTTGAGCTTTGCCCTTGAGCTTCCTGTTCTTGTGAGAAGAGCATGTATTCTATTGGTTGCTGTCAGACTCCCATGGGGCTATGCAAGATCATAGCTGAAGTTGTCTGAGCTCCCAGGTTTGGTTGAAACTTGGAGATGATAATGTAATGAAGAAGCTTGTGTTCTGTGAGCAATTCCTGTTGTGACTTAATGGCTCTATCCTGGTTTGGATCTTGAGTGAGGGCTAATCCTATCATCCTGAGGCTGAAGGTCTTTTGTCTTGTAGATAGGATGGCCCAATCCTGCTGGGGCTATTAAAGGTGGGGACTGCTTTCCAAGAGCATGTTTCTCCTTTAGGGAAATATAATATTCTACTTTTTTAATATTTCTCAAAATATTTCATTCTTCTAGGAGAGGAGTGGATACTAACTTTCTACAGTTGCTTTGCATTCTTTATGTTTTCTGTAGCAAAGGCACAAACAAATATTTAATGCTCTTTGCACATCTGTGCAAACTGGCCAGTTTATTCTGTGTATCAAAATAAAAATTTTAGTAGCATTATTAATATTAAATAAAAAGTAAAATCTACTTTGTGGAGAGAAAGTTCAAAATGTTACAGAATAGCAGGTAGCTTTCTCTTTTTGAAAATGCCTTCAAAAAGAGGCATGATACAGAGCAAGTGAGTTTTTTTCTGCTCCTAAATTAACAACTATCTTCTTGTTTCTTATCTTCCAGATACATGTCCCAGCAATGCCAGTTATTATGGAAACCGTGCTGCCACTCTCATGATGTTAGGCAAATTTCGGGAAGCCCTGGGGGATGCTCAGCAATCAGTCAGAATGGACGATAGCTTTCTGAGGGTATGTGAGTCACATATGTAGTTCTCCTGATCCTTCATCATACTGGCATGCTTTCATAATGTTCTTATCTTCTCAGGGACATCTAAGAGAGGGAAAGTGCCACCTATCTCTGGGGAATGCCATGGCTGCCAGTCGCTGCTTCCAACGAGTTATAGAATTGGATCATGAAAATGCACAAGCAGAGCAAGAGGTAAGGTATTGAATATGAGGTTTGGGTGATTGATCTAGTTCAGCAGCCCGTGTTTGACTGATAAAAAAGTCTCAAGATATATTGGACTGGGTAATATTAATTTAGTTAACACTGCTTTTGAATGCCGAATTTCAGTTTTAAATTTCAGTGTGAATGTATATAGTTATTCCAGTTTTCAGTTATACACAGGACATTAGTGAATTAAACATTTTGTCCCTTGTCCTGGCTATACGTCTGTGAGTATAAGAAATATTGTATCTCTTCCAGTCTTTGTTTAGTGAGAAAGGTTCCTTTTCTTTTTGTATACGGAATTTCTGAATTGTATTTAAAATCCCTCATGTTCTTATTGGAACAATGCATGTCCTAAAACCATTTCTTAAAATAATACAATTTTGATTCTGTCAATATATGATTAAAAATTAATGTACATAATATATGTACATGACACAAAAACATTTGAGATATTAACTGGAAGATTACTCCTCCTGGTGTGTATTGTTGCATTTGTTCCTCCATTTACCTTAAGTGCATAGTTAATACAATTAGTGTATTATATTAACCAGGATTTTGAAATTATCTGAATTTATTTAAATCCTAAAAATCAACAGCTATTGCTCAATCACAGTTCTTTTACAAATGGATGGTTTTGACAATGAAAAACACCTTCAGTTTTAGCTGTGTTTCAGAACTTGCTCCAAACTTTACCCCTTTTATCTCTACAAATCAATTGTGTGTGTAACTAAGACAAAGTGTGAAAATCTTTTGGCAGCACGTATGCTTTATCTGTCAGGCTTAGTCTGATAGTTACAAATCCCGCCCCCTATAGATTGCTCATGATATCCTAGAGGTCAGAACGTCCAGTTTGAGGACTCATGTTGTATTATGCTGACTCCTTTAAATATGGAGTGTAAATGCTTATGCAAACAGTTGCTTTGTTGAGAAGTATAATTCTTACAGTCCTTCTAGCTGACAGAAATTCTGCCCACAAGGGCTATAGCATATCTTAAATATTGCCTGAATATATTCAGGACATTTGAAACCATGTATGCTAGAAACTTGATTGTTAATCATAACATACATCCTGAAGATACCTTGGGTATAAGACTTTGTGCATCTTGTATTAGCCTGTATTACCATGGGTCTTATTTTCTTTTGACCCCCGAAAAAATGGCTAGGCCTCTTTTTTGGGGGGTTCTAATTATTGACTCATCTCACGGTGGTGGCACAAATGGCCCCGCCCAGCAGGAGCCCACTGCTGGCCCATTTCTTCTGTGGCCACTTGCCACCACTCGCACTCATTGCCCTGGCCTCCATTTTGCCTGAAGACATCTTGCAGCTGAAAACAGAGCTCTGGATCAATCCAAAGTTCTGTTATAGATGCCTGCCGGAAAGCATCTGAAGGCAAAATGGAGGCCAGAGTGATGCGTATGAGTGGCAACAAACAGCCACAGAAGAAGTGGCCGCAGAAGGCTGGTGTCAGGGTGAGCCAGGATGAGGCAGGTGTCAGGGTGTGTGATGGTTAAATGTTTATCAAAAGAGAGGTATAGTTATGAAGTTCAAATAAATATGAAATTTAAGACATTAGATTAGACTCCCCAGTGTTGCTATCCATCAGATACAGCTATTGTTCTCAGAATTGCTCTCAGCTAATAGCTGATTGAGAACCCTGGGAATTCATTCAGTAGTTAAATAAACAGAATGCCTAATGTACTACAAATAGTTAATATTTCTAATCTGATATGATGCCTTCTGTTCCAGCTGAAGAGTGCCAAAGCTGTTTTAGACTATGAGAAAATTGCTGAAGTTGACTTTGAAAAACGGGACTTCCGAAAGGTGATAAAGATTATTTGATGTCTGTATGTGTGTGTAATAAAGTAGCGGGGGGACACCTATTTTGCTTAGTTGGGGCCATGAGGTTCCTTCCTTGCTCTCAGAATTACTAAATCTCATCCTACCATTTCATGAATGGGAAACAGGAGGTTTGATTCTCCCACCACCACCACCACATGTATTTCAAACCTCCCTGTCTTTTTTTTTTTTTGGTCACTCTTGAGTAACAAATTTGTCTTAATTGCTCTTCAGCAAGATGGTATTGTTGCTTGGTCCCACTATTTCAATGTTAAGTCCTCTGTCTGACCTAGTGATTCTTACTAGCTGCTTTCTAATTGCCAAGAGCAGCTGGTTCACCAGAGACAATCTGAAGTTTGTCTTAAGGAAGAAATCTGCCTTGTGTGAGATTTGAGCAAGCTCTATCTAGGCTTCTCTGTCGTTTATGCGCTATCAAATATGTCCCTTGTTTCTGGAGAAGAAGCTCCTCCTTTTTGTGGCTCCATCATCTGGAGTGTCGCTGGCACTTTCCACAGCACCCAGTGGTGATGTCACCTGTGAGAAGAGTTGGGGGAAGGGAATTTGAGAATCCAGCTGAGCCTCAAACAAAACAATGCCCTCTTCATATGCAGCTAGCTGACAGACCATGAATACTGAGGCCTGAAATTTGGGTTCTTCATTTGTCATAATAGCTGCTGCTTCATTGCAGCCACTTTTATTTTATTATTTTCAACGTCTTGAGTTTCTAATTCAGTATTTATCAAAATTTCTGCAATTATAGGGCACTGAATAAACATTCAGTTCAACTCTGCCATGCATGCCTATGCACCTCCTGCTGGCCAGTTGGTCGTCGGGTATCTGCCGCGCATGCGTGGGAGGAGGGCTGCACACACATATGTGGGGGTGGGGTACATGTGGGGGGCAGCATGCAGGGGCATTCGCATTGCACTTCGGGGGTTCAGGCACCTGCATATGAATTTGCGTGCAAGTTTTGGGCACTCAGCCTGGAAAAGGTTAGCCATCCCTGATGTACTGTCCATATTCATGTTTTGCATCTTTAGATAGTACTCACAATCCCCCTCCCCCATTTTGTGATTGTGGCATATTTGGGTTTAGGTTTAAGAACAAGTTTCACCCAATAATTTCTATGAATAAAGAATATGTGCTTCATCTGCAAGTACTTTTGGGGATGACTACATGCATATTTTCAGCTAAGCATCTCTTACAAAATAAAGACATTCTTATGTTCTTCCAAGAGTAATGTATAGATTGGAAGTTATTGTTGCATACTGGAAAGGCATCATTCATGTAATTTTCCACAGGAAAATTCTGGAGATCAGACCTGCAGAAAAGCCTCGCCTTATCTGGTTTTTTTTTTGGGGGGGGGGGTAGATTTCCCAATGCTTCTAGTTAGAAACGTTTGATACCAGGTGTTACATGTGATGGCCTTAATCAGAGTCTAGTAGCAGTTTAGTTACTTGAGGGGGAGGGGGTATTTGTGCTTCTTAAACTTCTCTACATACCCTCATAAAAAGGTTCATAAGACTTTTGAGAGAGGCCGAGCTTTGGTATTTGAAAATTAGTACCATTTCAAAGCTTTAGGCTAACTTGCAAAAGATATGGATCCTGTCCAAAAGACCTTTATGCAGATTTATGTGTACTTATTTTATAATTTATGAAATCAGATTTCAGACTTGCATGTTCCTCCCTTGTCAATCTTGTCCATAGTAACCAGCAGTGTAGGTATGCTGCCTCTGAACAAACATATTGCTATTAAGACCAAAAACTGCTGAGAGATACAAACATTATCCATATGCTTTCTAAATTATGAATTAAATGGAAAAGTTACTAATGTTTGCCTATTGCCTATCCTGAATTTTGTTTCAGAGCAGAACTCCCAATTATAACAGATTATTCAAGCTGCATGCCTATCTTCAGAGGGCTTAGGGTTGCCGCCAAACCAATATCTTGAGTTTGTGTGTTCTGTTTTGTTTTCCCCCACCCCCTTCTTCTGTGTCTATTCCCCAGGTTGTCTTTTGTATGGATCGTGCTCTAGAATTTGCCCCTGCCTGTCACCGGTTCAAAATCCTCAAAGCAGAATGTTTAGCTTTGCTAGGTCGCTATTCTGAAGCCCAGTCTGTTATAAGGTAAGAACTACAACAGGTTTGATGGGAAAGCCTATATGTATAAATAATAATGTAGTTAACCCTGAGGGCAATAACTCATATTCCTGATTCTAACAAAAAGACTAGAGCTCTGCTTTTTCATTATCTAGTATTGAGAAGACACAGTGGCACCAAAAACAATTTTTATTTCTCTAAATTATAGTGGAATATATATTTTTTGGTTTTTTCATTTTTGCTAAAAACAGATCTTTTAAAACTACTAACTGGGAATGTATTATGAAAAGAAAGGGATGGGAAAGGAGAGGAATGGAAATCAAATCAAGTAATGGAAAGGTCCTCAAATAATTTGAGGAGAATCAACAAGGATATGGTTAAAGGCACTGAGAAATAAAATCAACTTCTTGTTCAGAGGTGCACAGTCATAGAAAAGAGAGTGTGAGTCATAGCTAACTTTGGCGTAATACTCTTCCCTTTCCTGTTAAGCTGAACTATCGGAAGACCCACAAAGACAGGATGAGGACAACTTCAATCCTGCCTGAACAAGTTCACTATTCTAATCATTCCATTCTGCCTCAGGTTCAGAATTTACAGCAAATTGGATACATTGATGTTTAATGAAAAATGAACAACCTTGGAAGCTAAAATTCCCCCACCAGTGTGCATAATTGACCAAAGCATTTTCAGTTCTAAAAAGGTATCTTTGTGTCCACAAGGGCCCCGGCAGGAAACAAAATAAATGCAATAGGAGTTTTCAAAAAAATATTATGTACACCAACCCAAAGTCACAATGCGAGATGGGAACTATACAAGTGTGATTATAAGTAAAAATATGGGTAACTTGTTTTGAAATTGACAGAAGGGAGCTGGAATGGGAATGGGAATGGTCCACTAGAATAAAAGGGGTGGGGGAGCTAGTGTCAGGAATTAGAGAAAAGGAAAGACAGTGGACAACTAGAAAGGATGGTGTCCTTGTCTGAAACTACAGAAATGAGGCATCATGTATTGATTTGAAATTCTCACATATTGTTATGCTACAGTTCTTTATAGTATTGGTGTCTAGGTTTGAGAATAACTATGTACCCAACTCTGTTTCTGTCCTGTGATTTTTTCCCCTGCTCCTGCGCTCTGTATTTAGTGACATCTTGCGAATAGATACAACAAATGCTGATGCTCTTTATGTCCGAGGACTTTGCCTTTACTATGAGGACTGCATCGAGAAGGCTGTGCAGTTCTTCGTCCAGGCATTAAAAATGGCTCCTGACCACGATAAAGCCTGCCTTGCCTGCCGTGTAAGCATCAAAAGAAATACTGAGGGCTTTTTGACAGGCTTGGGTGTGGGTATGGCTTTCGAGATCTTGCTGATACACAACCCCAATGTCCAGTGGTGAAGGATGCTACTAGTTACAGCATCCTGGAGTTGCTAAAATGTTTTAAATAAATACTTCAAAGATGCAGAGGTTCAACTCTTGACTTACTCGAACTTTTCCAAAGGGGTCCCAAGAATTACTTTGGAAATGCTAAACTTCATGCAATGTTCAAAGGAAAATAGATGGTGGTAGGTAGTAGCTAGAAATATGCTTTTGCTATTACATTACTAAAGCAGGTGCTAAGTTGAGTATTTTCAAACTGAGTAGAGAAGAAGAAATCCTATCATCTGCATAATAATCTCTTTCCTTCCAAACATTATTCATTGCTTTTTCAAAGTTGTTTCTGTGCAACTTTGGCAATATATTGAGATGTGCCCAAAACACTTATTTCCATTTGCTAGATCTTGAGATTGGGAATTGGGTAATTCTTTAATAGAAATCTTTGTGTGAGTTAGCCAACAAAGATTTGCTAAGTCAGCCCAAGGTTTTTTTAATTACTCAAAGACTTTAATTATCTTTTGACCCACTTCTTCCTTCAGAATGCCAAAGCACTGAAAGCAAAGAAAGATGAAGGTAACAAGGCTTTCAAGGAAGGGAATTATAAGCTGGCCTTCACACTTTATACAGAGGCTCTAGCAATAGATCCAAACAACAGGAAAACCAATGCCAAACTCTACTGCAATCGTGGAACTGTTAATTCCAAAGTAAGTGCCCAAGTAGAGTCTTTTTTGTTTAGATCAGGTATCTCTCTGAAGCCTTCTAACACAGTTTTAAATGTGGGAGACATTACCTCAAATCTGTCTCCTTATTGCAATGTGTAATAGAAAAGGGCTTGAAGAATCTTTTAACCTTTAATTGTAAAAGATCAGGAAGGCCAGATTGGAAGAAGTCTTCTTACCATTGAAACCTGAAATAACAACCTGAGAAATTGTTCAGAATAGCAGTGCCTCTATGTCTGTTTGCTTGTTTATTTAAATCCTTACAAATCTTACTGTATGTCAAAGAGTTGAACCATGGTGGTGCCAGTATTATTTGTTCTAGCTGAACTCTAGATTTACAAATACTGTACCTGAGTGATTTGGGTTTGTCTCAAAAGCAATTTGATTACTAATAAACATGGGGGGTGGAGATAGGGTCTCTTTAATTTTTAACTCAGCTGCTGTTGTGTGATACTGAAATTGAGTAGCACAATGTATTCTTTTTGAATTAAGTAAGCAGTATTTTTAAAAACAGGAAAAAAATTTGTGGAGATTAACTGAACTGATGAAATAAGAATAAAATCAAAGAGTCATTCTACAAACAACCAGGGTTAGAAAGAAAACCACTAAGCATAATTAGAAGACATTATCTTTTTTGCATTTTGAAGCTTCCAAAAATTATCAAGGGCTTAACGCATTTAGTTGTTCATTTCTGCAGTACTGGGAACAGTAGGAAAAATATTACAGGTGTTGAAATCTGGCCCATAACATTCCTGACACCATTATTGTGGAAAAGAAAAAAGTCTGGTTTATTTACCCAGACTCTGAATTGAATTGATAATAACAACAGCACAAGATCAAGACTCAAGTGTAACTGATAATAGAGATAATTTAGATGTGGAGCAATAAGTGGAGAAAAGGAAAGAAATCAGAGAAGTGGATGAGGAACAAGAAGCAAGAGCTGGCTTAGTTCTTGAAGAACCAACAGCCAGAACTGAACTAGCTGAGAAAACTAAGACTCAGATAGAAAACATGGAAAGAATGTGATTACCAAACCTGAATCAAGTTAGTAAAAGAAATTTGGCTAAATTATTGAAGAATGGGAATGAAGCTGCACAGATTATTGAAACAAACACTAGATCAAACAGCTAATGTGTGCAGCAGTTTAGGTTACTACTGAAGAATAAGGCTTGAAAATTGAAAACAATATGCCAATTAAGGGAAAGCCAAAGTTGAAAATCCTTCTGGAGTTAAAAATAAAGAGAAATTGATTGCATTTAAGTAATTTGAGACAAGGAAACTTGAAGAAGAACAAAGAAAATACCCTGATATTTTGGAAGAACTTGTGAGAAAACAACAAGAAGCACAATGAATGGGAATGCAAAGTGGATAAAACAGGTTGAAAGCACTGTAAAAGTGACTAGAGTGGAAAATGCTCACATAAACAAAAGAAATATGAGATCAAAGGTAAGTGGAGAAAATATCATAAAGGCAATTAACATCTGGGCAGTGCCTGTCATACGATACTCAACTGGAATAATTAGTTGGACTCAGTTAGAACTTGTACGTTGGATTGAAACACAAGAAAACCAATGATAATGCATCATGTTCTGCACCCAAAATGTGATATTGTTCAATTGTATTTGCCTAAATCTCAGGGTAGGAGAGAACTTTTACAGATGAAACAAACTCTAGAAGAGGGAAAACATGGCTTAAATGACTGCATAAAAGAAGCAAAAGAGCCTCTGAAGGAGAACAAGAGAAATCTCTTGAAAATAATGAGATTGAAGGCAGAATATCAAAAGGAAACAATTGAGCATTGAGTTTCTAACTGGAAAAAGAAGTCTATGCGCAATCAATACCTGAAGGACATTGAGGGAAAGGTAGATAGAAAGCTAACATGGAGATGGTTGAGATCAGGGGTGCTGAAGAAAGAAACAGAAAGCTTCATTTTGGCTGCCCAAGAACAAGCCCTGCAGACCAATTCCATGAAAGCAAAAACTCAACAGGTCAGTGACAACAGCAAACATATCACTTATCAGTAAGTGCAGCAAAATCTCACAAACTGATTATCTACAATGTCATGATGGAATTGCCAAAATCATACATTGGAAGCTTTGCCAGAAGTTTGAGCTCGAATGCAGCAAAAATTACTGGGAACACCAAATTGACGAAGTTCTTGAAAATGAACAGGTCAAAATCTTATGGGACTTTTGAATCCAAATAGACAGACATCTGGCCCACAACACGGCTTATATCACTATTGTGGGAAAGAAAAAAAGTCTGGTTCATTGATATGGCAATACCAGATGATGCATGAATTGAAGAGAAACCATTAGAAAAAATAACAAATACCGCAATCTGCAAATTGAAGTTGAGCAATTGTGGAGGAAGAAATCAATGGTTGAACCAGTAGTAATAGGAGGCTTTGGAGCAATACCCAAAGGGTTGCCTATATATATGGAAATTTTGAACTCATCAGACCTGAATATTCTGACTTTAAAAAAAAAATCCACCTTACTCAGAACTGCCTATATACTCAGACATTACCTTAATAGCTGTTAGGTCCTTGGTTAGAACTTGAATTGTTTAAGTTTTTACCAATTCCAGACTGTGAATCAAATTGAAGATTAAATCTTAAACAATAATACCCTTAATACTAATATAGTATTAAATAGCATATATGATAAGGAATCAAAAAGCCAGGATCTAAACTTGCTTAGAAACCTGTCAAAGAAAATGAAGATTGAAGTTGAGATATATTGTTTTCTACTCTTAATGACTAAAAATAATGCCAAAGGGTTTAGTTCCTAATCTTGATGTTTGCCTTCCAGCTTGGAAAACTATGCGAAGCAATAGGAGACTGTACAAGTGCTATCAAACTGGACGACACATACATCAAGGCCTATCTAAGAAGAGCACAGTGGTAAGAATGGGCATCTAAATTTGAAGGGCAGGAGAATGATTTAGGAATTTAAAAATATATATTTTAGACTGAACAAAAAATGGTGCCAGGGAGATTTATTATTAGAAAGAACAATTCCAAATAATGCTAGGAAAGACTGGTCTAATAATTTAAGAAGTAGTAAAGATTCAGCTCATTTTTTTGATTTGGGGTATCCTGATATCTAATATTAGCTGAGTGAATTGATTGAATTGGGAAGAATATCAAGAATAAGGTAGTCCTTATTTAGCAACCTCAACTGGGGCCAACAATTTGGTTATTAAGCAATGTTTAATGTTCAGCTTTCCTTTGCTATACAGACCTGCAGAGATTATAAATAGGAGGATTGAGGACCATGGTGGCTCACATTGTTAGGATGCTGGGTTAACAATTAGCAAGCCTGTATTCGAGACCCAAGTGTTGCTGTGTAATGGGGGCGAGTGTCCTTCATTCGCTCCAGCTGCTGCCAACCAACAGTTTGAAAACGAGTAATCGCAAGTGGGTAATTAGATATCACTTCAGTGAGTACTTCAATGAGGACATGAAAAGAACCCCCTAGAACAGTGATGGCGAACCTATGGCACGTGTGCCACAGGTGGCACGCAGAGCCATTTGTCAGGGCATGCGAGATGCTGCCCTGTCAGCTAGCCAGCGCGCATGTGCGCACTGGCCAGCTGAGTTCACCCTTTTTTAAAGCCATTTTTTGCCCTCCCCAGGCTCCAGAGCCTTTATAGGAGCCTGGGGAGGGCGAAAAGAGCCTCCCCCGCCCCCCAGGAGGCCCTCCGGAGACTTCATGAGCTTCCCTGAAGCCTCCGGAGCGCAAAAAAACCGGCCCTATGGGCAAACCGGAAATTCAGGAATGGACTTCCGGTTTGCTTGCAGGGTCATTTTGACTGCTCCGGAGGCTTCAGGGAAGCGTCCTGAAGGTCCCTGAAGCCTCTGGAGGGCTTCCAGGGGGGCAGGGGAGGCTGTTTTCGCCCTCCCCAGGCTCCTATAAAGCCTCTGGAGCCTGGGGAGGGCAAAATAAGCATGCAAAAAATGGGGGGGAGTGTCTGTAGTGCATGCATGCGCACTGGGGGGGCTCGCGCATTGCATTATCAGTGCAGAACGCCCGCACACTACCCCCCTGCGCTCCCCCCACTTATGGCACACGAGCCAAAAAAGGTTCGCCATCGCTGCCCTATAATGTCACCAGCTAATCCTTTCAACAAAAACAGAATGGGACAGGGTAGGATCTTTATAATTGCAAATGGTTGCTGATGTTTTCTTTTTTGAAAAATTTCTCTATGTACTTCTGCTCTCTCATTTTTACATTTGAGAAGTTTAGAATTGTATTCTTGTTTCTGCTCACTTCAGATCTCATCACAAGTCTTTAAGGTAATTGGTGTTAAAATGCACCAGATCAAAAACTATTCCATGAATTGCTAGATTCAGCTGCAGTACTCTGCAGTTCTATTCAGGTAGTTTAGAAATCAGGTCATGTTGCTCATCATATCAAATTTGATTTTCTGTAAATCACTTTTCTATATAGTACATTCTCTCTGACTTGGTAGGCACGTAGATATTGCTCATAGGAGTGGTTTTTCATTCCCTGTAGCTCAAATCATTTTCTGATTTTTTTCTCACTTAATCTGATGTAATTTGTAGCTTGTTTTGAGATTTATAAGGTTAATTATACTTCTGCCTAGTTACATGGACACAGAGCAGTATGAAGATGCTGTGAGAGATTATGAAAAAGTTTACCAGACAGAGAAAACTAAAGGTAAACATAGAGCATTTGCTTCTGGACTTGACTGGCCTTTTCTAATATTTATTAGATAATCCAGGCTACAACTTCTTTTATAGTGGCTAGGGATGATAGGTACACTACCTCAATATTGCTGAAAATCGATCTTAACTATTATTTTCAGATACTTTTATTTGATTTATATCACACTTTTTCACTCAAGAGTTCAAGTCAGCATGCATAGTGCTCACTTCTGGTTTTTTCCCAAGCAACAGCTCTATGAGGTAGGTTTGTCTGAACGAGAGCAGTTGCACAGGCCTCCATGGCTAAGGCCATTCTAGAACCTGTATCATAGCAATTATACCTCATTGGTATAATTTAAAACATAGTACATCTATTGGGTCATCCTTTCAGAGATACTTACTTATTTACCACTTGCCCACTTCTGTGCACACCCTCCTGGCCCTTTCCATGCCTTCCTTATACTGTCTCACACCCCATGAACTTTTCCTAACCCTTGCCACAGTACCTGTGTGCATTCACGTTCTCGCACATATGCACACACACACACACACACACACACACACACACACCATTCCTGTGGACTCCCTCATTTGCTCCTCCATCCAGTAGCAGCCACTTACCTACCTGGCAGCCTGGGATTTCCAACTTTCTTGCAGCTTCCCCAATGATGATCACATGACTGTGGCAGCCAAGTTTCAGTTCTACTGGAATTATAGATCTCAGGTTTTGGACACATTCTTTAAGTTAACCCATTTGAGGTACGTTGATTCTAAAATGATTACCCTATGATGCACAGTCTCAGTCAATTAAAGATTACAAATTGACAAACGGGATTTTTAATAGTATGTGGTTAGATTCTAGACAAACAGCTGTTAATAGCTTTATCTGCAATTAATTTATCCACTTTTAAAAATAAACTAATTTGGGAGCTATCATCTTATCTAATGACAGCAAATCTTATCTATTGTATATTGCCTCAAAATGTACTTTATTAGTCCTGAATTTCCTCTTATTTAGCCTGCTTGGAGGAGAAATGCATTTGTTGTGTAATTTGTTCTTGCTAAAAAGTTTCCCTCTGATATATTATAGAACACAAACAGCTACTCAAGAACTCACAGATGGAATTGAAAAAGAGTAAAAGGAAAGATTATTATAAGATCCTGGGAGTGGATAAGAATGCCTCTGAAGATGAAATAAAAAAGGCATACCGGAAACGGGCCCTAATGCATCACCCAGGTACAAAAAATCCACAAGACCTATTGCCCCAGTTCCACTGTTAACTCTTCAGAGTTTCTTCAACTGAGGGAACTGGAATGTCATGAAAAGAATATATTTGATAATGTAAGGTTTCTTACTAAGGCTCCTCTGTTGTCTTGTTTGTTTAGTGCAAGAGCCTCCTCTCCCCCTTTTTAACAATGCCCTAGCTTTGATTGGGTGAACAAAGGTGGGATGAGAATATAGGTGTCTCACAAGACAATATTGCTCGATTTTTGAGCCATTACTGGAATTGTGATTATCTTTGTGCTAGGAGCTTAACTGGTAAATGGTAATATTCGGAAAATATCCATTGGTATGAGTTTTTTTTTCCCACCAGCCAGTTTGATACTGCTACATTTTCAGTAAAGGTCAAGAAGACAGAATAAGTGACTTGAGGACTCCTTTTTCTTTTCCTTCTGACTAAGTTGTGGAGTTCCAACTTCTCTGGAACCGAGGGTGCTCAGCCACGAGTCCCTTCAATAGGAGCAAGAGGAGAATATTCTAAAGTACTGAAGAAGATTGTTTTTCTTTTCTTGTTTAGATAGTGGCATGATGCAATTTCAATTTTTACAATTCTATTTAGAATGGAATAATTGCTCCATTGTCATCCTCTACAATTCTCTCAACACAGTTATGTACAGTACACTGTAAAACACATGGTTCTGCACCATCCCCTTATTACTGCATGGCATTTATCCAAGCACATTGAAAGAAGTCAAATATAAAATTCCTAATATTTTCACAAAAATATAATACTAGAATAAACTTTCAGACCAAAAAGTTATAAAAGTTCCAAAGGATCTAGGAAACTACAGGTAGTCCTCAAGTTACGACAGTTCATTTAGCGATGGTTCAAAGTTACAGCACCCACCCCCAAATACTTACAATACAGTATCAAACTTACAAACGTTGCAGCACCACAACAGTCATTCACCCTTATGACCGACCGCAGAGATGCAGCAACATTCCCTTTGCCTATTCCCTCCCCCCCCCCACACATACACACACATACACAATCCTGTTATTTACCTTTCAAAGATCTGTGGAGTCAGGGCCATGTGGCAGAAAAGCAGCTGTCTTCTTATTCACCTGCTGTCTTCTTTGCAAAATACCTTTGATGTGGAGAACGGAGGCCTGCGAGATAGCTCCCCTGCAGGCCTCCTTTCTCTGTGACAAAAGCCTTGTGCAGAGGGGATAGAAGCCTGCAGGGATGCGAAATCGTGCCCCCAAAGGTTTCTGACCTCTTTACAAAAAGCTTTTCACATGAAGAATGCAGGCCTGCACAGGCAGTCTCCGCTCTTCACGCCAAAAGGTTTTTGCAAAGAGGATGGAAGCCTTTAGGGGCATGAGATTGCACCCACGCAGGCCTCCCTCCCCTTTCCTCAAGGCTCCTTCAAACTCACCGAGGCTGTCTGGTAGTCCAAAAGTGGACAGGGTGTCCTGTGCAGGCAGCCTCTGTGAGTCAGCCAAGCTGAGCAAGGTGGACTGGTCCCACTCTGCCTCGGCTCTCACCGCTCCACTTTTGGAGCGCCCAGGAGCAGAGGAAGAAACCACAGCGGAGAGGCTGGAGAGGCTTGATCATCAAGATCTTCAAAAGGTAAGTGATTCTCCACAGGCCCAATGCTCGTCAGACACAGCGGGGCAGAATGGGGGAGAAGGGGGAGAAACATGAGGTAGCTCAGTGGGTTAGGAAGAGGCCTTGGGTGGTCGGAAGCACTAGGCCTTCCCCAAAGTATCCTGAGTTAATGACCTGTGTGTTTGATTAACAAATACATTGGATAAAGCTGGAGGGGATCATGTTCATTTAACGTGATCCAATTAACAAATCCTCAGGTTATGAATGTAATTGACAGGCTCTGTTATATTAGTAATTCAAGGATTAAGTGTATAGGGTTATAACCTTGACTTGCTCCAGAGTAGAAAATGGTATTGCCAATAGAATTGTTAAAAAGAAAAACAAGCATTGCTGGGACAATCAGTATGGCTTCTGCCAAAAAACACTTACCTCATCAGAGGATCAAAGGCTCCTATCAATGTATAACAAATTGAGCAAGTTTCAGTTATGGAATAACATTATGAAAGATAATAGAGCTGAAATTTTGTTGCTAAATGATGTGATATGATGGGAAAAGAGCAAAAACACTGTGTGGCTATAGGCTTTTCTCCTACTCTTTTTTTCTCTCCTTCATCTGGCTTTGAAGGAAAATAGCTATAAGACCCTACCATGCACTTCCCTGTCACTTATGCTGGGAAGGCAATTTTCAGTATGTTCTCTGACGCTACAAGATTGAGGTTTTCCATTTCCACTCAGCACCTGGAATTGTTCACTTTCCTCTTGTAGCCGTGGAATCCTGCCACCAACCCCAAATTCTCCACTGTTTTATTCCTACTATTGCTCATTAACTAATTGGAAATTTGTTTACATTCATTATTCCTGGTCATGAAAAATAAACACAGTAAGAGGAAAAATGGGAGATTGAAACTCGGGGGTGGGGATATGCAAACTAAAGCTGTTCTAGAGGGTCCGTGGGTGAGTTCAGTAAAAGTGCATACATTAATTTCTCAGAATCCACAGATCATTCTTTGTTCCTGTTACTTAGGGATTTTTTTTTGGGGGGGGGGTTTCTCTCTAGTTGCAATTCCCCTGGGGTTTTTTTTTCTCCTTGATAATGGCACAGGTTTTTTTTTCATTTTCTCCAAATTCTTCATTTAGAACACTATGAAGAATTGTTACTATTCCCACCAAACAACTATACACCACTTATCTTTGTTGCTTCCAAGTTACAATAGCGAGCTGGCATCTTCTGCTAGAGAACATAGAAAAATGTCATATATTTGTTGGAATTAACTGGTATCTACACAGATTAGAAAGTGCAATGAATAATTTTCAGATCATATGTTACCTGCCCTAAAATATTGACACTAATTACCAATGGCTTTCTGGGAAACAATTTGATTCCTTGGTATTAATCTTTAAAGTTCTAAATAGCTTAAAGTCTAACTACTTGAAGAATCATCATTTCCATTGCAAAACTGTTTGATTGTTCAGATCCACATGAAAGGTGACTCAGAAAAGGCCTTGTTTTTAACATATTTTCCCTGAGTAATTAGTTAAGTAGAAAGGCAGGAGAAAAATCTAGTAACACAAATCTGCTTCAGGACTTAATAAACTAGTAAATTAAGTTTCTCTTCATACTAAATTTGTATCACTTTGATAAACAGCTTTTTTTTCCACCTAGTTATTAGAGCCAATTATTCTGTCTCGTTGCAGTTAGACTTTTTTCCTCTGTCTCTCTCACTGTCTCACCTATCAACCCCACATCTTAATTTTTCTGGCAGATCGGCATAGTGGAGCAAGTGCTGAAATCCAAAAAGAGGAAGAAAAGAAATTCAAAGAAGTTGGTGAAGCCTTTACCATTCTCTCTGATCCAAAGAAAAAGGCCCGCTATGACAGTGGCCAGGATCTAGAGGAAGATGGCATGAATATGGGAGGTGAGTGATAAAGAGGACTTTGAATTAGTGACCCTTAAAGTGCTTAGGTGCATAGTTATGGAATGGGAACAAGGAAGGTCAGCATACTCAAAAGTTTTGAGAGAAGTATTCTACATTTTTTCTGATGAAAGTTATGCAAAATTGAATTTGATTATTCATTTAATGTTCAATAGCATAATCAGAAGATTTGGAGATTGATGGCAAGGCAAACATGAGAAAAAAGAAAATGCTGCAAAATATTATAGAAGTTTTTCAGAACTTTTATGACTGTAAATGTAAATTTAAACAAGAATTCCTTCTCACCTGCTTTTTTTCTTTTCTTTACCTATACTTTCCAATAGATTTTGATGCTAATAATATCTTCAAAGCTTTCTTTGGAACACCTGGAAGTTTTAGTTTTGAAGGTGGGTCATCTTTTACACATCATATGCATATTGAAAAGGAGGAGGTCCTGCTTTTGAATGTCTGTAGGTGTCAATTGAGGCAGTATCTCTTGATCCTTCATTTTGGGGCAACTAGGGAACCTATTAAGTTCTGGTCTCAGGAATTCAGTGGAGGCTGTTTCATTCATACAAAATATAGTTCCCACAGGGGACCATAAAATATTTCACTCTCCAGATCCCGCTAAAGCCAAGAAATATGCTTTAGGGCTTTGTGTGCTGTGCCCAAAGTTTTGTGTATTGTTTGATATTTCATATTTCTAAACATCCATCTCCCTCAAAGAGGGGCTCTGAGTTGATTGTTGGGGGAAGTAGACTGACTGTAAACCACTTAGAAAGGGCTATAAAGCACAGGATTAAAATTTGTTAAATTATAGACTAATGACAATTAAACATCAAAAGGATAAAAATCCTAAAATACCATTTAACGATGGTTCTGACCAGGTGGGGAGTGGGCCCTCAGAGAGCCAAGTTTGACCCCTTTGCAGATGGCCAAGAGATTGGGGGTTTTATATGCATGATATCAGTTGTGGATTTGTTTAATCAAGGCTTGATTTGCTAAGAAATCTTACTTCCTCTCCTTTGGAGTCACTCCAAAAACGCATCTGTTCCCATAATAATGATAAATTGTATGTTATATTTCATGCTTTTTCTGAGTGGGCTATAGAATCTGACTTTATTTAAAAGATCTCAATATTGCAACAATTGTTTTGATGCTTTGCTTCCTAATTTGCTAATCTGTATATCTATGTCTTTCAGCTTCTGGACCTGGGAATTTCTTTTTCCAGTTTGGCTAAACTACGGAACAGATCTATTTCATCTACTGAAATCCACAGTTTCCCTGACCTGCTTCATTTAATATCAAGTTTCATCTTCCCTTCATTGCATCTCAGCATTTCTTAGGGCTGTGGCATTTTTTCTGTTGGAAACATCAATTTTTTGTGTGTGCTTTAGAGTGATGAGAAAACCAGCATTTGAAGGGAAGGGAGCTGTTAAGAAATACACATTTTTGTTTCATTGTTAATTTTATATGAAAGAGAGAGAAAGGGAGAAAAATCTGTGGATTTCTCTATTAAGTAATTTTAGATTCCTAAGCTGCTGGGACTTCATTCAGGGAATCCTTACATTTTGAAAACTGGATATGCCATGCCTTTATTGGGTTCACAATGTGGGGAAAGTGAAATGAGGTTTTTTTACTTTGGTTGTATTGTACTGACTGTAGCCATATTGAAACCTTATTTCCAGAAACATTTCAGACACTTGAGAAATACAAAGAAGTTTACTGCATTATTCCCTGAGTCATTTTTGGAATAAGAGTTGCCTCTTCTCAGCACTTTCTCTTAATATTCCCAGAGTATCTTTCTTTGAGGAACACTTTATGTTTCCAATTGCTTGAGTACTTCAGGAAAATGGTAAGGGCTGATTTCTTACATGGACATCCCATTTTGATGGTGGCTTCCAGATCAACATGTACACTTGATTTCATTGAAAAGCGCATAAACTCTGAGGTGATTGTCAGGTGTTATGAAGGGTGTGTGTGTGTGCGTGTGTGCGTTGTTAGATCTACAGTGCATATTTCAAATTTCCACCTCAACATGTGATGTCATGGTTCTTGCATGTAGAAGTCCACTCTTAAGTGTTGGAATCTCTTAAAATTAATTGAAATCTCAAAAAGCATTTTTGATGTTGAGAAGATTTTTCAGAATTTAACAATGTCTTGAAAGTTTAAAATAAGAAATTCAGCATTATTTCAGGGGAGAGGACTCTTATTAGTAGCCAGCCACATTGAAGTTCCTGTTATTTTTTAAAGTTTTGCTCAATATTAGCCCCCATATTGACAGCTACTAATCTATAATATCATTTCTGCTGTGGACAATTAGCTCATTCCTTTTTCTACAATAGTAAAAATAATCAGTAGACTATCATTTCAATTTTCCCATTGAACCACTATATATAGTAGGTGCAGTTTTCACCATTTTATGGTGAAAATTCTCCTTATAGACTCCCTTAGTTTTCCTCAATTCAGACCACACACTCTGGGAGATGAGGGAAGCTGAAATCTCAGTACATCTAGGGAATTCAAATTGGGGAAGATTAGCCTGGAAGATCAATATTCCGATGAATGAAATTGTTCAACAAAAGAAAGGAGTGGCGTTTGCGTTACAAACAGGTTTTAGCAACTTTTCTATTTATGAGACCAGGGGAAAAGTTAACAAAGAACCTCAAAAAATGTAATCGTTTTAAAACTATTGTTGTGCAGTGTCTGGAACTTCTGCTCAATGAAATGTTAAGATATTGATCCAATATGAAACATTGTTTCAAAATAGGCCCAGATTATGTCCTAGGAATAATCCTCTTATTTTTCAAGCTGCTCAGTTAATGGGTTCTGACAAATTTTAGACTAGCAGTGAATTAGACTTTGTCAGCATCATTTTCTTTTATAGTTCCAAATTGAGGTATTTAAAAATGGTTAAAGAAATCCAGTCTATTGAGTGATGGCCAGGGATTAAATGAGAAACTAAAGAGGGAAGAGAATGAACTCAAGAGTTTGCCCCAGCCAAGATTGCATGCCTATTCCTGGCCAGCAAATGGTAAATACTGAATAGTTCAGGATTTCATTGCACAGTCAATTGCTATTGGTAGAATTTATTGTATTTGGTTGAAGGCATATATTTAAAAAGAGTTATTTGGTGGAATTGTCTTGTGTCCATTCTCTATTAAGGATAATGACAAACAGGATAATTCAGAAACTGGCACAAAAAGCTATGAAATCAACCATCTCCCTCTTCATCACTTTAGGTTGAAAGAAGTTAAAACAACAGCATGTTATCTTCAGAGACTGAGGTGTCAAGAATCAATCCTGGCATCCTGTGAATTTTCTACTTTTAAGATGTTCTGGCTCTTTGCAATAATTTTTATTTTGAAACTTCACAGAGGATTATAAGAATATTTAAGAGTTTCAGTGGATGGCAGCCAGGTTTTCTGATCATCTCTACACAGCTGGGAGTAGTAGTAAGATTTGTTTTTGTCAGTTCCAAAAGTCAATGATAAAAGGTTCCTGGACCTTAAAACTGATTGCAACCTAAAAAGTGATGAATGCTGTATTACTTTGCCTTTCTACCTTTTTTTTATTATCTACAATTCTTCTCATTGCAGTCATTAAAAGATGTTCAGATACGTTTGCATTATATATTAGGCCATGTATAACATGTTTTAGAAATTCTCCACCCTAGTAATAAATTAGCCAAGCTATTTTTAAGAGGTACCAAAAACTATGCGTGACGGACAAGCAAAGAATTAATTATCTGTCTGAGGCTTGGAGTGTACCTATAAAGATATACATTGTCAGAATGTTGCAGTGATCATAACAAGGTGAAATGATACATTACTTTTTTGGTATTATCCTTATGGAAACTCTCTGAGAATAAAGAATAGGTATAGAGAGGGTCTCGAACATTCTTTTTACTGCTAGTTAGCTTGCCATAGAGGAAGGCATATATTGCTGGCAATCTTAAATAATATCACTTAACCACTTAAAAGTACCACTTTCTCCCATCCTATGTGTACACAAAATCTCTAAGCAGAGAATTAAGAGCCAAGACTTTTCTCATGTAGTAATGCATGAGACAATTTCTTTGGTGATGTAGATCAAAAAGCAGCATATTTTAGGGAAACTTGCCATTTTTGCCTATTTTCCTGTACACTTGAACAGATGTTCTTGCATGCAGTGTCCTCTTTGCTGTACAGTTACATTTACAAGCAATGCCTGAGCAGAAGACAGGTAGACCAGGCAGGTAAACTTCAGGTTCAAGCCACCTGAAGAAAGGCTGTTTGGCAAGGAATTGATAGCATACCATTCTAGACTTCTTAATAATACATCTGTTGCATGTTCTATTTTTAAAACAGCATCCTGTCCCCTTTACTCTCTCCTGTGGATAGTTTCAGACACATGGATAGCCATAGTGCCCCACTTCAATCTTTTCACTTATCTAAGGTGAAGATTATTTAAACAAAAAGTGGTGACTGTTCATTAAGCAGGATTCATAATGTGTTTATATGCAGAATTTTGAACCAGACTGAAGCACACCCATATGCAATTGATATTAACTTTATTATAAAATGTATATGATGTACAAAAAATAAACACTCCAGATCTCACTGGTGACTTATGCTTCTTTGAACTGAGTAGACACTGCTGAGACTGTGAGTGTGGGAGGCATGATGCTGGATTGAATAATTGGGAGGGGGGAAATCCAAAAATCTGTGGTAGTCAGTGTTAAATTGTAGCTTGTTTGTTTTTTGATAACAAGAGAAGTAGACAGGAAGACTACCAATGTTAAAACTGAGAAGAGAACCACAGGTTTTGATCATATAGTAGGACTGTTCAATTTCTTTTTTAAAAAAGTGCTTCACAAAGCACAGATCTGTATTTGAATTATTTATCTTGGAATCCTTAAAGGAGCCGTGTGTTTTTCTTGCCTCCTATAGCTGCTTTAGAAGTGCTCTGGCTCTCTTCCTGTGCATGGCTGTTTCGCTTTGGGGTCACCTGGAGACTCATGGAGCACTTCCAGAGCAGCATCCATAAGCATCTTTCATAAGACGAAATGACTGGTGGTAAACTACAGTTAACACCTGTACCTAATTTCAGTCCTTCACCTATAGACCTATGAAAAAGCCCAATCTCTTCTCTGCATATAATCTGAAACTTCAGATTAGCAAAGGCTTGAGTAAAGAGTTCCATATCAATCAGCCTAGTGTAAATATCAACACAAACATTTTCTGCATGTTAATATTTATTTCAGTGTATTTTACAGTCACTATGAATCTTAAGTATTTTGTAAAGCAGAACAAGAATTATTGTTTCAAGTTACATCATTCAAAACCATTGAAATGTGCTACTTTCTTACAGGTTTTTTAAAAAGCTTTGACCATATTTGAGTTGTATTAACAGTAATTTGATGTTTAAACAACAAATATTTAAGAAATGACACAAATATTTTGCAAATGCAAGTTATATTGTTTCCTGAGCAATAGCACAACCAGCTTTTTCTTGTATAGCTAAGCATTCAAGAAAAGTAAATGACCCAACCATCTACCTATCTTACTTTATATATTGGATGTTTATAATTCTAAGTTTCAAGTGATGTATGTTTTGTAACTTATTTCATAGCTTTCATTGTATAATAGGTTAACCAGCTCCCATTTTAAACTAGCTCCCATCTAGAGCATATTGAATGTGAGCATATCAAAAGCATAACCAGGAATTACATAAGACAACTATTATTGTCATTGTATTCACATTGATGGTTAAAAAAAATCTGCCCTAGTCCAATGTTCTCGTCATATGTTTGATTACCTATAGTCCCAAATTAACCTGTCTTAAAATCATTCACAACGAAGATAATTGATTATGAATGAACAACACTGTCATTCAACCTAATTGAAGGGCATCAAATTTGCAAAAGCTGGCCTTGGAGATTTTTTCTCAAAACAAGGGTCATGTTCAATGAGATTAAATTATGTTTGTTAAAGGGAAGGACTAACCATCATGTTACGAATAAACCAACTCAAAATTGGGGATTAGTTCAGGTATCTATTGCCCAGCTTTGCAATAGATGGTGTGAAAGATAGCTATAATCTAGACAACACTTTGGTTGCTAACATACTATTTATACAGATCCTACTCAAAGGAAAGTAAGTGGGCTATGTGTTCAACTAGACTTACTTGGGGGAACTTAAATCAGTTGTGTACACAAAATATATGCCACTCAAAGGGATGTGGTTCAACTGAAATTAGAACATGTTTGGCTTCTCCTTATTTTTAGAGTTTAACTCATGCCATACTGCATATAAATATGTTATAAAATAAAAAACACATAAATTGTAAGTTTTAAAATGTTAGTTTCTTCCTTGAAGTATGCTTTGAAATGTTGCGTAGTTTCAAGTACTGGGTGCTTTGAACTTCAACTTTCACAACAGTCATTGACAGCAGGGACAACAATGATGCTGGCTAAGGTTGATAGAAGTTAGAATCAGTATATATAAATAACATGTTAGGGAATTTGTATATTTACCTTAGAATATACCTCTTTGAACTTTGAAGGATTTACTTCTAAGTTTATATGCATTTTGATTGCACCATGAATATATTCTTCAGAAAACAAAGCTGTATATCAAAGCATTGAACACACCATCTATTGTCTAAAATACTTGTTCATTGATACATATTTTACTGCACTGTTTTCATAAAATTTAAAGCTCTGATGGATTACTTATCCAATGCAATTAAAATCATAGATATATCCTTACTTGTGTCTCCCTCTATACCCAGATATTTTTCTCAGATACAATACTTTGGGCAACTCTTATAATTTGATTCAATTGCAGCAAATTCAGATCCAGTCTATATAACTAATGTAACTAATTTTGCTATTGGATAATGCACCAGTTCAAATATCCTTATTTTAAAAAACTGATCTGAAAGTACAGGGCAATCTTAGTCCCTGATTTTCAAGGGCAATGGTTGAAATGTAATTTATTGATATCTTAATCAGACAACATATAAAGATCTCTACTGAAAATCTAATGCCTGTCATTTAAAACACTATAAGACAGAATGGACAACAAACTAAGAGACTGCAAGGCAGATTCCTATTCTCTAGTTCTACATTCCTGTTAGTAGACGCCCATGCTTCAGAACTAAGATGATAGATAAGAAAAATATAAATCCCTTAAAGGTCTGTACAAGAGGAAATGCTGGAGGGGCTGCAGGCAACAGTATTTAATGTGGCAGCATTCAGTGAGCTATAACCTATACAATAGCAACATCACAGACTGGCACAAAACTAAGACATTATGAAACCATGAGTTGCACATTAAGAAGATCTTTTCATTAAAGCATAGGCCTCTGTTAATGTTTGACATATGTTTCAAAAACTCACAAAATTGCAAGGCAGGGGAGGAGTCACACTTCCCATTAAAAAAAATCTGGGAAAAGACAGCTGATACTTGCTTAGAAATACTAACTAGCAAGATCTTACTATGCTCAACCAAAACAGTGAGGACTTATTCTTCATTTTAGAAGCAAATCCTTTGACTATTCAACTGCAAACCAGAAAGGTAACATGTTTCCCTTCACATCAAGCTGAGATTGATTACAGATGGCCACCCTTGATTCTGAATCTCAACTGAGAAGAGATTCCTTGAATCCAACTAGTTACTCTGTAGCTAACTTGGGAAGTGAGTCTGAACATTTTAAGTCTAATATTTTGCAATACCATATTCACTTAACTTTGTTGTGGTGTTTTCAGACTACGGTCAGAGGTATAATTGATCCAAACTTTCTAAATTTACCCTGAATTTGAATTCAAATGAAAAGATTATATGAGGATACAAAAGGGGTGGTCATGCACTTTCAAATATCCCCCCAATACTTTTGCTGAAAAAGCAGTGGTTCTCAACCTGTGGGTCGGGACCCCTTTGGGGGTCAAACAACCCTTTCACACGGGTTGCCTAAGACCATCAGAAAACACATATTTTCAATGGTCTTGGGAACCAAGACACCAATTTTATGGTTGGGGGGGTCACCACAACATGAGGAACTCTATTAAAGGGTCGTGGCATTGGGAAGGTTGAGAACCACTGGTGTAAAGTTCTGCCTTTATGGTTACCTATAGTATTCGTTTTCTACTCAGGGAATTTTTATGTGAGGAATCATTGAGAAAAGGTGGTTCTATTTGCCCCTTATGCTTTCCCTCTGCTCTGAAGTGGTACAATCAGCTTCCCTCTCCTGCTGTAACAGTAATGTTGCTATAAGGGACCAGGTAGATTTACAGCACAGGAACAGACCCAGTTCTGGCAAACTTGTAAAAGCTATATATTAAGAAAAGGAAACCTCAAAAGGCTGGAATATATTCAGTTGTATTAATTTTAAAAGTATAAAAAAGTGCTGTTTCCCATCTGAGGAATCCAGGCCTCTGAAGGTCAAGAAATACTCCTTTAAAAAGGACATCACTAGAATTAAGAAATTGCTTTAGTTGTAGGATGCTATCATTTGTGTTGTGATGGGGAAGAGTTTATAAAAGATTACATATTATACCATGTGAAAACAAGACTGCAGACACCACGAGAGCCCTTAGATGATGATACAGGAATTAAAGGGTGATACCCGTTTGCTACCTCCTTGAGTTGGCACCAGTTTTCCCTTTCCATAGTAGCCACCAAAGATAGCTCTCACCTCAATCTTTTTTGAAAGCAAAAGCATCCACATTCCATTCCCAAAGGAAAAAAGTTTTCCACCACCAATCTCCCCAACCTCCTCGCCTTTGTTCCCTGCCTTTTCCAGTTTTGCAAATTCAAGGAGGTCAAGGCCAGTTTGGACAGCTTCTACCCCACTGGCACAACCCAGAGTGATGTGGGCTCGGCTGCCTTTTGGGAGGCTGACTGCTGGCTGTAGCACATCCACATCTCCGGGCCATAGAAGCATTTGCTGCTCGCTCATTTCCACACGAGCACCAGCAGTTCTTGGGGTGATGAATAGAGCAGATATGGTCAGGAAAAAAGATTTTCCATAAGAAGTCTTCACAATCTGCAAAAGAAATGACTTCTCTTAAGAAAAGCTGTGTATTCAACTCAGATTAACCTGGCCGCCCCCCCTCTCCCCCACACACACACCTAACACCTTCAAATCAGGACTCTCTCTCTCTCTGGATTCCCACCAGCCCAGCCAGGGATGTAGTTCAAATGTCATTAATGTTCTATATTGAAGAGGGCTGGATTAGGGTTGTAAGATTTGGGTATTTAAAAAAAATATCCAATCTGAGTGGAACAACAGGACCAGAGTTTGACTTCAGACTCATGCATCTTCAAGGAAATCCTCTCTATCAGAATGTGTGGACACATTCATGTAGACATGTGACACATTCTGGTAGGGAGAAGTTCCCTGAAGATGGACTCCAGCAAGAGTCCAAAAGCTCAGAAGACTAAACCTCTGGTGACGGTGACAGGCCCAGATTGGATCCTGCAGGATTATTCTGGAATGTGTATATTTGCCTATGAACTATGAAATTCAGAAACATTACCAGCCCCTCATGTTAACTTTATCTAAACATTCCATGCTATTATTTATGTCTAAATTGTCTTTAGATATGGGAAGAGGGCAGGAGCATAAAATGCATGACTTGTAAAATATGAGGTAAAAGTAAACACTGATGGTCAAAAGAAGTGACACAGTAAAAATGACAACAAATGAACTAAATTAAAATACTTAAGCAGATATTTGATTTGTATCAAATAAGTTATTCCCCTAAATGTACACCTGTGCATAAAATATTCCACACTTGGGATATTCTCATTTCATCATTAGGAGTCTCCCCTCTGGGGCCTCCATGAAAAAAGCCCTTTCTCTTTCATAGGGGAGAGATAGCCCTTTCATTGGCAATGCAAGACGCTATAATACTGTATGTTGCTGAATAATGGAGTGTTTTTTTTAAGTAGGCCATATATAGTGGGTTCACATAATTGGCCAAAATGAAAATCAGTCAGTCACATTTTGGCTGATGAAGTTACAGGTGTGCTACTTAAGTGTTCACTAGCACCTTCAATTGGGCATGAAAACTTTATGGCAAGCAACATAATGCCTTCTAGCTGCATTCGTCAGAATGCTTGCAATAAGGAAATACTCAGATTAAGCTGCCCTTAAAAGTCTATTACCAAAAGGGATAGTTTCAACAGAACAAAGCTACTGTGGTGTAGCAGTTAACATGCTGGACTAGGTGCAGGGAGACAGGGTCAGCTCCACTCTTAACAAAGACATTATAAATAATTATTTTTGATCAGTCACACTCTTAATCCAACATATCTCACAGAATTATAGGCAGAAGGAAAAGCTACATGGGCTCTCTTGAGTTCCAGAGTGAAAAGGTTATAAATTTAAAATAATTAGGCCCCAAACAATATATGTCCTGTGCACAATCAAAGTTTAAACCAGCGCCCCCCAACCTTTTGGGAGCCAGGAACTGGTTTCATGGAGAGCAATTTTTCCATGGGCCGGGATGTGTGGTGGCATGGTTTTGCGTGCTGCCTGCATCCCCTACATATTCGTATGGGGTTTCTGTCACTTCTGCAGCCCAGTTTCTGGCAGGTTGTGGCCAAGTGCCAGTCCATAGCCCAGGGGTTGGGGAACCCTGGATTAAACCATTAATCTCTAAATATATAGTGAAACTGCTAAACACAGTTTTCCTTTTCTGGACACCTTTATTCAAGGTCAAGCCTATGACCTCTGTAAAATACAAGAATCTGAATAGGATATCACAATATTATTGCTTGATGTAATGAAAATAAACATCAGATTGCTATGGGAAATGACTTTTTCTGGAGCAAGAAACAAGTTGGAAAATGTAGAATGTGGACTTTGCTTAGCTGCACCACCCAAACTCCAGATAACACTTAAGACTTGGCACGAGGATATACTGAGTGCTGCCACCTCCCTTGACCCAACTCCACCCAGGATTCCATCATTTGGGCAAAATAAGCCCAGGCAACTGGCATGTCTCTGCTGTTTCAGGCATAAAGCAACGCCTAAACTGTAAACTGCTTCCACTAAAACTTTCAGGAGCATGTTTTTGGTTTTTTTAATGATGGATTTCGTCAAACCTATAATCTTCCCAAAATAGTTTTCTGTCCCAATCTGGACTATCTAAACTGGATCACTTGGCAGATATCTATTCTAGGTTAGAATGGACCACAGCTGAGGAACTAGGGAATAAGATGAAAAGTAACTCAACTCCATTGGGTGATAATACTTTGAGGCATATGAATGGATGCTCAAAGAGTTTCTTAAAAGTATGTCTCCCTCTCATTTTCTCATAGCGCATACATATTGTTACCCTGACTAAATTTGCTCAAAGAATAGTCACATATATGTTTTATGTAAATATGTTCAAGGAAGGTTCCAATTAATAAAATCTAAAATTGAAAACAAAAATATTTACATAATAAAATTGATCTATTATAAAATGAATGTTTCTATAATGAGTAATTTAAATACAGGAAATTTTAAAGGAGAGATTCTACAGTACCATGTATATTATTCTTTATTTCTGGTAATAATTTTTAGGAAGTAAAGTGAACTATGTTTTTTTCAAGTTTATACCAATTATTATTTTTAAGAAAATATATCTTACCTAGTGCATGAAATGCTGATAATATTAATTTTAAATGGGAGGGGCATTCAGAGTCCTTTGAAAATATGCTATTTCTCTCTCTTAAAATAGTTCAGAGAAAGTGAGGAAGTTGGACTTTTCCCACATAAAATCAGCTTGAAAAATTACTTTACATGCTATCATGTTTCCATCAGAATAAAAAGAAAAATACTCACATCTTGTTGTGCATAATCATCTGCTCCTGGAGCCTTCCCAAAGTCAGTGAATTTAGTTGTGCAGTGCAAAACCCCTGGAGGCCTTTTCACAAAGTAGCTGGTCAGATCAATTTTCAGTTTGGGTTCTTCAGCGGGCTGCCCAACTGTAAAACAACAAAGAGAACAAGCCTCAGTGTTTCAGATTCATGGTTTTCTTTAAATGCACTTTTCCCCTCACACTATTTTTGCAATATTAGTTGGCAAGATAGATCATGGTACAAGATAAGAAATATTTCCATTTGAGATGAGAACTCTTGCCAAAAATGCCCATGGAGTTTACATATAAAAAAGATACGTAATTTCATTCAACACTACTGAGCATTTTATTCCCCAAGTGGCATAACAATGTCTGCATCCTCCATTTTCTTGCTGTGCATTTCCTACCTCCCCGTGTAGCATTCCCCACACTAGTGCTGGATTATAGGAATTACAATCCAACATTATCTGAAGGCACCTAATTGGGAATGACTGTTCTGGAAATGAAATAAAAGCAATATGATATGGCAAATTTACCCAACACTACTTGCCTTCCATTATTAGGAAGAGGCTGCTATTTAAAGAACTCTCAGTTCCCATCTTTCGCAACATTCATTACTACCATAATTGGAAGGACACATGATTCTCTTTAATCTTTAACTGGCCATTAAGCTTAGGCCACTGTTAAGCAAACTTGGCAACTTTAAGATGTATGGAGTACAACTCCCAGAATTCCCCAACCAGCATTCTTTTTGAAAAAGCTTGAAAAACATTAGGCTAAAACCTAATTTTGATTTAATTTACTTGCTATCTCCCCAACACCTACAGCCTTTTAAACTAATATTGCGGAAACTAACAACAGCCATATAGAAGGAATTTAGAAATGACTTTTGAAATTACTTGGCTTACAAACATAGCCAAATTTGGCATAGGAATATGGTTATATATTTGGTGTAGATTACATTTGATATGTTTAGTTTTGTTAGTTTGGGGGGGGGGGGGATAGGTGATAATATTTTCAAGTCAAATTCCAAGGATGAATAATGATGGAAAATGAGAGCTTTAGGGTAGAATTGTTACTGCTTATGCAGAAACATTCACAGAAAAGGCACAATTTAGCATTCACAAAGCTCAGCTTTTACAGAAACAAAAGTTTTAAAAGTATTTAAACCAGCTTAATCCTCCAGTTTAAACAAATAAAATGAAGAGGGGAGTGACTTATTAACAGAGACCGCACACAGGTATGTATGTTAAATGGCACACAGCTTCTGTGTGGCAGGTCAGAAAATTAATCTCTCCTAGTATTGGAAGTCTCTCTTAAATCTGTTTCAAAAATAAAGTGTTTTGCTTTTCTATATTAGCCAAAGAACTGTGAAGTACTGGAGAATGAATACTATATGCATAATGAAGGTAATGACATTTAGTCAATTGCAGCCTTCTTTAAGCTAGTGCTCTTGAAATACTTTTAAACAGTTTACTCTGATGGTTGGAAGAAATGATGGGAGTATCATCTATCTTTTGCTTACTACTATGTTGCTTGCATTTATAGTTTGGCACAGAAGGAAGATAAGATATTTCAAGTTAAAGGTAAAGGTTTCCCTCGCACATATGTGCTACTCATCCCCGACTCTAGGGGTGGTGCTCATCTCAGTTTCAAAGCCAAAGAGTCAGCACTTTCTGAAGACGTGTCTGTAGTCATGTGGCCAGTACGACTAAACACTGAAGGCTCACGGAATGCTGTGTCCCATCAAAGGTGGTTCCTATTTTTCTACTTCCTTTTTTTACGTGCTTTCGAACTGCTAGGTTGGCAGAAGCTGGGACAAGTAACAGGAGCTCACTCCATTACACGACGCTAGGGATTCGAACCACCGAACTGCCGACCTTTCTGATCGACAACTTCAGTGTCTTAGCTACTGAGCCACCATGTCCCTTTCAAGTTAGACTTCCCTAATTCAGCTGCCTCTAAATATGCTGTATTATATTAAAATAAAACTCTCCCCCTCCCCCCATTGAAGTGTGCCAACACTCTCTTGGCTTTCTGTAAAGATGTGGAAATGTGGCTCTGGGATCTTGCCTCTAGCAAGGAGAGCAGCACACATAGCCATGGGCTTGGCTAGTGCCTCAAAAACCCTCCCTATGCCTTTAAATTAATTTTTAGCATCACTTGTCTACTTAAAATTTTATGCAGAGTTTAAAAATATTTAGCAATATTTTGTTGTATAGTGCTCAGAGTTTTTCTCTGAGATAGGCAATTTAAAAATGTGATTAATTGATATTAAGCCAGGTTGAGAATAATGGAACTCTAGTTCAAGTCATCTAGAAAGCAACAGGCTGAAGAAGTCTACAATTCCAGCATATTCTGGTCAGGAAGACCAAATCCTTAAAACAGAACTGGCATGGATGTTATTTAGCAGATCTGCTATATCTACAGGTTTATGAGGATCTACTAGCTATATGGTATTAGATCCAAGACTGTAAGTAAGAACAAAGGTTCCTGCAAGTGGAATAGACAAAGAAGGTTGTCACGATGATTTTATGGAGTTCAAAGAACTTGTGGGCAACATCTGGAAGACAAAATTCTAGAGCTTGGAGAACAGTTTGTATTTAGTGATTCTTAGGGATACTAGAATGCAGAAGCGTATGTAGAAATGAAAATACATTATGAGTTTTCAGTGCATAGAAACAGATGGTAGTCAAGTAAGGGAATAGAATGACGGAGGATGAATCCAGAAATTAGGATAGGAATATGCAAGAACTCACAGTATTATTTGGTGCATCATTGGAAAACACATAAAAATCAGCTATTTATTTTAAAGCAAACAGAATGTTGGGAAGATGTGCATTTGCCCTTTACCAAAATATTTTTCGAAGAATGATCTTTTTTTTAAAAAAATGGCTTATGTGATAGATCTTGCTTTCTCCTGGGAGGTTCATTAATTATCTAGTGACAATTTTGAGAAAGCAGTGTGGAATACAAAAGGAAATCTGGACTCAACGGAGCTAGCAAATTACCGTCCTGTCTCCAACCTTCCTTTCTTAGCGAAGGTTGTTGAGAGTGTGGTGGCTCAGCAGTTTCCGCGTCACCTAGAAGAAGCTGATTATCTAGACCCGCGCCAGTCCGGCTTCCGGCCCGGTCACAGCACGGAGACAGCCTTGGTCGCGTTGGTGGATGATCTCTGGAGGGCAAAGGATGGGGGTTGTTCCTCCATCCTTGTCCTATTAGACCTCTCGGCGGCCTTCGATACCATCGACCATGGTATCCTATTGCGCCGTCTGGAGGGGTTGGGGGTCGGGGGCACCGTATTACGATGGTTCCGCTCCTACCTCTCTGGCCGGACGCAATGTGTGTTGGCAGGAGAGGAGAGGTCGACCGCGAGGCCCCTTATCTGTGGGGTCCCACAGGGCTCGATCCTCTCGCCTCTCCTGTTCAACATATATATGAAGCCGCTGGGTGAGATCATCCGTGGTTTTGGGGTGGGATACCATCTGTATGCTGATGACACTCAGCTGTACATTTCCACCCCAAACCACCCCAACGAGGCTGTTGAAGTGATGTCCCGATGTCTGGAAGCCGTACGGGTCTGGATGGATGACAACAGGCTCAGGCTCAACCCCTCCAAGACAGAGTGGCTGTGGCTTCCGGCTTCCCGGTTCAACCAGCATATGCCATCGCTGACCATCGGAGATGATCAATTAGCCCCGGTGGAAGGGGCACGCAATTTGGGCGTCCTCCTTGATGCCCGGCTGTCTATGGAAGATCATGTGACAGCCGTGGCGAGAGGGGCGTTCCACCAGGTTCGCCTGGTGCGCCAGTTGCGGCCCCTTTTGGACCGGGAGGCCTTGCGTACAGTCACTCACGCGCTGGTGACGTCTCGCCTGGACTACTGTAATGCTCTCTACATGGGGCTCCCCTTGAGGTGCACCCGGAGACTGCAGTTGGTCCAGAATGCAGCCGCGCGGGTAATTATAGGGAGATCGAGGTTCTCCCATATAACACCTATCCTGCGCGAGCTGCACTGGCTTCCTGTGGTCTACCGGGTGCGCTTCAAGGTACTGGTTACCACCTTCAAAGCGCTCCATGGCACAGGGCCTAGTTACCTGCGGGATCGCGTCCTGCCCCATACATCCCTGCGACCCGTCCACTCACACAGAGAGGGACTACTCCGGGTGCCGTCCTCCAGAGAGTGCCAGAGGGCAGCGCCCAGAAGTAGGGCCTTCTCTGTAGTGGGCCCCACCCTTTGGAATGACCTCCCCCCAGACATCAGAACTACAACCGACCTTCGCTCCTTCCGTATGAAGCTGAAAACCTACCTGTTTCGACTAGCTGACCTGGCATAACTCTACAACCTCCCCAGCCCAGGGCATTTTTAATTGTAATTTTAGTTTTTAAGGGTCAATTTCACTGGGGTTTTAACTTTTTAAGTATTGTAACTTATTTATTTATTCTTACCTCCTCTATACGCTATATAATACCTTTGTACGTCGCCCCGAGTCCCTGTGGGGAGAGGGGGCGACTAATAAGTTCAAGTAATAAATAAATAAATAAATAAATTGAAACAATATTCCTAGGTTTCCCAGATTCATCATAGAAACTAAAAAATTAGCATGGAATGGTTTTTTTTTTTTTTTTTGCTTCTAAAATGAGGTTTAAGGATGCTTCAGCAAATTATGTTAGAGAGCATATTAGCAAAGCCTGAGAAGCATTAAAAGGATTATACATATGTTAGTAGGCAGCCAATTTTCTATAAATAAAAAAGCGGGGGAGGGGGAAAGCACCCACAGTATTTATTGGACTCTTTTTTGAAGGCTTTAATATTAGCAAGCTCATCCAAAAATGCCTGCCCGGTCTTCCTCAAGCTCTCTGAGCTCCTTTTGCTTAAAAACCATCCATAATACAAGGGGAGGAAATCCTTTTCTAAACTGGGCTTCAATTTCTTTAGATCATCAGCTGAAAGTTTCCATTGATTCTTATCCTTGAGCTGCAAGCAATCCATTTTCCATGAGGTTTTGGGCTCCACAATGATGACTTTGTAGCGGTATTTGTCTGCAATGTCAAAAAGCTGCTCTAGCCGCTCCCGTTCATGGTGGGTGTCGTCTACCACCACCACGTTGATGTCACGCTTGCAATAGTCAGCTAGATCCTCATCCACCTTGCTGTAATCATCAGGAATAGCACTCCTGATAGCAGGCTGGATTTTGTAGTGGTCAACCGAAATGATTTTGCAAACATCCTTATACTTGTCTTGGATGGCCTGTGCCAAGGTAGATTTTCCACTGCCTGGTAAACCTCGGAGAACAAAAAAAGTTTTTGATTCCTGAATAGTGGTAATCGTTTCATCATCATCCAAAAAGGGGAACTGCAAACTCTCAGGGTGCTCCTTCGGCTTGGAGGACATTTTCTTAAAAATCTTTGGCAGGAACACGTGGCTCTTCCGGGCGAAGCCTTTGTTCTGAAATCAAAAAGGAGAGAGAGGGAAAGAAAGAAAGAATAATTGTGTGATTCAATTGGAACATTCCAGAGAGAGATACCATCATTTCTCCTTAATAATAGGCCACTGTTTTCAATCTCAACTGAAGGGGGGGATTTCTTTTTCTTTCTTTTTTTTTTTGTTATTGCTCCTCTTGCTGCTGGTTATTCAGATGAGCACAAATGGCCTAGTGATGGCTTTTAAATGGCACTATTATGTCAGAGAAGAGCCCAGTGCATTCCAGAAGTGGCAGCCCTTTCAGTCAGTTGTAGCAAAATTCTGGACCTACCTTTCCCAGTCTGGTGTCCTTCTTTTTTCACTACCAGTATAACTATCTATCCATTGGCTAGTAGAAGGTTATAAGGTCTGCAGTTCAATTCGTCTAGCCAACTTGTGCTGTGCTGTGGAAGGTTTATTGTCTTGTAAGACTGGGGCTTGCCCAATTCTGTATATACTTCGTATGAAGTTCAGCCCTCAACTTACAACAGTTCACTTAGTCATCATTCAAAGTTACAACAGCACTGAAAAAAGTGACTTATGACCATTTTTCATGCTTACACCGTTGCAGCATCCCCGAGGAATATGTGATCAAAATCCAGACACTTGGCAACTGATTCATATTTATGACAGCTGCAATGTCCCAGGGTCATGTGATCTCTTTTTGCATCTCTCTTTGATCCCTTCTGACAAGCAAAGTCAGTCATAGGTTGAGGACTGCATATATAAAATATACTAAATATACTAATATATATATATTTTCGTAGATTTTCACAGGTGTAGGTATGATGGTCTTGTTGTATTTGGGTCTTTTCCCATGTAAGATTGAGATTGTCTTGGCAATGTTGGAAACCAGCCCTAGTCAACAAAAGAGCCCCACCCACCACCCAGGCTGTTACAACACAAAACAACAACGGACACACAGCCAGCACCAATCAGCACCAATCTACCAATAATGATACAACCACACAGCTAATCAATCCACTTACTGAAACAAAACCAGCACTCCACACACCTCCACCAAGATTTATAGAAAGACGGCAGCTCCGACCACACTTTAAGCCAAAAACACCAGCCTGAAGATGGCAAGTGAGACCTCGCTGAAACGTTGCCAAGACAATCTCAATCTTACACGGGAAAAGACCCGAATACAACAAGACCAGCACATACATACATACATATGCGCAAGCGCACACATACATACATACATACATTATAAATTTGCTACATTCATTTTCTCCAGTGAGCTCTTTTGTTGCTTATTAAAAAGAAAATAACTTAGCTACCATCTACCATCTGTACCTCTTGTACAGGTAATTCTTGACTTACGACCACAACTGAGCTCCAAATTTGCTAAGTGAGACATTTGTCCCCTCTTACAATCTTTCTTGCCACAGTTGTTAAGTGAATCGCTTTAATAACACAGTTGTTAAGTGAATTTTGCTTCCCTGTTGAGTTTGCTCATCAGTGGGTTGTAAAATATTATCACATGACCTCCAGCATACTGCAACCATCATAAATATGAGCCAGTTGCCAGGTATCCAAATTTTGATCACATGACCATGGAGATGCTGCAATTGTCATAAGTGTGAAAAACCTTCATGTTACTTTTTTTCAGTGCTGTTGTAATTTCAGTCATTAAATGAACTGTTTTAGGTCAAAGACTACCTGCTCTGAGCTTCTGAGATGATACTGGATCAACAATAACATTTAAACTGAACAAAATGCTTAAGAAAGGAAAAGAAAGGCAGCATATATCTGAAATTATTAGAAGGCATCGCTTTTATTGTATGTTGATTCATTGTCATTTAAAAGAAACAAGTTTTATTATTTTTATTAAAAGTATTTTTAAAGTGTATCAAATTCTTAATTTTGTATCAGAAAATAATAAAGGGGACAGAAAATACTTTAAAATGAGAACTTTAAAAAGGCTGACAATTGGGAAGGGAAAGGAAGGGAATGGGGGGAAGGAAGGAAGAAAAAAGAAAGGGAGGGAGGGGGGAAGAGCAAGAGGGAAGGGACATTGGCCCCAAATCTCTATGAAATTAAAAAATAAATTACAATAAAATCTATGTTACTATCTACTCTGAGTTCCAAACCACAGTGAAGATTATGCTGTTTTGGAGTAGCATTTGAAATACTACTGCCATATTATTTAAAAAGCCAACTGTCTGAGGAACAGAATTACCATAGGTTTTTTTTTAAAGACAAAACAAAGTAACACTAATGGAAGGGGAGGAGAAACCACTGCAAGTACAAATTGTTTTGCAATGGAACTGAAATAATGCAAGCTTGTGTTAAAACAGGTGGGAGGAGACGCACACAATAGTACCACACAAGCCTGTCTTAAGAGGAGGACTTGGATTCATTTCCAGGGGAACAATTTGTTCCATTCTGTGCCACATAGGAACACACACATAGCCCACCCCTGCCCTGCCTATCCCACAAATAGGCAATCATGGAGGAACTGATAGCCAGCACTCAGCAACTTAGTTCCACTCACCCTCTTACAAAATTATAACAAAACTATAATTATATATAATTATGTGTGTCATCATTTACTCTGCTTCTCCCCACAAAGACCCATGTCATCGTAATCTCTGAATTTAGTTTTCTCATTTGAAAGCTGATTTTATAGCTCTTGCGTGAAAAATCTTGGGCTCAATTTATGGGAGATAATATTTCCCTTTAGATCAAAACTCTTACCTTTTGTCGGCATTCAAATTCAATAAATTCTCAGTTTCAGTGATACTGCCGCCCATTATGCTATTTTTCCTCGCCAGATTTGTGGATGTCAACACACACAGTCTCAGTCACAGCCCAGCTGCCTGAAAAATTCTTTCCGTAAGAGTATTCTCAAATTCAGTTAGGCTGGATTTGTTTGTAATATTTGGTAAATTTATCTTACAAGAGGAGGATGACATAGTCAAAGCAAAATATGGGAATAATTGAGGACACCAGCTGATTTAATAAGAGAAGTAGCATTTAGAGGGGGAATAATATATGGCTTCACATATACAAAAAACAAGTGTTTCCTTTCATTGAAATGTTATTCTAAATGACTTCTCATAAGTTGTTACAAAACTGCTTTTGTCAGTTTTTTTACATTCATTCTGGAGGTTCCTGGGTTTTTTTTTAATGGAACTATACCTATATAGAGGGAAGTAAGCAGTGGGGTACCCCAAGGTTCCATTTTAGGTCCAGTACACTCAATATCTTCTTAAATGATTTAGATGAGGGAATAAAAGGGGAATTCCTCAAATTTGCAGATGACAATAAACTGGTAGGAATAACCAATATCCCAGAAAATAGGGTCCAAAATAAGATCCAGAAGGACCGCCACAGACTTGAAAAAGAAATTCAATGTAGAGAAAAGTAAGGTTTTACACTTACGCAAGAAAAACCAAATGTGCAGGTACAGATTAGGTGAAACCTGGCTCAATAGAAATAACAGAAAAGGGAGTCTTGGAGTCCTAGTTGACAAAACAACTAATGCAATCCTAGGTTGCATTAACGGGGGAATAGAATCAAGATCATGTGAAGTACTAGTACTGCTTTATAAAGCTTTAGTAAGACCACACCTTGAATACTGCCATCCAGTTTTGCTAATATTATAAAAAAGATGCTGAGACTCAGGAAAGAGTGCAGAACAGAGCAACAAAGATGATTAAAGGGTGGAAACTAAAACATATGAAGAACGGTTGCAGGAATTGGTTATGTATAGTCTAGTGAAAAAAAGGATTAGGGATGACATGATAACAATGTTCCAATATTTGAGGGGCTCCCAGAAAGAAGAGGGGATCAACCTATTTTCCAAAGCATCAAGAGGCAAGACAAGAAACAATGGATGGAAACTAATCAAGGAGAGAAGCAACCTGGAATTAAGGAGAAACTTTCTAGCAGTGAGAATAATTAACCAGTGAAACAGCTTGCCTTCAGAAGCTGTGGATGCTCCAACACTGGAGGCTTTTAAGAAGAGATTGGACAGCCAGTTGTCTAGAATAGTATGGGGTCTCCTGCTTAAGCAGGAGATTGGATTAGAAAACCTCCAAAGGTACCTTCAAACTCTGTTATTCTGTTATTCAATCTTTAACAAAACAAATTTTATTTAGACACTACACAATTTTCACTGTGAGTGTTTATAATTTTTATTTCAGCCTTATAAATAAGTCCATAACATTTTTATTACCTGCATTTTGTTAACCACTGTAATGTAAAAAATAAATATTTTACCAGCTGGTAAAATTCCTCCACTGAATGAATTAAAAATCATTCTCATTCACTATAAGTAAATAATTTTTTACTAGCAGAGTTTACTTCTCAGAAGTCAACTCAACTTATAACACAAAAAAATATAAATTCATATCTTTGATCATCTCTCTTGATGCTTAAATCAAGTACAATTATCCATAAATAATTACAGAAACACATAGTTTGCCCATTCCAATTTTATTTCTCCAAATACATGGCACTTCAAATCCATAATCCTCACAAGCAAGACTATTTTACCAAGGGAATAGAAGATATATTTGGAAAACACCAGATTGAGGAAAGTTTATATAGCTGGTAGCATTATTAATGTCCAAATTGCAGTATTGACTTTCCACTGGAGAAATACTGAAAGTTAACTCATCTATGATATTGTGAACTATTTGTATTTTACCCATTCACACTTTTCATCTACTATGGACATGGATTAGGCTCAGCTTTTTCAATTTCGTTGTTGGAAAAAAGATAAATTAATAGATAAATATTTTAAGGTATGATATAATTCCAAGGTGTTTTGTGGAATCTGTTCATTGTGGTATTAAAGTCCTATAAATTAAATTCTAGTCAAAACAACTTCATAAACCATATTGTGTACGCCCAACTCCTATCACCTTCCTCCCCCAATCATAACAATAAGTGTGTAGCTAGTTGAATGGATTATAAATTTAGTTTCTTTTCTTATCTCTAAATTGGAGAAGACTATTCATGGTTCAATCCCATCAAAATAAACAATACACTTCTTATGATCAATTCAAATATTCATTCATTTTAAGATAAATTATTATCTGAAATAGAACGTCTTTATATTTTGATAGTATTTCTTCAAAATATACTGCGATTTGACTCATTTGCTTAGTACTATATAGAAACATTTTAAGTTACATAGTTACTTTGAATATATGTTGTGCTTCCTTTGTACATTAGTGCCTGCCTATCAATTTTCCCTCAGTATTTTTTCCACAGAATATAAAGGCAGAGAGATCGCTCTTGCTCAAAAAATTAGCAGGTTATGAGATAGAATTAAAAATATGGTTTTCATATTATGCAAACTGTCTTTCGGGATTTTCTAAATGGATATATCTCCTCCTTTGTTTAGCAATTTGTTTAGTGTTTTTTTTTACAAAACTATATTTTGTATGGGACTGATAACAGCATTTATAGTATAACAACATTTGAGACATAAGACATGAAGAGTACTTGCCCAAACTTGATTGAACAGCATGTAGGGGTTTTAAATCACTGTAGGTACCTATCTTTAGACCATCTGCAATCTACCTAGCAGACCATGTGATCTAGCTAAAAAGTTTAATGGTAGCAGGTATGCATCTATCAGCTTTAGGGTAAAAGAAGCCCACAATTGAAGAGCCCTGGTGGTGCAGTGGACAGAACTTTGCCCACAACCTGGAGTTTGATCCTGACTCAAGGTTAATTGAGACTCCCATTCTTCTGAGGCTGATAAAATGAGGACCCAGATTGTTGGGGGTCATATATGGCATTGTAAACTGCCAAGAGAATGCTGTAAAACACTAAGGGGCAGTATATAAGTCTAAGTGCTATTGTTATTGCCTTGGCACTATTATAGGTAGGTATTTTGGTAGAAATGCTGCCATCTTCCAATGGCTTGAAAAATTACTCCAAAATATTTGAAAGGCAGAACTTCTATTTTGTTAATTCCTATTGCCATTGATGTTTATTGCAACTAGATCTTCCGGAGGAAAACCATAATTTTAGTCTTGGAGCAATTAATTGTAAGAATCCTCCCTGAAGAATTCTGCTAAGGTCTGCAAACTTTTCTTAAGCTCACTTGTGTAAGAGAGAGAATTGTTGCATATTTGGCACAAACCAGCACTACCAAATATATCTGTCTCTGAGCTTAAGGGGGTAAAATCCTCTTTGGGTAAGAACAGAAACCTCTGAATTTACATAAATATTAAACAGTAGGGGAACTAAAATACATCTCAGCAGTGGCGTAGCGTGGGGGGTGCAGGGGGGGCCGGCCGCACCGGGCGCAACATCTGGGGGGGGGCGCTCGCACTCGCAGCTCTGACGATGCCATAGGTCCCTTCTCTGATCCGGTTCAGCTTCTCGAACTCCTTGATGCTCCGGCATCTTCCCAGTTGGAAGGAGAGCTGGTGAGAAGGCCGTTTCTGCGGCTTGGGGGCGCGGGGGGAAGCAGCCGGTGTGTGTGTGTCGGGGTGGGCTGGGGGAGCAGCTCCTGCCTGGATACAGCACCGGCGCCCGGCAGGTGAGCGCGGACTACACACCCCAGCCCGCCCGGCCGCCGAGGGAGCGCGAAGGGCACCCTGGCAGTCGGAGTCCGCTCACCCGGTGTGCGGGAGGCACCGTGAAGAAGCCGCCGTGCAGCCGCTTCAGGCGCAGAGGCTCGGGCTCTTGCTCCGCGCCTCCCGCTTCCGCACAGGCCAGCTGGAAGGGGCGGGTCGAGAAAGCCTGCTGGGTCGCCCCTGCCCGGCCCCGCCTGCCAGCCAGGAGGGCTTGCTTTGTTCCTGGCCACTGACGCTCTTCTCCGAACAGTGGCGATGGGCACCTGGGCAGCCCTTGCCCGGTGCAATTGGAGGGAGGGGGCTCACCAGCCTCCCGGCCCCACAAGGCAGTCGGTCTATTCCTTCTTTCCTCAAAAGCAGGGACCTCCCCCCTCCCCGCACTCCATGCCAAGAAGCCTCTTACTCACTTTAGGAAGTGAAGTTACTGCATTTAACAAACACAAATATTGGAAGAGAAGAGAAGAGAAGGGTTGGGGCGTCAGACTGGCCCGTCTCAGCTTCGGAAGCTCCTGGGATGACCCTGCACTGGCAGGGGGGCAGTGGCGTAGCGTGGGGGGTGCAGGGGGGGCCGGCCGCACCGGGCGCAACATCTTAGGGGGCGCAAATTACTTGCCTTGCCCCGGGTGCTGACAACCCACGCTACGCCACTGCATCTCAGTTCCACTTCTCAGCAGATTGAAATGTCTGCAGAAGGCAGCCAACTTTATTGTCCCTCATCTGACTGACTGTGCTTTCATGCAGCATCTTGCTTAATGGACATAGCTGTGATCAACAGATATAAGGGGGAACTTCCATCACAGTCTATTTCTTGGAACAGAATTGAAGGCAAATTTTAATTTGAAAACAGTGACATATAAAAAGTTTTGTTGTACAGACATATATTTTTCTATTAAATGTTACAAAAACAGAAAGTTTTATTAAAATTAAATTTCTGGCTCATTTTATATCTGCTCTTGTGTAGTAGCAGATATTAAGAGCAAATGAACACCTATTACCCAGACAAAACAGAGGGTATAATCTAACCAGCAGCAAATGCCTAGCCTTACCTAATAAACTGAAATCTATTATTGTTTATCCTGCTTAATATTACAATCCCCATGGGCTAATTTTCAGTTTTCTTAAGAAAACTGTTCAAAAATAGCAGATAACATGTGATTCCTAAACAGTCAAGAAGTAAAAATGTTGTTTTAAAATACTTTTAAAGATGTTTTTATTGCGAATGTCCGGTGGGCTTCTCGTGAGGGGCCGAATCAGGAAAGATGAGGCTACTTTCTCGGGATGAGAGCCCAGATCTGACTCCGTAACTCTTTTATTAGTTACAAAAATGGGTGGATACAAAAGACAAACAAGGGAACAGCGTAGGGAAAGATACAATTTCATGTATGGTAAAACTTTACACGTGACTATATCATTGGTTACACAGTCGGAGATATTGCGGCCAAGGATGAAATGTTTCTTTTGAAAACTCCCTTTATCTCGGCCAGGGATGGAATGTTGCCTTTGAAACTCCCTTCGTCCTTGGACGTGTTTCAGCTGAGATGTCAGCCTACACGTACACGTACAAGAGACGGCGCTAGTTTGATCAAAGATTCCAACATTTTATCGTTTAGTTTCCACCACAACTTTTAGCTAGACATGGAAAATCTGAAAAATAATCTCATGGCCTAAATTTAATTATCTGCTTAATTCTTACATCTAATTAAATGTATTTTGTCAATCATTGCAAACTATCACTTGCAATGTCTTGATAAATATTCTCAGTCATCCAAGTAGAGTTGTCTGGAAACTGAGACATGACAATGGACTTCATTTTTTTATTTTATTTTTGGACTTTTCGATGCTTATCACTGCTTATCCAAGTACCAGTAGCTCCTCCAGTCTGACTGAAAAAGCTACAGTACTTGGATAAGCAACAAAACATTTCAGAACAAAAAAGGAAAGATTTTGCCATGACTTATCTTCCAGGTATCATCTGCAATTCTGAACAGTTTTGTTTCTTACTATATCATGTGTTGACATACACCATCATATATAACTCCTAATAAAAAACACATTGGCTAATGCTGCCTGGTATGTGTCTATAGGAGTCTTCTTTCTCTGAATTTTCTTTCAACCACTCAGGTTTCACAAGAGCCAGATGCAATTGAAACATTTGATGTTTTAAAATTACCCAGTCTCCAAAATAATTTGAGCGTAAATGTAACTCAGTGGTTAAAACTTCCATTCAATATCTTGGGCAATATTAATGTAATTAAAATGAAAGGTACCATGAATTGTTTAGGGAACTATGTATATCTAGACCAACAAAGAGAGGATTTGAAGGGCTCTCACAGAGAAGTAAACCAACTCTCCAAAACACCTCAGGGTAGAACAAGAAACAGGCGGAACATCATTAAAGAGATATCCAACCTATAACTAGGGAGAAATTTCCTGACAGTGAGAACAATTAATCAGTAAAACCGCTTACCTCCAGATAGTGTGGGTGAACTCTCTAGAAGTTTTCAAGAAGAGATTGAACAACCATTTGTCTAGAATGGTATAGGCCTCCTGCTTGAGTTTGGGGGGGTGGATTCAAAAACCTCCTATGTTCCTTTCTATCCTGTTATTCCAAGATACTTTATCCTATTTTATTCTAAAATGAATATCATCCTAGACTTAATATATATTTTGAGACAGATTCCAATGTTACGTATTACTTTACAAGGTTTCTCAACTCTCAGTTGGTGGAGCAGCACCGGTCCTCAGCATGCCAGAAACTGGGCCACACAAACAGGCAAAGCCCCATTCTGCAGGATACAGGCAGCTCATGAAACTACACCCCATCTGGTCCAAGGAATAACCTCTCTCCATGGAACCAGTCCCTGGTGCCCCAAAGGTTAGGGGTCACTACTTCACAAGGAAAAATTACAGGTAGTCCTTGACTTATGACAACTGAGCTCAAAATTTATGACTCTAAGCAAGAGTTTTGCCCCATTTTATGACCTTTCTTACCAGTTGCCAAGTGAATCATTGCAGTTGTTAAGTTAGTAACAATTATTAAGTAAATCTGGTTCCCCCATTGATTTTACTTGTTAGGTCACTAAAAGTGATCTCATGATCTCTGGGACACTACAACCCTCATAAACACCAGCCAGTTGCCAAGTGTTCAAATTTTGATCCCATATACAACCATGGGGATGATGCAGTGTGTGCTGTATGATGTTTTCATGTGTGTGAAAAACAGTCAAGTCACTATTTTCAGTGCTGTTGTAACTTTAAACAGTCACTAAATGAATGTTTGTAAATCAAGGACTATCTATAATGAGAAAAAAATTCAAGCAAGCCAACGTTCCTCAAATATATTTGATCAAACTGAGGTTTTCTTATGATGAAGCCAACTTTAACTTACCAAATTTTCAGAACCACAGGACTTTGACTTTTTTCTGGAATCAAAACTTTTTTGAATATTATCCTTTTTGGCCTATTTAAATAACAAGTGTGTAATCCCATCCCTCTGAAATGGTGGCAGTTTTAAGGTACAAGAATATTAAAAAGTTTTTTTTTTTTGTTTCTAGTCTTGAAAACTGCTTGACATATTTGTTCTTACCAGATAAGTAGCTATGTTTGGATACAGAATCAGAGAAGAAAATGACCCTGTAAAATAATTTTACTAGAATGCCTGAGCTAACAATAAATAAATCCATTAAATCGTATTATAAAAGTGTTAAAGACTTTTAGAAATTATGTTCCAAATATGATTTACCTATAACATCTCATGGCAAAATAAACAGATTATTTAGCAGCTTCAGAGTCTTGGATCCTTAAAAGATGGATGACACTAGTAATTTAAATTTAAATGGAATTTTAGAACAGAATGATTAAGATCATTATATACATGAAATGTGAAGGCAATATTAGAATATTCAGTCTTGGAAGCTCAACGGGTTCAGTTATTCTAACATAAAGCTGCCTACTTTTGATTTAAGAATGAAACAAATTCCATCAGAAAAATAATTTGTGTCTATTGGACCTCTCTAAAGATTAGGCATTTAACAGATTGATATCAGATTTTTGTGCCAGATTACTATGAAATTCAAACGATTTGATCTTGTCCAACAATAGATTTATTCTGATTTTAAATCATCAAATATATTAATACATTTTTGGTAAGAAATGAAATAAACATATATATGTTAAATTATATTCCCAAACTATGGAATTTTGTTTTTTATTAAGTTCTATTAAGTCTTGGGCTTGGCAAAGCAGACAATCTTACATAAATGTAAAGAAACTGGTACTAAGTAATGGCTTCAGAATATGAATCTGTTAGTTATTTTTGAAAACTTTTAATATTCTAAAACTAAGAAGTTGAAGAAATATATTTCTTTATTGGTCAGATTTAATAATAAATTTAAGAACAGAATCCCATATTGATACTAAATGGATATTATGTAGATATTTTAGGTATTTTCCTCTTTTATATTTATATTTTATAGTTATATGTTAATCACTATAAAATATGCAATTATTATTGGATTTTTCCCCATTGATGTTTGCATTTTGGCATTTTATAAATAAAAAATAAAAGAATTATCCACCTTAAAAAGGTCAATAACCTCTTGCAAAGCTCTTTCCAATTGCAAAAGCAAAAGCAACTGCCTCTCCTGACAACTGGCAATTTTAAACCATTGTGCTGCCTGAATCCATTTATTGGAGTGTTCATTGTATGTGATCAAAATGCCCTGTATTTTAACTGCAAAATAAAATCAGAGTCTGCCATTGTTGGTTTTCCAACAAAAAGGAATTAGAGATGGGGTTTCACGTAGAATTAATGGAATTCCCCTGAAAAGCTTTCTGACTTTTGGCACCAAGAAGTTGCCAAGTTTTTTTTTTCTGTTTGCCTGAAGTAAGATAAGGCCAATTAATGTTTTACAAATATAAAATGAAGGATTAACATAAATAGGTTGATCTTAAGAAAAAATAATGAAAGTTTTGAAAGTAAGCATTTCCCTTGCAATGTTTCAAAACCCTGTGTGAGAAGCTTTACAAAGAGGCATTCCCCTTTTATATCAACCGTCTGCTTGCACAGGTGGTTAACTGTTTATGTGGGACAGGAAACCACGATTGTTCAAAATACACACGGGTTGTGCCAGCCATGAATAAAGAAGAAGAAAAAAACCTCCATATAAGCAACTTCAACCAAAGTGTGCAACATCTGTGCAGCAATAAGCCCTGGGTGGATAGAGAGAGAATGTGTGCACAAAGTAGCAGTACTCTTCTGCACACCACTTATTCTAAGTACAGAAAATGCATAGACTTGAGACATTAATAATCTATTCTGAATTCCACTGAGGAAGGGAAGAGAATTAGGCATGAGTGCTAGATCAGGAAATTAGAACAGGGCTGATAATAAAATATGTACTGTATTTAGTTTGTAGTATAAATTACTTTGTATTTATAAATACAAAAATGAGGGAATGGTTCTAGTAAAAAGAGTGTATAAGCTCTACACAATCCATGTCAGTACACACTTCAAAAATCAGCTGAATGAATTTTTGCCAAAACTCCACACATAGACACATACACATACATTCTTTGTAAATTCCTAAGCATTCTTAGTTCTTTTTTTAAAAAAAAAAACCTTATAAAATAAAATAAAAATCTTCCATCAATATAAACTGATTTGAATATTTTTCAGAATATGGGCTTCCAAAATGTCTAGCCAGCAGAGCCAGTTTTGAGAATTTGGGGAATTGAAGTCCACTCACTTGGAAGCAGATTGGAGTATGCTTTTGTGGAGTACATTAACTCCAGATTTCATAGAACTCCGGGTTTATAAATCAACTGAAATTGATGAAGCATATCAATCATCAACCAACTTAATCTGTTTGAAGCTAATTTATTTTGTGATTACTGACCCCCCCCCCCCGAACAAATTAAGGCTGTATTTTTGCAATATTCAAACACTACAAAAGTTCCATCCTAGATAAAAAAAATATATTCTTTTGCAAACAGACAAATCACACATAAAGCCTGCCAGCCAGAATATAGAGAGAGTAAAGCAAGGTGTGATCATGGAATTCTCAATATGGGATATGGATTTCTTCCTAGACATATACCTGTCCTCAAATTACCTCTCTTTATATTTCCTCCCCTTTAAATTCAGATCAAGTTATGTTCATATTTTCTATCTTCTCCAAGCAGGAAACTGATAGACCACTGCTTGTGTGCAGCCAAATGCCATCAGATACATATTGCATGTGAAGAATGGATTATTCCATTTCTTTCTCGGAGGAAGAACCATGCAGATCCAGAGAGTTTCAAAGGGCTGAATAGGACAGGGCACATCCAGGACCTCCCTTGCTTCTACTCACCAGAGCAGACCTCAAACTTCTCGTTGCCCTTCCAGTTTAAAACGTTTCACCCCTTGTATTATCTCGCACAAACTGCACTCGGGCGAGGACCAGGGCAGGACTGCTTCTTATCTATATTATACTCACTGAATCTCGAGTTCCCTATGCTTTTCATGCCCACTGTTCAATAGATTAAAAAATTTAATAACTCTAGAAAGCAATCTGTCCAGTAATTCGTCCTGCAAAAAATGTCTGTGGAGGTGGCATTTTCCAGTGCAGTGTTTCTCAAGCTTAACAATTTTAACATATATGGACTTCGGCTCTAATTACCCCGCCCAACAATGTGCGAAGTCCACACATTTTAAAGCTGCCAAGATTGAGAAACACTGCTCCAGGAGTAGCAGAATTCATACCACCCAAACTCACCATGGCAACGCCACCGAGCGGATGGGGCGAGGTACCGGAATCAGGCACTTGGGCAGCTGCAAGACCGCCGGCGGGCTTCTTTGCATTCAGGCGGAGGGAGCGCGTTCGAAGCGGTTTTTATAAGGCCAAATGGGAACGGAAGCGGGGAAGCCACGCCCTCCCGTCCCCGCCTGGTACAACAGAGACGGGAAGACGAAGCTCTGGGCCTGGTCATCTGCTTCCCCGCCCACCCCGCCCCGGGCAGCAAGGGGTGATAGCGCGGTTGTACCCCGTCCAGCTTCGTGTTTTGTTTATTCTATTGCATTTTTTGAGAGAAATAAACAAAAAAAATTGAGCGGAGGGAAGGGATTTTTCAGTTCTAGGGGAGGAGGCAAAAGGAACAAAAATAAGCCCCACTCCTAAGAGCAAAATATGCTGAGGAAAGCCTTGGGGGGGGGGGTGTAGGTCACTAAAGAAAAAGGAAGCAAAGTGTGGAGAATTCCCGAAACTTACAAAACGAAGTGATACAAAAAATGTAAGAATACATATCCACCGGAGTATAAAGTCATACAGCCCAACAGAAAATAAACACGCTCATTGTCAGGGAAAAAATGAAATGGGAGATGAAGAAATGCTTAGAAGCAAAATACCACAATATTTTTTTTTAGTCTAAAACTGTACAATATACACCAACAAGGTTTCCTCCAGAGGTTTGGGATTATATTGCTCATAATCGTTGGCCACATGGCTCTCACCATTTTAAGAAAACTCATTTCCTTGCTGGAGGTTTTGTTGCTAAAAGGTAACAAAGTTGCATTGCTTGATTTACAAGGGTGGAAAACATATTGGGTACTTTATATATAGGAACATAATCACACAATTATCTAGTGGCTAAACAGGCCTGCATTTTCTCCAAATTCTACATGTTCCACACTTGGAACCTGTGACTTCATATTTTCCTGAAAGTCAAGTTAAAAATCTTAGCCAACAGATGAAACACCAACTGTTGAATATTATGGCTTGGCTTTTCTAAACCTGAAGATCTCTACCTTCTTATATGGAAATCCCTTTAACTTCAAGGAGGGGTTTTTGAGAATGTTGGACTCTTACTGGGACAATCAAATGGAATATCTATTTTGTATATAGACCAGCTTTCTGAACTTGAGAGCTCTGCTGATGAGTGACTTGCAGCTCTCAGAACTGGCTACCTTGCATGGCTGTTGCTGAAATGTCCATAAGGTGCGTTTTCTTTCTTTATATTTTCCTTGAAGACATTTCACTTCTTATCTAAGGAGCTTCTTCAATTTCTGACTGAATGGTGGAGAGTAGAATTATTTATATTCCTCACAGTCATCTGGACTTGAGTTCTAATGGCCAGGTGACTGTGAGACATATAAATCCTTCCATTCGCCACCATTCAGTCAGAATTGAAGAAACTTCTTGGATGAGAAGCAAAACCCCTTCAAGGAAAAACAAAGAAAGTCCAATTACTTTTTGAAAAAGCATCTTTGAGACAATCATGACCTGGATTATTGAGAATCTCCATAGACATGTTGCTGAAATACTGAAAATTAAAAACAATACACCTCTGAAGAGCACTCAAGGAAGGAATACTAGCATTCAGACCAAGCCTGCACAATTTATAGAAGGGGAAGGGCCATATTGATAAAGTAAAAATAACTGCAGACTACAAAGGAAGTAGCTGATGTGATGAGGCCTGAGGGGTTCAACGGCATGTTTTTCAGGGCAGTGGTGTTTATTGATGATGTGAGAAAAATAAATCTCTATCTCATAAATGAACAAGAGCAAGAAGACTATGAACAGTTAAAAAGGGTTTATTTAGAGTAAACTTTTGCAAAAGTTTGATTCTCTTTCTATCTTTCATGTTCCTTTATGAGATAGAGATTTATTTTTCTCACAGACGTTTTTAAAATATACCCACAGATTGCATAAACCTACTTGATAGGTCACAAGTAGCCTGAGCAGCCTATCTTGTGTAAGTTAATATAGGCAATGGCAGATTCTGGAACTAATCTCTCTAGTCAACTTACCATATTTTTCGGACTATAAGATGCACCGGAGTATAAGACACACCAAGATTTTGAAGAGGTAAACAAGTAAAAAAAAGTGTTTGCCCTCCCTGGCTCCCAGGAGCACTCTGCAGGCCTCCCAAACCCTCTACGTCTCCCATTTGTTGCCAAAAAAGGGGCACGTAGAGGGTTTGGGAGGCCTGCAGTGTGGTCCTTGGGGCTGGGGAGGGCAAAAACAGCACTCCCGGGGGGGGGTTGGGAGGCCAAAAACAGGCCCATTTTTCTAAACAATGGGCTGTGCAGAGAGTTTGGGAGGCCTGCAGAGTATTCCTGAGGGTTGGAGAGAGCAAAAATTGCACTCCTGGGGGACTTGGATGGCCAAAAGCGGGCCCATTTTTTTGCCTGTTTTTTTAAAAAAACGAGCCATGCAAGGAGGTTTGGGAGGCCTGCAGAGTGCTTCTGAGGGCTGAGGAGAGCAAAAATGGCGCTCCTGCATAGTTTGGAAGGCCAAAAACGGAACACGCAGAGGGTTTGGGAGGACTGCAGAGTGTTTTTAGGAGTTGGGGAGGGCAAAAATGCAGTTTTTGGGGAAAAGGGGCCTGTTTTTCACCTCCCAAACCCCTCAAACATCATATTTTTGCCCTGCCCAGCTCCTAGTAGCACTTTGCAGGTCTCCCAAACCCTCTATGCACCGTTTTGTAAAAAAAACAAGCCTGCTTTTGGCGAAAACGTGATGCATGGGGCTGGGTTTCATGAGGCCAAAAAGGCTGCATTCAATGTATAAAAAGCACCAACATTTCCACCCTCTTTTAGGGAGGAGGAGTATGTCTTATACTCTGAAAAGTATGGTACTAATTCTCAAAGCAATCAAACTAAATTATTATGCTTAGGGAAGTTATTGATAAGGTAGGATTTTTGAAATTTGCAAGTAGGATATGTTTAAAAGACCTGTTCTGGATAATCTTAACCTAGAAAAAGCTCCACTTCTAAAATGCTGATTCCCAACAATAGTTTGATTGGGACAATTCACTTCTTTCCTGAATTTCTTATGTATGAGTGCCCAGAAAAATACAATTGTCCCATTCATGCCAAGGAATTATGATACTGACAAGCAGCATTTTCATATACAGATGTCTATTACTATTAGGTTCTGAATAGCTTTTATTTTACTTGCATGCATTCACAAATGTATTTCTTAGTATCTTCTCTTCTACATAGAAAAGTATTGAATATATGGTTCAGCTTTTGCAGAAGGAAATTCCCAAAGCTGTGTAGAACTCACATCTAAATTGCTTGTATAACATGATCTCTTGTGCAACTTAATATCCCAAATTATTACTACTGAAATATTTCATTCTGCAGATGCTTGTTGTTTTTGCCTAAATTCAGATTTATAATGTGAACTGATTTGAGACTCCTTCAATTAGTTAGCTGTTTTGCAGCTAAGATTAATTTTAATTAGTTGAGCTATTTGTTGAAAAGCAATATAAAATATAAAATGAAATATGCTCAGAATTATTGCTCTTTATTTGAATTAGTTAAACTTTTATAAGAGTCCTACATGGAAAATATATGTCCTATATTCTTGCAATCTCTTTATAAAATTATACACTTAACAATTATTTTATTTGTGTTTTATTTAGTAGTCTGAACATCACAAGCAATAATGTGGGGAGAAAATATTGTGAGGCAAAATTGATTACCACAAGAAAACAGTTCCTAAATTACAAACCAAAAGCAATTTTCACCAGTCTTATCCTGTAGTTTCTTCAGTTAGTTTTTCTGGGTCAGGTTCTAATACTTTCTCAGATTCTTCCCCAGTTTCTTCCTGTTCCTCTCCTTTCTTTTCAGTTTCTCCTTGATCTGGTTCTCCCTCCATCTGTTGTAGCTCCCCATTTTCAGGCACTGGCATCTCTTCTCCTTCTTGGGGTAATACCTCTTCTCCTTCTTGGGGTAATACCTCTTCTCCTTCTTGGGGTAATACCTCTTCTCCTTCTTGGGGTAATACCTCTTCTTCTTCTTGAGGTAATATCTCTTCTTCTTCTTGGGGTAATACCTCTTTCACTTCTTCAGATTCCAGTTTTTCAGCTTCCTCCTTTTTTTCTTTATCATCTGCATCTCTCTTGAGGGTTTCATCCTCCTCTTCCTCCTCCTCATCTTCTAACTCTGGGAAATAATAGAATTTTAAAGTTTACATCCATCTCTACTCTCAGATTTATGACTTCTCAGCCATATTTCCATTTTACAACTATGGGAAAGGCAAGATTACTAAGGAAGGGAAAAAAACCCAAAGTGAGTCCAATTGTAAAGGGAACATAAATGGATGGCTTTTGATTTCCTGTTCAGAACTTGAAGGCAGCTATATTATTCTACAATGCCATCGCTTTTTGACAGTAGGCATAAGGATATGTAGATTCCTAACTTATCAGGAATACAAAGACAGGAGGCTACTCAACAATCCTCATTCTACCAACCAAGAATAAGAGACTGGAGAAATACTGCCACCTACAGGGCAAGCTTTTCTGTGTAACTGCAATGCTTATTCATTCACTTTTAATACAGAAGCTATAATCATTGCATTCCAATATTTAATGTTGCCCATGGTTTTTTGAGACATGATTATTATGTATTCAATACATTTGTAGTGTTTATTTACAAATGCAGGTAATAGAGACTTATCAGAGATTTTGTAATTTTAATTAAAATTGTCTATTTGAACATTTTATCCTTTAATTTCTGTTCAGCACAATAGCATTAATAATGTATTACTTCTTTTAATTAATCCGTTTTTGATCCCTGAACATTCTGAAATACTATTGACTGTTGCTTCTTTTTTCTATGTCTGTTACAAAATACAGCTCAAAAAATAGCATTCTTATGGCTAAATTGATGGGTATCACATTCTCATTGCTTTTTATTTTTCTAGGAGACCACAGGCATCATAGTATGCTATAACAGTACTTTTGCAATCTTGTTTTGATACTGTAGTTTCTAGATTTAAAAATTGGAACGTGGCATTTTTTATTCAGTTTTGAAATCATATTTCATACATTGAATAGGATGATCTATTCTATAACCCTGAGCTGACTTTTAGTCATCTCGGAAAGGCTATGCTATGGAAATGTTGTTAAGATTTAATGACCCAAACAAAACCAAAAGCAAAGTAAAAGAGAAAATGATAAGAACAGAAGATGCAAGTGATGTTACTGAAGACTCTTCAGAACCTCTATTTTCTACCATAGAGGGGGTAGGAAGAATCAATTCCATAATTGCTATGGAAAAGCAGCAGCATCTAACATTGATTCCCCAAAATTCCAAAACTATGGGTCAACAAGGAGGCTCTTCTTACAATATCTAAGAGGCTATATAAAATCCAGTTAAGGAGAAAGTCCCATAGGCACTCAGTTGTCAAGTTATACATAGCTTTGTAGACACATATACGTCTATTTGACTGTAACCAGTGCACAGCCCACAATATATGTGCAACTTGCTCCGAAAGTGGGAGCCAATTAAGATACAAGATGCCTTAGCCTGACTAATTGTAATTTCTGAATAGTTATTTAAACAGAGTTCCATGTAAAACACATTGTCTGTGAAAATATTATTTACTATCATTAATCCTGCCTGTACCAGGTAAGAAAACAGTTGGTGTGTAAACTAAAGTTGGTTAAAAGTTTTCCCAACTAGAGGCGTCTACATGCTGTTCAAGCAGAATCTCTGAGTCTGGGAGAACTCCCTCAGTCACAAACCTATACCTGAACAGGTAATGCCTGTTCAACAGGGACACCACTTGGCACCTAAGGAGAATTCCAATGTACAGATAGAAACTCCATTTTGCTTGGGTTAAATCTGAGCTGTTGCCTTCCATCTGGACTCTTGCAGCCTTCAGACACCAGGATGAAACTTTAATACCATTTTCCCCACAATTCAAGGTAGCAATAGATACATTAGTATTCTTAGCACATTAGTGCAACCACATCCAAAATTGTTGGATGACCTCTTAGTAATTTCTTACAGATACTAAAAATCCAGCAGTGGGAGGAAAATATCAATCCTTACGATACCCTCATAACTGAAGGACCATCAAGCTGGCTTATGTTACTATACCACAACTGACTAAAACCAGGAAAGAAGGAATGGAACCCTGGCAAAACATGTTTGCCTGGAATATTCTGTAATCAATTTGGTACATACACCAACCTTTCAATTCACGCATCCTCTCAAGTCTCTGTTCTTCTTTCAACTCTTTGATGAACCCTTTGTTGGCTTCATCCAAAGCCTGGTAAAAAAATATAGTCTGAATGCTATATAAATCTTCAGAAAAGTTTTAGGAGATACTCTCCTTGCACATTTAGTTTCATTAGTGTACAATTTACACATTGAAGCAGTGTCATAAATATGTGTACTTGCAAAATATGATTAATGAGGAAAAGTAAAGGAATTGGAGTTGGAACCCTCTTTTGTTTCTTTAAAGACAGTGGCACAAGGAAATTCACATATGTAATTCAAACCTAGTTATCTGGCATCTTCCAGTCATCAGAAAGGTGTCAAAAGACTCTGATGGTCCTATGAGTGGAAAACTGGGAAAACAATTAAGTGGTTGGATCAGGTAACTTGTGCAGCAGATGATCAGAAATTGAAGGAAAATGTAGGAGCTCTTGACAAATATGGGTCCCAGCCTTATTGACTTTTTAGAACAAAAGTTGAGTTCTGTTGAGTTCTCCCATAGCCACCCAGCAATTTCAAGAAACTACAAGCAACCTATGAAAGCACTTCTTATCTGTCTGTATCCCAATATTTTGTTTAGTTTCATGTGTAAAATATTACTTTTCTCCAAATACAAGTAGTCCTCAACTCACAATCACAATTGAGCCCAAAATTTATGTTGCTGAATGAGAAATTCATTAAGTGAATGTTGTGACATTTCTTGTCACATTTGTTAAGTGAATCACTGCAATTGTTAAGTTAGTAACCCAGGTTGTTAAGTAAATCTGGTTTCGCATTGACTTTAGTTGACAGATGGTCACAAAAGGTGACCACATGACCTCGGGACTTTGAAACCATCATAAATATGAACCAGTTGTCAAGCATCCTAATGTAAATCACAAGGGGGTGCTGCACCAGTAATAAGTGTGAAAAATGGTCTTAAGTCACTTTTTTCAGTGCTGTTCTAACTTCAAAGGATCATTAAATGAACTGTTGTAATGCAGATTACTTGTATAATTAATTCTCTATTAAAGCTAGTACTGCATTTCCTTCCATTTTTAAAATCAAAGGTATTGTAGCACAATGGAGGGATGTTTTTGCTTTCATAATAGCTTTTCCTCATGCCTCCTGTGATGATCTAGATTTACTATCTTCCCAAACAGGGGCATCACATGTCATGTACTATTTTACTTTTTCAAACTCATAGCAGCCATAAGTTACACTTTGGGAAGTCCCAACTTATCAACTTATCATGAAAAGAAATCACTGGTCCTAATCCTTCCTGCAATTTTTTCCCAGCCTCCATTTTTGTATTACTTACAATGATGATTGCCTGCTGAGCTGCATCATTGTGGATACGTTTTGCCTTCTCTAGAGCCTTTTCAAAGTATGTGACTGCAGACTGAAAATCCTCCAGTTTCACTGTGAATAGATAAAGAAAAATTTACACATATAGTGTGACACATTTTCAAACTATTACTGTGTACGGTGCAGGAAACAGGATACTACAGATTTTACTGCCCAGGATTTAGTATTTAGTATTTAATTTTTAATATCAATGACGATTTTACCCTTTTGTACAACAACAGAGTTCATTAGTTCAAATTCTTTTGAATGCAGGAATTAAAAGCAGTTGTCTAGGTGTTTAGCTGTCTCCCTTCATCCTTTTAAAGTTTAAGAGATCTCTCTGTTTTCAAGACATAGAAGCAATCCTGTAGTTTTAAACAGCAATCTGAGTTGGATCTATTTGTATTTTAACAGTGAGCATGTATATGATTGTCAATAACTTGGCTAACTGAAGTTGTTGAATTGAATAATAGGTGGCAATTTTCTCTACAAGCTAAATATATCTGTAGATATTGTTTTATATAATGAAGAATGAAGAAGAAGGAAATCTGCTATGTAAAAGAGACCCAGTTCAGCCAGTAAAGATAAACATTTTGGGGTGTAAATCTTATGCAAAGCAACTTACCCTGTGCCTGTGCCACCAGTACCCCACCATTGAGCTGCCACTCAATATCTCCCTCTTCCTCCGCACACTGCAAGGACTTTTCACCATAGTCTCGAGCTTCAGCTGCTTTGCTCAGTTCTAGGTAGCATCTGCCAATTTCGTGGAATAGCCAGGTTTTCTCCAAATTACTCTTCATAAGAGGAATCTTTTCCTCCCAGCTTTGCAAAAAAAGAAATGTAAAGATTTATTTACAGAAAAAAATTAGCCTCTTAAAAGTATTATTCTAGACTCCCATAAAGCTTCTGCCAAGCCCAGAACAGTTAACAGTATAGTCAACGCTCCTAGGATCGATCCCTGATTTCCATTTGTATACAATTGTAACACATCTCTCAACTTTCCTGAGATTCAGAGATTACATGTTGCGATGAAAATGGTGGGGCCTAAAGGAGAGATGATTGATATCTGTCACAGTTGGGAGTTGGCAGCTAAGACTTCAGGAGGCAAATCTTAGCTTTTTTCAGTGGTGAGGATTATACAAACATCTTTATCCTCAAGCCTACTGCTAGTTATAGCATCCATGAATGGTAAGCCAGTTTTCAGAAAAAAAGAATAATTTCAAGTTCCCATAATAATAATAAAAATTTAATGTAGCAGTTTCAGCTTTTAACATTAATTTTTTTTGTATCATCTCATTCTTTGGGACATTTATTGGATTGAGTGAGGGTGTCCCTGTACCTCCCAATGATATAATTTTGTATTGGCTAGGATTGGTGGGATAGCATTTGGAGGCTACAGGTTCCCACTAACCTGGATTCCCATCATTGACCCCTGGCACAAATCAGTTCTAGCAGCTATTAATATATCATTACTTTTCTTTAACTGACATTGCTCTCCTTGATCATTTATAATCAGGTGAAGTTAAAATAGGACAAAATGGTCAAGTCTATTATTGCAGAAGGCAAAAGGTCTTATCACTGTTTGATTTCCACCTACGTGTCAATGGCTTCTTGAAAGTTGCCCATACGGGCATATACCCGACCAATGTTGTCAAGAGCTCTGGAAATGGCATCAGTCAAGTTGCTGCAAAAAGACAAAAGCAAAAGTTCCTTTACTATTTCAAAAATACTCCATCAGCCATCACCAATCCTGGATATTATATCTATGCACTAATGTATAGGGCTCTATGAATGCGTACAATACTTTAAAACATGAGTAGCAGTTTATGATTTGTAGTGAGATTGTGACCTCTGCCTCCATTTTGCAGCCCCAATTTACATCTCCAAAACTTAGCAGAAGAAACTTTTCAATGTTGCCTATTTTTATGTGCCTATGCAAATACCCCTTATCATCTTCAAACACTATTTTGCTCTGGTAACTTTGCCTTGCAGACTTAAAAAAAATGCTATTAGCAAATTGTCTAGGGAACTCAGACTTATTTCATCTTTAATATGTATTGTCTGAGAGAAGTGATACAGTAGAGTCTTCTTTAATGTCTCTAATTACTGCTATATTGCCTATAGATATGAAAAGGGGATATCTATTTAATTGTCCATGGGAATATACACCTACTATAATTACTGCTATATTGCCTATAGATATGAAAAGGGGATATCTACTTAATTGTCCATGAGAATATACACCTACTATAATTACTGCTATATTGCCTATAGATATGAAAAGGGGATATCTATTTAATTGTCCATGAGAATATATACCTACTAAATATTGCATTTTTACACATTAAAATTTACATACAAAATTTTATTGCACCTTACTTAATACACCAGGATAATACTTTGTTTTTTATATTGATAAATTTGTAGGCTTACAGGTAGTCCTCGATCTACAAACATAATGGAGGCTGGCCATTAGTCACAAGTGGTGACAACCAATAAGTAAGACAGACTCACTTAATGGCTCCCAGCCCCTGTTCCCCCAGTGCCAGTTATTCAAGTGCATGGGTCATTAAGTGAGCATGGGATACTTCATGGGTGAGAGAAGTTCCGGGAAGCCTGCCATCTTATTGAATTCAGAGGTAGACAAGCAACAAATGGCTTTACAAAGCAGAAACATCCCAATCGGGGAACAGCCCCGTTAGATTAAGCCTAGTGCCATATTCTAATACCAGAGAGGCTTCCAAACAAGCCTCTGTGGAAAAGGATCTCTGCCCCCTCAGCTGGACATTGGGAGGAGCAACGTTTCCTTTGCTTAACCCCTTCCCTCCCCCAGAAACCCACATTTCAATGAAGAAACAAAAAAAAAAAACCTGGGAGGGCATACTTGTTGATAGTTCCCTCCTATCCCAAGGTGCTGAAAGTAAACTCCATCTCTGCCCTCCAATCTTGATCCCATTTAACCACCTCATTTACTGTTGGTCTGGCAAATAGATGATAAAAACTCTAAGTTCTTACTTTGACAAGTGACTGCCAGGCTGAGGAGCAGAGGAAAGGAAGGATGCAAGAAAAAAAATATTTCTGCAACTTGTTTTTGTGTGGAAGAGCTGGGGAAAAAATCCAGCTCAAAAGAAAAAGTGGCTACAGCACAAATGTGCAACAAATGACCACAGCAGACATTGGGTCCTAAAGGCTGTCCTATGGGCAGCACTTAAGCAAGGGGAAAACTTGGGGAAGCGCATCCTGCAGCTGGCACCTTTGTATATAGGCAGCTGGCTTTCCAAAAGCTTAGCAAGAGCAGGAAAGGTTTGCAATCTCTCAACAGCCAACTGAGCAGAGTAGAAAGCTTAGAAAGCAGCTGCCATTTCTTCAAGAAATTGTTGAGGCACTGAAAATGGCAGCTGTTTCCAGGAGGTATGGGGAGCGGGCCCAAGTGCTGCAGGATCCAGTCAGGACAGGATGGTGGGGAGGGAGAAGTGAAAGGGTGGGATCCTTGTGGTTGGTCATAAGGATGAATGACTGCAGGGTCATTGCAGCCACCATAACTTTGAAACAGACTCATATGAAGGTTCTGCCGTAACTTTGAGTAGCCATCAAGTGACTGGATGTATCCCGAGGACTACCTGTATAGGTTTAGTTGAGTTTGTTTTTATAGATTTAACATCTGTAACTTCACATTGTATTTAGTTCCCCTTATTGATTTTATATGGTGAATGTATTGTATTTTACTGTATTTTTTTCATACTATCCTGGTCATTGATCAAAACAGCTTTTCTCTCAAAGATGGGTATATTTTCTGCTTCTGCCAAAGTTGCCTATCTCTACTTCAAACAGGGCAAAGCAGCAGATCAAACTTGGAGCATTATGCTGCTGTTTAAAGTATTATAAGAACAAATCAATTATATCAACACCTTTCCCAGGAAAGACAAACAACTGATTTAAAAAGAAGACTAAAGAAAACAATTACATGATATGGATCATTTTTAAAATTTTGTTAAGAATATCTTTATACAAAAATATTTTTTCTCATATATTTAAGAGAGCAATATGGCAAGGATAGCAATTCAACTTTTTTTAATGGCTAATGCTGAATATTTTTAATTATTGGAGAGTGAAATCACAGCAAAAATAATTTAATTCAGTAAAATTTAATTCAGTAAAATTATTATCTTGAAACTGTAGGTTTATCATAAATCTTGGAATTTGTGTCTCTAAATCATAAAATGTCATTAAAGGGCCTCAGCAATTGAGAGTGGGTAGTACAGTGGAAAACTCCAGTTATTTTTATCTTTCTTAACCACTCCGCTGCAAATAACTCTGCACTCAAGATAGTAGAGATATTGTAGGGAAGTTAGACAGGACAGACTTGTCTAGCAATGGAAATTTTCCTCCGAGGAGCACAGGAAATTGCATACACTGATATGTTAATCACACATGGATTTCTAATTGTTAACAAGCTAACATAGCCCTTGCTTTTGCTTTTCCCAGGAAAGACAAAAACTGAATGATTGCTTCTTTCCTACTTTTCTTTGGCAATATCCAAATCTAGCCGGTGGCTCTGCAAAGCTTCCATCATATTCCCCATCTCAATGTGAGCATTTCCAATGCAGCTGTAAAGATTTCCAACCAGCTCACTCCTGTTGGGGATTTCATCATCGGACCAGCTCTGGATTTTTTTCAGTACTTGCTCAGCTTTCTGGAAACTTCTTTCAGGGCAGCCACTGGTCAGCACTTAGGAGAAAAAATTTACTCTGCATGAGTAAATATGCTAATCAAGCATATATGCATAGAAACAATGCACAGAGATTCAGCATGATCATAGGAAATACTTATTTATCAAATTTTTCTCAGCAGGTTGAGCATAATAGCTGGTTTAGGTGGTATTAAAAAGAAACTAGATACATTCATAAAGGTAAGACAATAAATGGCCATTATATTTCATTCCTGTATAACTCTTAAATCACAAAATATAGCTCAAATATCAGCAAGAAAAATCATGGATACTTCCATGCATTGCTTATAATTTTAGATTATATGTGGCTTGTAATGAAGAATTAATCATTTATTGAACTTGTGCATCAAATTGCATTATTCTTTTTTTTTCTAAGTAAAAAGCCCTCCCAAATCTCTCCATGAATGAGAACTTCATGAACAAACTTGGCTGGGTAATGAGTGACACCGAATGCTAGATTATAGATGAACCAGCAGAGTTTCTCTTATATTCTTAAATTTGCCAATGGCAGAAAATGTCAAAAGAAATTCAGATAATGCCAAAAACCCGATTTTGGAATCTGCTACTATTAGCAGAAATACTACTTTTTTTTCCTAAAGTCAATTATTAGAGCTCTTCTTCAAGCAGTAAAAAGGATTTGACTACATAAATCTCTCTCTATGTATATATGATGTGCTACCACTAGATGGAGATCAATCCATCTAGTGGTAGCACATGTGGAAGCTATAGGAGATAATACTTTAGTAGTTCTCAGAAGGTAAGAAGTATGAGTCAAAGAACTTACTAATAGGTACTGAGGACTTTTTTCTTAGTAAGAAATATGATTCTATATACCAAAATATTACATTCTATACAGGAGTGGGTTGCTGCTGGTTTTACTACCAGTTCGCAACCCGCACACGCATGCGCAGAACAATTTACAGTGAACTGCGCACGCGCAGTCATTAAAAACCAAAATGGTGACCACTGCCAGTTCTGTGACCCAGGCCTGAATTCCACTACCAATTCAACCAAACCGGGCCGAACCAGTAGCAACCCACCTCTGATTCTATATATTAAGAAGTCACATATATATTACATACAGTATATCGTTCCAAAGAATTGACAAAAAACAAATTTGAAGGATCCTGAAAGCACATTTTCTTGTTTAGGACAATCCCTGTTCTGTAAACATTGCAGTGCTCTCTTATTTGAGGCAGCACACAAACAATCCCATTAATAAATTCTAACTGCTTCCTATTTTCACCTGAGCCACCTACGGATATCAATGTCCTCCATGCTCTTTAGTATGTATCTTGCCACCTCAGAGGGCTTCCGCTTCTGACCTCGGGTCCATCTTTTCAACATAAGCTTGCGATCTCTGATCCGGGCATAAATAGGTTTTTGCTGCTGCCAGAAATCTGTGCGAGTATCCAGGTAGGAAAGACCCTCATGAAGTAAGTCTCCAACAGTTACTCCCTGCTTGGTTACACTTTTGATCAACTCTGCAAGAAAGCCAGAGCAAAAATAGGGCGAGTTGTTATTGGGTAGATAAGTAATATATATATATTACCAATCCTGTTGGTGTTAACCTACTATACTTGCTTGACTCAGAGTACTCTTCCCTAATGTAATTTCCTCTATAAATGCTTTCCAGACTTCTGAAAGAGAGGTTAATTTACAGAAAAACTTCCAAAGGCTGATATACTGGTAGTCTTTGACTTATGACTACAATTGAGCCTGACATTTCTGTTGCTAAGTAAAACAGTTGTTAACTGAGTTTTGCCCCATTTTGCAACCTTTCTTGCCACAATTCTTAAGTGAATCATTGCAGTGGATTAGTAATAGGTCTGTTAAATGTCTGGATTCCCCACTGACTGCCTGTTAGAAGGTTGCAAGAAGGTTATGAAGGTTGCAGTATCCCCTGGGAGACGGCAATCATCAAAAATGAATCAGTTGCCAAGCATCAAAATGTTGATCATATGATCATGGGAATGCTGCAACAGTCATAAATACAGTCATATACCACTTTTTTCATTGCTGTTGTAACTTTGAATGGTCACTAAAGGAGTTGTTGTTAATGGACAAAAAGATCTGAGGGGGGGAAATGCAATTTTTCCCCACAAGTAAGCACAAAGATGAAAGAAGCCTTTCAGAGAAAGAAATTTCCTTAGAAAAATATTTCAGTTACTTTTTAAATTATTTAACCAAAAATTCTATTAAAATACAAATAACCAAAACAAAAATCCTTGTAGAGACCAATTCAAAATGTTTGAAGTAAAGTGGTTGTTTCACAAAATCAATATTACAGGTTTACAATATGGGCTAATCTCTCTCTGGAAATAAAACTGACCTCTGTAGATATGCAAGGTTCATAGGAGTAAGTTTGGTGTGTTATTTGTGACTCTTCTTGAGTAGAGGCAACTGATCAGCCAACATGTATACCAGCTAAGAATTATGACACCAAAAGTTTAACATATCCAGCAGCTGTCTTAGAATCTATAAAAATATGGAGATTTCAAATAATCTAGAACACTTCATCAGGCAAAGATGATGAATCAAGTATTGCTTATCCAATTTATCTAGTATAGAAAGTTACCCAGCCCTCTCTCAGAAAAATGAAATATCCTAGGAAATATTGAAAAGGCAGAATATTACATTTCCCTGGATGTGAAAAGGAAGAAACATGTTTAAAGAGAGAATAGCTCCTTATAGTTTCCTGCCTCCACCCATTTTGCCAATGGGCCATTAAGGTGGCCAAGCCAGTCCCTTTACATAATAAAGAGTTCTCACGTTCAGCTCCAGTGGGATGGGATTAAGGCATGATAATATTGGCCCTTTACCCAACTCGCCACATGGCATCTGAGAACTCAACCAAACCTGGATTCAAAACGCAGCCTAGAGAATTGCTCCTGCATGGCCCCATGGGAGTCTGACAACCAATCAGAAGACAAGCTCAAGATCAAAGGCCAGAGACGGCATAAAACCAGGGACTCAGCATCTCAGTCCTCCCTTCTCTTCTTTTCCCCAACATTGAAGCATGTGATCACCTTTTCTGTTCAGGGCTCAAGCCATGTGGTCCTGTCCACCATTAAAACCATCTTTCCAAGAAGCCTCCCTGCCTCCAGTGTCTTTTTCCCCACTTGGAGCCAAACCCAGAAGGACATTTCTTTCAACAATTGGCGACCCACAGATGGGACTCCAAGCTATCCTAACCAATGGATATGGCCCAGGTAAACCTCCCATGGCGGCACAGACCCCATTGAGTCTGTGGTGGATTTTATCTTGGCCTTAGCCATTTGGATCAAGGTTTTAAAGAGGTTTTGAGTTTGAGCTCAAAGGCTGCTTGGAAAGAAGGTGAGTACCTCTAAATTTTAATTCTCTAAAATTTAATTTTAAAGCATGGCAAAGCATGGGAAATTGTGCGTAAAGAGAGGAGGTGCTGGTACTAACTGCAGAGGGGCAGAGGTACTCCCCAGATCACCTTTTTGGATCCGGAAAACCTTAGCAGAATTCCCTATGAGGAAAGGGGCCAAATACTTCGTTGAGGGAATCGAAGTCCTTCCCGGAATTGTTTTTCTTCCGAAAACTTAAGGAGGGTCACCCAGCTAGGCCAAAGTGAGCCCTACATGTAAAGGGTCATGGGAAGCCTTAGCTCGTGGGTGACAGGAATTTCCCTTGGAGATTTCTTTGAAGCCTGGGATGCCAGGCACATGCCTATCTTGGTTGGCATGGAGAGCGAGGAAACTGTGGCAAATGGGCTTTGCTGAAAGATGATACAGGAAAACTAATTTGGCTACATAAAGGTACTTAAAAGAAAAGGGAAAATGTTGGGGTTTCTTTTTTTTCCTCTTGTGTGGCTCTTTCTCTGTCTTCTACGCAACCACGTGGTTTGTTTATTAAGATTTGTGCCTTCCCCAATTTAACAGATTTGTGCAGGGAATGACTAGGATGTGTAAACCTGAGCGTTCTCTCCCCCCCCCCCACTTCTTATTTTCTCCTTGTCCTTGTGCAAATGTGTGTCTAAGTTTTTGTGCACCCTCAAGGTAATTGTAACTAAGATGTCTCCAATCCAAAGACAATAATTTTAAATTGTTCAATGAAAGAAAAGAGTAAACTGGCAGAAATTGCCTTCGCTCAGTTTGTTGGGCCCAGAAAACTAAGTGAAGGTGGGGGGAGTCTTTACTTTGTGTTTGTTTGGCCAGTAGAAACAGAGTAAAGATAAGTTTTTTTCCTTTCTTCCTTCCTTCCCTGTACCTTAAAGTAACAACTAAGGAAATGTTTTAAGTTCATTTACAAGAAAAGTTTCATCCTTGCATTTATTGTGTGTTTAAATGATTTTACCTGTTCGTCTCTTTCCTGAAGCATGTGAATCCAGACCCCATTTCTCATCTGTGATATCCCCATAATGTTACCAGTTTATCTGTTTAGTAACTGATGGTTTTATTTTTCAAACTCTGTCTGCAAGCTATCTACCCCCACCACCACCCTTACCTCTAATCCTCCAACAATGCCTTTTCTGTGGGGGAGGGAACCTTTTTCTCATGTCTTTCAGCCCTGGAAGATTGTACTCTTTGGGTGAGTATAGTTTTTTTTCCCCTTTGGGGGGAGGAGGAGAGTGTTGCCTTATGTGTGCATGTATGAGATGAAGGAAATTCCTACTAAAGATTTGCCTTCAACCTGAAAAAAAAACCCTTTTCACATTTATCTGGCCAACCTACTCTCTTGGTCCTAAAGTAGAAACCTGGCCTCCAGAAGGCAGTTTTGATTTAGATTTTGTCAACAAAATTGCTGACTTCTGGTCATCATCAGATGAATCAAGAGCCCCACCCAGATGCAAACGATGTGTTAATGAAAGTCTCCATACAGCTGGATCTTTAAAAATATGCCAGCACATGCTGGGAGGTCCAACCTAGAACCCTGGCTGAATGCAAACAATGTGTGGATAAACATCTCTATACATGTCTTTAGACATCTTTATCTTTAAAAATATGCCCACGCTCACTGGGACATCTAGAAGAGTTTGGATCTTTAAAAATTAGCCAGCGTCCCGCTGGCAGATCCAAATTAGAAATGGAACACCCCAGGGCAGAATCAGGAATTAACAATCTAGTGCTTAAGGAGATAGAATAACAGGTGTAACTTCGAGCAAAAGTAAGACATTTAGTAGGTAATAAAAAGGTAAAGCTTGTCTGAATGGGAAGACCTAAGTGATTGGACTTGATTAATTTGATGTAACGTCTGTTAAAATTCTTAGGTGTGCATCTATACTAATAACATGTAGAATTGAATGGCATTGAATTGATTGTGATATGTTTGACCAGCTGGCAAAATAAGTAAGCTTCTCAGCTTGGGCTTGAAGCTGTGGGGAAGGGGAGTGTAGTTAGGATTTAAACTGCTCTCTGCTTGGAGAATAAGCCACATGTTTCCCAAGGAAAGAAAATTGAAGATTTAAAGTGACAGGACCTCCCCCAGGCCTGAACGTGTTGTTCCATGGTATTTGTGCATGAATGTGTGTGTGTGTGTGTGTGATCATTTTCAGACCTGGAGGGAAGTTGAGATCCCTTAATAATAGAAAATGGAGCTCATTGGTTTATATACAGCTCCCTGAAATAATTGTAATAATTGCTTTGCATAAAGAAAGAATGAAATGGGATTTTTGTATGTGAAATTAATTTACACAAGCAGTCTGATTGCAGTGCAAATGTGAGTATGTTGATGGTAAAAGTTGGTATGAATGTACTTAGATTCCCTTTCAAATAAAGAAACAGTAAGTTGCAAGGTTGTTTAATGGTATTTGTGTGTATGCATGTGTGTTATCATTTCCAAACCTGAAGGAAGGGTGAGATCCTCTAATAAAAGAAAATGAAGTTTGGTGGCTTGTGAAAAAAAGCTTCCTGAAATACTTATTATGAGATTGGTTGGCATGAGCAAGCCAAGATCTGATTGCAGTATGAATGTGTGTCCCCAATGCCCCTGAGAGTGATAAGTGAAGGGATCCAGAGTCCTGTGATTGCCTGCTTGTATTTCCCCCCTCTTCCTTCTGGGTCATTCTTTGGAGGGAAGCAGGAAAGGTGAGGAGAGTGAGTGTCTGCTCATTTTTACCACAAGGGTGTGTATGAAATGCCCCAAGTGATACCTGTGAATGGCTCTGTACATTCCCCCTCCCCTTTCTTTCCCTCCTTCCTTTTGGGTCATTAAAGGGGGCTGAAGTTTTTCTGCTCACTTTAACCACTTTTTTCTCTCTCTCTTCTGAGAAATTTGGAGTAAATGGGTGACCTGCTCCTGCACCTTTACCTTTCACTGTTGTGATCTTTTCATCTGCATATAAAAGCTATGCAGTTACAGTTCCTTGTCTGCTCTGAATACAATTTTGATTTTTTCTTCTGGAAATTTTTGAGTTTTAAAATGCTTAATTAGACCTATAAAAAGAAATGATTTTGAGATATTTTGCTTACATTTGTAAATGTTTTAACATACTTAATGAGAATTTGCTTCCCTCTGAATGGAATCTGATATTTTGGAGTGTTGACTCAAAGTACCTCTTTTTTTTAATTGCATTTTTTTTAAAGCTGTTCTTCTTCCCTTCTTCTTTAATGCCTGAGTGCATTTTTAAATGCTTATGAGTCAAATGCTCTACCCTATGATATTTTGTTTGTTTGTTTGTTTGTTTGCAACACAAGTTCCCTTTTGGAAATTTACTCATTTTACTGCAAAAGCGTTTCAATCATAGAGGCAGTGGGAATGTCATGTTCCATGAAATTTACATCGCCTGCCTTCTGAAATAATGTTTGGATTTCCACACTTGGACAGAATGGGGGAAATTCCACAACATGAGACTAAAGATATGTCGTAAAGAACTGTATTCTTGGCCTCTCTTTTTTTTTTAACCTCAGAAACAAAGGACTGCTAGCTCAAACTATAACTCTTGAACTGGCTGCTGGTGATAGCCCCTTGATAAAACCTGACATGAGGAAAAAACTTAGCCAAGCCTGGGACAGACTATCAAGACTGACTGACCACTCTTACCAGCAAGCCAAGCCTAATGCCATCCACAGACATGTAAAAGGACCCTGAGATGGAGAAGTAAAGACCAAAAGACTCTCTTCTATTCCCAGAAGATAGCTGTAAAGACTATGGGGGAAGGTGGAAATTGATTGTAAAGTTTTCTTTCTTTGCTTCCTTCACAGAAATTTATTGTAAGGTTTTCTTTCTTGTCTCATTTATACTGTAATCTGTTTAATGTATTCATGTAAGAATTGTATTTGAAAATGGCTAGCACAGCACGTTCTGAACACCTTAGATTTCTGTCTAGGGAGGGAAATTTTGTCCAAAGTGTCTGTATTTTCTGTAAGCAGCTACACACACACAAACACCCACACACCCACACATACACAGAAGGAGGGAGGGAGAGAGGGAGAGGGAGAGGGAGAGGGAGAGGGAGAGGGAGAGGGAGAGGGAGAGAGAGAGAGAGAGAGAGAGAGAGAGAGAGAGAGAGAGAGAGAACCTAATTCAGAATTAGACTGAAACTATCTCCTTGATTTACCGCCATACAAAGCTTCTCTTAGGTTGATTTTTGCCCTGGCACAAAAGCCTAAATAGTGATATCTTCCTTTTAATCCCAAGGGGGAGAGTAAATTCCCCTCAGGCAATTCCCCCACTTGAAGAGTAGCAGAAAGGATCTTCAAAACTCAAACCCTGACTGTGACTCAAAAACATGATGTTGCCCAGTAAAGCAGGATATATTGCACTGGTGGTCTCATGAGTAGAAGTCCCCGGGCTCATTGTATTTTTTTAAAAAAAAATACTAAATAGCCTGGATTGCACACTGGCTAAACTCAATTTGGCCTCACTAAAATAAGAGCTCAGGCAGGTTCAAGAACCATTCCTTGGAAATGGGCAGCCTGTAGGTATTTAAAAAGCAAAACCATAGCTGCAAAGAATTTTGGGATTTCTGTTTGCTTGAAACCTGTCTGGAAGCTCACAGTAAGTGATATCTGATATTAATTGGCATAGTAAATTGGATATTGTAAATTTCTTTCCAGAAATTGTGCCCTGGTTGTTAGACCTTCATGGTTGAAAGCTCTCTGGGAGCCACTGAAGGGATCCTTCTGCTGTCTCTCTCAATGACTTTCCATCAAGAAATTTAAAAAAAAATCTTTTGTCAAGAACATGTGCGTTCCACTCACATGTTTTGAAAAAAAAGGGAGGGATTGTGGAAAGTTATCACCCAGCCCACTCCCAAAAAAATGAAATATCCTAGGAAATATTGAAAAGGCAGAATATTACATTTCCCTGGATGTGAAAAGGAAGAAACATGTTTAAAGAGAGAATAGCTCCTTGTAGCTTCCTGCCTCCACCCACTTTGTCAAAGAGCCATTAAGGTGGCCAAGCCAGTCCCTTTACATAATAAAGAGTTCTCACGTTCAGCTCCAGTGGGATGGGATTAAGACATGATAATATTGGCCCTTTACCCAACTCGCCACATGGCATCTGAGAACTCAACCAAACATGAATTCAAAACGCAGCCTAGAGAATTGCTCCTGCATGGCCCCATGGGAGTCTGACAACCAATCAGAAGACAAGCCCAAGATCAAAGGCCAGGGAGGGCATAAAACCAGAGACTCAGCATCTCAGTCCTCCCTTCTCTTCTTCTCCCCAACATTGAAGCATGTGATCACCTTTTCTGTTCAGGACTCAAGCCATGTGGTCCTGTCCACATTAAAACCATGTTTCCAAGCTGTCTCAATGTCTCCAGTGTCTTTTTCCCCACTTGGAGCTGAACCCAGAAGGTCATTTCTTTCAACACTAGCATTAGTTTACAGTGATTTTACTAAGTCTTCTACCAATATTATATGTTTTGTATTGGAGATGTTAAGGATTGAATATAATTAGCTGGCTCATAAATAATGCTAAATCTTAAATTAGAGTTTGCAGGTTATAGGTAAAGGTAAAGGTTCCCCTCGCACAAATGTGCTAATCATTCCTGCCTCTAGGGGGCGGTGCTCACCTCCGTTTCAAAGCCGAAGAGCCAGCACTGTTCGAAGACGTCTCCATGGTCATGTGGCCGGCATGATTAAATGCCGAAGTCGCATGGAACATTGTTACCTTCCCACCTAAGGCGGTCCCTATTTTTCTATATGCATTTTTACATACTTTCGAACTGCTAGGTTGGCAGAAACTGTGATAAGTAACGTGAACTCACGCCGTTACGCGGCACTAGGGAGTTGAGCCAGCGAAATGCTGACCTTTCTGATCGACAAGCTCAGCGTCTTAGCCACTGAGCCACTGCATCCCTATTGCAGATTATAATGCTGGACAAAAACATTGTGTAGTACTAAAAACAAATCACTTTATGGTTTAATGCATATATGAGCCCAACTTCTTCAAAGAACTTGTCCTAATGTTGATATGTAGTATCAGCACACCTAACAGACAACCTTAAAATAATAGAGAAAAAATCCACAGAATCAGTACAGATATACCGTATTTTTCAGAGTATAAAACGTACTGGAGAATAAGTACCTTAGTTTTGGTGAAGGAAAATAGGGGGGGAGGGGATTCTGCCTACCAGCTGTTCATGTGGCTAGCATCCTTAGTCTGGTCAGCTTCAGCCCATAAATTTGCTGGTTTTGAGTGTGCGCATGCTTTTTATCCCCTGGACTATGTATTCCAAGTGAGATCTCACTGATTAACAATCACTTACAATCATTACAATCATTATTGAGGGCAAGTGAAAAGTCTATTTGAACAAAAATGGAGTACACTTTCCTATCTTAGCTCTATCTTAGATCATCAACCAGCATGATCGATGCTATTTCTATTCTGGAAACTTGGAGTAGTTATACTAGCAAATTATCTGCTCCACAGAAAAGTTGGAGGGCATGCTTAAATGAGAAAATTCAAAGAAGATAGCCACAATTTGCAAAAGAATGTGTTGCATTGGAGAGAAGTAGATTTTCCATTCCTTGAGAAATTGTTTTTGAAGACTCCATTTTGTTTGTCTCTACTCTTCCAAGCCTCACTCAGGTACAGTGATATCCAAAGGGGTGAGTATGCTGCAGTAAAAAATATTGGAAGCTTTTTTTCAGCCCTAATGAGGTGCTAAAGATCTTACATTTTCCCTGGTTTGCCTGCTTTTTCTCATTGCTGCTCCCTCCAATGATCAGCTGTGCTTTAGAAGCTTTTTTCCGCCGTAAGGAGGCGCTAACATAGGAGAGAGCAGCAATGAGAAAAGCAGCCTCACTTCACTCGTTAGCACCTCATTAGGGCTGGAAAAAAGCTTCAAAAAAGCTACATTGTGAATATAAGATGCACCCAAATTTCAGTCTTTTGGAGGGGGAGGGGAAGTGTGTCTATACTCTGAAAAATACAGTAACAGTGCAGTACTCTGAGTAGTGCAGTAAGAAACTAAGGGATCATACATTTTCTTTCTTGCTTCATTTTTGTGAAGCACTTTCTGTGCTTCATTTATCTGCCTCCTTTTCTATTTTGAAATAAACCAGGAAAATCAGGATTCTTCAGCAAATATAACTATAATCCTCTTGTGAAGATGAAATAACTATGGCTTGCCTCAAGTCAGATTTAGGAGAAAGGAATCGAAGTGTGTGATTGGTGTTTGAGCCCCTCTATTTGAGCCTACCAATACCAGAAAGCTCTATCTGAAGGTAATCTCATAGAGCCACAATAACAGTCAAGTTCTCTCCCTTCAATAATCCTTTCCATGGGCTTGTCCACTAAGAAAATTGCATATTGTAAAGGATTCTGAAACTTGTTAAAATATGCATGCACTTCACTAGCAAGCTTTTGCATTTGGCTACCATTCCTTCACAAACTGTATGTGCCTTAACTATGGAACAATTTTAGTAGTGCACATTGCAGAAAAGATCATTAACCTAGACAAGAAATTGCTTTCCTGAAAAAGTCAATTTCACAGGGGTGGACAAACTAATAAGGCGTGTGATTCTGAGGTTCCCAGGCCCCGCAATGTACAAATGCATTAAATTAAAACCTTCATCCTTGAGCAGTTTTTCCAGAAAAGCCTTGTCAACATAGAGCTCTCCCAGGAGCTGCCTTTCCATCTTCTCATTCCTCACGGGGGCCTGTTGTTTACTTAAGTATTTTGAATCCTTTCTGATCTGAAGTTTCTGCTTTGCTTTTTTACTCTGTCATAAGAAAAGAAAAACACACTTTACAAGGTCATTTTTTTAGACTTCTCCTTTTTCCGCAGCTTTATTTCTTCAGAAAGAAACAAAAAAGGAGCCCCGGAAGATAGCAAAGCTATCTCTCAAACTGAATAGATCCAGGACCATAGATTAAAACAACAGAACATTTCAGATTGAGTTGGAAAGAGGGTTTCTACAACTTGAGAGGTTTGGGATAATATTATTAAAAATTCAAGAATTATGTCAACCCATGCTCTCATCTAGCATGGTGGTTCAGGGTATGAACTATAAACATAGAAGCCTTGTTTTATGCATTCTATGCAACTTATTATGCAACTTCCTCCAAAACAATTTAAGGGCAATAATGATACTCTTCTGTTTTAGGTTTACTCTAGATGCTTAGCTAATGTATATGAAGCTATTTAGACTGTTGACAAGTATAAATAGAAATAGATAAACATCTGGCACTTTAAAAGTCCAATTTAAATAAAGGGAATTTAAGAATGTGACTGCAACATTCACAATCTATGCAAAGTGAACAATCATTAGTGTGATTATCATTGCATGATTATTATTCTCATGATCTGACATTGTTAGGTTCTACATGGTGAATTCTCTGTTTCTGCCCCATCAAAATATTGTATGAATAATGGAATATTATATATTTCTGATCAGGTATAGGCAGTACAGTACAATAGACTACTGTAGTCTGCCTAGATAGTATATCCCTGGCATCATCACTAGTATCCAACACTTAGGAAATTGTTTGCCTTTAGGAAAGATCAAGTGGCTCAGGAAAAATAACTGATCAAATATCATCTTATGCAGAAACTAATAAAAAACAAATAGTTATTTTAATTATTTTTTAAAATATTCATAGTATAAACTATTTGCAAATGGATAGGACAAAAGTAGTTTTCAGGAGAATGAAGATATTGCTACTGGTCTCACTTATTATGGTTCAAGAAAAAGGTCAATGAACTGCAAAACCCGACGATTCTTATTATCTAGCCCATCCCAACGCCTTGAAACTCATTCCATTTTTTCTATTTACTCCTACAATAGGCACAAAATAATCACTTTGGAAAAAGCTGTAGGGACCTTACCTCTGCCTGGCGACTCAGAAAGCAGAGGTCTGCTCTATTTTCCAATCTCACGGATGATGGGCCTACAGACAGAGAAGGTACCAAGAGGTCAGGAAGACCCTAGAAAGCACCTATAGCAAGTAGCTGTCAATAGGACATGTGGAAGAAAGAATATCAACTTTATTAAAACACACATACATTTCAACCCTCTGGTTGAAAAATTGGGAGGAGGAAACATTATGTATGATCCCTTGTGTTCCTGAAAGAAAGTAAATCTATCAAACCGAAGATTGAATCAGAATCTTTTTCAGAAACGATTTTGAAAATATTCCATTTATTTCCTTTAGAAATATGAGAAATAATAATGAGATGGCATGTAAAAAAAACTTTCAATTGCAAAAGAAGTTCTTCTTAAAGGCTTAATTAATACTTTATTTGGTTTTGAAAAGAACAAAATGCATTCTTTGGTTTATTTACTTTTTTCAGGAGTGAAGACCATGTATTATATACAGTCCTCACACAGCACAATATTTGACTGGGTTTTTTTTCCCATATGTTTTCTATCACATTCAAATCTAGATAATGTCTGACAGATAAAATAAAATAACCTATATCAAGGAAAATTATATTACTTACTTCCAACTGAATTTTCAATTGCTTCTTTGGACTTCTGAATACCCAGTCTGAATTTCTGCAAATCAGGGCGGAGCTTGTGCCCTCTATGATAAAATACCAAAGCAAATTCAAAATCGCCCATGGTATACAAGGCTTCTGCTTTTTGATACAATCCCTGTAACAGAAAGGAAAACTATTGGAGTGAAAAAAGAACAATTGGAAGAAATATATATTGTACACGCAAATGAACAGCAAGTTCAACATCCAACAATTATCCCAACATCCAATAATTTGTCAGATGTGACCAACTGAAATTTGATCACAATCCAAGAATATTTTCTCTTCTCCATTGCCAGCTTTATACTATTTTATTTAATTAGTTCTTTTTAGGAGACTATCTTCCACTTTATCCCTTTGCACTTCTAATTTGCATTGCTTTCATTATGATTTTCTAACCTGTAATTTTTTTTTCAGAATTGGGGGGGGAGGGGACATAACTTCCTTCTAGCAACAAACTAGATAACCAATGACAAATTTTGAAATCTCCTAGGTTTGGAACAGATATCTTTGCTTACCTTAGTAAATTCTTTGTCAGCAGTCAGAGAGGCTTCTGCATCTTTTAGGGCATTTTGTGTATCTCCAAGTCTCAAGTAGCATTTTGAACGGGCAACAAGGCAGTTTCTGTCACCAGGTTGAAGCTGTAAGGCCTAATCCATAAAAATAATTGTTTTCAATCTCTCTCATATTATCACTGCTACAAGCTGAGCATTTCATACCCATTATTTCTCTGGTGAAATTGGGGATATATTTTTTTATGCGTAAATTGTATTATGTAATTTATAAGTCGCATTCTGTTGTTATATATTGCTAAACTCTGGATGTCGTGATCCTGTTCTCTGCAGCATCTATACCCTCTGTCTTAAGTATCATATTCTTGATGTGAGTGCCACAAAAAAAAACTTTCTCACCAACTTTTTCTTCTTCTGTCCTTTTCCTCCATTTGTGTTTACAGAGAGAAGCTCTAATAGTAATAAAGGAAACTTAGTAGTGCTGCAACATGCATATTAACAGATGAAAAAGTTTCATCTCAAAGATAGGAGGGAGCACAGAATCAAATGGAAAATAAAACAGGAATTTTGCCTAGAGGTTGACAAACCTCTCTACACTGCCTCCTCTATTTGGATAGCATATCTAAACAGCAAATATCTGGATAATCATTAAATCTTAGGGGGCAGATTTCCCAGGGGGTTAAATTGGCACCAGCCAAGAAGAGAAGCAACCTAGAACGAAGGAGAAATTAGGACAATTAACCAGCTAGCCTCCAGAAGTTGTGAGTGCTCCATCACTGGAGATTTCCAAAAAGAGACTGGACAGCCATTTGTCTGAGATGGTACAGGGTCTCCTGCTTGAGCAGGGGGCTGGACTAGAAGACCTCCAAGGTCCCTTCCAGCTCTGTTATTCCGTTAATTAATTAAAGGCAGGCAGAAAATTCTAACTTTTTGCTGCTCCTCGTAATTACTGGAGCTTAGAAGCGGTAGCCAGATGCATTACAACTACAAAGCCCCACTGCTGTAGCATTCCCCAGTCAATTCTCACTGCACAGAACTTTACCCATCACATCTAGGGAACCTGATCTGGCTACCCGGGTGACCCAGGGGCAAGTCCCCAGCTTGCCGTGCAGCTCCTCGGATAACTTGTCTCTGTGCAGCTTTGCTGTCGGGAAGAGATCAAACAAGGCTCTTGAAGGCCCTTCGTGGGATTCCCGCTCCAGTATTAAACCCTCCCCAGCTCTCGGCTCTCTGATGCCTGCCTGCCTGTCTGGGAGGCAGGCTCATTTCTCCCCGTCCATCTAGCGGACTTCTCCGAATATCCGCACGGAGAATGCTCACGTAAGTGTAGTAGGACAGAGCTTTGGTGAGCTCCCCGCGCCGGCTAAGCATGGTTCCTTCAGCCAAGAGGCTGGGGAAAGTCCCCCGCAAAACTTCCCCCTCGTTGTCCCCCATCTTGGAAGAAGGCAAAGGGCCGAGAAAGACGCGACGCAGTTGCCCCGCAACTTGCAGCCTAGCAACGACAACACATCCGGTAATCCGACGGGAAGCCGGATGGATCAAAGGGTTTTAAAACTTTGGAAGAAGCCCTCCAAGTATCTTGGGAACCTATATAGCAGAGGTCTTCAAACTTGGTAACTTTAAGACTTGTGGACTTCAGCTCCCAGAATTCTCCAGCCAGCTCTGCTTATTAGGTTTAGGATTAGGATTATTAGTATTAGTATTAGGGTTGTCATTCAAACTTCCGAACTAGATGGCTTATTGTATAAATATTTTGCACTCCAGATATAGTAACCCTGTTTTATATGGCTTTCCTTTTGCAGAACTATTAATCTAAACTAAACTGACTCTGCCCAATTTTGTTTGTTCTTTGGCTGTCACCGAAACATTTCTTCTATAAAAAATCACATCTCTGAACTGAGACTTCATTTAAGGACCTCTTCATCAGTTAGCAAAGGTAAAAAGTAAAGTCTCCTTCAAGTCAAGCTCATCTGGTAGGGATTACATGGACACATCCTTGAAAATGCCCCTGCTGGTACTGACATCTGGTAACACAACATCTGCAAGCAAACAACCAAGTTCAGGGAGCACCAAGCACACCACATTTTTTCTGTTTTCCGATGGAGAGGTATACGAAGTAGTCTCATAAAAGGTTCAGTAGAAATTTTTTTTAAAGCATACTAGGCAGATGATAGTTGCTTCCAATTTTTAACAAGGTAAGTTCTAATCAAATTTGTTTCATTTCTTGACAGATCCATAGATCCCTTAGTAGAAAACAGAGACAATAGACTAATAGAAATAGAAGAAATAGTATTCCAGTTTCTCAGCAAATTGGATATTTGGTATGTTGTTGCAGAATCAATTGACTTCAGACTCTTTTATCATCAGGTTACATCAGCCTTTCAGGGTACTGCTGATTAATTGCCATAATTTTCCTGGTGTCGTGGTCAAATAGGAAGGGTAGTTAACACCTCAGAACAGTAAAATTCAAAATGGGTGAAGTAGAATAATAAACAAGGCCAAAACTAACAGAATGAAATTGTGAAGTGGAGAAGGTAAAATTATTATCCCCTGCTCTATCTTTGAAAACCTCAGCATCAGGGAATGCACACTTTGGAAAGGGGGGGGAAAGTAAGACTTGCATGAAATCTCAAAAGAGAACATGATTTTTAAAAAATGAATGCAGTTTCTGATTGCATAAATAAAGTCACAAAGAAGCATTTGAGAAAAAATGTTTGGCATTAAACAGGGCCTACCAGAATATCTACCTTGGATAATTGGAGGCCAGCAAACCAATTATAATAGATTTCATGTTAGGCAACAAAATGGCAAGTAGAATGGGAAAAAGTACTTTGCTAAAACAGTAAAGGAATCAAATATCTTTAAATTAGAGAGGAAAAGATTAGAAGGTGATACGATAGCCCTCTTTAAATATCTCAGCCTTTTGCATTTAGGTATTTTAAAATTTCTTTTTCCTAATTTTAACTCAGTTTTATTATTCTACTTATTATCTTGATTTTATGTCCACAATAAAATATATTGTGAGTACACTGTTTTACTTTTTAAAATGTAAACCTGCTGCTTTTAGAGAATGTGTTTAATTGTATTTTAAAAAGTAAATAATAAATATAAATAATGTTTCAGTATTTCTTCACAATCAGAGAAATTAAATAAAATAATGGAAAAAAAACTTATATTCCAATCACCTACCTCTAGAAAAAGCAATAATCTTTCTTTTGGTAGACTTCATCATATAAATAAATCCTCATTTACTGGGATTGCTCTGGTTCTGCATTCCTGTTTCAAGTAGGGGGATGGCCTGAATGGCAGAACATGGTCAGAGGATCAAATGAGGAGGGTCTAATTTTCTCCTATGAATCAGAGATGATTACCTGACTTGGAGAAAGGCTTTCATTATGATGATGTCAATTCACTGAAAGTTTTCTCTCTCAGATTAGGGAAGCACCACTCTTCATCAGAATTTCCGTATGTGGATGTTGCACATGGATGTGTGTGTGTGACTGGGTGTGTATACACACACACACACACACATTATGTATATAAATCTAAGTATGGAACAAAATATGACTGTGTTCTACTATGACATGAAATTTATTATTTTTGTATTGGTATGTGTATGTTACTATCAGTGTGTGAAATTAGGAATTTTATAAATTGCTTAGGAAATCTATAGAATGCCAAAAATGGGACATCAAAGTATGAAATGCTTAATATTTCACACATTCCCTAGACATTCTATGGAATGCCAAAAAGCAAACTGGCAAAGTATAAAATACGTCTACTAAAATGCTATTCCTTATCGCAACAAGTAGGTCAATACTGGTCTTTTTCCCTTGTTTTTTTTCAATAGGAAAGTCCTGTACTTTTTTGCATTTCTTCTTTCATTTTCATATAAATCTTTTCAATAAAGAGCTAGGGTTAGAGTTAGGATTTGAGTTAGGATTAACCTTAAATTTAATCTAACCTTAACCTTAATCCTAACCCTAACCCTTTTCATGACTTTCTTTACATACTTTGCCTAAATAGTTCTTGTCATTTTGCATAATTTGTTGTTAATTGTGAAGTCGTGTCCAACCCATCGCGACTCCATGGACAATGTTCCTTCAGGCCTTCCTGTCCTCTACCATCCTCTGGAGTCCATTTAAACTCACACTGATTGCTTCGGTGACTCCATCCAGCCACCTCATTCTCTGTCGTCCCCTTCTTCTTTTGTCCTCAATCTTTCCCAGCATTGGGCTCTTCTCCAGTGAGTCCTTCCTTCTCAATTAGGTAGCCAAAGTATTTAAGTTTCATCTTCAGGATCTGGCCTTCTAAAGAGCAGTCAGGGTTGATCTCCTCTGGGACTGACCAGTTTGATTGCCTTGCAGTCCAAGAGACTCACAGGAGTCTTCCCCAGCACTATAATTCAAAGGCCTCAATTCTTTGGCGCTCAGCCTTTCTTATTGTCCAACTTTCACAGCCACACATTGCAACTAGGAAAATCATAGCCTTGATTATACGCACTTTTGTTGGCAGGGTGATATCTCTGCTTTTTGGTATGCTGTCTAAATTTGCCATAGCTTTCCTCCCCAGGAGCAAGCGTCTTTTAATTTCTTGGCTGCATTCCCATCTGGGGTGATCTTGGAGCCCAGGAAAATAAAATCGGTCACTACCTCCATTTCTTCCCCATCTGTTTGCCAGGAATTGAGTGGGCTGGATGCCATCATCTTAGTTTTCTTAATGTTGAGTTTCAAGCCTCTCCTTCTTTACCTGCATCAAGAGGCTCTTTAGTTCCTCTTCACTTTTTTTTTTTTGCATAATACGTAAGCATTATATGCAATACCTAGGGAAAGTGTATAGCATATTTAAATTACCCAGACATTTAATACTTTGCCTAAAAACTTTATGCATTCTATGACGTTCCCAGGCATGCTATACAATGCTAGCTTTTCACATATTGCTGGTAACATATACAATACTTCAAGATATCTTTCAAGGTGGAAAGTGGGTAGCATAAAAACAAATTAAATAATCTAGGTTTGATTCTTGAGCTGCTTTTTCAGTTCTAGCTAGAGAGAAGCATTGTGGCTTTGAGAAATAGAAAAATAGAGCAAGTAGGTGGTGATTGCATGTTACTGTTGCAACCAAATCTCACCTGATCAATGTAATGTATGTTCAAATATCAAGTTCGCCTACTGTTTAGTCATTAAAGTAAGCTTCTGGAAGTTTTAGTTAAGGATCTAACTATTCTAATGGCCTATATCAACTACTAATATTAATTGATGTATACTTCAAATATGTGTATACATATTTTTAGAATTGGATATTTAGGAAATATTTATTTTATTCTAGCCCCAAATTAAAAATAAATATACATTTCTTCTACTAGTATACCAAATCACTTTCGTATATCAGATAACACTACAGTAACTAATTGAATAATAATAATGCCTGAAGCAAGCAACCAAACTCAGAGAGCAATAAGAACACATGTTCCTACGATGGAAAAAAACTAAAGTAAATTATGCTAATTTTCTTCTTACAAACTTCCAAGTGGTATCCTGTTGACCACTACGCACTGCAGAACATTGAATTAAATAAATCTTGGTTTGAAGCAGAGGTGATATTCATCAGGTTCTGAGCAGTTCTGGAGAACTGGTAGCGGAAATTTTGAGTAGTTCTGTGAATCAGTAAATACCACCTCTGACTGGCCCCGCCCCCATCTATTCTCTGCCTCCCAAGTCCCAGCTGATTGGGAAGGAATGAGGATTTTCCCCTGCAGTGGGGAGGGAATGGAGATTTTACAGTATCCTTCCTCTGCCATGCCCACCAAGCCACGCCCAAGCCACACCCACAGAACCAGTAGTAAAATAATTAACCAGGAAGTGAACCCCTAGTCTTAATAACCATACATAGGATTCTGTTGTATTATGGATTGGATTGGATTGGATTGGATTTATTAGATTTATATGCTGCCCTTCTCCCAAGGACTCAGGGCGGCGTACAGCATTAAAAAACACATAGTACAAAAGTTAAAAGGAAATTAGAAACAGTCCAAAAAACAAATCCAATTTATATAACACTCACATTTTAAAAATTAAATAAAATTAACAGGCCAGGGCGGCTTGCTGGAAAAGCCAACTTTTTAGGGCGCGTCGGAAGGACCGGAGGTCAGGGATTATGCGAAGCTCCGGGAGCAGCTCATTCCAGAGGGAAGGCGCTCCCACAGAGAAGGCTCTCCCCCTGGGGGTCGCCAGCCAACACTGTTTGGCCAACGGCATCCTGAGGAGGCCAACTCTGTGGGATCGTACTGGACGGTGGGAGGCTATTGGTGGCAGTAGGTGGTCTCGCAGGTACCCTGGGCCTAAGCCATGGAGCGCTTTAAAGATCATAATTAATACCTTGAATCGCATCCGGAAGACAACCGGTAACCAGTGCAGGCCGCCTAAAAGGGGTGTAACATGGGAGCACCTAGGTACCCCCATGATAACCCGCGCGGCCGCATTCTGGACCAGCTGAAGCCTCCGGGTGCTCTTCAAGGGCAGCCCCATGTAGAGAGCGTTGCAGTAGTCCAGGCGAGAAAGGACGAGGGCATGAGTGACTGTGCACAGAGCATCCCGATCCAGGAAGGGGCGCAACTGACGTACTAGGCGAACCTGGTAAAAGGCCCCCCTGGTCACGGCCGTCAGATGTTCTTCTAAACTAAGCCGCGTATCCAGGAGGACTCCCAGATTGCGGGCCCTCTCTGAGGGGGCTAAAATTTCTCCCCCTATCGTCAAAGATGGAACAAGATGCACAAATCGGGATGATGGAAACCACAGCCAGTCTTGGAGGGATTGAGCTTGAGCCTGTTCTTCTCCATCCAGATCCGCACAGCCTCCAGGCATCGGGACATCACGTCAAGGGCATCGTTTGGGTGGTTTGGGATAGAGATGAAAAGTTGGGTATCATCAGCATATTGATGATACCGTACCCCAAAACCACGGATGATCTCGCCCAGCGGTTAGTTAGCATAGCACATGAGTAATTATATAGCACCCCTGTCCTCTGAAATAGGTTTCTACTCTCCTGGAGTTGTCTACTCTCCTTAAAACCTGGTTTTGTTCCCAGGTCCAGAGTTACTGTGTCTGCAAAAGCTCTGTTGTGTTTTTTATTGTTATAGCCCAGACCAGAATGCGAGCATATATTTTGCTGTCATGTCATTATAATTGTGTATTTTGATGGTGAAAGCTGCCCAGAGCCTTGGAGTGGACAACCATAATCTATATAAATAAAAATGTAATGTTTGTTTATTCAAAATCTCAAATCTCCGAAAGTTCTTCACTGATTGCTTTGACATTTTGACCCAACGTTGCAGTTGAATACCCGCATGTTTTATATACATATATTATATAGATGTCACACCTGTGACAGGTAAAAACATGCTTTTCTCCCCTCTCCTCCTGCCAGGCCTTTGCTGTTTGAGGCGGGGTAGCACCTGCACCATCCCTCGGCCGCCTGTCCCCGCCCTTAAGCCGGCCTGCCCCCGCCCAGCCCAGTGGAGCTCCAGAGGAGGTGGAGCATCTCCTCAGCCCAGCCGGCCGCACGAGCTCTCCACCATCCCCTCATAGCGAGCCAGCTACGGCCTCACCAAGGCAGCTGTGATGGGGGCGGCAGCAGCAGTGTCAGCCTGAGGTGCAGTGGGGCTGGGGCACCCGCTGGGTGTCCTGTGAGGCGGCGGCGGCATCTCTGGATAGGTCCGTGGCTGGCGGGGGCTGCCTCGCATCCTTCCTCCTCCTCCTCCTCCTGTTCCTCAGGGGACGCCGGCCACCACCTCTTGCCGCTGCTGCTGAGGAAAGCTGGGTCAGAGGCGGCGGCCACCTTCTCCTCCTTTCCTCCTCAGCCCGGCTGGGCCGGCACCTGAAGGAGGTGTCATCATCGTTGGTGGCGGCATCGGGCCTTCCGCCGGCCCCAATGCAGCAGCAGCCACAGCAGCCTGACTCACCAGCGGAGGCGTGTGAGAGGAAGAAGATGGCGCAGCCCACGATTTTGCCTCGGCGGGCCGGCAGCAGCAGCAGCACTGGCTTGGAGGACTTCCCGCCCAACCTGCTGGCCCAGCCGATGCCGCCTCCCCTGGCCTCCGACGCCACCTCCATCTCGGTCTACTCCTGCCCTCCTGGGGCATCTTCGCTACAGAGCCTGGCGCTGCTCTCACAGGGAGGAGGAGGCGTCGGGGGGCCAGCAGGCGCCCAGTTGAAGAAGAGCGGCTTCCAGATCACCAGCGTTACCCCAGCGCAGATCTTGGCCAGCCTCAGCTTCAACAACAGCATCGCTGAAGACATGGAGAGCTATGACAACCTGGGCAAGTCGCACACTGAGGACTTCTCCTCCTCCAAGATCCTGGACGTCTCACTCTCCCAGGCCACCAACTTGGGGGAGCCTGAGCGCAGCTCCTCTGAGGAGACGCGCAACAACTTCCACAAGGCCGACAGCCCCAACGCCATCTCCCACAACCAGCCTCGCACGGCCCAGCAGCCCCGAGGCCTGACCAACAGCAGCATCCACCTGCCGCCCCACTACGCCCACAGAAGACACCCCTAGCCTCCCTCCCACGCTGGAGTCTGGAGGGGCCCCATCCAGTCCATCGTTCCAGAGGCTACCTGTCGCGGGAAGCTTGGAGGGCGCCAGGCTGGGTCCTGCAGGAGCTTCCTCCATGGCGGCTCTTGCAGGGGCCACTGTGGCTCACTTCCATGCCTCTGCCGGGGGAGCCGTGGCTGGTGCAGCGAGTGGCAGGGCCCGGTGGACAAGACCCTCACGAACCTTGCCGCCGCTGGTAAGAGGGAACCACCCTGGGAATGTTTCTTTCTTCGCATGCTTTTGGTAAATGTGCCCGGTCCAACGTCTTTCCAGCAATTGAAAATTGTTTCTCACATGGACAATTATATGTTGCATGTTCTAGAGTTGTCAAATCAGACAATCTCTATATCTGCACAGACAATGGAACAACAAAAAATATTGTATACCCACAAGCATTGTGAAATTAAACATATTAGAAACTTGCGCTTTTCTTTTCTTTCTTTTCCATTTAACCAGACTGGGCCACAGCAACGCGTGGCCGGATACAGCTAGTAAATATTAATAAGAATCATATACTAAGAGCTGCTGCTGAAATTAAGGGAAAAGCAGGAGGTGTCCAAGAAATCCTAAATTTGCTTTTTAAAAGCATTGTGCGTGCTTGACTTTGGCCTTGCCTCACTTTCTTCTTAGAAATAGCGATTATGCTTATCAGATGGGTAAGAGTAATTTTTAAATCTGAAACAATTAACTAAATTAAATTTGATGAAATATTTGTGCTACCTCTCTTTTGAAATACTTTTATGACACTTCTTTGGTCCTGCCCACTGGTTTTTCACTGCATAATTTACATTTTATTTTATTATTTATTTTATTTATTGTTGTTTATTGCTTTGTGATGAACATTCAAGTATCAACTTGTATGTGGCTGTGCTTGCAGACCTGATGTAAAAATCTGGACAGAAGGAATTTTAAATGAAAAGGACAGTGAGGAATCCCTTCTGTCAAACAACACCCTGCCTTCCCTTCCTCCCCCACTGATATCGAATCCTCATTTGACCTCTTTTGAAAGGTCACTCTGGTATGTATGACTGCACACCCTTCCACAACACAATAGTAGCAGCTTACCTAAGTCATGCCACCATTAAGCCATCCTGTTGTAATTCACTTTCCTGGAGCTTAACATGACCCTCTCTCTCTCTTATATTCCTTTCACCAGTCTAAATGGAACAACTCAGTCTCTACCTTCTCCTTTCTTTTTCAATCTCTCCAAATTTATTTTTCTTTCTCGTTCTGTTGCCTAATATTGCTGGAGCCAAGTTCTCAAAAAGTGACAGTAAAATACTCAGGGCAGGTAACTAAGCAGTGCTCATGGAACTGTGGAATGAAGATTTGCCCACGGGCTTATCCAAAAAGTTTAGTGAATGTGTCATTATTATCAAGTCAATCAGAATCAAGTTACATTTTCATATTCATTTACATACAATAGAAATATTTTGGTTGTGCATTTACATGAAAATCAAACTCAAGAAGTATAATTACTTCTTGAGTTTGGGAGGAGAGGTGGGAGGAAACACTAATGGCCTTAAGAACAATGTTGACAAGAACATGCTCTTCCAATAAGATCACCCTTGTCAATAAGTTCAAAAGGGATGGGTGAAACTAAGAGTAAAGCACGTGGAGCTCTGTAGGCATGATGGAAGTTAATTAATTTAGGACATCCTAAATCAGATCTAGGGGAAGCGGTGACTCAGTGGCTAAGACGCAAGCTTGTTGATCAGAAAGGTCAGCAGTTCAGTAGTTGAATCCCTAGCACTGTGAACAGAGTGAGCTTCTGTTACTTCTCCTGGCTTCTGCCAACCTAGCAGTTTGAAAGCATGTAAAAATGCAAGTAGAAAAATAGGAACCACCTTTGGTGGGAAGGTAACAGCATTCCATGCGCCTTCAGCATTTTGTCATGAGGACCACATGACCACTGAGATGTCTTCAGACAGTGCTGGCTCTTTAGCTTGGAAACAGAGATGAGCACCGGTCAGGAACGACTAGCACATATGTGTGAGGGGAAGCCTTTTAAAAATCAAATCTGGAAAAGGCAATAACAAATCACTTCAATACTATTGCTAAGAAATCTGGCTGTAATTTTAGGTGAATTTGGATATCAGTTAAACTCTAAGTTACAAAATTGTTCTTGCTAGAGAATAATATCAAATTTCCACAAATAAATCTAGCCAGATCAAAACCAGATTGAAATCTGGAGTTCCGGTTCCGGCGGCGGCGGCAACGGGCAGCTCTTTGCCCGCTCCGGCTCCCCGGTGGGCTTCCCCACTCCTTGGGGGGCACAGGACACCCCGCAGAGGGGTCCTGCCGGAGGGGCGGCATCGCGGAGGACTCCTGCAGCGGCGGCGGCTGGCGGGAGGTCTCTCGCGCGCCCAAGGCACCGGGGAGCAAGCTCGGAGGGCGCTTCGCGTTCCTACGCCTCGCGCCTTGCTATAAGCCGACTGGAGAATGCAACAATTGAAGGAAGCAGCTGCAGTGCGGTGAGGTTGCTTCTCTCTTCATCCCTTACTCTGCATGAAGATTTACTCAGCCTTTTAAAACTTTAAAATAACTTTCGGAGCATTTTGGAGGTGCGGCTGGAGGGAGGGGTTTCCCCCCCCCCTTGGACAAGCGGCGAGGAACAATTTTTGCTCTCAGCCCCCGGGGAAGGAGGAGAGGGGAGAGCCAACGAATGAAGCCTCACTCAGGCTGAGATGATTTTCTTTTCAATTTAATCCTACATATTACAATGATTTGAGGACTTTTGGAACTTTTTAAAACTTTGTTATGCCTCTGTGCCCAAAACTGGCAGGGCAAGATGGCACACTTCCGTTGTCTTTATGAACTCTGAAATCTGACTCCACCTTTAAAATTCAGGCTTCCGGTCTTTGTCTCCGTGTCTCCCAGAGGAATCTCTTGTGGATTGGTATCTTTTAAACCTTCTAGGGGAAATTTTCTATCTATTGCCAGACTTATTGGAGAGACTCTCTTCTGCCTGGTTCTTCTGCTCCCGGATTCACCTGGCTACCCTTCTTTTCTAACTGTTTACTTCATATTTGGACTGAACTTCTAACGTTATAAAGGATGGCATCCAAAAGACCCCCTCCTGGAAAACCTGGCTTTGCCACTTCTGCTCCAACATCCGTAACATCCAGTCCAGCCACACAGTCAAAGATAACAGAACTGATGCAACATAAGACTATAGAGATGGACTTTCAACAAATGCTTCAACAAATTTTACAGGGCCAGGAGGAAATCAAGAAACAGCTAAGGGAAATGAAAGATGAAATTAAAGAAAATCAAGCCCAAATATATAAGAACTCACAAAGACTGAATCTTGTGGAAGGGGGGGTGGAGGAGGTGAGGGGGGGGGGTAGAAGCTGTGCAGAAAGGGAACAAAGATCTTGACATCCAACAGATGAAAATAGAATTTGAGAGAATGTCCTATTACCTTAGATTTCAAAATGTTATAGAAGAAGATGGGGAAAACATAAGGGACATCATGATAAACATCCTGGCTGACTACACACATAAAGAAAAACAACAGATGGGGTGGGATATAGACCTGGTTTATAGAGTGAACTCAGCTTATGCTAGAACTCACAATGTACCCAGGGAGGTTCACATTAAATTTCTCAGAAAAAGCACAAGAGATGAAATTCTGGGTGTACAAAGGGGGCAAGCATTGACATACCATGATATGGAGATAACCATTCTGAAGCAGATCCCTAAGAAGATTAGAGAAAAAAGGAAGAATTATTCGCAATTAGCGAATAAATTATACCAGAAAGGGGTGTGGTTTAGATGGTTGATGCCTGAAGGTATGCTGATATTCTGGGAGGAGACAAGAATTAGAATCAATTCACCCATAGAGGCGCAGGCCTTTATGGAAAAAAACAGAACACTCCTAGAAAAAACACGAGAGACTACAGCGGACACGCAGGACACGGGAGGGGCCAGAGCTCTGCCAGTGGAGGGAGATGGGGCAATAGCAAGAAGACTCAGATCACAAAAATAAACAAGAAAATCATATTATTATAAACTGACCGAAAGTGATAATGGAATTATATCTGGATTTTATATTGTAATGTCTAATCTGATTGAATTTAGTAACAGAACTAATATGCTGATTGTAATCAATTATATACCAATGCATTATATATAAATGTATACTATGAGTATGGAGAGAGGGGCGCCTGTCACACTTTGCAACTGCCATAATTTGTATACCTGTCCATTTACCCTTTTCCCTATAAATGTTGAAAAACCAATAAAAAATTTTGGGAAAAAAAAAAAACCAGATTGAAATCTGGTTGTTGAGGGCGCTAGTATTAAAATAAGAGTTCTTCATTTCTTAAGGACACATAAAGTTGGATAATAGAATGTCTGAATCAGGAGAAAATATGAACCAATCAGAACAGAAATCAAACACAATACATTGAATGTTTATAAATGAGTTTAGGAATGGTCTATTTTAAACTGGATATTATCTTCCATGCTATTCAGTGTATAAGCTAAACCCAAAAAAATAACGAGGCAATGATAGTCAGACATGACAATGCTAAATATATCTTTTGGTATGATGAATAATAATGCCTGTTAGTGGCTATCCAATGACATTAATTTTATACAACTGGATGCACATATTAGAAATGTGCATACTTCAAAAATGGTTCAAAGAGAAGTTATTTGGACCTCATGAAATCAAAATATTTGTCTGACAGTCCTTAAACACAGTTTTTTTCAGGCTTCTGCATGAGCCTGAAAAAGATGTTTTCATGAATAATGAAGAGTTAGGCTTGCGTTTATGAAAAATCTGAAGTAGTTCTCCTGAAGTATGTTTGAAGCATGTACAACACAAGTTACAATTATAAGATACTGAGCAAAAGATGAAAAAAATTATATCTTACTACTAAAGGGAGAATGGAATGCAAAATGGTAGAAGAAAAGGCTGGATAAATGATAGAACCTGGGATGTACTATTTGCTTTGTACGTACTGTATGTAATGAAATATAGAAATAATATAGGAGGAGATAGTTTAATAGCGGTTTTGAACTAAATGTTGTTCATTGTCAACGCCTCAAGCAACAAAATGTAGTCTAAATATCTAGATATCATTAAAGATAAAACATCAGGGTCAAATTTACTATATAAAAATGATAGAAGATAGTGGAATGCAGTAGATGCAATTATGAAAGGCTAATGAATTAATAATGTCAAATATACAGATTAAATTAATGAGAATGTGTGTGTGACAGATTTGATCTGGAGGGATACAGTTACGATAAGATCAGTGTAAGGAAAAGATGCAGTATATTACAGTTATCACAAGTGAAACAAAAGATATGGGAAGATACTATTGTGATAACAGCGAAAAACTATTGTTAAAATTTCAAAGTAGAAAAATTCAAAACTACTTTCACTACAAGTTATTAATAGGGAAATCAAACTTGGATTACAAAAACCCACATGACCATAGATGGCTGTCACAAGAAATTACTCTTCTGATATTTTTTGTTATCCAGATGTTTGTGTAGATTTAATAATCCTATGTATATTGCAATAAAGCATGAAGAAATCAAGAGGTGCATGTGTGTGAATCTGTTAATCTGTTAATAAACGCCACTTTTATAAGTGCCAAGTGTATAAAGAGCCTCCCCTATATGCAGGAAGTTCTCACAAAATTAATTGTGGTAGGTGCAGCTATCAAAGACACCAGACAACTTTTCAACAGTTGTGAACCTAATTGTATTTGATTACAAAATGAAAGTTTACTTCACTCTGACACTCTTTAATTGATTAAGCTAGAGAACCAGTTTGGTTTGTTCTTCGGAGGCTGGGAAAGATGTACATTCAATTTGCAACAGTCCAACTGGTTATTCCAGATGTGTTGAAATATCTACGTTTCTTATTTATAACGTAGATATTTCATAACATTCAAATGCAATTTGGAAGTTCTTTCAGCTAAAACTAAGTACTTGTTATTTAATTTTAAACTTTTTTTACAACTTTGTGTGAGTATATGTGTTATAATTTTAATTAATCTATATAGGTAATTATTGAGTTATTATCACAATTGAGGACAAAATTTCCATTGCAAAGCAAATCAGTTGTTTAATGAGTCATTCCCCATTTTTTGACCTTTTTTGCCATGGCTGTTAAGCAAATTACCAGAGTTGTTAAGTGAATCATGCAGTCATTAGGCGAATCTAGCTTTCTCCCATTGACTTTGTTTTTATCAGAAGCTTCATTGGAAGATTGCAAAGGACAATCCCAGGACTCCAGGATGCTGCAATCATCATAAATATATGCATCTGAAGTTTGATTGCATTACTGTGAGGATGCTACAATAGTCATTAGTGTGAGAACTGTCTCCATCCTCCCATTCCTCATGCATAAAATTGCAACTCACCTAGACTTTAACCAGCAAGACTTCTGTAGAAGACACCATGACTTGTAGTCCCAATACTTTTGGGATACAGAGATTGAGAAAGGCTCTCCAATTTCTCAAAACAAACTCTGATCTTTCGTACTTATGTCCTGGTGTTAGATGCATGAACATAAGATGTGCCATGACATCACAATACATGTTTCATTGTCCTCTGGCAGAGGCCTATGGCAAGAAATTATTTTAACTTGGTCTCTAGGACAGTTCATACCCAACAATAGATGGACCGCCTTAGTCTGAACAATTTGCCATTTATGGATAGGGCAGTTAGCTATTCGGTCTAAATTATGAAATGTGAATGGCATTTGTCATGTTGTAACTAAATAAAAAGTGGCTTCACATAAGAAAGTATGTCTGAATCCATGACACTGCCTTGTTTTAAGAGATGATTTCGGTTTTTGTATTTTTTTTCCTCTATGAGAGCAGAGCAAGTTGGTGAGGTGAGGGTGGACATGCAACAGTTAAATTTGTCTGCAAATTTGGAGCCTCTCCCTCCCACTTCTGAGCTATTTCATTCCATATATGACATCACACTACACAAGCAGAGCTTGCATTTTAATGGCATGACACTGGTTTTGTCATTTTGACGTAAAGCCCAGTCTAGCACAATACCAATGAAGAAGAAAAATAACAGCTCCCAAAAGAAACCAGCATGGCTGCATAAAGAACTATCACTATGACAAACTGAAAGACAAAAAAGGTTAGTATAAAAAGTGGAAGGAGGGGGACATAATTAAGGCAGAATATTAGCAAATAGCCCGAGCCTGTAAAGATGAAGTGAGGAAAGCTAAGGCTCACAATGAAGAAAGGCTTGCCACAAAAGTAAAAATTAACAAAAAAAGCTTCTTCCAACATGTTAAAAACAAGAAAAAAATTAAGGAAACAATTGGTCCATTGCTAGGAGAAAGTGGCAAGAAGGTGACAAGCAACAGGGAGAAAGCAGAACTATTTAACTCATGTTTTGCATCTGTCTTTACACAGAGGGATAAAACAGTCCAACCTATCAAAAGCAGCACCACAAAAATCAAATTAGGAACACAAATTGAAATAGGGAAGAAAATGGTAAGTGAGCACCTGTCTACCCTAGACGAGTTCAAATCACCAGGACCGGATGGATTACACCCCAGGGTTCTGAAGGAACTAGCAGACGAGATCTCAGAACCACTGAATTATATCTTTCAGAGATCGTGGAACACCGGGGAACTACCAGAGGACTGGAAAAGAGCTGATGTGGTTCCCATCTTCAAAAAAGGGAAAAAATTAGATCCAGGAAATTACAGACCTAGCAGCCTGACCTCAATACCAGGAAAGATTCTGGAAAAAATAATCAAGCAACAAATTTGCGAACACCTAGAAGCAAACAAAGTAATAGCCAAAAGCCAACATGGATTTGTCAAAAACAGATCATGCCAGACTAATCTTATTGCATTATTTGATAATGTGTCAAAATTAGTGGACCAGAGGAATGCCGTCGATATAGTTTACTTGGACTTCAGTAAGGCTTTTGATAAGGTAGACCATAACCTACTACTAGATAAAGTAGAAGAATGTGGGTTAGACAGCATCACCACCAGATGGATTCGTAACTGGCTGACCAACCGCACTCAACGTGTAGTTCTCAATGGAACTGCATCTACATGGAGGGAAGTATGCAGTGGAGTACCCCAAGGCTCTGTTTTAGGCCCAGTACTCTTCAACATCTTCATCAATGATTTGGATGAGGGAATAAATGGGGAACTCATCAAATTTGCAGATGACACCAAGCGGGCAGGAATAGCCAACACTCCAGAAGATAGGCTTAAGATACAGAAGGATCTTGACAAACTTGAACATTGGGCACTATCTAATAAAATAAAATTCAATGGTGAAAAGAGTAAGGTTCTACATTTAGGCAACAAAAATGGAATGCACAGGTACAGTATAGGTGATACCTTGCTCAGTAGTAGTAACTGTGAAAGAGATCTTGGAGTCCTAGTGGACAACCATTTAAATATGAGCCAGCAGTGTGCAGCAGCTCCCAAAAAAGCCAACACAGTCCTAGGCTGCATCAACAGAGGGATAGAATAAAGATCACGTGAAGTGTTAATACCACTTTATAATGCCTTGGTAAGGCCACACTTGGAATACTGCATTCAGTTCTGGTCGCCACGATGTAAAAAAGATGTGGAGACTCTAGAAAGAGTGCAGAGAAGAGCAACAAAGATGATTAGGGGACTGGAGACTAAAACATATGAAGAATGGTTGCAGGAACTGGGTATGTTTAGCTTAAGAGAAAGAAGGACTAGGGGAGACATGATAGCAGTGTTCCAATATCTCAGGGGTTGCCACAAAGAAGAGGGAGTCAAACTATTCTCCAAGGCACCTGAGGGTAGAACAAGAAGTAATGGGTGGAAACTAATCAAGGAGAGAAGCAACTTAGAACTGAGGAGAAATTTCCTGACAGTTAGAACAATTAATCAGTGGAACAGCTTGCCTCCAGAAGTTGTGAATGTCCCAACACTGGAAGTCTTTAAGAAGATGTTGGATAGCTATTTGTCTGAAACGGTATAGGGTTTCCTGCCTAGGCAGAGGGTTGGACTAGAAGACCTCCAAGGTCCCTTCCAACTCTACTATTGTATTGTATTACCTTTGATCCTGAAGATTTCTCGGCAAAAGATATCTCAATAAAGAATATCAATAAATACAAGAAAATAGCAACAGCAAGAATTTAAGATGAGTTTTTAGAATATAAGAAAAATCACAAGACAAACAACTTGAAACTATATACTCTATAATATTGTAAATTGATTTCCTTCTGATTGTAAATAAGACAAATTATTTAATTCATTCTTGAATTAACAAAAACTTAGGACTGTAAGCTAGAGTAAGAAGGCCAGAAAATATCCTGGAAGAAGGCAATGGTGAACTCCTATAGATAACCTTTAATTTACAGCCATTTTTCAGAAATCATTTGAAATTATGATGGCTAAAAATGGATTTACGATTCATACCCAAAATGATTATTGTTGTACCACCCTCATAATTATTACAATACAATAGCAGAGTTGGAAGGGACCTTGGAAGTCTTCTAGTCCAACCCCCTGCCTAGGCAGGAAACTCTATACTCTATACTCTAGTCCTTCTTTCTATTAAACTAGACATACCCAGTTCCTGCAACTGTTCTTCATATGTTTTAGTCTCCAGTCCCCTAATCATCTTTGTTGCTCTTCTCTGCACTCTTTCTAGAGTTTCCACATCTTTTCTACATCATGGCGACCAAAACTGAATGCAGTATTACCAAGGCATTATAAAGTGGTATTAACACTTCACATGATCTTTATTCTATCCCTCTATTTATGCAGCCTAGAACTGTGTTGGCTTTTTTGGCAGCTGCTGCACACTGCTGGGTCATATTTACATGGTTGTCCACTAGGACTCCAAGATCCCTTTCACAGTTACTACTGTTGAGCAAGGTACCACCTATACTGTACCAGTACATTTTGATTTTGTTGCCTAAATGTAGAACCTTACTCTTTTCACCATTGAATTTCATTTTATTAGATAGTGCCCAATGTTCAAGTTTGTCAAGACCCTTCTGTATCTTTAGCCTATCTTCTGGAGTGTTGGCTATTCCTGCCAGCTTGGTGTCATCTGCAAATTTGATGAGTTCCCCATTTATTACCTCATCCAAATCATTGATGAAGATGTTAAAGAGTACTGGGCCTAAAACAGAGCCTTGGGGTACTCCACTGCATACTTCCCTCCATGTAGATGCAGTTCCATTGAGGACTACATGTTGAGTGCGGTTGGTCAGCCAGTTACGAATCCATCTGGTGGTGATGCTGTCTAACCCACATTCTTCTACTTTATCTAATAGTAGGTTATGGTCTATTTTATCAAATTAGTCTGGCATGATCTGTTTTTGACAAACCCGTGTTGTCTTTTGGCTATTACTTTATTTGCTTCTAGATGTTCGCTAATTCCTTGCTTGATTATCTTTTCCAGAATCTTTCCTGGTATTGAGGTCAGGCTGACAGCCATCATTTGATTAAAATTCACCTGCATTTACAACCACAAGGATGCTTCAATTCCCCCCCTGCCCATCTCCTCCCATCATCTCTGCCCTTTTGGCCATGTTGCACCCTGATTTTGCAAACCAGAACTGCACCCTGATTTTGCAACCCAGAACTGCACGGTTCCTCCAGTTATCTTCTCTTCCAGTTTCCCACACCAGCCCAGCCACTGCAGCTGAAGCAAAAGTACCTTTCTGTCTTTACTGCCTCATTTTTCAGACTCTTTTCACTGCCCTTGTTGCCTCCTTTTTGGACCCTTGTTGTCAGGCGCAAAAGGTGAAAGTTTGGTGTAAGGAACTGTGAGAGAAAGCAGCAGGACAAATGATTGCCAATGCTTGCTTGGTGTGGGATAGGGAATGAAGTAAGGCATACTGGTGCTGGGGGGCACCGAGGAATAAATAAATGCCTGATGGTTGGCTTGCTAGGGTAGGCTGAGAGCAAAAGAATGGCATGTCAAGCAACCCAAGAGCTGCCCAGTATGGTTTTAGATTGGGACAAATATTTAGTTAATGACTCATGATTCTTAGTTAACGACTGCAATGGGGAGTGCCAGATTGCTTTCATATGTCAGTTCACTCATGTGACAATTTGCTTGCATGGACTTACAACAGAAATCCTTGTCCCAATTATGGTCATAAATCAAGAATGACCTGTACCTTGTTATTAAGAAAACTACATGGATGTTTTCTTAATAAGAGTTAAACTGAAGACTTTAAAGGGAAAAAAACATATGCACAAAATGTCAGCATATTGGCCATTTCAAAAATGGCTGGGATACTAGCCAAAATGGAAAGAAACAATGAAGAAATCAGTTTGCCAAATCATCTGCTGCACCAAAAAAAGATATGCAGCATATTAGAACCATATCTGACATTTCATTTAATGGAAATGTAATCATTATATGCCACTTCAGCTAATAAGTGAATGGTATCCATAATCAAGTCAGACATATTCCGGTCAGATCTCCTTATAATCACATGCTATATCTAGGCTTCAGACTCCTTGCCCATTTTCTGTAGGATATACTTAATAAAGTACTGATAAAAGTTTCTTGCTTTTCCTAGCTTCTTTCTATTGAACAGATATTCAGTGACAGTCCTGGCTCAGTCACCACAGTTGGTCAGTATTTGGGCACTGCCTTGTTCCATTAGACCTTTGCACTGGGTTTTCTAACAGAAACATCTATTTTTTTAAGCTGATTTTGTTTCTCCAACACTTTTTCATGAAGAACTACTGTAGATATGGAAAAAACGGGCATCTCACTGACTTAGCATTTTGATAACACAACTGGTTTTGTGAAATTTCAGTTTGGCACTATATCTAGCTCTTACCGGTTAATTAACAATCTGCTCATCCATTTAGTGTTCTCACAGTAGATTAACCTCACACTTGAGCCAGTTAAGCATGTTGAGCACCACTCTTGTGTATCTCCTCTTTGTGCAAATGAGAGCAATACAAGGGCTTTTTTCACTCTCTTGCCAAATTGGATTGCCTACCTGACATTGTCATGTATGATACCTGTCTAGACAGCATACTTTAATTTCAAATTTTAAAAAAACTGGGGGAAAACAACTTGCATTTATCAGAATCAGCAATAGTGAAGTGCTGTGGGAGGCAAGTTGCAAATTGTTATTTGCAATCCTATTATTCTTTTGATATAGGAGTTTATCCTGTGATCTGAACATTGCAAATATTAATGAAGAATTAGACAGCCAAACTGTGTACCAATTCCATAGCACCTTTAGAATCATAAGCATACAATTTTTGTACTATTCAAGCTACAAATGTGGTTTGCCTTTTATCCCATTTAACAGATTTTATGCAGTTTGGCTCTTGAAAGAACTCAGCCACTCACCTCTCCGAACAAAAATGTGTCTGGCAATTTTGCTAACTGTTATTAGGGAAGTTTCACTAGTGCTTCTTGATTACTTTCACTTTTACAACACATTTTCTTTTAGAAATGCTTACAATAATTCTGAAAGATCATAATTTAATTAGCTGAAATTCTGGAAGTTTGTTCAAATTTAATTATACCAGCAGGCTGGATTCATGACTTGCCTAAGGTAACTAAAGATCTGAGTTTATATTGAAATTAGATATTTCATATTTTCTTTGCATAGGCATCGTATTAAATTTCCCATTTTATAAATGGGCAGAAAAAGAAATAATATGGCTAAGCCATTAGTCACATCAGTTCAATACTCTTTTAGCAAGATGGCTTACGGTAATTATTCCATTATTTATGTAGGAACAAAAATCCAGTCCAGTTCTAAGCCAGGAGAAGTAATAAAATGGAGACTGGCTGATTGGAAAGAAGGTCAGTTTATTTGGATGCCAAAAATTTCAGTGACAGCAAAATGTTTCTGGGGTGACTGACATAATGGCTGAGTGAGTGGATGGATCTTTATAGGGTTCTGGGATTTTTGATTGAGATGTACTGGGGGGGAGGATTGTGCAATGTAGTGAGCCTAGTATCTTTTGCTATTCTAATGGTGGTGAGTTAATCTTATTATGTACTATAGGTGATGTTGTGTGCTTAAAATTTGGGTGGGGTAAAGAAGATTTTAATCCCATCAACTCCAACCTCTTGTGAGTTTGGTTTATGAGTAGATTAGCCCAGTCTTCCTGAATGGATACAAAATCTCCATTCCAAAAGACCAGTCTCTTCTGTTTGAGGCTGTTTTCCTATGCAGGAAGGCTGGGGCTGCTTTCTGCCTTTAAGAATATGTTTCCCTGTTTCTCCTTTAGGGAAATATAATATTCTGTCTCTTTTTAATATTAATAATAAATAATATTTTAATCTGGGGTGGGGCTTCCTACATTTAAAATAAACAATGTTAGTGCTGAAATTGTCTATGCAAACAACCAGTTAGCTAAGACATTTTGCTGCTTGAGGTAGAGTAGCTAACTTTCTTAAGTTTCATATTTAGAAATTAATTATTAAATTATTTTGACATCTAAATAAGAAAATCTCATAGACAAATCACTAAGCAAGCTTGCCCTTGCAAGAAAACTGTCTCCCTCTGCCCACTGACAAGGCCAATGGCAATACTGTCCCCAAACAAAAATGAATAAATAACTTGTGCCTTTTAAAAAATCTTAACCAACATATCATTGAATGAACTTTTATGAAAGGATTTCTTCTATATGGTAGTAATACTGAAAGCACATTTTGTTCCTTGCTTTCTAACGAAAAACAGGTCAGCTAGCCTAGCAGCCTTGTTTTTTGCTAATAATTGACAATGACTTTCTGGGAGCAGGTTAGCTGCAACTGCTATTATTCGGCTGTTTCTAGTTAGCGAGGATTAATTGAAGTATTGCTTTTATTTTTGCTGCCTTCTGCTTGGTTTTTAAATTTAAATTTAAAGGATTGTTTTGTAGAAACCTTTGCTGATGAAATGAAGAAGTGAAAAAAATGGCAAGACGATGCACAATTTAATTGTACTCTCACCCACACTTATTTAAAACATAGACAAAAAGTAGTGAAATTGTAATTTTTTAATTGGAAAGAAAAAGGAGAAATTTTCGGCAAACACTTCCAACGTGTTTAGAAGCAGTTTTTATTCCTAAAGACGAGAGGCTCCGAAGACCCCATTTCAAATGTAACTAGATTTTTGCATTCACTTCCCCACTGATAAAATTAGTGAAACGAATACTCAATGATTAAAAAGGTTATTTTAAAATAAAACCACCCTAAAATAACTTGTCCCCGGTTTTCCGGTTCCCTACTGCCTCCACACGAGATGAAACTGGAAAGTCACAGATTAAAAAAAAAACTGCAACTCCCATTAAGCTTTGCAACTCTCTCCCGCTCCACCCCCCCTAAGCGCACGGTGTTCTGCCCACGGGAGGTGAGCCAATGAGCGAAGTCAGGCACTGCTCAGGCAAGCAGCACGTGGAGAAAATGCTGCCCTATGGCAGGGCTGGAGCGCATCTAGCCATATGAGAAGAGGCAGAGGAGGCGGTGGCGGCGAGAGAAAAAGACGGAGAGGGGAAGCAGCAGGAAGACTTGGACAAAGACAGCGGGATCTACTTCAGAGTTAGGAAAGGCCTGGCCTGCGAAGGGCAAGGCATTTTAACCCTAAGGTAAGCGGAAAGGGGAGAGATTCGGGAAATGGCATTCCTGTATATTAAGCGCTTTCCCTAACTACGTCTTTCACAGGGATGTGTGGGAAATAAGTGCGCTCCTCGGACTGCTAAGAAGATTTAAAACAAGGCACTTTTCTGGTTATGGTCGTTCGAGCAATTCTTTTTCCTCCTAGCAGAGTTGAAACGAACGCAGCAGTTCTACAAATGCCCAATCGCTGAATAGAAGCGGTACCTGTTCACTTTTTGTTTAAAGTTCTGCTTCCCGGATGGTGCTTACGTAGATAAATAGTTACTGTTGCATTACATGTATTCAGCATCAAAAGTGCACCATACACTTTGGCAAGTGTATCTGTGGACTGTGAAACAAGTGGGCTGCAAGGGCAATCCCCTAGCACACACACTTTAGCCCACGGAGTGGCAATTTATATTAATTGAGCAAAATATTACATAAGTTAATGGAGATTTCTCTCTCCTCCTAGAAACTTTTGACTCCTAGTTAATAACATCGTAAGATAGAGTGAAAGCAAGAAAGAAAAACCTAGAATAGTTTTAGCTTCTGTCCCTCTCCTACATAGGAAGGGGAAAAATATGCTACGATTTCAGGAGTTGATGGAGTCATTTTTCTCTTTTCCTCAGTTTGGGAATTGGTGAATTATCTGTTGATATACATTTGAGGTTGAGAAAAGAAAAGTGCTTTCTCACACACTTCTTTAAATCTGCAGACTTCCCAGCCTCAAGCCATGGTGTTCATGGCTCACTTTCAAAAGCTTCAGGAAATCCTCACAAATATACAGTACATCAGGGGTGTCCAAACTTGGTAACTTTAAGACTTGTGGACTTCAACTCCCAGAATTCCCCAGCCAGCATGGCTGGCTGGGGAATTCTGGAAATTGAAGTCCACAAGTCTTAAAGTTACCAAGTTTGGACACCCCTGCAATACATAGTTCGTTTTCTCTTTAAGAGCCTAACTATCCTTCATATTCTATGAATGTCTGTTTCTTAGGATTAAATCCCTGAGAGGGCAGCCCTTATGGAGGACTTTCCTTCAGGCATTCGCCTCTATGTTGAAGAAAAAAACAGGATATATAGATATTTTGTGTTTGTTTGTATCCCACCTTTTATTATTTTTCCAAATTATTATAATTTATTATTTTTACATATAATTCAAGGTGGTGACCTATCCAATCTCCTCCTATTTTCCCCACAAGGACAACCCAGTGAAATGGGTTGGACTGAGAGAGAATGGTTATCCCAAGGTGACCCTGTTGGCTTTCATGGCGGAGGCAGGACTCGATATAGACCATTTAATGTGACACAAAAAAGAATAGAGGGAATAGGTTTCTCCTGTTATGATTTACCACAGCACCTGAAATATGCTACATTGAAAAATTGGCCCAAGACAAAGATTTTTCTTCGTCACACCTTCTACCCCTTTCATAGTGATTTTATGTCTCTCTGTTAACTTTTTCCTATATCTGAGAAGTATATTGATTGTCCTGCATTCTGTGAATGAGCTGGTTGAAATCCAAGCTGAAAGTTTTTATAAAACCCTAAAATCCCTCAATGAAAGACATGTGGAAAACACTACGCAAGGAAGAGTAAATGAATAGGATGCCTCTTGAGAATGTGGTAGCTTAAGATTCTCTATTCAGTACTAGAACGAAGCAACAGGCTGATTTGGACTCCTCTACCCATGTTTGTTTCTGTGGATGGCATGTGACCTTTTAAAATATGACCTTTTAAAATATCACTGTTGTTAGGTGGGCAGGCATAACAATTTGCTTTTTTATTTTGACACTTAAAATTGGCTGTTTGAGAGAGCAATGTCACTCTCTTAATGGTAGGACCAGCTATTAGGAATCTACTGCAAATCACAGATATCTACTTTGCCCTATCCTTATATCTCACTAATGTTGGCAATTGCTCGCTGTTGACAAAAATCTGCAGAGTGATAGAAGGAGTAGGAATAGGAAGCTTTAGTGCAAAACCATTAATTATCATTAATTCCCCTGAAGTCTACATGGAGTTGATTGTGTCCAAACAAAAGCTTAGTAGATCTCCAAAATCTCTGGTGAAAATTTTTTTCTTAGAGGGACATCATTTTAGTGAACTTTTTTTGGCCCAGAATCTGATTTGCAAATATATCTTGCAAATCATGACTTTTTCCAAGAGAACTTCATGCATTTTTCTTCCAAGCAACAATTCTTTCAAATTTTCTAAAGCCTCCTTGCCTTGGAAAAGCTGAACACATTTAGTAGTAGTGATACAGTGGTTAGAATGCAGTATTGCAGGCTAACTGCCCAGAGTAGGAATTCAATCCCAACCAGTCAAGGTTGATTCGGTCTAATGAGGACCCAGATTGTTGGGAACAATATGACGACTCGCAATATATAAGTTTGTAACTCGCAGTATTATTGCTATTTCTATTTTACCAAAAATGGAGAAGCTTTCTTATCCCTCTAGATCTCAGCCTTCTGGGAGGAATTTTAGTATATAACCTGTTCAACAGTAGGTAATCAACTTTTTTATTTCTGCCAGCCTTTCCAGGTAGGCCAAACAAGAAGCAGACCAGATAAACTAAATTCTACTTTATTGTAAGGTTGCATTCATAGAACCTTGCAAGTCTAAAAGTACAAATCTTCTGTTGTCTCTTTCTACAGATGGATTACTTAGAGAGAATCCTTTTTGAGTGTCTTCTTTTCTTAGGCAGCCGTGGGCTCCCCCTCCCACTCATTTGATTGTTCCCTAGGCACATTTGAAGGTCCCTTACTATTACAGTTTCAGGGGTCTTGTGATGAATTTCTTACCTCTTGTTTCAAATTAACTTAATGCCGTTGGATGCTCTTGTCTTAAAAATAGTGGAACAAAAATCTTAGGGAGAAAGGTAAATATTACTGAGAAGTTCTTTAAGCCTGTATCAAATACCTGTTTATAAAACTGATATTATTAACTTTTTCATCACATTGTCATATATAAACATGGAGAATTGACAGAATAAGGTTCTGATGCTAAATCTGGGTAACTATCCTATCACTTGGGTAGTTTGGAAGGTTTGTTCTAACTACTGGATGTTCTTTTCTATCCTGTTTCTCTGAAAATAAGACCTCCCCGGATAATAGGCCCAATCGGGCTTTTGAGTGCATGCGCTAAAATAAGCCCTCCCCAAAAAAATAAGCCCTCCCCGAAAATATTGCAACACAGCAGGAGACCACACTCGCTGCCTCCTGCACCTCAAAAATAATAAGACCTCCCTGAAAATAAGGCCAAGCGCTTATTTCAGGGGTCAAAAAAAAGACCCTGTCTTATTTTTGGGGAAACACAGTATGTGTATAATTTACCCACACCCCTTTAGGACAGATTAAGCAGTTATAAGTTCCAATTAGGAAACCTAGGAATTATAGCTAATGGATTTTGTAGGGCTATAATTTTAGGAATGGCTGCCTTAAAATAAAAATCTGATGGATTTTTGTGCATAAGAAAGCTTTTGGGAATGGCAGAAAAAGAAAATAATTGATCTTTTCCCTTGTGTTGTTTATCCACATGTCTAAGCAAATTTGAAGCAGCTGAAATAACCATTGGTTTATTAAGTCATACATCAGTGTGTGGTATGTCATTTAGTTTCATCATTGTGCCATTTTATTCTGAGTCTAATATTTTTGGCTTTGTTTTCTGTTGATTCTTGTGAGTTTTCTGTGTTGCTCAGTTGTGTTTGGTCCTTCTGTTAGATTGGGTAATGGATAGGTGCACACACAGGCTTAACGGTAACAACAGCTCTTTATTAAGTACAACACGTGAGAACAATCCAGCGAAGGTTGAGTCTGACAGCAGCTCTTTTATAGGGAGCTGTCAGACCCTTCGACCAATAAAATTAAACCTCTGCTCCCGCTGGAACAGAGGACCTTGGTGGAAACCACTGTAGTTAGGGCAAGTATCTAACACCCCTCCCCTCTTGGATAGAACAATCCTACTTGTTACGTAGTCACGCAGGTAGGTGGGCTTTTGGGTAGTTTTGCCTAACCTGCGCAGTTCAGTAGAAGGGGTTTCCTTGGACAGGTCGGACAGACCTGTTTGCTCCGGCAGCTCCGCTTGGTGGAAGCTCCTGGAACCTTTCACAGGCCGCGGCTGGAGCTTCAAGAGCTGATTCGCTTGGAGCTCGCTGCGGACCTGCAACATAACCAGATAAGTTTCCCGGTACCCTCGGGCTTGAGCTGGCTGTGGAAGGAGTGAGTGTCTGCTCCATTTGGGTAGGGCTTTGGCTAACTCATGCAGGAGTTACCTCTGGTTGTCTAAGAGTGGAGTTGGAGAGGCGGCCATGGAGTTGGTCAATATGCCTCCTCCAATTCCTACCGTCCTCGAGCTCTAGGAGGTAAGAGCGAGGGCCAGTGATTCCTATCACTGTGGCAGGAATCCACAGAGTTCCCCCAGCGTAGTTGTGGTCACATACCAAATCCCCTACACTGAATGTCCGAATCTTGCTTGTGGGGGCGATGAGGCAGAATAATTGGGGTGTAGCCGGTCTAAGTGGGATCTTAGCTGGCGACCCATGAGAAGCTCACAGGGGCTTCTCCCTGTAGTGGCACTGGGTATGATGTGCTGAATTAGCTAATAGTGGTCAACCCATGTTTGCCAATCTCCTGGGCCCATCCTAGAGAGGGCCTCTTTTGCAGATCTCTCCATTCTCTCTGCCTGACCATTGGAGGCGGGATGGAATGGCGCAACCAGAGCATGCCTGATTCCCTGAGTTGCTAGGAAGGTCTCAAATTGCATGGCTGTAAATAGGGGCCTGTTGTCAGAGACCAAGACGTTGGGCAGGCCGTGCGTGGAGAAAAGTCTCCGTAGCACCTTGATGACCGCTTCTGCCATACTGGAGGTCATCAGGACTACCTCTAACCATTTCAAGTAGCTGTCCACAACTACGAGAAATGTCTGGCCGTGAACTGGGCCAGCAAAGTCAATGTACACCCTAGACCATGGTGCTTGGGGTCGCTCCCACTCCTTAGTGGGCACCTCTGGGGGAGCTGGTCTGGACTCCTGGCACGGTGTGCAGGTGGCTACCCATTCTTTGATCTCCCTGTCCATGTTAGGCCACCACACATAACTCCTAGCCAAAGACTTCATCCTGACAATTCCAGGATGCCCTACGTGTAGAGCCTCTAATACTGCAATGCGCAGTTTGGGTGAAACAACAACCTGGTCCCCCACAGTAAACAGTCATTTACAACCGATAACCCATCGCGTTTGGCAAAATATATTTTGAAATCAGCCCCAACAGGCCCCTTGGCACCCAGTTCAAAATTTGTTTGATGGTGGAGTCCTTTGCAGAGTGACGGGCAATATCCCTGGATGAGACAGGCCCAGTCTCAAGGCAGTCAATGAGGAGGACTGGCATCTCGGGGGTAGGGTCAGGAGGAGGTTCAGGCAGCAGGCAGCGGCTGAGAGCATCAGCGTGTCCCAAAGTGGAGCCTGATCGGTGAATGAGACTGTAGGAGTAGGCAGCTAGGAAGATGGTCTATCTGGTCATGCAGGGTGATAATAACACTATTGTAGGTTGGCCCCCATCCAGTAAGCCCAACAACGGCCAAAGCCTCATGGTCTAGCTGGCTGTAGTTCTGCTCTGCGGCAGGCAAGGTCCTGGAGTAAAATGCAATAGGGACTTCAGTTCCATTGGGTATGCGGTAGCTGAGGACACTGCCGACACCGAATGGGGAAGCATCACAGGTCAGCACCAACGGCAGGGTCTGGCTGTATTGTACCAGGAAGAAGTCCACCAACAGGAGTCGTTTTACCACGGAAAATGCGGCAACCTCGGCTCTGCCCCAAGACCACTTCGCGTTCTTAGCCAGGAGACGGTGTAAGGACTCAGCAACGGTGGCTTTCTGTTTAAGAAACATGCTGTAGAAATTAAGGAGCCCGAGGAACACCTGCAGCTCAGTTTGATTGCGAGGTGTGGGGGCGTCCTGAATTGCTTTGATTTTTTGTGTGGTTGGGTGTATTCCGGAGCCATCAATTAGGTACCCTAAGAATTCAACACTTGGCACCTTAATTTGGCATTTCTCTTTTTTTGAGGCGGAGACCTTTGTCTCTAATTTGAGCCAAAACTGTTCGTACACAATTTAAAAGTTGCGCCTCGTTTGCAGCCGATACCAAGATGTCGTCAAATCCCCTGGAATCCCCTGCAAAAGCCGTTCCATGACGCTTTGGAACAGTCCAGGGGCGATACTAACGCCAAATTGCAGGTGGTGACATTTGAATGCACCCCTGTGCATCACAATGGCTTGGGCCTCCGCCGTAGCACCATCTACAGGCAATTGTTGGTATGCCTGACCCATATCAGGACCTTGGTGGAAACCAGTGTAGTTAGGGCAAGTATCTAACACCTTCCATTGAAGAAAAACTAGGAACCATTTTGATGAAAACCTTAAAGCTTGCAATGAAATGCTAAAGGGATCCCTGCCTTTTCCCCTTTTTTAAAGATATTAGCAAGCACTAAAATATATTTTAATATGATATTAAGTAGTTGCACTCCTAGATAATAATTTAAGCTCTTGATTCCTGCTTTGCTCAACTAATTGGAATGTAGCAACATAGAAACAGATGTAACTAATAGTACAAATAACTTTTAAATTAATTAATAATTTATATTTCCAAATCATACAGAGTGCAATCTCTTTTTATTCAAATTCTAGTTCAGAGGGTGTTTTTCATTATCTATCCAAAAGTGGATTGTGTCTATGCTTACATTATTAAATCAGAGAAATGATAAATCCAACCAAGTTAAAGCCATGTTGTTTAAGCTTCTTAATCAAACAAAGGAAGTTTGTTTAGATAATTTCTGGAATCTTCCTTTTCATTATCTTCTGATTGCTGTCATATATATATGATGGAATTCATGTTGCTATAATGTACTATTCATTTCTAACTGAATTCTGAACTTATTTGACACAGAAGTTGTTTTATAACTTATTTTAAATTTATTTCCTTAATTTTCTAATTGTTTGATTATTTTTTATGGTTTATAAGATATTCTCAGACATTTTACATGTATGCATTAGGAATGAAATTATATGTATTTAATAAAAATATCACTAAAGTTGAAAAATATTTTAAATGTTCATTTTCTGGAGTTTTTAAATCTTTAGTCTGACTCCATGAAACTCTATTATCTATTTTTCTATCTGGATTCCATTGTTGGCAACATTATTGGAAACATGGCACAAATTACTTATTTATGAGTTCCAATTCAGTCCTCATTTTGATGACAACAATACAGCTCTAACTATTTTGACTCTTGAGAAGACTGGCCTGGGTAATTTTGCCTCTTTGTCAAATATTTTTTTTCCTCCCGAACAAGGCGTTTTCTTTTGCTAAATGATCTTGACAAATACTACATTCTTTCTGAATTTGGGATCATGGTATTTTAGCTCTGAGGAGGAAAAGGCCTCTGTGGACAGGTTATATCACCACTCATACTAGCCACTCAGATGAGTGTAATACTTCACTAGATTGGTTGCCTAAACCTTTTTTCTCTTGTCATCTGTGGCCTAACAAAACAAAGACCTGACTTTATTACCACTTTCCCTGAAGTCATTCTTTTTTAAAATATATATATTTTCATTTAATTGGTAAAGAAATATAAACAATGAATCAAGAAAAGAAAACTGGAGAGAACAATGGGATATTATTTCCAATATTAAGAACATCAGCAAAGAAACTTCTGTATTCATATTCTGTTGTATCAGTACTTTTGTTAAAACTGCTCTTCTTAGGGAGATCTTTGATCCATTTATTTTATTAGGTCAGGGTTTTGGTTTTTTTTTTCCCAAAACCTTGGACCATGTATCCTGTGCTCAGGAAAGTACATCTGGTATGTAAAGAGCACCCACTTTAATATAGTTGAAATAGAAGATACCTCTTCACTAAATGCTTCCATGGGTGATGGTAGGGTATCAAAAACAACTCAATAGAAAGGGAAAGGTAACCCTGCCCCCTCTCCCCAAAGCATCCTCACTGAGTGGTTCATTGGCATTTCTGCAAATTGGTAGGATGAGAGAGACTGGTTCCGTTTCATAACATTTAAGGTTCTTATTTCCTGTTTCTTTTTAAAAAGTCATGGGGACAAAGAGCCTGGTGAGTACTAAGGGAGATATTTCTAGGCTTCTTATTCTATATCCCTGCAAAATACAGCTTCTAGGATTTTGCAGGGATATAGAATATATCTTGCAACCTCCATACTGTCTGCTGCTAACAGCAACAAGTCAGCTGAATTGGCAAGTTTGAATTGAGGAATCTTCATAAATGAATAACCATGCTTAAGTTAATGCTTGTTGAGTGATTTCGGATTTTGCTGTCTATTCATTTTTATGGATAAATTTATATCCCTGCTATATGGATATGCCTAACATAATAACGATTTGCTGTTGAAGTAGAGTAGCTTCACTTAGATCTTTTAAAATTAGTTCCAAGTAGTTTAAGAAGCTTGGCATGCCCTATCTGCATTGGAGAAAGCTTATCTTGCTCATTAGGAAATGAAAAGTGAGTTTCTGTAATAAAACCTTTAGGGAAAAGTTGATTCAGCATTTGTATTAGACAATTATTAATATGCCACCCTTTTTGCAAGCCAGATTTCTACTTGCAGTATTTACAGAGGGGCAAATGTGACGGAAGATACCCAGCTGCTGACGTGTAGGCTTGCCTTCACTGTGCTGGCCTCTTCTTTATTTGCACAAAGCAGCTTGGACAGCAGTTAAACCTTTGTGGTTTTGAAAGTCCTGTGGTAAATGGCAGCTGTTCTAACTAAGATCAGTTGAACAAGGATATGATGCCCTTCCTATTTGAGGAAGGCTTTGAGTATTAACAGTTCAGCTGGCATTTCCTGAGTATACTTTGCATTGTTTGAAATCTTATTGATGAATGCTAATTGGAAGCTGCCTGGGATACTGTATGTGAAGTAAGAGCAGAAGGCAGTGACAGGTTCTTTTTTTTCAATCTATCAAAGTAGATGCATAGGTCAGATTTGCATAATATTGCTGCCTAGTAGGAATATGCAACCTTCAATGCTGCAACAACGTTAGAAAGTTAAAGATATTAGCTAGTGAAGCCTGATAAGTGGATTTCCACTGAGTGAAGAACCAGTGTGCTAATACCTATAATAATGTACAGCAGAGATTTACAAAGTTTCTACTCTGCCCTTAATTCCTAGTTTCACAAAAAGGCAGTGCAAGATAATCACAAAATTGAGGGAGAGTATTGCCTAATCACCTGGCAATTTTAACAGGCCTAGGCAATTATGCAAGAGTTGGGAGCTGCAACTTGCTCCTGACAAAAAGGAAAACCACAAAGGTGGTGATATCCCAGGAAGGGAAGGAGTTGAATCTTTTTAGTCTTTTAAATGTCGGTTTAAGGGTGGAAATGGAAGGGGGAAATCTCTTTGAGACAAACCATTCTTAGCCCTCCAAATCTTCCCTACGCACAGAACAGATAAATTGACTGAACAACAACTTTGCCAACCATCACCAACATTGAACAGCAAAATGGGTGAATTTTGATGCAGTTTTGGAAGCTTAGGGGATGTTTTAATGATTGGAATGGAAACATGGTTTGAGATGCTGGGGAATTGCAAGTGGGCCATGAGTCCCGAATCAAATTTCCTCTCTCTCTATAGGAAAATAATTTCATTGCTGCAATAATTTTCTAAGTGCATATAAATAATAGGCCTTAGAAGAGGCGGGCTCAGGTTTGGCCATTTCGTGCAAAATTTATTTCAGGAGTTCTTTTTGTGTTTCATATTTCTCCATATATTTGAAATTATTCTATTTTTTTTTGTATCTCTTCATTTCCTTTCATGTTTCTTCTCTAATTGCAAGAAGGACAACTCATTAAGATGAGATGCTTTTCCATCTCACCACTCAACATTTTTAAAAGTTTTTATTACAACAATGATGATGATAATGATGACGATGATGTGCTCAAGCTCTATCTCTGCAATTTTCTTTATAGCTCTGTCTGTTATTCTTTCCTCAAAAGAGAGAGTTGGACCTCCACCCACCTTCAAAAAAATATCTTAGTGGGTTTTTGGCTGCTTTGCTCAGTTCCAAATTTTTCTCTTTTTGGAAAAATAAGCAGTTATGGCAGCTGACTGTCTGGAGCTCAAACTGCCTGTTTCTGTTGTTTGCCGTGAATTTCATTTTATAAAAGCCATATTCCTAGCATTGTATGAATAGAAGATGAATGAGTACAGGAAGCCATATATCATTTAGATTTCTTTATGCAGGACAGGTTGCTTGTCAAATTTTTTTTTGACTCAGAATTATTCAGATATTTCTCTTGTCATGCTTCTTTGCTTTTGCCTCTGACACATTTCTGACATATTCACAGATAGGTTGACAGTAACAACTTGAAAAAAATGTGATCCTTTGGCATAGGAGACCTTAAAACCAAGTTTCCTGTGCCATCCTAAAAATGAGTCTTCTGTGACTGATTCAAACATGTACTCCTTCAATACTAATGAAAATTGTGCATAGTCTATTCCTACCATTCCATTGGCTGGAAAATCCATCTTTTTTGTTTGGTGACTATCCTGATTTCACTCAAACTAGAAACAAGTGGAGGGAAATGCTGTAATGAAATATTTCTGATAGAAATTCCAAGGAAATAGAAAGGTTCTATCTTTTTAGTCAAATGACAGAAAATGGCCTTGATTTTCGAAAAAGTAGAAGGAGGCATTTTAGTGTCTCTATTCCCACATGAATGAATCCTTTTGTATTTTCTGGCTCTATATACATATGCAGATGTATAAGACAGGTTCCTCTAATTATGGGTTGCTTCCAAGTGACTAGGCTTTCTAACTAGGAGTCAGAGTTTAGCCAATCTTGACTGATGATGAAAAGCTAAGCAGGGTCAGAACTGGTTTTACTTGGGATAAGAGTCTTTCAGGGGGAAAAAATCTTCCCAGAAAAAAAGCCATTTCTTGTCAATAAAACAGTAGAGTTACGGCTTTAAAGTCACCTTACCAGGAATCAAGCTCAACTTGAAAAACAAAGATTTTTTTGGGGGGGTGGGGAAGGATATTGAAATGATATTGGCTTGCTGTTAGGATTAGTAATAATGTTTTCATCTTGGCTGGCTTTATAGACCCTTGCCAACATCACTGAGAAAATAATTGCATAAAATGAATTTGAACGTCATTGAGTTTCAACATGCTCTGGTAAAACTGCATTTTGCTATTTATCTTTCACCAAGCACTGCATTTTGCTATTTGTTTTTCACTTATGTTTGTGGAGTTGCTGTTTGCTAAGTAATATATTGGATTCAGGGTTGTCTATAAGCACTGAAGTGGAACTCTGTTTCAGCACTTCTTGTTCTAGATCTTGTTGTTATTGAGATAGAGGGATCTTTTTGGATTCAGAGCATATACAATGCATCAGCTTTAAGTTATAGATCTATCCCACATAATGACATCCAGTGACAGATGGGGGAAGGTTTGATCAGCTGTTTTCCTTTGCAAATAACATTTAGTTGAAGCTGTTAATTTATAGATTGTCAAGCCATTAAAGTAGCTGTGATTGTATGTATTCCAAATATCTTTTCCTCCCTCTCCTACCATATTTTGATTTGGTTTTCCTTAACACAAGCTGTGAGCTCAGGCGGTATATTTTGTCTACATACCCAGCAATTTACATTCATTCAAACCATCAATAAAAATGGCTAATTAAGATGTAATTAAGATTGTGCTTAAGTATGAATACCCTATGAAGAATAAAGTCTACAATCGTATTCTGCTGAATAGAACTTGCTCTGATTAGGCAGTTATAGGATTGTTGTTTAATTAATGAATTGATTAATGCTGTGTTTTCTGGTGGCTATAATTCCAAGCAGCCATAAACTTCAAGCATACAGTCATTAATCGATATAGACATCTTCAGTTTCCTTTTTTTAAGGCTCAGAAATGTAGCCAGGCCACTTCTGTTATCAGATACCTTTTACCAAGTACTTAGAGGCAAACACTAGATAGACCTGGAGGTATTTTTGCAAGGATATATAATGAATGTTTTAGCAAAAATATGAATGCAGACCTGCTTGGGTTAGAACTACCAGGTCTGGGCTGCAAAAATCTGGGCAGCAGGAAACAGGTGCAGGAAATTTTAATTGGTTGCCGTCTGATGTTTGGTAAGATTTTTAAAAGCTCTATATGGTGTTCATTACTAAGATATCTGCTTCCAAGACCTTCCAAAATCCATCTCCAATTTGCTGAACTGTAGTTTTGTGTTGTGTCTTTGAAAGGAAAAGATCCCTTAATGATTTCTTGACTTTTCAGATTAGTTGGCTATCTTTTTATCAACACCATCGTTGTAGAAGACAATAGGCAACCCAGTAGATATTTTACTTCATCTTTATTTTACTTACATATTTGTATCCCACCTTTGTTATTTTTATAAATAACTCAACACAATTATTATATCCAACACATTTTCCTTCTTCTATTTTCCCCGCAACACTAACCCTGTGAGGTGGATTGGGCTGAGAGAGAGTAACTGACCCAAGGACACCTGGCTGAATTTTGCAGCTAAGGTGGGACTAGAACTGATGATCTTCTGCTTTCTAGCCTGGTGCCTTAACCACTATACCAAACTGGCTCTCGTCATTTTTAAATTACAACTCAGATAAGCCTTTATGTGCTGGGGACTGATCAGAGATTAGGCTAAAGCATCTGCAGAATACCAATGTGGTGCTACCTATACTTGGATGTAGAGAAATTCAAGTGCCTTAATTGCTAGCAGATTGGACAGGCACAGTGTGAAACCTTTAAGGTCTTATAGCCCTTCAGTAGTATCCTACTTCTGATCTGATTCCCTGCACTTTGTGCTAGCAGCATGCAATTTGGCTTAGAATGAGGTAATATGGGTGCTGTGGAAGCATCTTTAAAAAAGGATGGAAGTCAGGTATTCTCTCTGTGTGTATTCATGGTTTGCATGGAAATAGTGCTCATTTTATTAGCCTTGACATATTGGTATGGCAAAGAAATCTATTGGAAGGGATGTGGCCTCATTTATCATTTCTCAGATCCTGAGAGATAAAGTATGTTTCACAACTGTAGCAGTGGTAGGTTTCAAATTTTTTTGGAACCTCTTCTATAGGTGTGGCCTGCTTTATGGGAGTGGCTTGGCAGTCATGTGACCGGGTGGGAGTGGCTTGGCAGTCATGTGACCGGGTGGGAGTGGCCAAGACGATGTCGTTGAATTCTTTGCCCCAATGGATGATCTACAAAAAGATATAAAAAAGGAAATTTATTATTTTGTGTACTTACTACTTAAATAAGATTAAAATAAGTACATAAAACAATAAAAGAGCTACTTACAGAAGGAAGATGACTGCCCTTGCCAGTCTTCAGTATCACTGACTCCAGTGAATGGCCTGCACAAAGAAGAGACACAGAAATGAACTATTTCATTGCATGACCTGCATTAGGATGAAACCAGTGCACAAAATAATAGAAAAGGAAGATTACTGTCCTTTTGTGTGTTGAAGTCACTCACTGACCACCTTGCTCCAATGAATGGCCTGCACAGAGATACAGAAAGGAAGACTTTAATTGCTTGCACTACTATATTAAGGATGAAACAAGCACACAAAGCAATAAAACAGCTACTTACATAGGAAAGATGACTGTCCTAGCGGTCATATTCTGTTGCCTCTTCATCCTGTTAAATAATACTAACAGCAGAAGAAATAAAACAATATTGGACTCAATTGTGGTTGTAAGCTGAGGACTACACTATAGGTAACAGAAGGGACCTCTGTTCTCACCCAACAATGTACAGTCTTTTCAGGAAGGATGTCCCCCAATAAACAGGAAAGATATAGTTTTTCATCTAAGAAGTTAGATCAAGAATGAATGTCATAGGTAGATTCACAGAGCAATACAGATTTCTTTTTCTGAAATTTATTCCTCAGTTCAAAAAACAGGAATATATGAATTAGGTTCAGTACTTAGGACAGACCAAATAGCTATTCAAGAGTTAGTGGTATCATAATTGGAAGCAATGGTAAAGCAAGATATGGATTTAAAACCAGTCATATTTGGTTGGGCATTTCAAAGGTAATACAATACATATTTAATTTTACACATGTTAACAGCTGCTGGAATTGTGTTTGCACAACAGTGGAAAAACAAAGATATGAAAATGAATAAATATTAGAATGTACAGGAATGAATAAATTGACAATTAAAATCAAGAAGGCTTCGAATACTTTTTCATGTGAGATTTGTTTTATCAATTGCTAACTAACAGAAACAGAAATTAGAAATCTAAAAGTATGAAAGAAAACACCAATTATGTAAGGAAAGGTCACTAAAATGTATAAGGAAATATTATTAGTACTTGATCATTATTAATGTGTAGATAAGTGCGGGACATTACACACACACACACACACAAGCTATGACAGTGCCAGGAAAACACCAAAAAATAACAATTTCCCCCCAAAAGACTGCAGACGAAGCCAGTTTTTTTCCCTAACCCTAAGGGCAGGAAAGACAAAGCCACTGGAATAAAAACCATCAAGGTATTGTGGGAAATTATAAAGGACCGTGCCAGGAAGCTCACAGAACCAGCAACCACCTTACAATTACCTAAACAACCAGGTATCACACAGAAACACACAAAATCTGGCAAAGCTGCCCTGCACCAACCTCGCCTACCTATAGAAAAGCAGCCACTTTGAGACACATAAACCATGCACCAACTTGCACACTTAAAAGCAACATATTGCATCACAAATAAAACATTTGCAAAAAGGAATAACATTTCTGGTAATAAACATATTCTATAAACAATAAATTAAATTTCCCTAAAATAATTTTTAAAAAAGATATTCTATAAATAATAAAAAAATTCCTTAAAAACCATTTAATAATATTCTATACACAATAATTTAAAATAAAACCAGATAAAAGTATTCCACACACAATAATTTAAAATAAAACAGTTAAAAGTATTCTACACACAATAAATTAAAATAAACCATTTTAGAAAATTCTATACACAATAAATAAAATATTCTTTAAAAAAACATTATAAGCATAAAAGAAAAAAAAAACTGGGTCACTTACCAGCAGGCAGAATCAGCAGCTCTCTTCCATCATGTGATGGAAGCAGCAGGGAGCAGGCAGGCGACAGGGCAGCAGGTAAGCTGGACTGAAGGGACAAGGGACAATCGGGTCAGCTAGGCCTGCCACCTGGCAGGCTTAGCCAGCCAGGCGAGGCTGGGGACTGCGGGGGAATGGGGGGTAGCAGGAAACCCCCTTTCAGCTGCAAGCTGGCATACGCTAGCCACCCAATGCCACCGCCACCCACTACCTTTCGGCCGTGGGCTGGCATACGCTAGCTTCCCGCCACTGCCACCGCACCCCTTTCGGCCACGCAGCATATGCCAGCTCATGCTTCCGCCCACCCCTTTTAGGCCATGCGGCATACGCCAGCCCGTAGCTTTCGCGTGGGAAGGCCTTCAGGCCTTCCCTTATGAAAGCCATGGCCTGGCATACGCTAGCTTCCTGCCGCCACCCCCCCTTTCAGCCATGTGGTGTATGCCAGCCCGTGGCTTTCGAAAGCCGCGGGCCGGCATATGCTAGCTTCCCGCCGCCGCTGCTGTGCCCCTTTTGGCCACGCGGTGTATGCCAGCCTCCCGCCGCCCCTGCCCCCCTCGCACTTAGTTGCCTACCTGAGGGAAGCAACAAGCTGCTGGAAGGCGAAGCAAAGCGAAGGGAGGACCCGATCAGCAAGTGCGATGTGACAGCTGCTTGGGATGTTGGCCGTTGGCGCCGTGCTTTTAAATGGGTGTTAGAGGGTGGACTCCAGCCCACTCACTGATTGGCTGGACTCCAGTGAGCGGTGAGCTGGGCTAGTTTAGTGCAGGGGAGCAAGCGAGCTGCAATGGAATGGGCGGGGCGAGTGATCAACAGGGCCGGAGCAGGTGTTCCGGAACTTACTTCTGGGTCCACCGGTGGAACCACTTCTAACTGGTATGGTAAATTTGATGAACCTCTTCTACCGAACCGGTTAGAACCGGCAGGAACTCACCTCTGAACTGTAGTCAAAAAGATTCATTGTTAGAGTGTGAAAAACCAAGAATTGGTTTCTTGGGAAGCTTTTCTTTGCAATTCTGCACAAGCTACTCTTCTGATCATATTATCATAATCTACAGATATGGTAACCTCTCTTCCTCACAACAGAAAAATGATTTTTTTAGTCTGCATCCAGAATTGCGGGGGGGGGGAACTATAATCTAGTTTTCCAGTATGAAATAGCACTTAGAGTATATGATTAGGACAAGATAACACACAAATTCAGGTCTTTGCCCATCCCTTGACACTCACATGACAACTTTGGGCAAATCACAAGCCCTCTGTCTTACTATCTTGAATAAGAGAAGAGAAGTTGGATAGAAGTCTGACATAAATAACTTAAAAGTTCATCCTAGATTGGATTGCTAGGAAAGATGCCAAGGTAAAAGATTAAACCAAGCAAAGTGAAGCAGTTAACTTCTTGGGCTGAGTGCCTTGGGATTACAGGAGCCTTCAACTACTTGATTTCAGAACAAGGCTAAAAGTTCTCTGAGGGCAGATAAGTTGAGAGTTCTTGCTTAAGGAAAGGAAGAAAGGGAGAGAAAGTGACAAGGACCACACCAGCCTCTTCAAATCCTCTCTCTTGTATTTTGCAACCTTGGCTATAAATAGGGGCTCTTCAATCAGCAGACTTGATTGCTTTACCTGTAATTGTGTCCTCCTTACCCTCCTGCTGTGGTATCTCGCAGCTTTTTAAATGCGAGGAAGAGACTGTGTGGCGTATATGTGTGGGAATAGGGGAGGTGTATTCAACTAGACAGGGCTTCTAAAAAAGATAATCACAGAATGCAGTTGATGGGCTTGAACACCAGGTGACTCAGCCAAAACAATGTCCAGACCTCTTGTACCTGAAACAGAGATACACTATACTTAATATTTGCTAATAGCTGTACTCTACAGCTAATAGCTGTACTTTTCAGTGACTCTTCTCTGCTATATATAAAGTTGGACTCCCACTCCACAAGAACCTTTAGAGATCAAATATTTCTACTTTAATGTATTTTTAATATATTTGTAATCTACTTTAAACATCTCTGGAAAAAAAATGGTGCGGGAAGGAATTAAAACCAAGAATATGACTCCTTTGCCTTGTAAATCAGTTCTATTTTATTTTGATTACTAGTAGTTTTCCAAAAACTTAAATGCTGATTTATATCTGCTCTTTTTAAATCAGATTACATGACATTCATATAAAAGAAATATCAAAGGGACTGAGATTTTCACTTTGGGCTGAATCAGCCTGTGTGTTGAACCCATATATATGGAGAAGAAGTAGACAAACATTTCTGTAATATTATTTTGCAAGATCACTTACTTTTCCAGTACTTCTGCCTAGTCAAGAATTTTATGTGTAGAAGATAATGATGTGGAAAACAGGCTTCCCAAACCACAGATAATCAGGAATTGCATATGTATATCTTCAAAATGAGGGGGACGGGAACCATAGCCTCAACTCTTTGACGAATAGAAATATTTGTTATCTCATAAAATAGATTGTATACAGTGAGATTGTTGATAACATCTGTTCGCTGTGAAACAGCAAATGATATAGAACGGACTAATGAGGTTAGGAGATTCAAAATTTGTTCTAAAACAGCAATACAGAAATAAGCATGCTTATTATACAATTTGTATAGCAGTGGAAAGCATGCTAGGTTCATAGCAATCTGATAACTAATATTACATTAAACTTTAGAGCTTTACAAATCAGAACAGAATGTGGCAACCAAACATTATTTTCTAAAGTTCTCACCATGATAGGATAGTAGTGTGAGCCAACATATTTTCCAAAGATGAGAAGATTTAAAAGAACAATCTGACACAAAAACATTTAGTACTAATGACATATATTCGTTCCTATCTGTGTATCTAGAAATAAATACTTAGTCAGCGCAATACAAAAAATCCGTTTTAGTGATGGATTTCAGATGATTTATAGTGAGAGAGTCTGAATATCTTTATCTGTAACCATGCAATGAATGAAAATGTGAGTTAATATTTTCTTGGCTATCAGATATTTTATAAGCAAGAATTTCACAAAAGAATAGTGAGTCAATTTTGAAAATTACAGAACTCAGCTTTATATAATTAGCATATGCCCTTCTTTCTGGCTCAGTTTTATGTTAATTGATTACCTGGTTTGTGCCTGGAATCTTAAGCACATTAGCCACTGTGATGACAAGGGGAAACCAAAGAACTTGGTTAGGAAGTTTGGCTTTCTTGCTGGCTGCAGAGGAAGTGAAGACTTTTCTTCCTACTTCCCCCTTGAAGAACTGCTGCTGTTTATTTAGCCTGAAATATTTTTCTTCATTTTTTAAAAAGCACATTTATTATGGACAAAATGGTAAAGGGGGGTAGCAAATATTAAAAAAGAAAGGTGCACTTCAAACTATTGTAGGGTTGATGGAAAAAAAGAAAGTTCATTATTGATATAGATCAATGACTGGAAACCTCTTGTGGACTTTATAAAATTTAAAATGATTTTGTGGCATTTGATTTTGATGATAGAATACTTGTCACACATGAATAAACTAATGATTTACAGACAGGGAAATGGAACCCAGATGGAGGAGTGTGTCTAATGTTTTTAACTATCCTATAGATATAAATAAGTGTTTTTGTACAATTTACTGAAAGTCAGATCTCAATACACTTAATATAAATGGCCCTGTATAATATTAACTTGAAAAATATGTTTGATATCATTTATCAGGTAATAAAGAAAATTATTTTAAACAGATTTTCACCAAATCACCATGGATTATACTTATTTTGACAATTTCTCCCTACTCTAGAAAATGAATGAGTTCATACTGAGGCTCATTAAATTTTACTGCTGCTTGGAATAGCTCCGTGCTCAAACTCCATATACAAAAAAAAATTGAGCTGCTAGTTCAGTTTTTACTTAAGGGAGACGGGACGAGCCAAAATGAACGTTCTTATTTGCCTTAAAACAGACTGCAAAAAGACAGTTTAAAAACAAGGACGGACAGTGAACCTGAATTTCTCTTTTGGTTTGGCTGGTAACTCAGGCAGTCACCTTGAAATAGTAGTACTCATAAAGAATAAGACAAAATTAGTAAAGGAAGGATTTAATATTTTTAATAATGATTTCCTTCCCTTCAAACCAGCAGTTCCACTTTAATACTACCTAATAAAATTGTTAACATTTTGAATCAAACATTTCTTTTTGCAGAAAATTTATTATAAACGTTGAATTTTACTTCTTAGCAAGTATACACTTTGCAATGAAATTCAGCCCAAGATGGTACAGAATTCTTCCAAAGATATTGTTCCTGCAACATTGAAGACATTTCTTAGACAGAAATAAGTATCTCACTGGCAAAAGTGTAGTTTTTCCTACATAGCACAAGTATGTTATCCTTACAATCTTTTAAGAGTAATAGCAGTTTTAATATTTGAGAGTAAAAAAAAAAACATTAAGGGAATAATTTTGTTAGAGAATTTGGGCACAGTCTGTATACTTTGTGCATATGTACTTTAAATCTACAGGATGAGATGCTGATTTTTGCGAGCAGAGAAATTTATATATAAACTTAATCTCTCTAGGAAGTACTAGCTTTTTAAAATACTTTTTGAAACATAGGTATGGGTCAGGAGTGGTAATCTTAAATGGCCCAGAATTTCCTCCAATAGCAGATGATTCATCATGTTCTATGATGAATCAATAAGCCTATAATATCAATAAATGCTTGTTGCTATATATTATGTTCAGTTGCATAGGAAATTGTGGAATGAGGAACTGAAAGATCCAGTACAAGAATATCAATGGAAAACTATTTTGGCAAGTTTCTAGAGTAGAAACATAAATTGAACTCTTGTGGCTTACTTCGGAAGAAATTGGTAGATTCACCTCATTACTCCCTCGACACCAAAGCAGTAAAAGAGGAGGTAAAGAAGAAAAAGAAGACCACCTCATTACTACAGTGTAGAGATGAATGCAGGAGAAGGTAAGCAAATAACCCAAAGTTGAAGGCAAGACAATGTTTGGAGGCATACCCTTATCAGTGAAGTCAGTTTGGCCCAGTGGTGGGTTTCAATTTTTTTACTACCTATTCTGTGGGGGTGGCCTATTTTGTGGGCATAGCTTGGCGGTCATGTGACCAGGTGGGCGTGGCCAATTTGTAAAATGTGAAACGCATTTAACACCGTTCTTAGCAACCAAAATTTTGGGCTCAATTGTGATCATATGTTCTCTTTCTTTCCTTCCTTCCTTTCTCTCTCCATTTCTTTCTTTCCTTCCTTTCTTTTTCTTCCTTCCTTCCTTTTTTGTTTCTTGCGTCTGTCTCTCTTTCTTTCCTTCCTTCCTTCCTTTCTCTTCCCCTTCCTTCTTTTTTGTGTCTCTCTCTCCCTCTTACTTTCTTTTTTCCTTCCTTTCTCCTCTTCCTTCCTTCCTTCCTTCCTTCCTTCTTTCTTTTATCTCTCTCCCCCACTTCCTTTCTTTCTTCCTTCCTTCCTCCCTCCCTTCCTTCTTTCTTGTCTCTCTCTCTCTCCAACTTTCTTTCTCTTTCCTTGTTTCTCTTTCTCTCTCTTTCTTTTTCTATCTTTGTCTCTCTTTTTTTCTCTCTCTCCCTTCCTTCCTTCCTTCCTTCCTTCCTTCCTTCCTTCCTTCCTTCCTTCCTTTCTCTCTCACACACATACACGTACCTTCCAGTTGGCAAAATTTTCTGTTTTGCCAACTGGGAGGCTGGCAAAGAAGCCTCGTTTTCCCTGCTGCCCGCAGCTCTCGGAGAAAGGAGGCAGGGAAGCAAGCCCCGGGCGACATCTCTGTTTTTTTCTTCGAGAGCTGGCTTTGAGAATGGCCAGCCTCTCCCGCCACTGCACCCTTCACTCATTTGTGGTGGTTGTACGAGCAAATCATCCACCTCCTCCTCTTCTTTAGGGGTCAGTGGAGGATCGGCTGTGGCAGCCCGGCCCTGGATGCCTTTCCCCAAACCCAGACATCGCTACTCCCACCTCCCCAGTGTCCGAGCTGCAGCAAGCGAAGTGCCACTTCAACAGCGCTTATTTACAGCCAGGCTGTAAAGCATGGGGAGCAGAGAGCAGCCATGCCCATAGAAGCAGAGAGCAGCTGCCGCCGCTGTTATCCACTGTTGCTGCTGGTGGTGATAGCAATAGACATGGATACATCTCTGCTGTATGCAGTGACGTGCGGTGAGGTTTATGACTGGTGAGGCACTGACACAGTGCTGGGTTTCAAATATTTTTAGACTTGTGGACTTCAACTCCCAGAATTCCACAGCCAGGCATGCTCAGTTCCAATTTAAAGCGACAGCATTTGTTTTTCTCCTTTGCTCCTTCTTTCTTTTTCTTTTTCTTCTCCTTCCCCTCCTTCCTCCCTCTCTCCCTTCCTCCCCCTCTCTCAAACACACGCACACACACACACACACACACAGAAGTTGGATTGGACTATCTCTCCTACCCCTTCCCTCTCTCACTCACTCTCAAACAACCCCCCCCCCCACACACAAAAGTTGGATTGGATATCTTTTCCAGTGGCTTGAAAGCAGCTCCTCTGCCACCCCCACCCCCCATTCCCCTGCTGCCTTTCCCAAACACCTCCACCATTGCAAATGCAGCCTGCTGTCTGGGTGGGAAATGCCTGGAACACAATAAAGCCCACCCACCACCTCCTGCTGGCAGGCTGGGGTGAGAGGAGAGGCAGAGAAGCCGGAGGGGAGCCGAGCTGAGCCTTCCAAAAGAAAGAGGCTGGGGGGAAGTGTGTGTACTACAGCATGGCTCTTTGCCTGGCTTCCTGCCTCCTCCTGTGGTCTCCTCAGTGCTCGCTTGTGCTCTCCCTCCCCAAGTGTAGTTTGATTGCAGGTGGAGCCACGTTGCTTTTTCAAACTTGTAATCAGTGAAGCTGGGCTAGATTTTTATATAGTTTTATCCAGCTGTGTGTGTGAGAGAGAGAAATGAATGGGGGCCTGGGGAGGAAGTCACTACACTTGGGGAGGGAGAGCACCAGTGAGGTTAAGCAGAGTCATCCACAGTGAGGCAGCAACTAGCTCAGCTTTTTCCTTTTCCTTTTTTTTTTCATGATGAGAGTGGTGAGGCTGTGCCTCACTTGCCTCACCTGACTGCACGTCACTGGCTGTATGTTCCGCCACACCCAGTCTCGTGGGAGGTGAAATTGGAGGCACCCCACCGGCAGAGCCTCCAGGTGGAAGGTGAGTGAAGGGCGCAGTGGTGGGAGAGGCTGTTCGTCCCCGAAGCCAGTTCTCAAGGAAGGAAGCAGAGATGCCGCCCAGGGCTCGCTTCCCTGCCTCCTTCCTCTGAGAGCTGCGGGCAACAGATTGCCTCCCAATGCAGGTGCCCAGGACAGCCTCGACCTCCGCCTCTCTGCCACCTCCAGGCCCGCGCAACGTCCCTGCCAGCCCACTAACCTGGGGACACTCCAAGTTCTGCTGCTTCTTTGTGCCCTGCTGCTGGCTGCAGTTGGGCTTTTAGCGGTCCTGCTTTCTCTTGGCACCCCTTCCCGGCTGGGAGACACTCCAGGACAGCCCCGCCACCCTGGCTAGGCGCTGGGTCGGTCAGCAGCCCGCACACCACCGCCATGTGACCTTTCCATTTCAGTGAGAATTTTTCTAAAACTTCTTAAATTCTCATTGAAATGGAAAGTTTAAAAGAAGATGGTTAATTTCTGTTTATAAATCAGCGGCCATTCCCGGGAGCTGAGAGGGCTGAGTGTGGCTTTGGAGGCTGAAAGGGAAGCTACACCCCCCGCCTGCCAGGCACCCCCTCCCCTTCTTACCAGACTTAGGAGCTTTCCAACCACCCGCTTCCCTCGCCTCAGCTGCCCAAGGTCAGCAGAATATGCCTGAGGACGCTTCACCTCACTGTGATCCAAGGGATGTTCTTGCCTTGGTAGGACATCTTCCCCTCGAGGCAGTGTGGGAAGGAGAACAGCGGAAGCAAAGCGGCCTTTCTGGGCGTGTCTGAAGAATTCCGTCCCATCCCGTCCCCCGGCTGTCAGGCCTGTAATTATATTCTTTTTAGGATCTTTGGCCTGCCACACTTTTTAATAATTCTCTATGCTGTTTCATTAGTGTAGTAGTTGGGAGGGGGGAATAGAAAGGAGTAGGATTGTAGAATGGATTGTTGACATTCTTTTGTAGAAGCCAAGGTCATCTTTTGTCTTCGCATCTCGACACCTGGCCGGAAGAAGATGGGTGTACATGCCAGCGTGGAAGAATATGATTGGAACATGTGATGGATTTGTGGGTGTGGGGAGAGATCATGAACTTTCAACTGGTTGAACTTAGAGGATGTAATTTAGAGTTGAAATTTCCATAGCCGTACTAACATGCCTGCGGAATAAATTGCACCTTAAAGGATGTTTTGCCTTGGACAATGATTTATTTCTGCATGGTATTTAGAACCCTAATACCGGCTTTCTTCTCTTTGAGAAGCAGTTTGCAAACTCTGGTTTTGCAAGGCGCTTGTCAAAGAGAAGGAAGCATGGGCTTCTTCCAACAGCTGAGTCCCCCGCTCCGGCAAAGGAAATGGGTGGGCGGGGCAAGTATGGTGCGGACAGTGGGGCAGGCCAGGGGAGGGACTGTTCCAGAATAGACACAAAATTCTTCCAACAGGCATGCGCGTACGGTACCGGACTGGCTGAAACCCACCTCTGGTTTGGGCCTGATCTTTGGGCATATAATAATATAAAAGAAATAGCTATCAGTTTATAGCTAGTTTATAGTTATCAGAAAGATTTTAAATGGATAAACTATCTTGGCATTGGTATGAAGCAAAGAAAGACAGAATCTGAAGTACAGTATCTAGCACGATTAATATATAATTGTTAAACTACATGATTTTTTGTTGAAATTTGAAACGGAATAGCAGATTAAAGAATATGTGATAAAGTGGGCTAAGAATTTTGGTTATAATAAAGAGATGATCAATAGAAAAATATATAGTGAAAAGGTTTGAATTTGCATTATATTATGATCAAAGAGAACTTTCATAAAATTATGAATCATGACATCAGAGAAATTATCTAAAGTATTCCAAATGTATGCTGGAAAAGCGAACAACTGGAAGGTATAGTCCATCATGCTTAAATTGAGATGTAAAAAAGCTAATGTATTATGAATTCAAATGCTCAAATTAATATATAGAGAAGATTTTATTAATATTCAATTGAAGTCAAAACTTTTCCTTTTAGGACTAATAGATATTGAGAAAAGAGTCCTGGGAGATTATTTCAATATATGATTGCTACAGCAAAAAAATTCTTATTTATAATATTGTGTATTTTTTAACTTGCTTTTTGCATTCAATTAAAAAAAAGTAATAAGAGGAAAAAAGATTCCATCCACCTCCTTATCCATGTTATTAACAAAAATGTTGAGTATACTGTAGAGCTCAATCAGTTCCTGACTTCAGTTTTAACAAGGACAGGTAAATGAGTGGAGGAAAAGAAAGTAGAATTCAAGGAGCCTTACAAACCAATCACCTTCCTTATCAGATTATTGCAATTTTGATGCAATAGATTTGATTTGAGTAAATAAATCATTTGTTGGAACTGTGGTTAGTGAAGTAGATAAGCATGAATTGAGTGGCATAGTAGTTACATACTGGTAGTCTGCTGACTTAAAAGCCATAGGTAAGAATCCATTTGCCTGATTCTTAAGATTTGAACTGATGTATCTAAATAGGTTTTTTTCTGGCATTTTTCCATGAGTGTCAGCTTCAATCCTTCCTTTTCTTTCTGTTCTTCATAAATGTTTGGTAGAACACGTGCTCTCATATTGAAAGTAAAGATGGAATGGTCTTTCCTATGTTTTAGTGTCCTTGCTTGTTTCAACTGAGTAGATGGAAATGGATTCTTTTTTTCTCTCTGTTGATTCTAAACATCTTTTTTTCTGGTACTTAGCATTCCTTACCAGGGAATCTCATTTTTAAATACAAATTACAGAACAAAAAGTTTAAAAATTAAATTAAAGCAAATCCTAAAATTAATGATTAATAAAGTAACACCCCTAACGAAAGAAGACTCCAAGGCTTGAGTTTCCTCAAAGTTCCATTTTATTAGAGATGTCGTATTGGCACATCTGGGAATAAAATGGAACTTTGAGGAAACTCAAGCTTCATAGTCTTCTTTCGTTCGGATTTTTACTTGGAACCCTGACAGCGTCTTTTGAGGGAATGCGTTCCACAGAGCGGGAAATTCACTGTCACTAGTTGTTACTGTGCCTTCTCCATATGTTGAATTGTACAGTCCTGCAGAATTGTTATGCCTTGGTTTTTAGAATAGAGTTAATGTCGACTACAGTTATAGTGGAGATGCAAGAACCACTTTAAGTATAGAATAGTTTCAAGCCATATCTCTGTCAATAAAGCCATGTTAAAATAAATATTCTAAAGTCAAATATTTTATAAGTAACTATAGTATATCTTTTTCTAATTGGCCTTAGGTAACCATGTCTGCCAAAGCAATTTCTGAACAAACAGGGAAGGAGTTTTTGTATAAATACATCTGCACCTCTTCAGCCGTCCAGAATCGCTTCAAATATGCCAGAGTAACATCTGATACTGACTGGGATCGGCTCGTCCAAGATCATCCCTGGTTATTGACTGAGGTGAGAAAACAAAACTGTGTCTTGTAACATCCTGGAGCTATCTCAGATTCCTATAAAAGTACTGAACACTTCCTTTCTTTAGATCCATTCTTAACTTGGAAGGCTAGCAACAGCAGTCTATAATCTCAACATTTTCAAAATAAGAAAAAGAAATATAAATCCTAGAAAAGCCTTTGTCTAAGTATTTGGCTAATAATCAGCAATGCAAGACTTTAAACACCATCATTGAATTCCCAGTTCCTAGGCCAAGCTAGGTAGATTGAAAGACCCTTTTTGTATTTGAGATTCCTACTGAGATTGCCATTAAAAATTACTTGCAGCCATAGCTGATTGGCATCGGGCGAAGCTTGAGGAAAAGTTAGCACTTTCATCAGGGACAGACCACCTGCTTCCTAATCTAAAGCGTCCTTTCAGAAATTTAATTTCAGATGTCTAATAAGAGAGGGAGAAAGAAATACTAGTACTAGCAGTAACAGGTTGCTTTTGAGACAACATAGTCCTTAACAGAAAGAGCTCTGTACCACCAGCATCTTTGTGCAATACTTGATTATAATAAAGCAAAGGATGGTTAGTTGATGTATTTTGCTTTCCAGTTGATCATCATTGCATCTTTTATCTTCTCTAGATAAAGTAGCATGTAGATGCCTCTCACTAGCTTGCTTTGACTTAATTTATAGGCTGCCTCAATCTTTGTCATTATGGGAGGCTTACAGTGTAACAATAAAAGAATTTAAAAAATTAGAATATATCACCCAGAAGAACAATGACCACTTTTTCTGACTCAGGACCTGCGGTACAGCCAGGTGTTAAAGGCTCCCTTAAACATGGACAGGGTAGGGTCCATATAATCTTGGGCAGAATGGTATTCCAGAAGGAAGGTGTTCTTTATTTTCATTTTTGCTTTGAAAAAGTTCTGGGAACCTTCTCCTTTCAAGTTACAATTCAAAGTGGAATTGCGAAGTAGAGACGTTTTGTCCCTGATTCTCTTGGTTTGCTTGTTCTCCTGGCTCCCATCCAGTTTAATCACATTTGGAGCATGCATCTGCAATACAGTCCCATTTTTCTTGCTGATGGAGGACAGCTCAATTGATAGCTAATTAAATACTATGCACTTAGTTATGTGACTCAGTTGTTGCCTTGTATCAGCAAGGAAGATAAAAGATCAGGAGTTCTGCCAGGAGACAGGAAGGGTTCTGAATATCCTTTTAATTTAATTATAGGATGCCTAAAGTAGGAACAGAAAGAATACTTTCAGATCCCTGGTTCTGACATCAGTGTTCGCTATACACATTTGTGATGAGCACAGTTACTTACAAATAAACAGACAGGAAAGTTGTCTAAAAGCTGCAAAGTATCTTACCATTGTACAAGACTGCTCCTGCTAATCACAAGGATTCTGTTGTCCATGATGCTTTGTTCTAATCTTCATTGTTGTATTAGTGAGGTAGGGATAATGTCGGGGTAGTGATGACACTTTCTGAAGGTATAACATGAAAATAAGCCAAAATGAATACATACATTACTTCCAGGAAGTTTTATCAATCAAACTGACTCTTTTTACATTGTTTTTTTGATATGGCTGTAATGATCAAATTACAATACTTCTCATGGAGAAGCAGAACCTAAATTTTCTGAACAAGCATGTAAGCTGTGACAAATCTGATATAATTACCCACAAGGTTAGTTTTTCATTTTTGGAGTTTCGTTTGAAACATTCTAGCGTCTTGTGGTGAAACCTGATCAGCTGATAAAACGTCGCGGTAAACTTGGCTTGGTCGGTGTGGATCTTAATCTAGATCAAGTGAAAGCCTGGCTGAAACCACGCCTTGAAAAAGAAGCTACAGTAAGTATTACTTGTTTCTCAGTAAACCGCATATATTTGGACATTGACCTTTGGAAAGGATAGGGGGTGAATCAATCAAGCAAGCAAGCAAGCAATGAAGGCACCAAACGTATTTGGAGAACAAAACATGCCATTGAACTATTTTGTATTTTATAATGAATGACCTTAGCATATAGTACCTATAGGAATCACTATAGGTCTGTCTACGGCATGGGAAATTCACTTTCCACCTCCCTCTTTAAGATCTTCACTGGAGTTGATAAGGCCATTTCTAGGTAGTGAGTGCATTCTGAATATCCTATGACAGCTTTTGTTTTGGGAGGAGAATATGACTTTCTTAGGGATAAGGATTGGGAAAAGGAAGGATGAAAGTGAAGCAATTACATGGGTAGAAAGGATAGTGCAGAATGTAAAAAGGGTAAAAGGAACAAAGAGAAAAAGAGATGCATAAAGAGATACTTTAAAAAAAGAATTCATGCCGATCTCCTAGAATTTGCATAATTTTTATATAGAATCTCCTTCCTTTTCAAGTTACCATCCTTCTTGTCTTAACAGACCAAACTCATATTTCCAGGGTTGCTGCATTAAAAAAATATGGATGCAAAGCATTAATACTTTCCTCACAATTATGACAAGGACGCCATCTTCCATCCAAATCACTGTTGTATCAATTGGACACCTGTACCTGTGTTCTGTGATTTGATACTGGTTTTGACAGCACCTGTTATAAAAATCATAAGGATCCATTTCTTCACTGGCAAATACTGGGTCAAGAATTTTTCTCTGTAACCTGTAGGCAAAACCACTGGGTTTTCCTGCAAATTACCAACGAAAGCTATGCTATAAGTGTGCAGATTAAAAATAATTGTGTTGAATTCTAATGAGTGTGACTTGAAGTTCACAGCAAATCAAAACATAGGAATGTGCTTTCTATCATTTGGGTGTGGAGATGATAGGAGAAGAGTAACCATGTATGTGTCTGCATGTGTTCATTCTCATGGTAATTTTTCAAAACACCCCAAATACCCAGAAGGGCCCAACAATCACACAAATCCTACCGTAGTCCCTTGCTAATTCATCATACGTTTATATCTGTTCTTCTTTTTCACAGATTGCTAAAGCTAAGGGCATCCTAAAGAACTTCTTGATAGAACCTTTTGTTCCACATAAACAGGTCAGTTTGTTTGCAAAGTTCTCTTTGCAGAATTCTCATGGAACAGAATTGTATATCTATATCTTTGACATACTAATCAAAGCTAAAACCACAGTAGCTTTATATTTTAATAGTGAGCATCTCATTTTGGTGAAGGAGCCTTTCCTCAATCTGTCTTTCAGAGGAAATGGAATATATTCCTTAGTCAATATGACCACTAAAGATGATTGATGTTTCAGTGTGAATGTGAAGGGCAGTAAGATCAAGAAGATTTCTTTGTGTAATGCTGCTAATGGAGATGATGACATAGGACTAAGACGACATCTGTAGAAAAGAGGAAAACATGTTGCCCTTCCGCACTCTTGCTATCATTAATCCTGGTTCTGAGGCAGTCTGGTTTACTGTGTAACTGAGTACTGAGTACTGAGTACTGTGTAACTGAGGCACAATGAAGTAAATTGATTCTAAGTGAAGTTTTCTCCTTTTTTAAAATTAATTTAATTTTGCTTCAGTTTTATTATTATACAGTAAACTGTATGAAGAATAAAGAAGGCTGAACTTGTCAGATCTTGGTGAAGATAGCAGAGGCAAAATAAAATGTCAGAAAGGAATGTCTGTTCATTTATTACAATCTGTTTTTATCAGTAGGCAGTAAGATCTTACCAATTCATTATGTTTTCTTCACAGACAGAGGAGTTCTATGTATGTATTTATGCAGCTCGTGAAGGAGACTATGTGCTGTTTCACCACCAGGGTGGTGTGGATGTGGGGGATGTGGATGCCAAAGCCCAGAAGTTGCTGGTGCACGTGGACTGCAAGCTGAGTGAAACTGATATCAAGAAACATCTCTTGGTGCATGCTCCACTGGATAAGAAAGAGTAATTCTGAACTATTGCTTTCTATTATAGGGAATGTGTATGATTTATGGCGCAGGTGAATGATTTATGGCAGCAATTATGCTGACCAGGCCAAGCATTGTCCACTAATACAGTATTTTAGGTTTACAATTACCCAGGGGCAATACACATTCTTCTGTGGCCAAAGATATTTTTTCTACTCTTTTTGCATGGTGAATAGGAATATCCTTAATAATGGCTAGAGAGTGCTTTACGACTTCTTGTTATGAAAGAGAAAATCTCTAGGCCATTTTCTTCTAATATCCATGATGCATCCAGATACTTACAGCTGAAAATAAAAGGTAGAATCTCCAAGTCACTATAGTTGGTACGTTGGATTGGGACTGAATCAAGTCTCCATCAACCATGCCCCCAAGTAATATTGAGTCAATCTATTTCAGTCCTACCTATCTGACAGGAGAAACAATCCAAGAGAGAAGGCAGGATTTAATAAAGAAATATTCCCATAGGTAGACTTGTTCCTAGATTCTACCATTATTTTCCTGGACTTTGCCAGTATATATAGACACCGGTCATCCAGCAATCACTTGTCCCTACATCTCAGGGCAAGGCTGGCTGAGTCCTTTCCAAGAGAAAAACATATTTCATTGAATTCAGTGAGAACAATTAATCAGTGGAACAGCTTGCCTCCAGAAGTTGTGAATGCCCCAACACTGGAAGTCTTTAAGAAGATGTTGGATAGCTATTTGTCTGAAACGGTATAGGGTTTCCTGCCTAGGCAGGGGGTTGGACTAGAAGGCCTCCAAGGTCCCTTCCAACTCTACTATTGTATTATATTATTGAATCTCAGTGCTTGAAATTGTACCTAGCAGCTTAGGTAACTGTGTTTAACATACTTGCCTTATTGTCTTCCCAAAAGGCTGTAAGAGACATGTTGGTGTTTTTTTTTTTCTGGCCATACCTAATCTCAATAGCCACATTAAGCCATCGCCTGTCCATCCTACTCTAGAATAGACAAGCTACTGAGAAAGGGGACTGCAAGCTTTGGCCAATCTGGGTATGGTTGTTTGGGTCAAAGCCATGTGCCTCTGTAGGGTCAAAGAAGAGATGGGGGCTAGCCATCATGCAGGTCAGAAGTGAAGGATGGCCCATGTCTGTTAATATACAATACAATACAATACAATACAATACAATACAATAGTAGAGTTGGAAGGGACCTTGGAGGTCTTCTAGTCCAACCCCCTGCCTAGGCAGGAAACCCTATACTGTTTCAGACAAATGGCTATCCAGCATCTTCTTAAAGACTTCCAGTGTTGGGGCATTCACAACTTCTGGAGGCAAGTTGTTCCACTGATTAATTGTTCTAACTGTCAGGAAATTTCTCCTCAGTTCTAAGTTGCTTCTCTCCTTGATTAGTTTCCACCCATTACTTCTTGTTCTGTCCTCAGGTGCCTTGGAGAATAGTTTTCACAATATGGTGAACTAAGTGGTTGAATGAGAAACCTAGTTAAGTGCCAGCTTGGCAAAGATAAAACAAAAATGCAAATATGTTTTGTGAGATTGCCAATTTCCTAGTTACCAGTCTCCCTAGGCACCATTGCTGGCAGTTATTTGAAGAAGTAATACCACAGTTGCTCAGCCAATGCTTCTTCACTTTGCCTAAAACTTTGAAATACTTTGCAAGCCTTCAAAAGATGTTTAAGCAATTTTCCCATTTATATGATGTTTTGAATTGTATTTGTGTTTGTGTGTTTTGATTCGCAATGTCTTTTTCATCCCATTTAAAATAGAAACTAATACAGCTTCAGGGACAATCAAGGACACTGGCTGACTCATCCAAGCCAACCATTGAGCCTTAGCTAGGCCAAAGGCAGACAGAATTGAGATAAATCCAGATAATATGACAAATTGTTTGATTTGTGCAATTTATTACTGTATATGTTGTACTGTTTTTATTTAGCATCTTGGCAAGCTTCATCTTTGGACTCTTCAACCTTTATGAAGATTTATATTTTACATATCTGGAAATCAATCCACTAGGTAATGTGTTATTTTATGTTTGTGGAGGATGGATATATTTAATTCTGAATTTTTCTGATGGGTCTTTTTTTAGCTTGCTGGAATAGAAAATGAAGATGGAAGTGAAGCTTCTGCTACAAAATAGTGAATATATTGCCACATAGTCTTGTTAGCGAAGTAATTTATATAGTGTTCCTTCAAGAAGAGAAAATGTAAAAATACTCATCAATCAATGTTTAAGGTTCTTCATATAAAACAATATCTTCAGAGATTAATTATGACTGTCAAATTTTAGCAGGCTGCTAAAATCATAATCTTCAGCAACAATGCTAAAGAACTAATCACAAATATTTGGTTTTTATGATTCAGCTTTAGCCCAACTAGATGTGGATGGTATGATCACATAATTAAGATTAGTTAGCAGATGCTATGCCTATAATTCCAATATTGTGTGCCAAAACACATTACTGCATTCTGAAAAACTTACTTATGCAATAATAAAAATATTTTGTCACACTTGTATAAGAACTCAAAAGACAGTGTTGGTCATTGTGAGATTGTCGTTTCAGTCTATTTCTGACAAGTCCAGAAGTCTACTGTGTTCATAGCTAAAGAAAACTTTTTAATTACATCTTCATTCATTTATGTTAAAATTAATGTTTTGTCATGTCAGTTTGAGAACTCTGCCATAAAACCTTGAGAAATGCAAAAATCTACAATCTGAAACATTATTTTGGAAAATACAAATTGTTTAATTCTCCTAATAATTTGGATTCAATGAAGGCCACAAAAATCTCTGTTCTTTCCATTAAGTATCTAGATAGGCTGACATTTTGCTTTAGGTGGAAAGGAAAATCTGCTTTAATTTTAATTTGTAAATGTACTTTACTTATTTGATAGTGCTTTCCAGCATTCTCAAGCTGGAGTTCTCCAGATGTGTTAGGAAATTTCCAGTATATCTAAAGGGTGGGCCAGGTTGAGAAAGAAAGACTTATGCTGTCATGTCTGCCTCATGGATCTGAATCATCCAAATGCTTAATTGGTAAAAGTCCAATGAATGAGTCCCATATCTCATTTACAGAATGTAAGGAGTCTGAAAGGAGGCACTTCAGCAGTGGCTAGGGAACAATTCATTCTAACTTGCTTTTTGTTTGTTCTCCCTTTACAGTTGTAACTGCAGGTGGTGTTTACGTACTAGACCTGGCTGCAAAAATTGATGCAACAGCTGATTACATCTGCAAAGTGAAATGGGGTGATGTGGAATTCCCTCCTCCCTTTGGAAGGGAGGCTTATCCAGAGGCAAGTAAAGGGAGGCTTATCCATCGGGCTGGAAAATTAGAGTTTCTTAAAGTGTTTGAGTATATTGAAATGCTTGAAGTAGATTGACTAGTGGTGGTTAACCTTTTTCTCCTTGTGTACTGAAATAGCACGCATACCAACACCCATAATGCAATGTATCCCACCCCCTGCACATGCGCACATGACCCCCCATGCTTTCCCTACGCATGTGTGTGACACACATGCCCCATTTTGGGCCTAGCAGGCCTTTCTGCAGTCTCCTGGGACCAAAAAGGGGCATGGGGGGTGAACCAACCCCCATGCATGCACATGCTTCTCCCGCATGTGTGATAGAGACCCGAAAATCAGCTGGCCGGTGGGAGGCACGCACTCAGGCGGGGTGGAGCTGAACTGGGTGACGGCTCACATGCCCGCAGAGTTGGCTCCTCATGCCACCTGTGCCACTTGTGCCATAGATTCACCATCACGGAGTTAGGCCATCACCATCTAATCATGATTGTATGAAACTCTTGTACTGATCTTACGCCAGGTGCTATCTTCTCAGACTAACCTCCTTACATGCCGTTGTTGTAAAGATAAGAGGAATGATGACTAGGTACTCTCCATTACAGACATTTTGACATTAGGAGATTAATTACAAACATATTTGACCCAGCACTAGATCTTTTGGCAGTTAATATCCTTTGAAATACCGTTAAAATAATCCAGAACTGAACTGAATTTGCTTGGTGGTAGTTTTAGAATTCACACTATGGAAAATGTCTCTGAAATGCTTTTGATGGCTCTTCAGGTAGGCTGATAAACATTCTGATGACTACTTGTGGTGCACTGGGCATGGATTAATTTTGTCTGGGCAGAACTGGAATACAGTTCTGTCCATTCAGTAAACTGGTTCTGCTTGAAAAACGTGAACCTTCTTTAAAATGATTTGTTTTTGTTCATCTCAAATTTGAGCGTCAGAAAAAGTTGGCTGAATGTTACTAGCAGATGTAACATTTATCTCTTGTTTTTTGTAAAGCTCTTTAATGATTCACTTTATAATTTAATTGAGAAATCCATTTAGCTTTCTTTCTTCTTTCTTCCCAGCCTGAGTCTAACAGCTCAAGGGCCTTCTGTTCAACCTTTTAATGAATGAGTTTTAATTCTGGCCTCATTGAATCATCTTCTTGCCAGACACTAATGAAGTCTCAGACTCTCCACTACTTTAGAATTTTAATGAAAATAAGCCCCCGTTCTAAAAGAGCCAAAATTAACATTCTCATAATACCATCTGGGATCTTCACTTAATCATTCAAATGTCTGTTCTCCCATTCCAAACTACATTTTCCCAGGAAAGCTTTCAACTTATGCCTAAATTAATATTAATTGTTTTATTTAGTTCGCTGTTTATAAAAAACCCAAAACTTATTTAATCCATTTCTTTTCTTAATTGCTCTGAGGATATATACCGTATATTTCGGAGTATAAAATTCACTCCCCCCCTCCCAAACTGGCTGGAAATGTCTACGCGTCTTATACAGTGAATGTTGCTGGAGCCCTGCCCACCCACCAACCCCCACCCTTCATCTGTTTTCAGTGTCTGCGCATTGCATTTTCAGCTTCCACAAGCTCCGTTATAGGCCCGTTCTGGGCTACAGGGATCGCCACAGCACATTGCCGCCAACCACCACCTCCGCACAGCACATTTTTGGCTTCCGCGTATCGTGTTTTTGGCCGATTCAAAGTGGCCGTTGATCCCCACCACCTGGAACTGGCTGAATACATGACGGGTGGAGGCGGCAATGTACTGTGGCGCGATCCAGGCAGCTGCAATGGATCTAAAATGTGCAAAGGCCAAAAACGTGATGTGTGGAGGCCGAAAACGTGGTGGGCTGTGGCAATCCCTGCAGTCTGGGACAGCTGATTGGAGGTATTCCGGGAGGCCAATTTAACTGTCAATCAGCTGCTCATGCTGTATCAGACTGTGATAATGTGCTGAAGCTGATCAGGCTATTTGCTGTAAGGACACTAGCCAGATGAATATCAATGGATGCTGGTAGGCAGAGGCAGAATTTTTTTTCTTGTTTTGCTCCCAAAAAAATAATGTGCATCTTAAACTCCAGTGCATCTTATACTCCGAAAAATACGGTATTTGTCTGTGAGCACCTTCATTTGTTGTGGTTTTATATCCACAACAATTCAGTAGGTTCTATTGTCAGTATTTCTTTTTTACTTTTTGTCCACTATTTGGCAAGGAAGGTTGTGATTGCATTTGGATCACAAATTATCAGGTTCCCTTCATCTACTTTATTAATATGTCTGTATTAGAAACTTCAAGATAGTTTTGAATTCTCTTTGTTTTCTAGATTTCTAAATCTTCCTTCTATATAAAATCATCATGGTGATGAGGCTAATTTTAGGACCTACCACAATGGCGCAAAAGTTAGAATGAGTGACTTCTACTGTCTGTTTTTCTGTTCATATATGTATGTGTGCAGGGAGAGAGCTGAAAACAGAGCTATATATTTGAAGAAAAGAGGCAGTTCCATCCCGGGGGCATATATTAATGGAATGGTGCTTGACGGATTTGCTTAGTCATTCTGCATACTCCATCTTAAATGTGGTGGAAATAGTGCAAGGCTGTTTATCACATAGTTAACCAATCAATGCTTCCTATTTCTTCCCTTGCAACTGATTGAACCCCCATTTAATCTAGCACAGAATCATAAGGCTGGAGGGAGTTGGGTATTGAGCATTTGCATGTGTCTACAACAGGAATGGCCAACCCTTTTGGGCCAAACTTTTTTTAAAAAAAACAGCTTGATTGATTGAAGTTGCAGGAATGACCAGTGACACCATTTTCAGACCTCTTTTTATGGACAGGAAATTTATAGGAGCAAAATGAATCCTGGTGGCTTTGCTGAGACTTAACTATGTTTATTTTAACTCTTCATTTTTGCAAAAACATTTTTAAAAATCAGTTACTATGCCACTAGATTTCAGCAGATTTTGCTTTTCCTACAGAATTTGGCAACTGAATTGGTGTTAAGAGTTGAAGATTCTCTAAATTAGTCTCCTGCATCTTTACAAATATGATTTTGATTTCTTGTTTATAAGAAGAATCTTAAATATATTTCTGCTCCTTAACATTTTGATTCAAATGATATTCAAATGGTTATGTCTGCAGGAAGCCTATATTGCTGACCTTGATGCCAAGAGTGGAGCCAGCTTAAAGTTGACCATCTTGAACCCCAGTGGCAGAATCTGGACCATGGTGGCTGGAGGCGGTGCCTCTGTGGTATACAGGTACCAGACCCAGGTTTTGGTGGAAGTGATCTGGCTGTCACATACTTTAGTGTAGATTGTGATCTAGTCCAATAGCTACAGCAGGAAGACATTTGCTACCAGTTTGTGTGCCAAAACCTCAGCAGGGTTATATATTGTTGAATGCACAATTCTTCCCGAATCCAGCAGCCAGGGTTTGTGTGTCACCATTTGCTTTCATTCTGTTAATCATTGTCAGGAAGAAATGCTGTGATCACAGCTTTGGAAATGTGAATGCTAGTTTGCTCTGTAGCATATTATTTTAAATACTTAGGTGTTTTATGAAAAGTGGTTAGCTGGAATTTGGATAAATGTGTGCATTATTAATAGCCTTTTATTGTGGGGAGGTGAAAGAATAAAGTTAGGACATTTATATCTGTACATTTGGTCCAGATAGCATCAGGATAACCTCTGTTCTCTTTCTATTGCCTTTAAAAGCTTTTGTTAGCAAAGTTGCATACGGAGTCTTTTCAAAAGCTTAGTTTTCTAGAGCAAGTGAGCAGGCATCAGTGTCTTTCATGTTCTGATACTTGGGAAGTAAAGTACATTATTGCCATGCTTTCCTCTAACAGACATTCTGGCTGGGAGAAACTATGCCTAGATCTGTTAGAAAGATTGGCTGTATAAATATTTAACAAAATGTCAATATTGTAATTGCTGTACTGTAACTCTTAAGAATTGCTTGAGCAAGGTCTTGTTTCTGCAGGCAGCTTAATAGTTGCTTCAGTTTTTATGAAAACTTAATACAATTTATGCCTTTTAACACCCCATGTGCATTCCATTTAGTGACACCATTTGTGACCTTGGTGGGGTGAATGAACTAGCTAACTATGGTGAATACTCTGGAGCTCCTAGTGAACAGCAGACCTATGATTATGCAAAGACCATCCTCTCCCTCATGACACGAGAAAAACACCCAGAAGGTAAAGGCCAAATTGGAAGCTGCAGAGGCACCCTTTGTTCCTTTAATTATGGATGTCCTTTGGCAAAAGATCTGCTCTATTATTGGAATGAATGCGGGAGCCACAATTCCTCCAAGCCCCACCCTGGTTTCTGATGGTCTGAAGTGACATAGATGGGCAAATGCAAGGCAACCATGAGAAGACCTGTTCTGACCGAGGTCTCCCGAGAGCATGAAGCAAACTCCTTGTCCCGACAAAAAACCCTTTTATTAATCTACTGTGAATTCTGCTCATTCACATCCAGCAAAATCTTTCAAGGGAGGATTTACAGTCACAGAACTTACCTGGCTTGGAGAGCTGACAGGCCGATATCTGCAAAACTTGGCAAGGAGTCTTGGAGAGTCATGAGCCAATTAAGCGAACTAATTGTCTCCTGCAAACTCCACTCCCCTTTCGCTCCTCTTTTATTTCCTCTGGGAGGGGCCATTCATCATCCACCTATGGCCTTAATCCCAAATTGACCCCTGTTCTTTATCTGTTCCCTTCGTCTGGTAACTCTGCGCATATGCACACTGGGAACTGGCTCCAGCTGTTCGTCTGCCTCATTGATGTCTGACTCTGAAGACAGCTGATAACTGCATATGGCTCTGGCCTGCTCTCTGCCTCCGACATAGAGCCCTTATCAGAGCATTCCCCAGACTCAAGGACTGGCCCATGTTCCTCCCCAACCTCCTCACTGTCCGAATCTGCTGCCAGCTCCGCTGGCCGCTGGTGGGCCACAACAGGACCAAGAAATAGATTAAAGGGTGTAGAAGGCTGGATGTAATGAGAGTCAAGGGGGAGTATAAAAATGGGAGAGAAAAGAAGGGAGACTAGCATGTATGTAGAAATGGAAGTCCTGTTAGAAAGAAATCAGTGTAATGAGATGTGCTTTCTTCTGCCAACTTCTCTTTATTTAGTGACACGTAAAACCCAGGAAAATCAATTTCTCTCTCAAATAAATTCAGGAATGTAGAATTGATTTGGGAAAGATACAAATTCAGATGGTCCTCGACATATGATCACAATGCAGCCAGTCCGTTATGATCGCATGTCATAAAAGTTGGGTCGGTCACATGACTGACCCGATTTTACAACATTTTTTGTGACTGTTGTTAAACAAATGCTACGGTCATGAAACGAACGCCACAATCTTTAAGCAAACCAATAGTTCGCTATGGGGACATTTTTGCCAAAAACTAGAAATAAGTGCCAGTTTTTGGCAAAGCTGTCATAAAAACACCAAGCTGTGTTGCTATGCCCAGAAAGTATGGTCATATGACCTCATGGGGGTCCAGCTATCAGAACTTTGACTCTGGGTCATGTCCCTTTTTGGGGGGTCAGTTGTGACTTGAGTCACCAAGCTGTTCGAGGACTACTTGTATTGATAATTGCTTAACATTTGAGCCATTACTACATTTCTGAGTGGAGTTGCCTGCTTCTAAATGGCTATAGACCTGATTATATATTCTGTATATTCTTGTCAAATCTTCTGTCTTGTTATAAACTTTTTCTTTTTTTCCTCTCTTTGCAAGGCAAAATCCTAATCATTGGAGGAAGCATTGCTAATTTTACCAATGTAGCTGCCACTTTTAAGGTAAAAAAAGGTGCTGACATAGAGCCAGTTAATGGCCATTTGGATGTATGGTTTGGGAAGATGCATTCACTTTTGGAGTTATCCATGCTTGGACTGGCATGAAGTAGTTTGAAGAGTTTTTTGCAAGAGAGTCTCTGCAGCATCATTATTGGAGCTTACATTTTCCCCCAGACAACTGGCATTTATGTAAACAGATTTAGCAACATAAATAGATAAGGGTTAAGTTATGGTTTTCCCCCCCTATTATCACGGGTTACTATGCATTGGTCAACCTTGATTGTGCTTTTTCCCCCTTCCTGTCTTGAGAACATACAGTGTGAACAGTGTAATATGGAAATCTTTTGTTCATTTGGGTTTTCATGGGTCAAAAGTCTGCCCCACAGATATTAGACAACCTTTTTGGAGTTTCTTTCAACCTTGAACTGAAAGCAGAAGCAAGCCTCATTTTGGGGAAGTTGGACAGTTTTTGAGCCAAAACACAAAAAATGGGACCCTACTACTTAATATTCAGTATAGTACCTAGTGCTGATATACACAACTTCACTTATTGTTTGGGTTCTTTTATCTTTATCTTGGGTTGCCCCTATGAATGAATAGGAAGTAATAGTTTAACCTATATAGAACCTAAAATCAAAGTGCAGTTTAAATTCTATTATATTAATGAGCAAACTGGTGACAAGTCATAACAATACATTGTAAATATTATAAATGAATCAAGCTTTACAAATGTCTTTGACCTTGTGCTATTTAATTGACTTCCTTAGTTTTTACATTCTCACTTCAATAAATAAGTCATAAATAGGTTCAGTTCAAATAGTTTTTCTTGGAAATTACGTTGTCCTAGGTCAGATCATATCTTTTAATTGGAAGGTATAATATTAGACTTAAGAATTAAAAGTGAAGAACTAAAATTGAAAGAATTATAACAATATATCACTAGAGCTAACTTATAACTTACATATGATGATTAGTACTGATAAATAACAAAGTCAAATCAAGAGAGAAAAGTAATAGGGAGAAAATAATATTATAATATAAATCAAATCAAAATAAAAGATTTTAACAAAGAGCAACCCCAGTTTTTCCTTATTGTAATGTCCATTTGTTAAATTGATTCTAACAAACTCTAGTGAGTTCCTTATTCCTTAATAGTTAAATGAGATTACTATAAAGTGCAATTCATTTTGTTAAATAGAGAATAATAATAATAAAACAAGACCTAGTTTGGTCTAGTGGGTAAGACAACAGACTAGAAACAGGAAGATTGGACAAGAAAGGAGTAACTAGGTATGTTCCCTATTGAGTTACTTATAAAACTAATAAAAACATGATAAAAATAAAATTTAAATCTAAAAGCATAGATGTAAAATGCTTTTCTATATCTTCACTTCCAAAGTATTGTCCAACTTTAAAGCAGTGTTTCAATATATCGAACACCTGTGATTTACTAACTATAAATAAATATCTCTTGCCAATTAGTTCACATCCGTTGTTTTTTTTTTTAAAGTTCTGCAAAGATAGGGAGAAAATCCAATTTAGATTCTTGGAAGCCAGCTATAGCTATTTCAAAGCATGATTTCCTACTCCCAAATATAGATTTAAACAAATTCACTAAATTCAGGCTTTGACAAGCCTTGTTCTTCAGAAAGTATTATTCCCTGATTTACAGCATTCTTGAATTCGGTTCAGACTTTGTTTATTTGAGACTTCAAGAGATTCTCATTACCCTATATCAAAAAATAAGCAAGCTAAATTAAAAGCACTTAAATTAAAAGTGTTAAGGTGAGAGGCTTGAATTTGTATCCACTGTCTGACATTTTAAGCATCAGTATTGCTTTAGATAATAATAAATATGCAAGCATTAACTTCCCTGCATTATTAATTAAAATATGTAATTAAGGAAATATGAAAGTTAACTTTTGGAAATTAACTTTCCTAATGTGGTGCCCTGGTTCTTTCAGCCCCAGACAACAAAACAGCTACTGCTACAGTTCCCTACCAATTATCGCTCTGTGAAATTGCTGAGTTGTTTCTTGATGTTTAGAATATCTATCTGTATGATTTTTTTAACAAAAAAATTTTACAGGGTATTGTTAGGGCCATTAGAGATTATCAAGGCCCTCTCAAGGAGCATGAAGTGAGGATTTTCGTGAGGAGAGGTGGCCCCAATTACCAGGAAGGCTTGCGTGTCATGGGGGAAGTAGGTAAGGATGCCCAGTGATTGTTTGAATTTATAGGGGCCCCATTCCCCTTCAGAAAGGCTGAGATAATAGCTGAAATAAAAAAAAATATGCCTCTTTCTCATACATAAGCCAAAATGAGGAATAACAGCTCTTTCTTTCCCAAATGACTAGAGCACAGCAAAAAAAAAAAAATTCAGACTGGAGTGTAAAGAGCAATAATAATATTGTCCCCGTTAGGGTTCCTGTGTGCTTAAGCTAGCAGCTCCTCCAGCATTTGCTCAGTTCAAAAATAAGACTAAATAAGAACAACAATCAGTTGTTGCTGGGCATTAACCGGTTGGCTCCCTTTTATTCATGCTTCAGTGAACTGAAGGTTTTGCACGTGCCTGGATTTGAATCTGAATTTCAGCCACGTTGATGAGGCAGACTGCAAGGAGACAGCTCTGACCAAATCACTCAAGGAACCTTGGGCAGTTTTGAAAGCACTGTGTGGAATACTCAATATATTTAACTAAGCAAGTGGGCTATGTACTAAAAGATGGCTTGGAGGGCACTTCTACTGCTGCCATCTGGGCTGCTGAAGCTTTTAATTGCTAGTCTATTTAAATTGCCACTTTTGTTCTTGCAGCTTCATTACCCAGTAGAATTTACTGGTTTATTTTGTAGATTTGTACTTTTCTTCACTAACTTTCTGGAATAAATCTTAACAAAGCTAATCCACTTCTGTACTCTTTGCACTTAGGAAAAACTACTGGCATTCCTATCCATGTCTTTGGTACAGAGACTCACATGACTGCCATTGTTGGAATGGCACTGGGGCACCGGCCCATTCCAAACCAGCCACCTACTGCTGCCCACACGGCAAACTTCCTCCTTAATGCCAGTGGCAGTTCCTCGGTAAGTCTCTTTTGTGATCCAGTGTCTTCTTTGGCCTCTGTGCTGATGTAAAGAGGCCCACATTCCTGCTTTCAGTCTTATTTGATCTGTCCCTGGATACTAGGAAATAGAGTTCTGTTTAAATAATGGGAAGACATTGTGACTTTAGGAACGTTGGTGCTCTATGCAGTGAGATGTTACATTCCCATTGTTTGCAGAAGCATAGTAGATCAAATAAAGCACCAGAATGTGCAAGAGACAATATTGTGATACTTCTTCCTAAACATTTTAAATTGCTCTCCAGAACTTTTACCTACTTTGTAGAATACCTACCAGCCTACCCTTATAACATCCATCTTTGCTAACCCTGTTTTTGTGTTTTTTGTTTGTATTTTACTCCTCTTCAGACCCCAGCGCCAAGCAGAACTGCATCATTTTCTGAAGGCAAATCTGATGAATTTGCTCCAGCTAAGAAAGCCAAGCACACAGTATCTCCTGGTAAGCTCTTGGCCTTTTTCTCTTTGGGAGCTGTTGCAGGGACACCTCGCCATTCCTCTGCATTCCCCTTGGATTTATTCCCAGAACATTTTTGGCCACAGTTCCTAATGTTCTCTCTGGCACTCATCAATCCCTTCATGTGGATTTTGGGCAGCTAATGAGAGATATGAAGAAGAAGCCAAATATATTAGCATTATAACCTAACATGAATGAATCAGTAGTTTTATGTTGTAATATCCTGTGGGTCTCTTCTTATGACCCTTCAAGGTGGTATTATAAAATAAGAGCCACTGGTAGTGGTGGTGGTGGTTGTTGTTTTTAAAAAGTCATAATGAAACAAGCTCCCCCCTTTGAGTCATTATACTACATGATCAATGTTTCCATTGAATAGCTTTTCCCCTTCCCCTTCCTCCAGTGAGATTCCAAAGAGCTATAGGTTTGGGAAAAGCATTGTTTGAAAACTACTATATTAAGTCCCAAATGAAGCTGTTCAAACTCTCCCTAAGTATAATGTGAGCCAAAGCCAGGACCAATTGTCGAATTTCTTGCAAAACTGATTCTCTCTTTAACAGATACATCCCCATCTCCAAGACGTGTTCAAGGTAGGACTACCCACCACTACCTTAGCGTGTCTAGCCTTGCTATCAGCTGCTTCTGCAGTTCTATTCAATGGGTTTCCTGTGTGTTTCGGTTTTTGGTTAGCTTGTATTATTTTGGCTGTTCATGTTCTCCTTGCAGTGAGCCTTGGTTAATTTCTGTCCTCTTTTTTCCTAGGAATAGGGGTTTTCAAGGCACTTTTCTTCCCTGCTCCCCACCCCCATTTCCCACTTTTATGTTTCAATTTATGAAGGACCTAATATAGCTTAAAGTCAATTACCACTAAATCTTACTGAATCTCTCTTCTGCTTTTAGTATGACACTTTTTCACAGTGGGATCTCTAATTTTAGTGGGGGCCTTTTCTACCTGCCAAGTGGCTAGTTCTATCAGAATGACTACTCCTGCAATGCCTCCCATTATTTTAAACTTGCCCTTTTAAAATAATTTTATTAAAAATTTCATTATAATAAAAACAAAGAAAATGAAATAAAATATAAAAAATGAAAAAAGTTTTTAAAAAAAACATAGAATAGTACTTCCACTCTTCTTTTTGACTTTCAGTACTCTTAAATACATGCATACATGCATACATACAGGTACATCCTTCTTCACTCCCATTCTAATGATTAGGAGAATAACTTCGGTCCCAAACTTTTCTCTCTTGTTGTCTTTTTCTTTTACTTTTTAATTATAAGCCAGCCAAAGATGTTGGGAGTTGAGTGGACTATAAATTATAGAATCAAAGTTAATTATAGTCCAGCATGTCTTAAATGGCCTATGCTAAACTAGGCATTATCTAGTTGTGTGGATTAACCCCTAGAATTCCTAGCAATGAAATTACTCACTGGAGAGTATTTAGAGCTGAAGCCCTCACATTTGAAGATAACTAAACTAGGGAAGGCTGCCATAGGACATCAGAAAAAGCCCAACCAAAGAATCTCTTAAGACCGCCCCCACCCACACAGACAGGATAAGCCACCGGAATATAAACTGACAGCAAACAACATTCCTTACTAGCACTGATGATGTTACCTAGTTAGGGTAATGGAACGTCTGCAAGAAAACAAACAAGCTCAGAGAGCACCAAGGACCCCTCACATCAGATACACCAAAAACAAAAGCAAAAACACTACACGTTTCTCAATGAAAAATGCACACAGTATGAATGTAGATTTTTCCTCCTCCTTTCTTTAGATTCATAATAGCAAACTTCAGACCAGCTTTATGGAACGGTGGAATGGTTTGTGTCAGGCACGGAAAGATCATGCAAAAGTCCAGTAAAACTGATTTATGGTTAATCATGCCTACTCACAGGAATCTTCTCAATTAATTATTATCACCTGCTTGAAGTTACAATAGACAAAGGTAGTGAAATTCAAATGAGATTGGACTTAGTTTCCATGTAGCTACGTAGAGATTGTAGTCTGATCTCTTTTAATTCCACCCCCAGATTCTGTCATTCCTTCCCTTCCCTATCACTTTGGATATTTACTTCATTCTCAGTGTATCAATCTTTGTATAGAGAAACCTAGGCAGTAGAAGAGGATTGTTCCTACTCAACAGGCACTGGTGAGGGCTACATTAAACATATATCTGGATACAGCAGAAAAATCCATACCTCCTTTTTCAGCTTTTTCTTGTTAAATTCAGGCAATCTGGATTATCTGGATTAAAGAAAATTAAAAACTAATTTTCTGGAATTTATTGGAATGGAAAGAGCTTCTGCTAGTACTTTTAAGATTTTTATCTATAATAAATAATCAAAGACCCATTTCATTTCCACCCTACTTGAGTGTTTGTAGTTCTAAAAGTCTTGTGTATTTCTAAAAGTCTTGTGGTGCTGTGTGTGTATGTGAATGTTGTTCAAGCCCTTTTTGTAATGCTACTAAGCAGGTGGTGCTGGAATGCTACTAAGCAGGTGGTGCTGCATTTGGTTGTGGTTTGGTAGAAAAGCATTCTTCATGGGTGAACAATTTCCTTATGCCACTGTATTTGATACCTGATTTTCTTGCACACTACACACTAAAACATCTGTTCTGTTCATTTATAACTTCTTAGAAGGGTGCTTTGATTTATAGAAACTTTCTGATATGAATTTTTTGAAGCTTAGTTTTCTCATGACAAACTGGTGGAATACTTTAGAGTTTGGAGATAATCAACCTTTGGAAAGTAATTCACATCATCTTTGGTGGCACAGTGGTTAGAATGTAGTATTGCAGGCTAATTCTGCCCACTGTCTGCAATTCAATCCTGAAGGGCTCATGGTTGACTCAGCTTTCAAAGATTGGTAAAATGAGGATCCAGATTGTTGGGGACAAATGCTGACTTTGCAAATCGCTCAGCCTTAGAGAGTGCTGTAAAGCACTATGAAGTGGCATATACATCTATGTTCTATTGCTATTTTATGGTATAGGTTAGATGAGATTTCCAGCCTGATCAGGATATCTTTAAAGAAGATCAGACAGCCCTGTGAATCACTGGGTCATCCATTAAGGAAAAGATAGTGCAGTCTGATGCCACCAAAATAAACATTAAATTTTAGGCTGACCATATTTTTTAACATAATGCTGAATAAGCCTACAATCATCTGAGAAGAATATATAGCATAAATAGAAAAATAAGTGTATGGCAAATGAATTTCAATAAATCAATGTTAACGTGTCTAAACATACAAACGGAAAGGCCAAAGGTAGGTAAAAAGCCTTGGGAGTTGGAATGATTTCCAAATTCCTACTGGCTTTTCCATTGACTATTTGTGGGTAGCTGACAGGAAACATCAGAAATCCTGACCATATGACCACACGGAGGCTGCATAGTCACAACTTTGAAAATAAAACTGGCCCGGACATCATGGGAATTTCAATTCCACATGAATAAATATTTTTTACACAATTATTTAAGTTAGTAGATTCAAAAATTGTTGTGTTGTACAGCAATCCTTTGGGCTAACGAGGGTAAACACATAAACATAATGAGAGTTTTAGTAGTATCTAGATATGCTCTTGTTTGCATGAACAGCTGCCTCTCCCACTTACTCATCCCAACATCTCTTACTATTTAAACCCTGTTATACTGCCAAGAATGATACATTCACCTATAGGTTTGTCGATGATATGAAACAAAAAGCTATGTGGCTGCTTCATTTCCAGTGCTTTGCTTCATACGAATGGCTGGTATGCTGGCTCACTCCCTTTAATGCAGAGAGAAGTGACTGACCGGTTTTATTTCTGACCATATTGTATTGCCACCTTATAGTCATTTACTCTTTTTCCTGTTTGCAGGCAAAGCTACAACCTTGTTCAGTCGTCACACCAAGGCAATTGTGTGGGGAATGCAGACTCGGGCTGTGCAAGGCATGCTGGATTTTGATTACATCTGCTCAAGGGATGAACCTTCAGTGGCTGCCATGGTTTATCCATTCACGTAGGTTTATGCTCCTTTCAGACTACCTTGCTTCTGCCTGTATTAAATTCCATTCTTTTTAAAAATAATAATGCTACTATTTTTCTTTAAAACTACAGATGAAAATAAATGATATAATAATACAAAACTTTCAAAAGCAATTTTATATATGTGTGTGTATATATATATATATATATATATATATATATATATATATATATATATATATATATATATATATATATATATATATATATATATATGTTGTATTTGTACTGATAAATAAATAAAGGGAGACTAGTATAGATCTATTTCGAGCTAATTAGCTCTCATCAGCTAGCCATACCCTTACTGGGATTTGAACACATATATATATAAAAGATTATACAAACTGGCATAAAATATACACAAGATAATGACATGAAAATAAAAATGGAAGAAAAAGTGGAAAAAAATTAAAATATCTATGATACAAGAGTAGTAGCTATACTTTATGCAAATAACTGTACTTCAATTTTTAAATAAAAAATGGAATCTTGACCGCACAGAATCATACTTTGTATTTTTTTATCGATAAGAGCCCATTCAAAGACAGAGAGTTGACAAATGTAATTAAACTCCTCTTTAAGTCTTGTGTACATGTATCTAAACATAATTACCCTTTTGGAAACAGTCCAAGCATAATACATCCAAAGCTCCTCGTAGTAGAGAAATTCCAGATTTGGGAGCTATAATTTAATCACACATTAATATCTATAAACTGAATTTTGCTTCCAAGAACTCAGACCACAGTAGTAAAAAGTCTACCCAGAAAGGAACTATCAAGGGGCTCTACAAAACATATGCGCAATATATCTTCAAATATATTGCATCTCTAACCTAGGAAGAATGATAATCAACCTTTTACATATACCCATTGGAGAGTCCAGTAAATATAAAAACAACTTTTTTGTTGGATTGATTTAAATTTATAATAACAACAAACATGCTTGCCTCCTTAAAACCTTAAGATATTGTAATGAAGGATAATTCAAATCTTTATTTGGAATTTCTTAAAGAAAGAAAGATTTGCAAAACAATTACACTAAATTTCTGACACTTTTCTAGTTGGCTACAATTCTTGATGGAAGCCATCTGATCAAATCTGTTATCAATCATCAGCATACTATGATGAAACACTCATCAAATCAATATTCAGAATAAATACTGAGATAAAATGATTGTTGTCTAATTTAGATAACAGTTCTGGGATATAAACTGTTTTCAAAGGTTTAAAGCAGGACTCTACATGGGGCTCCCCTTGAGATGCACCCGAAGACTACAGCTAGTTCAGAATGCGACTGCGCAGGCTATCATGGGGAGTACTAGGTACTCCCACATAACACCTCTCCTGCGCGAGCTGCACTGGCTGCCTGTGGTTTTTCGGGTGCGTTTCAAGGTGTTGATTACCATCTTTAAAGCACTCCATGGCACAGGACCTAGTTACCTGCGGGATCGCATCCTACCGCATACATCTCTGCGACCAATCCGCTCTCACAGGGAGGGACTCCTCCAGGTGCCGTCCACCAAACAATGCCAACGGGCGGCGCCTAGGAGTAGAGCCTTCTCTGTGATGGGCCCAACCCTCTGGAATGACCTCCCCCCCGATATTAGAACTACTACCGACCTCCGCTCCTTCCGACAGAAACTTAAGACCCACCTGTTCCAATTAGCTGGCCCATTTATAGTCCCATTTATACCTCCTGGCAAATATTTTTATTCTGGGATAGTTTTTAGGGGTGTTTTAATGTATTTTAAATTCTTCAATTTTAAATCTAACTTTAACTATTGTACAGTAAACTACTGCTACCTCCTCCAGCCACACCTATATTTATTTATATTTATATTATGTATATTTATTGTTTTTAATATGACTGTACACCGCCCAGAGTCCCTTCTGGGAGAGGGGCGGTCTAGAAATCAAATAAAAGTTAAAAAAAAGTTAAAGGAGAATTTTCCATCTATCTGTTGTTCCACCAAAAGTGAGGCAGCTGTTGACTTAGGTAAATGTATTACAGTAAGCCCAGCCCCATGCCTGAACTAATAAATGAGGTACTGTCTATGTCTCTAGTCAAGAAATTAATATTGCATTTACTTATTATTTTGTACAGAGGTGACCACAGACAAAAATTTTACTGGGGTCACAAAGAGATACTCATTCCTGTATTCAAGAATATGGCAGATGCCATGAAGAAACACCCAGAAGTGGATGTGTTGATAAACTTTGCTTCTCTCCGCTCAGCATATGATAGCACCGTAGAAACTATGAATTACCCTCAGGTATGTGGATGGGCAGGGATTTCTATCAAACTAATCCTCTTGAGTTATTTGTGAAAATCAGTTATAAATGCCTCTTATTTTAACAGAGTTGATTTTTGCTAAGATGATGAGGCAGCATGCTCTACTGCCCATCCTTAAATTAAACTATGGTGGACAACTCTCTGGGCCCTAAGTTCTTCATTGGTTGGATAGAATATCTGTATGTTTCTATAACCTGAAACCTCTTGTTCTCTTCATTCTGTTCAGGAGTCAATAGAATAGCAAAACACTTTGGATTTGCAATTTCAAATAAGTTTAGATACAATCTTTAGTCTATCTTAAATAATACTAGAAGAATTACTAAAATACTGTGTGTTAAGTACTGGTTGCTTTTTAAAATGTAGTAGAAATAATATTACAACAAGTTGGCTGTTTAAGCACTAAAATGGTATTAAATAGTGGCAAATAAGTTTCTAAGTCTAGGAACTCTCTTTTATATTTTAATAACAAAGCAAAGTTTGTTTTTAGTATAATTTAGGACATTCTAAAGTTAGTAGAAATCTCAAAGTAATTTTTTTCAAGTAGCCATGTACCGGTAAGTTATTTGCCAATATTTCCATGGAGCTGTATATATGCTTCTATGTTAAAGGAACAGAGAATGTGGTAATGCAATCCTGTTTAATTTGAGAAAATCAGCACTTCTATTGAAAAACCAGAAGCATGTTTCCAGTATGAAATATACAGAAGTGGTCTAACTGAGAAACCACAGAAAACAGTATGAAACCAGTATGAGCCTCTCATTAGTGTGTGCGCTAATTATGCCCAAATTTTATAGCTTGTACTTCATTTTACAGGTCTCAGTAGTTGTAAGAAGAGTGACATCAGTATCAGATAATGGAAAATATATGAATATCAGTAAATCTAGGGCCATTTTTGAGTAGTTTGATACACTTATTGAATTTATTGAACTTTTTTTAATTAATTAAACTTTTTTAAAAAAACTGTGGTGCTGATTTTGCAACTGATAGTGTAGCTGTGGAGCACTAAAATTCATCGAAATTTTTTTGAAGAAAATATTTATTTGAAGGAGAAAAAGAGTTGTAAAGTCATGTTTTTGTCATAAATTGCCTGCCATTGTTTATTGGTGAAAATCAAGGTTTAATAATCATAAGACTATTAGCCATACTTGGGCTGCAAATCAGAAAGCCTGAAATAAAAAAAATTAAACTATGTTTAGACATAACTTTGAGCTATCATTAATTATTAAACCACTACTCAAAATTCGCATATTATGATATTTAAACATTGTCTTCCATCCCCAGTTTCCAGTGTGCATAATTTTAAAAACTGGGAAAGTCTGATGTAGTGGCAATTTTGGTTGAATGATGAATTTTCTTTCCTTGCCATTGTGCCCCCCACTTCCCAATCTTAAAATCAAAGTTGAGAAAAATATATTATTAGAGTCATTTCCTGAATCTCCATTCCTCATGAGCAAAAAAACAACAACACCCAGAAATCAATATTGGTGCTACTTTCCTCTTGGGCTTCAGATCCGTACAGTGGCGATCATTGCAGAAGGGATTCCTGAGGCCCTGACCCGCAGGTTGATCAAAATGGCAGATGAGAAAGGAGTCACGATTATTGGACCAGCAACGGTGAGGGGGGAAAAACACTTCCTTTGAATTACTTTTGTTTTCTTTTGGCTTTTAAAAAAGCTTTCCTTTTTTACAGACTGAGAACTTCTTGCTGCACACTAAATGTATTCCAACTGTGCCAGCAGGTTCACTTTAGAACCTGTAGAGTTCTAAAGAGGAAAATTGCCACAAAGCCTTGATTAATTGTATAAATGCATCTTACCAGGGATAGTGAATCACTGATTAATCAGCACTTCAAAGTATTTAAGCATCAGAACACAGAGGAAATTTCCATTCTCTTCCTTCTCTTGGTATGGCTGAGTGAAAACTGACCCCTAAACATCTGGTCGGTATTTTTATGTATTTTTCCCAAGATTTCAGCACAAAACATCATATTGTGCTACAGATCATATTTAATATGAGATGCTATCATCTCTGTGGCCCAAAAAGTTAATGTGCATTGCCAATCCCAGAGTAAAGATCTGCCTCATTATTGCTTCATTATCTCTTAGATTCATCAGGGCAGAAATAATGTCTACATTTTGATAAATGTAAAGTGTTCTATGATCAATGTCCAAATCTAAATATTTAGGGGGGGTGGGGTTAGTTATCACAACCTTAAGAATAATGGGCAAAGAATGACTGTTTTTTCATTTTGCTTCATGTAAAATATAATGGACTATAGGTAAAGATGAGAGCCAATTTTGTGTAAAGCACTAGGTAGAAATTAGGAGACAGTCAATTCTAGCCTCACTTTAGGCAGGAAACCAGCTGAGTGACTGTGGGTCAGTCAAATTATCTCAGCCCTTGGAGGAAACAACACACAAACTATGAAAAGATTGCTAAAAATTGCATGGATTTGTCCAGACAATCACCAGGAATCAAGACTGACTTGACAACATATGAATGTGCCTGTATGTGCACACTCATGCACACAAGAGGTAAAAATTAAAATAAAGCCTTTTTCAGGTCACATTTAACTTTTGGGGTCCTTCTGAACACCCCATTGTAGTATCCTTTGCAATAGTTCAGAATTGGCTCCTTACTGCCTTCCTCTGAGAAGTTATTTCAACTTCTGGTTGAACCTATAGACCTGGGAAGCCTCAATGGTATTTTCCCTAAAGACCTCTCTTACTAGCCAGGTCTGACCCTAGGTAGCTTTTTTTTAAAAAAAAATCAGTCACATGCTGTCAGCAGATGTGCTATTCATGTTCATACTAGGTACATGTAAATTAGATAATTGAGGGGGGATGAGAGAAGGTTTTCATGATACAACTATCCTTAGCTGGACCTGACTCAAACATTGTTTTAATTAAGAGATCTTGATATTTCAGCTCTTTGTTTCTGTTGACAGGTGGGTGGAATTAAACCCGGCTGTTTTAAGATTGGAAACACAGGAGGAATGCTGGATAACATTCTGGCATCGAAACTGTATCGCCCTGGTAGTGTAGCTTACGTCTCCCGTTCAGGAGGGATGTCCAATGAGCTCAACAACATTATCTCCAGGACCACAGATGGAGTTTTTGAAGGTGTTGCCATTGGTGGAGATAGGTAAGAGCAGTGGTTCCAAATGTTTGTTTTGCCAATTTTTATCTTTTAAAATACTTCTTAAAAAATTGTTCCTTTCTGCCCAGATATCCTGGTTCTACCTTTATGGATCATGTACTACGTTACCAGGATACTCCAGGGGTGAAGATGATTGTAGTGCTAGGAGAAGTGAGTATCTTTTAGTTTCTATCTTGAGCATAATTTGGAAATGGGATCTTTTCCTGTAATGGACTTTCTGTGTAAAAATGAACTTGTGATTTATATTTTTGATGATTAGACAAATAGATTATAGTAATATGTGTAACTTTAGGAAGAGAGCTTAAAATATATTTGTACTTACGATGCTGTGAAGAATATCAGAAATTACTACTTTGTTTCTTTTTTTCTTCATTTTTTTTCTTTTCTTGCACTTTTTACTTTTTCTTTAATTTCTTTTTGTTTTTTCTTCCTTTATGTTAGTTTTAATTTTTATCTTCTTTAGTTTTATCTTGTTTTAATAAAAATTATTACAATTATACGTACATACACACATATAGAAATGGGATCTTTTCATTGACTTCATAGAATATTTTTTTTTGAAAAAGCAAGAGTAGATGAGAATCAAAATACACCTCATTGTTGTGTTCCACAGCCAGTGCCATTAGAGCCAAGGACTGGAAAGCCTCTCTCTTATGACTAGCCACATTGGCTGGGGTCCCTGATTTCCTACCCTTGTACATGCTGTGGAAACGTAAATAATTTGTCTAGAGTAAGCTTACCAACTTTACCAAATACATTGTTGGAGGATTCTATGCCCAACTAGTGCTGGTGCTACAGTTGAAATAGAGCTTTGATTTCTTGTGTCTAGCAGCTCTCCATCACTGTATTACGTGGAGACTGTTGGACACATACTCCTTCGATACTCTTTCTATAGAGATATTTGAAAAAAATATCCTCCCAATAATCAGTAGGTATCCTGGCCGTTCCAACACTACTTATCTCCAGTGGCTGGCTGCTTAGGACAAACAAATTGTGATTACAGTGCAATGGCTAGATTCTGTGTACAGCATTGGGTATTTGTTGGAAACAAGCGATTAATCCATGATTGCTTATACAACCAATGTCGCAAACTCTTTTGCATTACTACTCTTTTGCATTTTAGTATTTAATGACTATGGGCCTCACAGTTTAGGGATTGGTATTATAATATAGTTAGGCCCAAATGTAACTGGGAGATTGGATGCAAAATTGTAATTTTAATATAGATTTTATCTGTAATTTATTATTTTATTCTAGAATTTTTAACTGGATATTCCTTGAGTGTTTTTATTTGTTCTAGTCGCTGGTCTTTGACTGTAATAAACTTGATTTGATTTGTATTACTTTAATTTTGATATAAATGTATTCTTAGTTTACCAGTCACTTTCCTTAATTTAACATCAGTACAAAGTCTTAAAAATGACTTGATCTTGATTTATTATTATTACTGCTATTTTATTCAGATTCATATTTTATTCCATGTAATCAGGAGACTTCTGTTAACACTTCTTTTTATCTACCGTATTTTTCAGAGTATAAGATGTACATTTTTTCCTCAAAAAAGAGGCTGAAAATCTGAGCGCGTCTTATACATCGAATATAGCAATTTTTTTGCCTCCCGAAGCCCCGCCCCGTCACCAAAATGGCTGTGCATTCTCTTATGGAGGCTTTCAGAGAGTTCCTGGGGGCTGGGGAGGGTATAAATGAGCAAAAAACGGGCCATTTCTGCCCTCTCCAGCCCCAGCAGTACTCTATAAGCTTCCAGAAGGCCTTTTTTTGCTCATTTTTGCTCCCCCCCCTCCGGGAACACTCTGCAAGCCCCCCCCCAAGGCTGTTCATGCCTTTAAAAAAAACAGGCCCGTTTTCATGCAAAACAGGCTTTTGGGGGGAGGTTTGCAGAGTGCAAAAACTTTTTTTTTCCTTTTGGAAAGCTCTTTAACTGATTGATGAGAATTACTTTGATCAAGTGCTGTGCCAACAGAAATACCTACCTATCTACTGTATTTCTCTCTCTCTCTATTTCTCTCTCTCTATCCCTCTACCTACCTACCTACCTACCTACCCACTCACACACACTCTCTCTCCCTACCTACCTACTGTGTTTCTCTATCTCTATTTCTGTCTCTCTCTGTCCCTTTATCTACCTACCTACCAAACTAACTAACTACTCTCTCTCTCTCCCTACTTACCTACTGTATTTCTCTCTCTCTCTGTTTGTCTCTATCTATCCCTCTACCTACCAACCTACCTACTCTCTCTCTCTACCTACCTACTGTATTTCTCTATCTCTCTATCTCTATTTCTCTTTCTCTCTACCCCTTTATCTACCTACCTACCTACCTACTGTATTTCTCTCTCTTTCTCTCCCTCTCTATCCCTCTATCTACCTTCCTACTTTTTTTAAAATTTACCTCTTCAAAACCTTTGTGTCTTATACTCCGGTGCGTCTTATACTCTGAAAAATATCGTAATCCTCTCATTTAATAGAATTAAAATAAACGTAAGGCTGGATTGATGAAATCGGTATAGTGCATTATTTTAACGAACAGCATATACAGACTGCATTAATACATTTTACTCCAATTTTATTTATTTTATTAATCCAATTTATAGGCCACTCCCTCTCCACCAAGGGACTCGGGGCGGCGTACAATTCATTACACAACAAATAAATAACGAGGAGGAGATATAAAAAACATTGTACAATACATAATAAATAAATAATCAATTAGTTAAGAACAACATAATGCAATTAAGAACCATTAAAATACCCAAAGTCAAACTTAATTTAAAATTTAAAAATTATCCAGGGGGATTAGAAAAGATAGTTATAATTCAGGCCAGGCCGGCTAGTTGGAACAGGTGGGTCTTGAGTTTCGTGCGGAAGGAGCGGAAATCGGTAGCTGTCCTAATGTCGGGGGGGAGGTCATTCCAGAGGGCTGGGCCCATCACAGAGAAGGCCCTACCCCTCGGCGCCGCCCTCTGGCATTGCTTAGTGGACGGCACCCAGAGAAGTCCCTCTCTGTGAGAGCGAATTGGTCGCAGGGATGTATGGGGCAGGATACGATCCCGCAAATAGCTAGGTCCTGTGCCATGGAGCGCTTTAAAGATAGTGATCAACACCTTGAAACGCACCCGAAAGACTACAGGGAGCCAGTGCAGCTCGCGCAGGAGAGGTGTCACATGGGAGTACCTTGTACTCCCCATCACTGCCCGTGCGGCCCCGTTCTGGACCAACTGTAGTCCTCGGGTGCATCTCAAGGGAAGCCCCATGTAAAGAGCATTACAGTAATCCAGACGAGACGTCACCAGCGCATGAGTGACTGTGCGAAGGGCATCACGGTCCAATAGGGGGCGCAATTGGTGCACCAGGCGAACCTGGTGGAACGCCCCCCTTGCCACGGCTGCCACATGGTCATCCATAGACAGCCGGGCATCTAGGAGGACGCCCAAATTGCGCGCCCGCTCCACGGGGGCCAGTTGGTCGCCCCCAATGGCCAGCGATGGAGTCAGCTGGTTGAACCGAGAGGCCGGTAGCCACAGCCACTCCGTCTTGGAGGGGTTGAGTTTAAGTCTGTTGTCTCCCATCCAGACCCGTACGGCTTCCAAACACCGGGACATCACGTCAACGGCCTCGTTGGGGTGGTTTGGGGTGGAAATGTACAGCTGGGTATCGTCAGCGTACAGATGGTATCCCACCCCAAAGCCACGGATGATCTCACCTAGCGGTTTCATATATGTGTTGAACAGGAGAGGCGAGAGGACCGACCCCTGTGGCATCCCACAAGTGAGTGGCCTCAGGGTCGACCTCTGCTCCCCTGCCAACACACATTGCGTCCGGTCGGAGAGGTAGGAGCAGAACCACCGTAAAACGGTGCCCCTTACCCCCTCCAGCCGGCGCAATAGGATACCATGGTCGATGCTATCGAAAGCCGCTGAGAGGTCTAACAGAACCAGGATAGAGGAACAGCCCCTATCCTTAGCTCTCCAGAGATCATCGACCAACGCGACCAAGGCCGTCTCCGTGCTGTGCCCGGGTCGGAAGCCGGACTGGCGCGGGTCTAGATAGTCAGTTTCCTCCAGGTGGCGTGGGAACTGCGTGGCCACCACACTCTCTACAACCTTTGCTAAAAAGGGAAGGTTGGAGACCGGACGATAATTAGCTAGCTCAGTTGGGTCCAGCGAAGGCTTCTTGAGTAAGGGCCTCACAACCGCCTCTTTCAAGGCGGCTGGTATGAACCCCTCACTCAACGAAGCGTTCACCATTCCCAAGAGCCCACCTCGTGTGACCTCCCAGGATGCCAGTACAAGCCAGGAGGGACATGGGTCCAATAAACATGTGGTGGCTCGCAGTCGCCCACGCAACCTGTCCAAATCATCGGAGGCAACAGAGTCAAACTCCTCCCAGCATGGTCTCTCAAGACTGGCCTCTGACGTCTCCCCTGGATCACTGAAGGAGACCCATTCCCTCCGGATCTGAGCGATTTTATCCTGCAGATATTCCCCAAATTCCTCTGCCCTGCCCTGCCCTGCAAAGGGGCTTCCCGCGGCCTCTGTGATAGAAGAGAGCGGGTCACCCGAAACAGGGCGGCAGGGCGGTTGTCTGCGGATGCAATGAGAGCGGCACAATATCGACGTTTGGCCACCCTCAATGCCACAAGGTATGTCCTTAAGTAGGCTCTTACCTGTGTTCGGTCAGATTCGGAACGAGAGGATCTCCATCTGCTCTCTAGGCGTCTCTTATGGCGTTTCATCATCCTCAGCTCCTCGGTAAACCAAGGGGCCAGGGTGGTTCTTTGCCATAGGAGAGGCCGCAGAGGTGCAACCCGGTCTAGGGCCCCGGCGGTCACACTATTCCATGCGGCCACCAGGTCCTCCGTCCGGGAGCAGGTCAGGTCGACAGGAAGTGGCCCAAGCTCCGTCTGGAACCTTTCCTGTTCCATCAGGCGCCTGGGGCGGAACCATCTAGGACATTCTGGTTCCGCCTCCCTGCGGTGGGGGGTAGTACCAGGGAAGTCAAGCCGGAGAAGTGAGTGATCTGACCATGACAGGGGTGTGATGGCTAAGTCCCCTATTCCCAGATCACTCGCCCACTGGCCAGAGACAAAAACAACATCCAGTGTGTGACCTCCCTTGTGCGTGGGGCCCTGAATTAATTGAGTCAGGTCCATGGCTGTCATGGAAGCCATGAACTCCCGAACCACCTCGGATGCTTCTCCCATCGACGGCAAGTTGAAATCCCCCATAACTAACAGTCTGGGGGTCTCTACTGCCATCTCTGCGATCAGCTCATTTTGTTTTAATTTTTTAGATTGGAGGAACAGAAGAATACAAAATCTGTAAGGGTGTTAAAGAAGGCCGGATCACTAAACCTGTTGTGTGCTGGTGCATTGGAACATGTGCTACTATGTTCTCTTCTGAGGTAATATATATAGTAAAGAGGAAATCATTGAATCATTGGCAGAATCAGTCTGTTTTAATTAAGGGTGAAGGCCATCCAAAATACAAAGTCTTCATTAGTTTTGTTTTTAATAGTCACTTGCTATTTCTTCATAAAATGAGACTTTGAAAGCTTGATGTTACTCTACAACCCCGTGAAAGATCTAATAACCACCTCTCTACCCCTTTGGTAATCAACCAGTCTTTGTATCTTCTACAGAATCTACACTATCGTTGCCCTTATTCAACATGCACTACCTTAATTCTTTAAAAATTTATAAAACATGTACGAGTTATTTATTTTGCATACTGTGTAGTTACTGATTCACCTGATCATTAAGATCTTCATCTGAGGCCAGGTGTTTCTGCCAAATGAGATGAGACAAATGTCCACAAGAACCTTTTTTTTCAAAAGGGAGATGGGGCTATCCCATATGTGGAATTCCTTCCACATAGAGGCTCATTTTGTACATATGGTCTTCTTGCTACTAAGAGTGCTTTATTCCATCATGCATTTTAAATTTAATTTTAGGTTTTCAGTTATTATTCTATGCACTGTTAGTCTTACTCTAATGATTGTATGGCTGCATTGTTTTTACTATTTATAGCTAGTTTTACTTTGTTTTATTATACATTCTTTTTATCAATATTCTGTTTAGTATTTTATGTTTTATATGTCCCTTCTTGATAACAGGTACAATTTGGCCATGCTGGAGCATGTGCCAATCAGGCTTCTGAAACTGCTATAGCCAAGAATAAAGCATTAAAAGAAGTGGGTGTCTTTGTACCACAAAGCTTTGATGAGCTGGGTGATGTAATCCAGTAAGTGACATTATAACAATAACCATGATATATCTGTTGGGCTTTTGAAGACAGTCTGATAAATAGTATTGTAGGATTGATCAGAATCTTAAGAATAGAGTCAGTTATCCTTTGATGGATTAAATGGTGGATTGCTCCCAGAATCATAAATTAATTCTGTACTATTCTTAACTCTGTGCAAACATCAGTAGACAGAGACATAAATCAGGCTACATGTTATAATCATAAGAATTGTTTTTCCCATTACAAAGTATGGAATATTTTTTACAAACGGGCAAAGCCCAATGTGAGTAAAAATCTCACATTGCATGAAGTTATACGAATTATGCTTGAAATAAGATCTTTGGTGAAACTATTCAAAATAAATCCTGGTTTTAAAAAACACATCGCTTAGTAAAATAGATGAATTACACTAATGAATGAGGAGGTACTAGGTTTGCAATGTATCCCCTATTATCGTTTGAAGCACTAACACACTTTCTACCTTCAGTCAGTGAAAATTTGCAAGGTTGGATTTGGTAAACTTTGCTAGCAGCATAAAATCCTCAAAATTCCCTTAACAGGGCAACTTTTAGACTGTTTCATATATCCTTTGCTTTATCTTGCCTATAGCCATTTCCACAACTTGATCTCTTCAATTAAGTTATACTGAAGTTATACTGATGGTAGCACATAAGTAATTTTGTTCCAGTAGAATTTATCTGGTGTATATAGCCAAAGATAATTTCTTGAATAATTCATCAAGTGTACATACTAAAGAAAAGGAAATTGAATACTACATAAAATGGTGTTTCTCAATCTCAGCAATTTTAAGATATGTGGACTTCAACTCAAGATTTCCTAGCTGGCGTGTAAGTCTACTTATCTTAAGTCTCTCAGCTTCAGAAAGACTGAGCTACAGCAAAACTGGAATGTATTTTTTTTATTTGTAAATATAAGAACAAGTAAGTACAAACACAAGTATTTAAATCCTCCTCAAAAAAGAAAAGTCAGGTGAAATTTTATTCAAGTAAGTTATAATAAAATATCCATATATCTTGAACATGGAGCTTAAGAAAATGAAGATAGCAACAGCAAAAGCAATAGCAATAGACTTAGATGCCACTTCATAGAGCCCTTTCTAAGTGGTTTACAGAGTCAGCATATTGCCCCAAACAATCTGAATCCTCATTTTACTGACTTCGGAAGGATGGAAGGCTGAGTCAACCTTGAGCTTGGTGAGATTGGAACTGCCAAACTTCAGGCAGCCGGCAGTCAGCAGAAGTAGCTTCTGAGATGGATAATATATACTATTCTAAAGATAGATTTTAGTTTGAGTTAGAAATTAAATTCTTCCAAGCAGTTGCAAAAGTCTTTTTTTTATTTGAAAATTTATGGAATTGGGGATTGAGTCTTAATTGATTTTTGGCTTTGTGGAGACTAGAGGTCACTATCCATGAATATAAAGAGATAATCCTCAAAGTAGATGTAACACAAACCCAGTAAATATTCATTGGGTAAATCTGTAAGAAATTAACATTGTTTCCTTTCCTTTTGATAGGTCAGTGTATGAGGATCTGGTTTCTAAGGGAGTAATTGAGCCAGCACAGGAAGTTCCTCCTCCAACTGTGCCAATGGATTACTCATGGGCAAGGGTAGGTTTACTCTTAATAGTCCAGAAGAGGTACACATGGGAGATGAATGGCTGAATGAACTTGAAATTCTTAAAACATGCTATGTAGATCGGCTTTCCCAACTTTTCCAGGTTGACGGCTTGATGGGGGGGGGGGTGTAAGAGGCAGATGCAAGTGTTCATTCAGCTGGCACGAAGTAGGGCTGTAATTGCTGGCGCCTGCCCATCACATGAATGGGGCTGCAAGTGCTGGCACCCCTATTTGCACAAGTGAGGCTGTGAGGGCCAGTGCTTGGCGCACACATGAGTTGGGCTTTGTGCGCCAACACACCACTCACCTGGTAGTGGGGTGGTAAGTGGGCTGTGGCCACAGATTGAGGATCCTGATTTAGATGATAATTTATAAAAGTGTTTACTGATACATTTGATTATAATTAGCTGGTCTGCTTAGTCCTGTCTATTATTTTCTTGCAAATGAATTCTGTGTTGTGTGTGTGTGTTTTGTGTGTGTGTGTGTGTGAGAGAGAGAGGGAGAGAGAGAGAACACATATATTAATTATATAAAGCTTATGCTTTCACTGGGATAGTACGCTTTGAATTTTACCATTAAGTAACATAGATCGGGGCATCAGTAAGTCAACACTGTTTTATGGGAAAGGAAAGCATTTATTTTATCTAGAATAACTAGTCCAAAGGACTGGTCTAACATCCTGCATGTTCCCTGAAAACAGGGCTGGTCCTATCCCTAGGCAAAAAGAGGTAGCTGATTTTCAGTATCATTTGACTTTGGATCCTAGAAACTGTAATGATCGGAAAGATGGACATGATATGCTACTTAATCTCTCAAGTAGTAAAATATTTGGAACTAGATTTCACTAGAACATATTATTTCTATGGAAGAATATTTACCTGTGTAAGCCTGATAGGAGTCTGAATTAATACTAGTCTAACAGCTCACTGAAAATTAAGACAGGGCTGTTATGTTTGGGATTTTTTAAACCATATTTTTGTTTCTTAGGAGCTTGGTTTAATTCGGAAACCAGCTTCTTTCATGACTAGCATTTGTGATGAGCGAGGTCAGGAACTGATCTATGCAGGCATGCCAATCACTGAGGTCTTCAAGGAAGAGATTGGAATTGGTGGTGTGTTGGGTCTGCTGTGGTTCCAGAGAAGGTAAATTGTTTTTCTGGTGGTTTTGGGTGGGGGGGACTTCACAATATCATCTTGCCTTTCTTTTTTGAGAGGTCTGAGTGTTTTCATTTTGGTGCTGATTCTGATTATGAAACACAGATTTTAAATAATTGGAATAAAATTCCCATTGAACTATACACTTAAACTGTTGAAGGTTGACAGCTAAATTCCTGAGGCAGGTCTAGCTCTCTGAGAGATGCTGTCTAGGTTATTCTTGGCATAAATACGGGATAAATAAATGGTACTTACATTAGCGGTGGCTCAGTGGCTAAGATGCTGAGCTTGTCGATCAGAAAGATTGGCTGTTTGGTGGTTTGAATTCCTAGCACCGCATAATGGAATGAGCTCCCGTTACTTGTCCCACCTTCTGCTAACCTAGCAGTTCAAAAGCATATAAAAATGCAAGTAGAAAAAATAGGAACCACCTTTGGTGGGAAGGTAACAGTGCTCTGTTCGCCTTCGGCATTTAGTCATGCCAGCCACATGACCACGGAGACATCTTCGGACAGCTCTGGCTCTTCGACTTTGACATGGAGATGAGCACCGCCCCCTAGAGTTGAGAACGACTAGCACATATGTGCAAGAGGAACCTTTACCTTTACTTACATTAGCAAATTCCTTAAACAGTTGAGGGTTGAGTTGCTGACCTCATTCATTCCTGAAAGTTGCTCTTTTGACCATGGATTACAAAAATGGAAACAACTGAATAAAGGACAGGATAATCATATAAATATGTATGAAAAGTATAACGGGTAAAATGGATGAAAGAGAAATATTTACCTAGCTTAGGCATACAGGCAGCCTGTTTATCTTCCAGAGATTACTGCAATTATACCTATGACAATATTGATAATGTTGAGTTTCTGATAGTGCCCTCTGCTAACCCTTCTCTATATACTATGCAACTATAAGAAAAGTTATATCCTAAGGTCTGGTCTCAAATTCTGCATAGTTTTGGTAATGTTCCATATGTTGGAAGCTCTAATGATGCATTACTTTATATAAGTGTCTACTTAAAGATGCTTTTCAGCATTCTCTGTAGAATGCAGGAGCATTTCCCTGCATATAGCGAATGAGAGAGGCAAGAATTATTTGAAACCTGAAAACTTCCAAAATATTCTGGTTTAGAGCCATGACAGATAATATGTAAGTCTTTTTTTACACATCCTATTTTAATATTTGAAAGTGTTATTCAAAAAGATTGAAAACAACACAAATGCCACATTAACAACTACATATATTGCAGAGCAATTGCATTATAATAAGCATGTTTAGGATTAAATGGATTTCCCCCTGCTTTCCCTTTACCCCAATATTAATTTATGAAAATGTTTCATCAAAATGTGTGCGCTATATTGACTGGTAGGTATTCTTGGTAGTTTCCTGAGCCTCTTGCTTTGAATATCTTGTAATTTAAGGAAAGTTTAGAAAGAACAAAATTAGATTTAACAGAAGCTGACAAGATTGTGAGTAGTTGTGAAAGTTCCTCAATCAATGGGGCCAATGGCTCAAGTAAGATATTCCTGACCCATTTTTTAAAATCTTACCTTCAGCAAATAGCCTATCCTGTTTCTAAATAGTTTTTAAAGTGCATGGTGTGCTATTTCTTGAAGAAGAGCTTCTAATATGGAAACTACAAATGCTTTCTTAAGTCACCTGTTCCCAGTTTGACTTTCTGTAGATGCTGGTTGGGAAGTCTAGGTCTTGCAATAACAATCCAACTAGAAGACATTAAATTAGAGAAGGTTGCCTTAAGCTTTGAGCTTCTAGTAAATGTTTGTTTTTTTAAATGATAACACAATTACCAATTGTCTTTGTAATAACGTCTTAATAATTGACATTAACCAACATGCAATTGTTTTAAAGGGAACTTTATAACAATACAATACAATACAATACAATACAATACAATACAATACAATACAATACAATAGTAGAGTTGGAAGGGACCTTGGAGGCCTTCTAGTCCAACCCCTTGCCTAGGCAGGAACCCTATACCGTTTCAGACAGATGGCTATCCAGCATCTTCTTAAAGACTTCCAGTGTTGGGGCATTCACAACTTCTGGAGGCAAGCTGTTCCACTGATTAATTGTTCTAACTGTCAGGAAATTTCTCCTCAGTTCTAAGTTGCTTCTCTCCTTGATTAGTTTCCACCCATTGCTTCTTGTTCTACCCTCAGGTGCCTTGGAGAATAGTTTGACTCCCTCTTCTTTGTGGCAACCCCTGAGATATTGGAACACTGCTATCATGTCTCCCCTAGTCCTTCTTTCTCTTAAGCTAAACATACCCAGTTCCTGCAACCGTTCTTCATATGTTTTAGTCTCCAGTCCCCTAATCATCTTTGTTGCTCTTCTCTGCACTCTTTCTAGAGTCTCCATATCTTTTTTACATCGTGGCGACCAGAACTGAATGCAGTATTCCAAGTGTGGCCTTACCAAGGCATTGTAAAGTGGTATTAACCCTTCACGTGATCTTGATTCTATCCCTCTGTTGATGCAGCCTAGAACTGTGTTGGCTTTTTTGGCAGCTGCTGCACACTGCTGGCTCATATTTAAATGGTTGTCCACTAGAACTCCAAGATCCCTCTCACAGTTACTACTATAGAGCACAGTACCACCTATACTGTACCTGTGCATTCCGTTTTTGTTGCCTAAATGTAGAACCTTACTCTTTTCACCATTGAATTTTATTTTATTAGATAGTGCCCAATGTTCAAGTTTGTCAAGATCCTTCTGTATCTTAAGCCTATCTTCTGGAGTGTTGGCTATTCCTGCCAGCTTGGTGTCATCTGCAAATTTGATGAGTTCCCCATTTATTCCCTCATCCAAATCATTGATGAAGATGTTGAAGAGTACTGGGCCTAAAACAGAGCCTTAGGGTACTCCACTGCATACTTCCCTCCATGTAGATGCAGTTCCATTGAGGACTATACGTTGAGTGCGGTTGGTCAGCCAGTTACGAATCCATCTGGTGGTGATGCTGTCTAACCCACATTCTTCTACTTTATCCAGTAGTAGGTTATGGTCTACCTCAGTGGTCGGCAAGCCGCGGCTCGCGAGCCAAATGTGGCTCTTTGCACATTTTAATGCGGCTCTTCTGTGCGCCGGGCGCCCGCTTCCCTCCCTCCTCTTGGGCTTTGGAGGGAAGCTTCTGCAAAAGCCCGGGCATGACAAGTCTCCCAGGCTGTAATTTGCCGAGCTGTACGCGCGCGCCTGTTTTCCACGGTGTGGAGCAGCGGCGAGATTCTGGGCAGCGAGCGATGATTCCGGGGGGCATCAGTGGGGGGGCAGGGTCTCCCTCGCGTTCCTCATCTTCCCAGATGGCCCCTGGAATCATCGCTCGCCGCGCAGAATCTCGCCGCTGCTCCACGCCGTGGAAAACAGGCGCGTGCGCACAGCTCGGCAAATTAAAGCCTGGGAGACTTGTTGCCACTCGCCTTTGCAGAAGCTTTCCTCCGAAGCGTTCTGAGGGGGGGGCTGTAAACTTCCCTCCGAAGTCTTGGGAAGTTCTGAGGAGCCCCCCAAGGCAAAACGCCGCTGCCAGGTAGCTAAAAGTACGTCTCTGATTTGTCTCTGTCAGTCACTCTCTGATTCCCTCTCTCACTCCCTCTCTCTGTTCCTCTCTCTGTCTGTCTGTCTCACTCACACACACACACACTGTGGTGACCACAGTGTGTGTGTGTGTGAGTGAGACAGACAGACAGAGAGAGGAACAGAGAGAGGGAGTGAGGGAGGGAATCAGAGAGAGACTGACAGACACACACACACACACACACACACACAAAGAGAGAGACAGAGAGGAGGAGGGAGGGAGAGAAAGATAGACAGACAGAGAGACACACACAGAGTGAGTGATTAAGTGAATGAGTGAGAGACAGACACACCCACATACACAGAGTGACAGAGAGAGAGGAAGGGAGGGGAGAGAGACAGAGGGAGAGACAGACACACACACACACACACACACACAGAGTGAGTGAGAGACAGACACACACACACACACACAGAGTGACAGAGATGGGGGAAGGAGGAGAGAGAGACAGAGATACAGAGAGAGAGACAGACAGATAGACACCCAGAGAAAATGACAGAGGGGGACAGAGAGGGAGGGAGGGAGAGAGAGACAAAGAGCCAGAGAGAGAGAGAGAAAGAAAAAGAAAAAAAGAAAGAAAGTGGGAGAGAGAGATGAAAGAAAGAAAGAAAAACAACATATGACCACAATTGAGCCCAAAATTTTGGTTGCTAAGCAAGAGCGGCTCTCCAAATAAATTTCAATCGTGGTTTTGGCGAGATTTGGCTCAGTTGAAAAAAAAGGTTGCCCACCACTGGTCTACCTTATCAAAAGCCTTACTGAAGTCCAAGTAAACTATATCAACGGCATTCCTCTGGTCCACTAATTTTGTCACATTATTAAAGAATGTAATAAGATTAGTCTGGCATGATCTGTTTTTGACAAACATTTTTGTCTCTTCAGGTTGCCTAAATATGCCTGCCAGTTTATAGAGATGTGTCTGATGGTGACAGCTGATCATGGTCCAGCAGTGTCGGGAGCCCATAATACTATTGTCTGTGCAAGAGCTGGAAAGGACCTTGTCTCCAGTCTCACATCAGGCCTACTCACAATTGTAAGCATTGTCAAGAGATGGATGAAATTAGTGCATTACACCATTTGTAGCCAGGGCTCTTACTTCTCCACTTATAGTTCACAACATATGCCAGTTTTGAAGAAGACGCTCCTGGACTGGACATCACTTTGGTTTTAGCTTCATCTGATCCTTCTGGGGCTGTGCTGACAAAGCTGATAAGAAAGAATTTTATATTTTAAGAGAAAGCTACATTATACACAACGCGTATTTTTGGAAACATTGGGTGTCTGTTGGTTATTTCATGTAAAATTGGGTCACTTTCAGCTTGCTTAGAATAGGTGAATTCAGCAGACAGAAGTAACTGGTTAGTTAAGAACACAGTCCTAAACAGGGATGATAAAATAGAAACTGCCAAATTTATTGTTTGCCTGGTAGTTATATGTGTGGAATATTAAAAGTATTTTGTAATTACTTTTGCAATTTGTATAGTGACACATCAAAAACACAATCATATCAAAAAGCAAATAAGAGCACATATTTGAAGCCCATTTATTAAATTGGTCATTGGGGGGGGGGATTTGCTAGGATAGATTTGATTTTGCTCAAAGAAATTCTATTTCTTCACATGGATCCTGTTCTTAACTATTGCTAAGAATGGTAAACTTGTGACTGAATTCCATAAGCTAAATCTATAAAGGAAATGGATTGCATGGAAAATGTTTCTTCCTATAATAGCTACCTCACCTTTCTGCTCCAAATGTCCATTATTATTGAGGAGGCTAGATGCTTTCTATCCTATATCTCACCGACATACTCATTTCGTGAGTTGTGCAATATTTATATCCAAAGCAGGCAAAGGAGTTTGAAATCAGTGAGGTGCCCTCTTTGGATTTGTTGGGAACTGTTTAAAGAAGCTCTATTATCTACTGTCTCTATTTCTCCTGTTCATTTAAGCTTGATCATAGGATCTTCTGTGTCCGATCTTACTCCAGAAGAAAAATCTTTTCAGTTTGGCTTTTTCTCTGCTTACCAATGTCCTTTAGGGTGATCGTTTTGGTGGCGCTTTGGATGCAGCAGCAAAAATGTTCAGCAAAGCATTTGACAGTGGTATCATTCCCATGGAGTTTGTGAACAAGATGAAGAAGGAAGGGAAATTAATCATGGGCATTGGCCACCGTGTTAAATCAGTAAGTTGCTTGCCTGCTTAGGTGGTAGATTTTCACTGATAGCAACATAGTCTAAATCCTGAATTCAGTTCAGGATTTCAAAGAATTTAGCCATGATGTGAAAATATTTTTGATCCTGCTTGCTAGTTTTAAACTGTGTGGTTTCATTTATTGTTTCTTTTAACTTTGTAGATCAACAACCCAGATATGAGAGTTCAGATCCTTAAAGATTATGTGAAGCAGCATTTCCCTGCAACGCCTCTTCTAGATTATGCACTGGAAGTGGAAAAAATTACTACTTCCAAGGTAACATCTTTTTGTGACAGTTTTAACATGAAAGTACTTGGCTTCTCTATTTAAAACTAATCAGCTACCGTTATAAATATTTATTATATGTTATAAAATTATAAACATTACTAAATTTGAATGGCAGGAGTTTGCTAAACTTCCTGTCCCTTTTTTAAAATTATTATGATTAAGAGAACAGTTTAAAAATTGCATATGACAGAGGGATAAAAAAGCATGTATTTCCTATTTTTAAAATATTGCCTTTTAATTATCTGGAAGCTATTCTTTTGCTTATCTTAGACATCAGATAACATTGCATTACCTTATAAAGTCTTTCTCATAGAAAGCTGAAACCAAAGAAAACATCAAATGCTGCCTATATTTTCAAGACAGAGAACTTGATAATAATATATACTTTAAACAGAAACAAAATAATCAAAGGTACTATGATAGAAAATGTTACTGCACAATTTAGTCAACTAATTATGTCAGCTTACATGTAGGGAATTTACAAATTGTAGTTTAATTAATAGAATTAGGAATTACTTTCAAAACTCTGCCTTCGGGGCAGCCATAAGGGATCTTAAAAATAACCATATATGCAGTTAATTAATTTTTGTTGTTTAATGGTTTTTGTTGTAACCATTAAGAGATAAACACCAATGCTGGTGATACTTTCATCTGGATTAAAAATTCATCTTATTGTTAAAATCTCATTTTTTCTCAACCTGCTCCAATCTAGAAACCTAACCTTATCCTGAATGTTGATGGATTTATTGGTGTAGCCTTTGTTGATGTACTTAGGAACTGTGGTTCTTTTACACGGTGAGCAATCAATTTCTCATTAATCTTTGTTATGGTTTAGAAGCTTGGTTATAATAAATCTCTCTTGCACAAAAATGATAATAGTCTCAGACATTCTGGATATAATGCATCTGTATAAAGGAAAAATGTTAAGAAATTTATTGACGCGATAAACATTATGGCCAGTTTCATTCATTCTATTTAATTTTCTTGGGGTTGTATTTGTGTTGTAATTTTTCTAAGAAAGGGATAAACAGAGTCTGCATTCATGTATCACTGTTAACCATAGAGAGATGCTAACAATGACTGCATCTAGACCATGGTTCATAATGTGGTTAATGAAAGCCTCACCAATATTCTAGGACCATAGTTTGTTATACGTAAGTTAGCATTTATCCAATCTTACATTATCCAAATCCAAATATCGTTTAATTAATATTTCAAAAACATAAGATACAAAGTTAGCTAAAAACACAACTGCCTCTGCAAAAAGTAATTTGCCTTCTCCATTTTTGTCTTCCAAAATCTCAGCCCAAATAACATCTTTTGGGAATCAAAAGGCCTGGAGTTATTTTTTCTGCTACCAAAGTTGCTTTATAAACCTCATTAAGCAAATATAGTATATAGCAGCGATGGCGAACCTTTTTTGGCTCACGTGCCACAAGTGGGGGGAGCGCAGGGGGGTCGTGTGCGGGCGTGCCGCACCCATAATGCAATGCGCGCACAACGCACGACCCCCCCCCATTTTTACATGCTTTTTTCGCCCTCCCCACTGAAGCCTCCGGAGGGCCTCCGGGGGGGCAGGGGAGGCTCTTTTCGCACTCCCCAGGCTCCTATAAAGCCTCTGGAGCCTGGGGAGGGCGAAACATGGCTTTTAAAAAGGTGAACTCAGCTGGCCAGTGCGCGCATGCGCACTGGCCAGCTGACAGGGCAGCACCTCGCGTGCCCTGACAAATGGCTCCGCGTGCCACTTGTGGCACGCGTGCCATAGGTTCGCCATCACTGGTATATAGGTTACTAAGGTTTAAAGGAAAATAACAGACAAGATTATACTTTGAACTACTTAATATGAGTGTCCCCCCAATTGTGGGAAATTGATTTTTTTAAAAAGCAGAGAACATCCTGTTTATAATAATAGAAGATCAGTCTTTGAGTAATTCACTTAATAACAATATGTTAAATAAATCAAAATTGGTTGGATTCACACATCTTAAACCAGAATATGGTATGGGGTATTTTGTGAACTTGTGTCCTTGTCTCAATATTAAAGAAAACATGCCATGTTTCTCATGTCGCTGTCTTGTAAAGTCTATTCTATAGACTTTATGAAATTTTTATTTAGCTGATTTAAAAAATTGTCTATTTTTTCTGAACATAGAGATTATTGTATAATTGTAAAGTGTAACATTTAAACAAGTATCATTTGTTTGTTTTTTTTACTGCAGGGAAGAAGCTGATGAATATATAGACATTGGTGCCCTCAATGGCATTTTTGTGCTTGGTAGAAGCATGGGTTTCATTGGTGAGTCTTTTATGTTATGCGGTAAAGCCAGCTGAGTGATCTGGGTGAATTACTCTCTCTCAGCTATGGGAAGAAGGAAACGTTCCAGGCAACATCTAGATAGAAAAGTGTATGCAATATACATGAAAGAGGATTCCAATCCCCTTCTACTTGGGCAAATCTTTTAAAGAAGTCATTTTGCTCCTTAATTCATCTAAAAAGGCTGATTTTGTATGGGCTATCCCTTTCTTCCCAAAATTTCAGATAACTATAGACAGCATAGCAGTGATGTCATCAATATAGCACCAGAGGTTAGAAGAACATGATTTTTTAACCAGCTTTCCCTAATCTTGTTTTTTTGGGGGGAAGGGGGGAGCAGCATGCAGTTGAACCAAATGTTAACTTTAATGGAGACTTACTATGTTAATTTTGTCTGTTATTTATTTCAAAACAGAAGAATTGTTTTAGGGGTTTCACAAACTGAAGGGTTTTTTGTTTCTTCCTTAAAGCTCAGGAAACAACCCAAATTATCCCTATTAAAGACCATAAGCCTTCTGATTTGTACTTTGTCCTCTGTCTGCATAAGTGCTCTGAAATTTAGCTAGTGGGTATTTGGAATAAATAGAATGAAGTTCAGTTTCTACCATTTATGTCTTTTTAAAGACTACATCCAAAGAGAAATCTTAAATAAAAAACATTTTATTTTAGGACATTATCTGGATCAGAAAAGATTGAAACAAGGTCTGTATCGTCATCCTTGGGACGATATCTCGTATGTCTTACCGGAGCATATGACTATGTGAAAACTCAATGGAATAAAACTGGCTTTTATGGAAGACCAATAAATATGACTACACTATATGGCTTGGTTGTAAAACAGACTGAGTTGAAATTCTATATAAGGCTTTTCTAGGCTTAGAAGTGGATTCCATAATGATAAACCAAAACATTCGCTACTTCCTGTTGTATTTAATATATTAAAGAAGTTGCACTGTCTTTGCTTGTTCTTTTATGCATGTTTTTTTGTCTTCCTCCCCTCACTTCGGTAATTCTGACCAAATGTTAATGTTTTTTATTTTAATCTGTGACCTCATTAGACTTGAAAAGCTAGTCAAATGGACCTGTATGATCAAAATCTTAAAAACTCTCTTTACAAGCTGTGTATAATTTTGTGACAAATTTGTCCTCTCTGTAGCCTGTATTTTATATTAATCATTAGTCTTTATTTCTGGTCTGAGGGACTACACCTGATTTGTTAAGCCTTTATAAACCTGGTATAATATTTAAAAATGTAAAACTGGTAACATAAGCTCATGTTCAAAAGTGTGAACTTTGTGTGCATTCCAATTTTTGCATTTATGCAGGTAATTTTTTTAGTTGCACAAACACAAGTCCTATTATTTTTGCAGACAGTGATCTCTCAATATATCTGTATGCACAAGACACTTCATCTCTGGATCTTTAATGTATTCACAACAATATTCAGTGCTTTGTTTATGCATTACAACCTGACTCAAATAAAAACGTACAATAATAAATCATCTTTGCTAGATTTTGTGTTTAATAAAATTTTGGCTGAGAGGAAAAAGTGTTAAGAGAAGGAAGTACGGTAATCTGTATGTTGTTATTTCAACATACAGATTAGTGATTTCAAACTGTCTGGTGTTCGCAAACCCATGAAAAGCACTCTCACTCTCACTCCCTACCTCATCAATGGAGTGCCCCAAAAGTATGGTTCTGGGTGACTTCAGTCTGCCTTTCCTGCATCAGAGGCAGGAAAGAATTCAGAGGCAATTCAGGAATTCATTATCTGCATGATGGTCTTGGACCTATTCCAGATTGTCACAGGTCCGACTCTTGTGTCACACACCAGATCTCATATTCTTATCAGAGCAATGACAAGGTGTTCTGGTGGGAAATTTAATGTTATCCTATCATGGTCAGATCACATCGATATCCTCTCCTACACCACCCACCTCTGCAGAGAGACTGGACACACATACACCAAGACTGATGGACCCAAGTGGGTTTCAGAAAGAACGGGGGGATATCCTAAAGGATTTATTGCATAGTCTTACTGAAGCCTTAGTAAAGGCTTGGAACCAGAAGGCCACTGAGGCTCTAGATAGGATCACCCTCTCACACCAGTTGCTTCCATCATTCTCTGCTTCAAAGAACAAAGGAGGATTTTGAAATGGGTTGAGATATCTAGAGTGCCTCTACAGGTAAACAAAGGATGACTTTGACTAGACATGTATCCACAGTGTCATTCATTGACCCTATTCTAAATCACTCAATCCCTCCTAGTCCAAGGGACTAAGGGGGCTAGGACCATTATCTAACACCTGTCACATAAAATAGCTCAGATTCAATTCCAGTTAAAACCCTTGTAAGGTGCTGGTCTTTAGGAGATGCCTAGGGAGACATCTTGCCTAGTAATTTAGGAACAGTTTGACTCTGTTGGATCTATGTGTGGCAGCCACCAAAAAAGCCAATGCATTCCAAGGTTCATTAAAGAGGGATAGAATCAAGATCACATGAAATACTAGAACTGCTTTAGAAAACCTTAGTAAGACCACACTTACAATATTGCATCCAGTTTTGGTCATACAGTATTATAAAAAAGATGTTGACTCTGGAAAGAGTGCAGAAAAAAGCATCAAAGATTAGAGGTTGAAGACTAAAATATATGAAGAACATTTTGGCGGAATTAGGTATGTCTTTCTAGTGAAAAGAAAGACGAGGAATGACATAGCAGTGTTCCAATATTTGAGGGGTGCCACAAAGAGGTCAACCTATTCTCCAAAGTCCAGAAGGCAAGACAAGAAACAATGGATGGAAACTAATTAAGAGAAGCAATGAAGAACTAAGGATAAATTTCCTGACAGTGAAAAGAATTAAACTAGTGGAACGGCTTGCTTTCAGAAGTTGTAGGTGCTCTTATCACTGGAGGTTTTTAAGAAGAGGCTGGAAGCCATTTGTTTCAAGTGATATAGTCTCCTGCTTGAAAAGACCTCCAAATACCTTCCAACTTTGTTTTGCCTATACCTATGCCTGTCCCTGTTTTACAATACAATACAATAGTAGAGTTGGAAGGGACCTTGGAGGTCTTCTAGTCCAACCCCCTGCCTAGGCAGGAAACCCTATACCGTTCCAGACAAATGGCTATCCAACATCTTCTTAAAGACTTCCAGTGTTGGGGCATTCACAACTTCTGGAGGCAAGCTGTTCCACTGATTAATTGTTCTAACTGTCAGGAAATTTCTCCTCAGTTCTAAGTTGCTTCTCTTTTGTCCTAGTCTATTTGACTTTAACACACTTGGCAAAGAGATTAAGCTGTGCTCTAATACTTTATCATATAGGAGTTGTACTCTTCTTTCAACCACTCGAAAGTTAGATTAGGTTAGGGTTAGATTTCTTTCACATCCATTTTTCCCATGATTCATTCTTGACACTCATTTTCAGAATTTCTCATTACTACATCTTTCATTAATTTAGATATAACTGCGTATCATGGCTCGTCTAGACACATCTGATCCACTAAGGAAACATATAGGCAACCTGTTGAATATGTTACAAATACAACCAAAACTCAGTTTTATTCCAAGCATCCTCCTTGAAGCTAGCGATTGCCAACATCCCAAAACCTACAAATATGTACAATACTTCGGACTCCAATTTGATGAAGAAGCCGAACATACTTTTTCTACAGTGGCTTATCCATTTGGGATTACAGTTTAAGGTGTTTTCTTTAATTAGCCTGGATTTGTCCTATGTTTTTTTTAAAAAAGCTTTTGTTTTGTAACGTAGAAAACACAAATTAAAAATATCCAGGGAGCCAATTTTGAAAAGGAAAAAAACTTCGTGAGAAGTTTTATGTTAATCATTCTTACATCTATGATAGCACGCGGCTACTATTAGTGCCGGAAGTATAATACATTCATATCTCTATGATCGTGTAAGTGACGTAATTCGATGCAGCAACGGGAAAACTTAGAATCGATTTAAAAATAACCAAGATGGCGACAACTGGAGGCGGCGGGCCGGATGTCAACCTCCCTGGGCTGGAGGGCGAGGCGGGGCCAGACTCAGAGCCTGACTCGGAGGTGTTTTCGTGCGTGGCCCACTGCTCCGACCTCGCCTGCCGCCAGAACGAGCAGCGGCGGTTAGGCCTCTTCTGTGACGTCACGCTAGCCTTCAGTGGCGGCAGCAATGAGGAGGAGGAAGAGGGGGGAGTGGGCGGGGCCTCCTCCGATCCCCCGCCGCGAGAGTTCCGGGCGCACCGCTCGGTCCTGGCAGCGGCCACGGAATACTTCGCTCCTCTCCTTCTGGGCGACTTTGCGGAGTCCCGCTCGGGGCGGGTGGAGTTACGGAAATGGAGTTCGGGAGCGGGACCAGACCCGGAGACGATCGAGGCGGTCATCAGCTTCATGTACACGGGGACCGTCCGCGTCAGTCCTGGCAACGTGCACGAGGTTCTGGAGTTGGCCGACAGGTGAGGCGGGAAGGAGGAGCGAAGTGTGTCAGGTGACAAAGCAGCCGCCCACCGTCTGATGTACCTCGGCAGAAAAGTTTTCCCGAGTTTTGACGGGTGAAGGAGGTGTCATAACCCAACCCCCCCCCCCCCGGGAGTTCTTAGGGAAGGCCACCAAGGAGAGTCATTGCTATAATGCATATCAAGATGTTATTAAAATTTAACAAAGTGTAGAAATACACCCAATGGCAGCATTGAACCCTTACCAGGGTGAACATTCTTAGGGCAACATTTCTTCCCAGTGCAGTTTCTGAATTACTTGAGTTATAGCATGAAGGGGGACTGCTGGACACTTAAAGACAACTTCAGCCCTGGAACCTTTTTAAAAAAAGACAGTGGCACTTGACATTTTTGAATGTCAGCTTAGTGGAAAGCAAAGTACAAGTTTTTAACTTTCTAATAATTCTCCGGTGGCATTTCTAAATTCCCTTTTTGTTTTGCAGGTTCTTACTAATACGTCTAAAAGAGTTTTGCGGGGAATTCCTCAAGAAAAAACTGAGTCTCTCCAACTCCGTAGCCATTCACAGCTTAGCTCATATGTACTCTTTGAACCAGCTGGCTTTAAAAGCTGCCGAGATGATCAGGAGGAACTTCTACAAAGTCATCGAAGATGAAGAGTTCTATACTTTGCCATTTCACCTTATTAGGGACTGGCTGTCAGATTCAGAAATCACAGTGGATGCCGAAGAGATTCTCTTTGAGATGGTTTTAAAGTGGGTCCAGAGAAATCCTGAAGAAAGAGAAAAGTACTTTGAAGAGCTCTTTAAGCTTCTCCGACTATCACAAATTAAACCAACCTATTTAACTCGGCATGTTAAATCTGAAAAGCTGGTATCAAGCAATGAAACATGCCTCAAACTTGTGTTGGAAGCAGTGGAAAGCCATGCTCTCAAGGGTGAGAATTTTCAGATGGGTACACTCCAACAAGCTAACTCCCCCAACTCATCTCTGCCTCGCTTTGGCCAAAACATGGATGTTATCATGGTCATTGGTGGTGTGTCTGAGGGAGGTGATTACTTGAGTGAATGTGTGGGGTATTTTATTGATGAAGATAGATGGGTGAATTTACCGCATACCCACAATCACCTTGATGGACATGCTGTGGTAGTAACCGAATCCTACCTTTATGTGGCAGGTTCCATGGAGCCTGGCTTTGCCAAGACCATGGAAAGGTATAACCCAGGTAGAAATGTTTGGGAGCAGGTTTCAAATCTCATAACCAGGAAGCATTATTTTGGACTTACTGAAGTAAAGGGAAACCTGTATAGCATTGGTGGGCGGGGTTATTTCATCCCTGGTTTTAAAGAAGTGGCTGTCTACAACCCTGATCAAGATAAGTGGCACAACTTAGAGTCTGCACCAAAGATACTCCGGGATGTTAAAGTGATTACAATAGACAACAGATTTGTTTACATGGCAGCTCGCACACCAGATGACGGAGATAATGAAGATGGCTTAAGGTCTGTCATTATTCGCTATGATGCAGACACACGACAGTGGCGAGATTGTGAGTCTCTGCCACTCCTTGACAACTATTGCTGCTTCCAAATGGTTGTGGGGAACACCAATTTTTACCACACCGCTTCTTGTTGTCCGAGAAGCTATCCTCTAGACCATGAAGAGGCCAAGAGAAAAATCTCTAACCAATTATCTGATGATATTCTGGAAAGCTTACCATCAGAGGTCCTTAGCATTGAAGGGGCAGCTATCTGCTATTACAAAGATGATATCTTCATCATAGGTGGATGGAAGAACAGTGATGATACTGATAAATGGTACAGAAAAGAGGCCTACCGCTACTGTGCTGAGAAGAAGCGTTGGCTGTTACTCCCTCCTATGCCTCAGCCTCGCTGCCGTGCTACAGCCTGTCACGTTAGAATCCCCTTTCGGTCCTTACATGGTACTCAGAAATATCCAATGCCGCAAAACCTAATGTGGCAGAAGGACCGGATCCGGCAGATGCACCGACATTCCTTAAATTTTAGGAGGATGCCTCACTCTCAGATAGAATGCTAGCTTGAATAAATGACATCAGAAATATCTGGCTGTAATTGCCATGCGTGGAATAGACTAATAGTCATCAAACACTTAAGCATTGGAGACAAAGCTTTCTTGTTGAATATTTGATCTGGATTATAAGTGCTACACGGAAATTTGGTGTACACTAGCCATAAATCTGAAGATAAGCAGACACAGAACCGTCTTACAGTCTTGGTTTTACCACAGATGTCATCCAAATATAGAATCCAACAAAAGAATTATTCTTGCATTTTGTAAATGTGTTCAGGTTGTATAAAATTGTATAAAAATTCAGCACAACCTTTTTTTCCCTTACAAGTATGTATTGGACTTGCTTTTTGTGTATTGGGTCATCTCATCTCACTTTCAATATTATATATGCCATGTGAAGTATTTATTTGTTTTATAATATTGATATATATGTAAATGACTAAAGGTTTTTTTAAAGACATTTTTACCTGCTTTTGCAGAGATATTTTTCTTTTTAATCTTTTGTGAATCTGTTTATTTCTGTCAAATGTGGATATGTGCAATACTTAAAAACAAGAAGAGTAACGCACAATCTAAGAATTTTAAAATGTTCCATGATTATAATATTTTATACTTTTATTTATCTAAAAGCACTTGAGTTTGCTAAAAGCATATTGATAAAAATAATAAAATTTATTATTTGGATCATTTGAAATCATATAATAAAAATTGTGTGTTATGTCTTTAAGAACCTAATTTTTAGTAAGACCATTCTATTTTTTTGTAATCCCCCCTGGTTTCTCGTTAATTAATTTTATTTAATTGGTTCAGTATTCCAGCCTTAAAGAAGTGTATGGAAAGACCAAAATAATACTAATTCATAACTCAAGCAATTGGGAATACATTATGGCAGGAATAAAGCTGCAAAAATTCTGGATGTCAGTTTTTTGGTAATAACTTTAACTACCAACTGATCTGTCTTCATCAAACTTCTTTGTCTTGATGATATATCATTCCTTATATGGATAGTTACACAGTTCAGGCAGACAAAATCATGTAGAACATTCAATATTTAATATAAACATTGGTCCAACAGAATATTTAATTTTACATCTATGAATAATTTTGTTCCATTATATGTGTCCCAGTGGTGGGTTCCTCTCCCGTCACTACCGGTACACTGCACGGAGCTATGCGTCCTGTCTCTGCACACACACTGCTCACACATGCGCAATTGGCCAGTTGCTTTAAAAACGGATAGAACGCCGGCAGATAGGCCCAATAGACCACCGTACCAGCTGTTCCCGGCTATTATCGGTATGGCAGTACCGGCCGGAACCTACCACTGATGTGTCCCAAGCTGTCCAATATATTACTTGATTTCCTGAGGCTGTTTTGTAATGAAATTTGCTTTGGCATCATTATTACTTCTGCTCTCTTTCATAACTTAAATATGTATTCACATTTATCCTATATCTACAAATGATTAAAATAACAACCATCTTATGAGGCCATCTGTTTAACTAGAGCAAGATAGAGTACCTCTTAATCTCCTTTTCACACTTATCAGAAATGGCAGTAAATAAAAATGTAGTGATAGCAATGTCTAAGGAAATCTCAAGAAAAATCAAACCATGATGTATGTGGTCATCAGATGATATGCAAGCAGAATCATTAGAAAAAGAATTGACTGCTTTATAAGTATTTTCTGAGAAACATCTAAAACAGTTGACTTCATCTAAATCTATTTTTCCTAATCTCTCTTACTTTTTCTTCTCTTAACTAATCCATAATTATCCCTGAGAGATTCATTTGCAATCTTCCCTGCCAGTTTCCCCAGAATGTCAAGTGGGGAAGTTGGTGGGGAAAGTTGCAAGTGGAGGAGATACTGGATTTCAGGTATGTCCCTCAACTTGGTAAGGGATTTTCCTTCCCCTTCCTGCATGCTAGAAGAATTTGGTGAAAATTCTAGCAAAGGTCAGTATTCTGAACATTGAACATTGGCCTTCACTAGTGTTTTCCTCTCGGGGGGGGGGGGGGGGAGAGAAAGCACTCTACCAGCATTTTCCCTATCAAATGCTACTGTTCTGAAAGGCTCAGAATACTGGCCATCTGCTTTTGGGATCTTTCAAAACATGCATTTGCTAGCATTTTCACCTCTGGAGGAAATTCCTTGGTACACTGAAGGAAAAACCTGAAATTTGGGGAAAACACTAGTGACCACCATCTTCCCTGGTAATGTGGGGAGAGGGCCCAAGCCTTCCAAGTAGTTGGAGGTCTCTGGGCCACCTCTGGCACTCCATCTAACAATCCATATGGTCCCTTGATTGTAACTGGGGGAGCAGGAATTTCATTCACTGAGTGAGGTAATGATGTATCTTGTTTAATGATCACTTAACAAATGAGATTCTAGGTCCAACGGGTCAGAAAAGGACTACTTGTTTAAATGACTGGCATTCACAAGCAACATCCAAAATGACTTATCATTAAAATATAAAACTTACCAGACTAAACAGTTCTGCAAGTAAAACAAAGATCTGCAATGAAGATGAAATAAATACCCATTATGAAGTTTTCAAATATTTAATTTCAGATAGTAGGGATATATATATTCTACAAATTTAATCTACTTTGTTTAACATTAAAGGGAATGCTGAGCGATCTAAGAAAAACTTCAGACTGAAAAGCTACAATTCCAATTAAACAATTTAAAATTTTCCATATAGATGTGTCTATGCTTAGAGCTCAATAATATTCTTCTATATTTCTTAATAAGTACCACTGTTTATTGTTTTGTGAAAGAGAGTTTATAGCCCTGTAACTTTCGATTGTCAAAAGATTTCTAGTAAATAAACCTTTCTTCACCATAAAAAAAGTGGCTGATGGAAATACAGGGTCTTTAAGCCAGACAAATAGCATAAGTGGACAGTTAATGTCTCTAATGTTATCAGACTCTTATTTTAATATCAGGATATATCAGCACAACGCTGAGCTTGTCGATCAGAAAGGTCGTTTCGGATCCCTGGCACCATGTAATCGAGTGAGCTCCCGTTACTTGTCCCAGCTTCTGCCAACCTAGCAGTTCGAAATCATGTAAAAATGCAAGTAGAAAAATAGGAACCACCTTTGGTGGGAAGGTAACATGCGCCTTTAGGGTTTAGTCATGCCGGCCACATGGCCATGGAGACGTCTTCACTAAGGTTCACCTTTCACAATGAAGGTAAGATATAACAGTACAATGTATGAAGACAATCTGTACAGCTTTGTTACAAATGACACATTTGTTAGTTTTGTAACCTCTATCGCAAAAAATTACAATATTAAACGATTTTTAAATTAGTCATTATTTAACCATGTGACAAGCCATTTGCAAGTTTCTATAAATAATGACAGTGTTATAAGCACCTTTCATCTTGCAATCAGAGTAAGCAAATGATATTTAGAATGGAATGGAATAGAGTTGAAATGATCCCGAAGAGGACCATGCAGGGTTCTGTCGGCTGCAAAGCGTGGCACGAGTGGCAGAAGCCCCCGAATCCAGCGGGGCAATGCAGCTCCAGCAGCAGCAGCGCCCGGCCACCTGGGATCGGGCCTGCCATGGGGCCCTGGCGCACAATGCCTGCTGGCCCATACCCACCCTGATCCCAGGCAGTCAGGCGCTGCTGCTGCTGGAGCTGCATTGCCCTGCTCGGTTCGGGGGCTTCTGCCACTCGTGCCATGCTTTGCACTCAGCAGAGCCCTGCATGGACCTCTTCGGGGTGCTGGGGTGCTTGTGCGACTTCTCTCTGGACCAGTCCCAGCTCCAGCAGCATTTCCTGGCCCTGCAATGCTCGCTACACCCGGACCGCTTCAGCTGCCAACCACAGATTGGAGCTGGCCAAGCGCAGCTTCTTGGAGCAGCACGCCACCCTGATTAATCTGGCTTATGGCAAACCTACAGCTCTGCATGCGGTCGAGTTGGTGGCAGGCAGTGATGCGGAGACTGAGGGAAGAGGGGCCAGGTAGCAACCTTGTTTTCCAGTGTGTGATGTGGGAGAGGCTACGCATGGATATCAACACAGCTTGATTGGTCCGGAGACTGAGGAAAATTCTTCGTCACGCCTCTTCCTTTCTTTGGCTCCCCAGCTTCCGTCAGTCTTTGGTCCAAGCAGACTATTATTTGGCTCCTGCTTGAGGAAACTAATGTTGTTAAAATTGGAATTGGCTAGACTAAATTCTAAATTGCATGAGCTGCTGACTGATAAAGGAGCCAATCTCGTCACCTGGCGGGGGTGGAGAGCCAGATCGGCATTGTTGCTCCAACTTGATTGCCATGTGGAGCACTGCCCAGTCACTGTTAATTTGGGGGTAGCAGGCTCCAAATTGCAGCTCGTCAGGAGTGGCTGATCTGACAAGAGGCGTTGCGGCTTGGTCTGTGCCCTGCACGACTCTGCAGTAAGAAGAAGGCGCGCTTCGATCGCGTAGTGGAGATCCGTATGGCAGCGGCCATCTTGGGTGGCGATGAGGCATGCCACGAGGTGGCAGCCATCTTGGGAGTGGCGCCGATTGTCCAAGTGGTTTCCCAGCATTGTGGCCACTAATCGAGGCCGGGTGAGCCATCCGACACCAGAAGCAGCTGAGAAATCTCCTGCAACCGCAATGCCTGAGGACGTTTGTTTGTTTGTTTGTTTGGATTTATATGCCGCCCTTCTCCAAAAGGACTCAGGGTGGCATACAACATTATAAAAAACACACATCCCAAAAGTTAAAAAAAAATTAAATACATATCCAAAAAAAAAAAAAAAACGACTTTATAAGACAATACATTTAAAATAAGTTAAAATTAACAGGCCACGCCGGCTTGCTGGAAAAACCAACTTTTTAGGGCACATCGGAAGGACCGGAGGTCAGGGATTATGCGAAGCTCCGGGGGCAGCTCATTCCAGAGGGAAGGCGCTCCCACAGAGAAGGCTCTCCCCCTGGAGGTCACCTGCCGACACTGTCTGGCCGACGGCACCCTGAGGAGGCCAACTCTGTGGGATCGTACTGGACAGTGGGAGGCTACTGGTGGCAGTAGGTGGTCTCGCAGGGCCTAAGCCATGGAGCGCTTTAAAGGTCATAATTAATACCTTGAATCACACCCGGAAAACAACCGGCAACCAGTGCAGGCCGCCTAAAAGGTGTGTAACATGGGAGCACCTAGGTACCCCTGTGACAACCCATGCGGCCGCATTCTGGACCAACTGAAGCCTCCGGGTGCTCTTCAAGGGCAGCCCCATGTAGAGAGCATTGCAGTAGTCCAGGCGAGAAAGGACGAGGGCATGAGTGACTGTGCACAGAGCTTCCCGATCCAGGAAGGGGCGCAACTGACGTACCAGGCGAACCTGGTAAAAGCCCCCCCTGGTCACGGTCGTCAGGTGTTCTTCTAAACTAAGCCGCGTATCCAGGAGGACTCCCAGATTGCGAGCCTTCTCTGAGGGGGCTAAAACTTCTCCCCCTATCGTCAAAGATGGGACAAGATGTACAAATCGGGATGACGGAAACCACAGCCACTCAGTCTTGGAGGGATTGAGCTTGAGCCTGTTCCTCCCCATCCAGATTCGCACAGCCTCCAGGCATCGGGACATCACGTTGAGGGCCTCGTTTGGGTGGTTTGGGGTAGAGATGAAAAGTTGGGTATCATCAGCATATTGATGTGTTGTGGCCCAGCAGGAGCCGTTGGAGTTGCCACCAGACTCTGACAGCGAGGTGTCCTCTGAGTCGACTCAAGAGGAGGTGGGGGACCCTGGACAGGGTTCCGATGCTGAGCAAGGCACAGAGAGGCTGGTTGGCCACCAGGGGGTGCCTGAGGCATGGAGCAGTGGTGAAAGCCAAAGGAAGGGGGCTCCTGATGTCATGCCTTGGAGCAGTGGGGAGGAGTCACAGGACAGTGAGTCAGACATCAGCAGTGAGCTATTAGATGCTCGTTACCGACATGCTACCCGGCGTAAGGAGCAATTGAGCAATTACAGGAGGTAATGGCTCTCAGCTGCTGATCATTAGACTCCTCTCCAGACTATAAAGGGACTGCTTGTGGACACACCCTTTGCAGGAATCAACTGATCATTGGAGTTGGAGAAGCTCAGATATGTGTCGTACTTTGGCAGGCTGGATTGCTGCCAAAGGGTTTACCTGGATTGCTGTCAATCTGTTCCCTGGACCTTGGCAGGCAGGAGTGCTGCTAAAGTGATTATCTGGAGCTTGGTAGCTGGATTGCTGCCAAGGGGTGTCGCTGCAGCTGGATTGCTGCCCAGAGTGCTATCTTGACCTTGGCAGGCTGGATTGCTGCCAAGGTGGAACCTGTATGTCAATAAACATCTTTGAAGAGACTTTGTGTCGGAGTGTCTTGGTATACAAGAGGAGGGGGTCAGAACATTGATGATACCATACCCCAAAACCATGGATGATCTCGCCCAGCGGTTTCATGTATATGTTGAACAGGTGGGGTAAGAGAACCGACCCCTGGGGCACCCCACAAGTGACGCACCTGGGGGTCGATCTCTGCCCTCCAGTCAACACAAACTGTGACCGATCCGACAGGTAGGAGAACTACCGTAAAACGGTGCCCCCCACTCCCAACCCCCCGAGTTGTTGCAATAGGATACCATGGTCGATGGTATCGAAAGCCGCCGAGAGGTCTAATAGGACCAGGACAGAGCAGCAGCCCCTGTCCTGGGCCCGCCAGAGATCATCGACCAATGCAACCAATGCCGTCTCCGTGCTGTACCCGGGCCTGAAACCCGACTGGAACGGATCCAGGTAGACAGCTTCATCCAGGTACTGGGGAAACTGACGTGCTACCGCACTCTCGACAACCTTCGCTACAAAGCGAAGGTTGGAGACCGGACGATAGTTGGCTAAAGAAGCTGGGTCCAGGGAAGGCTTCTTAAGGAGGGGCCTCACCACCGCCTCCTTCAAGGCGGTGGGAAAGAACCCCTCTCTCAATGAAGCATTGGTAATCGCCTGGAGCCAGCCTCGTGTCACCTCCCGGGAAGCCAAAACTAACCAAGAGGGACACAGGTCCAGCACACAAGTGGCAGCACTGAGTCTCCCCATAATCCTGTCCATGCCTTCAGGGGTCACAGGGTCAAACCCATCCCAGATTGTCTCCTCAAGATTCATCCCCGGCGGCTTGCCCAAATCTACCCAGTCAGAGTCCAAGCCTGTCCGGATCTGAGCAATTTTATCCTGCAGATACTGAACAAATTCTTCAGCCCTACCCTGCAAGGGGTCTTCCCCAGTTCCTTGGTGAAGTAAGGAGCGGGTCACCCTAAACAGGGTGGCTGGGTGGTTATCTGCGGACGTGATAAGAGCGAAAAAATATTGCTGTTTTGCCGCTTCTATCGCCACTAAGTAGGATTTAATATGAATTCTTACTAGTGTTCGATCAGATTCGGACCGGCCGGCCCTCCAGCCACTCTCTAGGCATCTTTTCCGGCATTTCATCCCCCGGAGCTCCTCGGTAAACCAGGGAGCCATCCAGGATCGACACCGGGTCAGAGGCCGCAAAGGCACAATGCGATCCAAGGCCCCAGCAGCAGCCCTATCCCAGGCTTCCACTAGGGCTTTGGTCGAGTTGTGAGCAAGGGATTCAGGAAAAGTCCCAAGCTCCATCAGGAACCATTCGGGGTCTATCAGATGCCTGGGCAGAACCATCTAGTCGGTTCCGCCTCTCTGCGGCGATGGGTAGCAGTATGGAAGTCAAGCCTGATGAGGAAATGATCAGACCATGACTGAATAGAAATATCCCCTAAATCTAGATAATTCATCTAGATTTAAAGCGGCATTGTCAGCAGCGCCAGATCATGAGTATGATGGCAATCATCAGGGCTGACGCTGGGCCAGGCTCACCAGTGGAGCACCAGGAATCAGGGGCAGAGGAGAGTGATCTCAGACCCCAGACCATGGCAGTTACTTCCAATCTCCTGGCTGCCCAGCACCCTTCCGGGGCTATGGTTCAGGAGGTGGCCCCAGGCAGGCAGCAAGAGGCTCATGCCAGCAGGCCTAGCTCCTTACATAGGTCCAGGTCACCAGCCATGGGTTTCAGCCCTTCCCCTTCTTCTCAGGGGTCTCCTGCCAGGCCTTCTAGGCACTCTAGACAGGAGATATCAACATCCCCTTCTCTATCTCCCAGGGCAATCAGGGATGTTATGGGGGATCCTCTTGAGGGCAACTCTCGGGACTATCTTCCTCCCCACAATTTAGCCCCTCAAGGGGCTGAGCCACGAGGGCCCACTGAAGAGGATCTAGATGATCTGGATCTTCTTCCAGATAGTATCAGGAGGCTTATTGCCTCTGCCATCACTAAGGGCATAGCCAGAGGTTTGAGGCAACAAGGGGCTCATTCTCAAGGCCACAGGCAATCTTGTGAGAGATCCTAGGTCAGGCAGCCTAGTGCCCAGCTTCTTCTCAGGAGGCCCCCAGAGCACACTCCCCATCTCTGGTCAGTGAGGGGTCTGTTATGGGGGAGGAGGTCCAACGTGGGATGGAGCTTTCTGATGATCAGGAGGCCCTTCCTCCTGACCCTCTGGCCTTCCCGTGACTGATTAGTCTGTTGCATTTCAAAACGCTCCTGCATAAGGTTATGGCTACCACTAAATTGGGGGGAGGTACCCCTGGGGTTCCCAAGCCTCTGGACCCTCATCAGGCCATGTTCTCTAATACTTCTTCTGACAAGGAAGAGGTCCCGGTGCCCCCCCTGTTTCTGGAAGTTGTGAAGAAACAGTGGGTCCGGCCCTTGGCTTCTCCACCCCAAGTGGTAACAACCATCATTTCTATAATATGGAACAGTCCTTCTCTCAGGGTCTTCAGGTTCCCCCTGTAGATGCACCTGTGACAGCGTTGGCAACCTCCTTGTCCCTGGTGTTGGGCGATGCGGCTGATAAACTTAAACCTGAAGATAGGAGGGCAGAGTTTACTTTATGTAAAAACTTCCAAGCTTCTGCGTGGGCCATCAAGTTGGCGGCTGCAGCTTCTTAACCACACTATGGTCTTGTGGTTTCACCAACTGCAAGACCGTATCCCAGTGTCTGACGGACGGCTCTTATAGGACATTACTAAGATCATATCCACCACTCAGTTTTCCGTGGATGCTACATTTGACTCTATCAAGTATGCATCCTGGACTCTGTCCACCTCAGTAACATCCAGGCGCCTCCTCTGGCTGCGCAATTGGCAGGTGAACAATAAGTCCCAAGTGGAACCTGGTGGCCGTGCCTTACTCGGGTACCTCCTTGTTTGGGGAAGCTCTGAATCCGATCCTGATAGAGAATAAGGATAACAAAAAATTCTTGCCAACCAACACCAAATGAACGGAAACATGCCCGGCTCCATATTACCGCAGGCCCTATTACATGGCACCCAAGCCAGACTATTAAAGCCAGAGGTACTTTCCAACCAAGTTGGAGAGGCAGAACCCTTGCCCTTATTATCAGGACAGGAACAGGTTCAAGAGTCAGACAAAATGGCCCTTTCATGAGGGGGGGAGCTGTCCCTTCTGCACAGGGAAATGACTCAAATCCGGGTTTTCTCATAGGCGGCTGCCTGGCGCTCTTTGCGAGTCAATGAGTCAAGATCACCATGGATGTATGGGTCCTGTCCACAGTGAGGGACTGTCTGAGGCTGGAATTCCTCTCCTCTGTCTTGAATTTCTTCAGGACATTTTCTTCATTGAGTAACCGGGAAAGGCGCCGTCTGATGGATCTTGCCATTCATCATCTATTGGAGATCCAGGCGATAGAACTGGTTCCGTTGGCGGAAGAGGGATTGGGGTTCTACTCCAACCACTTTGTTGTTCCGAAGAGTTTGGGGGGGGGGGTGGAGGGCGATCCTCAACTTCAAGTGACTGAATGCTTACCTGGTTTATAGATGGTTCAAGATGGCCTCCCTGAGGTCAACCTTGCAGAGAATCAGGCAGGGGGATCACTTGGTGTCTGTGGACCTCACAGGGCTACCTACACATCCAAATCCTTCCACACCACAGGTATCTCAGGTTCGCGCTGTCGGGGTCCCATTAACAGTACAGGGCCCTTCCATTCGGATTAGCTTCCGCCCTGTGGACTTTCACAAAAGTCCTGGCAGCACTGGCGGCTAACCTAAGGTCTATCCCAGTGAGGCTCCAATGTCACCTCGATGACATTCTGGTTCAGGCCCAGTCCCCCTCTCAGGCGCTACACGATCGCCGCCTCATGATCTGGATACTGCAGGCATTGGGGTTCTCTGTGAACTTCACAAAAAGTCATCGTTTCCCTCAACAAGGATACTTCATCTAGGAGCAATTATAGATTCCATGACAGGAGTGATGCTGCTATCTCCAGACCGCTGGTCCAGCCTACAAACTTTGGTTCGGCACGTACATGCAAGTCAGTCTGTTTCCATCTTGGACTTGTCATGTCTCCTGGGCAAGATGGTCTCTTGTATCAGGATTGTGCCGTGGGCACCTGCACGCCAGGGCCCTTCAATGAGTGCTCATTTCGTATTAAAGATGTCTTCTCAGCAACTCCATGGTTCTCATCAAGCTGCCGGCAGACGTAAAGCTGTCCCCCAGGTGGTGGCTCTCCCCAATGCTGAATCGGGGATCCAAGTTCAGAAAACCAGCTTGCATCACGGTCATGTCAGATGTAAGCCTTTTCGGCTGGGGGGCACTGATGGGCTCCCAAGTGGCGCAGGGTTGGTGAACGGTGTCAGACCTGAGTCACAATATAAACTGGCTGGAACTGAAAGCAGCTCATTTGGCGCTCCACCATTTTCAGGACGTCCTGACCAACCAACACATGCTCCTTTTGATGGATGACGTTGTCACAAAGGTTCACATAAACTGTCAGGGGGACACGCAGTTGAGTAGTCTATGGCTTGAAGCCCTGAAGCTCGGGTCATGGGCAGAGAGACACTTGTCATCGATAGTGGCGGAGCACATCTCAGGGATGGCCAACCACCAGGCCGACTCAGCTATGCAACCATAGACCACGGGGAGTGGCAGTTCTGTCCAGATCTGTTCTGAAGGATTTGCCAGCAGTTTGGCACCTCCCTTATGGACCATTTTGCAACCATGGCAGACACACAGCTCCTGCACTTCTTCTCCAGGTTTCCAACTCAGAGCACAGAGGGGATGGACACCCTGCAGAGCAGATGGCTGAGTGGACTACTTTACGCATTTCCTCCCCTCCCTTTGATTCTGGGGATCCTGAGGAAGATGGAGGCAGAGAGGGAAGACATTATTCTTCTGGCTCTGCACTGGCCCAGATGACTATGGTTTGTGGACCTGGTCCAAATGTCAGTCTTGCCTCCATGGAGGATCCCTTAGGAGGAGATCTGTCTGGTTCACCCGGACCCTCAGTGGCTCCACTTAGCTGCCTGTCACTTGAGCGGAGCCTCCCGAGGAACACCAACCTCTCTTTAAAAGTCATCGCGACTATTGAGGCATCAAAGTGCCCATCGACCATTAGAATCTACGATGCCACATAGGTGAGGTTCATAAAATGGTGTTCCTCCTCTAACGTTGAAGCGGCTTTGGCCTCCACCCCTCAGGTCCTTGATTTCTTGCAGGACGGGTTGGACAAGAGGTTGTCCCATAGCACTCTCCATTGTCAGGTGGTGGCACCGCTACGGTGCTTGCCGGAGTGGGCCTTGTTCCTCTCTTGCAGCTTCCAATGGTCAAAAGTGAGCGACGAACCTCTGACCCCCTGCAATCCACAGGCTTCCCACCTGGGATCTCCCATTGATACTCATGACTCTGACAGAGTCCCTCTTCGAGCCCTTGAGAACAATACACCTCTGGCTCCTAACCTTGAAGGTTGCGTTCCTGATAGCAATAACATTGGCCAGGTGTACCTCGGAGCTGGGGACACTATCATCCCAAGGGGATCTCTGTGTTTTCCATCAGGACAGGGTGGTCCTCAGATTGGACCCGGCCTTCATATTTAAGGTGAACACACTTTTCCATAGAGCTCAGGAGATTGTTCTTCCAAACTTTTGTCTGGCACCTTCCCATGACAGGGAGCACCTTTGGCATAGATGTCCAGTGGGCCCTTCATATTTACATCCAGCGCACGGCCTCGACTCGCAGATCTGAGGCATTGTTTGTGTGTTTTCTACCTGCTACTTTGGGGGCTAGGGTTACTCCTACGGCAATCAGGATTCGACAGGCCATTGCCACTGCCTATGAGGTTCTGGGTCAGGCCCCTCCCCCAGGGAATACAGCTCACTCCACGTGGAGTGCAGCGACCATGGCGTGGTTGACCAGGGCTCCATTTGTGGATATTTGCAGGGCGGCCACATGGTCTACCCTATCACCCTTCATTCGCCACTACCGGCTTGATGCCTTTGCATCAGCTGAGGCATCCTTTGGTCGCAGGATTCTTCAACAGGTGGTGGCCACCCCAGCTTCTACGTCTTAGCTCCTTTTCCTCCCTAGAGATGCTAGCTTGGGATACATCCCACACGTAGCCCCTCCTGCATCACACACTGGAAAACGAATGTTGGTCCTTACCTGAACATTGATTTTCAGTGTGATGTGGGAGGCGCTACATCCATCCTTAGTAAGACATTGTCAGGTGGAGGGCTGGGGGTGGCCCAGTTGTCTTCTTGTCCCTTTTCAGGTTGCACAGTAAAGAAAACCGTATTGTGAGTGTGAGGCAATTAACAGAGTCTCGAACTTGGGAAGTTTTTCTTTACCATGCAAGGTTTTTCCCTGCACAAAACGGCAGAGAGAAGCTCGCAGTGGGGCACAATTTGGGGGTGGCAGGTGGGCCAGGGGATGAGGTGGGGCGGGCCATGAGATGCATATCTTACTGGAGACTGGCAGCTCTGGATCTTGCAGGGTTTTCTTTAAAAAAACCACCCTCTCCAAACAAGCTTAAAAACTTCCAAGGTTGCTCCTGGAGGGGGCAGGCAGATGGGCAGCATTCCCACCCCTCCCTGGGTGCTGCAGCCTCGGAGCCTGCAGTAACTCCTGGCCCTTCCACAGTAAAGGCAATTAACAACTCATACTTGCAAGAAGATTTTCTTTACTGTGCAAGTGCCCGGAATTGTTCCAAGGCTGTAGGCACCGAGGGAGGGGGGGAAATGCTGCCCGACTTCCCCCTCCCAAAGCAATCTAGGAGATTTTCAAGCTTGTCTGGATTTTTGTTCTTCCTGCATCAACTCAGAAAATACAGGCTGTCCCCAGTGCTGTTGATACAGTCTCGCAGAGGATTATTGAGTCTGTTATTTGTACTTCTATAACTGTCTGTTCAGTACAGCAACCAAACAAGAAGGTATAGACTTAAATGGATAGATAGGACTGCAGAAAAAAAAACCTGCAACCAGCATGCCTTCCATTAAGGACCTGTATATTGCATGAGTCAGAAATGTTGGTAACATAGAAAAGCAGACGCAGACAGAAGTAAGGTTGTGTGGGAAGGCACCTGATGGGAAGGCACCCACCCTGAGTATCTCTGCACTGCTCCCTTTTATTGTCAAGCTTCTCAGAATAACAAAAGCTCATTGGAAAGAAAATCTACTTGGCAACTACTGATTGGTTTACAGATACATGCTTTCCTCATGGACACCTCATGGACACTTCATGATATAGATATGTGACCCATATGTTATAAATTAATCTCTTACTGCATGCAACATGCAAATTCCATCGTTTCTTCTTGTAAGCAAAGGATTAAGAGTAAGGAATGTGGACTTTGACGGATTAATCAATGTGGTTTGCCAACTACTGAGTAATCAATTAACTCCACAAGAAAGAGGGCTGAGAAAATATCTACAGATCCCTCACTTCCGGGACATAAACTATTTCAATTCCTTCCCTCAGTATTCGCTATGCTATGCTATGGTACGTTATGCTATTCCCATTCCCAACATTCAAAGCAAATTGGCAGTAGATTAGATACAATGGAATACAAGGAGAGGTGGATTTAGGTCATTTGTGGGAATGTAGTAAGTCCAAATTGATGACAGATTTGACTCCCAACCTTGTCTCAGCCTGATCATCTCCTATACATACTAGATAAATAAAATGCTTTCATTTAGTACAATAAATTTGGCAATGGGATGGGGAATAAATTCATGAGAATTTTTGGAAAAGGATTTGAAATTAATCAAGCTTATGTGATGTTGCTGAGCTGCAACATAAGGAAATAATTTGCCCTTTAGACCTTTGAACTTCTTATATGACTTGATTTGCCTGTTTCAGGATACTGGATTAGATACCACTTCACAATGGTCTATTGTTTAACTGTGCTCTTTAACATGTTAGCAATATGATATGTATGGTTTAGTGTAACAGCGAATCTAATTATTAGTATTATTGGAAGAAATATCCAGGTCCAGTTTCAAGCCGTGAGAAAGGCACTGGAGACTGATTGGAAAGAGGGTCCATTTATTGATTAAGCGGAACCACCAAGCACATTCTGGTTAGCTAGTCACATGGAATTGAATGAGAGGTTTTTATACTTTCTCTTGGACTTTGTGCTTGAACTTCCTGTTCCTGTGCAAGAAGATGTACTCTATTGGCTGTTGTCAGACTTCCATGGTGCCATGTACAAATGCTAGGAGTTTGTCTGACTTAAGCTTGGTTGAAGTTTGGCTGATTCAGTGAAGATTGTGGCTGAGGACTAACTCTACCTTTGTTATGAAAGCTATATCTGGTTCTAGGTTCTGCCTCAGTTTACCTTTCCAATAAACAACTGAGTCAAAAGATAATTTAAATAGTTAATTAGGATACCTTGATAAAGTGGGCATCTCTATGAAAAAGGAAGAGAGGGAGCCTCGAACCCCATGTTTCTCTTATTTTTATAGTTAACACAACAAAGAAATTGCAAGAGGAAAGTTGATTGGCAGAATAAAAGTAACCTCCCCTTTGGATAGGAAATCAGTTACATGTACTCAAACATGTTACGTATTTGCATCTCATAATATCACACACCTTCATTAAAAAGAGGTCAGAAAGGCATAATTGTAAGGAAAAGGGTTGTTTAGAGTTCACAAAAGAGATAAGCCAGACCATAAATTGTACTAACAGACTTTTCTTAACTGGTGGTAGTCTCCATCTTGTTTATCAGTTTAGGAATGTTAAAAACTAATCCGAACATCACTTTAAAAGAGAGAATTTGAGATTAAAATACAAAGTAACTACGTTAGTTAATAAATTACAAAATCCATGTTATTTGCCCCTCAGTTCTGACCTTGCTGCAGGAAATTTACTTATGATAAATAGAGCTAACTATATCTTTTAAGTGCTGACATCTGCTGAGAGCTATTAAGAAAGGTGGGGGCTATTAGGAGTGAGTCTGCTTCCAGCCTCTAAAAAACAACGTTCTCCATTTCTCATCCAGGAAAACATAATGGTCTGCCTTTTAAAAATATTTCTCAAAATATTTCATTCATCTAGGAGAGGGGTGGGTGCTACCTTTCTAGTTTATAGTTTTGCATTTAGTCTGAACTCAGCAATGTGATTATTCAATAAACAATAGGGCACCAAATCATGCTGTTTTATACTAACCATTAATTAGTTTACCATGGTTTCTGACAAACAACAAATCAGAAGTATCCACTTTTTACTGACTGCACATACAAGGACCGGGTTCAAGAAAGCAATAGTGGGATTAGAATATTACACTTGATTTAATTTTCTGTACTATTATGTTTAATTTCAATTATATTTTCCCTCCATTCCCTTATATATATTTTCTGGGTTTAAAAATTACCATTTGATATTTATTTGAGAGCTGTAGATTGCACATCTTCACATAAAATTGCATAAATCATGGTTTGCAATCCCACTAATTGGATTATCAATGATTAGGTATAAGAGGCAAATTTTGATAGGTCTACTTAATGACCTAAATTTAATGAAACAAATTGCAGTAGGTACTGAGTGACATAAACAAACGTTTTTGTCAAACTAAAGAGGTTAACTTTAAGGAGGAACGTTTGTATTTCGAGCTATTTGCACTACATAAAAATACATAGATCCTGACGACACTAATTCAGGAAATAATTGCTGAAATGCTCCTAATTAAAGAAGAATCAGTTTTTGCAAGCAAGATAACTTGTGTGAATATCACCTCTGATATTCTTTTATCTATCGTCGCAAGCGGCGACTTTTTTTAATTACCGGAAGTATAATATCTATATATATCTATGATCCTGTAAGTGACGTAAAAGTGTTCGCATCGATTGAGGAGAAGCTAAGATGGCGGCGGCTGGAGGTAGCGGCGATTTGGACGCAGGAGGCCACGGCGACGCAGATGTCAACCTCCCTGGGCTGGAGGGCGAGGCGGGGCCAGACTCAGAGCCCGACTCGGAGGTGTTTTCGTGCGTGGCCCACTGCTCCGACCTCGCCTGCCGCCAGAACGAACAGCGGCGGTTAGGCCTCTTCTGTGACGTCACGCTAGCCTTCAGTGGCGGCAGCAATGAGGAGGAGGAAGAGGGGGGAGTGGGCGGGGCCTCCTCCGATCCCCCGCCGCGAGAGTTCCGCGCGCACCGCTCAGTCCTGGCAGCGGCCACCGAATACTTCGCTCCCCTCCTTCTGGGCGACTTTGCGGAGTCCCGCTCGGGGCGGGTGGAGTTACGGAAATGGAGTTCGGGAGCGGGACCAGACCCGGAGACGATCGAGGCGATCATCAGCTTCATGTACACGGGGACCGTCCGCGTCAGTCCTGGCAACGTGCACGAGGTTCTGGAGTTGGCCGACAGGTGAGGTGGGAAGGAGGAGCGAAGTGTGTCAGGTGACAAAGCAGCCGCCCACCGTCTGATGTACCTCGGCAGAAAAGTTTTCCCGAGTTTTGACGGGTGAAGGAGGTGTCATAACCCAACCCCACCCCCAGGAAGTTCTTAGGGAAGGCCACCAAGGAGGGTCATTGCTATAATGCATATCAAGATGTTATTAAAATTTAACAAAGTGTAGAAATACACCCAATGGCAGAATTGAACCCTTACCAGGGTGAACATTCTTAGGGCAACATTTCTTCCCAGTGCAGTTTCTGAATTACTTGAGTTATAGCATGAAGGGGGACTGCTGGACACTTAAAGACAACTTCAGCCCTGGAACCTTTTTAAAAAAAGACAGTGGCACTTGACATTTTTGAATGTCAGCTTAGTGGAAAGCAAAGTACAAGTTTTTAACTTTCTTTTTTTAAAAAAAGTTTTTTTTATTATTTTTACATTTAAAAACAATGCAATACCGCGGAGTCGGAGTGACCATACATTCACATTATATACAGCTGGTTTCAACATTGTATATCCTTCTATCCAATCACAATATATACATTTGTTCCCGTCTTGTTATCTTGTCTTATACCAATCATAAAATCTATTCCATACCTCAAAATATTCTGATTCCCCTTTATTTTTAAGTTCAAGAGTGAGCCTATCTGCTTCTGCACAGGCCAGCACTTTTCTGATTATATCTAGCTCTGGTGGTGTATTTTCTTTTTTCCAATACTGTGCATAGGTTATGCGTGCTGCAGTTAGTATATGTATAATTAGATAAAGTGTATCTTTCTTAAACCCCTCCGGTATTATGCCTAGGAGAAAGGTTTCTGGTTTAAACATAATTTGTTCTCCCACCCTTTGTTCTAACCACGATTGAATCATTTTCCAATATTTTTTTTGCCTCATTGCACGTCCACCACATATGATAGAAAGTGCCTGGTGTTTTTTTACACTTCCAACAGTTTGGGGCCAGATTTTTGAACATTTTGGAAAGCCGTGCTGGGGGGAGATGCCATCTGTAGAACATCTTATAAAGATTTTCTTTATACACCGTAGCCAATGTTAGTTTCTGATTAAGTATCCAAAGTTTTTCCCACTTAGCCAATTCCACATTGTAACCGAAATCTTTCGCCCAGGCGACCATAGTTTCTTTGACATGTTCCTTTTTAACTTTCTAATAATTCTCTGGTGGCATTTCTAAATTCCCTTTTTGTTTTGCAGGTTCTTACTAATACGTCTAAAAGAGTTCTGCGGGGAATTCCTCAAGAAAAAACTGAGTCTCTCCAACTCCGTAGCCATTCACAGCTTAGCTCATATGTACTCTTTGAACCAGCTGGCTTTAAAAGCTGCCGAGATGATCAGGAGGAACTTCTACAAAGTCATTGAAGATGAAGAGTTCTATACTTTGCCATTTCACCTTATTAGGGACTGGCTGTCAGATTCAGAAATCACAGTGGATGCCGAAGAGATTCTCTTTGAGATGGTTTTAAAGTGGGTCCAGAGAAATCCTGAAGAAAGAGAAAAGTACTTTGAAGAGCTCTTTAAGCTTCTCCGACTATCACAAATTAAACCAACCTATTTGACTCGGCATGTTAAATCTGAAAAGCTGGTATCAAGCAATGAAACATGCCTCAAACTTGTGTTGGAAGCAGTGGAAAGCCATGCTCTCAAGGGTGAGAATTTTCAGATGGGTACACTCCAACAAGCTAACTCCCCCAACTCATCTCTGCCTCGCTTTGGCCAAAACATGGATGTTATCATGGTCATTGGTGGTGTGTCTGAGGGAGGTGATTACTTGAGTGAATGTGTGGGGTATTTTATTGATGAAGATAGATGGGTGAATTTACCACACATACACAATCACCTTGATGGACATGCTGTGGTAGTAACCGAATCCTACCTTTATGTGGCAGGTTCCATGGAGCCTGGCTTTGCCAAGACCATGGAAAGGTATAACCCAGTTAGAAATGTTTGGGAGCAGGTTTCTAATCTAATAACCAGGAAGCATTCTTTTGGACTTGCTGAGGTAAAGGGAAACCTGTACAGTATTGGTGGCCATGGGAATTTCATCCCTGGTTTTAAAGATGTAGCTGTCTACAACCCTGATCATGATAAGTGGCACAACTTAGAGTCTGCGCCAAAGATACTCCGAGATGTTAAAGTGATTACAATAGACAACAGATTTGTTTACATGGCAGCTCGCACACCAGTTGACGGAGATAATGAAGATGGCTTAAGGTCTGTCATTATTCGCTATGATGCAGACACACGACAATGGCGAGATTGTGAGTCTCTGCCACTCCTTGACAATTATTGCTGCTTCCAAAGGGTTGTGGGGAACACCAACTTTTACCACACCGCTTCTTGTTGTCCGAGAAGCTATCCTCTAGACCATGAAGAGGCCAAGAGAAAAATCTCTAACCAATTATCTGATGATATTCTGGAAAGCTTACCATCAGAGGTTCTTAGCATTGAAGGGGCAGCTATCTGCTATTACAAAGACGATATCTTCATCATAGGTGGATGGAAGAACACTGATGATACTGATAAACAGTACAGAAAAGAGGCCTACCGCTACTGTGCTGAGAAGAAGCGTTGGCTGTTACTCCCTCCTATGCCTCAGCCTCGCTGCCGTGCTACAGCCTGTCACGTTAGAATCCCCTTTCGGTCCTTACATGGTACCCAGAAATATCCAATGCCGCAAAACCTAATGTGGCAGAAGGACCGGATCCGGCAGATGCAGGAGATACACCGACATTCCTTAAGTTTACGGAGAATGCCTAGGTCTCAGATAGAATGCTAGCTTAAATAAATGATATCAGAAATACCTGTCTGTAATTGTCATGCCTGGCATGGACTAATAGTCACCAAACTGCTTAAGCATTGGAGACAACGCTTTCTTGGTGTTGAATTTGATCTGGATTTCAAGCACCACGTGGAAATTTGGTGTATATTAGCCATATATGTGAAGGTAAGCAGACATATAAAATGCTTAGAGCCTGTTGGTTTCTCCATAGATGTGAGCCAGATAAAGAATCCAACAAAATAATTGTTCTTGCACTCTGAATGTGTTCAGGTAAAATTAAAAATTCAGCACAGCCTTTTTTTCCCTCTTACATTTTTTTGAATGAGGGTTGTTTTTTGTTTTGAGTCATCTCATCTTACTTTAAGCATTATACAAGTCATGTGAAGTATTTCAGTTTGTTCTAAAGTGCTGATATGTATGTAATGGACCATTTCAAAGTTTTCTTAAGTTTTTTTGGAGAGGCATTTCTCTTCTGTTATGAATTTCTCTCTAATTTGGAGATGTAAAATAGCTAAAATAAAAACTCTGCTAAGAGGAATAAAGCACAAACTTTCTAAGAACTTCAGAATGTTCCGTGATAATAAGTATCTTATAGTTTTATTTATCTAAAAGCGCTTGAGATTGTTTGAACATATTAGTTATAAATTTTTCTAGTTGAACCATTCACAATTATGTAATGAAATATGTCTGAATTCCTTTAAAAACTTCACTATAATTTTAGTGATTACTGTTCTTCCTTTCAGTAGCCCCACTTGTTTCCCATTAATTATTTTTTTTCAGTTAAGTATTGTGGCCTTAAAAAATGAATGAAAAGACCAAAAAAATATATAATTTATAATTGAAGCACTTAAGAATTCATTATGCAGAGTTAAAGTTGTATAAACTTGGGTGTCGATATCTGGGTAAGTAAGTCTCAATACCATCTGATCTATCTTTGACAATCAAATCCATTTGTCTTAATGTGATACCATTCTTTGTGCCGACAGTACAGGATGTAAGGCTATTCAATTGGAAAATTTGCCTGAATATTCTTGATTTGAATCCACATTGTCCAAGTCTTGCCTTTTGGCAGCATATAACATTTATTCTCACGCAGATAATTCAAATGATTGAGATACTGTAAATTATTTACTGCTTTCTCTCCATTCCTCTAGCCTAGTAGCATGCAGAATCCTATACTGTAGGTTCTGGTAGTTTTATGAAGATACAGTATATATTCAGATGATACAAATATTTATTTTATTGGTTCAAATAATACTAAAGTTTTTGAATGCTGCAGAGTTGTTTACGCAGACATTTATATAAAGCATTTATGCAATATTTGACGTTATCTTATTGATTCAAGAGAATATTTAATTTTACTTTATAAATTCTTTTCCATTACTGATATATGTCCCAAAATCATCCTTGCTTAGGTAGAGCACCTCCACATCTCCCCTTATGGCCATGGGTAATAAATGTGGTAAATAAAGATGTAGTGATGGCAATATCTAAGACAGTCTCAGGAAAAATCAAGACCTGGTGGACGAAGTCTCCAAATGATGTATAAGTAGAATGCTCAAATATACAATTTGCCTCTTCCTCATTTATACATATTTTCTGAAAAAGATATCAAACACTTCATCTATTCTCATCTCTCTTGCTTTTTCTTCTCTTTTAACAAGTCAGATTTATTGCTGGGAGCACAAAAATGAAACATGAAGATGAAATCAGTATGAAAAAGATCTGTATTGGACAATATTATTATTGATGGTGCTTCATTGGTAAATAACTATGTCTTAAAATTTAGAAGCATTAAAAAAAAATTAAAGAAAATAATGTTACAGACTGACCAATACTGTTTTCCAATTTAGCAGGAAACCTAATTCATGTCTGAGATACTGCGGTAAGTGTTGCAATTGCATGGATGTGTAGGTTTTCCTAATTTATCTTTGCCATCCTAATACTACTATCAATTATTTATTTAGCTGTAAGTGGGTGGGGGCATGGTAAACCTGTGGGCTGCAGTAATTATCCTGATATCAAATTAAAACTAACATGTTCTTGTACCACAGAGTGACAAACATTAACAGTTGTTATGCTGCTTGCCTGCCTTAAAGATACTTTATTGTTACCAGCCACTTTTTAAGGTGTAATAGTTGCTTCAGAAAGAATTTATCTTCTGGAAATCTTTTGACATTCCAAAGGTGCAGAGATCTAAACTCCCTTCCTCAAAACTATTATCTGAAGTACTAATTAAGAAGTACCCTTCCTAAGAACATTGCCTAGCTCCAAGCCTGGACACATTTGTGTGGATTTTTTTTTTTAAATTTTGGATTACAGCTTTTCAGTCTGATGTTTTTCTTAGATATCTCAGTATTCCTTTTAAACATAACTAAAATGGATTAAGCTTACAGTATATCCATGTCCCTATTAAACAATTTGAAAACTTTATAGTAAGTATAGTTGGCATTCATTGCAAATCTTTCCCAAATCAGCAAAAATAAGTTAATATATCGATTATACTAATTAAAATGCTTGTTTAAAATGCTATTTAGTCTGGGAAAGCTTTGTATTTTAAAATCATAAGTCACTTTGGATGTTGCTTGTGAATGAAGTCACAGCTATTCACATGCTGTTCTTGGGGATTTCAGTTTGCATGTCATGTTAAGAGCACTATAGAAAGCAATCACATAGAATAATATTTAGCGTGAAATATGAAGAGTTTCTTAATGTAGTATTTGGATATTATACTATTAACTTGCTCCCCTAATCTGAATGCACAACACTGGCTTCTATGTAAAAATCTCTTTTAACTTTACTTAAATCATGACAACTTTGACAAAACTGCCTTGTGGCAAAGGGGAATCCCCAACAGATTATAAAAATATTTTCATTTGGAATTAACAGATATAGATTATGTTCCTTGGCATATTTGAGAGTTTCAGTTAAATCAGTGGTTCCCAATGTAGGGCCCAAGCCCTACAGGGGTGCAATTTGATTTTTAATGGGGGCAATTTGAACCTTGTTTAAACCAATTTAATGGCTTCTTCCTGTGAGTAGAGTTAACTTTGAGTAAAATAATAATTATATGTGTGGGGGGGGAGCATTAAGATTTAAAAGATGCTTAGTGGGGGATGCCCACAAAATGTTGGGGCCCATTGAGTTAAATGAATGAGACTTCTGCCTGAGTGAAAATAATTAGAAATACATTTTATTATTTCCTGCAACCAAAGGAAACTGCAGTGGAAATCTTCAGGGACAGACAGTCTTCAAAGCTACGTAAGGACTTAGGGGACAATAATCTTTTATAAGTTACTAATGTTCTACTAACAGAATGTATGGTTCCACAGTTTGCCTTTATTTTATGATCCTACTGTAGTATATTTTTTTAAAATAATAAACACATTATTACTGCATAGGCACATATTCTTCATATACAGTGTTTGATCTCTTGCTTTGTGTTCAAAGCACCTTTAACAACAAAGCTAGTTAGATATATCAATACAATGTTATTAAGGTACCGGTAGTCTACTTGGTTAGTTAGCAACCGTTCAACATTATAATAGCATTGAAAAAAGTGACTTACAACTAGTATGCGCACTTAGAACACTCACAGCTTCCCCATGGTTACCTGATGAAAATTCAGGTGTTTAGTAATTAGCACGGAGCATTCCAGGATCATGTAGTTGCCATTTATCATATATTCTTCCCAGCCAGCTTTCTACAAGCAAATAGGAGAAGCCAGATTTGCTTAACTGCGTGATTTACTTAACTACAATGATTCACGTTCTTGTGAATCATTGTAGTTAAGTGAATCACGCAGTTGTGGCAAAAGAGGTCATAAAATTGAACCCAAAACACTTAACTGCTTTGCATAATAATGGAAAATATGATCCCAATTGTAATTGTATATCAAGGACTACCTATAATCTGTACAGTTTCATAACATATGATACATTGGTTGTTTTCATAATCTCTACAACAAAAAATATAGTATCAAAAAGATTTTAAGTTAGTCACAATTTAACCAAGTGACAGGTAATTTACATAGTTGCCACAAAGAATGACATTGCGATAAGCGCCTTTCATCCTGAACCCACATTGCGCAAATGACACTTCATATGGGAAGAACAGGAGGTGTTCCCCATTTGAAAGAAACTGGTAGTAGTGGCTGTTCTGTAATGTTTTGGGAAAGTATAGAAACAACAAATTTTAAGTCTCATTTTCTCTCCCATCAATAGCTTTGCAGTTCTACCAAGGGATTAGATAGTATGTTTTCAAGGGTTGTAAATCTATTAATAGTACTCAGTTGATGCTCAGTTGATATGCCAAGCTAAGACTTGTGGATCATTAATTTACTATTTTATTGGCATGTCATGTAGCATGTCAAAATAAAATAGAGGTATATATATTTGTCCCTAATGATAGATCACTTTTCTGAAAGCTATCTCATTAGTTGCAGGTTTTCAGTTGGCAGCTTCTGGCCTTCTCTGAATCTGATTAAAATAGTAAAAAATAAAAAACTTTATAAAATATAAAACTTTTTCCAGTAAAGACTAGGAAACAATAAAATAACTTTATTTCATTTTTCTGTTGTGATCCCAATTTGCCTTGGGTCTGTTCCTTAATAAATGGGTCAGTTCCCAGAGTGCAATGTAAACTTCACGCCAGTTTAGTAGACCTCTTTAGAATCCAGATGCTCTGCTAAAACAAAATTTTATTTTTAAAAAATGCAATTGTTTCTTGTATTACAATTGTGTAACACTAAACACTAATTCAATAAACGTTTTATTTCTCTATGTCTTTTGTTCATGTTGTTATTTGTGATTGCAGCAAGATAGAAAATGAACCAATCCTTTAATTCAGGATCCTTTAATTCACTTTCCTGCACTCCTGATCTAAAATAGTCCCTTCCAATTAATGGCTCTGATCAAGAAAGGACCAAACTAGATAAAGAATAATGCCTTCTTACGGTACAACAGCTTTGGCACTGGGATGGGGAATAAATTCCTGAGAATGTTTAGAAAAGTATTTGAAAAACAACTACTTTATATATCTCCATGAGCAAAATATCTGCCTTTGAATAATAATGTTGCCAAGGTACAACATGGGGAAATAGGTTGACCTTTTCATATTGGAACTTACATGACTTGATTTGCTAGTTGGTGGATTAGATAGGATATTGGACTAATTTTTAATTATGCTATTTAACTTGTTTAGAATATGGTTTGTTTGAATATGCGGGGACAGAGAATTAATTGATACAGAACATTTCTGTACCCAGCAACCTAAAATTCATAGGGTTATCAGTGCATGTAACATAGATGTTTGTGCGGGTAGGATTATCATTACTGCTGTCAAGGAAAACCAAGCATTTAATAGTGAGTGCCATACCATGTGCATGAATCATACAAGTGGCAAGAAAATGGGGGCAGTCAGGCATAACACAGGTTATGTAGACAGTAAACACAGGGTCAATCTCAAATGTCTATACACCAATGCACAGAGTATGAGGAATAAACAGAGTGTATTAGAAATTCAAGTAAATGAAGGCAGATATGATATTGTTGCCATTACAGAAACTTGGTGGGATGAAACCCACAAATGGAACATACAGCTAGAAGGATTTAAATTATTTAAAAGAAATAGACCAAATAAAAGAGAAGGTGGAGTTGCACTATATATAAGAAATAATTACATCTTTACAGAAATAACAATGATGAGAACTATCTTGAATGCAGTTGGGTCAATATTAAAGGTTGTGGGGGAAACGACATTACCATACGTCTATACTACAGGCTACCCAACCAAGCAGAGGAAGTAGATGAACTTTTTGCTAGTCAGCTAACTAAGGTATGTAGGAAGCACATCACAATAGTAATGGGAGATTTAACTACCCTGACATCAACTGGGAAACAAACTGCACCAAGTGGAAGATCCAACAGGTTCCTAACAAACCTAGCAAACAACTTTGTTTCCCAAGAAGTGGAGAAGGGAACAAGGGGATCAGCCATATTGGACTTAATTCTCACTAACAGGAAATGATAGAAGGTTTTGAAGCCACAGGAATTCTGGGGGCAAGTGACCATGCAATATTGGAATTCAACATTATGCAAACACAAGTAGTAGAACAAAGTCAAACTAGAGTCTTGGACTTTAAGAGAGCTAGTTTCAATAAACTTGGAGCTTGGGAAGAATTCCATGGTTGAGAATCCTCAAGGGGAAAACAATTCAAGAAGCTTGGGAAATTTTGAAAAATTAGATTACAAAAGCCCAGTCTAGCACAATAGCAATGAAGAAGAAAAATAACAGTTCCCAAAAGAACACTGACAAATTGTAAGAAACAAGATAAGTATAAAAAGTGGAAAGGGGGGGACATAACTAAGGCAGAATATCAGCAAATAACCCGAGCCTGTAAAGATGAAGTGAGGAAAGTTAAGGCTCACAATGAAGAAAGGCTTGCCACAAAAGTAAAAAATAACAAAAAAAAGCTGCTTCCAAAATGTTAAAAACAAGAAAAAAGTTAAGGAAACAATTGGTCCATTGCTGGGAGAAAGTGGCAAGAAGGTGACAAGCAACAGGGAGAAAGCAGAACTATTTAACTCATTTTTTCCATCTGTCTTTACACAAAGGGATAAAACAGTCCAACCTATCAAAAGCAGCACCACAAAAATCAGATTAGGAACACAAGTTGAAATAGGGAAGAAAATGGTAAGTGAGCATCTGTCTACCCTAGATGAGTTCAAATCACCAGGACCGGATGGATTACACCCCAGGGTTCTGAAGGAACTGGCAGACGAGATCTCAGAACCACTGAACTATATCTTTCAGAGATCCTGGAGCACCGGGGAACTGCCAGAAGACTGGAAAAGAGCTGATGTGGCTCCCAACTTCAAAAAAGGGGAAAAAATAGATCCAGGAAACTATAGACCTATCAGCCTGACCTCAATACCAGGAAAGATTCTGGAAAAGATAATGAAGCAATGAATTAATGAACACCTAGAAGCAAACAAAGTAATAGCCAAAAGCCAACATGGGTTTGTTAAAAACAGATCATGCCAGACTAATTTTATTGCATTCTTTGACAAAGTGACAAAATTACTGGACCAGAGGAATGCCGTCAATATAGTTTACTTGGACTTCAGTAAGGCATTTGATAAGGTAGACCATAACCTGCTATTAGATAAAGTAGAAGAATGTGGGTCTGACAGCATCACCACCAGATGGATTCGTAACTGGCTGACTAACCATACTCAACATGTAGTCCTCAATGGAACTGCATCTACATGGAGGGAAGTATGCAGTGGAGTACCCCAAGGCTCTGTTTTAGGTCCAGTACTCTTCAACATCTTCATCAATGATTTGCATGAGGTAATAAATGGGGAACTCATCAAATTTGCAGATGACACTAAACTGGCAGGAATAGCCAACACTCCAGAAGACAGGTTTAAGATAAAGAAGGATCTTGACAAACTTGAACATTGGGTGCTATCTAATAAAATGAAATTCAATGGTGAAGAGTAAGGTTCTACATTTTGGCAAGAAAAACGAAATGCACAGGTACAGTATAGGTGGTACCTTGCTCAATAGTAGTAACTGTGAGAGGGATCTTGGAGTCCTAGTGGACAACCATTTAAATATGAGCCAGCAGTATGCAGCAGCTGCCAAAAAAGCCCAACACAGTTCTAGGTTACATAAACAGAGGGATAGAATCAAGATCACGTGAAGTGTTAATACCACTTTATAATGCCTTGGTAAGGCCACACTTGGAATACTGCATTCAGTTCTGGTCGCCATGATGTAGAAAAGATGTGGAGACTCTAGAAAGAGTGCAGAGAAGAGCAACAAAGGTGATTAGGGGACTGGAGACTAAAACATATGAAGAATGGTTGCAGGAACTGGGTATGTCTAGTTTAATAGAAAGAAGGTCTAGGGGAGACATGATAGAAATGTTCCAATATCTCAGGGGTTGCCACAAAGAAGAGGGAATCAAACTATTCCCCAAGGCACCCGAGGGTAGAACAAGAAGCAATGGGTGGAAACTAATCAAGGAGAGAAGCAATTTAGAACTGAGGAGAAACTTCCTGACAGTTAGAACAATTAATCAGTGGAACAGCTTGCCTCCAGAAGTTGTGAATGCCCCAACACTGGAAGTCTTCAAGAAGATGCTGGATAGCCATTTGTCTGAAGCAGTTTAGGATTTCCTGCCTAGGCAGGGGGTTGGATTAGACCACCTCCAAGGTCCCTTCCAATTCTGCTATTGTATGTTTGGTTTAGTGACTCAGTAAATATAGCCTTAAGCATAATGATAACTAGCCACATTCTATAAATGAGAAGGATTAACTTTTTACTGGTTTCACATAAGTGACATACCAGGACGGGATTCCAAGAAACGGTGGCAGTATTAAAATTCTTAAATCAAGAATTTTTGACTTAATTATCTTTACAATTATATTAAATTTCAGTTGCAACTTAGTCTAATTTTAGATAGTTAATACAATTATCTCCATTACCTTTAAAAGTATTTTTACAGGCTTTAAAAGTTTATTTTGTTTTCAGGAAGACCATTTGGTTTTTAATTTGTGATTTTCTGCAAATATTGATCTGTCAGAGATTAATTTCCTCGCTCTATTTCGGCTAACTAAGAATAAATGTGAACTTACTAATACATACAAATAATTGGGGAAGTGATCCAAAATAAAGAGAAACAGTTTTTGCAAACAAGATAACTTGTGCGAATTTTATCTCTATCATTCTTTTATCTATCGTCTCAAGCGGCGATTTTTATTTCCGGAAGTATAATGTATTCATATCTCTATTATCCTGTAAGTGACGTAATTGGATGTAGCTACGGGAAAAGTGTTCGAATCGATTGAGGAGAAGCTAAGATGGCGGCGGCTGGAGGTAGCGGCGATTTGGACGCAGGAGGCCACGGCGACGCAGATGTCAACCTCCCTGGGCTGGAGGGCGAGGCGGGGCCAGACTCAGAGCCTGACTCGGAGGTGTTTTCGTGCGTAGCCCACTGCTCCGACCTCGCCTGCCGCCAGAACGAACAGCGGCGGTTAGGCCTCTTCTGTGACGTCACGCTAGCCTTCAGTGGCGACAGCAATGAGGAGGAGGAGGAGGGGGGAGTGGGCGGGGCCTCCTCCGATCCCCCGCCGCGAGAGTTCCGGGCGCACCGCTCAGTCCTGGCAGCGGCCACCGAATACTTCGCTCCCCTCCTTCTGGGCGACTTTGCGGAGTCCCGCTCGGGGCGGGTGGAGTTACGGAAATGGAGTTCGGGAGCGGGACCAGACCCGGAGACGATCGAGGCGGTCATCAGCTTCATGTACACGGGGACCGTCCGCGTCAGTCCTGGCAACGTGCACGAGGTTCTGGAGTTGGCCGACAGGTGAGGCGGGAAGGAGGAGCGAAGTGTGTCAGGTGACAAAGCAGCCGCCCACCGTCTGATGTACCTGGGCAGAAAAGTTTTCCCGAGTTTTGACGGGTGAAGGAGGCGTCATAACCCAACCCCCCCCCCCGGGAGTTCTTAGGGAAGGCCACCAAGGAAAGTCATTGCTATAATGCATATCAAGATGTTATTAAAATTTAACAAAGTGTAGAAATACACCCAATGGCAGAATTGAACCCTTACCAGGGTGAACATTCTTAGGGCAACATTTCTTCCCAGTGCAGTTTCTGAATTACTTGAGTTATAGCATGAAGGGGGACTGCTGGACACTTAAAGACAACTTCAGCCCTGGAACCTTTTTAAAAAAAGACAGTGGCACTTGACATTTTTGAATGTCAGCTTAGTGGAAAGCAAAGTACAAGTTTTTAACTTTCTAATAATTCTCTGGTGGCATTTCTTAATTGCCTTTTTGTTTTGCAGGTTCTTACTAATACGTCTAAAAGAGTTCTGCGGGGAATTCCTCAAGAAAAAACTGAGTCTCTCCAACTCCGTAGCCATTCACAGCTTAGCTCATATGTACTCTTTGAACCAGCTGGCTTTAAAAGCTGCCGAGATGATCAGGAGGAACTTCTACAAAGTCATCGAAGATGAAGAGTTCTATACTTTGCCATTTCACCTTATTAGGGACTGGCTGTCAGATTCAGAAATCACAGTGGATGCCGAAGAGATTCTCTTTGAGATGGTTTTAAAGTGGGTCCAGAGAAATCCTGAAGAAAGAGAAAAGTACTTTGAAGAGCTCTTTAAGCTTCTCCGACTATCACAAATTAAACCAACCTATTTAACTCGGCATGTTAAATCTGAAAAGCTGGTATCAAGTAATGAAACATGCCTCAAACTTGTGTTGGAAGCAGTGGAAAGCCATGCTCTCAAGGGTGAGAATTTTCAGATGGGTACACTCCAACAAGCTAACTCCCCCAACTCATCTCTGCCTCGCTTTGGCCAAAACATGGATGTTATCATGGTCATTGGTGGTGTGTCTGAGGGAGGTGATTACTTGAGTGAATGTGTGGGGTATTTTATTGATGAAGATAGATGGGTGAATTTACCACACATACACAATCACCTTGATGGACATGCTGTGGTAGTAACCGAATCCTACCTTTATGTGGCAGGTTCCATGGAGCCTGGCTTTGCCAAGACCATGGAAAGGTATAACCCAGGTAGAAATGTTTGGGAGCAGGTTTCAAATCTCATAACCAGGAAGCATTCTTTTGGACTTACTGAGGTAAAGGGATACCTGTACAGCATTGGTGGCCATGGGAATTTCATCCCTGGTTTTAAAGATGTAGCTGTCTACAACCCTGATCAAGATAAGTGGCACAACTTAGAGTCTGCGCCAAAGATACTCCGAGATGTTAAAGTGATTACAATAGACAACAGATTTGTTTACATGGCAGCTCGCACACCAGTTGACGGAGATAATGAAGATGGCTTACGGTCTGTCATTATTTGCTATGATGCAGACACACGACAGTGGCGAGATTGTGAGTCTCTGCCACTCCTTGACAACTATTGCTGTTTCCAAATGGTTGTGGGGAACACCAATTTTTACCACACCGCTTCTTGTTGTCCGAGAAGCTATCCTCTAGACCATGAAGAGACCAAGAGAAAAATCTCTAACCAATTATCTGATGATATTCTGGAAAGCTTACCATCAGAGGTTCTTAGCATTGAAGGGGCAGCTATCTGCTATTACAAAGATGATATCTTCATCATAGGTGGATGGAAGAACAGTGATGATACTGATAAACAGTACAGAAAAGAGGCCTACCGCTACTGTGCTGAGAAGAAGCGTTGGCTGTTACTCCCTCCTATGCCTCAGCCTCGCTGCCGTGCTACAGCCTGTCACGTTAGAATCCCCTTTCGGTCCTTACATGGTACCCAGAAATATCCAATGCCGCAAAACCTAATGTGGCAGAAGGACCGGATCCGACAGATGCAGGAGATACACCGACATTCCTTAAGTTTACGGAGAATGCCTAGGTCTCAGATAGAATGCTAGCTTAAATAAATGACATCAGAAATACCTGTCTGTAATTGTCATGCCTGGCACGGACTAATAGTCACCAAACGGCTTAAGCATTGGAGACAAAGCTTTCTTGGTGTTGAATTTGATCTGGATTTCAAGCACCATGTGGAAATTTGGTTTATGCTGGCCATAAATATGGAGGTAGGCAGTCATATAAAATGCTTAGAGCCTGTTGGTTTCTCCACAAATATGATTCCAAGAAAAGAATTGTTCTTGCACTTTGTGAATGTGTTCAGGTAGTACAAAGATTTAGCACAGCTTTTTCATTACATTTTTGTATTTGACTCATGTTTGTGTATTGGATAGTCCCATCCCACTGTATAACATTTATACAGCTCATGTGAAATATTCTGGTTTAAATTGCTGGTGTGGATGGAAAACACCATGGTTTTCTTAAGAACATTTTTATCTGCTTTTGCAGAGGTATCTCCTCTTTTTAATCTGCTGTAAATCTGCTTATTTCTGTCAAATTTGGAGGTGTGCAGTAGTAGTAAAGTTTACAAAAAGAATAAAGCACAAACTTTCTAAGAGCTTCAACATGTTCCATGGTTATAAATACTTTAAAACTGTAATTATTTAAAAGCACTTGAAGTTGCTAAATAGTAAATCTAATAATAAAATAGAAATGTCCTGAGTTGTTTGAGGAGATCACTATTATTTTTAGTGATGATTATTCTGCTATTTAATTGCCACACAGATTTCTCATTAATGAATTTTATTTTATTGGTTCAGAATTGTGGCCTTAAAACATGAATTAAATGACCAAAAAGATTCTAATTCATAATAAGTATTTGTGAGTTCCTCATGGAAAGATTAAAGCTATAAACTCGGGTGTCAATATCTGGACAAGTTTAACTACCATCTGATCTATCTTTGACAATCAAAAAAAGTGATACACCGTTCTTTATGTGGACAGTAGGCGCTTCAATTTTGAGTAGAAAATTTGCCTGAGCAATTGTTCTAGTCATTAATAACCCATGTCCTAATTATATTTATATATTTATATGGCAGCATATAAAGTTTATTCTCACCCAAGATAATTCATGATATAAATTATTTGCTGCTTTTTGTCCTCTGCACCAGTCTGGTAGTAAGCAGAGTCTTATTTTGTTTAAAGTTCTCATAGTTTAATGGAAGATAGAGAATATGTCCAGATGAAAGAAATGTATTTTAATTGGACTAAACTTAGGTTTTAGAATGCTATAGAGTTGTTCAGGCAGGCAAACTGATATGAAGCACTTAGGCAATATTTAATGTATGCTTGTTGATCCAATATAATATTTTATTTTACAAATTATTCTGCATCATAGGTATACATCTCAAAGGTGTTAAAAACGTAACATAATATCCTGAAGTAATTTTTTATGGAATTTAGTAATATTGCATTTATTACTTATCTTTTACTTCCTTTTCTAAAAACCTGAATATATATTTACATTATTTATCCTGTCTCTTCATATGATTGAAATAAATTACTCCAGAAACCATTTTTGGCTAGGTAGAACATCTTTTAATTTCTCCTCTTTGCTTTGCATCAGAAATATAAAGATGCAGTGATGATAATGTCTGAGGAAATTTTAACAAAAATCTAGATCAGATGCAGGCAATCATCAAATGATCTGCAAGTAGAATACTCAGAAAAAGAATTGGCTTCTTCATCTAATTATTTTCTGAGAAGGATCTAAAATAGTCGACTTCATCTAGGTCTACTTGTCTCATCTATTAATTTTTTTCTTTTAACTAGTCTAGATTTATCTTTGGGAGGACTAAGATGAGATAAATAGATAAAATCAGTGTGGGAGAAACATGTATTGGGCAATATTATTATTGATGGTGTTTGGTAAATAGCAATGTCTTAAATTTTAGAAGCACATTTTTTAAAATATAAAAAAAATACAGACTGACCAATACTGTTTTCCAATTTAGCAGGAAACCTAATTCATGTCTGAGATACTGGGGTAAGTGTTTCAATTGCATGTGTGCAGATTTTCCTAACTTATCTTTGCTCTTCTAATACTTCTTTTTATTATATAGCTGTACAGTGGGTGGGGGCAGGATTAATCTTGTGGGCTGAAGTAACAATCCTAATATCAAATTAACATGTTTTTGTGCAACACTGTCATAGACATTAACAATCAAGTTATGCCGCTTGCCTGCCTTAAAGATATTTATTTTTACCAGCCACTTTTTAAGGTGTAATAGCTGCTTCAGAAAGCAATTTATCTTCTGGAAATCTTTTGACATTCCAAAGCTGCAGGGTCTAAACTCCCTCAAAATTATTATCTGAAGTACTAATTAAGTATGCTTCTTAAGAACATAATCTAACCCCAAGCCTATACACATTTGTATGCAAAATTTAAAACTGTTTAATTGGAAATTGTACCTTTTCAATCTGTTATTTTTCTTAGATCTCTCAGTATTCCCTTTAATCATATAATATAGCTATAGCTGTGGTACTTGAAATTGTTATTTATTTAGTAATGATAACCGTGACAAAATTTCAATTACCTGAAATTAAACACATGTGAAATCTTTATAGTAGTATATATTGCCTTCATTGCAAATATTTTGCTAAATCAGCACAAATAATCTTGTTTACTATATTAATTAAAATGCTTGTTCAAAATGCTTGTTTAGTCTGATAAGATTTGTACAACTTAATTATGAGTCACTTTGGTTGTTTGTGAATGCTGTCACTTATAGCTATTTACATGCCTTGCTTGGAGATTTCAGTTTGTATGAAGAGGTAAGAGCAGCATGGAAAGCAGTCACCTTGTATAATATGTTGCATCAAATGTCAGAATTTCTTGATGTCTGGCTATTAAGCTACTAGTTCCTTTGGTCTGAATGCACAACTCTGGTTTGCATGTGGTTTCTTATTCTTATTTAGTCATGCCAATCATTTTATGGACAAAATATATTTCAAATTATTGCAGTGGAGATGTTCAAAGACAGGCAGACATCAAAGCTAGATAGAGTCTTAGGACACAATATTTTTTAAGTTGCATTTCTATTGAAAAAATATATGGTTCAACAGTTTGCCTTTTATGATGTACAGGAGTATCATAGATTTTTTAAAATAATAAATGGGCATTATTACTAAAGTAATAGTGTCTGAAGGATATATTCATAGGCACATGCTCTCCATATATTGGAACTCCTGTTTTGTGTTTGTGTCTCTGTTTCACTAAAGCTCAATTTTCACAGAAAAGTAACTACATATATCAGTACAATGTTATTATGGTAATCTGTCATTGCTATATCTACCACAAAAAACATTAGAAATATGTTAAGTTAATCATTCTTAACAGTATGACAATAAGACATTTGCAAGAGTTCCTACAAAAGAATAGCTCTTTTCTATCTTGGACTCGCATTGTGCAAATGACACTTGATGTGGGAAGAGTGACTAAGGAGAAGGTGGAGAGTTTTCCTGTTTTGCAGGAAACTGGTAGTATCATCTAGTCTGTAAAATGTTTTGTGGAAGTATAGAAGTAACAGATTTTAAACCTAGTTTTCTCCCCCATCAATATCTCTTACAATTCTGGGAAAGGGTTTAAATCTGTTAATGACATAAATTGATGCTCAGTTGTATGCCAAGCTGATACTGATGGACTTCTTAACTTATGTCCTTTTCTGAATTTGAAAAAAATATAGTAAAAATATAACACTTTATAAAATATAAAATTATTTCTCCTAAGAATTCATAATGGATCAGGAATTCATAAAATAACTTCCCATTTCATTTTTCTGTTATAAACCTAATTTGCGTCTGGTCTGTTCCTCAATAAACAGGTTAGCTCTCAGACTGCAATGCAGAATTTTCACCTTGTTCAGGCAGAATACTCTTGATGCTTTGCTGGCCTCTAAACTTTATTTTTTTAAATGCAATTCATTATGTGCTATATTACATTGTGTAAAACTAAAAACTAATTCAATAAACATTTTATTTCTCTACATCTTTTGTTCCTCTCTTATTAAAATTATTCGTGGATATGTTTTCAGCACAAAAGTTCCTATCCTTCAATATCAGTTGTTATCACCGAATTGTTAAATAGTACAAAAAGAAGATTCTTGTCATTTTATTCATATCTCACATGTCTCTTATAGAATGAAGACAAACTAACCAATGTAAGGTCAACAAATAGGAATATCTTTATTTCCTAATTCTGAAGCTATTCATTCTAGAAAACATAATTTATAACTATGACAGGAAAAGCCAATAGAAAAATCTTTAAATTAAAAATAACTTATTAAGATACTAACAAAAATGTAAAAATCAAAATATTAAAACAAGGGAAGTGATAGTTCCATTCTGTTCAGCAATAACAGGCTTGGAATATTACACCTTGCTGTTTGTGTTCCACTTTTGAGATGTATTTAGCTGTGAAGAAGGGAAGATGGATCATAGCTGAAAATTAATAAGTAAAAGAAAAGGAACTCTGCCTTGAAAAAAAAGGTAGGATATACTAGATAACCCGTGACCAACTGAATTAACCTTTCAGAGATGTTTCCTTACCAGATTCCTCAGTGCTTTCAATAATAGGGTAAAGGTAAAGGTTCCCCTCGCACATATGTGCTAGTTGTTCCTGACTCTAGAGGGCAGTGGTCATCTCCGTTTCAAAGCCGAAGACCCAGCGCTGTCCGAAGACATCTCCATGGTCATGTGGCCGGCATGACTAAACGGCAAAGGAGCATAGAACGCTGTTATCTTCCCACTAAAGGTGGTCCCCATTTTTTAACTTGCATTTTTACGTGCTTTTGAACTGCCAGGTTGGCAGAAGCTGGGACATGTAACGGGAGTTCACTTCGTTACACGGCACTACGGATTTGAACTGCCGAACTGCCAACATTTCAGATCAACAAGCTCAGAGTCTTAGCAACTGAGCCACTGCGTCCCTTCAATAATAGAATGTCTAATGTACTACCTTCACTAGAAAAGGACATATCTTGAAAATAGCAATGTTGAACTTGTATAGCCAAATTTCAGCCCAGGAAATGTTTATGACATTTTGTATTAATACCCTGGAAGTTATACATCCCAAATTTGGACACATTGGACAAAATCAAGTAAACAATACCCCAATCACGGAACTACCAATGCAAACAAGTTAGCGGTAAACAATAACCCAATCAAAGAACCTCTGAGAACATTCCTACCAACATTGACATGCAAGCTACTGTATATATAAATTAAGAGGAAACCTCTTCCTTCTAGCACGATGATGTTACCTAATATGGTAATTAAACATCTGCAAGAAAACTATCAAGTTCAGAGAGCAACAAGGATTCAACAGGCTTTAACATCTATTTCAAAATTGAACAAATTACCAGTTTGCTTCCAGGTCCAATTCAAGATGCTTCTTTTGATCTTTAAAATCCCTCTTGGCATGGGTAAAATGAGGAACCGCCTCTATCAGACTACCTCTGCCCATCCCATTGTATTTGGCAGAATAAATGTTTTGAAGACTGCCTGCAAAGAACTTATATCTGGAAGAATTTCAGCGATATTGTTTCCCCTCTCAGGTGAGGCTGGCGCTGGCTCCACCATCTTTCCAGAAGTTCCTTAAAACATGGTTGTGCAATCAGATTTGGAATTACAGGTTTTGACTTGGTTTACACATAGTCTAAGACAAATAATTGTATTCTATTCTACAATGTTATGCCGTGCTAAATAATGCTTAATTTGAGAGTTTTATTCAGTCCTTTCATTTATATATAATGGCCATGAGCTCCAATTTAATATTTTTACTTCTTACAACATAATCTCTCTCCAGAATATTGTTTTGGCTTACAGCAAGGGAGAAATAATATACTGTATAGAAACCATTGAATTGGTAGTTATACTCGTTAAAACTGAACAATTCAAAAGGAGGGATGCAGATATTTCCTCTAATTGCCCAATTACCCGATCCCTTTTTATATTTTAATTAACCATCTTTAAATTGCACAGAAAAGTGAAAATATCAAATGCATTAAAGCTACTTCTACACAAAGCTTTTTCTATCCTTTACAAAATTTTATGGTGGATAAAAACATTAGCTGAGTTTATATAAAACTTGCTTACAAAATTTACGAACCTTGCAATGGTGGGCTAAAATATGTTGGATTAGAACGTGGATGGCTAATATCTGGGTCATTGTACAAATCAGTATGACTAATAGTTTAGTGTTCTGGCAAAATTAAGCAACTGGATTCAGTTCGATATAGTAATTGCATGTTATGTGGACACAGCATCTACCACTTTTTCCTTCTTTTGTACCAGAAGATTATGAATAAGAAAAATAAATAAATGCACAAATACTTTTTAGTTAATGGTATTAGCGTAGGATCTCTCCAGCTGTAAGCTTCCCAACACTGCATTTAAGACAAGAGTTACAGATGAATCTGTATGTAAGAATGGATATGGAGGAATAATCTCTCAAAAAATAGGACAGGCCAACAGAGTCAGAGATAAGTAAAAAAAACATTATCCATGTTTTCAAACTTGACTAGTGTCTCCGGAAACATTACTGTTGAAAATGGATAGTTCTTGGCGTTGATTGTGGCAGTAAGGCCATAGAGCTTATGTTGTTTGACAGGACAATTTTAAGATAAAGATGTTGATATAATTTCTCAACCCAGTCTGCAGTTTGTCCTGAATACCTCTTAGCTATATAGTATACAATCCTGTTACAGTTATTGGATAGAAAGTGACTTTAGGTAAAAGTTCAGATGAACATGAGAGAACATTTTCATGTATCATAATAGGCTTTCCTCTCTAATGCTAGTTCTTGGTTGGTTGGTTGATAGATATCACAATTATATAGAGGCCCTCTGATAGAATGTGACTGGTGTACAATAAAAATCATAAAAAGCTAACAGAGCATTCAATAATTAAAAACAATTAAAGCTATCAGCAATAGAGTAGCAGAGAGAGCTATCATTATAGGCAATACAGCCATCCCGTTTACAGGTATTCCTTGACTTAGGATTGTAATGAGGTCTGTTCATTATGGTTGTAATACAGGCCATCCATGTGATCAGCCCAATTTTGCAACCTTTTTGCTGCAGTTATTAAGCACACACATTGTTCACTACAGGCTGGTTTTACAAAAAACAACAAAGCATATGGTGATTGTTTTGGAAAAAACTTTGTAAAAAGCACTGAGATGCTACAAATGGCCACAGATTTGGGCCAACTGTCCAGTGCCCAAAATGTGATCACATGACAGCAGAAAGGGACTGAATATTGGTACTTCAGCACTGGATCACAGGTATGTCCAGGAATGTCTGTCACAACTTTTATGTTCTCATCATATGATAAATAATAAACATATAGCTGTAATTGGATAGTGAAATGTGAGCCACATACATTTAATAAATAAATACATTGGCTTATTGAAATGTAGATACAGCATGCAACACGAACATGTAATTCAGATATAACACACTAATAAATTTTACATTTGACCAAGTATTTATGGCCTTTTATTTTTCAGAGGGATGCTAAAGTCCTAGTTGAATGTATTCGTATTTATTGCATATATAGTCTATCTTTTTCTGTAAGAGCTTAAGGAGAGTGGGAACATCTTTTTGTGTATCTTCTTATTGGAGATAAAATTGATTCCCTCCCCCCTACAATAGTGATTCTCTTAAGTTTAACTAAAGAATGGGATTGGTCCAAGTCACTCAGGCTCTTACTTATATGTCCAGCAACATACTGTTCTTCAAATCAAAGGAAAGTGGAAAGCTACCATACCTATAGCAATCCTTTTCCCACAGTTAGAAAATGTGACAAGTTGCTACCTCTAGCTCAGTCTTGCTTTCTAGCAGATGTAGAGATAAGGGAATGGATCATTATGGGGTTAAAAGCAAAAGTTACTGGCACCAATAATTACCTTATGAAACTTCTATAAAATTGGTATTTTTACTAGACCCCCCCCCCCTTCCTTTCCCCCTGCCCCCACCCAAATCTTCGAGTTGTCAGGCAAAGCTCTCCTTTCCCCAGCAGCTAAAACAGAGGCACTCCCTTTTCAGGGTGGTGTTGGGGAAACAAGCAAATTGGAGCCCTAGAGCTCACTGATCTCCTTTGGCTCCTCCTCTATGCAATATAAAATGCTTTGCAGAGAAAAAGGCTTATTCCAGTTGCTGCTAGAAACCACTGCTTTCCTGCTGTATCTATTTTTATGCTGTTTTAGTGACAGGGTGCTCCCTGGATGGAGGCTTCAGCTTGAGGCATGTCATCAACAATTGGTAAGCTCAGGTAAAGAAGCTTTGTGGATGATCCCCCAAATGAGCACTACAATGTACTAACTCTGGAACCCCACAGTTTTTTCCATGGATACTTTTCACATATTTTCAAAACTCTTGCAAAATTATTAAGCGGCAAAAATATTTTCCTTGCCCCTGAATAAATCTTGCCCTGATGCTTCAAGGGGAAAATAAGGGCTTTTAAAAAAACAAGAGTATGATGCAATTAATCTCTGGTACATAAATGAATTGACTTTAAATCCCTCGCAGGGTCGAATCAGAAGTTATTAATTAGAAGTATTACTTTCCTCTCGGATCAATAAAGCTATATACCTGTCACACCATAAGTATGCTATTTTTAACAAGAGAGACCGACTGTCAAACTATCTTTAAAATAGCAAGATTCCTTTAAAGCCATTTTGTAGTGTTTTAACGGGCAGCACGTCTTTTGAGTTTGCCAAGAATAAAATAATTAAAGCCTAATAATACATCGGCTATTTTCAGAAACTTTTGCTGGGAGGGAAGGCGTATCTACTGTTTGCAGGCAACCCGCCTCACCTCAGGAGGGAGGAAGGGCTGATGCCAGGCGTCTCCTCCCCCGTTGACGGAGAAGGGAACAGGAGAAAAAGGAGGAGCTCTGGCCTTTCGTGACCCGGTTAAGATAAAAACCTCTGCTCGGGTTTCAGGCGCTTAGTTAACGAGTACGGGAGGAGTCGCCTCCGCTGCCTAGAGAAGCTCTACTCGCCTGGCAGCCGTTCATTTTCTGCATTCCTCGGCCTTCCTGAGAAGAACCGGACAGAGGCCCTTCTGCTTGCAGCTGCAGCCGCCGTAGAACCGGAGACATGGTGAGGGGTTTGTAAGGAGCGCCCGTGTACCTTTGCCCCATTCTGCGGACGATGCCGTTAAAAAGGCCACCGTGGTGTTTAATTAATGACTGGCGAGACAAGGTTTGGAGAGCGAACAGGAAAGCAAATCTTACCTTTACATCCAGGTTTCATCGGGATGTCCCCAATAGAGTTGACGGGGAACGCGGTAGGGCAAGGCTGGTATAGATATACTGAGATAATGGCGGTTCACTCTTCCCCAAGCCAGCACGCTATAGTTCATAGATCCCGATGATCACTGGATGACCGCGGGTTTTTGTTAGACTTTTCTGTACCTTTGCTGTCGTTTAACTGCTGTGCTGTGTCCTGAATATGGCAATGTAAATTATGAGATTTGTATTCCAACACATCAGGTGGCATCAAGTAGGATGTGGCAGTTGCATGATCAGATTCAATTGGGTAGAATCAAGATTTTCTCTCAGTAAAGTGTATGGGTGGATAATTGTCCAAGGGATAGCTTACTTTCAGTTTGCCTGAATTTACAGACCCACAGGTACAGATTAAACAGCTATGCTTTAGTTTAGTTGGTTGTGTGATTTAGACTTTAGTGCTTCAGTGAATTATCAGAGTCCAGAAAAATGTGCTGATTATAGTAAATGAAATTGAAAGTGAGTTTAACATAATAATTAAAAAGCCAGATTCAGGTCCATCAGCGTTTCACTAACTGACTCTAGGTGAGACACTTTCTCTCAGCCCAATCTACAGGTTGTATTTTATTGTCTGTCCATTGCAAACAGAGATCTGAAGCTGAGAGTGATCTGAGTAGATTTAATGGTAAATTCAAACCTGTTAATTTTTGATCTCATTTGAGATGAAAAAAGGTGTATTACAGATTCAGACTTTGTGCAATTTGTGAAGAATAGAATAAAATTGAATTGAATGCTTTGCATATGCTCTCAATGTACATAAAAGGAAAAAAATACATTCATCAAAAATCATAAGATACAACATTTAGTGATAGTCATAGGTTACTAATAAGCAATTAAATCATACTAGGAAACAAATAAAACAATATAATCGTAAAGATACAAGCAGCATAGTTATAGTCATAAGTGGGAGGAGATAAGTACCGTAATAGGAAGGGAAAGAAGAAGAATAGTAATATAGTCTTAGTAATAATTTGACAGTGTTGTGGGAATTAGTTATTTAGCAGAATGATAGCATTCAGGGTAAAACTGTCCTTTTGTCTAGTTGTTCTGATGTGCAGTGCCCTATAGTGTCAATTTGAGGGTAGAAGTTGAAACAATTTATGTCCAGGATGTGAGGGATCTGTAGATATTTTCACAGCCCTCTTTTTGACTCATGCGGTATACAGGTCCTTAGTGGAAGGCAGGCTGGTAGCAATTGTTTTTTATCCAGTTCTAATTATCCATTGAGGTCTGTGTCTGTCTTGTTTGGTTGCAGAGCCAAACCAGACAGTTATAGAGGTGAAGATGACAGATTCAATAATTCCTCTGTAGAACTGAATCAGCAGCTCCTTAGGCAGTTTGAGCTTTCTGAGTTGGTGCAGAAAGAACATTCTTTGTTGTGCTTTTTTGATGACATTTTTGATGTTAGGTGTCCATTTTAAGTCTTGAGATATGATAGAACCTAGAAACTTGAAGGTCTCTACTGTTGATACTGTGTTGTCTAGTATTGTAAGAGGTGATAGTAAAGGAGGTTTCTCCTAAAATCTACCACCATTTGTACGGTTTTGAGTGTGTTTAATTTAAGATTGTTCCAGTTGCACCACAAGGCTAGTTGTTCAACCTCCTGTCTGTATGCAGATTCGTAGTTGTCTGGAATGAGACCAATCACTGTTGTATCATCTGCAAACTTTAGTACTTTAACAGAGGGATCTTTTGAGATGCAATCATTGATGTATAGAGAGAAAAGACATGGAAAGAGCACACAGTCCACTTACAAGTGTGGTCAGGTACAGCTAGCTGATTTAGTTTAGGGTTAGAGTTAGGAATATGTAAGGAAGATTGTTTTGGGATTAATTAGGAAATTTGGGGAAGCAATGCAGAAAATCTAAACTTTTCCTTAGATGCTACAGATGTGATGGTGCAGAACTGGAAAAAATGATTTGGGTATTAGTGATGTGATTATTTGAGATGTTAGAATATTTAAGAGATTGGTGAAGTTGATTGAAAGATTGTAGGCTGAGAATGTAGGACTGAAAGGTTAGAGAAACAAGGAGTGCAAACAACAGGTTTTATATTTTATTTATAGAAAAAAATCTGCTATTTTAGTTTGTAATACTAGGCATGGGAACAGGAAATTTTCCCATTCACAATATTTTCCTTATTCTGCTTTTTACTACCTGAACTTTTTGATGGGTTTCCTAGGTAACTTTCTCACTGAACCTAATTCTAGTTTACAGTCTCTATATAAAGCTACCTGCCTTGATTTTTCTTACTTACCATATAATTAACAGTATGAATCAAAATTCTTAGAGGTAACCTTCCCAGTTTATGGATCAAAATGAATTATTTTTGTTCACTTCTATATGCATACATAAAGCTTTACAAAGCAACCTATACTTGGCAGATGTTGAGGAAAGTACCTGACTGTCACCATACTTCCAAAGGAAATTGTGTAGAAAGAAAATGCAGAAAACATTCATACCAACAGTCATTATTTTTCAAAACAGTCAGGCCAACATTTTAAACAAACATATTGGAGTTTGTAGAAAGAGGGCTAGACATTTATGTTTATTTTAATTTTATGAAAGAGGCCAAATGGGTTTTTTTGTTTTTTTGCTTTTCCAAAGCTATCATAATTTAGACTATGAACATTGACTTGAATAATTGTGTTTGCATTCCCTTACTAATTAGCTATAGGGAGCTCTCTTTATTACATGGTGTTCCTGCTTTTTCAACATTCCAAACTGGTCACAAGTGATGATAATCTCATAGCAGATTTCAAAACCAAAGTACTGGGAATAGAAACATATGGAAATTCCCTTATTTTGCTATTTTTACCTCTTATTGCATGCATCTTAATTGTGGACTTATTTTTATATACATTTTATGTATTTAGGTTTTTATAATTTTTATCAACTGTACAAATAATATTTGTATTTTAAAATATAATTGCTGTGCATACTATATCTGTCCAAGGTACCTGAATTGCAGAAAATAACTGTCCGGATGAAGAATCCCGAACATGTAAAAAATATAGTTTCAGCACTCAGGAAAGGTGGAGCAGCAAGACTCCAGGTATGTGACTCTTTTTATAATCTTAGTTTCTTTACCACCTCTTTTCAGGATATCTGTTTATTCTAACAATTTCACCAACATAAAACAATGGTAGGCAGAGGGCCGGGGCAAAACTAAATGTAACTTAAAATTAATTGCAGTTAATATTGAATGTTACATCAAAGCTTTTGTAGAATAAATTGTACATCCCTGATATAGAGATCTAATTGTTAAGTGGTTCTGTTGTATGGTGATGAAGGATGCCAGCTGAACACAATATTCCTTGCTAAATTACTAAATCTTCTTTTCTGTTCAATCCAGGTCATTTCTGATTTTGACATGACTCTTACTCGGTTTGGCTTCAATGGGAAGCGCTGTCCTACTTCGCACAGTGAGTGTAATTTCTGGCCTTTTTAATTGTCAATTCTCTTTTAAAAAAAAATTCTTCTCCTTGATGGTTTTCCTTCTTTTTTTCTTAGTGTTTTCAATTTTGGTTTCAATCTCATTTTTACAAGATGGTTTGTAAAAGCTTCTCAAATTATTTTTTCATATGTTTTTCTTCCTATTGCTCCTGGTCTTTAGGCCACTTTTAAGTAAGTCATTGGTACACTGTATATGTGAGTATATTCACATGATATACTAACTCCAATCTAATTGTAATTATAATTTGGCTAATATAAGATAATTATAACCAGGCTAATCCAGGTTTTAATGGTTAAGCACCATTTTACTGAAATAGTACTTTATCTTATATATCAGTGATGGCGAACCTATAGCACGCATGCCACAGGTGGCACGCAGAGCCATTTTTTGGGCACGCAAGGCTCTGCCCTGTCAGCTGGCCAGCGCGCATGTGCGTGCTGGCCAGCTGAGTTCACCCTTTTTTAAAGCTATTTTTCGCCCTCCCCAGGCTCCAGAGATTTAACGGGGGCTTGTGGAGGGCGAAAAGAGCCTCCCCGCCCCCCCCTCCCTGGAGGCCCTCCGGAGGCTTCACGAGCTTCCCTGAAGCCTCTGGAGCGCAAAAAACCAGCCCTAAGGGCAAACTGGAAGTTCGGGAACGGACTTCCGGTTTGCTCGGAGGGTTGTTTTGAGCGCTCCGAAGGCTTGAGGGACCTTCAGGATGCTTCCCTAAAGCCTTCGGAGCACTCAAAAAGACCCTCCAAGCAAACCGGAAGTCATTTCTGGTTTGCTCGGAGGTTCATTTTAACTGCCCCGGAGGCTTCAGGGAAGCGTCCTGGAGGTCCCTGAAGCCTCTGGAGGGCTTCCGGGGGGACGGGCGAGGCTGTTTTCACCCTCCCCAGGCTCCTATAAAGCCTCTGGAGCCTGGGGAGGGCAAAAAAAGCATGCAAAAAAATGGGGGGTCGCACATGTAGTGCGCGGATGTGCACTGCGGGGATCACGCATTGCATTATGGGTGCAGCACATCTGCACACTACCCCCCTGCGCTCCCCCCACTTATGGCATGCGAGCCTGAGGCCGCCTCGCCTCTTTTTGCCCCGTGGAAAAAAAGAGCAGCTCCACTCTCATGCTCTTCCCGCTGATACTGCTCAGCCTCAAACATGATCGTGGAGGTAAGTGTTTTCAGCCTGGGAAGCAGCAGCGAAGAGAGCGGAGACCTCCTGAACTGCGGGAAGCGGCTGCCAGCAATGCTCTCAGGGCAAAGACATTGCTAACAGAAAAGCTTTGGCCCCCTTAGGAGCCACCAAGCGCTCGCCACCCCTCTGACACCCACCGAGCCTCCTCCCATACATGAGGATCGTGCAGGAAAGAGCTTTTAGGTGGCAGCACCTCCCACACACACTGTTTTGTGAATCGGGGAGAGAATCCTCCACCTGAATTGTCACCTTTCAGGTGGCAGATCTCACCAGGAGAAAAAAGAAGGCGTGTCTGCGGCGGGAGGAGGCTCAGATACTCCTTCCTCGCCATGTTACGGGCTGACAAGTGATGCTTTGAGGGTCCCCAGATGGTACCTGAGGCCGCCTCGCCTCCTTCTGGCTCACTGAAAAAAAGAGCAGCTCCACTCTCCTCTCCACTTCCTCAGCCTACGCTCTATTCAGGGGGTGGGGGAAAGTACCCTCAACTGCCCCTCCAGGAGGACCACCGTATATCCTCCACGGGTGCCTGATTGAAGGTGCAATTGCAGGTGAAGAGCGCCGAGAGAAAGACTGCAAAGTCAGTGGAGGTGGTGTGTGGTGGGTATGCCTTGTTCTGACTTTCCTCGGGTGCAAAATGTTTTAAAAAATAAAGTTGTAGTTTTTTTGGGGGGAGGGGTGAAGGGTTAGGTGTGTGTGAGCGGGGGAGAGAGAAAGAAAGAGAAAGATACATATCCATCCATACAAAAAAAACAAAAAACAAAGTGAAAACAAAGCAACAAAATGCAGCTGCCATAACTGCAACTATAAATAGCAAAAAGTAGAAAACTTTTTTACAACTTTGAAAATATATCCAGAGAGATCAAAGCGGCTTTAAGACACAATTTAAATGTATAGTCAATTAAAGGTGTAAGAGAATGAAAATTCCTTTGCTTGGCACCAGAGATCAACAAAATAGATGTTAGATGGACCTGTTTAACAATGCCTGGATCTAGCTAGCATCAACCTCAACACACCTGAACATCTTGTCAGTGACCTATAGGGCCATTACAATTGTTCTAGAGTGCTTTTTAAAAGCTCATTCTCCTAAAGATGTGTTCATAATTTCTAGATCCATCTAGTCATTCCCTTTCATAATCATCCATTTCCAGAATTCAGGTGGTCATCCCATAGTATTCAGTCAGACTATGCTATGTGTCTATTGGTAAATAGAATGTAAGTCTTGATGGATAAGGATATTTATTCCAGAATCTAACAAACAAATCACAACATACTGTGTCAGTTTCTGTGTCAGGCAAAAATATAAGCCCTCCCTGAAAATAAGCCCCTTGGACAACCCCCCCTTCCTGCCAGGCAGAGCGCTGCTTACCGACCTAGCGGTATCCCGAAGACACCAAGCTGCAGGAACTAAGGGGGGAAAGGCGCTCGCATTGCTTGACGCCTTCGGGATACTGCTAGGTTGCTGAGTGGTGCTATGCCCAGCTGGAGACGGAGGTTGCCGGGCATCTGCTCTCTTGTGAGTGGGCTCCCGAAGAGTCGGGCACAGCCTCAGGGGTGAACGGCTGTGTTGCGCTGATGCAACAGTGCAACACAGCAACCATGAAGTGACCACGCTCATGAGCAGCCACCTGGCAAACCCCCTTTCCAGCCGGGCACAGCGCCATTCACTGACCTAGGGGTATTGCCAAGCCGTGTGACTGCCTGTTTGTTGCCCCCGTCTCCCGCGGCTTGGTGCCTTCGGAATGCACCTAGGTCAGTGAATGGTGCTCTGCATGGCTGGAGAGGGGGTTGCATGAGCGGCTGTTCCGCTCCCCGCTCGCATGCCTCCCAGCCTCACGATGCCCTGGCCCAACTCTCCTTGCAGAGCCAGGGTACCACCGCTGCTGCTGCCATCATCCCAGCTTGACTTTTTCTGCGGCTTCCAAAGCACGAAAGTAGGCTGCCAAGTCTTCCAGCAGTGACCGCTCTGGGAATACGCTCTATGGTTGTGGGCCAGCTGCTGGCAGAGCATACTCCCAGAGCTTACAACCATAGAGCGTACTCCCAGAGTGGCCACTGCCAGAGGCCAGCACATTGATTCCAGAGAAAGAGTAAGAAGAGAAAGGAAGGAAGGGAGAGAGAGACAAAGATAGAAAGAGAAAGAAAGGAAGGAAGGAAGGAAGGAATGAAAGAAAGAGAACTTATGTCTGCAATTGAGCCCAAAATTTTGGTTGCTAAGCAAGAGTGTTGTTAAATGAGTTTCAGCACATTATACAAGTTGGCCATGCCCACCCAGTCACATGACCGCCAAGCCACACCCACAAAATAGGCCACACCCAACGCATAGGTAGTAAAATATTTTGAAACCCACCACTGGTTTGGAGTGTAAAAAAAGAAAAGAAAAGAAATCATATGATCCCTTAGCTATTCCAGTCTCTTTCTTGCCTATTTCTAAGATGGAGGGGAGAATTTCCTCAGAGAATTCCCTTTGCCCATTTGAGTTGAAATAATATTTTGAAATATGGTTTTAGCTTAATGAATTTAATGACAAACTACATTTTAAAATTGTGATTAAGGCACTCTTTCTTAACCAGGATGTAATTTTTGATTCATAGAACACATTCTATTTAATATAATTATAATTGTTAATTTCAACAATCTAAAATAGTTAAGACTTAAAATTTTCATATGTAATAAGTATTGGAAGATATGATTTCACAAAGTGAGAAGCACTGCTATCTGGAAAATAATAATCTGTTAGGTAACTTTGCATGTATAAATAATTTACACAGGTCTAAAGTACTTCTCTCTGGCACTCTTGTCTAATTTTTGTTTTCAACTAGGAAGTATACACAATTTTCATTCTTATTTTTACAGGCTCAGAAACTAGAAACTTGCTTTTTAATAATAAACATAGTTATAGTTTTTTAACATTCAGTTTAAAGTTATTAGATTTTATGCCCCAGTTAGAATTCTGGTTTTGCATAGTATATAGCCACCTGCATATTATTATTGATTTGCATTAATCCTTTTTATTTGAAAACTCAGAACATGCTTTTAAAATACCGCATGTTCAAAATAAATTTAGATTCAGCATTACGGTGTATAAGAGTTTCTAGAAATCTGCTTGTATCTCTTCAGATATCATAGATAACTGTCGGGTCATCAGTGAAGAAGGCAGAAAAAAGGTATGAGCTTCTAGGAATTCTTCAGCAAATATCCGAACTAAAATCCAAACTGATATTGATGTCCTGCTATCAGGAACCCTAGGAATTATTATGATTTTCTTTTAGGCTTTTTTTAGCTAGAGAAAAATTTGCTGTTTTAATGCATGAGGCTCTTTTTGAAGACTGGAAACTTCAAATATTAAGAATTCAACTGCTAAAAGAGTATATTGGGGCAGTTCATGTTCTTTCCATTTTTATACCATGTTTGGAAAATGGGAGCCCGTTTTTTAAAGTTTCTGTGAATTTGGAATCAGTTGATGTGAAGGTGACTGCTGATACTTATGAGAATCATCATGTAACTTAAAATCAGCTTTGGAGATTCCTGTTTTGCCTGCTAGTAAATATTATTAAAATGGAAAGTGCCAGAGATTAAGCCTTTTCAGCAGGGGCCAATCTATTAACATTATCTAATGTTCCATGCAATTATATAGAGAAAGGTAATACCAGTGTTCCAATTTTAAAACTCCTTATAATTCAGTGGTATTTATCAGCTTTGAAAATCTGTTTTTTCTTTGAATAAATGTGTTGATTCTGCCCAATACTGCAGCTGAAAGATTTACTCCATCATTACTATCCTATTGAAATTGACCCTTATCGGACTATGGAGGACAAACTCCCCCTCATGATTGAATGGTGAGCATTGTACCAAAGATATCACAAAACAATTTACAGGCTGGAATTTGGGGAGGGGGGTGTTTGGTTGCTTAGAAGGTGGGTGAATTAGCTCAGCTGACAAGAGCATCTGACACTGATGTTTTCCAGGTGGACTAAAGCCCATAACCTCCTGTCCCAGGAAAAGATTCTGAAGAATGATATTGCCCAAATAGTGAAAGAATCGGACGTTAAACTCAGGTATGAGATTTGCATGTTGGATACAAAATCAATTCAAGAAAGAGGTAAATTATCCAAGCATAATTACAATTATTTCTTCTTGGTATCAAATATTCCCCAGTTATGTGAAGATGGAATTCTGCATATGGAATTAAATATAAAAACTGGCCCAAAGTTTTAAGGTTTAATATTGCACATCTTATAGATTGCCAAGATACTATGATGGTTATAACTATGAGAATCATTTGTAAGACATTTTTTTCCAGTGCTGTCATAACTTTGAGCAGTCACTAAACAAATGGCTGGACGTTAAGAACTATCTATAGCTGTGATGGCAATCCTTTTTTGGCTGCCATGCCAAAAGCGGGGGGAGCACAGGGGGATCGTGCGCCGATGTGCCACACCCATAATGCTATGCGCCCCCCAGCGTGTGCGCATGCACTCCATCAGCAACCCGCCCCCGTTTTTGCTGCGTTTTTTTCGCTTCCCCTGGCTCTAGAAGCTTTCTAGGAGCCTGGGGAGGGCGAAAACAGCCTCCCCGGATGCCCTCCAGAGGCTTCAGGAGCTTTCCTGAAGCCTCCGGAGGGCAAAAAACAGACCTACAGGGAACCCGGAAATTCATGAAGGATGACTTCCAGTTTGTCAGTAGGGCTGGTTTTCGACCTCCGGAGCCTTCGGGGCCTTCAGGAGGCTTCCCTGAAGATTCCGGAGGGCAAAAAACGGTCCTATGAGCAAACCGGAAGTCCATTCCCGAATTTCTGGTTTGCCCATAGGGCCAGTTTTTCACACTTTGGCGGCTCCAGGGAAGCCTCCGGAGGGTGAAAAACGGCCTCAAAAGAAGGCTGAAGTCAGCTGGCCAGTGTACGTGCGCTGGCCATCTGAGACGATGCCCTGACAAATGGCTCCACGTGCCACCTGTGGCACGCATGCCATAAATTCGCCATCATAAATCTATTGTAAGGTTTCCTACCCAGCATGAACTCACATGTCAAGAAAAGGATTTGCTACCATCTGATGTTTATGTACATGGGTTTTCAGTTGATAGAACTTTAAGCCATTGTTTAAATCATCCATCCAAAGTGTATGTTTAAATAATATATTTTAATTATAAATTTGACATTCCATACTAAACAATAAATTTATTTACTGGAACTCTTGCAATTAAGGATACGTGTACTATCTAGAAAGCTTTCCTTTTATAAATACAGATTTGACGATTTTATATATTTTAGGAAATCACATGCTATTTTAATGTTTAGCTAACAGTCAAAAGCTTTTGTCTTTTTTATCTGCAATCCTTATTTGTTCCAAGAAACTGATAAATGAATGGACTTTCACTGTTAACTGTTATTAATATAAAAAGACATTTTTTTTTCTGTCAGTACTTGTGTTCTTCAGGAAATAATTGCCCTTTTAAGCTAATCTATTAGAAACATTGGGACTTTGCTAATGCTGTTTAGATATAAATGCCCATATTTCACAACATTAGCCTAATATTGTCTTTCTCTTCCTTCTTGCACTTAGAGATGGCTTCAACATTTTCTTTGACCAGCTGCATGAGAACAAAGTTCCAATGTTCATCTTTTCAGCAGGTGTAGGTGATGTGCTAGAGGAAATAATTCATCAGGCCGGTGTATTCCACCCTAACATCAATGTCGTCTCCAATTATATGGACTTTGATGACAATGTGAGTTGAATCATCTCTTTTTGCCCACTTCAACTCCTCTGATCTGGAAGCATTCCAAGGACTCTGCTATTTTGCCCTGATGGAGTATCTTCAAAATGCTTCCTGTAGAATCAGAGGCGGTGTCAAGAGGGCAATAAATAACGAACTTCCAGGCATTGCCACAATGTACAGAATTTTGAATACTGCAGTTACAATAAATATCTTAGGCACTTGGATCTAATTTTTTCAAAGTGATAAAAGTTGGGATGTGCTGTGCTGTTTTGGCTGTAGAGGCTATGACTTGTCCTATATTAAAATATTCTATATAGAAAAGCAGAAGATATGGGAAGGATTTGGTTCATCTTTTTTCTCCATGTTCTTTTCCCGTGTGAGAAGTTTGTGTATGAAATAGTATTTGCTTATATGACTGATCACCTGCAGTTTGAAGGACCTTGGTTTATTTATTTTCATGGAGAAGTAGAACATAGAAATAGAAAGGTATATAGTTTGAAAATATTTAAATATTCAATCTTTGCTGTTCAAAGCAGAACATTTATGAATATGATCCCCTTTTGTAACCTTCTGCTAAGCAAAGCAAAAAGGAAAATCAGTTTTCACTTAAAGACTTACTAACTTAGCAACTGCAGTGACTTAACACCGGTGGCAAGAAAGATTGTAATATGGAGAAAAACTCAATTATTTCCCTTGGCAACAAATTTTGAACTCAATTGTAGTCATAAGATGAGGACTACCTGTATAAGAGCCATGGTGGCACAGGGGTTAGAATGCAGTACTGCAGGCTACTTCTGCTGACTGCCAGCTGCCTACAATTTGGCAGTTTGAATCCCACCAGGCTCGGGGTTGATTCAGCCTTCCAGCCTTCCAGGGTTGGTAAAATGAGGACACAGATTGTTGGGGGAAATATGATTACTCTCTAAACAGCTTAGAGAGAACTGTAAAGTATTGTGACGTGGTATATACGGTAAGTCTAAATGCTATTGCTATCCACAAGAAGTATGTTACATTCCAGTGATGGCAAACCTTTTAGGCACAGAGTGCCCAAACCGGAAGGTGCATGTCTGCGTGCCGGAGTGCCGGAATCCTTACGACTAGCTGGCTGAGCTGGGGGGATGGCACGCATGCCTACAGAGAGGGCTGTCTGCTACCTCTGTCACGTGTGCCATAGTTTCGCCATCAGAGTTATATTCTTTTCAAGTTCAGTATCCTTGAGGTTGTTCAAACTATGTTTAGTAGAGCCATTTCTAAAATATATTAAGAATGCTGTTTTATGGAGATGGGCTTAATTTCCATGGAGGCTAGAGCTTGAGTTTTTTTCTCAGCTTTTAGTTAAAATTAATTTTTCTTCCTAAAGATCTGGTTGCTTGAGTCCTTAGGGATGTCTTTAATTCAATTTAAGAGAATTATTAATAAAATCCTTTTTTTTTTCATAAAGAGCCTTTGCTGCTTAGGCTTTGAAAGCACCAGAAGTGTTCTCAAACAGTGGATTTTGGACATGAACCTTCAGTTTAATCTAAGCCTGGTATTTAATCTTATAATTTGGGAGATTATTCTTAAAAGAATTGTCTATTTATCATCTCCAATAACAAAATTCCATACTCTAATGGGTGTGCATGTCCACAGAAGTCTTCTAAGGTGCATTTTGCCATTTTTGTGTTATAAACCCATTATTTGCCTTCAAAGGGCATTCTGCAAGGTTTCAAAGAGCCTCTTATCCACATCTACAACAAAAACAACACAGTCCTGAAGAACACAGAGTATTTCCAGCAACTATCCACAAGAACAAATATCTTATTGCTTGGAGATTCCATGGGTGACCTCAGTATGGCAGATGGTGTTGCCAACATGGAGAATATCCTCCGGATTGGCTTCCTTAATGATAGGGTGAGTTGAGAGTATCTAGATGGCTAAAACAGATGGTGAAAGCCATGTCTGGAAGCAAACTAAGGTACCTATTTCAAGCAGAAGAATTTGGGTTCTATATATGATGGTTTGCTTGGGAGGGTATGACAAGTTTCACTAGAAAGTAAGAGCTGTTAATGTTGTTCCTGCCTTGTTATCTTTTCCAACCTTAAAAATAAATAGGTTCTGCCTAAAAGGACAATAGTGTGATGATGGAACAGCATCAATCTTCTCTAGGTCTCTAAGCTTTAATTTTATCTACTACATGATAATAAGTGGTGACTTGAAATATTTTATTAGCAGTAGAAATTAATAGAAGTAGCTAGATTTATTATCTAGTTGTGATTTTTGATTAGAATGACCACAGTGGCACATGTCTGCCAGCTTCTATGGTCTTCAGAGCTTTTCATCAGCAAGTTGTTACCAAAGAAAGAGGGATGAGAAAGAAACAAGATAATTCAAATGTTAGGCTAGTTTTGCACCATGAAGTAATTCTTCCAATTCAATTTTGAAGTGGGATTTTTAGTGATTTATATTGGGTTTCTCGTGGCATTTCATATAAAGAAAATGTTCCGCCATAATATTAGTATCTAGAGAAACCACAGACTGCAGGTTTGTTGAGATTAATACTGTATATGCTGTTTATACTTTATCCCATGCAGGTGGAAGAACGGCGGGAAAAATACATTGAGGCGTATGATATTGTATTGGAGAAAGATGAAACATTGGATGTGGTAAATGGTATTTTACACTTCATCCTTGCCCAAACTCTGTATACGCCCTTAACTCTTGACAACTAGTTTCCTTTTGGAATATTCCCCTCAGTGTTCTTTAAATTTCCATAATAATAGATTAGGGCCCAGCTAACATTAATCTTATTTTTATTTCTACTATATTGTTAATTAAAATAGCATCACAATTGTACCAAGATATCTACTAATTTAGCAGACAATTTTTTCTTGGCCAAATCAGACTCATTTGACTATTTAAATATTCTTAAAAGAACAATATGGGAGTGATATTGATTAGACTTGTCTATTGTCACTTCCTTTTTTCTCCTAAGTAGAAAGTAATAGTAATAATATGGTAAAGCCCACTTTAAGATACATTGCAGTTATTGAAATAATCTTGCTGTGGGAAACAATTTGTTATTATTGGTGATGCTATTTTAATGCAAATGACTTGTGGAATGTGGGTTGAAGGACTTTCTGGGTGAGTAACTTTGTTGGAATCCTATGTATTTGGGCATGTTCTAAATTGAATATGTAAGTGAATTTAGATTCCAGATGTAATGTTAACTATCTTTAAAATAAGGTTAATACATATTGACCCTAGTAGTTATTGAGTTTTTTCTAATGAAAACTAACATGTATAACAAATAAGTTTAACTCTGGTAATTAAAATGTGTGTATAACTTAAGGATTTTTATTTGATTTGTATGCAAACTTTTGAATTTCTGATGTTCTGTATCTTGCTTTCATGAAACATTTATTTTCCAAAACGTTTTTGAACTATATGTGGCCCAAATCCAGCTTTCCCACAGAATTTTCAACATTTTTTTTATTTAAAAGACATGTAAATATAATAAAACAAATGTCTTATTTTGAACATTTTGGTATGCCTATTTTGTTTCATCTGCTTTAATTGATCCAATTTTTAAAGTTACCACAGTACCATTGACTGCAACATGCTACAAATTTTAAAAAACAATTGTAATTTTTAAAAAAATTCAGACTTATATTAGTCCAAAGGCACATACCTTAGTAATGATTTCACTGATTTCAATCCTTAACATTATGGTTTATTCAAAAGAATTCTAGATACTGTACATTTCTGAATGTTCTCTTCAGTAAAAGATAATGGGCCCTAGACTATTTTTAGGTGGGTGGAACATAAGAGACATTTTAATTTTGTACCTTCTATGTAATGATAAATAGTTGTTCCATTGGTGACTTAAATGCTTTCAAAACCTGTGACTGCTATGTTAGGACTTCCTTGAATGACTTAATGTACAACTTGAAGCGCATGAGAGAAAATCATTTACTCAGATAGAAAAAGGCATGAGAACTGAAATCCATATATTTCTATAAGCACCAGCTTGGAGAAATTGTTTGTGAGTGTCAATGCATCTGTCTGTATATTGTGTGCAAACACTACAAATAGGACTTGTGAGTTCTGTCCTTCAGAAAAAAACATAAGTCAATATAATTATAAGTGCCCTGTTGCTTGTTGCTTGAAAGCAATTGCATGTTGCTTTCAAGAATTTTAATGATTCAGTTGAAACCTGTACCTCAGTATCTCAGACATGGATGTGCACAGGTTTTCCTAACTTACTTTAGCCTTCATATTAGTACTTTTTATTATATAGCGGTACTGGGGGTTGGAGTGAGGTTGGGTGCTCATGTAACTGATATCAAATTAAGACTAACATCCTCTTGACTGACAAAGTCACTGATATTAACAGTCCAATTGCCTGCCATAAAAATACATTATTTTTACCAGTCAGTTTTTTATGGTGACCTGGTTGCTTCAAGAATTTTAACAGTTAATTTTATCAGTTAATCATAGATCCCTATTAGGCAAAAATACAACCAAAGCTGGTTTAAGGAAAGTAAATTATGATCATGCCCTTCTGATCAAGACCTTCTGGATTTTCAAGATTAGTATTGATCCAAAACCCTGTCCTTTAATAGCAGAATTCAAAGATAAAATCATGAGAAAAAAACTGAACCAATTAAATCCTTTAAGCATCATGCAGGAATCCTTTTTTAAAAAATGTCTGCTTATTCTAATTTATACCAAAAATAAATTTGGGTTGTGTTTCCCTTAAAAACCTAAAAATAGTTAGTGAATACAGAGTCCTGATACTGCTTATTTGGCTTCAATAAGCCAGTCTGGGTTTTCTGATAGTGAATTCAACTCTGATTTGGACAGCTGAACGCACAGATCCCAAGCAAAATGTTTGTTTTAATGTCATGATTTCTGGGTAAGACAATGTTCTATACACATAATTCAACTGAGATGGAAGAATGTTTCTAGAAGGATATGCAACTAGTGAATTGGGAGATTTATCATCATTCATTTAGTCCATTGGGTTTTGTTTCTCATTTAACTCATTTCCAATAATATACAGTCAAAGCAAAACCAAATGAGGAAAAAAAAACTACTGGTTTCCTATATCCAGTATAGCAGTGATTGGAGGCCAATTTGCTCCCACAAATAGGGAAAGGACCACCAAATGGGAGCATTTTTTAAAAAGGGACTCTTTATAATTCAAAGTTCCTCATGTTTAACTTGATCCTCATCTGACTTAAGCTTCAATTCCTCTGCTATGATCTTCCCATCCTTATTCCTGTCTTGATTCTGAAACATGTCTGTGATTACTTTTTCTGGATCAATGCCTGGAATCAGATGACCTTTGTCTTCTGCAACCTGGGACTTAATGAATGTGGAGAACTGTAGAATGGACATAGAAAAAAAGACAATAATAGATCAATTATTTCTACAAATGGGTTCCCAGAATGTACAGCATTTCAAATGAAGTGATTTATTTCTGGCAATAATGCAGCTAGGATGAAATAATCAGTTTAATTAGATATTAAGTCAGATTTGAGTGACCTAATAAAATTTTCCCTCAATGTAGGTTTAACAACAATTCAGGTCAAATATTTATAGGAACTAGATAACATTTTAAAAGCTCCATGTGCACAGGTTTTCCTAACTTACTTTAGCCTTCATATTAGTACTTTTTATTATACAGTGGTACTGGGGGTTGGAGTGAGGTTGGGTGCTGATGTAACTGATATCAAATTAAGACTAACATCCTCTTGACTGACAAAGTCACTGATATTAACAGTCCAATTGCCATTCCATTGGGGGGTTCACCATCTCTACTGTTTGTGAGAGAGGCAGATATGGTGGGGGCCGAGGGCCAAATGATGTTCGGAGAATGCGGGTTTGCTGTTTAAAAGCGATCGTGCGTTCCGACCCTCATCGCCCTTCTCGCACCCCTGGGTGCACGGGATTACAGGACCCTGGTCTCCGGCTGGTGTTGCTTAACGCCAGGTCCGTGGTACATAAGGCTCCCCTCATTTACGACCTCATACAAGTGGGTAGAGCGGACCTGGCATGCATTACAGAGACCTGGTTGGGCCATGAGTGTGCCCCTTAGCGAACTATGCCCACTAGGCTTCCGGGCATTTCACCAGCCGAGAGCCCAGGGCAGGGGCGGGTGGTGGTGGTGGTGGTTATTAGGGAAAGTCTCAGACCTCAGGAGGTCACTGTGCCTCAGATAGGTGGGTGTGTGTCCCTCTTTGTGAAGTGGGGCCTTGGAGCTCAGGTGGGCCTTTTTGTTACGTACCTGTCTCCCTGCTACGTTTCACCAGCCCTGCCGGAGCTGCTGGATGTGTTAGCTGGATTGGCAGTTGATTTCCCCAGGCTCATGGTCCTGGGGGATTTCAATCTGCCTTCCATTGGCGAGACATCCGAGTCAGCTCGGGAGTTCATGGCTTCCATGACAGGTATGGACCTAACTCAGTTAATTCAAGACCCCACCCATAATGGGGGACACATGCTCGACCTGATTTTTGTCTCTGGGCAGTGGATGAATGATCTAGATTTAGGGGATATTTCTATTCAACCCTTGTCATGGTCTGATCATTTTCCCATCAGGCTTGACTTCCATACCGCTACCCCTCGCCGCAGGGAGGCGGAACCGACTAGATGGTTCCGCCCCAGGCACCTGATGGACCCCGAAAGGTTCCTGATGGAGCTTGGGACTTTTCCTGAATCCCTTGCTAACAACTCGACCGAAGCCCTAGTGGAAGCCTGGGATAGGGCGGTCGCTGGGGCCTTAGATCGCATTGTGCCTTTGCGGCCTCTGACCCGGTGTCATTCCTGGATGGCTCCCTGGTTTACCGAGGAGCTCCGGGAGATGAAATGCCGGAAAAGATGCCTAGAGAGTGGCTGGAGGGCCAGCCGGTCCGAATCTGATGGAACACTCGTAAGAATTCATATTAAATCCTACTTAGTGGCGATAGAAGCGGCAAAGCTGCAACATTTTTCCGCTCTTATCGCGTCCACAGATAACTGCCCAGCCGCCCTGTTTAGGGTGACCCGCTCCTTACTTAACCAAGGAACTGGGGAAGACCCCTTGCAGGGTAGGGCTGAAGAATTTGTTCAGTATCTGCAGGATAAAATCGCTCAGATCCGGACAGGCTTGGACTCTGACTGGGTAGATTCGGGCGAGCCGACGGGGATGAATCTTGAGGATGGGTTTGACCCTGTGACCCCCAAAGGCATGGACAGGATTATGGGGAGACTCAGTGCTGCCACTTGTGTGCTGGACCCGTGTCCCTCTTGGTTAGTTTCGGCTTCCCGGGAGGTGACACGAGGCTGGCTCCAGGCAATTATCAACGCTTCATTGAGAGAGGGGTTCTTTCCCACCGCCTTGAAGGAGGCAGTGGTGAGGCCCCTCCTTAAGAAGCCTTCCCTGGACCCAGCTTCTTTAGCCAACTATCGTCCGGTCTCCAACCTTCACTTTGTAGCAAAGGTTGTTGAGAGTGTGGTAGCACGTCAGCTTCCCAGTACCTGGATGAAGCTGTCTACCTGGATCCGTTTCAGTCGGATTTCAGGCCCCGGTACAGCATGGAGACGGCATTGGTTGCGTTGGTCGATGATCTCTAGCGGGCCCGGGACAGGGGCTGCTCCTCTGTCCTGGTCCTATTAGACCTCTCGGCGGCTTTCGATACCATCGACCATGGTATCCTACTGCGACGACTCGAGGGGTTGGGAGTGGGGGGCACCGTTTTATGGTGGTTCTCCTCCTACCTGTCAGATTGGTCGCAGTTTGTGTTGACTGGAGGGCAGAGATCGACCCCCAGGCGCGTCACTTGTGGGGTGCCCCACGGGTCGGTTCTCTCACCCCTCCTGTTCAACATATACATGAAACCGCTGGGCGAGATCATCCGTGGTTTGGGGTACGGTATCATCAATATGCTGATGATACCCAATTTTTCATCTCTATCCCAAACCACCCAAACGATGCCCTTGACGTGATGTCCCGATGCCTGGAGGCTGGGCGGATCTGGATGGGGAGGAACAGGCTCAAGCTCAATCCCTCCAAGACTGAATGGCTGTGGTTTCCGTCATCCTGATTTGTACATCTTGTTCCATTTTTGACAATAGGGGGAGAAATTTTAGCCCCCTCAGAGAAGACTCGCAATCTGGGAGTCCTCCTGGATACGCGGCTTAGTTTAGAAGAACACCTGACGGCCGTAACCAGGGGGGCCTTTTATCAGGTTTGCCTGGTACGTCAGTTGCGCCCCTTCCTGGATCGGGATGCTCTGTGCACAGTCACTCATGCCCTCGTCCTTTCTTGTCTGGACTACTGCAATGCTCTCTACATGGGGCTGCCCTTGAAGAACACCCGGAGGTTTCAGCTGGTCCAGAATGCGGCCACGTGGGTTGTCATGGGGGTACCTAGGTGCTCCCATGTTACACCCCTTTTAGGCAGCCTGCACTGGTTGCCGGTTGTTTTCTGGGTGCGATTCAAGGTATTAATTATGACTTTTTAAGCGCTCCATGGCTTATGCCTGCGAGACCACCTTCTGCCACCAGTAGCCTCCCACCGTCCAGTACGATCCCACAGAGTTGGCCTCCTCAGGGTGCCGTCGGCCAGACAGTGTCGGCTGGTGACCCCCAGGGGGAGAGCCTTCTCTGTGGGAGCGCCTTCCCTCTGGAATGAGCTGCCCCCGGAGCTTTGCATAATCCCTGACCTCCAGTCCTTCCGACGCACCCTAAAAAGTTGGCTTTTCCAGCAAGCCGGCCTGGCCTGTTAATTTTAACTCATTTTTAAATGTATTGTCTTATAAACTCGGTTTTTTTTGGGGGGGGGGGATATGTATTTATTTTCTTTTTAACTTTTGGGATGTGTGTTTTTTAATGTTGTACGCCACCCTGAGTCCTTTGGGAGAAGGGCGGCATATAAATGCAATAAAAACAAAACAAACAAACAAAACATCTCATATCAGGAAATGCCCCAACTTATATTCTAGAAGTAAAAATCTTGTTGCTTTCTTTAGACCTCTTATTTTTTTTCCAATATATGCATTCAATGGACTGGGCAATAAGAACCAATCTAATTATCATTTCAGTTCTGAATCCTTTATGAGATGCTTTCTTTGTGAAACAGAACTTAGTCTCACCTCCTCTGATGGGACTTCACCGTTCTTATTCAGATCCATGGCTTCAAACAGATTTTGTGGTGGCTCACCATGCCAGATGAACAAATAACCTTCTGGAACACCAACTTCCAAGTGCAAAAGTTCTAAGTCAAAACGAAGAACAGCACTTCCAGGTACACCCCGGGCTTAAAGAAAAAGATTAACATCTCACCAAAGGTAGTCTTCAATTTATAACCTATTGTTTAGTGACTGTTTAAGCTACAACAGCACTGGAAAAGTGACTTACGACCATGTCAATGAAGATTCTCACTTCCAGATAACTTATGACCAGTTTTTAATACAACTTGCATCAGGCCCATGATCATGTGATCAAAATTTGGACACTTGACAACTGGCATGTATCTATCACAGTTGCATTGTCCCAGTGTCATGTGATTACCATTTGTAACCTTCCCAACTGACTTCCAATTAGCAAAGTCACTAACAGAAGCTGGATTTACTTAATAACTATGTGATTCACTTTAATAATTGCAGTGATTCAGTTAACTGGCAAAAAGGTCACAGAATGGGGGCAAAATTCACTTAACTAATGCCTTGCAACAGAAATTTTGGGTTCATTTGTGGTCATAATTTGAGGGCTGCCTGTAATGCAGAAATATAGTTTCCAGGCATGCAAAAAAGTGCTATAGGCAGCAGTAACTGACTTGGTTCATACATTACTTTGGGCTATTGTGGGCTTAACCATGGTTTACTAAATAAACCAATATGCATAATGCTGTGCTCATACAGCAAACCAAATCCTGTGTTCATGCAGCATTCTAAACGTAATCTGCACAAAGAATACATTATGCCTTAGTGTGACATGCAAATTAGTTCTGCGAGTCAAAGGCAAGGGAATATTTGTTCTAATAAATAGTCTCTTTAAATTATATTTGAGATTACAACAATCGTTTCTAAGAATTTAAGTATCTTGATAGAATCAATGCATCATTTCTTAAGGCCATTCTGTTGCTGGGCTATTTAGCACAATCCCACAAATGTACATCTTTTTTCTGAGTGAAAAATACCATTGATGGAGGGGCGGGGCCGAAGTCGCGACGACACGATGTGTGGTCTCAAAGCTCTGAGATCGCAATCAACACTTTTGCCACTGGGGGGTCCAAACGGACCTAAACTGTCCCGTAGAGACAGTGAACAGGAAGAATACGTCTTGCTGAACTCAGGGATATCGCAAAATCCCTGAAAGAAGCAAGACAAATTTCTTCAAGCCGGTGACAAAAAATCCAGCCAAGGCTGATGAAGTCGGGGCGGCCCCAAAACGGAAGAAATGGAAAGTGAAAGTGTTTCCAGCTGGTGAGGAATCTTCATTGTTTTAAAAGAGAGACTGCCTATAAAAACTTAAAAATTGATTTAAATTGAAGAATAGAAGAATCAAGCAGCGAAATTAATCTTGAAACGGTTCTGGACAGTGGCTATCCCATTTTTTTATATGCTATCTTCATGGATGAAACCTTTACAAGCCTTTTAAAATGGATGGATTAAGTCTTCTGTTTCTATCTTTTTTTTCTGTGACTCTCGGTGATTTATAAACCAAAGCTTTCCTCTTTCATCGCTGTGAGTATTATTATTTTTTAATTCATTTAAAGACTGGACCTCTTTTTCTAATTTGAAATATAAAACAGATATAAAAAAAGAAATATTTTAAAAGCGCTACGTGCTGGGAGGTTTTGTTGATTGGAACTTTGTGTATTCAAGCGGAACTTTTCCCTTTCTTCACGGTTTGTTTTGATGGCTCATTACAGAGTGATAGGGGTAAGCCAAATGTCCCTTTGAAGCATGTTGTCAACCAGAGAAGAGGGGAAAAATCGGCTTTTGTGAATCTGTTTTAACTTAAAAAAACTTCCAAGCGAGAGCTCTTTGTTTAAGATGGCGGAGTGTCAGGAAATGGAGAGATTGTAAGCCTGCAGACAATATTTTCAGAATTACTAAAATTAACAAATACATATGAGAGGATTGAACAAAAACTGGAACTTTTGGAACAGATAACAGAAAGACGTGATCTAAATTTTGATGATGTTCACCAAATGCATAATGAGGGGATTAAAATTCAAAGAATCAAAGTGGAAAATGAATATAAAGCAATTAAACTTGCTGACATTTATGGTAATTGGTTTATTTTTGAAAATGCAAAGAATGGAATACTGAAAGAGGAAATAAATGGAGAGGAAACCTATTTCAAAGGGCAAGACATAGAAGAAGAAGAAAAAAGTAAAGAATTTATGGACTATTTATTAACGAAAATATGGATAACACTGCTGACAACTAAAGACAAGTGGAATAAAGAAGCAGAAAGAGGGCATCAGGATTATATGAGAGATCTTACAAGCAAGGAGTTGTTAGGACTAGTCCATACAAAGCTGATTAAGAAGAAGCTTAGAAGATTGATACCACAAATGGCAGAGGACATAAGATTGTTTTGTTATTGGAAAGATACAGGTTGATAGATGGAAGAGTTTAATGTAAAACTACTAGCTAAACCTAGTGAAACTCTTGTGATAATAGGTATAGTTAAATAAAAAATTGATAATGATAATACTGTATACAATATGTAGTGTTATGATAAGCAATAATTGGATATGAATATTGAATGATACCCGAGATTATATATAAAGGTTAATAATAATAATAATAATAACAATAAAAAAGTGAACTAAATTAGGCACAGTTAAGTTTTGATTATTAAGGAGAAAATGTTGTGACATAGAATATAGCCAAATAAAGAAAAGATAATAATAATAATCTATATATATGAATGGGTATAATATAAGGAAATTGGATGTAAATTGTAAACAGCGATTTGGAAAGGAGGATTAGAAAACTTTGTTATTAAATATTATGGATGTTTAGCTAGAATAGGATATAAGGATTTAATGTTAATGGAGGATTTTATAAATAAGTAAATGAACTGCCAGTATGGTTATGTATTAAATTTTGCTATATTTCATGATGAAGGACGTTTAAAAATTATAGTCAAATAAAAGTGGAGGTATGATGATGGTGATATGTATAAACATTTGAGTTAAGATACTAGAGTTAATATGAATTATACTTGATGACAGTAGAAGAGATGCACAAAAACCGTTTGTAACCAACTGATACACTTTCTACAGGATGTAAAGAAGGAGGATTTTTATGTTTGTTTTGAAAATTAAAAATAAATTTAAAAGTTTTTTGGCAAAAAAAAATACCATTGGTGATATTCTTTTCCTCACTAACGACAGCCTTAGCTCTGCCAGCATTAGCTGCACTAGCATTAGCTTATTGCTAACACTAAATAATAGCCTTAGTTCTACCAGCATTAAGCTTCGCTAGTGTTAGTTTCTCACTAATATTAAATGACTTGGTTTCACCAGCTTCAGGTTTGTTAGTATAATGCTAGAGAAACTAAAACTGGAAGAGCTAAGGCCAGTGCTAGTGATGAAAGAAATCCTTTCAAGTTTTCCATTTCTTGCTAGATGCTCGGCTTAGCTCTGCCAATGTTAGTGGTTCATTGAATAATCCTCTGACTTCCCACCATAACTCAAGGACGACCTGTATCACCTTTCACACACACATTGACTGATTTTTCCCCCCAATAATGATATCTAGACGAGAGGGACAGACAGGAAGGCAGGAAGGGATTCAGGATCCAATATTTATTTTTACATTTCTTCTGGTCAGCTTGTATATCTGAATGATAATCTGAAATGTTTGCTAAGAAATTGCCTTACCACCACTTTCACCATGTCCCAAATGTGGAGGAACAATGACAATCCTCTTCTCTCCTACACACATGCTCAGTAGGCCATTGTTCAAGCCTTCAATTATCTTATTGGTACCCAGGGTAGCTTCTTGAGGATGTTCATGATCATGCCTGTTAGTGGGAAACAACCTATTGAGTCCTTTTGAAAATACTTTGTTGGATTTTCAGAATACTGTGATCTATCCCTTATTGGCTCTCCAAAACTTTTTCTGTAGAATTCTAGATTTAAGAAGCCTAAATTCTGCAACTGTTTTGATTATGCAAATTACTTTATCTCCTTATTTAGCCTAAAGCAATGTGGAACACTGACAAGGTTGTGGTATTCTCATAAAACATGAAAGAAAGAAAGAAATATCTTAAAAAGAAAGAAAGAAATATCTTAAAACAACTATTTTTGTAATTTAGAAATTCCAATGTTTTCAGGTTTATACAGTGATTTTGAGATAGACAGGGGTCAATTTTTGATGGTGAAAAATGAATTCAAATCAGGAGTGTTATGTTTAGTTCATACAGGTATAAAAAAACCTATGTTGTATATGATCAATATTTCCACTTTGGCATTTTTGTAGAGGCAGGTTAGATATTTAACTGAAATAAACTTGGAGCTAGGAACTTACGAAGAGAAAAGCTTGGTGCCATCCAGGAGTGAGCAATTATAATGATAGCGAACAAAGTCTCTATCCCGAGCAGTGACGTTACAGTCTGCAGGGCGGAAGATGGTCTCTATCTCTACAGAATCTGTGGGGTTGTGGAAATCAACGACATGGACATCAAATATAAGTACAGCTGAGCCTGGTATCTTGTTCCCTGGAATACAAAAGAATGCAAGAAAGAATGAGAAGAGTACATATGTAGGTTTTCTGTGGAATTTGGCTGACCAAAAATATTTTGCTGTTCTGTTTTCCAGGAACATGGGTTCCAGAAAGTTTCAAACAGTGCATGAGGCAACACTGTCCATTGATCTATTCCCTGTATTTTTATACCGTACTTTTCAGAGTATAAGACGTACCCCCACCCCCCAAAAAAGAGGGTGAAAATGTCGGTGCATCTTATACACCGAATACAGCCATTTTTGGCCTCCTGAAACCCTGCTCTGCACGTCTCATTTTTCACAAAAATGGGTTGTGCAGAGGATTTGGGAGGCCTATAGAGTGTTCCTGGGGGCCGGGAAAGGCAAAAATATTTTTTTCTTGTTTTCCTTTTCGAAATCTTTGTGCGTTTTATACTCTGGTGCATCTTATAGTTCAAAAAATATGGTATGTTAACCCATAGTTTGTTTTAATCATTGGTTTGTTGAACAAGCTATGATATCAAGGTATATACACCATGTTGAGACAAACTGTGATCTAACAAGAATTGGTAGGTTCACATACTGCATGAAGACAGAATCAAGCATATCACCATGAAGAATAAACTCAGCCATTTCTTCTGTTTTGATTTCACAATCTAGTCCACTGAATTTTGAACTTTATGTCCTCTGAAAACTTTTTTCACACTACGGTATTACCTATTATGGAATGCAAAGTCATCCTTGGCAGGAATCAAGTAAATTGTAGACACTGGACACTTTCATATTTTATGCAGGATCTCTTGTATCTCAGGGTTGCTCTAGTCTGGGTGTCGGCAACCCGCGGCTCTGGAGCCGTATGTGAGGCACACGCAGCACTTTGGGCCCTCTGCTGTGGGTGACCCCACCACTGGCTGTCCCCGACACTCGCTGTCCCCTCCCAGTCACTCTTCGCCTGCCCTGAGAAGGTAAGGGCGATGGCAGGTGATGGAGAAGCAGCTGAGGCTGATTCTCTGGCATCTCACTTTTGCTGGAGCTTCTTCCACCCCTTGTTGGTGCTGGGCGTGCCTCAATAGTTTGGGGAGATGTGCAACCTGCTCTCCGCCCTGAGACAATGGGCCGCCCCAACTGTGACCGATGCCGGCCTCGCTAACATAAGGGCTAGTGGGGTGGGAATGGGATCCGGGAGGATGGGACAGCAGAAAGAGGGATGGGCCCACAGCGTCCAGCTATCGCTTTAAAACTTGCATGGGGGACTTTTGCCTCCTGCAGGATGTTTATCAATGAAAGCCGGTGGTGTCACCGCTCCACTGGAGTAAGGGGAGCGGGAAAAGGGGGCTGGCCCCACCGAACCTCACCCACCCATCTCGGGGGTCAGACTTGGAAAAAGCTGGAGCACCCTTGCCAAAGATGCTCGCACATCAGCCAGTCTTCCTCCACTTTTTATCTCTCTATATATCTGTATATCTCTTTCTTTCTCTCTGTCTCCTTGTCTATTCTCTCAGAAAGCCGAAACTGGGCCAACCCAGCAAGCTTCTTCTTAACAATTTTTGGAAATCCGGGCAGGCTGAGGAACAAGTGCGAGCCTCAGCAGAGGCTTCCCTTCGGGTAACCCTCTCCTCTCATGACCCCCTGGCCTGCTGTGGCGGGGCTATGAAGGTGTGCATGAGCGGGGAGATCCTTCTCAAGCAAGCGGCCACCCTGCACGCACTTTTGCTGCACTTTGGCTGAGTCCGACTGCTTCCTTGAGGAAGGTCTCCCTGCTCATGCGCACAGCCGGCCAGGGGACCATGAGAGGAGGTAGGGGATCACCTGAAGGAAAATCTCCGTCACGCCTCGCGCTTGTTCCTCAGCCATCCCGGATTTCCAAAAAGTTGCAATAAGAAAGAAAAGAGCCCCAAGGAGAGCTCACTGGGTTGGCCAAGCCTCGGCTTTCCGAGAGAGAGAGAGAGAGAGAGAGAGAGACAGACAGACAGAGAGAAACATTCACATAGAGAGGTGGGGGAGAGAGAGAGACAAAAGAGGGGGAGGGAGACAGAGGCACAGAGAGGGAGGAGAGAGAGACAGACAGAGAAAGGGAGAGAGAGGAGGGGAGATACAGAGAGGGAGAGAGAGAGGAGACACAGAGGGGAGGGGGGAAGAGAGAGAAAGAGACAGATGTCAAAAGGGTTTTGTGATTCCCGATGTTTTTTAACAACTGGTTCTTAATGGTCATAATGACCAGCTGCGTAGTGTGGCTAGGGATCATGTGACTGGGTGGGAGTGAGTGACGTCAAATTAGCCACACCCACCCAGGTTTTGTGGTTCCCAGTGTTTTCTTTGGGAAACGGGTCCAAATGGATCTTTGAGTGTTTAAGGTTGCAAGGAAAAGAAGAGCAGAGCTAACTCTACCATAAGGCAAAGTGAGAGAATAGGTGTTAGGATAACTAGACCCTAATTAGTACTGCTCTGTTAATATTCTATAGGACAGCCCTTGTGATGTAGAAGATAAGTTGATTAGGAGTTAAAAGTGTATACTGTATCTATCCACTGTCACAGAAAGTTGGTTACTTTGGAACAGTCTCTGTTCAACTTAATTTAGATACTGTATTTTTCGGAGTATAAGACACACCTCCCCCCCCCCCCAAAAAGGGTGAAAACCTAGGTGCATCTGATACACTGAATACAGCATTTTTAGCTCCCGAAACCTCATCCCTTGCATCCCGTTTTTCGCAAAAATAAAGTGTGCAGAGGGCTTGGGAGGCCTGTAGAGTGCTTGTGGGGGCTGGGAAGGGCAAAAATGAGTGAAAACAGGCCCATTTTTGACAAAAACAGGGGTTATTTTTGCCCTCCCCAGCCCCCAGGAGCACTCTACAGGCCTCCCAAACCCTCTGCATGCCCCGCTTTTGTGAAAAACAGGTGCGGTAATTTTGGAGTGAAAAATTTGGAGAACGGAGTGCTATACATGCCACCCTAATTTCCCAGATGAAAAGTGTGACTCCACTCCAATGAAATAAATCATTAGCCTATAAAATAACTTGATTACGAGCCATACAGCACAAACAACATGGATTTATTTCCAGGTCAGGTAAAATATGTTCTTTAAAGTGGCACAACACAGAAAAATAGAAAATGAAATACTGCAAAAAGCTGAACATTTAAGTTTATAAGTATATTTGCATTCCAAGTGTCATAATAGCTTATTGCCAGTGTTTCACAGGCAATGGGACTGTTTTTTCCCTTGAGGACAGTCCAGCTGCTTTTTTAAAAAATCGCCTTTGAGACAACTATGACCAGATGACTGAGAATCTCCAGACTTTATTCCCAATGGTTCATCTGTCTGGACATTCCAAGTAACCATACAATGATTGAACCACATAGCTACCTCAAGACATCTTAAAATCTGCACTTCCAGATTTATAGGGAACTCTTGGCCAAATTTAAGAGTGCCTAATTTATATTCATGATATAATTATATGTTACAGATACAGATTACTGTATCTGATCAAGAAGAAAATACCAACAGATCTCTCTAGATGTGCTTGGATTATACAGGTTATATTGTACAATGGGCATGGGAGTTACAAGAGCTTAAGTCCAACACATTTGGAAGGTAATATTTGTTTATACATATAAAAATGTTTATTATAATTACACTAAAGCTTTCCCCAATTTCCTTGCTACCTACCTGCCCCATTTTCTCCATAGGCTAGATGGGGAGGAATTTGTATTCGTCGTTTTTCACCAATGCAGACCCCTTGTAGTCCTTGATCCATTCCAGGGATGATATAGCCTTTTCCAATGTAAGTGTCATAAGTATGATTCCGTGAATAACTGGAATTGAAAGAAAAAATAAATTGTGAGGAAGAACTGACTGTTGCTAACAGAAAAACCCATTGCTCACTCTCAGCTAGACTGCTCAAACTGTCTAAGCTCGTTTAAATAAAGTTCGTCTGAATAAGGGAAGGAAGATCACAACAAGATGCACAAATCTGGCTTAAGTAATAAAATAAAAGATATGGAAGCCTCTCATCCCTTACCATTTTTAAAATCAAATTCAAATAGTTAGGATTTCAGCAAGCAGAGGATTTCTATTTCTTGCTCCCCAGCAATAATTTTTTTTCTTTTGGTCTGTATTTGGAAAAACATGCCTGAATAGTCATTTTCTGGCTATATTGATCTTCTGAATGTACTGATCTGGATTTATGAAGATAAAAAAGGAGCAACCTATAGGACACGGAAATGGGAGCACTTTCTTATTAAGTATTTTTATTTGAATGGCATGGTAAAATAATTCACCAGGATTTTGGTTTAGCAGTTTATGCTGTTCTGGTTGCTCTTACTGGTACTTCCCCTTTGTGGATGACAATTTAAATTGTATAAGTATGATACCCTAACAAAGGCTGACATGAACTGGTTCTTTCTATCTTGCATAATGTAAACATATGCTGTTTTATTCAGGCCAGAATCTATTATATGGGATAGCAATATTTGTAGTGCTATTTGCAGAAGGTTGTGATGGCATCAAATATTCTGGCACATGTACCCAGTTGCTGTAAGGAGTCTGCCAGAGAATATTAGGAACCCCTGATTCTAGCAAGAGGTACAACTTCAGTCATGCTCACTCAGTTGAACACCTAATTTTGTGGCAAAACCCTACTTTGAACATCCAATTTTAAGAAAGCAACTCATGCTGGGTAATGTCCCTTGACTGAAATTTATCACGTCTCTATGCTAGTTGTGGCTTTCAAATCTATCGTGTCTCTATGCAACTTATTTTCTTCTCTGATGGTGTATTTTTCAAGGTAAATTTCAATTCAAAGATCTTTTTTCATTTCATTTTCATTTCTACCTTTCTATCAGCCAATTGCTGATGTCTAAAAGGCTGGTTAGGACTCAGAATGAAGGCTGGAGGTTGTTCCTGCAACTTCTGGAAAGTTCTTACAACCTGTTTTTGGTCACAAGCCTGGGGTTGATATATCAATGTGTTATTATATTTCTGGTGCTCTTGTTTATTTGTATTGTTTATAAGATCCTTTTTATCTGGACCATCTCTTGGATTTGGTATTTTATCTAATTTTCTTGATTCTCCAATTTTGTACACCACTTAGAATCCATTGGAGTCGGGGGCTAATACATTTGAATAAATAAAATAAACATCAAGGAACCAGGCTAGAAAAAGCTAGTCATTTCCATACTTCCATGCCACAAAGAGTGTATGGGCATGTAATCATCAGATTTTGAAACTGATTCTGCAGAATATTTTCTTCACCTGGAATCGAAGAGGGTCCCATCCATTAAAGTGCCATTATAATGGTACCGCACGAAATCTCCAGTCACAGCCTTGCGTCTGCATGATGCTGGCACTTCCAAGTGCTCCAAGAAGATACTATCTTTTGGATTGTGCAAGTCCACCAGAAGAACATAAAAAACCAAAGATGCTTGTGGGGGGATGACCGTACCTGAGAGAAAGAAAGGACTCAGCTCAGGCTGGCACAGATATGAATTGAGCCAGATGAGGTGATAACAATGCTATTAAGCTGGGTGACACAGTATGCTGTATATGTGTTTGTTATTTATGGACATTCACTCTGGAGGAATACAAAAGACGGTATGTTTGTGGGAAAAGATTTTGACATTCGTTTAAAAAATGCCCAGTTGCAAATCTTAATTCATTCGCTAGCAGCACTTGGTGTAAAATGAACAAACAAATAAAATTTAAAAACCCCAACCTATCCTAATACTGCACATAATCCACATATTTCTCCTAACCAACTGGGGATTCTGAGATCTGCAGTCCCTAAATAACTGGATGCTGGAAGGGTAAGAAGAATGACTAGGGAATCCCAAAACTACAAAGGATCCTATGTAAGAGTAGAGCTAATAGCCACAATCCTCACCCTATAAAGGTCTACTTCTCCACATAAACTCTAAAATTGATGGGTGGTGGTTGCTTTTTAAGCACACAAAATAAATTATCTGTGAAATCCAAATTAGTAGATCTGCATATTTTTGTGACTCAGGATTTGATAGCAAAAGAAGAGGACCATCTCTTGATGCAGAAGAAATACATGAATTTCATCACCAGCTTACCATAACCTTTCTCTCCATAGGCCAGGAAAGGAGGCATGACTATTTGCCGCTTCTCTCCAGGACACATCCCTAGCAAGCCTTCGTCCATACCTTTGATTAGCCAGCCTGAACCCACATAGGTGTCATAAGTATTGTCTTTTCCATAGCTAGGAAGCAAGAGAGGATGGAGAGAAAAAAACATCGAATACTAGGTAGATGAAGCAGCTCAGGGAATGAAGGAAAACTGAGCAGCCAGCAGTGGTCCAATACAGTACCGTAAAAGAGAAAGAAATTTGGATGCCTCTGGCAATAATCACTCAAGATGAAATATTGATATCTGTCTACTCTTATTAGACCCTGTTGTAATTAGGTAGAAATTAATGACTTTCAAAAAGGTCTCTGCTTTCTAACTAAGTTAAAAGGTTACAACATTTTGGTCAATCAACTTAATTTTCTTGGGCTGGGAATGTCTGCTTCTTCTGCAACTGCAACTGTATAGTTGTTTGGGGATTGCTGCTCCTACTTTGAAAAAAATGAAATTGAGTTGATTATAGAAATTGTTTTCTTGGATATATTTTTGAACCAAGTCACAAGTAATATGTTAGCACCAAAGTAGGCAACAGAAAGAACTTTGCAAGTGACACGATTTAGTGTAGCCTGCAAACTTCTTTCAGTAGAACCACATAGATCATGGCCCTTGTGATATCATCTCATCATATGCCCAATTGTGGCCATTAATTGATTATTTTTTTATAAACATTTGATTCTTAGCTGTCAAGAAATTGATCTCTATGCTTTAGAATTTCTTACCTTGAATCAAAGGGGGTTCCATCCAGAAGTGTGCCATTGTAGTAGTAACGTACAAAGTCTGAATTCTCCACTGTGCGATTACATTGTTGTGGCTTGTGGAGGGTGGTGATCTGCAACTTGTCTTCTTTGTTCCAAATGTCAAGCAAGATGACATCAAAATAGAGGGTGGTGTCTGGTGGGATGAGACCAGCTAAGGATTTGAAAATAAGATACACTATAATGGAGACCAGGAGAATACCATGTACACTGTCCTTACACAGCATTATATCTTTCCATATTATCATATAGCTAGAAGATATTCGCAAAGAAAATGGTGGAAAAAACAATTATGGGTGAAAATATATGGCATGGAGGGGAAAAAAGAAATCTGGAAAATACTATGCATATTTGTAATTGTGATTGAGAAGCAACTTTGTAACTTAGATCTGTAAGCAAAGTTCATTGTCATTATCTTTCCTTTTGATACTCACCAACACCGATGCTGCCATAGCCAAGGTGTGGTGGCACAATGAGGTGCCTCCTCTCATTCACACACATGCCCTGCAGGCCCCTGTCCATGCCAGTGATGAGTCGTCCCACACCTGCGAAACCTGCCACAGTAGCACCACGGTCATAGCTGGAGGAGGAAGAAACTATTGTCAGAAAGAGTGAGCATTAAAGAATAAATCATTGGACAATTGTTCTAAATTGGTCACTAATCAATAACAAAATGTAGCAGCTTAGGGAGTCAATGAAGTATAAAACATACATTTATTTATTAGACAAATTTCTATAATGGTTAAGTACCAGTGGAATTCTGGGTGGTGAACAAATAACATCACACAAATTTACAAATCAATTAAAGAAAAATCTAAGCCAAGAACCCTTAAAAAATACTGCTCCACCAATGGGACCTGGAACATGCCACTCTGATCTCATGGGATGGACAGAAACATTCTGCAAATATTCTGGCCTGCCATGTAGGCCTTTAAAAGTGCTAACTAAAACCTTGAATTGCCTATAGAAACCAGTTCAATTCATGTAGCAGTGTGTTGTGTGGGCATACCTCTCAGCATGCACTATATTGCATGTATTTCAGTGTTGCATCTGGACCAGTTTCTGAATGTTATTCAGGATGTATTGCACTTTTCCAATCATGGCATGAGTGACAAGCCGTACCCCCCTATCTAGGAATAACAAGTGTGCAAAGAGTCTCCTTTGAGTTTGTGCTCCTTGAGCAAGAACTGTTGAGTCCAGGAGGAGCCCCAAATCAACCCTGTTTGGAGCAATGTTACCTCACCCAGATTTAATGATGAAAAAAAAAAAACCAATGTGAAGATCCCTAAAAACTTCAGCTGCTCAGTCTTATCAGTCTTTACTAAGAAGACCAAGAGTTATGTTTTCATTTGATCATAAAGTTTGCTAGAGGTAGCCAGTTTCTGTATCTCAGCCCAACCTACCATTGAAATCAATACAATTTATATAGAGTATCAACTAAGCCTGAATACTGCAAATGTCTTTTGTTCCCTTTGAACGGTATGCCTGTCCTCTGTTAGAAGATTCTACCCGCAACAGGATTTTTTCCATCTATCATATTTGCATTGTTTCTGGTTTAGGATAGTATCCATGCAAATCTAAATAGAGAAGGACATAACTCTGGTTGTGGAAAAAATAGAAAGAAAAGGAGCTGGAAGAATCAGCAAGTAAAGGTCCTTTGGCCATAATTTACTTTATAATTCAATTAATATGCAAAAAAGCAAGTATAATAATAATAAGTCACAGTGATCATCCATGCACAGAACGGATTGACTAAACCAGGGATGTTCATCCTTGGCAACTTTAAGATTTGTAAACTTTAAATGGATAGGTAGGAAATTCTGGGAGTTGAAGTTAAAGTTGCCAAGGTTGGACACCTCTGGGCTAAACATTCCCTCTTGAAGTAATAATGCAGTTGAATATTTTAGTACAGATCTACTATAATTATTGTCATGCTGGAAAAGCAGAATCCATCTGTTTAACAGAGTTGTATCTCAACCTAATTATTTATCCAGATCATGGATGGATGTTTTAGTAAGAAAGCAATTCTGCAAATCTTTCCTTCTAAAGTGATCCTTTTTTTTTTCTAGCACACAAAGAAGAAAATGAAACATGATCTCTAGCTTCCTTTGCTCAGAGTGGAACAGCAGAATCTTACATTCCGAATGCAGCTAAGTCACCACAGCCTTTCCAAATTTGCAGATTAAACTGGGACTGAATTTTCCTTACCAAAAAATCTTCTGAAAATTTAAAGCAGGCATAAACTGGTATGCATTTTATAGGGCTTGCAGCCTACTTCATGTATTTGGAATAGGAATGGAATTTTAGCTTGCAAAATCTACCCATTCAAAATTATGGCTGTTATGGTTTCATGAGGTGACACGTCTACAGCCAAAATTGCAGATCCCATTACAGACACTATCTCTTTGGCATCCCTTTGCAACTCACTGTCTCTTTCTTTTAAATAGTCTGAGGATCCGTCTAGATGAAAATCAACACTAAATATTAAGGGCAATAATATTTAACACTTGAAGGAAACATTGAAATTTTGTAATACATTTGAGTACTATAGTATAAGTAAAGGTTATAGTATACTCACGGATGCTGAACTAACAGAGTATTATATCCAGCTACTGCAAAAGAATTTATTTTCAATATTTTGGCATTGTTAAAGGAATGGTTCTTTATTTCGTGGTGTTATTATGAATATTAGCTTAATATTGGATTGATCTACTGAAAGAATGCTTACATAAATACTTGTTAAAAAAAGTCTTAGTGGAAGATCAGCTAATCAATGGCTCTTAGCCAATATAACTAATAGAAGGCTTAGTTTTCCCATTCAGGTGCCACTGGGGTAATTTTACTGGCATAGGAATGATAAGAGTTGTAGTCAAATACAAATGGAAAGCATGGGATTAGAGAAAGTTTGCTGCGTGTTCAGAAATCCCAGGCAGTGCAAATACATGTGTTTAATATGGGGTTCTAGGGCAAAAAAATCAAGCAAATCATGTCCAGAAACCCTGCTCCCAAGTTTCTCAGATGCTGAATGAATGGTAATCTTATGGCAGATGCAGAATTTAACTCTATTTCCATTTATTCGATAGTAAATCTCATTAAATTCAATGGGAACCTCTTCTGTATAGATGTTTAACAGAATAATGCCATTGGACAACCAGATGTTGAGGGAGTCAATAACAGTGATTAATGCATGGTACAATCCTAATTTAAATCCATTTTCTAAAAGAAATAATTGTGAAAATAATTAAATATAAAGTTTCCACATCAAAATCTAGAGCAAACATAGTTTGACATGAATAGTAGATGTCATTATAAGTATAAGTATAATCTTTATTGTCATTGTATTAAATACGAAATTGGTTTTAACCTCGCTGGTGCAAAATAATAATAAAAACAAAAAAAGAAAGAAAAATAAATTTTTTTTAAAAAAAACACACTGCAGTTCTCAGAGTGTTTCCCTTTTCAAATCTCTTCATTCTTTTATTTGCAGAGATAAAAGGAAACATGCATAGACAGCTTTTATCTAGTTGTTCAATAAGGAACAAACTTGTTTCTAATATTCTGGTCAAAAAGTAAACTTCAAGACATGGTGGGCAATCATATGACATGTTAACATGTTTAAGCTAGTAGATTTAAACACATTTTTAAAAGTTCACCACATTGAATTCTCCACCATTTTGCATTGGCATCTCAACCCCACTATAAGACAGGAGTCCATCTTATCCCTCCTTCACTCAGATATCTGGTTCCCAAACCAGTCCCACCTTCTATCTCATTCAGAACTGAGAATTTATAAAATTAACCCTGTATTATTCCAATAACATTCCTCCATGCTTTGTCTACTGCAACACAAATCTGTGCAGTCACATAGAAGTGATGTGAATGGTCAGCAATGCCAAATTCCTTTATTAAAGCCCCAAGATACAAAATTCCTCAAAGAGAGAGAGAGAGAGAGAGAGAGAGAGGGTGTGGCCTTCTTTCCGTCCCCCCCCCCCCTGAATTTAATATTTCAGAAATACTCTGCAAAATGGAAGAATAAAATGTAACTTTTTTTGTTTTTGCTTTGCAATTTATGGGAATTTTTCCCCTTCGAATTCTACTAATAAGTAATATACTTAATCTTTTGGAATTCAGATTTAATGGGGCTAATAATGATTCCACGGCATTGTTCGTAACCAGCGCATACCTATCCCTGATCTCGACAAAAAATGAGCAGTTTTAAAAAACAGCCCTGACTTTTCCCTCGGACAGTTGTTCTGGATTTACCGAGCGAGCCAGTACCTGGAGTCAAACTTGGTGCCGTCTTGAAAGGTCCCATTGTAATGGTAGCGGACGAAGTCACCCATCTGAACTTCTCGCAAGCATACTTTGGGGATGTAGTATCTATCAATGACAACATCCTCTAAGGGGCCGGGGTCTCCCAAGCTGTGAACTCCCCAAGAACTCAAGGCGAAGATAAGGCACAACAAATTCATGATGTTCCCCGATGGAACAATTGTGCAAAAAGGAGAGAAAAAAGCTGCACTTCGAGGTTGCACGCTACGATGAGAGGGCGAGGAAAGAACGAGCCGGAGGAGGCGCTTTGCTAAAACAGAGGCGGCCTACAGGATTCCAGCCAAGCAGCATCAATTCCGTCGACGTGTAAAACAGCGGCCTGAGCTAGGATGGGCCAAAAAAAAAAGATCCCCTCTTGAAGGATTCTGGTTTCTACGTTTCTGAGATTAGCGAAATCTCTCTCTCAAAAGGCAGGAGGTGTCCTGCCCTTCCTCCTTGCCAATTGAACATCAAAGACTGCAAGAAACTATTTGAAAAACGTGCCCGGGCAACAAAAAGTCTTGACAAGAGAACCGGACTCGTTAAAAAGGATCAGATAAACCCTTTTCCTGGTCCTAGTGCCGGCTGATTAACCCAGTGGAAAATAGGAGGAGGCCTGTTTACGTGGTCCCAAGGAGCGTGAGGTGGAGCGGCAGAGGTAGCTGAATGAGAATCCTCCCTCAGTTGGTCCCGTTCCCACCCACCCCCGAAAACATTACAGTATTAATGTAACAATCTGCTGCCTTATAGAAAATTCTCTGATGCCAGAGGATCGGATAATTTAATAAAGTTAGAAAATGTTAGCTATATCAGTTCAACAATATAGTACAGATTGCTTCAGACCTTGCTTACATAACCACAGTGACAGCAGAGCGAAATAAGAGTATCTTGTAGGATTGATGGACTTATTTCCTAACTGGAATGCAAGAGTACATCAGCATTTTTTTTTTATTTTTATCCCACCTTTGTTTTAATACTCAAGGAGGCAAAGGTGTAATACTCCTTCTTCATATATTACTAGTATTTATAGATTTACAATTTGAAAGTGGAGCGCAAAGTTTTTTTCTTCTTCAAATTTCTGTTTCCCTGTTCATAAACTGAACTGTTTTAAAATGTAAATCCTGCAGCTTGGATTAAAGCAGACAATATTTGTATTTCACATCATCGCCAATGCATTCCCACAAACGGAGAGATTCAATGTAACCTTCTAGTCATATAGTAATAAAATCAATAATAAAATATTATTGTATTAGTAATAAAATCTCAATCCCATCTTCAATCAATCAAGCATCCCTTTTTGGGAGAGGGGGCGGTTTAAAAATCTAAGAAATAAATAAATAAATAAATAATAAGCAGACTCTCTACATGGGGCTGCCCTTGGGACGCGCCCGGAGACTGCAGTTAGTTCAGAACGCAGCCGCGTGGGCTGTGATGGGGAGTACGAGGTACTCCCACGTAACACCTCTCCTGCGCGAGCTGCACTGGCTACCTGTGGTTTTTCGGGTGCGTTTCAAGGTGCTGATTACCATCTTTAAAGCGCTCCATGGCACGGGACCTAGTTACTTGCGGGATCGCATCCTCCCACATACATCCCTGCGGCCAATTCGCTCACACAGAGAGGGACTTCTCCTGGTGCCGTCCACTAGGCAATGCCAACGGGCGACACCAAGGAGTAGGGCCTTCTCTGTGATGGGCCCAACCCTCTGGAATGACCTCCCCCCCCCGACATTAGAACCACTACTGACCTCCGCTCCTTCCGGCAAAAATTGAAGACTCACCTGTTCCGATTAGCAGGCCTGGCATAATTACAACTGTCCCTCCTGGCAAATGTATTAACTGGTTATTTTAGGGGTATTGTTTTTAACTTATTGTGTGTGTTTTAGGGGTTCAAAATCCTATATTTATATATATTGCTTTGTACAGTTCTTTTAATTCCATTTTTAACCTCCTCCATTCCAAATGTACATATTCAATTTTTATTGTATTTTGATATATTTTGCATGGACTGTACACCGCCCCGAGTCCCTTTTGGGAGAGGGGGCGGTCTAGAAGCATGAATAATAAATAAATAATAAATAAATAATAAAGACTAGAGCTGGAAGGAACCTTGGAGGCCTTCTAGTTCAACAACCTGCTCAAGCAGGAGAACCTATGTATACCATTTTAGATAAGGGACTGTCCAGTCTCTTCTTCAAAAAATCCCACAACTTCTGACGGTAAATTATTCCACTGATCAATTGTCCTCACTGTTAGGAAGTTTTCCTTAATTGCTTCTCTCTTTGATTGGTTTCCATCAATTGTTTCTTATCTTGTCTTCTGGTGCTTTCATAAATAAGTTGACCCTCTCCTCTTTGTGCAACCTCTCAAATCCTGGAATGTCCCTCCTAGTCCTTCTTTTCTCTAGATTAGCCAAACCCAAACCCTGCAATTGTTCTTCATATGTTTTAGTCTCCAGGCCTTTAATCATCTTAGTTGCTCTTCTTTGCACTTTTTCCAGACTCAACATCTTTTTTGTGATGTGGGGACCAACACTGGATGCAGTATTCCAGATGTGGGTTTATTAAGGATTTATAAAGTGGTGGTATTACTTCATGTGATTTTGATTCTATGCTTCTGTTTATACAACCAAATATTATTTTAGCTTTTTTGGCTGCTGCAGCATACTGCTGGCTCATGTTTAAATGATCATCCACTAGGACTCCAAGGTCCCTCTCACAGTTAGTGTTTTCAAGCCAGGTTTCACCTAATCTGTACTTCTATCTTTGATTTTTCCTGCCTAAGTGTAAAACCTTGCTTTTCTACACACTATTTTTTTGGGGGGGGGGATAGGATCCATTGTTCAAGTCTTTCAAGATTTTTTGGGATCCTGATTTTGTCTTCTGGGTTTTTAGCTGTTCCTGCCAGCTTAGTTTCATCTGCAAATTTGATGAGTTCCCCTTCTATTCCCTTATCTAAGTCATTAATGAAGATATTGAAGAGTACTGGGCCTAAGAGGGAACCTTGTGTTACCCCTTACTTCCCTCCTTGACATGGACATATCCATGTACTTCCTTGGTAAAAAATAAACAGGGAAGTGATTTCCTATTTGCTTTTTTCATTTTTAAAAAAATTCCTTAATTTAAAATATACCAGTAACTCTTTCCCACATCTTTTTTCAGGGCCAGTCAATGTCAGCTAAATGCTGCCACCTATTGATAATGTAGTTACTTAATAAAATCATAAGCATTTAAAGTTAGCAGACAGTGATGCCAAGCCTTTAAACTTACAAATGTGGTTATGTTGGAACAATTACATTTTCTCTTTGCAATACAGATAATTCATAGTTAATTTGTTTTTGAGTTCAGAGTAACTCTATTGGGACGTTGAAAGAATATTGCCATATAGTAAAGGAAGGAAAAAAATAGGATTGTACTAATGCTGATTAGCATGTAAGATAGTGTGTGTTAAAAAATTCAGTATATAGAAACCATATGCAGGCTGCACAATTCTGAGGATCGGCAAAGTAGTATTCAGCATCTCATCTAATTAGTTTTCATTTAATGATAAGACTGGATTCAATTAAGTTTAGTGATATATGTTTTGTGCACACGAACTTTTCCAAAACATAGAAACTACCTTCTGAGTGGGAGGAGGAAGCTAAATGCGTGCCACTGAAAATGAATGGATCATTTGGGCTTTATCACGAGCCAAACACGCGTTGCCACTTAGGTGGTCTCACAACTTAGGATCTTGTTTATGGTTGCGCAACCAAAGGATAACTATTAGAAAAAGGAGGCAGGACTTCAGGAAATGAAGCCCTGCCGCGCAGGCGTAATGAGGAAAAACGGACGTCACGCATTTCGTCGGCGGAGGATGGATAATTCGAATGTTCGCTACTGCGGCGTTTAAGGCGATGGCGGGGCTGCCTTTCGGGCGTTAAGGCTCGCTCTTCGTTTCCTTTTTCCCCGATAGTAACGTTGGAGCTTTTACTCTGCGATGGTAAAGAAGGACCGGCGTAACTTGTGGGGGGAGGAATTAAATATAGAGAATGACTGAGTGTCTATGAGCTAGACGGTGCCATTGGTTTCCGTGCAAAGAAACCGAAGAAGCTCTGTGGCCAACGAGGAAAAATCCCCCAGGTGGGATTTTTTCTGTTATAAGGTCAAAGGGTACAAAACCCAACGGTAAACGTAGAAACAATAAGCATTTGAATTTAAAATTTTAATTTGCCCCTAGAGAATGTGTGTGTGTGTGTTAAGTAGAGATATAAGGCAGTATGAAAAGTAAGTTTTGGTGTGTATTAAGATAGGCTTGTTATTTATTGGTTTAGAATTGGGCTAAACAGTCTCTTGGAAAATTTTTGAAGTGCAGCTGCAAATCTCTTCTATCAGTCATGCTGGTTGATATTGTTTGAAACAAAATGCCTAGAAGTTTCAAGGGATTTTCTCCTGATTTTGAATATTTAATATTGAACTTTGTGGCCACAAAAGGCACAATGATTCTCAAAATAGTAACTACATAAAACTAAGAATATTTTAAAATTTTCCATTGTCTTTGGTATCTTTTTGGGCAATGGTAACCATGAAAGTTTTTTGAGTAGATGGGCAGAGACTGAGCAATAAAGTGAAGGCTATGCCCGTAATATATGAAGGCCTTATAAAATTCAAATGAATTCTATCCTTTTTCATTGGGACTGTGGTTTGCTTTTCCAGAAGGGATACGCTGACTGCTGTTTCATGGCGTATCATTTTATGACATGTTTAGGTCGACTACTTTTACGGTTCTGTGAAAATCTATTCTTTTAATTTTATTTTATGCAAGCTTGGATACTGTTGCTCCTGACTGTTATATAAGCTACATATAAACCTCCCCTGTTCAAGGAGTAGTTGCTGTACGAATAACACCAACGTTTTATTATTTATTCATATTTATTTTTGTGCTGGTCATTTCCCCTATGGTCGGGTGCTTTTATTTCATAGTTATGGACATGCCAATGAGAAAGGGTCATATTCCAGTTTAATCAATTCAATTAATTCAATATCAAGGGCTAATTGTGTGAGTACAGTACTGTACTAGATTAAATACGGTTGATTTGGATCAACCTTGCTTTGAATAAATCTTTGGTTACCTTCATTGCAATGAAACCTCAGCATACGATTCTGGAAGCATATACCTATTTTGGACAATGGAATTGGAAAAAAAAGAAAATAGAGAATCTTTCTAAGATTGGCCACTCTGTTAAAATAATTCTTAGAGCTTGGGTATAAAATTGTCCAGGAAGTTCCCCCCCCCCCTCAAAAACATTGAGCAATTTGCAGGATTCCTTGCCTTGCTTAAAGTGAGTATTTATCATTACATTATCAGAAAAACATTGGATAAAGGTAGGGTTTCTGGTAAAATAGAATAATTTGGTCTAGTGGTCGAGGTCTAATGATTGAAGCACCAGGCTAGAAAGCAGGAGATTGTAAATTCAAGTCCTGCTTTAGCCATGAAAACCAGTTGGATGACTGGTCAGTCACTCTCAGTCCAGCTAAACTCATAGGGTTATTGTTGTGGGGAATATAGAAGGAGGAGGGTCTGTTGGATATGTTTGCTGTCTTATGTTATGATGATGATGATGATGAAGACATGTTTGTCAAAGGTAAGAATACAAACTAAGTAAGCAAATGGTACAGTATATCATAAATGTCCTAGAACCATAGGGGTTTCCCCCAAGACCCTTTCAGGGATCAATGAAATCAAATTATTTGCCAATTTGAAAAACAATGCAATATTAAAATTCCATCAAACTATTATGAGAAGTGGAATGTGTCAGTTTTATTTTTAATATGGTAAATATTGATAAATATAATAATAAAAATAGAAGGTCTGTGAGGCCCTCTCTATTTTTTAAACTTAGAAAGGTCTGAGAGAAAAAACGTTTAAGAAACAAAGCTCTAGAACAGTAGTGTCAAACTCAATTTCATTGAGGTCTGCATCAATATTTAACTGGGGGGGGGGCATGGCTGGGTTGGGCATGGCCAGCTGGATGTCACTTGTGTCAAGGGCACCTGTGGTGGGCCAAGCAGGACTGGGGGCATTCTCCTGCAGCGCTCTTTCAGTGAATATGGAGCTCAGGAAGGCCAACATGGCCAATAATGGAGCCTAGGAGAACTGCATGCGGCCCTCCCAAGCTCCCATTTTTGCTGGCAGAGGCACCGCGGGCCGGGCCGGGCCTTTCAATTTCCAGAGAAGCCCTGGGGGCCAGATCCACAGGCTGGCTCCATCCCGCAGGCCTTGAGTTTGACACCCCTGCACTAGAAGAATATTAGGACATTACCAATCAGCAGAATCACAAATGAATCATTGATCTGAAAAATATAAACAAATCTGCAAGAACATGTATGAATGCGAACAAATTCATTGTTTTGAAATGGCTGACTTGAAATTTAGCATTTAACTCACTACTTCCCATTATTTTAAAAATCCACTTGTCAAGGAAGTCTATTTTAACTGCTTCTCAGAAAGTATTTATTTAAATGTTCCTATTATGGTTAGGTAATGGGTTTGGATCATTTTGCCAGGGAAGCACTGGCTTTAATTCCATAGAAATGTAGCAGGACTACAATGAACAATTGTTAGAAACCCTCAGATATGTCGCAGTTTTCAAGGCAGTTCACAAGGGAGGAATAATCCAATTTTTAATAATATGAGAGATCACCAGTTACAGAGATGTCACAGTTACTGTAGCTAAAGGTGCTGTAGCCAATTAAGAGACAATTATCTTTTTCAGATTGGCATATTGAATAACATTATGAAATAAATGAAGCAAATAACAAATAAATAAAACAAAAACCAATTTTGGTGTTATCCCCTCCCCCCCGCACACACACTCTAGAATGCATATAATAAGACTCAGAGGCAAAGATAGAGAACAATTGAGAAAAGCAGAAGGCAGCAAATTATGCTGATAGAATGATATAAAAGGTGTTTGTTTTGTTCAGACGCACAATCTTTTCAATTCATATTGGTTCCTACTCAATTTGTTCCATAACTACTTCTTGAAGTTTTTATTATCATGTTTGAAATAATTTGTAAACTGCTAAGAATCACTTAGTTAGGTAGCAAATACATTTAACGATGATGATGTCATCTATATGTGTGTATATATATATATATATCCCTTTAAATAACCAAGATATGTTATATGGAAATTGATTAGACTATTCTGCTAATATTTCATATGTCAAAATATTATGGTTTCACTACATTACTTTTAAGTGATATTTCATGAACCTCACTAAAATAACTTAATGGTGTTTATTTTGCACTGAATAAGTAACGTCAAAGGATATTGATTGTTTATTGTCAGGTCCAAAAGCTTCATGCAATACAAAGTATCTGAGCATAAAAATAATGATTACTTTTAAAATCTATAAGTTATATTTATTTGGATAATTCAACTCACATCTGTTGCCAGGTCTGTGAATGCAAGTAAAGTATGGAGTCTATGGAAAGGTACAATGAAGAAAATCCAAAGGTGCTTTTCCAAGAGGCAACTAGACTTGGAGTTTTTGTTTTGGAGATGATTCGCTTCTCTTCCAAGAAGCTTCTTCAGCCTTTACTGGATGGTGGGGAATGGAAGGACTGTTGAAGACCCAAGAGTGAAGGGACATAGGGCAGAAAACATCCTGAAGTCAAGAAGGCTCTACATCCATTTGCACTACTCAGGTGACCGTGAGGACACAGATAAACTCCAAGTGGTTCAAAGACTCTCTAAAATAATGCACATTCTTTTTATAGCTGTCTGCAAGGAATATAAATCCTTCCCTTCCCCACCATCCAATCAGAGCTGAGGAAGTTTCTTGGATGAGAAGCGAAAGGTCTTCAAAGAAAAAACAAGGACGTTGCCTCCTGAAAAAGCACTTTTGGTACAACCATGACCTGGATGACTGAGAATCCCTATAGACTTTTAAAATGAAGAGAAATTCCTGCATTTTAAAATTAGAATTCTGTACAATTAGAATTTATTTTAAGAATACAAAAATTCTCATTTTGGATACTATTGATTAGCTGAATTATGAAGTTTGGTAGAGAAGTCTTTCCTTGTCTTTAAAATTATCTAAAAAGCAATTTCTTTTTTAGTTCCTTTGATTTAAGAGACATTTGATTTTCCTTTAAAAAAAAAACCGTGTTGCTAGATATAGTATTCTGTTTTTAACTATGATTATTAAGTCCCTAGGAAGCAAACAGTATTTTTAGCATCCCCTAATTATTTAGCAATTTCAGCTTGTAGTATTGATAACACAGGAAGTACAGCTTCATTATAACTTCTGATAAAGAATGTTTTGAAGTAAAAATAAAAATATTGCTGTGAGAAACGCCTTTAGAGTTAACCTTGAAAATTATCAAATTGCTCTTACAGGCATGCAAGCTCCAAAAGTTGTTTTCTGTGGAGGCTGAATTTGAAGATGAGGTAAGGGATCACTTCTGAATCATAATTTGAAAGTAGATGATGAAGCCAGACCATTGAAATAGAAGAAACAAGAGGTTTAATTTGATAAAGAAGGCCTAATATAGATTAGCCACAAAATCTCAAATGAAATATCACTGTTCAATCATTGCTTACTTCTGAGAACTTGAAATCCCCAAGCAACACTTTCAGAATCTATGTAAACAACTGAAATATCACTTTTCATGGCATGGCTTATCTTCTTTTTCCCCCACATAGGATTTCTTGATGGCTGTGAGTGATGTAGAGAAGCAGACTCTAGACACAACTTCTGCTAATTTAAGAGGTCTGAGACCACTTTCTGCAGGGTTAAGAGCTCCTGGCAATGCCTTCATGCCAGTCAAGGATCCAGGCACCCGTAGCTTTTCAGAGACTATGCCCCCTATTTCACAGGTACAAAACTGCTCCAGACTTCAATTTGGAGATGGTAGCTGCACTACTGAAACCAAAAACAACCATATGCTTCCCCAGATAAGCAACTTCAAGGTTCAAAAGGATCCAACAGGCTTATTAGCCAAGTGTGAATCAGGTAGCACTTCAGGCAAGAGATTTAAATTTGTGAACAGGCCTCCAGCTATATTTACCTCTGGGACTTCTCCCAGGGATGATATTGACAATGAACTTGTATTGGCTGCATGCATGGATTTAGAAGAATCTAGTATGTATCCAGAGTCTTTCAGATCTGACTGTGGTTCCGAGAAGCAGATGAGAGACAATGACTTAGAAACAATCAAGAAACGACAAGTCACAAACACAATGACGCCAATGAATCCTGTTGGATTGGATACTTCACAAATGACAAAAATTCGAAAAGAATTTGTTGATGAGGTCGTCAGCCATCTACAACCAATGGGAGTTTCTTCAGAGTCAAATCTGAGGCCTACCTCCATGGATTCTGTTTTTCCCCAGGCTAACTTAGGGATGAGCAACAGTATTGTCTCCCTTTCAAATTCCAGTATTCAGATGATAAAGCCTGTTCAATCATCTTTGGATAAATCCACTTCTGAGTGCAGCAGTCCTTCCTTGCCACTGATTAGACCCTGTTCTCCCTTTATTACAACAAGTACTCCTTCAAGGCTGCCCAAATCACGCATATTTAGCCCCAGCTGCTCTGACTCTAGAATGCTCAATAATGGTGGTCAACTCCATATCACATATGGTCCTCCAGTGGCAACTGTGGGAATCCCTCCTGTCATCCCTAAAGCCCCAAGTTTAGTTGCAGGTTCTGGAAAGCCTCAGACGCCTGTTCTCACCAATCATCTTGTCCGTTTGGTCACAGCAGCCAGCAAGACACCTCAGTCAATGGCTCATGTTTCTTTGCGAACTAAGACTCGTCGCTTCCCAGGACCAGCAGGCATTCTGCCTCAACAAGTAAGAGAACACTCAAGAGACTAAGTCTATATGTAAAAACATAGGGAAAAACCTTTCTAAAATACTTTAAACTACTTATATAAAATAAAATATTTATTCCAGCCATACTTTGATAAAAATCTATAATAGCTATCAACCATAAAAAGGAATAAAAGCTGTCATCTGCTGTCTTTACTCCAAAAAGATAGTTGGGTGAGTTGTCTTCATATTGGAGATTATTGAGGTCTGGATGGATTTAGTCTGCTGTTTAGGATGCCAGGAGTAATCTTCCTAATATGTAAATATTCAGAATGGCACACAAGGCCAAATTAGAATACTAATAAAATTCTATTTAGCTACTCTGTTCCAAAATATTTTGTGACTTAAAATTACTCTAACTGAACTGATGCCTATGCTGCCCTAGTAAACACCTTAGCCTTTATTGCAAACATTATTCTCTTGAGGAGCTTTCTCTTGTGTGTCTGTTAGATCTAATAATTTTAGCATTCTTTAATACCTTCAGCTTCTATATGTAGGATGACTTGAAACACAGAATTTCTCCAGTGTACCTCTTTAAGTATCCTAAGAAATCCCTGCTTCTATTTAAGCAATAAAGAATGAGGGCTTTTTTAAAATATCCATAGGTGATGTACATGTTTTACATTTTTTCCTCTTTATTTAAAAAGCCTAATGGGAAAAACCTGGATGAGATTCTTATTGCAACTCCCCAGATGCCAACTCACGGAGCTGTAGCAAAATTACGAACTGAGGTAATTTCATTTTGTCTTTGAAAATTTTATATTGGCTAGACTTAAGATACTAAGCTTATTAGCAGAAAATCATGCTGCCTCCAATCTGCTTGTTAGTCTTTAAAATGAGCCTATCGGAGTACGTCTTTTCCCCTTCTTATAGCTAGCAGCTGCATCTTGGAGTAAGGGGATTTTTATTGGGTCCATGAGTTTGGGCTAAGGCTCTTCATCCCACGTCCCACATCTAAATTAATTTAGTGTCCCATCCCTAACTATTAAAAATAGACACTAAATGTGTCATGTGATCCTGTAGATAAAGAAACCCTCTTGAAAATTTGTCCATGCAGGATAATTTGGTTCTATTGTTTGTGGAGATAATAAGCTTATAATCTCCGCAAACTAAAAGCTAAAAATGTTAAGCTTATTTTTAGGATGTTGAACTGAATGAGCTCTCCAATGTGACTGTTGTAATCCTGGAAAGTCATTAACAATAGAGAAAATCTATGGAAGAATACCTTTCACCTCATGGATAATCAAATTCAACTTTACCACTTTTGGAGCTAGAGCAAATGTGATAATATTTTCAATTGTTCAGCTGTAATTCTTGAATTATAACTTTACAGGTAGTGCTCGACGTAACAATCACTCATTTAGTTACAGTTTGAAGTTACAGTGGTACTGAAAAAAGTAATTTATGACCAGTTTTCACACGACCATTGCCACTTTCACATGATCAAAATTCTGGTATTTGGCAGCTAGCATGTATTTATGACAATTGTACTGTCCAGGGGTCATGTGATCACCATTTGTAACCTTCCTGACTGTTTTCCAGTAAGTCAGTTGGGAAGCCAGATTCACTTAACAACTGCAGCACAAATGGGGCACAACTCAATAACTGTCCTGCTTAGCAATGGAAATATTGGGCTCAATTGTGGTAGTAAGTTGAAGATTATCTATAAATACATTTTGTATACATTATTATTTATTTTCTAAATGCTTGACATAATTAAAGCTAGAGGAAAGGTGAATACATAGAAAGATGAATCAGTGTTTCAGATATATAACTGGTTAATGTATCACCAAAATAAATAATACATTTCTAAGATGAATATGTTGCTCTGCAGTGGGTTTGAGGTAAATCTTTATCTGGGATTCTCTGCTATTCCTTCAGGAAATGTCTATTTCCCAGCAAACAATAGAAGAAGAATTTGAAAGAGGTCCATGGGTTGCCATGAAAAATGAATTTGATTTGGATGAAGGAGATCCATCCTGTTTTCTTCAGATGTACAGCATTTCTATGGTACTTCGTAAGGTAAGGGGTGAAATTTGAATTAGTTTCGGTTTGAAAATTCTATGTCAATTGCAAGGAACAGATATATATTTTTAAATGGCTACTTTGTTAAATAATGAATAGTCAAAGAATAGGACAGCGATGGCGAACCTTTTTTGGCTCGTGTGCCACAAGTGTGGGGGAGCGCAGGGGGGTCATTTGCGGGCGTGCCGCGCCCATAATGCAACACGCAACCCCCCAAACTGCGCATGCGCGCACAACGCGCGACCCCCCCTAATTTTACATGCTTTTTTCGCCCTCCCCAGGCTCCAGAGGCTTTATAGGAGCCTGGGGAGGGCGAAAAGAGCTTCCCTCCCCCCCGGGAGGCCCTCCGGAGGCTTCAGGGACCGTCCGGAGGCTTCCCTGAAGCCTTCGGAACACATAAAACCACCCTCCGAGCAAACTGGAAGTGACTTCCGGTTTGCTCGGAGGGTCATTTTAAGCACTCCGAAGGCATCAGGGAAGCCTCCGGACGGTCCCTGAAGCCTTCGGAACGCTTAAAACCATCCTCCGAGCAACCCGGACGTCACTTTCGGTTTGCTCAGAGGGTGCTTTTAAGCGTTCCGAAGGTGGTTTTAAGCGTTCCGAAGGCGTCAGGGAAGCCTCCGGACGGTCCCTGAAGCCTTCAGAACGCTTAAAATGACCCTCCGAGCAACCCGGAAGTCACTTTCGGTTTGCTCGGAGGGTGGTTTTAAGCGTTCCGAAGGCTTCAGGGAAGCCTCTGGACAGTCCCTGACGCCTCCGGAGGGCCTCCGGGGGGGCGGGGGAGGCTCTTTTCACCCTCCCCAGGCTCCTATAAAGCCTCTGGAGCCTGGGGAAAGCGAAAAATGGCTTTTAAAAAGGTTAACTCAGCTGGCCAGTACGCGGATGCGCGCTGGCCAGCTGACAGGGCAGCGCCTCGCGTGCCCTGACAAATGGCTCCGCATGCCACTTGTGGCACGCGTGCCATAGGTTCGCCATCACTGGAATAGGAGATGATGCAGTATTACCACAGCCATACATTTAAAGCTCTTCCAAAATATTTTTCTCCTCCATTCTTGCAAAGAGACCGACCCTAAAATTCTCCCTTAGAAGATTATTTAATTAATTGCCGGCCTCCCTTGCTGGCCGCCTTGAAAGAGGCGGTGGTGAGGCCCCTGCTCAAGAGGCCTTCCCTGGATCCGGAGGAACTAGCTAATTACCGTCCTGTCTCCAACCTTCCCTTTTTAGCGAAGGTTGTAGAGAGAGTGGTGGCGCAACAGTTCCTACGTCACCTGGAGGAAGCAGACTATCTAGACCCGCGCCAGTCCGGCTTTCGACCCGGTCACAGCATGGAGACGGCCTTGGTCGCGTTGGTAGATGATCTATGGAGGGCCAGAGATAGGGGTTGTTCCTCTATCCTGGTCCTATTAGATCTATCAGCGGCTGTCGATACCATCGACCATGGTATCTTATTGCGCCGGCTGGAAGAGGTGGGCGTAGGGGCACCGTTTTGCAGTCGTTCCGCTCCTACCTCTCCGACCGGACGCAGTGTGTGTTGGCAGGGGAGCAGAGGTCGACCCTGAGGCCACTCACTTGTGGGGTGCCGCAGCGTTCGGTCCTCTCGCCCCTCCTGTTCAACACATACATGAAGCCGCTGGGTGAGATCATCCGTGGTTTTGGGGTTGGATACCATCTGTACGCTGATGATACACAGCTGTACATTTCCACCCCAAACCACCCCAACGAGGCCGTCGAAATGTTGTCCCGGTGTTTGGAAGCCGTCCGGGTCTGGATGGGGGACAACAGACTTAAACTCAACCCTTCCAAGACTGAGTGGCTGTGGCTACCGGCGCCCCGATTTAACCAGTGGACGCCATCGCTGGCCATAGGGGGCGAATTCCTGCCCCCCGTGGAACGGGCGTGCAATCTGGGCGTCCTCCTTGATGCCCGGCTGTCGATGGATGACCATCTGACAGCCGTGGCGAGGGGGGTGTTCCACCAGGTTCGCCTGGTGCGCCAATTGCGCCCCCTATTGGATCGGGACGCCCTACGCACAGTCACTCATGCGCTGGTGACGTCTCGCCTGGACTACTGCAATGCTCTCTACATGGGGCTCCCCTTGAGATGCACCCGAAGACTACAGCTAGTTCAGAATGCGGCCGCGCGGGTTATCATGGGAGGAACAAGATACTTCCATATAACACCATTCCTGCGCGTGCTGCACTGGCTGCCTGTGGTTTTTCGGGTGCGTTTCATGGTGTTGGTTACTATCTTCAAAGCGCTCCATGGCATGGGATCTAGTTACCTGCGGGACCGCATCTCACCTCACACATCTCTACGACCTATCCGCTCTCACAGGGAGGGACTCCTCCAGGTGCCATCCGCCAAGCAGTGCCAGCGGGTGACGCCTAGGAGTAGAGCCTTCTCTGTAATGGGCCCAACCCTCTGGAATGACCTCCCCCCCGATATTAGAACTACTAACGACCTCCACTCCTTCCGACAGAAGCTCAAGACCCACCTGTTCCAATTAGCTGGCTTAGCCAATTTATAGCTCCATCTTCCACCTCCTGGCAAACATTTTATTGGGAATTTTTTAAGGGAATTTTAATTTTATTTGTATTTTAACTAAATATTGTACAGTATATTTTCTACCTCCTCCATCTACGTCTATGTCTATGTCTATGTATTTGTATATAGTTTTAATAATGACTGTACACCGCCCCGAGTCCTGCTTAGGAAAGGGTGCGGTCTAGAAATAAAAGCTTATTATTATTATTATTATTATTATTATTATTATTATTATTATTATTATTATTATTATTATTATTATTATTATTATAATTCTAAGCTAACTATTTAAAAATAATGGGGGGGGGGGGATATTCTCCAAGTAATTTTCTTTAGCCCTCTATATTATGTCCTGTGTGTCTTCTATGAAGGATAGAAAATAAGCTATATATTTTTCGGAGTATAAGACGCACCTTTTTCCCTCAAAAAAGAGGGTGAAAATCTGGATGCATCATACACTGAATACAGCATTTTTTGCCTCCCGAAGCCCCGCCTCTTCACCAAAATGGCCGTGCATAGCCTTTAGGAGGCTCTCAGAGTGATCCTGCGGGCTGGGGAGGGGAAAAATGGGCCAATTTTTGCCACCACCACCCCATCCCCCAGGAGCACTCCATAAGCCTACTAAAGGCTATGCATGCCATTTTTTTGACACAAAAAGGGGTCTGTTTTTGCAAAAAATGGGACATTTTGGGAGATCTGCAGAGTGCAAAAACTTTTTTTTTTAAATTTGCCTCTTCAAAATCTTGGTGCGTCTTATACTCCAGTGCGTCCTATACTCTGAAAAATGTGATACTCCATCTCAATCGATTTCCTTTGTCAACTTCTTAATGGGAGACATTTTTTTCTTACAATTGAATGAATTCTCTTCCTTCCTTGGTTTCTTCCATTCAGGCAGCTCTGAAGCAACTCCCAAAGAACAAGGTTCCAAACATGGCGGTAATGATTAAGTCATTAATGAGGACTAATGTCGATGCAGGTGCTGAGTTCAAGGACCCTACTGGTAAGGATAAAAAGAGTTCAACCCTACTAGGCTGTTGAGATAATACTTTCCCTTGTAACTTACCTGGGTGCTTGTGTCATGTACAGTCACGTCTTTTACCGGCATCATTTTGAGTGACTTAGTTTTTGTGGATACTCGAGCAAAAGAGCCATTGCTCTTTTGATTACTTAAAGTTTATGCCATAGAAAATAATGGTACATTTCTCTAGGGATTCATTATAATAAAAGTTACGGGAAATTCATTATTACTATGCTTTTCATGGTTACAAAAGAAATATAGACAAGCTTTTCTTGAGCATATATTGCATGCATGCATGATTAGCCAAGTACTTCAGTACCAAGATGAATTATATCAAAAGCAGTTGAGCCACAAAAATTATCTCCAAGTTTCCCAAATGAATTATGTGAGTGGTTTTTGGCACTTAAGTCCAATAACATAATAGTTCACCAAATTTCAGTATGTCTCTGTAAGCTATACATTTGGGAGAATGTCTGCCTTTTGCCCACAACTGTTATCATAAAAAGAGAACCTAGCAGATTAAGAAGAAAGTCACCCAACTCCAAAAAGACTCTGGGTGTCTAAATATATAATCCAGCCTTCTCTAGAAGAACTTAATACAATTACTAACTATGCAACCATACTTATAGAATATATTGGACAATATAAACTCAAAACAGTGACATTGCCAGGCAATACCGTAAGTTTAAGCAGAAATGTATAGCATTAAATATTCAACTACTTATCTGAGAATAACTGCTGTGCTTGAGCAAATAACAGATTACATGCTTGAATCCAGTCCCTATATTCTGTACAAATTAGAATTACTGCTAGATTTTGATAGATTCTTTTTGTTGCTGTCATTTGTCTCACCTTTTCTCAAATAGGTGAAATGCAGGGCACAATACATCGTTTGTTGCTGGAAGAAAAAGAAAGTGAATTTAAAATTGGTTCAGTGCTTCTGCTAAAACAGGTAAGGAAGCAAGAAATTCAAGGCTGGATGAGCCTTGATAATTTCCATGCCAAAAGTAATAATATGTATGTAAAATCTTTGCATGTTAAATTTTTGCACTTGACTTACTGATATTTTCTTGGTATTGTGCTGTCGAGCTACAATATGTTTTGCAAAATTTGAAGCATATTAGAATAAGATAAAGAAAAAAACCAATTTCCTGCCCAAGAGGCTTGTAATGTATATTTTCCTGCTGTCTATCTAAAATCTCTGGAACCAGAATAAAGCAGATATTTATAGTCCGACAAAACACAAAACAAAACAATATGATTTCTTTTACAGCTTCCTTCAGTAAGAATAATACAATATAAATATTCTCAACCCCCATTTCCATTTGACATTTTTAGGCTAGATGTTTTAATTCCCTCCTGTTGTACACACATATATCAATTCTAGTTTGTTATTTCAATGCAATAGACAGAAATCAGATTATCCACTGGCAGTTATATATAACAAGGCTGTTTCCTTCCTATTGTTCTTTAAGATGCAAACAAGAAATGCAGTTAGGGTGACTATAACATACATAGATCATTTCAAGCATTAGTGGAGAGGCAAGATTTGGAAACATTTCATCTGCTGGGATCAAACTTTAGCATGTCTATACAAATTAGCATGTCAATAGTGCAACATATTATTGTGAAAAGAAATGATAACTGTCTTCACAGGTGAGCGTGTTCTCTCCATCCCATCGCAATCATTATCTCAATGTCACACCCAGTAACTTGGTGAAAGTATATTTACCTGGTTTCAGCAGTGGAAATCAGCTTCAGCAATATCAAGAGATTTGGGAAACAAGTGAAACTGTGACACCACAGGTAAGGATGTGATGATAATGACAAAAACAGTAATATTTTAATTATACACAAATTAGAAATATGATTGTAGGAAAAGATGCAAGAAATTTCATGTGGATAGATAGCTAAACTGAGAAGAACACATAATTTAAATCCAAGCGAGCTAAATTGAGACTTGTGGTAGTGACTCATTAATGAACAGCAGAAAAATACTATGCTCCCATGAGAGCCAGTTTAGTATAATAGTGCAGTATAGTAATGTAGCAAAAGACTGAGTCCTAGGCCTTCAGGCATAGGTGGGTAACTTTGAGCCAGTCACTCTTAACCCAACCCATCTCAAAGGGTTGCTTTAAAAATAGGACGGAGGATTAAGCATGTTCCCCATTTGAATTAAAATAGTCAGGATAAAAAATAATTATGATAAATATTTTTTTAGATCTTCTTTAAAGCATACATTATTCTATTCCAAACTCCTATATTACCAGTGATTCTTTCCCTATCAATGGAACCCAGGGAAGGGCTTGATCACTTGATGTTTAAATGCAGATTAATTTGAAGAAGGTGGCCTACAAGTATTCAAATCATTTAAAAAATATCTTGAATTCAAAATTGATCAACAGGCATAATCTGAGGTTCATTAGCGATATTATTGGGCATTCTACTACACATGCCCAAGATGGTGTCCTGTCGCGTTTGAGGAGAGCTTCGGGGAGATGATTGTCCTTCTTGGGCTTGCAGGGGTACCCTATTCCATCGTTGGTTCCAGGTCCAGCTATGAGAACTTCCTGGGACCTCGGGGATACCCTTGAGCTGCGATGTCCTGCCTTATAGCCGGAACATCATGAGTAAAATGGGGCGGTTAGTGGTGAAAGGAGAATGGAGAGTGTCGGCGGCTGCCGGCGTGGGTATGGTCAGCGGTGGGGCGGGACGCCTGGTCTGGGGTCTCTACAGCTGCCGCTTCCCACGCCGTGGTGTTATCCCGGTTGCTCCCCCCCCTTCTTATGAACATGATAAATTAGATCAGCGGGGAGGGGCTGAGGCAGCTGGCATGGATACTAACGCCAGCGGAAGATGGCTTCGGGAGTTGGCGTGGGCCCAGTTGGAGGGGGGGGGCTTCATTGTGGCCTCCCCCCGGTATTACCACCATTGCCTGGGCCACCGTACTGTGCCATTTGCCCCCCCTCCTGTGATATTATGGACTGGGTCAACGGAGTGCGGCTCTGGCGATGGATGTGAGTGTGGCTGGCATGGGCGGAGCTTAGCTCTTGGAGTCGAAGTTGGAGCAGCTGCCGCTGCTGCTGCCGCTGCTGTCCTCATTGCCACCATCACTGGTCGCTTCACCACCTCGCAAGCTAGCATCTGTTGCGATTTTAGACAGCTGGCCATTGCCCTTACATATTGTCCCCAACACTGACTATTTTTATGATGGACATAAGCTTCCTGCTACCCCCTTGAACACTGCCGGCTCCCACCCCTCGTCATCTCCTCGTTCCATCTCCCCATGATGTCATCCCGTTTGGTTGATGACACACTCTCCTCTATGCTATACTGCGACAGAACTTTATTCCCTCCGGGAACTCCCCCTTTCCCGGGGATGGCCTTCTGACCTATCAAGATGCTTCCTTAATGATGGATCTTGGGATCCTGAGAAGTGGCATGCGAAGAAGAGACTTCTTAAGGGTTTTTTACAGGGGCTTTTAAACCAAATTTTAAGGGGGGGAGTGGGGGTTGATTCGGATGGCTCAGACAGGCTTGGGGGGCAGTCTGCCAGGGCACAGGCCAGAGCTAACTAATGGGCGTGGGTTGGGAGGGCTAGGAAGGGTTGGGATTCCGGGAGAGACATTAAGCCATTCCATTGGGGGGTTCACCATCTCTACTGTTTGTGCGCAAGGCAGATATGGTGGGGACCGAGGGCCAAATGATGTTCGGAGGACGTGGGTTCGCTGTTTAAGAGCGATCACACATTCCAACCCTCATCGCCCTTCTCGCACCCCTGGGTGCTCGGGATTACAGGACCCTGGTCGCCGGCTGGTGTCGCTTAACGCCAGGTCTGTGGTACATAAGGCTCCCCTCATTTACGACCTCATACAAGAGGGTAGAGCGGACCTGGCGTGCATTACGGAGACCTGGTTGGGCCATGAGGGGTGTGTGCCCCTTAGCGAACTATGCCCACCAGGCTTCCGGGCATTTCACCAGCCGAGAGCCCAGGGAGGGGCCAGGGGGTGGCAGTGGTTATTAGGGAAAGTCTCAGACCTCAGGAGGTCACTGTGCCTCAGATAGGCGGGTGTGATTCCCTCTTTGTGGAGTGGGGCCTTGGAGCTCAGGTGGGCCTTTTTGTTACGTACCTGTCTCCCTGCTACGTTTCACTGGCCCTGCCGGAGCTGCTGGATGTGTTAGCTGGATTGGCGGTTGATTTCCCCAGGTTCATGGTCCTGGGGGATTTCAATCTGCCTTCCATTGGCGAGACATCCGAGTCAGCTTGGGAGTTCATGGCTTCCATGACAGCTATGGACCTAACTCAGTTAATTCAAGACCCCACCCATAATGGGGGACACACGCTCAACGTGATTTTTGTCTCTGGGCAGTGGATGAATAATCTAGATTTAGGGGATATTTCTATTCAACTCTTGTCATGGTCTGATCATTTCCTCATCAGGCTTGACTTCCATACCGCTACCCCTCGCCACAGGGAGGTGGAACCGACTAGATTGTTCCGCCCCAGGCACCCGATGGACCCCGAAAGGTTCCTGATGGAGCTTGGGACTTTTCCTGAATCCCTTGCTCACAACTCGACCGAAGCCCTAGTGGAAGCCTGGGATAGGGTGGTCGCTGGGGCCTTGGATCGCGTTATGCCTTTGCGGCCTCTGACCCGGTGTCGATCCCGGGTGGCACCCTGGTTTAACGAGGAGCTCCGGGAGATGAAACGCCGGAAAAGACGCCTAGAGAGTGGCTGGAGGGCCAGCCGGTCCGAATCTGATGGAACACTAGTAAGAATTCATATTAAATCCTACTTAGTGGCGATAGAAGCGGCAAAGCTGCAACATTTTCCCGCTCTTATCGCGTCCGCAGATAACCGCCCGGCCGCCCTGTTTAGGGTGACCCGCTCTCTTACTTAACCAAGGAACTGGGGAAGACCCCTTGCAGGGTAGGGCTGAAGAATTTGTTCAGTATCTGCAGGATAAAATCGCTCAGATCCGGACAGGCTTGGACTCTGACTGGGTAGATTCGGGCGAGCCGACGGGGATGAATCTTGAGGAGACAATCTGGGATGAGTTTGACCCTGTGATCCCCGAAGGCATGGACAGGATTATGGGGAGACTCAGTGCTGCCACTTGTGTGCTGGACCCGTGTCCCTCTTGGTTAGTTTCAGCTTCCCAGGAGGTGACACGAGGCTGGCTCCAGGCAATTACCAATGCTTCATTGAGAGAGGGGTCCTTTCCCACCGCCTTGAAGGAGGCAGTGGTGGGGCCCCTCCTTAAGAAGCCTTCCCTGGACCCAGCTTCTTTAGCCAACTATCATCCGGTCTCCAACCTTTGCTTTGTAGCGAAGGTTGTCGAGAGTGTGGTAGCACGTCAGCTTCCCCAGTACCTGGATAAAGCTGTCTACCTGGATCCGTTTCAGTCGGGTTTCAGGCCCGGGTGCAGCATGGAGACGGCATTGGTCGCATTGGTCGATGATCTCTGGCGGGCCCGGGACAGGGGCTGCTCCTCTGTCCTGGTCCTATTAGACCTCTCGGCGGCTTTCGATACCAGCAGCCATGGTATCCTACTGCGACGACTGGGGGGGTTGGGAGTGGGGGGCACCGTTTTACCGTGGTTCTCCTCCTACCTGTCGGATCAGTCACAGTTTGTGTTGACTGGAGGGCAGTGATCGACCCCCAGGCGCGTCACTTGTGGGGTGCCCAGGGGTCGGTTCTCTCACCCCTCCTGTTCAACATATATATGAAACCGCTGGGCGAGATCATCCGAGGTTTTGGGGTACGGTATCATCAATATGCTGATGATACCCAACTTTTCATCTCTACCCCAAACCACCCAAACGATGCCCTCGACGTGATGTCCCGATGCCTGGAGGCTGTGCGGATCTGGATGGGGAGGAACAGGCTCAAGCTCAATCCCTCCAAGGCTGAGGCCTTCATGGAAAAAAACAAAGTCCTCCTAGATAAACCTGATGACACTACACGGGACATACAGGACACGGGAGGTGCCGGAGCCCTGCTGGAGGGGGGAGAAGAGGCAACATCGAGAAAACTCAGATCACAAAAATGAACTAAAAATCTGTTTGATATAAAATGATTGAAATTATTTGAAGGTAAAAGGTTATATGCTGACAAAATACTATTAAGTAGCAACAATTTAATGTATTAATAAATGAAAGTTATGAGAATGGGGGGGGAGGGCCATTTCCTGCATAATGTAACTGTCAAAATTTGTAACTTTACCCACCATCCCTTTTCCTGATTATTTTTCTTAAAACCAATAAAAAATTTGTTAAAAAAAAAAAAAAGCTCAATCCCTCCAAGACTGAGTGGCTGTGGTTTCCGTCATCCCGATTTGTACACCTTGTTCCATCTTTGGTGATAGGGGGAGAAATTTTAGCCCCCTCAGAGAAGGCTCGCAATCTGGGTGTCCTCCTGGATACGCAGCTTAGTTTAGAAGAACACCTGACGGCCGTGACCAGGGGGGCCTTTTACCAGGTTTGCCTGGCACATCAGTTGCGCCCCTTCCTGGATCGGGATGCTCTGTGCACAGTCACTCATGCCCTCATCCTTTCTCGCCTGGACTACTGCAATGCTCTCTACATGGGGCTACCCTTGAAGAGCACCCGGAGGCTTCAGCTGGTCCAGAATGCGGCCGCGCGGGTTGTCATGGGGGTACCTAGGTGCTCCTATGTTACACCCCTTTTAGGCGGCCTGCACTGGTTGCCGGTTGTTTTCCGGGTGCGATTCAAGGTATTAATTATGACCTTTAAAGCGCTCCATGGCTTAGGCCCAGGGTACCTGCGAGACCACCTACTGCCACCAGTAGCCTCCCACCATCCAGTACGATCCCACAGAGTTGGCCTCCTCAGGGTGCCGTCGGCCAGACAGTGTCAGCTGGTGACCCCCAGGGGGAGAGCCTTCTCTGTGGGAGCGCCTTCCCTCTGGAATGAGCTGCCCCCGGAGCTTCGCATAATCCCTGACCTCCGGTCCTTCCGACGCACCCTAAAAAGTTGGCTTTTCCAGCAAGCCGGCCTGGCCTGTTAATTTTAAGTCATTTTTTAAATGTATTGTTCTATAAATGCGATTTGTTTTTTTGGATATATATTTAATTTCTTTTTAACTTTTGGGATGTGTGTTTTTTAATGTTGTACGCCGCCCTGAGTCCTTTGGGAGAAGGGTGGCATATAAATCCAATAAAAACAAAACAAAACAAAACGAATTATGATTGAGTGTTCTGCAGATAGTGGGTCTCAAATTTCAATTTTTGAAGCTAATGAACCTCAGATGATCTTTCTGAACAGAATGATACAGAATGGATGAATGATCTAACGGTAGGAGCATCTCTGATCTTTTCCTGCTATTACTGGATGGCATTTATGGTGTGAGGAAGTTGTAAATTGTTCTATTGTTACACTACTTTGCTACTGTAATGTTTACATTTCTTTTTATTCCTGTTTTTATTGTTGTAAGCCACTAGAGTTTCCCAATAGTGAGGTAGGCAGCAAATAAATTGAATAAATAAATTGTGCAAATACTTAGTTTCTTAGCTGTCTATGAGACGTTATATTAACATGCTGTCTTAAAATTATAGCAGGATCCCCCCATAGGTGCTGTGATTCTAATGGCTGCTGTGGATAACAAGAATATGGAAGGATATGAGAGAAATAAGAAGAGATGTCATCATGTATTAGCATCAAACGAAAGTCCATCATTATTACAAGAATCAGAAAATTGTGGAGTAGACAAATCCGCTGAGAGAGCTGACCTGGGTAAATAGAATGCTAAACAGTAATGGTTATCTTATCTGTTGTCTTTTGTTACTCTTCTCTGTGCTTTTAAAATGGAAACGAGGGAAGCTTTGCAGAGCTAGATAATGCTTGCAAAATCACATATTATCAGTCCACACATTGCACCTATTTATTTATATAGTTGCCCACCTTTAAAAATGATACCTTTGTATCTCTCTTTCAGACTCCTCCTCCCCCAGCCAGCAGCTCCTCCCATCAGCTCAGGGAACTTAAAATGCAATGGAGGCAATTCACTATACCTTTGTCCTCTGTATTCTAAGCACTGTAGCTCCAAGTGATTAATATATTGTTAAAAACTTGGTCTCATTTTGTCCTTGTAGATGATCTGGACCAGCTTCTTGGTGAACTCCCTGATGATTTTTTCTCCAGCTTGGAAGAACAGAACACTTTATGACAGCTCACTAATCCTAAAATATCTTGCTGGGTAGGATCATGGATGCATACCTGTGTTCATGAGCCTTTTTGCACCATGAGGTAGACTTCCTTGCAGGGGCACTTTCTTATCACTAAAAAAATCCTCTTTTTATTAGATGTAAGCTGTCCTTTAGGTAAAAAATAGATTGAGTAGCAAGAAGGTTGGATGTTAAGCTAATGCACCTTCTGTGCGTGGAAAGACTTAGCTGGTTTTTGGCAGAGATGCTATATTTTTGCACATTAGTACTGAGACCCTGCACCATACATTATTACAAACTTGTCTCGTCAGAAAATAAATTTTGCAAGGCTATTGGAATGACCTACAATGACTTTAAATTAACAAGTAACTGTTACTCCATTTGGTTTGAAATTGCCTTAGGTATGTATGTAATGTTTACTGTGGTGCTTTGTTATACACTGTTTCAGGCATAACAAACTGTTCTAACTGGTCTTCCAAAACAATAAAAACGCTTATGTTAATTGATACTGTCTGAAAAATAAATGTGAAAAATATATCTGTTGAAGTGGTTTCTGAAGCCTAACAAAAGATTGTCTATTTCAACATTTATTTATTTATTTATTTATTTATTTATTTATTTATTTATTTATTTATTTATTTATTTATTTATTTATTTATTTATTTACTTGATTGATTGTTTTTATCCCATTTTATTTATGGGAATGCACATACTGGTACATAATATTTGTTCTACTTTCTTCACAAAAACAAACCTGTGGGTTGGGTTGGGTTAAAAGATAATGACAAGTCATTTTGGTTTTTATACCTAAAGGAACTAGAGCTCACAATTTCTTGATTTCTAGACTAACACCTTAATCACTACACAAAATTGGCTCTCTTTTATTAATTTCTTCTTTCAGCTATTGCCTACCTCACTTGTAATAATGTGCATATGGAACTTTTTCAAAATGTTATGGAAACAGCTGGGTTTTTTTGTTAGGTAACGTCATCGTTTGAACTCAGGGTGCGGTGAAAATTGTAATATTTTTACATATACATATCATAGTTCCATTTTTTAAAAGTTACATATATTCATGGCATGTTCAAACAGAAAAAAAGTCTTGCTACATACAAAGAAATTCATATGAGGACCTCTATATACACAAACTCTTGGATATTATTACTGAACAATAAACCCAATTCTCATTTTAGCTTTTGGAATATTAGAAAAAAGTAATAAAAAGCAATATTTTTTATTATATAGTAGCATAGAGGGAAAAGGACTTTGGTTATAAATATCAAGACAGAGGTCAAATTTCATGCACTCATTCAAATAAAAGTCAGATTATGCAAAGTATTTGCAATGCTGAATGGATTGTTAAACATTCCAGATAAATTGTGTGAATATTTATCAAATTATGGAAACCTACCTGGTAGAAGTTTTTTAAGGGTCAGTGTAACTGCCAGATGAATTATGCGCAAAACAGTGTGTTTGTGGTGGTTCTTCAATATGCAATGTTTTGAGATGCTCCAGTGAGGATGATAATCTAGTTATTGCTCTCTGAACAAGGCATAGAGTTTAAAATATTTTATATTTATGAAATTATTCAATTCAGTGAGGTGCATAAAAGGTGCATTTTCAATTAGTTTCAAAATTATAATTTCTTAAACTTGAGAACCACAGGTAGAAAGCGGTATTGGACAATGCAACAGTATATTATGTATGAAAGACCCTGTGTCCTCAATTCTCGTGCAGAGATTCCTCTTAGTAAGTGAGAAAAATCTCTCATGGAAGGTAGTTTTACTATAACTAATCCACATGTAGAACTTCACTTGTATTGCTCTGTAGCTCATTCTTGAGTTGTAGAGAAACCATACTCTGCTGTCTTGAACTATTATTCATAGATGTGCTCCAGGCTGAATTCTTATTATTTGAGAACAGAATTGCTATTTTGAATCATGGTCTTCAAGTGCACTAGAATGAGAAAAAAAATTCTTTAAAAGACTGTATTGAAAAATATTCCTTGTACCTGAAAGAGACCCCAATACACTTTACTGCCTTGTTCTTCATTTGCTTAATTCTGCTTATCTGCATTTTCTTATGGAAACATTTTCTACTATTTTATGTCTTTATGTGCATCTATGGCTATCTGCAGTAGACTATTTTGTTTCTTGCATTCTTAATATATAGACTTTCAACAGTAATTAATTAATTCTCAATTTGGCTGATACTTTGAAACAGCATTTAAATGTCATGTTCCTTTTCTTTGCCACCTCAAGCTATTTTCATGTATGTGGCTGAGATTAATTATGTAAGTAATTTTGTTTAGGTTCAAATATTACCTGTTCTTGTTTTTAATCATCTTATATTTTCATTATAGTTTTATTATTAGGTGGCATATCTTGATTTATTACTGATTTTCTAATTGAATTTGAGAACTGATGTTCTTTTTTTGCTCAGTTCTAAAAAGAAAGATGACACTGCTTCTATGATGACTACTCAATTCTATTTATAACCCTGAGTAATAAGTACGCAGATGTGCTTGTCAGTGAGACCTTGTCATAATAGTAGCTTTTGAAAATTTAGAAGTATCAGCTGTTTTCATAAATGATTTGGGATTGATGAGTTGGACTACTGTGTAGAAAACACCAAATTCCTTTCTTGCTTAGAAGAATGTCGAAGGAAACTTTTGTATTCACCTCTTCCACTCTGCGCTCCTTGCGCTTGCAACGAGAAAAGCTGGAGTGGGAAGAACGGCAGAGGGCTGCATCTCGCCAGTGGGCCAGCCAGAGGTATCATTCAACTGCCAGGAGCCTTCTTTCTCTCCCCAAGCCCACTAGACATCTTGAATACTGTCGGGATCCTGCTCTTCACAATACCCTTTACACAGGAGACTTGCCAAGAATTCAAAGCATTTTTAAAGATAAAATCACTTCCAACTTGATTGTGGAGACCCAGGTGGAAGAACTAGAGTGGTCAGCTGATCAGGGTAAGATGGGTAATCTCTAGCAGAAAGGAAACAAGTAATGTTGGTCATTTTTCTTGAGGTTTTAGACAAACATTCACTGTTTGTATTGTGGAACAAAGGCTTGTAATATATGAACTTTAATTCCATAAAAATATAAATGGAAGAAATATGTGTTGATTATGTTAGCTGAAAAAAAAGGCAACATTGAATAGAGGCCCATAGAAGTTTATTTCGCCGAAAGCCTTTTACTTGCCTTTTAACCTGCCTTATTTATGTGTTCAGTCATCCACTTCCATGTTTAAACTTCCCCATGTTTTGGGTCATTATTTTTTCAAAAAAATATTTTCACTACTGTAATAGGAAGGAAAGGAACACCTGTATAATACTGTTATCTTTTCAATTAACAGTTTACAAGATTTGCTTGAATTGTAAATATCTTTTAAATCTTGCAATAAAAATGGAGAAAAATAATTAAATTTTAATTCTTATCTGAAACGCTGATGATAAAGTAAAACAGATGAAATTAGAATTCTATGTAAAGTGATATCATTTATAAACATCATTGCAACATACCATAGCTATTCTAAGACTGAATTAGTAGTAACAAGGTTTCCTAGAATTTACCACCCAGAGTCACTGGGAGGTGGGCAGCATATATATTTAATATGTTGGCGTAAGTTGTTATTCTTTAGATTTAGAGTTCTCTAACATGTTCTTTTATAACAATAGTTTTCAATCTCTATTTGGCTTTAGAGTTTTTAGTTTCTATTTCTGAGGTAAGACCTAAGTTTATCCCTAACCCTGTACTGGTTTGGATTATATATTTGAAGCTATTTCACTAATGACTGTCACCAAGCTATAATCCTCAGGAATTAGGTGAAAAGCAAAACATTTAAAATATAACACATTTCTTTTTTTTTTCTTCTCCCCACCCAGCCATATATCATCCTCTTTAAAAACAAATGTGTAACGAAATGAACCATTAAAGCAGAAGAATATACAAGGCTGTAGTTAGCTGTTTTTATGTTTTGCATCTTTTATTCTTCCTCTGTATTTTCATTCTAGTGCTCAAGTTAAGCCTAAAACTGCATAGTATTTCCTCAGACTTTATAATGAAATTGAGTCAGGCCAAAGTTCCACCTAGACCAGCTTTTATATTTTTTTATATTTGAGGCACTAATATTTATTGGAAAACCACAAATAAGCATGTTTGAGTTATTTGCATTAATAACTCAAGCTTCTAGGGGAGCCGTTTTGTGGATTGTGATCATTTTGTTTTATTATCATAACTATTAATACAATACAATACAATAGTAGAGTTGGAAGGGACCTTGGAGGTCTTCTAGTCCAACCCCCTGCCTAGGCAGGAAACCCTATACCGTTTCAGACAGATGGCTATCCAACATCTTCTTAAAGACTTCCAGTGTTGGGGCATTCACAACTTCTGGAGACAAGCTGTTCCACTGATTAATTGTTCTAACTGTCAGGAAATTTCTCCTCAGTTCTAAGTTGTTCTTTCCTTGATTAGTTTCCACCCATTGCTTCTTGTTCTACCCTCAGGTGCCTTGGAGAATAGTTTGACTCCCTCTTCTTTGTGGCAACCCCTGAGATATTGGAACACTGCTATCATGTCTCCCCTAGTCCTTCTTTCTCTTTAACTAAACATACCCAGTTCCTGCAACCGTTCTTCATATGTTTTAGTCTCCAGTCCCCTAATCATCTTTGTTGCTCTTCTCTGCACTCTTTCTAGAGTCTCCACATCTTTTTTACATCGTGGCGACCAGAACTGAATGCAGTATTCCAAGTGTGGCCTTATCAAGGCATTATAAAGTGGTATTAACATTTCACGTGATCTTGATTCTATCCCTCTGTTGATGCAGCCTAGGACTGTGTTGGCTTTTTTGGCAGCTGCTGCACACTGCTGGCTCATATTTAAATGGTTGTCCACTAGGACTCCAAGATCCCTTTCACAGTTACTACTACTGAGCAAGGTACCACCTATACTGTACTTTTGCATTCCATTTTTGTTGCCTAAATGTAGAACCTTACTCTTTTCACCATTGAATTTCATTTTATTAGATAGTGCCCAATGTTCAAGTTTGTCAAGATCCTTCTGTATCTTTAGCCTATCTTCTGGAGTGTTGGCTATTCCTGCCAGCTTGGTGTCATCTGCAAATTTGATGAGTTCCCCATTCATTCCCTCATCCAAATCATTGATGAAGATGTTGAAGAGTACTGGGCCTAAAACAGAGCCTTGGGGTACTCCACTGCATACTTCCCTCCATGTAGATGCAGTTCCATTGAGGACTACACGTTGAGTGTGGTTGGTCAGCCAGTTACGAATCCATCTGGTGGTGATGCTGTCTAACCCACATTCTTCTACTTTATCTAGTAGTAGGTTATGGTCTACCTTATCAAATGCCTTACTGAAGTCCAAGTAAACTATATTGACGGCATTCCTCTGGTCCACTAATTTTGTCGCATTATCAAAGAATGCAATAAGATTAGTCTGGCATGATCTGTTTTTGACAAATATTAGCTTTATTGTCCCTTAATTTATATTCCATCTTTCCGAAAGTTCTCCATGTATGTTTTAAAATAAATGAATTCTGAATAAATAACAACTTGTATGTAAAATAGACTTCAGCTGATGCACATCAACAGAATTAGCTGTAATGAATGTGCTGCAGGGAAAAAAATATCCTCAGTTTAATGCCAATTGGATAATTGAAGCTCTATATATTTTGCCATGTTTTGATACAGGAAGCTTTTGCACAATCAATTATCTTTGTCTTTGTTGCTTTTACAGGGTTGTGGGTGTTGACTGCTCAAAAGAAGCACACATCTCCATTGCGAATAACAGCTGCCAGAGGCTATCAAGACTGTGTGAAACATCTGCTCTTGAAAGGGGCAGATGTCAATGCAGTTATTGGTGGGAAAGCTGCTTTGCATGATAGCTGTGCCAACCACCATGAAGAATGTACCCGTCTGCTCCTACGTTATGGTGCTAATGCTAATATTCTTTCAGAAGAGGGCCTGGCCCCATTGCATTTGTGCATCACTCACGAAACTTTGCCGTATGTCTGGGAAGTTGAAAGAATTGTGGGTGTAATGCAGGGGTGAAATTCAGCAGGTTCTGACAGGTTCTAGAGAACCGGTAGCAGAAATTTTGAGTAGTTCGAATAACTGATAGCAGAAATTTTGAGTAGTTCAGAGAACCGGCAAATTCCACCATTGGTTGGCCCCACAGTGGGGTGGGAATGGAGATTTTGCAATATCATTCTCCAGGAGTGGAGTGGGAATGGAAATTTTGCAGTATCCTATCCTTGCCATGACCGCCAAGCCACACCCACAGAACCGGTAGTAAAAAAAATTGAATTTCACCAGTGGTGTAATGGCTTGAAGGATGATTAAAGACAGGTTAATAGGAAAGTAGTGGCATAATTTGTAAAATAGCAAAGCAAGTTCTTCAAGTGCAAGAATTATTTTTTGATGTTAAATTAATCTCTTGGGATAAGGCATGTAAGAAGCACATTTTTGAAGGCAGACTATTTCTATGAAAATCTGTGTCTTCAATGTGATAGAAGAGCATCTAGAATATATTTTATTACCTGAACTACACAAAACATGACCCATTGTTTCCTAGATATTTCCTTATCTAAATCAAGAAACAGAATAACTGCAGGTGGGTAGAAAAGCAATGGGAGTGGACCAACTTCCTTTTTAAATAACAATTTTATTAAAACTTTTGAATAATTAGAATAGAGAAAAAGAGGAAAAATGCAAGAAAAAGGTTTAAAAAACCTTTCCATAAGAAAGGGATTTCCCACCACCATTATGGCAAGTATAAATAATTCCATGATCTCTTCACCTCCTCTTATCTAACAAATATAGACTCTTCATCCCCTAATACATTTCTTAACAATTGGCAAATCAAATAAGTAAGGTGTTCTTCATTCCAATTACCAGCAAAACATCCAGAGTATTTAGGATTTTAATATTAAGTATATAAAACTCAACAGCTTACATCTGAGGTCTTAATTGTAACAAAATCCCACTTAAAAAGACAATGATCCCCACACCCAAACAAAACAAAACCCAAGTTTAACATGAGAGAGACATAATTTCTCTTTCACAGCAGACAAGCTCCAAACACAACATTCCAAATAACAACCAATCCTGTTCCAGTTTACATATGCATTCCATGTCTTTCCCTTTAAAATTCTCAATTTATCACCATTCATTTAGTGACAGTTTAAGGTTACAATGGCACTGAAAAAGGGTGACTTATGACCATTTTTCACACTTAGGATTCCACTCCCATTGCTTTTCTATCCACCTGCAGTTATTCTGTTTCTTGATTTAGATCCCTGTGGTTATGTGATCAAAATTTGGGCGCTTGGGAAACTGGCTCATATGACGATAGTGCCCCAGAATCATGTAATCATGTTTTATGACCTAAACAGCACTAAAGCAGCAACTTTGCAAAATTTTAATCCTACAGGAATTATGGGTCCTGGATTTTGACCCATTCTGTAAATTAGTCCATTTGAGGTTTGTTGACTTAGAAATTGTTGCCATATGACACACCATTTCACTCAATTCAAGGTTGCAAACAATCAGGCAGCTATGAGAGTAGAATATAGATATGAGTTAATGCAGAAGTGTTTGTTTTACATTTTCTATTAAATACCGTAGTTTCTGCCCTCAGACCTTTCCAATTACCCATGAATAACATTTTTTTTAAACTGCAGTGAAATGCACTTTGTAATTAAGGAACTGGTTTGCCCTCTTTGGTTATTAATGTGAATGCTTTCAGTTTGAATGCTTAATTCAGAATTAAATTTTAATAAAGTTTCACTTATTTGTTTACATGGTTTACCTCATAATCAAAGAAATAATTGAAAGCTGTGTTTAATAGAACTGCAAATAGAGTAACTGCATATAGTGGAATAAAGCTATATGTAATTACAAGCAGTGCAAGACTGCTTAACAGAGGGGCATTTAGCTATCTATTTCTATAGTATTTTAAAATATATGTTAAAGTTAACAGAATGTAAGATTAAATAACAATGGATTATAAGGCAATTGCAAAATTCCTTAATGCATCTCTGTGCCTTTCAGATGTGCTCAACTACTACTGGAATATGGAGCTCTAGTGAACCAGAAATCAAGAGATGGTCATGCTTCCCCATTGCACGTGGCTAGTAGGAATGGTTTAGAGGATCATGTCAAACTCTATCTTTGCTATGGAGCAAATATTGCTCATAGAAATCAGGAAGGAGAGACAGCTCTCAACACTGCTTGTGCCAATGCAGATAGACCTGAGCGGGCTGGTCGCTACTACCAAGTGGTAAAGCTACTTCTTGATGGTGGGGCCAATGTCCAGATTGCTGGCCGAAAGAACCATACTCCACTGCACAATGCCTGCAGCAACTGTCACATTGGGATTGTGGAACTCCTGCTACAGCATGGGGCAGAAGTCAATATTAGTAATTGTGCTGGCAATACTCCTATGGACTGTGCTTTGCAAGCAGTGGAAGATTACCTGGAGGAAGAGCCTGAAAAAGTTATAGTAATGTTGCTCAACCATGGTGCTGCCTCTATTAATCCTAAAGTAAGAATGGTGCCTTCAATTCTAGTGATTTCTTGACGCTATCAGTGAGCATTTCTGGAAACTGTTGACTGATTTTTGGATTGCATAATATTATATGACAATAATATATGTAAGGAATAATGTTTGTAAGTTTTTAAAATGTATAGCCAACTCGGGACAGTTTCCTTCCTGTACAAGGGCAAGAGATTTGGTGTTTCAATTTCACATATAGAAGGTAGAGGATGCTGAGCAGGCTCTAACTTACTAGACATCTAAGAGGAATGGATAGCACTACCTAACGTTTTTACAATGAGAGGCCCTTGTTTCACTCTATGTAAATGATAGAGCCAATCTTGTAGCCATTTTTTTCTCTTCAAAGTCTACACCAGCCTTAAAAATATAAACTCCTGGATGAAAACTGACCAAAATGTTTTTAATGTTTTTCTCAGATTGGCTTCGTATAGGCGCTATGAGAATATAGGGGTTTTGGTTGAAAACATTCCTTTTCTCTTCCAAGATATTCATGCTTTTTATAATCTTTTGCTGTTTTCTCTTAATGCTTCTGCACTTAGATGCTAAAGTTTTGTGCTTCATCACCTCGATCTATGGAAATAATTCTGAATTCTTATGACCGTGTATTGTCCTGTGATTCCTGGGTGGAATCTGTATCTACTGAAATGTGGCAAGTAAGTAACAGTACTTTTTTTGTTCACCATTACTTACATGTCGTACTCTTCTACCATTATGCTGCCCTTTGTTTTTTTCTTGCTGAGTGAAATCTGGACTTGCACTACAATTTATGGAGCAAGATTGGGAAGTGCTAGCTGAGAAATGTTGACAGTTTTTTGGGTACCATTCCTTTTTTCTAAAAGAGAAGTAAACAGTCATATATTCAGTTTGACTTCTAGTCATAGCTTAGATTCAAGTAATCAGATCTTTACAAGAATTAGTTTTTACAATTGAATTGTATACACTAGAATTGCTTCCCAGAAAGCCTTTTGAAGTAAGTAACCTTACCCTGCCTTCATTTTTATTACTATCTGACCTCTCACTCAGTAAGCGAGTTCTAGTCATGAATTCTAATTCATTACTCACTAAGTAAGAGCTCTTCCTCTCTCAAGACTATTTTCTATGCCCTCTATAATCTCCCTGTTCCTGTTAAAACTCCAAAACTACTTGTTTAATTTGGGTTCCCATCACATTGTTTAAAAGTCAACTATGTGCTCTCATAAGATTATTTCCTCCTGCAACGATCAAATTATATTCTTATATTGTGTATCATTGAACATAGCTTGATCATGTAGTGTAAGTGAGGAATCACATGATAATATGTTCTGGTTACCTCTAGAAAAATATTGCAGGGTGGGAGAGAAATTTCTATGTAGTTAAAAAAAAGCATTGTTAAGTCTAGAAGTTTTAATTAATGATAGTACTCTGACTTCAGGTATTCTCAATTTAAAATAGAATTCTGGAAAATTCAAAAGTTAATAACACCCTTTTGTATTACTGAAGTCTAGTTGATCCTAATAAAAGTATTGTCCAACCATGGATTTGGGTTTTATTTTTAAAATTGAATGTTTTTACTGCTTTTTTAAAAAATAAATAAAGTCTTAATCCATCATTTGATCTTTTCCCATAACATGGGTTCTAAGTAAAATTATTGACAACTAATTCTATGTGAGGGGATTTACTTTCACAATTTATATATACCCTTGAAATATAAAGTAGAATGTCTAAAAAAATGTCTAAGCTTAGTTGGCTGGTTGAACTGTGATATCAGAACACTAACAGATATCATAAACTGCTTTATGAATAAAATAGACAGATTTGGAAGTTATGTCAAGACTGAACAATAAATGTTAGTAAAATAGTAAGTGGATGAAAGTGCACAGCTTTTGTGATAGATATTTAACAATCTTGACTGTCCTGATACAGACAATATAATGGATACAACTTAGAACATGGAAAAAGTGGTTTAGAATCTGAAAAAAATGCAATACAGTACTACTGTACATTTACGAATATATATCATGTGTGTCCGTAAAATACTTGGAACCAAAGAATTTGAACTTCCATGGGGGATGTAGTCTGTTGCAGAATGTATTTTTTCTTTACAGGGAACTTTTATAATAATTTCTGTATAACATGTCTGCCTCTTGATGCTTTCCTATTGATATGCCATGTATGAATAAAACCCACATTTAACTTTTCTTCATGTCTTTACAGGAGCATCAAATGTTCTATGATTCAGCTCTTTTCCTGGTGAATCAACCTCGCCCATTGCAACATTTGGCTCGTTGTGCTATTCGAAAGCAGTTAGGGATACATTGCCATAAAGGCATCTCTCAATTGAAACTGCCTTCTGCTTTGCATGAATATTTATTTCTCCCATTGAAGGGTTATGTCAACTAAAATGATGGAAAAATAGAGAGCAATTAGTAATTTAATATGATTCTATCCTCCTGTAATGAAATACTAGTGTTACCACTAAAATAATGATTAAATTGCAAATAAATAGGGTTAAAACCAATTTCGTTGTATTTAAGTACAATGACAATAAAGATTATACTTATATATTTATACTTATACTTACTTACACTTAAATAGCAAACATTTTAGCTATGTTAATAATCATAATTCTTGTACCTCCTGTCAACTCTTGCTCTTGGATGATATGGAAGCATAGTAACTAGAGATAAATATGACTTGGGTGTTTCACTTTCAATGTCCTTCCAGAAGAAAAAGCAGAAAAATGTGAAAAGAAATTTTGACTGTAATGCAAGAATGAGTCTTGTTAAGAGTTTCTGAGGCATGCATCCATTGATTCAGGCTGGAAATTATTTTCTTGCATACTGAAGTTCCATCTATACAATGACAATATGTGCATATTATTATCGTATCTCTGGCATGAAAGATTCTCACCAATTGGCTAACTACTGTATTCCGTCCATCTAAATAAAGGGTGGGTATTCACATATGTTAATATTGATCCTGATTTAGTTCGGTTGGCTTTGATTACAATCTTTACTTAAGAATGTAAATGATGAGGTAAATTCATAGAGAGATTATGATCATTGGACATATTTTTCTATTCAGTTAAGAATCTGATACTAATTGTAGTGACAATTATTGGTGACCTGTAGATTCGACTTCCCGGGAATAAGGTGGGATAGAGTGGGATGGTCATCAGCTGATTTGGCAGTGACAAATTAAACATTGGCAATAATGAGAGTGGTCCTACCTGTAATTGCTATTTTACAGGATCCAATCTGAGTCGGTATCCAGGACCAGAGGTTTTGTCTTCGAAACTTTCAGACTCATCTTCAGGGAATTTTTTCTAGGCTAGAGAGGAGTTCCCTGAAGATGGGCTCCTGCAGAAGTCCAACAGCTCAGAAGACAAAACCTCTGGTCCTGGTGACTGACCCAGATTAGATCCTGCAACATTATCCTGGGACGGGTGTATTCACTTTCATTTGTAATTTATATCTTTATCAAGGTGTAGGCTGAAAATACTAAATGGGGTAGATATGATATCTATATGCTGAGGATGTTAAGAGAACGATGCAAGCTATATGAGCATCAAGATGAAGATATTAAATCTCTGGGCTGGAATCTGAAATAAAGAATACTATTCTATTGTGCCAATAAAAGAAAATATATGTAGAACTAGGTTGAACTGTGGAGTTCTTGGTGCTCTCTAAGCTTGTTTTCCTTACCTGATTAGATAACATCTTCAGTGCACTACATAATGAAACATTTATCTTGGAGAACAAAAACAAAAAAGTAATTGAAATCTGCAAGATCATGCAAGACTAGCAATGTTCTTTTTTAAAAAATTGTATATGTTTTATTTGTAGTTTTCCTTTAACAACCAACATATTTTGTGGACAGTATATTGACTGGGTCAACATACTTTTTACACAGTATTAACAATACAATTAAATATACATAGTCTTTGCCTTCCAACTTCTAACCTTAATATGCTCATTGTAATTATACTAGATTCTTTTTGTATCAATATATATAATATTATTTTCCAAATTTGTATTTTCCCCCATTTGTTGGAGTTCTTCTACCTTCACATCTTTGCCTTTAAACAATAACATTCTCTCTTTATTACTTTTTCCATAAATATATTTAAACATCAATAACATTTCTTCATACAATGTATTTGTTGAACCCTATTGAATCACTAATATTTTCCAGTAGAGTGGAGGGAGGGGTCACTGAAGGGTTATTACAGCCTGATTGGTCCATTTGACTGAGAGAAAACTTCTTAGCCTTCGGCTTCTCCCGTTGGCTCCCAGTTTCCTCTCAGTCAACAAGGTCCAAAGACTCAAATTTGGTTCCCAGAGTGATTGTGAGTACTAAATTTTAAAAAAATTAATTGGTTCAATTGGACACTTTAAATCAAACAAATTACTTCAGAGCTGGCCCAATAGGACAAGCTATCGCAGTCCTACATAGGCAGGGAAAGCAGCGCGGAGCAAAGCTCTTCCCACCTTACTCCCTGCGGGCTCTTTTCCCCCCCGACTGATTCCTGGTGACTCGGGCGTGCCGGGGGGCTTGCAGCTCATATATCCTCCCCCGAGACGATCTGCTTGCCTTGAAGCCGCAGCGCCGGCGGCCCTTTGCCGCGCGTGAAGACCGGCAGCCATTAAACGAGACCGCGCCGTCTCTACCGAGTCGGCGGTGCCCTCGGCGGCGGCGCGTGAACGAGACCGGAGCGCCAGCGGCTCTTGCCGGGCGTGAAGACCGGCGGAAGTAGCTCAAGGGCCCAGATTACTTGTCCTTTTAAACGGCGAGCCCTACAAGGTGCGGGGGAGGCAAGCGGCAGACTCGGGCGCCATTTTAAACGGCCGCTCGAGAAGAAGACCAGCAAGCCTCAGCGGCGGCCATTTTGGACACATGTTGGGCCTAGCCCTTCCACCCTCTATCGAGCCTCCGCCATTATTCAAAGCTCAAGTTGAGAGTTTCTCCCAGCAAGAGGCTTCTAGCTGCGACTGCTTCTTCTTCTATAATCATCAGAGCACGTGAGTGGGGCGATGGCAGCGAGATCTGAGGCGGCTCAAACCGCAACTCCCCAGGCCCAGGAAGATAAGTCAGGCCCCACTGCCCCAGCCAGGCCTCGTGTTTCTAGGCCTTCTGCGGAGGATCGCCCCTCCAGAGCCCTACAAAGGGATGAGCTTAGGCGTTCCAGGGCAATCGAGAAAGCGATTGAGAGGGCAGAAAAGAAGAAGGTCAGGGATCCCAGACCTAGATCTAGATCCCCCAGACCTGAGGCTCATAGTCATTCCCCTTCTGTCAACAGGGGGTTCAGCCCTTCTTCTCCCTCTTCCTCTTCATCCAGATCTGTTAGGAGTGAAGAACGGGGGGCTTCTCCCCCTCCCCCAACTTCCCCTGGGACAGGGGGCTTGGATAGAAATGATCCTTTAGAGGGCCCCTCTGCAGGCCCCTCCCGGGGTAGGAGATCCCACAGGGATTCAATTCCTCATGACTGTGATTCTGATTATGACGAGGAGGATCTAGAACACCTCCCTGAAAATCTAAAAAGATTAATTTCTGCAGCCATTTCCAGGGGAATAGCTCAAAGAGACAGACCTTCCCGGCATAATAGGATTACTCCGTTCAGCAGGGCCAGGTCTAGGAATTCTTCCCCCTCCCTCATGAGCGAGGTCTCTTCTAGGGGGGAGGCCAGTCGTCAAGACGACTGGGGTTTCTCTGAGGAAGAGGATGCGGCCTCTGATCAGCCCACCTCTTCTAACTTATTCATTCAGGCCATGTTTAAGCCCCTACTGAAGAAGGCTAGGAGAACCACCAAGGTGGGCACAGGGGACCCCACAGTGCCCCCGCCCAGGGATCCAGACATGGTGATGTTCTCAAACACGGCCACCAACAAGGAGGAGATCCCTGCTCCTCCTCTGTTCTTGGAGGTGGCCACCAGTCAGTGGGCCCGACCTTCGAATTTTTCCCCTCCTGGCAGCAATGATAGGCGGGCTTATAATATGGAGAAGGCCTTTTTACAGGCAATTCAACTTCCGGCTATAGACCAACCCATAGCTGCCCTGGTCTCATCCTCCCCGGTGGTCTCCGGGGATGCTGCGGACAAACTTAAGCCGGAGGATAAGAGGGCGGAGCTTACCCTGCGGAAAAATTATAAGGCTTCCGCTTGGGCAATGCGGGCGGCGGCTGCCGCCTCGTATTTTAATCGCACAACAGTGATGTGGCTCCGCCAACTCCAGGATCGTATCCCGATCCAGGATGATCGAATCCATCAAGACCTGACCAAAATTATGGCGGCCTGCCAGTATTCGGCCGACGCGACCTTGGATGCCATGCGTTTTGGCTCCAGTGCCTTGGCCACCTCTGTGGCCTCACGCCGGCTCCTTTGGCTTAGAAATTGGCAGATCGATAATAAAGCCAAATGGGATTTGATAGCTGCCCCCTTCACGGGTCCAAATTTGTTTGGGTCTGCCCTAGACCCAATTCTAGTGGAGAATAAGGACAAGAAAAAGGTAATGCCTACCTCCACTAAGAAATCCGAGACACGCAGTCACCCATATCGCAGGCCTCCTTTCAGAAACTATGACAGGGACCAGGAGTCCCGTTTCCAACAGTACAGGCAGGATAGGCCATCCAATAGACAAGGCTTCCAAGACCGCTCCAGATACCAGTTTCAGTCCAAGCGGCCCTTTCGCGGGGGGGGCGGCCGCCCCTTCCGCAGAGGGAAATGACTCAAATCCGAGTCATCCCATAGGCGGCCGCCTGGCGTTATACGCGGACAAGTGGGACCAGATTACAACAGACGGTTGGGTCCGGGCGACCATTCGCCACGGCCTAAGGTTAGAGTTCCTTTCCTATCCCCCGAGGCGCTTCAAAGTTTTCTCCCCATCCCGGGATCCGGAACGCCGTCATCTCATGGACCTCGCCGTTTCACACCTTCTGGAAATCAGAGCGGTGGAGGTCGTTCCGGAAACGGAGAGGGGGCGGGGCTACTATTCAAATCTATTTGTAGTCCCGAAGGCCTCGGGGGGTTGGAGGGCGATTCTCGACCTGAAGCGCCTGAATCAGTATCTAGTTTACAGGCGCTTCAAGATGGCCTCCCTAAAATCAATCTTGCAGGGCATTCGAAAGGGGGATTACATGGCCTCGGTAGACCTGACGGAGGCCTACCTACACATCCCCATCCTTCGGTCTCACCGTCAATTTCTGAGATTTTCCCACAAAGGCAGACACTATCAGTACCGGGCCCTGCCATTCGGCCTGGCCTCGGCCCCTCGGACGTTCACCAAAGTCCTGGCGGCACTGGCCGCTTACCTGAGATCCATCCCAGTCAGGCTCCAGTGTTACCTGGACGACGTCTTAGTGCAAGCAGGGTCTCTTCCCAGGGCCAAGGCAGACCTCCAGCTGACCATCCAATGGCTCCAGACACTAGGCTTCTCAGTGAATTTCCCCAAGAGCCATCTATCCCCATCCAGACAGATTCTGCATCTAGGGACAGTGATAGATTCCCAGTCGGGGTGGGTCCGCCTGTCCCCAGACCGCTTAGACAGTCTGACGCAGTTGATCAGGTCAATCAGGACAAAAAGGTCCGTTTCCACCCTGACATTATCACGACTCCTGGGGAAGATGGTATCCTGCATAGGGATAGTTCCCTGGGCCCGCCTGCATCTGCGTCCCCTTCAGTGGGCCTTAATACCAGCCCAAAGGAGAATGTTGAGCAACTCTCTACGACCGCTTCGCTTAACGTCGGAAGTGAGACGCTCGCTCAAGTGGTGGATGTCCCCAGCATTGCGACAGGGGGCCTCTATTTGGGAGCTGGAGAGAGTACAAGTCACGACGGACACGAGCCTTTACGGCTGGGGGGCCGTGATGGGGTCCGACATGGCCCAGGGACGTTGGACTGCCTCGGACCTCAGACACAATATAAATTGGCTCGAACTCAAGGCCGCGAGACTGGCCCTCCGGACTTTCAACCGCCAGCTACAGGGGCGACATGTCCTACTACTTACGGACAATGTAGCGACGAAAGCTCATGTAAACCGGCAAGGCGGGACTCATTCCCGAGCCCTCTGGCGGGAGGCACAGACATTAGGCCTATGGGCGGAGAGACACTTGGCCTCCATTGCGGCAGAACATATTGCGGGGACGTCCAATCACCAGGCAGACTGGTTGAGCCGGGCGACTCTGGACAACGGCGAGTGGCAGCTAGATCCAGAGTTGTTTCGAAAGATCTGCCTCAGGTTCGGCAACCCCCTTGTGGACCTGTTTGCCTCCCCCAGCAACACGCAGCTGCCGAGATTTTTCACCAGATTCAAGACCCCAGCTGCAGAAGGAGCGGATGCTCTCAGGACCCGGTGGCCTCCGGGTCTCCTCTACGCCTTCCCTCCCCTTCCCCTCATTCCCAGAACCATTCGGAAGGTAGTCACAGAGAGGGCTTCCGTCATTCTGTTAGCCCCATATTGGCCGAGGAGACCATGGTTTGCGGACCTGGTCCAGCTCTCGGTCGTAGATCCCTGGAGAATCCCTCCGGAAGAGGTAGTCTTGTATCAGGGGGTCTTAGTTCACCCAGAGCCGCAGTGGCTGCATCTGACCGCGTGGCTCTTGAGAGGGGATTGCTGAAACGGAGGAAGCTGTCATCGGGGGTCATAGCCACCTTAGAGGCAGCTAGGAAACCGTCCACAGTGAGGATCTATAACGCCACCTGGTCGGCCTTCGCGAAGTGGTGTAGCCCCAGGGGGGTGGATCCAGCCAAGGCCACGGTTCCAGACGTTCTAGAATTTCTTCAAAAAGGATTAGAGGATGGGTTGTCCCATAATACCCTCAGGCGACAGGTAGCGGCCCTAGCCACTATATTGGGAGGGGAGGGTCCCTCTACCCTCTCTCGCTCTCCGTTGGTGAAGAGGTTCCTTAAAGGGGCGGCCAACATCCGTCCGCCTCCGGTCCATAGGTTCCCTACATGGGACCTTACCATCGTCCTGAAGGCACTGACGGGGTCTCCCTTTGAACCGCTCAGGTCGGTCCACATGCGCCTCCTATCACTGAAGGTAGTATTTTTAGTGGCCATTACATCGGCCAGGCGTATCTCTGAGCTGGGGGCCCTTTCTGTTAGAAGCGACCTTTGCATGATTCACCAGGACAGGGTGGTATTGCGTTTAGATCCTTTGTTCATACCGAAGGTCAATACTCTGTTTCATAGGGCCCAGGAAATTGTCCTACCAAATTTTTGCCCCAATCCAACAAGGGAGAGAGAACAGGCGTGGCATCGGTTGGATGTACGCAGGGCCCTCCGTATTTATCTGAAACGGACGGAGGGCATTCGTAAGACCGAGGCGTTGTTTGTCTCGTTTCACCCAGGTTCCCTAGGCAAAAAGGTCTCGTCTTCAACTATTGGGAGGTGGATCAGGTTGGCCATCGTTGAGGCCTATGGAGCCTCAGGTAAATCTCCCCCGTCGGGGATTACGGCTCACTCTACTCGTAGTGCGGCCTCCTCAGCGGCCTGGGCCACAAGGGCGCCCTTCGAGGACATCTGTCGCGCAGCCACCTGGGCCTCCCCTACTCCTTTCATAAGACACTACCGCCTGGACGCTTATGCCTCGGCTGAGGCATCCTTTGGGCGGAGGGTTCTCCAGCGGGTGGTGGCCGATCCTCCCCCTGAGACCCAGTCTCCCCTCCCTGGGACGTAGCGTGGGTATGTCCCTTCAGTGACCCCTCCCTCCACTCTACTGGAAAAAGAACGTTGGTCTTACCTGAACGTTTTTTTCGGGAGAGTGGAGGGAGGGGTCACTCTCCCTCCCTAGTTAGATAGACAGGGTCTGGGAGGGGTAGGATCGGGTGGCCCGGGGCGGCTTTCCCTTGTCTTCTTACATCATGCAGACGCTGACCTGACATCGCGGAAACTGGGAGCCAACGGGAGAAGCCGAAGGCTAAGAAGTTTTCTCTCAGTCAAATGGACCAATCAGGCTGTAATAACCCTTCAGTGACCCCTCCCTCCACTCTCCCGAAAAAAACGTTCAGGTAAGACCAACGTTCTTTTAATATTTTAGATATTAATGTTCTACCATAAGCCAATATCTTAATTTTCTATAAACACCAATAAAACCAATTATTGATAGAAGTTTAATCCGTCCCTGGATTATAACTCTAAATCCCCTGAATTTATAGTCCTTAAAAGCTATAAATTTCAATATATTTGTTCACATTAATAATACATTTAAATATACCTAATCATAGTCTTCTACCTCCTAGCCTTGGTTATAATAAATTCTACTATATATCCATATGTGTGCTACTATTTTCCCAATTTATACTTACTACTTTTTGCTATTAGTTTTTGATATAATCACCATATTACAAGATATTTTCTCTCTCTCATCTCTTAAGCCTTTTTAGAATGTCATCATTTACTGACTTTTTGGTGACTTCTTAATATTTCTCTCTTGGGATCCTATATTTCTTTCTAACATTTTTGCAAAAACTGAATATTCCCTCTGCCTTATCCCTTGTCTCCTTCTGCTGCATCATTTGGATACCCATCCATAACCCTTTCATTATTTTTGAAAAACCTTTGTTTTTTCCTCTATGTTTTATTGTAAACTCTTAAGGAATTTTCTATTTGATTCTTAGTGTTTATTGTTACTGTCTCTTCAGTGTTTTTGGCTTCTTGTAACTTATTTTGATTTGTCTCCTCCACCACTCTTTCAAATTTCTCATCTGTCTTCTGAATATTATGTTCATCTTTTCCCATCACTTTTTGAGGATCTTATACAGTCACATCTTTATCCAGTGGTGAAATTCTGCAAGTTTTGGAGAACCGGTAGCGGAAATTTTGAGTAGTTCAGAGAACCAGCAAATACCACCTCTGGCTGGCCCCAGAGTGGGGTGGGAATGGAGATTTTGTAATATCCTTCCCCCAGGAGTGGGGAGGGAATGGAGATTTTGCAGTATCTTTCCCCTGCCACGTCCACCAGGCGACGCCCATAGAACCTGTAGTAAAAAACATTGAATTTCACCACTGTCTTTATCTTTGAACAATCCCATCATCTCCTTACGATTCTTTGTCACATTTTCATAAATACTTTTAAGCATCACTAACATTTCTTCATAAAACTTTATTATCTCCTGTGAATCATTTTGTATCATTATATTAAAAAATACTCAATACATTGGCATCCTTCAGTCTCAAAAGACTTTTGGCTCGTGTGCCATAAGTGGGGGGAGCGCAGGGGGTTGTGTTCGGGCGTGCCGCACCCATAATGCAAGGCGGACCCCCCATTTTTTCATGCTTTTTTTGCCCTCCCCAGGCTCCAGAGGCTTTATAGGAACTTGGGGAGAGCAAAAACAGCCTCCCCCCCCCAGAAGCCCTTCGGAGGCTTCAGGGACCTTCAGGACGCCTCCTCCCTGTCCCAAGATGGAGCCACAGCCCCCCCTCCTTCATATCTTGCACATTACTACCTTTTTCACCACCTCCCCTATTTTCATCCTCTAGAAGAGAACTATGTTTTTTAATGAAGGCTTCAGCCTCCTCCACTGTATTAATTCTAATTCTGTTTCCCTCCCAAAAAATCAACATTCCCTCTGGCAATAACCATCTGAACCAAACGCCTTTATTGTATAATTTCTTTGATAAGGAGGGATACTTCCTCCTTTTTTCCCTTATTTTTTTCAGAATTTGCTTAAGAATGGTAATTTCTTTATCTTTATATTTTAATGGTCCCTTCCTTTGGGCCCCTAGCACCTCATCCCTCGTGGTCCTCCTAAGAAACTTAACATGTACCTCCCTTGGAACATTGTGTGTTCTAGCATATGCTGAATTAATCCTGTAAACCAGATCCATATCCCACCACAACTGTTCTTTATTTCTCTTAATATATTCTGCTAAAATTGTACTCATAATATCCTTAAGATCTTCATTTTCTGTCTCTGGTAGGTTCTGGAATCTAAAGGACATTCTTTCAAGTTCTATTTTTGCCATAAAATATTCCAATTCTAAATTTCCCTTCTGGACTGCCTTAACCTCCTCCCCCAATCCAGCTGCGCCCTCCTCCAAAACCCCAATTCTTTGTTTATTTTCTGTTAAATGTTGTACAGCTCTGAGTTCATCTTTAAGATCTGTCACCTCTTTTTTCAACTCATTTTGACCCCTCATAATTTCCTGAAACATTTGGTTAACATATAGTTCTTTTGAGCTCTCTCCAGTCCCTTCTTGTTGTAACAATGAAGTAATCTTCGTCTGCTGCATGTTTGGACTGGAGGTGGCAGAGGCAGGAGCTGAGAATGACTTGCCTGTTGGAGGTTTTTTGGGCCCCATTTATCTGCATTCAGAGGTGATAAGTCTTTTATAAAGAGAATGGCGTCAGTGGAGCGTGCAGCTGTATCAGTCCCAGGTGGCAGGCAAATCCAAAAGTAAAAAGTTAGTTCTCCTTCACAGTTCCAAGGCACGGAGGTACACCAGAAAGAGGAAAAGTCAAATAGTCAGAATTAATCAGGAAGACCACGTAATGGGAGAGGTCCAAAGCACCTTCAGAGGGGGTATTGAGACAATTACCAGAGATTTTTTTTTCTTCAAAGGTAGTTTCAAAAGGCAGGCTTCATTTATAGGTACAAAAACAAAGACGGAGGGTCGCCATCTTGGCTCCTCCTTTCGCAGGGAGAAGAACAAGGAGTTCCATAAAAAAAATTTCCTTTTAAGAAAACAGCTCAGCAGTCACCTCTTGCAGCTGTGATATCAATCATTCTCAGATAGTTAGTACAAGTGGCAAGTCAGCCTTTATTCTCTCTCCATTCTGATATAGAGAGAGATAGTTCAAATGCCACTTTGTCCGGGGGGGGGGTGTAAAGAGAAAGAAACACCCCCCTCTAATCTTCCAGTTTCAAATAGATTGAACAAAAACTTACAATAGTCTGCTGCTTATCTATTAACGATGATTAAGGAGATTAGGGTGGATCTCTCCCCACAGGCATTTCAGCCGCTCTTCTTTCACTTAATCCTTTCCTCCCAGAACCCATTCGGTGAAAGGGCAGACAGCTCGCAGCTGTTTCATGCCCCCCCTCCGCTCCCCGGCTCCTGGGGCGAGGCTGGAAATACCCCCGCCGGCTGCCGCCGAGTCTGGGGGATTCCAGCAACCCGCCCTGCGGCAGAAGATCCCTCCAGAGCCCCGTGCTCCTGAACAGAGTCCACCAGGGAGACGAGCAGCGGACAACACGTCCGTCACCCAGACTGTAATAATCTTGATGGCTCTTCTACTCCAAATCCATTAAACAGCCTGGGAAAAACCACAGCTGATTGTCAACAGATCAGGGGGGGATTAGAATTTTTTTTTAAAAAAAACTTTTTCTCACTAATCACTTTTCAAAGTATTGTTAAATCTTTTTCAGGCTTTCTATATTTTAAAGATCCAATCGCTGCTTTCTTAATGTTTGGAGATTATTTTTCAAAATTCTTTTTATTTGGGTTAGGTCTCTAGAATGAAAGTTGGAAGTTGTCTCAACCAGTTTCAATGCTCTGTCCATGAACTGCTCCAGCACAAATCTTAATGTCCCGGTTGTCATCGCTTGTGACTTGCCAAAATGGCCGTCATCCCTGCTGCTGTTCAGGACAGCTTTCTTCGGACCTAATGAAGAAATTGTGGTTTCCTCGTGGTCGCTGAAGCACCTCTCCTTCCTTCACCAAAGTGACTTTGACCCTGTAGGGCAGTGGTTCTCAACCTGTGGGTCGCAACCCCTTTGGGGGTCAAATGACACTTTCACACGGGTCGCCTAAGAGCATCCACCTCCACTGGCGTCACCCATGCTCAGGAGTTCGTCCTGAAGTGGCAGGTGCATGAAGAGCGCCGGGTGGCGAAGCAGCCTCCTCCCAGCTCCGGTCGCAAGCTAGACACCGGCCCGCCCGGTCTCCACTCCAGGGAAAGGCTGAGCACTGAAGTGGGGGAGAGACAGGTTCTTCTGGGTGGCGGATCAGCCTTGGCTCCGACGGACGTCCGAAGCGAGTGTGGTCGGCGGTGCCGCTTCAGCCCAGCTGCCTGGACACGGGCTCAAAGGCGCCCAGAGAGCAGGAGACTGGCAGGGCAGTTGCGCCACCTGCTTCAGCCGGCGGGACGGGCTCTTACCCAGGCAGGCGCATACCAGGATTCAAGCCGCCTTCGGCCTGGACGCTGCCTTTGCCACCCCGCCAGCAGTCCTGTCCTGCAGGCTAAACTGAGCTCAGAGGCTTTTTGGCCCCCGGGAAGGGCTGGCAAGAGAGGCCGGAGGGAAGGACAGGCCCCGTCCACCCATTCCTTCCATCCTGAGGAATTCCACTTGGGACGGAAGCACAGTTTGATGTAGCTTAAGCCTCCATTTAAATCCAATTTAAAGGGCAACTTCTTAATCTGTGTTTAAGAAAGAAAGAAAAAACGGGAGGGAGGGAGGAATGGAAGGAAAGAAAGAAAGAAAAGAAAGAAAAGAAAGAAAGAAAAGGGAAGGGGGGAGTAATGAAAAGAAAGAAAGAAGAAAAGGGAGGGGGGAATGGAAAGAAAGAAAGAAGAAAAGGGAGGGAGGAAAGGAAAGAAAGAAGAAAAGGGAGGAATGGAAAGAAAGAAGAAAAGGGAGGGGGAATGGAAAGAAAGAAAGGAGGGAGGGGGAATGGAAAGAAAGAAAAAACTGGGTGGGTGGGTGGGGAACGGAATGTAAAAAAAGTAAACTTAATAAAGTGAAACTCATGTAAACTGCTGGAGGCAGGCAGGGAGGTTGTTTTATCCTGGAAAATCCCAGCCTGGCTGATCTCCCAAACCAAGATTGGCAGATTAATCACTATGCTTTAATTATGTTCAATTTGTAATAATGAAAATACATCCTGCATATAAGATATTTACATTACAATTCATAACAATAGCAAAATTACAGTTATGAAGTAGCAACGAAAGTAATTTTATGGTTGGGGGTCACCACAACATGAGGAACTGTATTAAAGGGTTGCAGCATTTGGAAGGTTGAGAACCACTGCTGTAGGGTCTCCTGGCAAGCAGATACCAGCTGGTTTTCACAGAGCTCTGCAGAGCTCCGCTATTTTCAGCTGTTCTTGCTGCGATGCCAACTGGTTCCCAAGACTAGCAATATTCTTGAAAGAAGTAGCAGGGCTTCATTAGTCTTTGCTTTTATAATCAGAAGCCTTTAGATCAGGGGTGTCAAACTCATGGCCTGCGGGCCGGATGCATCATATTCTAGCCCTGTCCCTGCTGTTTAGCAAAGTGGGGGGAGTCCTGATATGTTATGTGATAACACCATGACGATGCAAGTATGACACCCCTTAGATAAAGATACTGTGATAAATGAGGATGAATTGGGGTTTTTTATTTGGGGTATTTTAATTGTATTAAATTATTTAGGGGTTTTTAAACATTGTGTTTTTAATTGTTTTTTATTCATCAGCTCACCTCCTCCTTGTATATGTATATGTCTTGGTATACGTTTTTGTTATATGTATGTTTGTTTATATATTTATTTCCTATGTTTTATTGTACGCCGCCCCGAGTCCTTCGGGAGAGGGTGCAGCTAAGAAATAAATATTTATTATTATTATTATTATCTTACCTGGATGCCTCAGCTGGAGTTTTCTGCTGACTGCTAATGACAACCTTGTGTAGATGTCTGGAAACTAATCAGCCACAAGACAAAATATATACAAAAATGGATGATGGACTGGTCTTATTGGGTAATTAATAATATTTCAATTGCATTGAAATACACAACACACACACACACTCTTCCTATGAGTGTCAATAGAAAGAGAAGGCAGTTTTTTATTTTGAGTTGTAACATTTCATGGAGAAAATCAAAAAGTCAATTACTTAATAACATCAATCTTTTATCAAATTGAGATATTTCTTCTGAAGTAAAAGTATATGTTTTTCTCCTTTTGACTGAAAGAGATTATATTCACAGCATATAATCATATTGTCACAGTTGCTAATTAGCTTCCTTTCCTACAGTTGATGGACTTTGGGAGGAAATAGTTTTTCGATGCAGTTTCTAAAGAATTTGAAGAAAGATGCAAAACTGTATATTAATCACAACAATTATTAGAAAAAAAGCATAGATCTTCAAGCAGTATTAAGGAAGCATAAATACAATTATCAAAAAGAAAAGACATTCTTGGTACCTATAAGTGAAGACATTTAAGAAGTCAAAACAAAACAAAATGAAACATGAATAAGAATTTCCACCGCTTTATGGACTCTCTTCAATATTTCTCTTTATGGGCTCTTTTCTAGTAGAAGAAAAATAACACCAACGCTTTCAGAATTTATTAGCTGATCTGGTTGCAAAAGCCGCTTTGCTGCCATCTAATGATCAAGCCTGGTCTTCGCAGCCTTAAAATGATAAAAGTCGCTCTGTTCTGCGATATTGGGACAAAGGAATTAAATGGGATTAAAACACCCACCCACCCCTATTTAGCTAGCAAGCCATTTATGTTGACGTCTCATTCTCTCCGAAGAATAAATCTATAAACAGAAAAAGTGACCAGTAAAGAACATTAAGCGATCCCGTCGCGTGCTTATCGTATCATAGGCCTCATTCTGTAGCTGCTGCTATAGCAACCAGTTTTGCAGCCGAACAATCCTGCGCGCCTCGCAACTACGTGTCAGCGATCGTTAGTGACGTCTCCCCTGTGGGAAGCTTGGAGGAAGAGACTCTTAAGGAAGGAAGGTGAGTGACAGGTTCCTGCGCCCCCAAAGCCTCAGCCTTTCCTGCACCTCTTAAAAAATAAAAAAAATAAAATATTGTTTCCGCTAATGGAAAAGCCGCATAGTTTGGTCCTATTTCAGAGCTCTCCCCCCCCCCCCAATCCCCGAGCTCCCTCAGTGACCTTTTTATGGGACTCCCCTTCTCCAAATAAAAATGGAGTTTTTCCTCCCTTTTGTTGTGTTCTCTGCCGCGCTACTTTTAAATTATGATACAGATCCTCCCTCCTTTTGTGTTATCAGGAGGCCCTTTTCTTGCTTCCTGCCACACTGACCCTCAGCCCAGGGCTTCATTGCTTCCCTTCACACGTATTGCGGAACATTGAAAGGGCGGAGGGGGGGGGGGAGGGCTGACACATGGGGAACTGTGTTTTTAAAGGGCAGCATTGCTGGAGGAGATTCTTCTGCCCTTAGAATTTGGCAGTCAAATGAATGGAAAGGCAGACATTTAATGGGAGAAATAATGGATAAATTAGAAAAATGCTTAAAAGGGCAGGGTAAGACATATCAAACAATAACCTTTATTCTTTCTAGTTTTCTTTTTAGTTTGTATTTTTTCTTATTATACACAACTGTTAATAATAATAATATTTAAAAATAACCACCCAATGAAGAAAAGCATATAGGCACAAAAAATCCACTTAAAATTAGCTTCTTAATAGCCTCTCTTTTGGAAAAGAAATCTCCTAACTGTACATACATGTTGCAGTCAATAGCTGCCTATATCACAAATGTGATTCGGGGTGGCATAAAATTAAAAGAACAATAAAACATAAATAAACTTTAAAAACAATAAAATATGTACCATGGAGAGTGTTAAAAATCGATATGTAGTAAGCCACCTTGCAAGTTCTCTAATTTCCCAAGGATTCTCAGGCCTGCTATAAAACCGTAAATTCAGAAGGCGAATAGGGTCAGTGCTAGCCTTATCTTAGAAGTAGGGGTATGATGTTGAAGATAGGGTTTTTAAAAAGCATGAATATTGATTATTAGTCCAGATATTTAGTTAAATTTCCTTTCAGATGTGGACAAAATGCATGACTCAGTTTTCTATTCACTGTGGCCCCAGGGCATAGCAATTAATGGCTTTTTCTTTAACTACTGTAGTTACTGTAGTTTGGGAGAGGAGAAATCTATAATTTTCCAGATGTTGAACCATTCCCTTTTATTCCTAACTATTGGCATATTGTGTTGGACTTGAGAATTAGATTTTAACAATATGTTAAAGTCTGAGGTCCTCAGTCTACGCAATGCTGATTTTTTTTAACCTATATTAGAAAATACCCTAAGTTGGTTTTAGGATTTCCGATAAGTGGTGCTGTCTTCTGCCTTTAAGACTGTAGGCAAAAGCATATCTTATAGTATTTTAGGCAGAATGTGAATACTACAAGTTAATAGTTGCATGAATACTAAAATAACTTCTATAATTAAAATGATAAGGGGAAATAGCTATCTTGGTTGTGTTGATTTTCAAATGTCAGATATGCCATATTGAAATCCCAGGTAGCGGGTATTGAGGGTGGTTGCACACTGCTGAGTGCAGGCGGAGTGGGTGGGTGCAGGAGCAACTTAGAAGAATGATTTGCAATCCATCCTCTCAGCTTCCCCTGTGACTTTGCTTATGGGAAATCAATAGGGGAGGTCCCAAATGGCAATCACAGGACCACTCTCATTGCGAAGTTATAATGCAAGCCAGGCACTGAGCGCCTGGATTGCGATAACTTGACTATGAGGATCCTGCAACAGTCACAACCATGGATCAGTGGTAAGTTCCCACATTCAGAACCATTATAATTTTGAACCGTCATTGAAAACATGGTTATAACTTGAGGGCCACCTGTATCAATTCAGAAGCAGCGATATATTTTCTATCATATCCACCTCAAATACTTCCATTATAATGTATTTTGTTGCAATGTTTATCTCTAAGTAGAGGTTTCTTTGTAGAGTGAAAATAATTATATATACACAATTTAATACATTAGAAGAGCTTCATTTCACTTATTACATAAATCAAGCCTATATATTCCTTGATAAGTAAACAAGAAGTTTTAGGTAGACATAGGAAAACAGTTTAGGCAATTTAAGTGATTTTTCAGACTATCTAGAGGCCTGTGAAACTGGCGGGCCATAGACCGGATATGTTACGCACAGGCCATGCCCACCCTTGTTCCACAAGGGCAAAAAACATCGCAATATACTACGATCCGGCCCGTGATACGATCAAGTTTGACATCCGTGATCTAGACAAAACATATCACATTGGTTAGAAAATCTGTTTCTGAGTGACTGAATTATTTATAATAATTATGCTAATTAATTATGCTACTTAATTTTGACAATTGTAGATGTAGCTATTTGTAGATGTAGCTCTTTGTAGATGCTATTTGTAGATGTAGCTCTCACATAATTTCCAAGTTCTTTGTTTTGCAGTAAAAAGATGGATTTTTTTAATAAAGACAGACATTATTTCAGATTTTGTTATTTATTCTTCTCTTCGATTTATTAATTAAATTTTAATCTTACTACATATAAGTAACTCAAGGCTGAAAACCTACATACTATTATTGCATGTTATTGTAAGAATTTTAAAGATTTTTGTAACTTGTTTAATAGTTGCATGAATAGGGCATCTAGGACCAATCAGCAACTTGGTTAGCCCTAGTGAATCAGTTAATTAATAACTATTTCTACTGTTTTCAGCTTTACAGAAGAAATAGTATGGTAAATTCAGCATGGTAGATACATTTTTATAGGTAAAAATAGTTAAATTCTCACAAATTCTCTTTTCCTTGTGATTTAACTGTAAAGATATAGCACCAAAATCTGAATGCAGTATTGTCTGAAATTATTCCTAGCCTTTGATCCAAAACTGAATTCTATTTTTTCCCTCTTTTAGCTGATGCCAAAAGATGGAGCCTCCTGAGATTACCATAATTGAAGGTGTTGGAGATGAAGTGACTGTGGTGGCTGGTATAGTGGTCCTTATTATGGCCTTGGTTTTGGCCTGGCTCTCTACGTATGTTGCAGATGGTAGCAACCATCTTCTAGGAACTGTTGTGGCCAATGGAGATTCATCAGTGATCCATCTGAACCCCATTGAAAATTATGTGGGAAATTCTGTTTCTGAACAATCTGAGCCACAGAATGCTACGGAAAATACTGAAGAAAAGGCAGATGAAGGTTCAGCTTCTGGCACCAGTCCAACGGTAGAGCAAGTTGACAATGGCAGTGGCTCTGATGCTGCTTTAGACTGTCTATTGGACATTCAGGGTCTACCACAAAGGACCTTGTCAATAGATGGTGTTTCTCAGGAAAGTCAGGGAGTTCCACAAACAGTAGCCAATATGGAGGAGAGTGAGCCAAACACAGGATTCATCAAAGTGCGTCTCAAATTCCTCAATGATACAGAAGAAGTGGCTATTGTAAAGCCAGAAGACACCATAGGCATACTGAAGAGGTACTGTTGAATATGAACATACATTTGTTTGGTGTGCTGTCCTTATTTGTTTGAAAAAAAGTAATTATATAGGTTTAAAAAAAATAATCCCAGAATAGTTTTGAACAATATAGTATAATTATTCAGACTTGCCATTATACAGTAGATCATCTCTTTCAAAAAGATTTGATTTTGGAACCCTTGGTATAGTTTAAGACTTTTCTCACCTTATCCTACAAATTTAAAAGAATCTTAAAAAGTATTCCGACTGTTGCAACATGGGAGGGAATCAAGCCCAGCCGGTAAACAGATAGAGATCAGTTCAGCAGTCACCATATACTTTTTCTTCCATTTTGGAATCATAGGGGATGTCTAAACTCCCTGAACTTGTTGAGAATAACTGATTATTCTGACATACAATACTGATACTTCTTGACTTAATGACCACAATTGAGCCCAAAATGTATGGTGCTTAGTGAGAAAATTGCTAGTAAATTTTGCCCTATTTTGCAATGCTGCACTTAAGCGAATCATTGCAATGGTTAAATTTGTAATCTGGTTGTTAGTGAATTTGGCTTCCCTACTGATTGTGCTTGTCAGAAGGTCTCAAAAGAGGATAATAATAATAATAAATTTAAATTTATTAGCCGCTCCCTTTCCAGACAGGACTCGGGGCGGCGTACAATGGAGTATATAAAACATAAAACATGTATACAAACACATAAACATACATATATACAGGACATACATGCACGGAGGAGGTAACAAATTACATCACATTGGACAATTAAAAGTCACCATTAAAATACCCCGATTGTAAAAACACAATTTAAAATTTAAAAATTTAAAAGAACTGTCAGGAGGAGTAAGAAAAATTTACGGTTGAGCCAGGCCAGATAATTGAAAGAGGTGGGTCTTCAACTGTACACGGAAGGAGCGGAGATCGGAAGTAGTCCTGATGTCACGGGGGAGGTCATTCCATAGGGCTGGGCCCATCACAGAGAAGGCTCTGCTTCTGGGTGTCGCCCCCCGACACTGTTTGGCGGACGGCACCCGAAGAAGTCCCTCTCTGTGTGAGCGGATTGGTCGTAGGGATGTATGGGGCAGGATGCGATCCTGCATGTAACTAGGTCCTGTGCCATGAAGCGCTTTAAAGATCATAATCAAAACCTTGAAACGCACTCGGAAGACTACAGGAAGCCAGTGCAGCTCGCGCAGGAGAGGTGTTACAGGGGAGTATCTAGTCCTCCCCATAATCACCCGCGCGGCCGCGTTCTGGACCAACTGCAGTCTCCGAGTGCATCTCAAGGGAAGCCCCATGTAGAGAGCATTGCAGTAGTCCAGGCGAGACGTCACTAGCGCATGGGTGACTGTGCGTAGGGCATCCCGGTCCAATAAGGGGCGCAATTGGCGCATCAGGCGAACCTGATGGAACGCCCCCCTTGCCACGGCTGTTACATGGTCATCCATGGACAGCCGGGCATCTAGGAGGACGCCCAAATTGCGCACCTGTTCCATGGGGGCCAATTGCACGCCCCCAATGGCCAGAGATGGAAGCAACTGGTTGAACCGGCAGGCCGGAAGCCACAGCCACTCCGTCTTGGAAGGGTTGAGTTTTAGTCGGTTGTCATCCATCCAGACCCCTACGGCCTCCAAACACCGGGACATCATTTCGACGGCCTCATTGGGGTGGTTCGGGGTGGAAATGTATAGCTGAGTATCATCAGCATACAGATGATATCCCACCCCAAAACCACAGATGATCTCGCCCAGCGGTTTCATGTAAGTGTTGAACAGGAGAGGCGAGAGCACCGACCCGAGGCACCCCACATGTGAGTGGCCTCCTGGTCGATCTCTGCTCCCCTGCCAACACACGTTGCATCCGGTCAGAGAGGTAGGAGCCAAACCACCGTAGAACGGTGCCCCTGACTCAGGATCACATGACCTGGGACAATGCAACTATCATAAGTTGTCAAGCATCCGAATTTTAATCACATGACATGGGATACTGCAACAGTTGTATGAAAAACGATTCACTTTTTTCAGTGCCGTGGTAACTTTGAATAGTCACTAAATTAACTGTTATAAGTTGAAGACTACCAATATTTATACAACCATGGTCACAATAGGAAAGCAGCTTAGAAATTGCATTGTTATTGGTAGATGAGAATTATTTACAAAATGAATATTTAGCATGATACAAACATTATTATAGGAGTGGATTAAAATGTGTAAAAAAGTATATTGATTTAAAGTGTTATAAAAACACTTCATTAATAAATTACATCTTCACTACATTGTCATAAAATAACATGTTGATTCCCTTATAAAAGCTCATCAATATGAGATATCACATTTTTACTTTTATTTATCTATGTTCTTTCTAAAGCAAATATTTCCCAGGCCAGGAAAGTCAGATGAAATTTATCTACCAGGGTCAACTGCTACAAGATCAGGCACGGACTCTGCAGTCCCTCAATATACTGGACAATTGTGTAATCCACTGTCATCTCTCCCAGGCCGTTTCTGCCATTTCTGACACTGTGGTAGCACCATCAGAAGCTGGGGGTATTACTTTGAGTATGAGTGACTTGATGATTCCCATTTTTATGCTGATGCTGGCAGTGATCTGGTATTTCCGCATCAACTACCGCCAGTTATTCACAGCACCTGCTACCATTTCCTTGGTTGGAGTGACTGTATTTTTTAGTTTTCTTGTTTTTGGGATGTATGGACGGTGAGCAGCTATGGAGCAAGAAAAAAATCAGCTATCTTTTCAATCAAAATTATTTTTATCTGATATAACCTACAGCACCAAGAAATGTTCTTACCTAGAATTCTACAAATTGAAAAAAGGCTCTACAGTTGAAAAAGAAAACAAAATCTTAACTTAATTTCTACAATTTTTGTGGCTATGTCTGAATATTTTTGAAACCATTAGTAAAAGATGAAAATATGACACATGAAGAAGAATAAGCCATCATTAGTTCCTCTGCTTTCCATTACTTGGTTTTTACTTAAAACATAATTCTCTTTCATCATCTATGTCTCTAAGAACAATTTGACTGATCACACCAGTGTTTTCTTCATACATCTAATTCTACAGTGGTTATAAAGTTATTGACAATTGGCCTGAAATCCAATTCCTGTCTTATATGCCCTTGGACATCTTCCGAATCCCCCAATAGTGGAGGATTTTTAGCTTAAGTGTTTGCCTAATTAATTTGTTGCTTCTTGGACAAGCATGGAAGGAATGATCTCGATGCACATTTCTTTTATTAATACCACTGTGTCCAATTATCTAGTGGTAAAGCAATGGCCCAGTGCACTCCAGGAATGCCAGTGAGTGGAAAAAATGGAATATATACTGCAGTTCACATAGATTAATATCTCAAAATCAGGTATTTTTGAACTGTGTTCTGAGGATATGAGGCTGTACATTTGCTGGGGACTACACATTTAGTCACCTCATGCCAGAAATATGCATGCATGTTGATGGGTAAAGCAGTGAGTTGAGATTGCAAGCTGGATGCCTATTTGGTGCACCTTTGCGCTTGCTTGAGAAAAGATAACAGCTGCACTTAGAGCTTCCTATCAACTGTTTAGGCAGTTTACCTTTTGTAGGTAAGCTATATGTTGACATGTGCCTGCCCAGTCACACAGAAGAAAAGTCTGTCTGCTGTCATCAATATTTTTGAATGTTGTTCATATGTAGGTTAATCTAGTTATAGTTTTAAACTCCATTGATTCTATTCTCTTTGAAGCATGATTACTTCAAATAAATTTTCTTGTAGATAGGAGTTAATCAAGGTGTTAAAGTTGGGTTACTGCCATGGAATTCACTGCTACAGTTCCCAGTATCTGAGCTAGAACAGAGAATTGTTACTGAGAGCTGGGCTTTCCATTGGAAAGAATTGTTAAAGATAGGATTAGATATTAAATTATCCCCAAAGTTGTAAGCAATCTTATTGGTCAAGAGGAATATTATGTTTTTAGACATCATGGTTACAGAGAAGCTCAAGTTAAATTGCAGACTTAAACATCCAATTTAATTACTGGTGCCAAGCAAAAATATCTAAATGCTGCTCAAAGCTACCCTGTAATGCTTTCAGCTGCTGTAGCTTCTAAAATCAAGGTATTAAGAATAGATTAACAGAAAATGTTTTTGACCTGAGGCTTGTTAGATGTTTTGGAATGTATAAGTGTACAAAGTTCTTGTTAAGACATTTTTTCTAACCTTTCTGGCTACTTCAGAACTGCATTTGTGGGCATGCATACAGAATTAGCAGTGATTATGCATGTACATGAATAGGGACACAACTGGCTGCCTCCAAAGAAGTTGTCTAAATCAAGAAAAATGACATTGCTGTTGGAAAAGAAGTGTTCCATGTGTATTTCTGTACACTCAAAAGCACTCTTGGGGGATTTGTACAGCTCTAATTTAAGTACATCTTTGCTTGATATGTTGTCTGAAATGTATAACTTGTAAAAAAAGAAAAAAATGTATAAATATTGCTGGAAATTGTCTTTTCTGTGCATTCATTCTAAATTGAAGACTAGAAAGTAAAAGCAAACCTGTAAATAACTAAATAATTTGAATGGTTAGATGGGGCCATTTTGCTAATGCTTATTCATAGGCAACCAGGTAAAATATTTCTAAATGACTTGTTTGAATATACTTGCAAGTCTGTTATAGAAAATAAAGACTTCCATAGCAAAGTGTACTTATTATACAAGAGAGTTTTTCTCATGTTTTTGAAATCTTTGAAAAACAATCATGAAGGTCTGCAATAATAACCATAGAAAAATTGGATGTTTTTGTAAGATGTTTGTATTTGTGTAAATAAGGTACTCTGTTGAAATCCAAGTTCTATATTAAAAGATAAAGGTTCCCCTCGTACATATGTGCTAGTCGTTCCCGACTCTAGGGGATGGTGCTCACTTTTGTTTCAAAGCTGAAGAGCCAGCGCTGTCTGGAGACGTCTCTGGCCATGTGGCAGGAATGATTAAATGCCGAAGCACATGGAACGCTGTTCCCTTCCCATCAAAGGTGGTTCCTATTTTCTATTTGCATTTTTACATGCTTTTGAACTGTCAGGTTGGCAGAAGCTGGGACAAATAACGGGAGCTCACTCCGTTACGTGGCACTAGGGATTCAAACTGCCGAACTGCCAACCTTTCTGATTGACAAGTTCAGCATCTTAGCCACTGAGCCACCTCCAGTTCTATATTAGGTAAAGTTAATTTTTTGTCAACTGAATAATTAGTTTAGGTAAGCCAATCTTTGTTTAGAGAAGGGGAAAGTATTGACAGAATTCTAAAATTCATATTTTGTACAGCACTACTTTGTTTAACTTATTTTGTCCACTTGTTAAAAGTACAAAGTTCAATCCAAACATATTGGCTGGATTCACAAGCCAAGATTAAGAAACCGCAGTAGTTGTTTTCAAGTAACATATGTGATAAGCAAGCAAACAATTTAATGGGATGGGTTACATCACACTTTAGGGCAATGAAAGAGTTCCCACAACACAGTGAACCAAAATCACCTTCAACTCTCCTAGTGTACTCTAGCATGTTATATAAATCCAGAGACAGTCTTCAAATTATTCATACTCTTTTACACTTCTGCTTTAGCAGCCAATATAAAGACTAAAAAGTTCTTAAATCTTTAAAAGAATATATACAGTGATCCGGAGAAGGAAAAAATGGGTGTTTCTGAGTATCTAGGAACTGCATATCAGAGTAGAATAATTAGGGTTTTCTTTCAAAAACAACTCGGGACTCTAGTTTATTTGAAAGACCTGATTCCACAGTGCATTTTAAGTAAAATATGTGCATCATTGTAACGTATTACAAAACATTTTTAAAATTCCTTTTCTCTAAAAACATGTAAAGACACAAATAACCAGTACCAAGCAGTTACAGTTTATTTACACAAGCATTTCACAATCCATGAATGGGAAGAAAAAAATACAGTGACGGTGTTTTTTTTTAACATCTAGCTACCTTTACAGGCTGAGATTATAGAGATAAAACATTTTTTAAAAATCAGAGACCACAGTACAGTACTTTCTTCAGTGATTTCTGCACATGTTCAAAAATATCACATAGATGCAGTTTATACATCATCAACAAATTAAAAAAACTCATTAATCCATGATAGAATACAGTTTTTTTTTTCTTCAAGTGAAACAGGCCTACCTTAAAAAATAATAGGTGCAGATGCAGAGCCATATATAAAACGACCTCTGTCCTCTCTCTTGCTAAATTAATAATATTCAAAAGTCCCCAAAGTTTATACTTCCAAAGTTGCCTGAAACATGATCCCAAAAACTTGAGTTGCAGTTATGGAAAACAAACAAGGACCTATCCTTATTCTTCTTTCACACTGGCTATCTTTACATTGCTGCAATAGTGTAAAGTTAGCCAGCATTTTGATGATACATAATTTAACTATGTAGCTATCAGGCAGTGAACAGCAGCAACTTCCTGCTTTTCCCACCTCCCTTGGAAAGATTCATTTCACATCAAATAGCTACATTACAAGGAGGTGTGAGGCAACTGTCTGATCCATACATACAGAGCTCTCATAGAATACTGAGTCATGTATTTAAAAGCATTAGCTAAATATGAAATCTAGGCAAGTGGTGTCCAAATGTTTGGGGGACCAGTTCCATGGAGAAAGGAACAGAGGGAGTGTGGTTTTGCATGCTGCCTGTATCGTGCGGATGGGATTTAGCTTGCTTGCATGGCCCGGTTGGTGGCATGCCGCAGACTGGTGCTGGTCCACGGACTGAGGGTTGGGGATCCCCAGTCTAGGCAATACAGGAATAATGCTTTGTAGATTGTGATCAGATGAAGGGAAAAGATCAGGATTCCTGCAAACAGGTTTTCCTTGTTTAACATAAAGCGCCACAAAGCTAAGTTTTCTACCACTGTCCAGCAAGATCTTTCAGGAAGGCCCATCTTGGTCCCTGGATGCTCCCTAGGCAACATACTTTTTGCCCAAGTATATAATGGCAAGTAAAGAAGACTAACCTCAGTAATGTTGACTTCCTATGTCTGCTATTTTCACACTTGAAGCAATTTGGGACATTCATATATCCTCCAGCCAGGAACAGAAGCAGCAACTGATCTAGCATCTTTGCCTTAACACAAGCACTATGGTAAACAGAATTTGCCCCTGCATGTAACAGCACCGGAAAAGCATGTGGAACTCTGGGGAGGAAGAAAGAACTTGGCAGTCCCTTAGAGATTCTTCCTGTAAACAGTACTGCATGTCCTGAAAGCTTTTCACTTCAGGACAATTGGTGGGGATTTTTCAGAGAGCATTCCTTGATGTAATTGAGCTATGGATTTTAACAGTTTCTCTGTCATATTTTGAACAAGGACTTTTTTTAAAGTTGCTAGGAATAGAGAGGGGGAAGTGAAGCAAAAGAAAGTTGTCAGCTACCTCAATCCAGGCAACAGTCTCAAGCAATTGTTATTAGCAATTTGGATCCTCTACTACTGTCGAAATTAGCTACAAACATTCTCACATTAGGAAGGAAACAGCTAAGCTTCAGTAAATTAGACTCATTGGTAGATATAACAAATGATCTTTTTCATGTGCACACTTTTGGAATAAGTGAGGGCACACATTTTGAATTGGCTACATGTCTTCTGTATAGTTGTTGTCTACATTGTAAAGTTTCAGGAAGAGGAGGCAAAATGCAGAGGCAATATTCCCTAGAAGTTGTGCTACAATTTCTAGCATCTATCTATACAATCATCAGACCATCATGATTTATGGCACTAGGTTTAAAACAACAGTTGTCTGTAAAAAGACTAAAACAGAGCAGGAATGAAAAATATATTTTGGGGGGTGAAGGGAAAAAAAACAGTAAATCTAAAAAAAAGCATATATTCTCCCTCCCATCACATTATCGCTTTCTTGATTTTGCCCCTAATACTCCAGCACAGTTTTAGTATTTTAAACATACTAAGTTAAAAAGAAATTAATCATAGATAGCAGGTCAGAGCACAATCTCCTTGCCTGGATTCAATGAGATGTTAAAGAGGGCTGTTTCAAAATTCAGTAACTCAGATTTACAGCCAATTGTCAGGGATGTTTTAAAATGTGTATTAACTTATGTGTATAAAGTAATGCATGTCTTGGAGTATTGGCTCATCAAGATTCAAGAAATAAGAGATTTTATCCAAGCACAAGTAAGGAAGTTAACTGTTTCACCAGCTTCTTGATATCCATATATCCATATGTGAGGAAGAATGCAGCCCCAGGTTCTTAATGTTGTTTTGTTCAAGATTTTAGGGATGCTACTGGTGAAGAAGCATAGTGTCAGGAAAGGAAACAATAGTGACAACAGCAACATTTGTTCAACCCTCTCTGCCTATTTCAGCATGTTAGGCTAGCTGAACAAGGCAAAAACCTCAGAGAGGAAGAGGCTGATCTATAATCTTGTGCTACTTCTCTTGACAACAAAGAGGCCACTAGAGTAGACACTTAAGTAGACAAAAGAGTAGGCACTGATTCCTCTCCTTTGTGCTGTACCCTTTGAAATCAACAAAAGAGCACAGGCAGGTTTATACACATAGATGCCTCCCAGCCCTGCCAATTCAATCTTTAGCAATGCTAAGCAAATATGATGCCACCATATATATAGTCATGATTAAACAACCACTAACATCACAATAAATAGACAAATTGAAATGGGAAGAAGGAGAGAGACCAATTCCTCCCTGATTGATGGAGGTGCTTCCCACCTTTAAGGCCTTCCTCAAATCACCACCATCCCCTTTCCCCAGAAGTGGTGGGAGCTCAGTCTCCCCAAAGCAGTCCTAGTATTTCATTATATATCTGGTGGGCATACAGCTATGCCATGTGTATAGGAGGCTTGAGAAGAGGGCAGTGGACACATGCAGCCATCTATCTTCACAGTTAATTCATGTAAAGGGTGTCCACAAGGGACCACTTGAGGGGATACCAGCCAGATTTGTCTCCTGATCTGGGTCAGAAAGAAACCAGAACAGATCTCTGGAGGCCCTCCTTGTTTTTCTCAGTCCAGCATTATTCAATTTATGTCATCATAGAGGCTGGGAGTAGGAGGGGCAAGTGGTTTAGACTTCAGTTTCTTTTTACTGGAGCTCATTCCTGGAGCACCTCCTACCAAGCTCATGTGTGGTTTCTTCTTTTTGGTTTTTCGAGATTCAGAGTTGTTTGTACCTATTTTCGGGAGAAAAAGAATGCATGTTTAAGTATTGTGCCTGCCTGTTTTCAGTCCTGCTTTTCAAATAACTTCCTTGTCTTTTAATGAGTATATGCCAATTTTGCCTGGGCAGCCATTTGTAATGCTTTGAAAAACTTCTCATTGTCCATTCCCAAGCTGAAAGGCTAAATCACTTCCATTGAAAAGCACTGCCATGAAAGGATGAATTCTGCTGTCAAATCTGTGTGGCCCATTTACACACACAAGTCATCAAGTAACACAAATCTGTGTGGCCCATTTGCACCTCACAAGTCATTCAGGAAAATTTCAACACTGGACTGTAGTTTCTTTTGCCAATTTGATTTGCCATACTTGCACTTGCTGTAAGTGTGAATAAATAAGAGTAAGTTTCATACACTTTTACATCAACTTCAGTTTATTACTTAGAAGAATTTGTCTACTGGTGATAAAAAAAACTTGTGGCTTCTAGATGTTGCAGACCAAGAATGCTCACAGGATTCAGACAGCAGAGCAACTGAAGAGGATGATAGATTAACATTTTAACAAAATCTTCAATGCCCCCCTCCCTCCTCCCCCTCTCATTTAGAGAACTATTAGTTCTGTCAGGGTTTTCCTTTCTTATTGTGCCTATATGTAGTCTGCAATGCAGACTATGTAATCTGAAAGAACAGGGAAGTTGCTTACACTGAGGTAATCAGCAACAAAGTCTCTGTGTACCTGTTTTTGGTAGATATTATCTTTAATAATTGCACTAATTGATCGCAGCTGAAAAGAAGCTAAGATTTTTTTTCAAATAGTCTGCCCATCAGTTTTTCTGAAGGAACCATTACATTCTTTGGCAACCTGTGGAAACCCCTCAATCATATTCCTAAAGGTTGGAGTTGTCTGCATTCAACATGATGTTATGCCAGTATTGTAAATAGAATGGTGGAATCCAACAACTCAAACCTCACAAAATGAGCTACTGAAACACATTCTGATGTTAAGAATTAGAGGAAAGGTTGACTAGCATCCAGTGCTGACAATAGTTAGCATCCCATGTGCATAGATATGAACAAGATAATCCAGATAACCTAAGTTATAGCGCTTTGATGCCATTGCTCCTATGTTCATCAGTACAATGTGCTATGATAAAAAAGGTAAAGAAGCAAATGCTCCTACAGTCTCATAATTAAAAGTTATCTTGAGACCCAGAATTTAAGATGCAAGCCATTATCACCTCAGCCTGCTCTCTCAGGCAGCTATACACATTCTTACTTGCTTTTGACGAAGCTGAATCAGAGGGAGAAATATCTGAAGACCCATCCCACTGAAGCCGACTCATGAGAGCTTGACTCTCTCCCACATCAAAGCTATCATTTTCCACGCTGCTTTCTGTTTCAGGAAGTGAGCTACGTAAAGGGGAAAATATATGAAAAGGGGAAAAGATTAAGGACAATTATCTTAACTGCAGCAACAGCTAACCTGTACAAATCCAACCTGTACTGGTAGAGTTAGAGGCAGTCTCAACAAAGGTTTGGAAGCAGGTTTTACAGCACCTCCAAATGTGACAGTGTCATGTAAAAGATTAATTGCCAATGTTAATCAACTTTGTTAATATTCTGATTTTATTTACACTTAAAGTTTATTATTTTGCCCTAGCCCCAGCTGCGTTTTCAGGCAATCCCACCATTGTAATTACAAAGACAATATGCATTTCTAGGACAGAAAGAGGCTGTGCTTGCCTGTCATGTACTGTCAGAAAGAAAAAGCAGAAAAGACACTACCCTCAACTGTCCATTCACATTCAATATTGTTGTCTCTTAAAGAAAGCACTTAGTTATATTTTACTAAATGCTCAGCATTTCAACCCACACACTAAGGTCTTTTTTTTCAACAGATTCTCCTCCTCTGGTAATTTACTTCAACTGTATACCAGCAATCAATCTCATTTGATGGCCTGGATACTCCAAAATAAAATAAAAAAATTAAATGGTTCAAGTGACCATTTATGAGATTTCAACAATCTCCAATATTTTCATGAAAAATGGCTGATCTTGCAAGATTTTGACACATTTAATTGTGAGCAAATATATACTTGGCTTCACCGTGCTATCTTGGATCCTTGCAGAAGATATACTGCAGGTTGCAATTCCCTGAGAGTTCACTTACAACTTAGGGAAGTAAAATCCTACAAAGGTAGATTCTGTCAACGTAGAGTTTGTGTTAAGTCAATGAATAAGGAAATTTTTTTTGAAAGGTGCTATTAGATCAGAAAAGTCACTTCTTAAAACAACAGCCAGGTGTTCTTGAAATTCCAAGAGGATGCACTATTTCCTCATCCCCTCCATTTTCCACTACTTTTAATTTTTTTACTTCTTTTAGAGTAGATTTCTTACCCAGAAAGATATGCTTGAAAACTTCTGGATGAGATATGCCTAACTCTGAAAAAACCTAAGAGTATCAATAAGGTTTTCTGGGGCTCAGAAAGAAACCAAGAAAATGGTAGGTTGCAAAGCAGTAAAGTAGTGAAAGATATTCTGCTTCATTTATGCAGTTAAGACAATATCAGCAACATTCATACAGTTAGACAGTATGAAATATATTTTGGAGTAAAAGAGTTTATCTTCTGCATTCCTTTCAACCTAATATACTTACCCAGAGGATCCTAGGAGGTAGATCCTGACTGACCTCCGCTGTTCATCAGTGTGCTGGGGGCAGCGAAGCGACCTTCAGTCAAAGAACCAGATTACAGAACAGTCACAGGTTGTGAAATATAACCATAATACTAACCCATCAATACTCCAAAAGTAGGGAATTAATATTGTCAGAAAATCTAAGGGAACAACCAAATGCCCAAACCTGGAAAATATATTGTGAGCATTCTGGAAACAATGGTTTATTGTTTCCATACACTTTATCTACTAGCAAGGCAAAACCCATACAGATTCTCAAGAATTGAGCTGTTTTTTAAATTCTTTCTTTGAAAACAAGTCATTCTTTTTTGTAATTGGGACTTGAAGACTTTAAAACCAGGAAGCAAATTCAAACCAAGTCTTAGACAACTGGATGTTGAACAGTTTTTACCTCCCAGGGTAGAGTCTCGGCAGCATCTTGTGAGAAAATTAAATATACTAAGTTACCGTATATGAAATACAGATTTCTAAACTTAAGTTACTGTATTTTTTGGACTATAAAACGCATCAGACCATAAGATGCATCTAAATTTACAGGAGGAAAACAATAAAAAAAAAGTTTTTGGCCTCCATGCATCACGTTTTCTCCCTCCCCCAGAAGCACTCTGTAGTGCTCTGTATGGCCTGTTTTCACCAAAATCTCACCCATTTTTGGCCTTCAGAGTGTTTCTGGGGGCATGGGATGGCAAAAATGTGAAGCGCGGAAGGTTCAGGAGGCCAAAAACGCCCATATTCACTCTATAAGATACACCTACATTTCCACCCATTTTTAAGGGGGGGATGTGTGTCTTATACTCTGAAAAATACAGCATATATGTATGCGATCTACTTTAAAAAAAACTTTTTTCTGGAAACAGAATTTGAATTTGTTTTTAAGTATGGGGGAATTAGAATTACAGTACCTCAACAGATGGCAGCCATTGGCTAAACTTTTTTGGGCTGGGGTACAGGGAACATTAAAGCCCACAACCACTCTGTCTTACAGGATTGAACTGGAGCTGATTCCTCCCCTTCCAAACCCTCATAACCTTCAGGTGTTGGATTATCACCAAAATGGAATCACCTGCTCAGCCAAGGATCAAGGTGTGTAACTAGGTATCATCGGCATACTAATGCTGCACCCTGTGCCATGAAATGATCTCATCCAGCATATTCATGTAGATGAGTGATTTTCAAACTTAGCAACTTTAAGATATGTGTACTTTAACTCCCAAAATTCTCCAGCCAACATGAAACTCTACTTGCATCTGAAGAAATTATCCCAATGAAACAGAAGAAAGACAACATGAAAAACTGTGCAACAGGCAAAGTATCAATTTCATAGGTATCTTAAAATGCTGTTCCTCTAATGCCATGTATGCCATCAACTGCCAGCAAGTCCCCTTTGGACTTTCAGACAGGACTAATAGACTGGACTTTGTACATAAGAACTAACTGGACCAAGTCTGACATCGGGACTTGAATCAAGAACAAAGCATTGAAGCATTTTGATCTCCCAGGACAATCCATTATAAATCTTAATGTAGTTGCTTTGGAACAAAAATACTTTTCCAGAGCAACTGAGTGGGAGACAGCTGAACTTACACACATCAGTGATTTGCAACTTATCTCAGAAAAATTCAACAAACACTGTTTTTAACACAGAATAATGGTTAATTGATAGCTAGTTAAAGCCAATTTCTTATTCATCTGTACACAATTAAGAATCTTTGAAAATGCATTTAAAAGCTAATTTTATTTTAATGTTTGAAATATCAGGATTATCAAGAGATACTTTATTGTAGGTAAAGTATCCCTCCTCAAATTACAAGGTTAAATTAAAATGGAAAGAATTTCCTTCCCACCCCTTTCTTCAACATTTTTCTGCAATATAATTTCCAATAACAGGGCTTCACTGATGTGGCAAGTTCTGCCAAAGGAAAAAACGTTTTTTTTTAAAAAATTCTCCTCAATTTTCAATGCATATTTTCTCCCCAACTGTGAATTCTGTTTTGAGTGAACACTAGTGAAAGGATCAGTTCCTATAATCACAAGCAAATAGATTCCAAACTAATGACTGCAAATGGGGCAAATTTGTAACCTAGAAGTTTTTGCACTAGCATCCAAATCAAATCAAAAGGACACCCAAAAATTAAGAGAAGGTAGTTCTCACCGTGTACACATCTTCTTGGTATGTTCAGAGATCACCCCACATTGCTAGAGAAAAAGGACCATACATAAGGTTGGTTGATAGGTTGATGAATACATCAGAAGATGAGTAATTCTCATTCTTAAACATTCAAAAAAGCAACTATTATAGAACATAAATATTTTGATTCTCAGAGAGGACTGTAAATGCAGTCATGAATTTTCAACAGCAGTCTGGCTAAGAAGAGAAATAATCTAATAGCCAGGTAAAAACATGGAAAACCGAGAGTAAAAAAAAGAGAAGCTAGGGAAGAAAGTGAGGCAGAATACTTTAAGCCTCGCAGGTGCATCTTGGAAGATCTAAAAGGAGCAATGCCTAGTCTCAAAATGTTGCATAGGACTCTACTTGGGAAGGGCAAGAATGCAATCCAGAAGAAAATCCCCTTTTAAAGCAACTCAACTGATGGGAATTAAAAAAAAAACTATGCTTGTTCTTTCCTTCCAAATGTATTGGGACTCCAGCCCCCAGATCCCCAGACAAGGAGCATATTCCAGCTGGGGAAGAACAGCCACCTTCTGCAAGTTTGTTGCTTTTCCAGGATAAAATATGATAAAAATCAGCTTAAGTAGCTGCGTACTTTAAATAGGCCAGCAGATCATATCTCCACAATAATAGACATAAGTATTTGCGCACCACCCTTTATTTCTGTCTTACTTCTGATTAGTCCTTATACTACCTGCCTTCTCCTTACCGTCATATGACTTTCATTTCAATAAAATCTTGCTTGGGTTCCTTCCCGTTTTCATGTTCAATAAAGCAACTGTACATTGCTGTAGTTAACATGAATATCAAGTCCATAATAAAGAATACTTATCCACTTTAGATATTATTTAGCATCTTAATACAATACAATAGCGGAGATGGAAGGGACCTTGGAGGTCTAGTCCAATCCCTATATGGTTCCAGACAAATGGCTATCCAACATCTTCTTAAAGACTTTCAGTGTTGGGGCATTCACAACTTCTGGAGGCAAGCTGTTCCACTGATTAATTGTTCTAGCTGTCAGGAAATTTCTCCTCAGTTCTAAGTTGCTTCTCTCCTTGATCAGTTTCCACCCATTGCTTCTTGTTCTACACTCAGGTGCCTTGGAGAATAGTTTGACTCCCTCTTCTTTGTGGCAACTGAGATATTGGAACACTGCTATCATATCTCCCCTAGTCCTTTTTTTCATTAAACTAGACATACCCAGTTCCTGCAACCGTTCTTCATATGTTTTAGTCTCCCGTCCCCTAATCATCTTTGTTGTTCTTCTCTGCACTCTTTCTAGGGTCTCCACATCTTTTCTACATCGTGGCAACAAAATCTGAATGCAGTATTACCAAGACATTATAAAGTGGTATTAACACTTCACGTGATCTTGATTCTATCCCTCTGTTTATGTAGCCTAGAACTGTATTGGCTTTTTTAGCATCTGCTGCACACTGCTGGCTCATATTTAAATGGTTGTCCACTAGGACTCCAAGATCCCTCTAAGAGTTACTACTATTGAGGAAGCTACCACCTATACTGTACGTGTGCATTTCATTTTTCTTGCCTAAATGTAGAACCTTACTCTTTTCACCATTGTATTTCATTTTTAGGTAGTGCCCAATGTTCACGTTTGTCAAGATCCTTCTGTATCTTAAGCCTGTCTTCTGGAGTGTTGCCTATTCCTGCCAGCTTGGTGTCATCTGCAAATTTGATGAGTTCCCCATTTATTTCCTCATCGAAATCATTGATGAAGATGTTGAAGAGTACTGGGCCTAAAACAGAGCCTTGGAGTACTCCGCTGCATACTTCCCTCCATGTAGATGCAGTTCCATTGAGGACTACACATTGAGTGCGGTTGGTCAGCCAGTTACGAATCCATCTAGTGGTGATGCTGTCTAACCCACATTCTTCTACTTTATCTAGTAGTAGGTTTTGGTCTACCTTATCAAATGCCTTACTGAAGTCCAAGTAAACTATATCGACGGCATTCCTCTAGTCCACTAATTTTGTCACTTTGTCAAAGAATGCAATAAGAGTAGTCTGGCATGATCTATTTTTGACAAATCCATGTTGGCTTTTGGCTATTACTTTGTTTACTTCTAGGTGTTCACTAATTCATTGCTTGATTATCTTTTCCAGAATCTTTTCTGGTATTGAGGTCAGACTGATAGGGTCTGAGGTTTCCTGGATCTATTTTTTTTCCTTTTTTGAAGATGGGAACTATATCAGCTCTTTTCCAGTCCTCTGGCATTTCCCCAGTGCTCCAGGATCTCTGAAAAATATAGTTCAGTGGTTCTGAGATCTTATCTGCCAGTTCCTTCAGAACCCTGGGGTGTAATCCATCCGGTCCTGTGATTTGAACTCATCTAGGGTAGACAGGTGCTCACTTGCCATTTTCTTCCCTATTTCAACTTCTGTTCCTAATCTGATTTTTGTGGTGCTGTTTTTGATAGGTTGGACTGTTTTATCCCTTTGTGTAAAGACAGATGCAAAAAATGAGTTAAATAGTTCTGCTTTCTCCCTGTTGCTTGTAACCTTCTTGCCACTTTCTCCCAGCAATGGACCAATTGTTTCCTTAACCTTTTTCTTGTTTTTAACATTTTGGAAAAAGCTTTGTTGTTATTTTTTACTTTTGTGGCAAGCCTTTCTTCATTGTGAGCCTTAGCTTTCCTCACTTCATCTTTACAGGCTCAGGCTATTTGCTGTTATTCTGCCTTAGTTATGTCCCCCCCTTTCCACTTTTTATACTTTTCTTTTTTGTCTTTCAATTTGTCAGAGAGTTCTTTATGCAGCCATGCTGGTTTCTTTTGGGAGCTGTTATGTTTCTTCTTCATTGGTATTGTGCTAGACTGGGCTTTTGTAATCTCATTTTTCAAAATTTCCCAAGCTTCTTGATTTGTTTTCCCCTTGAGGATTCTCATCCATGGAATTCTTCCCAAGCTCTCTCTAAGTTTACTGAAATTAGCTCTCTTAAAGTCCAAGACTCTAGTTTGACTTTGTTCTACTACTTGTGTTTGTATAATGTTGAATTCCAATATTGCATGGTCACTTGCCCTCAGGGTTCCTGTGGCTTCAACACCTATCATTTCCTCTCTTTTAGTGAGAATTAAGTACAATATGGCTGAGCCCCTTGTTCCCTTCTTCACTTCTTGGGAAACAAAGTTGTTTGCTAGGTTTGTTAGGAACCTGTTGGATCTTCCACTTGGTGCAGTTTGTTTCCCAGTTGATGTCAGGGTAGTTAAATCTCCCATTACTATTGTGGTGTGCTTCCTACATAGCTTAGTTAGCTGACTAGCAAAAAGTTCATCTACTTCCTCTGTAGTATAGACCTATGGCAATGTCATTTCTCCCCCAACCTTTAATATTGATCCAAATGCATTCAAGAGAGTTCTCATCATTGTTGTGCTCTATTTCTGTAGAAATGTAGTTATTTCTTATATATAGTGCAACTCCACCTCCACCTCCAATCTTCAAGGGATTGAAGAGTCCTCAATCACTTCAAAGGGCTATAAGGGGATGTGTCTTCCTTTTGCAATGTCTCTTTCAAATAAACTTTAGCCACTGCATACACTGGAATGATCAGTTATGCAGCATTCCTAAGGACAAGCATTTACTTTCAAACAAATAAGCATCAGTTTCTTTCTATTAACTGAAAATAAGCAACAGCACACAGAATCACTAGACAGAAAGCAACAGAGTTAGGTACTCACTGTAGTTAGCAAACTACGGAGCTCCTCAGGGCCCAGAGTTTCATAGTTGATTCCAGCAGAATTGTTATACTAAGGAAGAGAATACACCACACCCAGATATTTTAGATATTATATAAATCATGGCAACCTTTCCTTCACATTTTCACCATGAAATGAAATGGTATGAAAATGAAATCATGCAACACAAAAGTAAAACGAGTAAGAGTCAATTTGATCTAAGTGTTAAAATACCAATCTAGAAAACAAGTGAATATGAGTTAAAGTCCCGCCTTAGCCATAAAAGCCAGCTAGATGACTAGTCACTCTCTCTCAGCCCAATCCATCTCACAGGGTTGACCTTGTGAGGAATATAAGAGGAGGAAGGTATGTTGATATGTTCACCACATTATTTGTAAAAGTAATAAGGGCGGGATACAAAAAATAAATGAGATGAGACAAAATACTAGCATAACGATAAAATAGCGAATAGAAATATAATACATGCCCCTCTGTAATCCTAGTCTATTCTCGAGTTGTTAACCTTAGGAGCCCTTTTAACTTTAAGACATGTTGACAGCCACAAGGGCTAGGGCAATGATGCAGAATGGATAGGACTTTGGCATGTAGCAATGAAATTCTTTTAGGGTGCATTCACTGTTTTTTGTTAAAAATTGTGAAAAGTCTCTTTGAGGCTTATATTAACATTTTCTCACATTCCTTTTTTAAGTGTAGGAATTTATGCCATCAAATTCAGGCATACTGTGGGAATGGGCTCCAGAACCACTGCTGTATTTAGACAAACTGATTCAGGCATCAATACAACCTCAAAACAGGCTTTGTAGAAGATCTAGTACTTTCTAAAATCCTTAGTAGCAACACTGTATGATAGGACCAGAGCATTGCTGTGCTGAACTAAACTCACCTTAAATGGGTCTGAACTACCACTCAGCTCCCCTAGAGAGAGAGAGAAAAGAATACACGTAAGTAGCAATATATATGATCTCACTGTCTACTATGATGCTCATCAATTCACATGGCAGAGAACTAGTATTTGTTTTTAAAGGCCAATTCATAGATTCCATATGGCCATTTGCATATCAAGTTGCAAATGGAGCCATTTCTACATTACGCCCTAGGAAACATAAATGTTCAATTTGGCATAAAAAATGTAATAGCATTCTGAAGTATTCTAAACATTCTGAACATTCTGAAACATGCTTCACACAAATTACAGTAAGAAGGTTTAATTAGTGGAGAAAGTAATCTCAAACAGTGAAGCAAAAGGCAGGCTGACTCCCATTCCTTACAGTGACCCGGGACAGCTGTGATTCTGAAGGCTTTTTAAAAATATATTTCCTTGTTTCCATTCATGAAAGACTCTTTTAAGCAAACCCATCACCTAACTGCCATTACTACCTGCTCATCTACCACAGTCCACCAAGCCTTCCGTAGGTTCCTCCAAATGCTCAGTATTTGCTCCTTACTTGACAGACCAGAAAAGCAGTTTGTCTGTGGTAGGGCTGCAACATCTAATGTGCATTTTGGCAGCCTAAGTAGGGTAACTCTAGTCCATGCTATGTACTTCCTACAAATGCCAATCCAATTGAAAGCTATGACAACCTTTGTTTTCTGAGCATAGTGCCTATTGCCCATGCCTTTCCACTAAAAACTTTAAACCCAGCACACTTTGGCCTACTTAAGAACTACTGAGCTATTCAGCAGATTGACCAAAAACATTCTGATTGTACAACACATCAGTTGTCCTTGATTTCCTCTTTCTACATTTTACAGCAGTAATTGACAAACAATCCTGACACATGTTATAGTTCAATGAGAAACCTGCTACTACATTAAGTAGGATAAAAGCATCTGAAAGTCTGGCTGCATAAGAAATGCTCTGATGGATCTCTACCAGCAAATCTATGTATGTGTGGAGAATTCATGCTATTTAGTCTCTGCTTTAGAAGTGCTAGTTTCCCTCCAATTAATCTGGCATGCCCATATTCATCACTCATGTGGAAACACAAGAAAAGTAGGCTTTCCAAAGGCAGGCACTTCTTGTAGTGCTGAAAGTATGTAGCCTCTCCACTCCAAATTTTAATTTTAATTAAAATACACAAAAAATCTACAGGAGAATTGGAAAATTATTTACAAATGCATTATGCTATGTCATATGGAGATCAGATATGAGAACAATAAAAGATGACATTCCACAATATACTCACCATTTTTATGTTTCAGGGACTTGGATCGTCGGGGAGAATTGGGATTCTGAAAAAATTCAGGAAAAATAAAAGGTATAGTTTGGCATGGGTGTGTGTGGAAACTCTGAATTTAATAAATCCTACAACCAGGGGTGGGATTCAGCTAGTTCGGACCGGTTCGGGCGAATCGGTAGCTCTGATGATCAGCTGTGGAGCAAACCGGTTTGCTCTGATGATCAGGTTGGCCTGCCCTCCGCCCTTGTGCTTTTCTTACCTATATACTCTCTGCTGATTCACGCAACAGAGGGGATTGCTTATTTTAATAATGAAATCAACATTAAAGGAAGGCATGAGCTTACCTTATCTGATTTCCTCTTCTTTGCTAATTAGGAGACAAAAAGGAGATATTTTATTATACCAACCCCTTAAAACATTTTCAAGTTTAATGTTTGATCCAAGAATTATATGGACCCATGTGATCTGCATGTTAGAAACAATGCCTTGAAATAATACAGACCAAAGTTCTGAGTCTATATTTGTAGTAGCCCAGAGAGTTCATTCTTGTCTTAAGTTAGAAACAGAGATATGTAAAATTGAAGTTAGGGTATGGAGGATGATGTTAAAATTTGATTACTTTATTAAATTATTCCCCCCCAGGTTTATTTCAACTAACAAAGACTGATAATTTCCCAAAGAGATGGCATATCATAGAACAAAAACTAATGACATATGGGTTATCAATAGAGTACATGGATCTATGGGATATAACAATGCCGAGCATACACTTCTGCAAAGATTAAATAATACAAAGTTTCAGGTGGAAAAAAGGCCTAACCCACAAGTGTGGTTTTATTGGCCAAGCATTTAAGCTTGTTTGGAAGCCTATCTGGCATTGGAACGCAATGCTAGACCTTAATCTAGCTGGGATCATTTTGGCTTCACAAAGCTTTTTGCTGCTTATCTGCCTTCTTTATGGACTCAGCTGGGTGATGGGCTTCCTCCACCCATGATGCATGCTTAACGACACATACATTTACCTAACAGTGACAACAGGGAAACAGTCATTAAGCAAGGCTGTCTCACATAACAGTCATCACTATCTGTGACCATAATAAGCAGTCTGCATTATAGTAGCAGGTTGATTACAATAATTAATTGTTAATAATTAATTACATCCTCTACAACATATCGCTATCAGAGGAAGCGAATTTTTTTTTCATTCTCTTGTCTTTAAACCCAGAGTAATACAAAACTGGCTAATGATAATTCGCTGTGGCATTGGCAGTCTCTCTCTCTCTCTCCTGCCTTCAAAGTTGAGAACCTTATCTTAATCCAGGGTGGATAAAAATAGTTGATTTTTTAAAAACAAATTTATTTTAATAAAGTGCTTTTGGAGTAGAAATCTATCTAAAGACGATTTTCTATTTAAGATACATAAATAATTTAGTCTATTCAGCATGAAATGGAGCTTAGTTATGTAACATGAGGTTGTATATTCTGCAACATTGGGACTGTTGGTGAGTCAACAGAGGGGTCAGAGGAGAAGCAGAGATGATAGATGCTTTAAAAAATTTTTTAAAGCCTTTTGATTAGTGAATTAAATCATGATTTAAATCATGATTTAAATCAAATTGATTTAAATCAAATCCACCCTGTCTTAATCCATATCTTTTGCATTAGATTCCATATAGCAAAATGCTCAAGATGCAAGATTGCCCCTTTCAACCCACCAAATTACACCAGAAGAGCCTTCTAGCAAATCTAACTTGCCAGAATTTCTGATTAAACTGGCAGCCAAATTCAATATCAATTCCTCATTTTAGAATGAGACTATCTTTACAAAAGAGCATGCACACAAACGCATCATTGCTTCAGCATACCTTTCTTCTCAGATCCATATGACCAGTCATTGTCATTTATGTCATCATTGTCTTCTTGATCACTCTCAGATTTATTCATGTTATTACTACTTGCTATCCTGCATCAGGGAAAACAAGAAAAGAGAAAAAATAGTACTTTTCTTTTTCTTTCCGAATGAAAGATTGCAATTAGACTGACACTTTCTGTTCCAAGCTACTAAGTCATGCAAAGGGTGATTGCAGGAAATGTAGCACTGCTCCATGGCATTGCCAGGCAGTAAGGAAGCCCAAAGAAGATTGGCAAGTGCGTTATCTGAAATGGGTATAAATCCTAGGAAAAGGATGAGCAGAGTTCAGGTTTCCAAGATTGATGTTGTGTCTTTTTTAAACTTAGAAACTCAGACCCGCCAACACAACATTCTTAACTGAGAAATTGGTCCCAAGTAATATCACAGGAGCTTGCCATCCTTCCATACAACAATTCCAAATTACCCATTAATTGCAGTAATATAATAGGGAGTTGGTAGAAAGTTGGAAACTCTGTTAGCATTAAATGAATTAAAGGACAAAGTCCAGCACAAAATGAGCAAGTGTCTTAATTACCAATTATCACTATATTTCTTAGCATGTATAGCAGACTTCCTCAACCTAGTGCTATCTATGTACGGCTTCTAATTTCAATAATTCAGAAGCCACTATGATACCATTATTAGGAAAAACTGGTTTACAGACTGGACAGCATTTCTGATGAAACTTCTCTGCAACCCTGTGAAGCAACCCTGCAAGGCAGGTCAATATAGACTCAAACTGCAGTGGAAACAAGAAGCTAAGAAACCTAAATAGTTTTTTGTTCCTGGAATTGAGAGTTTGAAGCAAAGGTAAAACTTGTACCAGGTGCTTTCTGACTTGCAGCTCAATCCCTTAAGTGGAATACCACAGGAAATCAAACTCTCACAGGGTGCTGAGTGCATTCTTTCATCGTAATGTATAAGCAGAGAGTTGGCTTTAGGGCAACATTCTGTAATTACAGGCCATCCCATGCCATATTTTAGCAGCTGTCGGAGCAAAGACACCATATAGAAAATAGGGAATTGATTGCCCATTTCGTTGTTTAGTTGCTAAGTCATGTCCAACTCTTTGTGACCATAGCACACCAGACTCCCCCGTCTTCCACTGTCTCCCATATTCATATTCATTGCATCGATTATATTATCTAACCATCTCAACCTCTGTCATATATTTCTCCTTTTGCCTTCAATCTTTCCCAACATCAGTGTCTCCTCCAATTAGCCCTTTCTTCTCATTTGGTGGCCCAAACATTTGACTTTCATTATCTGTTCTTCCAAAGAACAGTGAGGGTTGATTTCTTTTAGGATTGGCTGATCTGATATCCTTGCAGTCCAAGGGACTCTCAAGAGTCTTCTCTGAAACCATAATTCAAAGGCATCAATTCTTTGGTACTCAGCCTTCCTTATGGTCCAAATTTCACAGCCATGCATTGCTTTTGGGAAAACCATAGTTTTGACTATACAAACCTTTGTCAGCAAAATGATGTCTCTTCTTTTCATTATGCTGTCTTGGTTTGCCATAGCTTTCCTCTCAAAAAGCAAGGTATTTTAATTTCATGGCTTCAGTCACTTTCTGTAGTGATCTTGAAGCTCAAGAAAACAAAATCTATTGCTGCTTCCATTTCTTCCACTTCTATTTGCCAGGAAGTGATGAGACTAGATGCCATGATCTTAGTTTTTTTGTTGATTTTCAAACCAACTTTTGCACTAGTTCACCCTTATCAAGAGGCTCTTTAGTTCCTCTTCACTTTCTGTCATTAGAGTGGTATCATCTACATATCTGAGGTTGTTGATATTTCTCCCGACAAACTTAATTCCAGCTTGTGATTCATTGTGTTTGGCATTTTGCATGGTGTACTCTGCATGTAAGTTAAAGAAGCAAGGTGACAATATACAACCTTGTTTTACTCCTTTCTCTGTTTTGAGCCAATCAGTTACTTCTTGACAGACTTTTTAGGACAAAGGTAGGGTTCTCCAATCTCTTTAAGAATTTGTCGGTTTTTGTAATCCACACAATCTAATGTTTTAGCGTAATCAATGAAATAGATATATATATATATGTTTTTCTAGCACTCCCTTGTTTTCTCCATAATCCTTTGAATGATTGACTGTACTGCCTTTTATATCTCCACATTCTTTGCTGTAGCAAACAAATGTAAAATGATGCAAAAATGCATCAGTTCAACTTTTTCAGTGGTGCATAATTTAGGCAAGCATGACAATGAATAATGCATTACTTTAAGCATAGAATAAACATAAAACATACAATCATAGGAATCCCAAAGTTGGATTTTATTTTCTTCTTCTGATACTTCTGATTTCCAAGCATGTGATCCTTTGGTCTCACCTCTTTTCCTCCTAGGAAAAGCTTAAAATGTTAAGAACCTTCTCCTATCCTCACCTCCTATTGGCAATGCGGCTGCTGTTCCGACCCATACCAAGGCACTTCTCCAAGTGTGGGGCAAAGCGGGAGGCAGCAATGCTTCGGCTACAGTTTGGGCACACACACTCCTTAGTCTTCCACTGGTTATATACCTGGCCAAAAATATCCAGCCCTGGTTGATCCACAATTTCTATAACCAAAACAGAAAGAAGGATGTCTCTCAGTTGAATATATAGTCAGGAAAAGGGCTCTATACATAAGCATCTCAAGAATGTCACCAAATAATAGCAGCTTAGATTGACGGAGATTTTAAAACAGTCCAGTTTGATCTTCTTTTAAGATAAGCATTACAAGAAGAATAGTGACCTGCAATGTAGTAATCACTGTTGCTACCAGAACAATTTTCAGTCACAGAGGAAGAAACAAGAACCTCCAGACACTAGAATGGTTTTGACCAGCAGACACATATGCAACACTCTTTCAACTCTCACAAAGCTCCTTGGATAATTGTAGAACAATCTCAGTGTCCACACACACACACACACATAAACACACACCCCTGCCTAGCTTGCCATTATTGAGCAATAAAAGTTAAAATAATGGCTGATGAGTGGGGAACAATATAGGATATTCTGATCAACTTTAAGAAGAGACAGAATAAAAATACAATATAAAAAGATGAAATTTTGAGCTAAGCCAATATTGTTCAGTTCACCAAAAGATTTTTCCTTCTTGTTTTAAAATTCTCTTACAAAAAGAAAATCTCATTTTGAGATGAGGTGTGTTCCTGGTAACTTCATGGATAGTATAAATTTGTTTGAAAAAATACAAAAGCAATTCCCCATTGTCTTCTTCCAGGATATTCATTCTCTTTGCAGAACAAGTTACAAATCCAGCATTCCTGATCATCTTCCATCAAAGTACAAATCAGGCATGACTCTGTTTAACTTCTGACCCAAAAAATGGTCAGTCAGGTGCTGTAATCAGCTCAACTACCGCAAAGAGACAGAGCATAACACTGTGTGCACATGTGAGCCAGGTTAAGTGATAGCAAGCACGTCTGATTTTAAACAAAAAAATAGCAGCCCAACTGGCAATTGAGTATGCTTAGTTGAAGATATGTTTATAGCTGGTTTGGATAAATGTATCCTAGACAAATGTCAAGACATAACAAAACAAATACATTTTGTAGCTAAGCTTTAGGGAAGCATGTTTAATGTCTTGTATGAATCCAATGTATGTATAATCTTGAAATAATATGTCCTACCATGTAGCAAGGTTTTACACCTAAGCAAGATTCCTAGTAAGCAAATATAAGAAGGGCACTGGCTAAAGCATGCACTTACCAAAGTCCTTCATACTATCAGGATCTGTATCATCCAGAAAGAAGTATCCACATTTGACAGCACGGTGTACCTCAAAGCACAAGCCCAGGCAAGCATCATCAATCAAGTCAGTATAAATATCATGAGCCAAAGCCTGCAAAACAACAAGACCAAAAATGGCTTAACTGCAAGAACAAGGGACACCAGGAGACCTGTATATTATTATATATTATATTTCCAAATATAAAGAAAATGTATTCACTTTCAGGAAATGCTGGCATTTAAAAAAATCTTCTTAATATTTATATACAAATGTCAAAGATAGATGACTCATAGCATACATATCAAAGCTAAGACCTGACTTCAGTGGGCTCTTCACTCTATTCAAAAGAACTGCAAAAAAAATTTCTATTAATGTATTCATTTCACCATAGTCTTTTGGGCTCTACTCTATCAAAAGCTTACCTCTAACTTGCTGTTATCCAGGCCCGACAAAGTCATTTCCTCCATTTTCATTTGCAACAGCTATCAGAAAAGATGCTGAAAATGCAACATAGTAGAGGCGAGGTTGAAATGGAATGGGGTGCCCCTAAATGAAGACAGCCAAAAGGATTCAATTATTACTTCAAAAAAAATCTTACTTTCATAATGGAAAACAAAGCAAGTTATCCTGGACAGAAATATTAATAATAGTTTTAATTGATAATGTATATAAATTATCAATTATTTTGAAAAGTGCATTTTGGGGTAGGGATTGGCTGTTTTTGAAAAATCATTCTTGAAAGAGGTAAAAGTTTACAAACCTATTTTATAAATAGCCCTTTTCCCCCAGCAGTTTTTGCAAGTATTTCTCAATTTTTAATATAGGTTTTACTAATTTATTGAAAATTTGGTGGAAACCATATTCATCTGCCTCCCCAGCTGACAGAACCATTGCTATAGTGTGATAATGAATTAATGAGAAGGAATTATGGTCTCCTGCACAGGACTCATCTCTCCCCTCTCTCTCCCTTCAGTTAATAGCTTCACTTAATAGTTGCACTGGAATGCAGCCGATACACGCTGAATCAAGTCAATAAACAACAGAAATTGACAGGATTAGGGCAGGGAAACCCATCAATCACTCATCTAGGGATGGGATTAACCTCTTCCCTTCAGGAAGAAGGACAAGATTATAAACATTTTCATTATAAAGAGTATTAAGTAACACTTCTGTGATCAGTTGATACTCCCTGGTGTTTCCCAAGACCTTTTATAGCTGCTGCAGTGTTGGCTACTTCTTATTTCTTCCTGGGGGAAAAGATACAGGAGGGGACAATGATGCAGCTTGATCATAGAGGCCATGAATTTAGTGTATGTGCGATCCAGCCTGCTGTATTGTTTCTGCTATGAAGCACCCAGTTTAGAACATAAGAGAACATAGAATAATAAGAGTTGGAAGGGTTAATGGCTTTTGGCAGCACACACAGGCTTTCTATTAGCTTGAGCAGCTGCTCGTAGTTTCCCTCTCAGCTGCTGTGTTTGCTTTGGGATTGACTCTTTTTTAAAAAGTGGAATGGTTGTTTTAAGTTTTCTGCATTGTTTTAGTGTGCCCGGCACTGCCCTCACTTGACAACAGAAATTTGGGGCTCAACTGTGGTTGTAAGTCGACGATACCTATATCGTGGCTTCATTCCAAGGGAAAAAAATCTTTGAAATATTTGCAAATAGCAGCTGTTAAACCAGACTAGTATGCCCTTGGTAAGAGGTAAAGGTAAAGGTTCCCCTCGCACATATGTGCTAGTCATTCCCAACTCTAGAGATCAGGAATGGACAAAACTGTCCTTTGGGGATGTACTTCCCTCACTCTTTTTGAAAGCCTCTAGTGATGGAGCACCCATAACTTCTAAATGCAAGCTATTCCATTGGTTGATTGATCTCATCCTTAGGAAATTTCTTCTTAGTCCTAGGTTGCTTTTCTCTTTGGTTAGTTTCCATCCATTGTTTTTTGTTGCGGCTTTTGGTGCTTTTGAAAATAGATTCACTCCCTCATTTTTGTAGGAGCCCCTCAAATTTCCTGACAAAACAATTAATCAGTTGAACAACTTGCCTCCAGAAGTTGTAAATGCTCCAACACTGGAAGTTTTTAAGAACAGATTGGACAATCATTTGTCTGAAGTGGTGTGGGGTTTCCTGCCTAAGCAGGGGGTTGGACTAGAAGACCTCCAAGGTCCTTTTCAACTCTGTTATCCTATTCTAAATGTTGGAATAGTGCTATTTTATTGTGAGTTGAACTAAGGAGAAATTTCCTAAGGTGAGACCAATCAAGTTGGCCATGACCACCCACTCACATGACCACCAAGCCATGCCCACAGAACCAGTAGTAAAAAAATTTGAATCCCACCACAGATTGCAGATGGTAACTTAACAAGTTCCATGTTGCTGAGTACAGGCTGAGAGCATCCTGACCATGACCTCTGACTACCTGACAAATTCTTGGGAAATTAATCAAACTGCCAGATTGCCATTTTTCTCACGTTGACAGCAGTGTAATATAGATACTCCTTTCTGGCATTGCTTTGTAAAGAAAGATGGGCTATGAATCTTATTAGAGATTTATAATATAAATATAACAAACTTCTTTTTCTCCTCCACTTTGTAAAATTTAATGGCATTTTCTGGAAATTTGAACTTCCCTGAGACTGGTGATTGGAGCTGTTTTCTACAAGAGGGGAGTCAGAGAAACAAAGATAGGGGTCCTTTGACTCCATTTCATTTGAGCTGAGACTGGTGATTGGAGCTGCTGGCTACAAGGGGGGAGTCAGGGAGACAAAAAGGACTAGGTAGTAGCCCTTTAACTCCTAACGGCACGCGGATCATATATTTATAAACCAAAATAGCAATAATACAATACAATAGCAGAGTTGGAAGGGACTTTGGAGGTCTTCTAGCCCAACCCCTTGCCTAGGCAGGAAACCCTATCCCGTTCCAGACAAATGGCTATCCAACATCTTCTTAAACACTTCCAGTGTTGGGGCATTCACAACTTCTGGAGGCAAGCTGTTCCACTGATTAATTGTTCTAACTGTCAGGACATTTCTCCTCAGTTCTAAGTTGCTTCTCTCCTTGATTAGTTTCCACCCATTGCTTCTTGTTCTACCCTCAGGTGCCTTGGAGAATAGTTTGACTCCCTCTTCTTTGTGGCAACCCCTGAGATATTGGAACACTGCTATCATGTGTCCCCTAGTCCTTTTTTTCATTAAACTAGACATACCCAGTTCCTGCAACCGTTCTTCACATGTTTTAGTCTCCAGTCCCCTAATCATCTTTGTTGCTCTTCTCTGCACTCTTTCTAGAGTCTCCACATCTTTTTTACATCGTGGCAACCAAAACTGAATGCAGTATTCCAAATGTGGCCTTACCAAGGCATCATAAAGTGGTATTAACATTTCACGTGATCTTGATTCTATCCCTCTGTTTGTGTAGCCTAGAACTGTGTTGGCTTTCTTGGAAGCTTCTGCACACTGCTGGCTCATATTTAAATGGTTGTCCACTAGGACTCCAAGATCCCTCTCGCAATTACTACTATTGAGTAAGGTACCATCTATACTGTACCTGTGCATTTCGTTTTTCTTGCCTAAATGTAGAACCTTACTCTTTTCACCATTGAATTTCATTTTATTAGATAGTGCCCAATGTTCACATTTGTCAAGATCCTTCTGTATCTTAAGCCTGTCTTCTGGAGTGTTGGCTATTCCTGCCAGCTTGGTGTCATCTGCAAATTTGATGAGTTCCCCATTTATTCCCTCATCCAAATCATTGAGGAAGATATTGAAGAATGCTGGGCCTAAAACAGAGCCCTGGGGTACTCCACTGCATACTTCCCTCCATGAAGATGCAGTTCCATTGAGGACTACACGTTGAGTGCGGTTGGTCAGCCAGTTACGAATCCATCTGGTAGTGATGCTGTCCAACCCACATTCTTCTACTTTATCTAGTAGTAGGGTATGATCTACCTTATCAAATACATACATTCTGGATTAGTGCACTTGAGATTGTGATTTTATTTTATTTCAAAATGACCGGCTTAGTTCAATGTAATAGCTGTTTTGCACCTGTCTTTCGCAGTACTCTTTTCAAATTTGGATACTGTCTCCTTTGTAAACAATTTACTAATCTACATAGATAGATTACCTATCTATAATCTCTAATCTGTGCTCTCCAAGCAGAAATTAGGTGCCCAATTCGGCCATTCCACACTATGGAGATGCCATACTATCAGCCCCCTCTACCGCAAAGATCCTACAGGAGAAGTGCAGTCTGGACAACAGTGGGATCTGGCAGGGTGACAGGGTGAGAGCTGTGAACCATAAACACAAACCTTTTGCTCTGCCCAGCATAACCGATATAGTGCCCTTGCTGACCTTAATGGGGACACTAAAGAGACAGGTCAAAGTAGTTGATGACTCAAATAAACAGGGGATCGTGGTCCAAAATGAAGAACTTTCTTTGGAAAGGCGAAATGGGGACCCAGGTGTCAAACATCAGTCGCACAAAAAGATCAAGGTATGTAAAAAGAGAAGTCACCTTCTGGTTGGTGATTCAATCATAAGGGATGTAAATTTAGGAAAGGATATGGAGGTTTTAAAAGAGATCAGGTGTCTGTCAGGTGCTACTGCCAGCAGAGACAAGAGGAGTATTCTTATAATAGTCAAGAATGCAAGTAAGGATTGTGACGTTGATGCTATTATACATCTTGGCACAAATGATCTGTCCCAAAAAGATGTACTTTCCGTGAAGAATTATTTCCAGAGTTTGAGGTCTGAACTTAGTAGTGTAGGTTGTAGGCTTATCTTTTCAGAGGTTTTACCAGTATATAAGGAACAAAAAGGGAAGGGCCAGCGTGTAGCAGAGTTTAATGTGTGGCTAAAGGAATGGTGTAAAAGGGAAGGCTTTAGTTTTATTAGTCATGGTCCAATTAAGTCAGCTGGTCCAATGAAAAACTGTACAAAAGAGATGGTTTGCACCCATACAAGAAAGGGACTGAGTTACTTGGCATTAAATTCACAGATTTTCTGGATAAACATTTAAATTGAACAGCGGGGACAGAGAATTAATTGATACAGAACATTTCTGTCCCCAGCAATCTAAAACTCATAGGGTTATCAGTGCATGTAACATAGATGTTTGTGCGGGTAAGATTATCACTCCTGCTGTCAAGCAAAACCAAGCATTTAATAGTGAGTGCCATACCATGTGCATGAATCATACAAGTGGCAAGAAAATAGGGGCAGTCAGGTATAACACAGTTTATGTAGACAGTAAACACAGAGTCAATCAAAATGGACTCAAATGTCTATACACCAATGCACAGAGCATGAGGAATAAACAGGGTGAATTAGAAATTCAAGTAAATGAGGGCAGATACAATACTGTTGCCATTACAGAAACTTGGTGGGATGAAACCCACAAATGGAATATACAGCTAGAAGGATTTAAATTATTTAAGAGAAATAGACCAAATAAAAGAATAGGTAGAGTTGCACTATATATAAGAAATAACTACATCTCTACATAAATAGAGCACAGCAATGATGAGAACTATCTTGAATGCATTTGGGTCAATATTAAAGGTTGGGGGAGAAACGACATTACCATAGGTCTATGCTACAGGCCACCCAACTAAGCAGAGGAAGTAGATGAACTTTTTGCTAGTCAGCTAACTAAGGTAGGTGGGAATCACACCACAATAGTAATGGGGGATTTTAACTACCCTGACATCAACTGGGAAACAAACTCTGCATCAAGTGGAAGATCCAACAGGTTCCTAATGAACTTAGCAGACAACTTTGTTTCCCAAAAAGTAGAGTAGAGTAGACCGGATGGATTACACAGTTCTGAAGGAACTGGCAGATGAGATCTCAGCACCACTGAACTATATATTTCAGAGATCCTGGAGCACCTGGGAACTGCGGGAGGATTGGAAAAGAGCTGATATGGTTCCCATCTTCAAAAAAGGAAAAAAAATAGATCCAGGAAACTATAGACCTATCAGCCTGACCTCAATACCAGGAAAGGTTCTGGAAAAGATAATCAAGCAACGAATTAGTGAACACCTAGAAGTAACAAAATAATAGCCAAAAGCCAACATGGGTTTGTCAAAAACAGATCATGCCAGACTAATCTTATTGCATTTTTTGACAAAGTGACAAAATTAGTGGACCAGAGGAATGCCGTCGATATAGTTTACTTGGACTTCAGTAAGGCATTTGATAAGGTAGACCATAACCTACTACTAGATAAAGTAGAAGAATGTGGGTTAGACAGCATCACCACCAGATGGATTCGTAACTGGCTGACCAACCGCACTCAACGTGTAGTCCTCAATGGAACTGCATCTTCATGGAGGGAAGTGTGCACTGGAGTACCCCAAGGCTCTGTTTTAGGCCCAGTACTCTTCAACATCTTCATCAATGATTTGGATGAGGGAATAAATGGGGAACTCATCAAATTTGCAGATGACATCAAGCAGGAATAGCCAACACTCCAGAAGACAGGCTTAAGATACAGAAGGATCTTGACAAATGTGAACATTGGGCACTATCTAATAAAATGAAATTCAATGGTGAAAAGAGTAAGGTTCTACATTTAGGCAAGAAAAACGAAATGCACAGGTACAGTATAGATGGTACCTTACTCAATAGTAGTAATTGCGAGAGGGATCTTGGAGTCCTAGTGGACAACCATTTAAATATGAGCCAGCAGTGTGCAGAAGCTTCCAAGAAAGCCAACACAGTTCTAGGCTACACAAACAGAGGGATAGAATCAAGATCATGTGAAATGTTAATACCACTTTATAATGCCTTGGTAAGGCCACATTTGGAATACTGCATTCAGTTTTGGTTGCCACGATGTAAAAAAGATGTGGAGACTCTAGAAAGAGTGCAGAGAAGAGCAACAAAGATGATTAGGGGACTGGAGACTAAAACATGTGAAGAACGGTTGCAGGAACTGGGTATGTCTAGTTTAATGAAAAAAAGGACTAGGGGACACATGATAGCAGTGTTCCAATATCTCAGGGGTTGCCACAAAGAAGAGGGAGTCAAACTATTCTCCAAGGCACCTGAGGGTAGAACAAGAAGCAATGGGTGGAAACTAATCAAGGAGAGAAGCAACTTAGAACTGAGGAGAAATGTCCTGACAGTTAGAACAATTAATCAGTGGAACAGCTTGCCTCCAGAAGTTGTGAATGCCCCAACACTGGAAGTGTTTAAGAAGATGTTGGATAGCCATTTGTCTGGAACGGGATAGGGTTTCCTGCCTAGGCAAGGGGTTGGGCTAGAAGACCTCCAAAGTCCCTTCCAACTCTGCTATTGTATTGTATTATTGTATTGTATTAAACTAACAAAACAAACCAATCCCATCCAAAGATACACCTCATCTCTAGAAACATTAAAATTGCATTCAATGATGGTATGGACTGATTGCACAGGTATTAGATATGCATTCCAAACGGGGGTAGGTGTCAGATTGAGGTGAGGCCACTTGTCAAATGCAGGGAACACCAAGGAAGAAAAAGCAGAAATCTGAAAAGAATCTGTTTAAGGGCTTTTCCAGATCAACACCTTCATCCACCATCTTCTGCCTTACTCCTGTCTAGCTTCCCAGCACAGAAATCTGGATTTCTCCACAAAAATCAAGGCCCACAAACATTCTATTTTTTTCTATTTAAAGATACCAGGTTAGATAAAACTAAATTGTAACCTGGCTACTTCCGGGATTCAAAAGTTTCTGCTGGGTCCCTTCCATCCCCACCCTCCAGGCAATCTACATTTCAATGGTTTTGAAAGGGAGGGATGAGGAGAGACAGAGAGGCCGAAGCATCTATATTAATCAGCTCTTATCTATTTTTGAAAAGAGAGAATGACCATGAAAAAAACCTAGCTTGAGATTGTAGATCAACAATGGATGTGGAGCCCACAAATCAGCTATGCATAAAAGAATTGGGGCAGATGTGGTATATATGTATATGTATATATTTGAGATAAATGGGATTTTTAAAAATCTAACATTAACATACATGATTGACAGAACCATGGCATCAGGTTTTACATATGTATATCTAGTGGTTTTTTAAAAAAATGCAATTCCCTTAAATTTTAAAGGACATTTAAAATATGATGCCAACTAATAATGTAGTGTATGTTTTACTACATCATTGCAAGGTCAGAACCTTTTAAAAAGGAGTGTTGGTGTTTAAAAAATATCCCATGCGATGGGGGGTAGGTTGGCACTGAGCAATGTGAAAAATAATATGAAAACCCCATACAATCTAGATGGAGATGCATAAATTGCCTTTAATATAAGGGAGTTGTCATCTGCATTTGATAAGACTAAAAGATGCAAATAAACCTATCTCTGTATCTCTCTAACACACACTCTGTATTGTGTATTGTGATGGATTTGCTCAAGAGAAATCTTAATCTTTAATAGAGCTAGCTTATAAAGAATGGGTGGGCTTGCAAAGCTTGGGAGTAATTTCAAGGTCTCTTTGTCACCCTATTGTTGGGGAAAGTACTCCTTTAACACCAGATGCAGCCTTCATTATCTTAACAACTGACAAAACAAAAACTAGACATTATTCGATACCCCAGATTTAATGCTTCCCTGCAGCCAGCCATCTGGAATCACCCTCCCTTCATCCTGGACAGTGTATCCATGCCTAAACTCAGCTGCCAAATAGGAAGCTGTCCATTTGGAACACTACAAGACTACTTCTCTCATAACCAAGACTACACAATGATGGCCAGTTTTACCATCTTTTTGGGCCACTTGTAAAACTTGAAAATAGGGAAGAATTAATCAAGTTCTTATCTAAATTGGTTATTTATTGTACAGCATATCTCAAAGCTTTCACTTGCATATGCCCCCTACCCTGGACCTTGGTATATCACTTTTTAACCTCTCTTCTCTGATTCACAGCTCTTCCTCAAAATATGCTTTACCACCATCAACTCTCCTTGGTTCCTGTGCCATGAAATCTTGCAATAGTTAAGCTATCCCCTTTAAATTTGGTATATGTTTTAAAAAAACTGTATCAGTGTCTCTCTTCAGTTGGTTTCACTTTTTTTTCAAGCCACAGACTCAATTTAGGTCAACAGAAGCCGACATGTCCACCAGATACTTAAATACCCTATAGGATTCATTTGGTGCCCACCCTTCTCCTGCACAGATTTATATCTTCTTCGGGCAGAAAATGAATTGATGCTCAAATGTACAGCCTTTATACTGGTTACACAGGATGCTGCACAAGTGCCCTACCTGGAACAAAACTGAGCTTCCCCAGATGGCTTTATTCTCAATCCAAGGTGGGATACAAGCCAGAGTTACTCATCAGAAGGAAATGCATTCTTACTCTACTCTGAGGAAATGTTATCTTTTCAACTATTACACCCCACATTCTTGAAAGAAATAACACTGGAAACAAATGTTGGAGCTAAGGCCTACTTTGAATTACAAAGGACTTGGAAAACAAAGATGAAGTAATTATATGAGGAACATTTTCAGTACTCTGGTAGAAGTCTAAAAACAAAACCAGATAATAATGCTGAATAATGCAGAAGAGAAACCAAATAAAAGGAACTGATGATCTTAAATTTTCTGGACTATACGTCCTTGACTATGTTGGCTGCTGGAATCAAGTTGGGAAACAATTTATTCTTAGCTATTATGTGCCTTCCATGATGCCTTGTCTGAGCTCCAAGCAACTCCTCCCTTAATCCAATTCAGCCTTCCTCCATTTCATCCATCAATTTCCAGACCTTTCTGAACATCTACTGTCAGTTCTTCCTACTTTTATTAATTCATCTTCTTCATCTGAATCTTCTACATTCTACCATTATCTTCCTTTAATTAAGCAAAAAAGAAGAAATAAAAAAAATACATATACATGCATTTGAGAGTTCCTGTAAGATTTTTTTTCAAGTACTGGATTTGAAATGATGGAGATTCCAGGTCCTAGTTTAGGCATGGAAAACATCTGGGCAATTGGATTAGTGATCATTTTCAGCAGCAACTTGGGAAGTATAAAAAAGCTTATTCCTCCCCCCCCCTTGTCAATGACTTTCACAAAATAATCAAATACATCTGTTTATTTTGACTATCTTATATTTTTCTTCACAAAGGGGTTAGGTTTATTAATTGAGATCTCTATGAATTTAGATATCTTCGCTATAATCACAACAATGATATTGCACCAATTACATCCACAATGAGTAAAAAAAAAGATTATATTTTAATTTTGTTGGGGAGCAAAAAGGGAACAATCTACATAGGGCTGGGATTTCATATTTGTAAATAACATTTTTACATGTTTCAAAAAAAGGATAACCTTATTTGATTATAATTGTCTGTATAAGGTCCATGATTGAAAGCAAATCACAAATAACATATTTTCCATTCCAATTACTCAAACTAATGCAGCTAAGGTACAACTGTAGTGTATCTAGAGAGTGCCACTTTGAGAAAGGTGGTTTTCATCTATGCTCTTATCATGCTCGTTTTTTATTACCACTTATCCTGCCTTCACACACATCCTTTGGGAAATATTTCACTTGGTAAAAGGAGTTGCCAGTCACATTTTGCCCTCATCCAGATCTAGTTGGTTACTCTTCCTCACTAGTTTAGCAACTGCATTATCAGAGAATTGAAGGATTGTTCAAATTAGCATTTGGTTTACCCCAACAGTTGAGTACATGCTTTGGAAACTTTCAGCTGTATATTCCCAACATTCCACATTCCAAGATAAACAGTCTAATAAGTTCAGTAAAGATTGGTATGTTTGCTACATTTATGTCCAATTGCTCTTTTAGGAAAACCAGGGCAGGACACTTGTTCTTTCTTCTCTCATTTTATCTTGACCACAACCTAGAGAAGTAGACTAAACTATGTGTGTGAGCCAGGCCCAAGGTTATTTATGAAGCTTTGTAACTAGAGATTTCTCTCCTACACTGATATCTAACTGGTATCTCTGCTAATTCTTGTTAAGCCTATCTGCCAAAAATTTACTCAATCCTATACAAAAAAGAAAGTTGCTCTATTATATCAGGTCAAAGGTACCTTTAGCCCAGCTTTCATTGTCCAGCAGTGAATAGTGCAGTGTCCCTGAAACATTGCAAGCAAGGGTAAATTCAATAGCTCTACCTATTTCTTTCCTATATTCAGAAACGCAGTACTCCTGATCATAGAGGCTTTATTGAACAATGCTGCTTAGTAGCTGCTCCTCCAAAAATGTAATTATCTTTTAATGAGATCTCTGAGCAAACCATTATTTTCCTCCCCAATCCCCTTGCTTCTTTAATCCCCGGCCGTGATTTTGCACCCCATATTTTGCACCTCACATCGGTTTATCTACCCTATTTTTTACTTCACCCCACCTCTGCCTATTTGCATGCCCGTGACCCCTCCCTAGCAGCCCCTGCCCCTATTTTACATTCCCCAAATTATTGCCTACCGCCACCTCATTTACTTACCTCCAGACACGGGGCAGGAAAAGGAAGAGAAGTCTCACAACTGACCACCTTCCCGTTGATGGTCCGTGGCTGCTCCCCAGGCGGCCTGCCGAGCCCCAGGCGAAGCAGCCATGCCCCCTCCTCACCGGGCCCCAGCTCAGCGCAAGGTCCCTGGCAGGAGAAAGAAAAGTCGACGGATGGATAGGTCAGTCCGGCCTAGCGCATCCACCTCCTTTTCTTTTACAGCGGTTCCAACACTGGCGGTAGCAATAGGAAGGGAAAGGAAGGGGGGTAGAAAGAGAGAGAGACACCTTTTGCAATAGACACTCAACCGAACTTGCTGGTAATGGGGCGGGCACTGGAGGAGGGCATAAAAAAAATAAGTGGGTAGAAGGGCACCCAATGGAGTAGCTCTTAGGAGGAGGGGAAGGAAGCGACCAATCGACGTGGTTTCTGTCTCTTCTCCTCCCAGTCTCGCTGCCATTCAAGGTTGTTCGCGAGGAGTCGCTGTTTACTGGTACATTGTTACATTTAATGTAGAATGTCAGAGTTTTCCGCGGCTGTGGGGAAGGGAAGGCTGGAGTTGAGGAAAGGGACAAAAAAACCGCCGCGCGTATACACTTCAAATGCAAAGGTGGAGGACGTACCTAGTCGCGTTCGCGTCCTTGTGCTGATGAACTCGCTCCTGAGCCCTAGACTCTAACTTTGAAAAACAAAATGCAGAACATGCCACTGAGTCAGAGCGAAGGAGTTGCCTACAGTCCACCACTCCGGCCAGTTCTTTCCCAGTTATTCAGGCGTGGAATCCATGTAGTTTAAACAGGTGGAAAATAATGTATTCTGAATTACTCCAGCAGCCTGTTCCCGATCCGATGCGACGCAGAATTCTCAGGCTTGTGGAATTTTTCCACACTTCTGGAAAGCTCCAGGAACAAAACACACCAAAATAGAATTTCCAGATTTGAACTCTCACTGTTTTTCCCACCACGAAAATTAAGCACTGTTTGTCCTCTCAAAATCTGTTTGCAGAGTTCAATTTGCACCCCAAGACCCAGTGATTCAATTACAGTGCAAATTCAGATTTGAAAAATGCAGGTCCCGAGTTAAACTTGGGGAGTGGGGATGCACATGATTCCAACAGACCTATCTGATTTCAGGCAACAGATCACTTCTTGAAGAATTCTTAGTTAAAAGTGTTGGAAGGCAAAGGTTTCCGGTCCGTTCCCAGCCGGGAGTCACCACCGACGCTAAAAGAAAGTTTCGTGAAGACAGCCGCCTGGAAGTTATGAGTTTTATTGAAGAAAAAAGGACGGGAAGGATGAGAAGCAGCTCTGTCGTTCCCGGGTCAGCAGCATACCATATACAGTTTGGTTTTCCCTTTTATACAGTTTTTCTTGCTTCAGGCTATTGTGTAAATTCGGATTTTACAAAAGTTCTTTTATTCTGGATGATTGCTGTGATCTTGATTCCCTTGTCTTCGGATTTCGTTCGTCAGGTGTCTTGTCCTTGGGCTAATCCTATCATAAAACATGAGGAGGGTATTTTCCTGTTTGGGCACTTATACAAAGGTGTCTGCTCTATGTAAATAATAATGATGTTTGTGTTATCTTGGAATTGGATTTAGTGTTTTTGTTATTCTGACCGGTCATTGCTAGATTCGGGGATTTCCCAACTTTGTTACCCTTTTCCTAATCCTATTATCTCATATTTCTTTTGTGACCAAGTGTAATCTCTTCCTGGCTACGTGTGTGGTTTTCTCTGGCTATGGCTCCTGGCTGCGTGTTTATTAATTTTTTCTGTGCATGCCTTCTGGGTTATTTCTGTTACCTTACTACAATGGAAAAAAAGCTTGGGATGCTACTTTTAATGTATGCTAAAATAGTTTAGTATATCAACATATGTAATCTTTAGTTATGAGCTGATGTTTTATTTTCCTTCCTCTGTTTTATTTCTAACTTCTATTTATTTAGGCCAAACGACATAGAGTTGAAGAATTTTAAAATACTTGTACACATTCAAATTAGTTCTATTTCTTACATCTTTCATGTTTAAAAATGTCTTCCTGTTCCTGTACAGAGATTAAAGGTTTATCTTAAATGAGCATTATATTTACTGTATTTATTCCTTTCTGCCAATTTGTCATCTCTGTCATATGGAAAAAGGAGTCTCTAGTTTTCTAGTACGTAATGTTCAAAACTACTTACAAATAATTTGTTTAAGCATTAATCTGCCGTAGCAACCTCATAAATCCCATTATTAAAGATTTAGTTGCAAGTAACAGTGTTGAATGTTATGAAACACAAAAATATGAACATTATGGTATGCTATGTTCCCTCTAAGATGCGCGGCTGCGCGGCCGCGCACATGTCAAGTAAATACCGCGCAGCAGTTTCTCACTGCCGCACAGTGTCATTTGCCGGACACGGACTGCAGTCTCTGCACTCTGCAGAACAGCCGCGGAATGGTGAACAAAACCCCCTCCAGCTAAACAGGAGTCTCCTTGGTGCAGCAGGCTAACGCCAGCCAAAGGAGTGAGGCGGACAGCATGGCACAACTGGGTAAATTATAAACCACAGATTTTAATCCTATTTAATTTTTAATGGTATCAAATTTAGCTATAAAGTGGCTTTACCTACTTTTTTCCCCCCTGGGCCTGCTAAATTCTGGCCTGGATTTCCTATTGTGCAATTTGTGTCATGGACTTAATCATTTTAAATTCCATTAAATGCCAGTACACATCCTTTCTGCCAAGAGATCAGAAAAAACAATGCTCTAATCTTCTGATATTTAAATGATTTATAATGTTGTTTATATATATAATTTGGATTACATTTGAAAGCTCTGCATTGATTAAAATACTATGGAATACAATCCTACAGCAGTTCTTCTTTCTTTTTTGGTTTTAGAAAAGGATAATTCCCTTTTTAGCCAGGCTTTTTGAATTAGTTTATGGTGATGTTAACACTAGTTTTTAAGTAGATTTCAATTTTTTAAAAAATCTTGTTAGCTGCTTTGAATGCCTTGGAGATGAAAAAATGGGGTACAAAACTGAAATAATAAAAAAATTAGTACATTCATTTTGAAAAATAAATGCAATACTTGATTAATTTTATATCTTTATTCAAAATAGTTTTGGCAAGGGGGAGAGTTTCATGATAAATCATTTTATTACATTTATATTGCATTTATATATTATATTTATTACATTTATACTCCACATTATATATTTGTATTGTTATTTTAGTGTTTATTGTCAATTTTGATTGATATTATATTGATATATCAATACTGATTTTAGTCATATTAAATAACAATTACTGCTATTATTTATCAGCATTAAATATTTACAGTTTTTAATATTGACAGTCATATTTTAGAATAATAGGATTATCTTTTGATAGGATAATTGGCAAAATCTAATTCAGATGTGATGGATTGCATTCCAAAGGAATGTGAGAGGACAGGTTGCCTGCAAAATGCCAGGGCCCAGGCTGTTGGTGCCATGTCTCTAGCCAGTCTAACAATGTAAAAGTTTAGCAGAGAGGCTTTTTTTTCAGTGTGACCAGAAAAGTATAGTGTTTGAGCGGCACATTTTCATGCCTGGCATTCATCGGGCTGAAACCTCACTCGCACTTGGCAGTTGACACTTGGAATGTTGCGCAAATATCCAGCAGACATGACAACAGTTCAAACTGTTGCTCTCTTAGGTGCTCAGGCATGAAAATGTTCCGCTCAAACACTATACTTTTCCGCTCACACTGAAAAAAAATTAGAGGGAACATTGATGGTATGATAGACCTGATAAATGAAGGATACAGAATATATGGCAATCCAAAACTGCAGTCTACATTCATATGAATATGTGCAACACGTGTGTTTATTCACATACATACATATTTAAACAAAATATGTATGTGTATCTGCAAAATATCTTTGTGCTTGCTCACTAACAAGCTCTCCCCTGACAGGAAACGGGGAATTTTTTTGAATTCCTGTGGGCCTGAAATGTTTGCAACCGCCCGCGCATTGGCTGCACCAACCCCAGTCCATACTGTTGCCTGGGATGTTTTATTGGACAAGTTGAAAGGGCATTACACCCCCGCTCCCTCCCGTTATGCCCGGTGTCATGCTTTCCGATATTGCCTGCAGCGGGAGAACCAATCCATAAACCATTATGTTGTTTTCCTCTGGGCATCGGCGCTGAATTGTAAGTTCGCAAACTTGGAGGAGGCCCTATTGGAGCAATTTATTTACGGCGTTAGGGATGTGTGGTTACAGAGGCGTTTGCTTTCCCGATCGAAACTGACTCTTTCCCTAGCCTTGGAAGAAGCACGGGCCTCCGAGATGGCTGAATACACGATTTCTGTCCTGCAGAAGTTTCAGCAGTATTGTGTGCCATCTGCCCAGCCACCTTCGGTTCACCACCAGACTGGGGAGGACGATCTCGGCTCTGAGACTACCTCCAGGGTCAGCTGTCTCAAGGCAGGCCCGACCTCCTCAACCTCAAACCGGGGGGGGGGGGGAAGAAATTGCCTCAGCTGTGACGGCAAACATCTCCACTCAAAGTGTAAATTTAAGGCTGCCACTTGCCACCATTGCGGCAAGAAGGGGCACTTGGCCGCTGTATGTAGAGCTCCTTTGCCCTGCTCCACTCCGCCCATCAACCAGCCCACGGGCCGCAGCGGCGACAGCATTTGCTCAGCCTGCGAAAATAGTAACTGTCTTTCTGACAATGCAAGCGGTTTTGATGAGTGGTCTGTGAGCTCTGCGTCTGTTGTGCGGCAGGCCCGTTCGAAGATCTACCTTCGGATTGAGGGATGTGAATGTGAGATGGAAGTGGACATGGGCTCCTCGAAGACTATTGTGTCATGGCAGACCCTATGGAAGATTCTACCCTCTGTTCGTCGGGAACAGCTCGCTTCCTGTCCTTGCCACCTCCGTGACTACCAGGGCAACGCTATCCCCACCCTAGGCTGTGGACAATTTACTGTTCAATATGGAACCTTCAAGGTCAATTGCCCTTGATTGTTGTGTCCCCGCTGTTGGCTTCACTTTTGGGGATGGATTGGTTCAGGGCCCTGGGGTTTACTATTGAGGGAATTCATACTACGCGCCAGGGGGATCCATTCTCCTCACTGATGGATGAGTTCGCCAATGTTTTCGACTTCTCTCTGGGCTCCTATACAGGTACTCTGATTTCCCTCAGCCTCGATCCCCAGGTGGCACCTATTCGCCTCAAGGCATTCGCGGTTGTCAAGGATTTACTGACCTCTTCTGCTGTGTTGGTGCAATACAGCGAACGGCTTCCTTTGGTATTAGCCTGTGACGCTTCGCCTTTTGGGGTGGGTGCGGTGTTGAGCCACGTTTTGCCTAACGGTCTCAAGGCTCCCATCGCGTTTTATTCCCTCACCTTATCAAGGACAGAGCGTAATTATAGCCAACTCGATAAGGAGGCCTTGGCTGCCATTGCGGGAATTAAACATTTTCATTACTACCTTTATGGCTGGCCATTCCATTTGGTGACCGACCATAAGCCATTGCTGGGTCTGCTGGCCGGTGATCATCCTACCCCGCTGGTTTTGTCCCTGTGAATGTTGTGGGATCGTCCTACCCCTGTTGGCCACTGTCCTCACCCGCCTCCACAATGGCCATCCAGGCATAGTGCAGATGAAGGCATGTGGCCGTGCCTATGCCTGGTGGCCTAATAGGGATGCTGATATTATGTCCTGGGTTCAGCGTTGCCATCCTTGCCAACAAAGCCAGCCAGTTCCCCCCGCTGTCCCGGTTCAGGACTGGGAAATGTCACAAAGCCCATGATCTAGGCTCCACCTTAATTTTGTGGGACCATTCGAGGAACAGACGTATCTCTTTGTGGCGGTGGATGCGTTGTCTAAATGGATAGATGTTTGCCCCATGACTTCCATCACCTCAGATGCTACTATCAGGGTGCTGGGCAAGCTATTCACGACAAATGGGCGGCCGGATACTATTGTATCCGACAATGGTCCGCAGTTTACGTCTGCTACCTTCCAGGCGTATTTAGCCTCCCTGGGAATTGGGCAAGTTTTTGTGGCTCCTTACCATCTGGCAGGGAATGGTTTAGCAGAGCGAGCGGTGCACTTGGTGAAGGACGCATTACGTTGCCTTGGTCCTGGCAGCTGGCACACTCGCCTCGCCACATTCTTGCTAGCGCAACATACTACCCCGTGCCAAAGCACGGGCAAGAGCTCGGCAGAGATTTTAATGGGTTGCCGTCTCCACACCTCATTGGACAGACTCCATCCTGAGTATTCTGATATCGGGCCGCCATGGCAGTCCCCTGTCTGTAGGGCTTTCCAGATGGGGGATCGGGTTTTCGCACAGAATTTTGTGGGAGACCTGAAGTGGTTGCCAGGTCGGGTACTTGCTGTAACTGGCCCCTATTCTTATAGGGTATGCCTTGATGATGGCAGACAATGGCGGCATCATATAAATCAATTACGATGGCGGGGTTTCGATTACCTTCTCAACTTCCAGCCCTGAGAACACGCCGACCTGCCTCTGATGACGCCTTCACCATCTCCAGCTTCACCTCCTCTACAACCCGACTTGCTCACGCTGGCTCCCGTACCTGCAGTGGGTTGTCCTGCTCCAGAGGTGGAGTCTTCCATGGGCATTCCTTGTTCGTTGAGTCCACTGCCAGAGGACTGTGATGCTCCTTCTCCTCCACCAGTATCATCCCCCAAACTGCGCAGGTTGGGGCGGATCTGCCATTGGCCCGCCCACCTGTTTGAATACATTTCCATGATCTGGGGGGAAGATCTCGGGCTTACGACCTGGGCCGAGTTGAACTCACTCGGGCTGCACTGATTGGTTCCAGCGCACCTGGAGACAGGCGCGTTGAGCTTAGCCCTCGGATTGGCTGACCGCTAGGCGGCAGTTTTACAAATGGCTGTCAGACAGCCCCTGTTGCTTGTTAGTAATTTTACGTAGCTTGTTAATAAAGGTTTAACTGCAACTTGGCATCTGGCATTATCTTGGCTTTCGGACCAAGCATATATGTGTGGTAAAGCATATATATGTGATAAAGGAGAAGTTGAAGATATCTCACATGTTTTGTTGTACTATGAGTTATACAGAGGTCAGTGTATATTCTCCCCTTTATTAGAGAGACTGCCAGGGAGGGCAGACAATTTTTATGTAGGCTTTCTCCTCCAGGACTCAGACCTGATACTATGCATGCAGTGGCAAAATTATGTGTTGCTGCAATGTCCACAAGAAAAAAATTGGTTGCAGAATTATAGCTGTCAACTTGTGCCAATTTTTGGAGACATCTCTAACAATTTTTGGAAAATTATATTTACTCACATAATTATCGGCTCTCTACTCACATAAACTAGGGAATGACACTAATGGTTTGAGAACATGTATTTTCTTAACAGGGATGTTATTATCCACTATTAATGTCAGTACTATTAAATTTAATACATTGTAAACAGTGATGTTTATTGCTGTTTATTATTGCTGGCCTATGATCATAATAAAGTTATATTCTGTTTTAGTTTCAAAACACCTCTCCAGCTTTGTTTGTGGGCAACAGAATAATTATATTAATAATAATGATGATGAGCAGGTTTGATACATCTTCAAACTGTTACTGGTTGCTGTTGGCTTAAGAACAAAACATGAAGGCTGATTTGAGATTATCTTATACATAGACTGAGAAAGATGGACATGGCAGAGTAAAATTGTTGCCAGGGATTATTTGTATGGTGGTTAGAATTGAGTGGGGAAAGGTCCTTCATGTTTAAATAACTTGTTAATATTTGGAAATATGACATAATAAACATGTACATTAATATTTTATGTTTAAATTGGAGTTTCAGTTGACATTGCAATGTTATTGGACACAAGGAGCGGGACTTTGCGAACCCGTGCTGCATCTCTTTGTTGGAAGGCCCCATAAGATGCTAAAGTCACCCTGTAAGTGTGATGAAGAGAAGAGGGGTGCCCTGAAGGTCACGGAGAGTGGTAGGTCTCCTGCTTGACCCAGGGCTAATTCCCTCTCATCTGACAATGGCTGCCGTGAAGCTGGGCAAAGAATGTGTTGGAGCTGTGTAGATGAACAATGACTGGAACTGGGTGAGGTGATTAATTTTTTTAAAGTAAAACCTACCCTAAAGAAAATAAATTCTGGAAAAGAGATTCTTCGAAAAGTTTGTTTAAGCAGTGAACAATTACAAAGAGAAAAATCACAGACCCGAAAAAAAAGATTCTAAGAGGAGAGCATAAAACCTTTAAAAACATTGAAAGATTGGGTTTTTAATTTTTATTGGCAATAAGGCATTTTAAAATGCTGGAATTACTTGTCTGAAGTTTATTTGTTTGAATAAATACCAACAGAATCTGTCAGATTTTGTGCAATGTTGAAAGTTAAGCTGAAGGCGCTACCTACTGGTGAATGGAATAGACATTGATTATACTCCTATAACCCTGGGAAAAATACCGATAAGACAGCAGAGAAAGTGGAAATAAACAACACCTGGAGGACTGCTGTGCTGTCTACTGCTCTATACCTACCTATTTTATGATTACTGGCGTCCTTATGGCGAGAACACAGGAGACTTAAATAAAATGACTTTCAAATACCAAAAGTTATGATTCAACTTATAGAGGGGACTTAAAGAGACATTTAGAAATCTTCCTAGATTTGACTTGGGCAGGCCCTCTGGAAGCTTGATTGCAAAAGATAGTAGATATGGAAGAAATACTTAGGTTAAACAGGAAAGATGTAGATAGAGATAAAGATCCAAGGGAGGATTTTGGGAGACAAGTAAAAAAATGAATAAGAATTGAAATATTAAAACGGGCAAGAGATGATGGATAGAGGAAATGTTTTGTAACACAAGATTGAGCAGAGGCAGAAACAGGAAATAGGGGGAATATTATTATACATATTTTAATATAATATACTAAAAATAATAGCTAGATATAAAAATTAGATGTTGAAAGATGGTGACACTATGTATGTTTTAATGATATTGTTATTGTCATTAGAAGGGTGGACTAAAATACTGAACTAAATAATGAAGGCCTATATTTTAACATAAATATGTATAATAACATTACAATTACATAAGTATGATTTAAGTAACAAATTATATTACCATTATTACTTGTATCCAAATGAATGATAGCCAGATGCCTCACTATTCATGTATTGATATTGATGTATATTTAAAAATAAAATAAAATAAAAATATTTTGTTTAAATTAATATATCATTAAATTACTTAGCTAATGTGAAGGTTGCTTTTCTTATGGGTTATTTATTTTTATGTAATTATAGAGGCAAACAAAGATGTGTGTGTGTGTGTGTGTGTGTGTAAATTGGTAAAATACTTGTTCATTTTATTTATAATGTTTAAATATGTAAATATTCTTTGACACAGATACTGTCTCTGCACCAGTGTCATCTTTTAAAAGACTTTTTTTTACTCATGGTATCATATATGGTTTACAATTAGATACATTTCTCATGTAATTTCCTGAAAAATATCAAATACAAATGCAATATTAAAAAAAAAGTCATTTGCAGTTGGAACTAATGGACTGAGTTCAAATGACATATTTAACTTGATTAAATTAATCTATTTCTGGGTTCCCATTATATATTCAACTATATTTATATTGTAGGAAGTTATCACCCAGCCATCTCCCAGAAAAATGAAATATCCTAGGAAAATATTGAAAAGGCAGAATAGTTATCTGGATGTGAAAAGGAAGAAATATGTTTTATTAAAGAGAGAATAGCTCCCTGAAACTTCCTGCCCATCCCCCTTTGTCAATGGGCCATTAAGAAGGCCAAGCTAGTCCACTTTACATAATAAAGAGTTCTCCCCTTCAGCTCCAGCGGGATGGGATTAAGGCATGATAATATTGGCCCTTTGCCCAACTCCCCACATGGCATCTGAGAACTCAACCAAACCAGGATTCAAAACGCAGCCTAGAGAGTTGCCCCTGCATGGCCCCATGGGAGTCTGACAACCAACTAGAAGACAAACTCAAGATCAAAGACCAGAGAGGGCATAAAACCCAGGGACTCAGCATCTCAGCCTTCCTTCCCTTCTCTTCTTCCCAACATTGAAGCATGTGATCACATTTTCTGTTCAGGGCTCAAGCCATGTGGTCCGGTCCACCATTAAAATAATCTTTGCAAGCAGCCTCCATGTCTCCAGTGTCTTTTTCCCCACTTGGAGCTGAACCCAGAAGGACATTTCTTCCAAAAATTACCACCCCAAAGATGGGACTCCAAGCTAGCCTAACCAATGGATATGGCCCATGTAAGCCTCCCATACTGGCACAGATCCCATTGAGTCTGTGGGTGGACTTTATCTTGGCCTTAACCATTTGGATGTAGGTTGTAAAGGGGTTTTGAGTTTGAGCTCAAAGGCTGCCTGGAAAGAAGGTGAGTACCTCTAAATTTTAATTCTCTAAAATTTAATTTTAAAGTGGGAAATGTGTGTATGCCTGCATTTGTGTGACTAGTATGTGTGAAAATGGATGGAAAAGTGAACGAATTTTTATTTTGTTGTTGTTGCTGTTTTTGTCCTGTGAGAGAAAAAAGCAAATGCCCATTGTGCATAAAGAGAGAGGAAAAGAGGAGGTGTGCATACCCGCTGACGACAGGACCCCTCCTGGGTAGCTGTGCAGCTAGTCCTCCTGAGTCTTTCCCCAAGACTTGAAAACTGTCAAAAAGTCCCTGTGAGTAAGGGCGCGAAAGAAGTTTCCTGCGGTGAGGAACGCGAAAAGTCCCTCCGAAGGGCGAGAAAAAGTCCCTCTAAAAGGGCGAGAAAGGTCCTCTAAGGACGCGAATTTGAAGCGGGGAATACAAAGTGGCAAGCCCGGAGAGGGCAAAGTGAGCCCCACATCTGAGCGGGATCATGGGAAGTGGTAGCTCACGGGCAGCCACGGAAACCCCCCTAGGGGAGCTGTTGGGGGCCTGGGACGAAAAGGCAGATGCCTGTCCTGGCCGGAATGAAAAAAAAGGAAAGCAAAACAGATATGTAGAGAAATGGGCTTTGCTGAAAGATGATACAGGAGAACTAATTTGTCTAAATAAAGGTACTTAAAAGAAAAGGGAAAATGTTGGGGTTTCTTTTTTTTTCTCTTGTCTGTCTCTTTTGCTGTCTTCTATGCAACCACATGGTTTGTTTGTTAAGATTTGTGCCTTCCCTAATTTAACAGATTTGTGCTGGGAATGACTAGGGTGTGTAAACCTGAGAGTTCTCCTCCCCCACTTCTTATTTTCTCTTTGTCCTTGTGTAAATGTGTATCTAAGTCTTTGTGCATCCTCAAGATAATTGTAACTAAGATGTCTCCAATGCAAAAGACAAGAATTTTAAATTATTCAAAGAAAGAAAAGAGTAAACTGGTAGAAATTGCCTTTGCTCAGTTTGTTGGGCCCAGAAAACTAAGTGAAGGTGGGGGGTGCCTTTACTTTGTGTCTGTTTGGCCAGCAGAAACAGAGTAAAGAGAAGTTTTTTTCCTTCCTTCCTTCCCTATACCTTAAAATAACAACCCAGGAAATGTTTTAAGTTCATTTGCAAGAAAAATTTCATCCTTGCATTTATTGTGTGTTTAAATAATTTTACTTGTTCATTTCTTTCCTGAAGCATGTGAATCCAGACCCCATTTCTCATCTGTGATATTCCCATAATGTGACCAGTTTATCTGATGGTTTTATTTTTCAAACTCTGCCTGCAAGGTATCTACAAGGAATGTCCAGCAACCAGTGAAGCCTAACTCACCAGGCTTACCACCAAACCAAGCATGCCAGCCTAGCAGACATGAAAGAACCCTGAAAGAGATGAAGAAGTGAAGACCAAAAGACTTTTCAATTCCCAGAAGACAGCTGAAAAGACGATGGGGAGGGTGGAAATTGATTGTAGGGTTTTCTTTCTCTGCTTCATTCACATAAATTGATTGTAAGGTTTTCTTTCTTGTCTCATTTATATTGTAATCAGTTTAATGTACTCATGTAAGAATTGTATTTGATAATGGTTGGCACAGGAAGTTCTGAACACCTTAGATTTCTGTCTAATGGGAGGGAAAGTTTATCCAAAATGTCTGTATTTTCTGTATTGTAGAAGCAGATACACACACACAGAGAGAGAGAGGGGGGGGGGAGACCCCATTCAGAATTAGATTGAAAGTATCTCCTCCACTTTACCTCCGCACAAAACTTCTCTAGGTTGATTTTTGCCCTTATTAATCCCATGGGGGAGGGGAAGTTCCCCTCAGGCAATTCCCCCACTTGAAGAATAGCAGAAAGGATCTTCAAAACCTGAGCCCTGAATAAGAGCTAGGGCAGGTTCAAGAACCATCCCTTTGAAATGGGCAGCCTGTAACTTAAAGGAAAAGCATGGCTGTGAGGAATTTTGGGACTTCTGCTTGTTTGAAACCTGTCTGGAAGCTCACAGAAAGTGATATCTGATATTAATTGGCATAGAAAATTGGATACTGTAAATTTCTTTCCAGAAATTGTGCCCTGGTTGCTAGACCTTCATGGTTGAAAGCTCTCTGGGAGCCACTGAAGGGATCCTTCTGCTGTCTCTCTCAATGCCTTTCCATCAGACAAATTAAGTGTCCCTGATATGACCAGTTTTAATTTTTTGTCAAGAACATGTGCGTTCCACTCACATGTTTTGAAAAAAAAAAAAGGAGGAATTGTAGGAAGTTATCACCCAGCCCTCTCCCAGAAAAATGAAATATCCTAGGAAATATTGAAAAGGCAGAATATTTCTTTGGATGTGAAAAGGAAGAAACATGTTTTATTAAAGAGAGAATAACTCCCTGCAGCTTCTTGCCCATCCCCCTTTGTCAATGGGCCATTAAGAAGGCCAAGCTAGTCCACTTTACATAATAAAGAGTTCTCCCCTTCAGCTCCAGCGGGATGGGATTAAGGCATGATAATATTGGCCTTTTACCCAACTCCCCACATGGCATCTGAGAACTCAATCAAACCAGGATTCAAAATGCATCTTAGAGAGTTGCCCCTGCATGGCCCATGGGAATCTGACAACCAATTAGAAGACAAGCTCAAGATCAAAGGCCAGAGTGGGGATAAAACCAGGGACTTAGCATCTCAGCCTTCCTTCTCTTCTCCAGTGTCTTTTCCCCCACTTGGAGCCAAATCTAGAAGGACATTTCTTTCAACAATACAATATGATGTGCTTGATTAGTTGTGTAGCCAGATTTTTAATTATCTGGGCAAGTATGTTATGTTGGAAGACACTTGCTTGTTTCATATTTATATATAAATGCCAGTCACATTACAAGTAGTTCTCAACTTGCAACAGTTCATTTAGTAACCATTCAAAGTTACTATGGCACTGAAAAAAGTGACTTATGATCACTTTACACACTTATGACCATTGCAGCATCCCCATGGTTACATGATCAAAATTCAGATGCTTGGCAACTGGTTCATATTTATGATGGTTACAGTTTCCCACATCATGTGACCCCCCCTTTTGCGACCTGAGAAGTACAGTCAGTAGAGAAGCCAGATTCACCTAACAACCATGTTATTAACCTAACAAATACAATGATTCACACAACAATTATGGCAAGGAAGGTTGTAGAATGGGGCAAACTCCCTTAGCAAACGTTTCACTTAGCAACATGAATTTTGGGAGCTATTTTGGTTGTAACTCAAGGATTATCTGTATTTGTGTTAGAAACTTTATACAGAGCTAAAAAAAAAAGGAGTAACAACTATTAAGCCAAAGAAATGAAAGGCCTAGTTAAGAAAAAAAACATAGGTAAACATATTGTATACCAATACCATTCACTATTACCTGCTCTCCAACTTTCCATCCTTGCAAACCAGATCTGTTTCTATTAATCTATCTGTATTCATTACAGGTAATCCTCGACTTACAACAGTACATTTAGTGATGACTCAAAGATACCACAGTCTTGAAAAAGTGACTTACAGCCATTTTTCACACAATTGTTGTGATCACCTTTTGAGACCTTCTGACAAGCAAAGTCAGTGGGGAAGAAAGATTCATTTAACAACCCTCTTATTAAATTAAGAACTGCAGTGATTCATTTAACAAATGTGGCAAGCAAGGTCGTAAAATAGATCAAAATTATATCTCAGCCACAGAAATTTTGGGCTCTGTTGTCATAAGTTGAGGACTACTTTTCATTCTGTAAAATTAGATTACCATCAATTAGATTTTAATACAACCTTTCTCTCTTTTTAGTTTCTTACACATATCTGCCTCTTTTTTCATTGTATTCTATCCTATTTATTGTATCCTATCCTATCCTTCTTTACCATTTAGTACAGTGTTTCTCAACCTTGGCGACTTTAAGTCCTGTGGATTTCAACTCCCAGAGTTCCCCAGCCAGCTGGCTGGGGGATTCTGGGAGCTGAAGTCCCCAGGACTTAAAGTCGCCAAGGTTGAGAAACACTGATTTAATACTTGTAAATTCCAAGTTTTACTCTTCCAAATGTATAACATATAGTCATCAGCAGGCAGATCCACAGATACCTTGCTTCCCACCCTTTCAATTTCAAAAATCAACATTTTGATAGTGTGTCCTTGAAAGTAAATAATTGTGGAAAGAAATCAGGAGTTAAACTGCAGCACAATTAAATACAGTAATGCTTACTTAAAAATAAATCTAATTTAATAAAAGTCCCAGGTACATTAGTATGGAACTGCACTCTGATTGTTAAACAGTAAACATTAACAGAGTTGGACATGACCTTGGAGGTCATCTAGTCCAACCCCCTGCTCATGCAGGAGACCTGTACTAGAGATTTGAACTGCCAAACTGCTGACCTTTCTAACTGACAAGCTCAGTGCTTAGCCATTGAGCCACCAGTCAGTTCTCAAGTGAAATGTTTTAGAATGTTTATTTTAGCAATAAAAGTTGAGATTGAGACTTTATGATTTCTACAGTAATAAATCAAGATAGTATGAAAGGTGATTTAAACATTTCTCTAAAACTAATGTTTCTGATGTTCATTGTAGGCCCATTCTTATTCTTTTTATCTCAAATTATCTTTTACTTCTGCCTAACCATTATTCTTCCTTGAATACACACCTTTTGCAGAATCAAAATTTCCCACGTGCAGACACTTGTTTATTTCCAGTATTGGCCTAATCACCAACGGTTGGATCCTGCTTTCAAAGTCGTGCTTCCTGGTAATGGTTGCTAGGCAGCAAGTGAAGTTCTGTTAGAAGGAGCATAATTTTAAATGATACTTCAGTTGATATGACTCTCACTTGGCTGACTTTCCACTGGTTGCTATCCTAGTGCACATAAGATTTCCCCCTCCCCAACAGAACTAGTTCATATGAGTCATCCCAAAACAGATTTATTCAAAAATCCAACAGTAAGACCATTGAAACAATGTTTGAAGAGATTATGGGCATCTCTTTATGGGATGGTCAACCAACTGTTGTGAATATTTAAATTTGGATTCCTGCCCTGAGCATGTTGGACATGGCAATCCAATCTCTTTCAATTCTAAGTTCCTTTTCTTCCTTTTGGCAACTAACTAGGCATGTACCTGGTGCTTTCTTGGCAAGATTTCAGAAGTGGTTTGCCATTGTCTCCTTAGAGCTGAGAGAGAGTTGCTGGCCCAAAGTCACCCCACTGGCTTTTTGACTAAGGCAAGACTAGAGCTCATGGTGCCCAAGTTTCTGCCTGATGCCTTAACCTCTACATTAGACTGGTGCTATGAGGTGAGACAGTGGGCAATTTTTTAAATAAATAAAAAATAAATTTCTATTACTTAGGGACAGCTTCCATTTGCTAACTTTGTTCTGATGCATTACTTCAGAGGACACCTTTTCAAAATCTGCAATCTGTTGCACATTGCCTTGGTATCCATAAGAATGAATGTTGATTTAGAATATTAGTAATAATATTAATAATAGGTTTCTATGTTAGAAACCTATTTTTCCAAATACAGTTGTCTTGTATACTTCAACAAGGCTGCAACTTGTTATATTATGGAAGAATCTGTTTTTTTTTTTAAAAAAAACCTGTAATTAAGCCAGATAGGAAATCTCACTGGGCTTGATTAATCTATCATCTTCAGTGAGGTTAAATTATCAGACATCTCTGTACTATATATACCCATGTATAACTATTGTGACTGTTGCAGCACGCCCATGGTCAAAAATCAGATGCTTGGCAACTGGTTCATATTTATGATGGTTGTAATGTCCCAGGGTCATGTTACCACCTTTTGCGACCTTTTGACAAGCAAAGTCAATGGAGAAGCCAGATTCACTTAATAACCATGTCACTAATTTAACAACTGCAGTGATGCACTTAACAGCAGTGGCAAGAAAGGTCATAAAATGGGACAGAAATTGTTATCTTCAATAAACATATGCACAAGAAAGGAAAGGAATTGTTAACTTGGGATACTTGGAGAGAGGGGGAGAAAAGAGAGACCAAATAGATCTTCAAAGTAATGACAAGATAACAAGGCTTTCATTTTTATACTTTATTAACCAACAGGGAAGCTCCACAGTTTAAGTCTATTTACACTTGAGGGTAAATCCTAGTGAAGTTGATGCATAATAAGGAAAGCAAATGATCTTTGGCTTTCCATGACTCATTTATCAATTGAAATGAAAAATATTTTTGACATTTTAAAGTTTTTAAAATATTTAAACATGTTAAATAGTAGGAAAAAATATTTTGTCATGAGAACCTCCATTTGGAATATCACATATGCTAACAGTGCAAAAATACAGAGTTCTTCCTTCTTACCATGCAAATGATTCTTTCTTTTCCCCATACTTTTTTATTTAAAAGTATGCTGCTACTGTAGCAATTTCTCTTTGAAAACAAGATTTTTCTTTTTAATTTTACTTAAAAACACACTACTAAAATGCAATAGAACTGGTATATTCAGCAATATCAAACCAAATTTCTCAATTTAAAGGACAGAATGAGAAAGAGAAGATTTTTGGATTGAAAACTGGAAGCTTCAGAAAAATGTTTGATATAAAACAGGACTGGATTAATCCCACATAAAATTGGGCACATTATAGCAAAATCCACACAAGCCAATGAAAAGTAAATTATCTTTGGGGAAAACTGTACCCAGACGTGTGTATACAGTAAAAGAGTACATTAGATTTCAAAGAAGTGGACATCCCACAAAGCAACAGGAAGCTCTCACAAATTTCTATTTTTTGCTTAATGCATTAAAGTCTGTGTAACAGGAACAATGAAGTAAAACTAAAGTATGTGTAAGTGTTTTCTACAAATTATTTTAGCAGTGACATCTGCTCGTTTTACTTTTTACCACTGTACATTTGATAATTAAGTTAAAGAGCACAGGATATTCTATGAAGTGGGATGTATAATGTACCATGCATTTCAAATGTGGAAAAAATTCTGATAAATTGAAAGCAAAAGTATTTCTCTAACACAAACAAAAATAAGAGAGACTGAAAATTATATGCAGACATATTCCTGATGATAAAATGAAATATCCTTATAAAAATGAAATAGATTCTGCCAAGAAACAATGGAGCGGTATTAGCATACTTACCAAAGCATTCTCTGGGCTGTTAAATTTCAGCTAACTGGCTGTAAGGATTTCACAGTACTGGCAAGGAGAGGCTCTTGATAAATTGGAAATCCACAGGATACCAACAGCATGATTCTATAGATGCATGATTCATTGTACAAAAACATATTGTTTTGGCTACCATGTGATTCATATAGGAATGAGTGAGGAGGAAGAAGAAAAAGTGACATTATCCGCACATTACCCAGCACAGTATATTCGTTCCAAGGCTGTTGGAAAAGATGTGTTCCTGCTCTCCTACTGGATGAGTGACTACTACAATTTTAGTTTTGGAAATATCTTAGTCTTCAGAAGGTAACATCTATGATCATGTATGATGATGATCTTAATAACAACTGAGTTATGAAAGTTCTAGAAAAGACTGCATATAGCTCAAAGGATTTCCTATGCTCAGGTATCCTATTTAAATAGTGCAAATAATGTGCTAGCCACGACGCATTAATTCCCCCTCAATTACGAATTGTAAATACTGCAGGCAAAAAGTCCTAACACATCTGATTGACATTAAATGAGATGATGACTCATATTGAACTGCACACATTGTAGACACCAGCTTAAATTAATTACGCTCTGAAACCAAGAATGTATTGATAATGAATTGGTTTCAGGAATTAGAAATAAATGACAATATCTATTTTAAAGATATTTTTCTATTTTTCCTACCTTGTTTTTTACTAAAACAATATCTTGCGCTCTCAACTTTATTAACTAAAGCATCAGTAAATTTTTGCACATAGTAATTTAATTCTTGTTCAAGTAAACATATTAATTTAAAGGTTTAATTCTATTCACGTTAAAAATATTTCCTAAATTAATCTGGAAAATTAATCAATTTTATTAATTAAAGTATTCTTTAAATGCAGAGACTGCTATGTATTGTATATCTGCATTGCATAATCTTAAATCAAATACATCAATTTTTCCCTAAAAAGGTTTCTCAAAATATATTTAATTATTTTATACATTCCTGCTAGTAGACATTATTTGTTTTCTTACAAATTACTGAGCAAGAAAAAATAAAGTTATTGAGGCTTAGTCCTTGCTATAACCATCACACATTTACACTTAAAACTTTTCCAGATCATTCAGGGGAATATGGACCAAATCATGCTGCAGAACACTTAGACACAAAGAAGATAATTTCTGAATCATATGAATATACTTGGTACATTTCTGTATATGCAAAAAGCATGCAGATTCTTCATTGTTAAGATCAATTTTATCTGTTGGTATCCCAATATATGTGGCAATTATTTTTTTCACCTCAATGGATACACAAAGGGAAATCAATCTCCACCAATATCAACTTAATGGACATTGCTGAATTGGAATATAGGGAGCCACAGCAACAGTGCAACACATTCTTATCTCCACCTGGGATTTACTGAACATAACATTGAGCTGATGTCCAATATAAGCCACTATTTTTTCTACAACTATTATGAGGCAGACACAAGGGCCATTAGGAAAATATATAGGCCCGGGCAGGGATGTCAAACTGGCAGAGCACAGGCTGGATGTATCACACATAAACTGCACCCACCCTGGCTCCGTAAAGGCAAAAAAGTCACATGACATCACATGACGCAATCGAGTTTGACACCCATGGTGTAGGGGGGAAGCTGAAGATATAAAGGCAACTTAAGATAGTCAGCCCAGGATAGTTGTACAACTATGGCTTACATATGAGGAAGTGAATGGGTTTGCTTTCCTTTAATTTATATTTGATTAGTTTTGATGGGAGACCTGGACTAAGAATGATGAAAATTGCCATTAGGTAGAACACTTACTTGGCATAAAACACTAGTGCATCATGTCATTTCAGTTCCAGCTCCATCACAGCACTATTAAACCCTGAAGACTTAAACATTTAAGTGGAGTTAAGTTTTCATATTTTTAGAACTGTGGAATCTTTCCTTTTATTTCCTAAAAAGCAAATACTGGTAATCCTGGACAATTGAGCCCAAAGATTTTGTTGTTAAGTGAGACATTTGTTAAGTGAGTTTTGCCCCATTTTACCTTTATAGCCAGTTGTTAAGTGAATCACTGCAGTTATTAAATTGGTAATTGTTAAACGAATCTGATTTTCCCATTGACTTTGTCAGGAAGTTGCAAAAAGTGATCACAGGACCCAGGGACACTACAACAGTCATAAATGTGAATCAATTTCCAAGCATCTGAATTTTGATTACATGACCATATGAATGTTCAATATTTGTAAGTGTGAAAAATGGTCCTAAGTCACTTTTTCAGTGCCATTGTGCCTTTGAACCGTCACTAAATTGTGTATATAAATGAACCCCACTTCAGCTCAATAGGACTAATTTGCAAATCTAAACAAATTAAACCTATATACTAGCAAGCAAAACTTACTAGCAGATTGGAGGTTGTTAAAGTATCCCTTAAAACTTTCTTGAGAATGGAGAATGGCAAAATAAACTATAACATATAATTAGAATTGCCTAACATATGCAGTTTTAATTTTTTTATAATATGAAGTTTAATAGTAAACATGAACTTTCATATCTCTGAAAGCTATTCATGATACCTTGGATCCAAAACCCAGCCTATTCCTAACCGAACCTTGATGTATGTAACTTATGTAGAGTGGCATTATGAAAGAATAATGCATCTTTTTTCCTAGAGCTCAAAAATATTTGAAGCATCTATTGATTATAGTAGAAAAGCTAAAAGATTTAAGTGACTGAAATATGGTGTAGAAGTTTGGATTTTAACATTGCTTTACTTTCTAAGATTTCAATAAAATCTTAAAGCATAGTAAATTTTTCTCAATTCTCTTCCAACACAAGTGCTTGTAGCACTAAATTCCAAGTCACTACAGATGCTTCTCACTTTACTGACTTTTGTTGGATCTGTTATCGCTCCTTGTCTTATTTGGAAAAGGACAGGATTTTAGGATACTATGTTAGTTAAATGACACTGTTGTCCTCAAAAATATAATCTCCTTTAGATTTTTGGGAGGGGAAAACGTATTCACAAAGGCACTAACCCTTTAAATACTGGAAGCTTTCCCTTTTCATAGTTCACTTTTAAGGTAATCTTTACCCACTTGAAGACCAGAAATTATGTTTACATATAGTATGTGTGCATGCATACATTTGTATGTGTATAAGATGCATATCCTCTTTTGTATGGCAAACACATATTTGTGAGGTTTTTTTAAGACAATCTACGGTAAATCACATTACAAGTCCCCTTTGAGTGATGAGACTGAAAGAAACATGTAGTAGAATTTGTTTTGCTTGTGCATCCTTCGTTCACATATTGTGTTTTCCAATCCATTTATATTCATCAAGTGACAACACGTAACTATAACCTTATTGATACTTGGGACAGGAACCTGATTTTTAAAAAGATTCACACACTGGCGCTTCTTACAAGAAACAGAACAATTATTTGAGTGTCAAAAGTAATAAAGGAAGAAAGCTGCAAGGAAAACCTGGCCTGGAAGCCACCCCACTCTTCCTTTATGAGGTTCCATGTCCACCAAATGAAAAATCAGGAACGAATGGTGGTAGAGTGTCTTATAGTTCTTTTATCAACGAAGACATAATTTGTCCTTCCCTATGCCTTGTTTTGGCCACTAGAGCTGACAGGATTGAAAATGTCTGTCTCTTTTTTCAAGGGAGTGGTGAATAAGGAGTGAAATACAAGTCTTAAATCTAATTTATTGTTTCAATCCTTTCTAGGCAAGGGTTCAATCATACCTCCTATAGCCCTGGGATCAGGTATACCTGAAAATTAAGATCGCCAATTGTTCTAAATCATACTTAACTGGCTGTGATTATAACTTAAAAAATATAGAAGCCTTGTAAAAACAGGGCATTTTTCAATAAAAAAGGAAAAAAAGGTTAAAAAAAATAGAAAAGAAAATATCTCTTAAAAATTAACCTGTCCAATAAATACTAGGTTACAATGAACTAGTTCCTGGTTTGAAGGTAATAACTGTATTTTTCCTTCCCCCAAATATATTGGCCTATTTGTAGATGACTTAGGATCTTATTCTCAAACATTTATCTTGTCTCCACCCTTTTTTTAAAAATGCGATGTACCTATGAAATCCAAGATTGGAATCTTTCACTTCTGTTATCACTTAACTTTGTTTTATTGCAATGCCTACATACAAAATATTATTAACTTCATCTATGATTTAGAAAACCAAGCTAGGATTGGTTATTTGTGATTTATATGCTTAGCTAGTTTCTCCTAAATCATAGTCTAATTTGTAGAACTTCCACAGATATTTAAAAGCCATGCTAAAGAAAACATAAGGTTAGGGCAGGAAGAGAGAATTTGTGTGCCTGGTCCTTTCCTGACATCACATTTCTGTCCAGAGTTGAATTGAAAATTCAGCTTAGTGTGTTCAAGACATGTTGGAAAAAAGCATACATCTGTATTTCTCCTATACATGGTCTCACACAAATCATTTTTCCTCAAGATCTTAAATTTTGCATTTGGTAAAAGACACGTAAAGACACGTTAATGTCAAAGAGGGAACGTTTTCTTGTAAAAAAAGATGGTTGTCTTACTTGGTTTATAAAATATTTTTTAAAAAATGCTAATGACACATATGATCCCCACAACCAACCACCCCTCCCAAAGACAGTCAACAAAATGCCCCATTTTGGTACAATTATTGGTCACTTCATTGTAAAAAAAAATATATATATTAACAACAACATCAACCCAAAGGGGTCTGGCTACTACGGTCTTTAGCCAAACGCTGGTCAGAAAAATAACAGAAAAGTCCACCTCCAGCAAAATAAAGCCAGTCACTTGGAGCTTTTGAAATTTTCTCCATCTTCAACAGTATGCCAGACATTCCCCCTTTGCAAAAAATAAAAAAAAATAAAAAAAATAAAAAAAAATCCTGTTTTTCAGTCCCTCTTCTATCCCTTGACCCTTGCAACACACCCATACAGAATATGACCCCCCAATTCCCATTTCCCTCAGCAGGAAATGCTGGATATCCAGTTTGTCACAGGAAATTGCTAAGTGCAGCTGCAGCCATTTTGCTTTCTTTCTCTTTTTTGTCAAAATATGAAAGATCAAGACTATACAAGATTGTCCATTATGAGGAGTGATGAGGCTCACTGGCAAATTCCCACAGCTCATATTGTTTTAGAATCCATCTCTCCTTGGCTGTTTGCTGGGCTAGATGGAGAAAACGGGGGAAATGTCTCTCATTGCCATGTTGTTGTTTAAAAAATAATTTGTACAAAGTCCCAAGCTGGTGGCTAGAACTAGGGGTTGGAAGAGGGATGAAGATGAGAGGGGGAAAAAAGTTAAAGGGGTCTGGACTTTGCTATGACCCCTGCCATCTCTCATAAACAGAGATTTAAGGGGAGGGAGAGAGAAGGGATTATATAATGAAATTCTCTCCCCACACTATCATCACCCACAAAAAAGGGAAAAGTACACCCCTCTGCTGGTTGTCCCCTGCCCTTTGCTCCTCTCTTACACAGTCACACATCATTAATGCAATGTGAGGATTGTGAAGAAAGGAAGTGAATTAAACCACAGTGATTCCCACCCACCCCTCTGTTTCCTCCCCATCCCAGCTCTACAGCTGCAATGTTACTATTATCCGGAAAAACAAAACCGAATAAAGTATAGCAAGGAGGGTGGAAGATGGAAGACAATTCAGTTAGAGTCCGAATCAGAAGAGTCTCCTGAAGAGGATGAGGAACTGCTGCTGCCTTCTGATTCATTGTCCTCATCGTCATCGTCATCCTCTTCATCATCCTCTTCTTCATTCTGGGAAAAGAAGAGGCGAGTTACAGAGCAAGCCGAAAGGGGGGGGGGGGGGGAGGAAGGTATAAATAGAACAGGAAGCACACTTCCTGTAAATCTGACAGAAGGACAAGTGGGAGTATAGAATCCTGGTTTGTAAGCATCTCGGTATCTATTTGCTGGGCCACCTTGTTGCATTGAAAATAACTATTTTAGTTCATAGAATTCTACCACTGTTATTCTGGTAATTATTTGTTAATGGGACCACTCATTAGTAGGCACAGTTGAGTCAGTAAGGCATCACTACCCTAAAACCTGCCATTCTTACAGTTAGTTTGCAAAAAAGGTGTGAAGTGACTGTTTTTTCAAATTGATCATAAAAGAGTTTAGGCTGTTACTGGGTATTTATTTGAGAAATGTTTTTTGTAAAAATAAGCTATATTTTAGAAGTGTGGCTTTCTGGAATATTTCAGTTATATTTCACTAAGAGGAGTTTAAGTAGAGTCTCACCTCTTCCCCATCTTCACTTTCCTCATCGCTACTTGAATCTGAAGAGTCTCCTCCCTCCTCAGAGGAATCACCGTTCTCATCATCATCATCCTCTTCCTCTTCCTCCTCCTCTTCCTCATCGTCATCTTCATCTTCTTCCTCAGATTCCTGTGGATAGAGTAGATTAAACGCAAACTAGTTTCCAACTGAAGGACAGGTATTCATGAGGACTACAATGAATTAAATCTAAACGTATTCTCATTTCTAAAAGAGAAGTTAATGGTAAATATATGGAGAGTCATAACTTTCTCATTACTACAGTAGTGGGAGTAATATAAAAACGAATTTTAAGTTTCTCTTCAATTAAGCTTAACTGATGAAATTCCTGCTTAATTTGATTCAAATAAGCATGCAAGCATTCCAAGATATTTAGCAAATACTATCACTGTCCTACGGCTGCAACAGAGGATATTTTTTTCCTTTTTGCTAATTAGAAATGGGAAAGAAAAAGATAATAAGAAAGGGAGCTAGTAGGAAATTTTTTAAAGTGCTGTAATAAGATCCCAAATATGAAAGATAATAGGGATCTGGTGTACCACACTTTTCTTGCATAATACTGCCTTAGCCCAAGAATATATGGTTCGGTTCTTATTTCCGGGGGTGGGGGGGAGAGATGGGGCGCTTCTGGATTTTACACTATTTCCAGGATTTTGTTACTGCTTTGAAAATACCAACTGACCTCAGGAATTGTTTTTTGTTTGGAATTTTTCACCAGGCAACAATAGCTGTATAACACAGACATGGTACTATTAAGATACTTACTGATTTGGACTGCATTGAAGGTTTCATTTTTGGATTTGGGCCCCGCATCTTCCCCATATTCTTACGTTTCTGATGAAATAGAAGTGAAAGTTAAGAGAGACGGTCAACATGGGAGACTGTACTTCTTTCCACAAATCAGTTTAAAGGAAGCACAATTTCCCTTACCTACATCTTTCATTGTTATTAATTTATAGCCTGTGACCCTCAAATGTACCTTTGAACATATACTGTGGAATTTGATGCCAAAATTGGTAAAATGTTGAAGACAAAATTAATTCCACCCAAAGATAATGTTTAGCTAGAAAATTATTATTTCTTCCCAGGAGTCTAAGATTTACTCTTTACTGCAAAATTTGCCAATAATTACTTTGGGGTAGACAAAGGGCTGTAAAGTAATTGAGATTGCTCCTTGGGAGAGAAATTTTCGTGGTTTTCTTTGCTTTTAGCACATCTTAGTTTTTACATGTTTTCTAGCCCCAAATGGCATAGATTCAGCAGTAAGGATCAAAAGGGGCCAGCAAGAACCATAATATAAAATCTGGAGACCACGGGTTGGCCGCTCCTGACATATCACTACTACCATTTGCCTTAAATTTCATTTTATGTATCTGAAAATTGATTGCATCCCTGCTTCTTTCATTTTGGTTATTAAGCCAGCAATTACTAAACAGATGTACCCAGTCCACATTATCTCACATTACAGCCTCTGTACAGTAGTTTCTGCTTTTATTCTATCCTAATTTAGTAGCCTCTGCTGAACATACAGGTGATATATACCACCTAATTTGGTCTTCCCCAACCTGACTGCATTTCTGCTGATGATGGAAGTTGTCCTCTATCATCTTTAGAAGGCATCAGTTTGAGAAGGGCAACTAAACATGGGAATACCTGAATAATTTATTTGTTGTCTAATGAGACTTCAAGTTTATCTTCAGCATGAATGTTCAAAGCAACGGAAGTATTTAAAACAAACAGCACTATCTTCTAATTTCAGCTTCATGCCAGCCCTGAGCTTGGAAACTAAAAAGTGGCAAGTGGATGAAGTTGCAATGGTTACAAACTCTGCTTGTACACTGGTGCACATTTGCAGTAGTAGCTACTTTAGTACAGCTATCCCCACCAACAGCATATCATGAACATAAGATTATAGTAACTTTGAAAACATTCACCCTCTCATGTTCCATTACATCAATAATTTACTGCATAATGTGGATCCTGAAGTGCCTGGCAGACAATGTTACCTTCCTTTCAGAGCTCTATCCCCTTCTAAGCTAAATTTCATTTCATGCAAAAAAAATCAAGAAATATTCTTTTCAACACAATAGATATGCAATCTGTCTCCATGAATACTTGCAAAATACTAACACTAGAGGTATGCTCTTTGTAGGCAGCTCTCTCTTGCGGTGACAAGGTCTGTAAAAAAAGAGAGATGAGAATGGAAAACTAAGATTAAAAGACAATCAGTGAAGCAGGACAGCTGAGGACGAAGGACTTGAGAAATCTGAATTAAAGGTCAATAAAGAATTCATAACTGTGTGTCACTGATAATGGAAAACAGTATTTGATATAGAAGCTAGAAACAATGACTTCATTTCACAGTTTAAAAAAAATGTATGTGTATTTTATTGTAATTTATTAAGGATGTTACCTCCCCTCCCCTCCTCCTTTCCCCATTTCAGAACTCACCTTCAGCCACATGTCCAGGTGCACTTTGTATTGTTTCTGCTGTTCTTCAGCCAACTTTTTGTACTGATCCTTTTGGCTCTGAGAGATCCGTTGCCAGCGGCTCCCAATCTCTACCATCCGCTCTTTTAGAGGAAGATGGTTAAGTTCACCGTTTGAAAGCAGCTCCTGAGAAAATTTCTGATATCCATTCCTGATAAACACAAGAAACAGTTTATTACTCTAACTTATTTTCCAATTCAGTGCAATAGTTAATATTCAGAACAGGTAATTCATTTTAAACAATCTCATAATCATAGGGAATTAATGCTGGGAAATATTCTTGGCTATCACACTCTAGACTCGTTAACAAAGTTATCAAAGGTCCGGCTTTGTAGATGAAAAAATGAAGCCATGTAGATTATTAGTAGCTGGGATAATTGTCATATTAATGGCAAGCTTAGTTCTAAGTACACATCTGTTTCATCTGTTCCATTTCCTGACACTAAAGGGTTGTAACTTTCAGTGGTAGGATGATTCCCACAAAGTGTGCAAAACATCTATTTGCTCACCTCCTGCAAGTCCTTACAAAGATCTTACAAACTTAAAACAGGAACAGGAAAATAAAGTGAGATGTAACAACATTTTTTCATAATTTCCAGATACCTGTTTAAATACATTTTTCCTTCAATCTCATGAAAGATATTAAGAAGTTTCATGAGATTCTAATTCTGCTTTATTACATTTTTGTAAAGTTGGGTCCTTTTATTGTTGACTGGGTGGTATGAGATTGTGCAGGGGTGGAATAGTGCATATGCATACAATATACCTAAACTTCAATACAATTTTAGTCTTATGTTTCTTTTAAAATTGTTTCGGAAGAATACTTTGAGAAGTTTATTGAATTGAAAACTTGTATTTTATAAATAAAATAAAGCAATAGGAAAAAGCAGACTCCATCCTCAAAGGGTGGATTAATACTCTGCAAGTACTAATCATCCAAGCTACAAAGATTCTCCTGAATTCAGATAGCCCGACATTTCTGTATTCTCTTAAGCCAACACTTACATGGGGGGTTTCTTTGGCTCACCCTGGAATTTCATCTTCTTGGAGGCATTTGTTGAACATGGTGGTGCCCTCATCTCACTCAGTTCTCGCTACGAAAAAGGAAAAAGGAGAATAAATGGCTGCCTTTTCCTTCGTCCTGCTGGAGTTTTTAATGAAATATTTGAGTTTTCGATAAAGAAGAAGTAGCTTATCCTCTAAACCATAATCTTTAATATGTAATAATAAAAATTAAATTTTTGAGTCAAATAAACAATTTAGATAGGTAAAAACTATGCAGCACATGCCACCTGATGTGCAATCTAATCTGAGATCTAGGGGAAGACCCTGATTTTAAGGGGTCTTTTAACAAGATCAGGGTAGGGGCAAGATAGATCTCAGGGGAAATGTTGTTCCAGCTAGTATGTTTCCCAAGTCCTCTCAGACATCTTTGCGTAATAAATGGAATTAACATCCCAACTCTGTCAGCTTCCTACATTCCTAAAGAAATGATGCATACATGCATGCTCTTCTAATGCAGTATAATTAATGCCTCATACCTCATATCGTTTTTGATCTTCCGCTGCCTTCTTAATCCACATAAGTTTTTCTTTTTTCTCCATATTATTCCAGGTAGCTTCCATGGCTTTTAGTGCTTTTCCCCTGTCATTCTGAGATGAAAGAAGGAATATTATCAAACTTTATGGACTATGAATAAATTGCAGAATCAGTCCAAACGTCTGGTTCCAACCATTTCAAAACAAAAATAGAATGATCTGTCTTTCTGTTCACAGAACTCATTCACTTAGCACATTCATTTTTTCCCTTCACTCTACGTATTTTCCTGGCTTAACCTCTTGTCTTCTCTGCTATGCTTCCTCTCGATCTTCATCTTAAGTCCCCATTCCGGCATCCTTTCCAACAGACTCCAGCAAGTTCTTTCCGCTATTTATAAGGCACCTGGCAATAATTATCCACTTTGAAGGAATTGTTAGAAAGAGAAAAATTTACATTTGTGCATGCATGTGTGAAGCTAGAATTGTAAATTGGGAAAAACAAGCTTAATAAAGGAAGGCATACATGTTCTATGGCTTTGCCCTAGAGTGTGCTATATGGGCAGGAAAGGGGATTCAGACTGTTTCCTCTGAAATGTGGGTTATTTGCATCTTTGAGCTGCAGTACCACTTTTCAAATTGCTGTACAAAGATGTAATGCAGTAATATAATCATTTTTGAGCACCATCAAAATGGGGGCTGTTGTGAGCTTAGTACATTTCTGTTAAGATTAGAAACCCTGTCTCTAATTCAAAATAGTGTTTCAAGTTTGCAACAGGGCATATCCAATTTGAAAGGTTTAAAATTAATGTGTTGTACATTTATTAAAAACGTAACATCAAAATTGACAGATTATATAGAAACTCCAGTCTAAGAACTGTTCCTTTTTTTCTCTTAAATATTTTTTTATTTGACATTTTCCAAACATTAAAATCACAATTACACTTTTACAGCTTTCTGTTATCGGTATTTCTTTTTTCTGATTATTTTATACATATTCTTGTTTACTTTCTCATTTTTACAATATATATATCTATATACAATATTTCCATCTCTATTGCTTTCTAAATATATGCCATCTCTTTTGATTGTGTTTGATATGTGTTCCTTATGCACTGATTTTACATCTCTTTTTAAGCCAGTTATACCACTTGTTTCATATCCTGTAGTACTCTGTTTCTTCTCTATCTCTTAGTTCCATTGTTAGTTTGTCCATTTCTGTTCCTGACTAACATGCCCTATTTAGAATTCAGTATGTGAGGTTGAAAAGTGATCTAGTTGAGAAATGTCACCCTTCTCCAGCAGCTAAACAGGACTAATAGTTTGTTGATCTAGATCAGTGCACCTATCTCAGCCAATACCAGAATTTCCCAGCCAGCATGCTATCTGGCAGATTCTGTGAACTGAAGTCCACACATCTTAAAAGTTGCTGAGGCTGACAAAACACTGATCTAGATTCATCTTCCCCTTCCCCTCCCCCTCCAAAATCAAACTGAACCAGAACCAGACTTGATAAAATCTTGGAGGAGTTGTGGAGGAAACCTCAAGGCTATTATAACCATGCCTGTCCTTTTCTCATTTTACCTTAAAGCGGGCAAGATAATCTCCTATAACGCTTTGTTGCCAGATCTCCTCAGAAGTCTTGGGTGACTCAGGAAGTTTACCACGATCTTCCTTGTCAGAACCATGTTTTTTCTCTGTCTGAGCTTTTAGGGCAGCCTCCCGAGCTTTATATTTGGCCTACATAAGGAAAGAGCAAGAACAGCCAAAATCTATGAGTTAACTAAAATGCACTGGCTAGCCAAAAAAAAAAAAAGGTGGCAGACTATAAACTCCAATGTAATTAAGCTCTGAAAAAGAAAGTGTTATACAGAAATTTGGGGTTAAAGTAGTTTAAACTAGTTCCAAAAAGAGAAAATCAGAGCAGATTCTTTGGTTTAGCCCACCATGGCTAACTATCCAGGCAGGATATTGCTGTATTGGGAACGTCCAACGTATGAGTTAATTTGATCCAGCAGGATTGGAGCTTAAAAACATCACCCAATTTCTCCATGTAAACTATGCATTTATCTGATAATATACTTAAAGATCATTTGAAACTGAGACTATGAAAAACAATATAATGCAGGTACAATTCCACCAAGTTAGGTAAATACTATTGCTGTAATTGAATTGAGATTTTGTCAATAGCACTAATAAAAATACATTCTCCCCAAGACATCAACCTCTCTTCTAGACAGTTGAGAAAAAAGAATGATGAATTTGATTCTTATGATCCAGGACCATGATTCTAAGTCTAAACCCTACTGCAGTGAATTCGTGAAGGTGCTTCAAATTTAAAAACACAGCCATATGCTTTAAAAAAAGACAGCTGAATGAAGGCTTGAATTATACAAACCATGCATTAAAACATATATAGACATTAGATATCTACAAATATTTCTACAGAATTAAAATTCTGCAAGGAAAGTAACATGATTTATAAGCAATAGCCCTTCACTTTAAGAAAAAAAAACTTAAATAACTTTAAATAATTTGGTGAGGTCCCACTTAAAAACCTCTGTGCAAAAAGAGACTACCTACAGGACATAAATACTTTCTATGTAAGGAGTCTTCATGAATGTTTCCAAGAATAATTGACTGGGTTATAAAGATGCTTTTATTTAAATAAAGGAACAATTATGAATATATGTTAATAGCTTTATGACTGTATTACTCCCCCCCCGAAAATCAATAGAGCGTATGTTTCAAAAGTTAAATGTTAGTGTGAACTCTGCTACTTTTCTTCACGTACTGAAAAGATATAGCCAAATCTGAGTTTCAGTGAAAGAGGAATTTAGATTTATCATTGTATTATTTATAAGACAGATGTTCTGATTTGTTTTGCAGCATATTCAGTTTTTCTTTATCAAGAGAAACACTTTAATTGCTGTCTTCCAGAGAGTGCCTATCTGCTTTTAAATTATTTGTTTCAAACCTGGAAAAGTGCTAATGACAGGAACTGATAGCTTTTATTTAAAATACTGCTACTAAATGGACACATGCTTTTATTCTTCTTATATAGAACTGAGTGCTTGATAATCGACACATATTTATGATAGCTGTAGCATCTCAGGGTCATGTGATCAGTATTCGCAATCTTCTCAGCTGGTTTCCAATAAGCAAAGTCAATGAGGGCAGTCAGATCTGCTTAACAATTGTGACAAAAAAAGTTGTAAAATAAAGGCATGACTTATTTAACTACCAGCCTGCTTAGCAATAGAAATTCTGGTCCCAATTGTAGTTGTAAGTCGAACCTGTATGCTTCTAGGCCACAGGGATACAATCCTAATTTTAATTGTAATGAAGTCTACAAGGAAAGCTTTTTATACTCCCAAAATCATCCCCCTAAAATGACATGGATTTTGAAAAAAGGGGAAAAAAAAGAATGAATACAAGAATCTTTTCAGTGGCAACAGCCAGTTCACTATGTGTTTACTGCTTTCAAGAGCAGGAAAACATAAGCAACTAAAACTAGCTATCAACATTTAAAAGTAGCAATTCAATAGTTTGATGTAGTGATTAAGGCACTAACTATGCTACAAACCAGGAGAGTGTGAGTTTTAGTCCAGTTTTAGGCATAAGGCCAGCTGGATGACCTTAGGCCAGAAATTTCCTCCCAGCTTTAAGAAGGAGGCAATGGCTAACCATTTACCAAATCTTGAACAAATACCAGAGGGATTCCTCAGGGCAGTTGCCAGTAGTTAACATTGACTCAAAAGCACTAAAATATGAGCTTAAAGAAAGCAAATTTTAAAAAATCACCCTACTATTCACTTTGGACTTCCTTGTGTAAAAATGTTTTTCAGCTTAGGGATGAGTGTACAGACCAAGTAGTTTGATAAATAGCCCTAGCTTTACCCCAATCCAGCCTCTGATGCATATACTGTACCTAAAGGACATCAAATGACATCCCATCCCTCTCAAGCTCAACTTTTTAAGTGGCAATCAATGTGCATGTACAATTTCCCCAAAGTCTCACACACTTCCCTTTCTCAGGCTTCTAAACCAAGCCTCTCTATTTAATAGTCATAGATGTCCTGGGAAACAGTGATTACTGAATACCTAATAGGCTCCGACTGGCCTCATTTTTGCACCATGTGGTACTGTCGAGGTCTGGCTCCATATACAACACCCAAATAGGGAAAAATAAATACATAAATAATAAAAGAGGTAACGCAAGATGGAATGGTAGGAGCGCCCAGACTGTGACGGAGCTTGGTGCTCACGGTTCTGGAAAATCCCAGAACCTACTGCAAGTTTCTAGCAGGTTTTTCTTTTCCTATTTTTTTTTAAGGGTGAGGATGAGGGTCAAGTTCCTGGTTTGATCTAAGTCAACAGAAAAAAAAATCCATGTGACTGAGATATCCAGGAACACATGTTCCCCCATGCCTCCACCCCCAAAGATAATTAGGAGAATGTGCATTATTGATTAAACAACCTTTTTTTTCTCTGAAAGATCATTCCACATCCGCGCCAGCAACCGGGCCAGTTCACTCTCCGACAGTTCGGGTCGCTCCTCCTGCAGCTGCTTGCGTTTCTCCTCCGAGAAGATAAACATAGCAGAAACGGGCCGTTTGGGTTTCTCAGAACCTCCCTGTTAAAGAGCACAAAGGGACTCGTGGTTGTGGAACTTTGCGTTTATCTTTTTTGTTTGTTTGAATTATGGAAAGAACAAATTTAATTTTAGATCTGCAACTTTGTTTACTAGATTAACTAGCATCTTACTTCATTAATCAATAAGAGGAAGCCATTTATACCAGTGAAATCAAATTTTAATTGGTAGGGCTGTAAGTTGAAACATTTTTTGTTTAGTTGCCTTAATGCAATGAAAAGTGAAAAAAAAAAGAAAAAAAGCTTTTTAAAGATGAGTATCTGAATATAACAATGATGCTAATTAAAAATCAACCGATAAATTCACACAATATCTCAAAAAGGTTCCTCTGTTAAGACTTGAGTACATATTTATTTTAACTGATTAACAGTTACTAGATTAAAATGGAGAAGATTGATCAAATAAGTTGTTTTCCAAGTTGGCTGAACTGTTTGAAGAATGGTGGCATAATATTTAGTAATAAAAATTTTAAAGCAAGTCCAGCAGCCATTTAAAATGAAGTCTTAAGGCTGTTTTAAAAATCAAATTAATCCCACTGTTTCTATGTAAAAGTATATCCATATCCACAATGAAGGGCTAGGTCACCCACCTTGCTGGCATCTGGTGATGACTTCTTAGAGGCAGGGCTGGTGGCACCTTTCTTATTTATTCCCAGCATTTTTTCCTCTCCCAAAACCCTCTGTTGTTCTTCTTCAGGCAGGCTCTAAGATAATAGCAGTTTTTAAGAGTTATAGAGATATTTGTCATTTCCCCCTGCATAGCAAATTTCAGTATCAACAGAAATCTCTACATCTGCCTATTCATTTCTTCTGAGAAGAATAGCTTCCCAATAAGGTACTACCCTAGTAGTACAGGTAGTCCTTGTTTATAGTGACTGTCTCAGACAGCAACCATTCAGTTAGGGCAGTGATGAAAAAATAACTTTGTGACCAATGCCTGCATTTGCAGGAAAGCTGAAATAAGACTGTAAACTCAACTGTGATTTTACATAGTAACCACTTTGCTTAAGGAGTGAGTTGTCAATCCTAGTTGTGGTCACTAAACAAGAACTACTTGTACAGCACCTACATTGTTGTATCTTTCACCTGTTCTTCCCTGCCTCGGAATAAGGAAGCTCCTCTGAAAATCACTGAAAAACTTAAAAATATGCTGAAGGGACAGAAAGCACAAATGCAATTTTGTGTGTATTACCCACAATGTTCAACATATAAAAAATTGTCCAGAATTTCTTTTCAAGAGATTGGCATGTAACACATGGAGATTACTAGATTGCATTTTGAAATATAAGCTCAAATATTTTGAAGAAATAAGAGTGGCATAAACACAACTGCAAATTATTAACTCATATCTCCCTACTAAAGAAAGTAAATTCAGTTTTGGCCAGAGGATATTTGAGCTGTCACTATGGTCCCTGTCTTATTTTTTTTAACTATATCCAATTTAGTAGGCTCCAAATACCAAAAAGACAATAACATAGGTTCTAGACAACAAACAAAGAAGTTTTCGCAGCTATTACTCACTGTTCATTACTATCCCATCCTTTCCCCACTTATACTATTCCTGCTGACACTTCAACTACTACCCCTTACGAACTCTCTTACTCCAGGCCAGTAGCACTACTAAACAATTACTTACTTCACTTCCAGCCTTAAACACACCTCTCCCATATCCATCTGTCTCTCAGAACAGCTTTTAAAGCCAATGATGGGGAGAAGATTTAAAGAAACAGGATGACAGCAATACAGGTGCTGTTCATTTTCTGAGCAACCTACTCTCTGAGTCTCATTATAATTAAAAACAACTTAACCTTGAAGAGTTCAAGAAACCAGTAGATCATTTCCCCATCCTATGCTAAATTGAAATCAGCAAACTGTTGTAGTGATTATGATCTAACCAATGTCAGGTTTTTTCTAAGTTTAATTCATTTAATTGGAGATAGTTGAATATATGTTTTGGTGTGCTATGGGTTATACTTACCTCCAGGAAACGCAAAAGCTCAATTTCATAATCTTTCTTTCTCTACAAAGGAAAATAACAAGAAGAAAAAATATTTTTGGGGTATGCCAAATGGTTCCCATCTCCTTTTCCTACCTCCATCCCTGAGTTGTCTCTCTAAGCAAATTGATTCTCCTGATTCTTACAAGTTTGTAAGAAATTAGTTTCTAGAAATTTTAATAAAAGTACTGGATTTGGGATCAAATATTTAATTGACCTAAAATAGTAGCTCTGAAACACTTGAAGAATGGAAATCCTCAGTAAATACAACTGTTTACGCACTGTTTTCTGATTCCAGAGGGTAAAAGGTGACAGTACCATGACTAATTTAATGTACAGGAAGAAAGAATTCACTCAATTTAAAAGGACTGCCAAACAAAATGAAATAGGGCCCTAGTTACAATTTTTTAAAACAAGGTCAAACAACATGATGTCCTCCAGGTATTCTGGACATGTATTTCCATCTACTGATCTAGCATGACTATTTACAAAGTATTCTGTGAGTTGTGATGCTAGGCATTTTTGGACACTTACGTCATTGTCCTATTTTAATATGTATATGATGGCAAGTGTACATAGGGTGGGGACTATTTCCAAATGATATTCTTTAAATTATGAAGTTGAGTCTTTTAAGATAAAAGAGCTGTGATTTTATTATAACCCTCAAGCTAAAATTTCATCGATGCTTTATTTGTACTGTAAGAATCGAACAGGCAACTAACAAATAGGAACTTTAGAAAGTTAGGGGTTATCGCACCTATTAGTCCTTCCTAGTTGTATCACATTTTGTAGCAAGAGAGCAACCTGCTTGTTCTTAAGAGCACTACTGTTATATGCCTGGTTGGTTACTGGAAGTTGACCTCCACTCCAAATGTAATCCTGGAAGGCTGCAATGATCTGACTGATATCCATCAGATTTCAACTGGAATAATATTTGCAGACACCATGGGGATTATGAATATTAAGTCACTCGGGGGTTGTTTATATAAAGATGTGCTTATTGCTGATGGGGACGAATGGAAGTTAAAAACTTTGGAACAACTGTTGGAAGAAGGAATTATTTTAAATTGGTTACATTACATACAGCTACAGAAGAGATGGGAAGAAGATTGTAGGGTCGGTTTTATGGATAAAGAAGTGGAACTGATCAAGCAGATAAAAGAGACTGGCCCAAAACAAGTTAAAAGAATATATAATGTACTGTTAGAAAGAGACTCAGAAAGTGAATTGGTTAAGGATTGTATGATTAAATGGGCTCAGAATTTTGGTGAAGTGGTCATGTTGGAAACGTGGGAAAAAATATGGGTTCAGAATGTTAAATTTACACAGTCACAGAATTTAAGGGAGAACTTTTATAAAATGTTTTACAGATGGTATTTAGATCCTAAAAAATTATCATGCATGTACCCAAATGTTCAACCAAAATGTTGGAGATGCGGGTGCCTAGATGCTACCTTTTTTCATGTATGGTGGACTTGCAACAAGGTTAAAGCTTTTTGGATAAAAATATGGTGGGTTATGCAAAATGTATTTAAGAAAAGAATAAATTCACTCCACAAATGTTTTTATTGGGTATAGCTAAGGATTTTACTAAAGGGGAAGCAAAATTGGTCTTGTATATGGTCACAGCAACTAGGTTGTTGATTGCGCAACACTGGAAAAAAGATTTTTTTACCGACAACTGATCAATGGATTCAGAAGGTGGCGGGGTTCGCCAAAATGGCAAAAATTTCAGCTTTCTTAAAAGCTCAGAAGCAGGAGGATTATACACAGGAATGGGTAAAATGGATTGATTACATACAGAATAAATACCAGACTAGGAGGTATTATGTAGCCTTTAGGTAAGAATGTTTAGACTGATAGATGATTTGAGTAAATAATACATGGGCTGCTTGGAATTGTTAGAGTGGTGTATAGCGGAAGTCAGGGGGGGGTTGAGTGGGAGGTGGGGGTGGGTTAGGGTGGAGGGTGGGGTAATATATATGCATAATTAAACTAGAAGATGGGATTAATGAAATATTGTTATTTTAAGAGAAATTTATATTATGATTTATATATGTTTAATTAACTTAGAAGATGGGATTAATGGGCTATTGTTACTTTAAGAGAAATTTATATTATGTTTGTTGGGAGGTGAGGGGGTATAATATGTGAATGAGTAATCTATTTTAAGATGGGGGAGGGGAGGGGGTAAAGTATTTAGTATAATATTTGAATGAGAAAATTTTTGGGGGGCTTGGGGGGAGGGGAGGGGGCATAGCATCTGTATGAGATTTACATTGTATGCTGGGGGGGTTAAAAGGGGGAAAATTTGTTTGTATAAAACTTTTTCAATAAAAAAAAATATTTGTTTAGTAATGGGCACTGAAAATAGGATTAAGATTCTATTAACACACCAGCAACAACATTTACCCATCAGCCTTCATACCCTATATATTAATTGGGAAGTAGCTTGGAGGATACCCAGTTGGCAGCAAGAGGATTTTGAAATTCACATGGAGGCTGACTTGTCTAATATGCTTTTGATTTTTCAAATCCTCCATGTCAAGTAATGAGCCTGTCCAGCCAGAAATATCTGACCGAATTAAGACAGAAGATTGCCCCAAGAGCACAGAACAATTCCTTGCATCAGCTGTTCTATATCATAGTCCTCTTCCTTTCCTTTATTATAAATTGACTACTATTTGAGATTTCAGTGTGCTCAGGTTTAAACAAGGATCCACTCTCAATCCTGTGTCAATAAAGCAAGGCCGAAATGAAGTCTAAGATAATCATAATTGATGTCAGATGATTAAAGCCAGATAGGTATTAGCTTAAACACATTATGATAAATAGACATTATATTAAAATGGCCAAATCAAGCAACTAATTTGTGTTTATACTGTTAATTATTTAATTCAACTGTAAAAAATGGTAGAGAAAATACTCTGCTTTTATGAGGAATCAAAGGAAATGATTTTATTATGGATAAGACTGGGCTGCATTTTCATCCTATAATAGAAAACAGATATAGAAAGCGAGGAGCATATTTGTGATCCTCAGAATCTTTTAATTTATGTATAGGCAACATTTCCAGTTTTTTCTGGAAGAAAATTTTGGGAGAAAAAAAAATCCTGTTCTGCCTGTTTTTGGGTGCAGCCCTCAACATGTTAAGCACATCTGATGCAGCTCAATAGCACACTCCTGTGCTACAAACAAGATGAAACTTGCAGTGACTAACACGACTTGTTGCCCAGGGAGTAAGTAACCTGCATCATCACAGCTTCCTCCATGGGGTGAGGGCTATGAGGTGTATTTGAATTTTAGTTTATTCTTTTTTCTTTGAGAACTCATGTAAATTTAATTTTTCCTATTAATGAACTCACAATAGTCTCAGATTTGAGATTCCTCTTATGTGGAATATTGAGAATTATATTCTGGGGCATCTCATAAAAATGGCTGCCCTTCCACAAAATGGCTGCCATGAGGGACAAAATGGCACAAAATCGCTGAACGAGTGGAATGGATACAGGTAGATTTTTAGCGTCATCAAGTGCTCCGTGCTATATGTTGTTTACTTTTCTTTTTTGAGGAGACTAGAGACTTTCTTTGAAATCAGGAAGAAGAGGATGACATTGAGGCTGGCACTTTGCTCTACAGCATGTCTGTCTCCCTTCTACTATTTTAATAAAACATTAATCTAGTACGGCAGAGGACTGATAGGCACCCAAAGGCATGCCTTTTAATAACATTACGTGAGCCAAGGAATTGGTGAGTCACTAGCCCAACTAATTAATGGATGGGATTTTACACATTTTATTTATATGTATTTCATGTAGTAGCATGCACTTTATTTGCACCCTGTAGAGACAGAAGTTTATTTACTTTCTGAACAAGGGACTAGACTTCCAAAACAGTGAACAGGACTATCATATTACATTTCAGAATGTGGATAAATACAATTCTCTATCAAAAATAGGATAGCCAACTGACCCAAAAATCAGGAAGCGGATTTATTATTATTTATTTTCTGGAAAACATTTTTAATACTTGCTCCTCCAGCTCTGCTTACCTGATCACACTTTTTGTGGTAGGCATCCTTTTCCTTTTGGGAGAGAAGTTTCCACTGCTGACTGCAGAGCACCATCCGTTCTGTGCTTGGGACATCTTTCATATTTGCCATCAGCTCAGCACAATACAGCGAATAACTATTTCTAAAATAGTAAGTTTCTTTTATGTAGTACTGTCCCATTGAATTAGTACTGTGTATACTCTATACTAACCAATAGCAATCAAATGCCTGTGACAATACTTCTGTGATAACTCTTGCAGATAGATTCCCATTCAGCTAAAATGTTCGCTTTGAGTAGGGATTCTCATCAATCATTTAAAATAGAGGCGCATAACTTGTAGGGCATTCAAGTCCCCCCAAAAGCCTTGAGTGCCCCATCCTCAAAAAGATGTCAGCGAATTAATCAAACAAGGGAATTGCTAAAAATCTAAAGTACATTGCATTCTTAAGTACATTATGTTAATTCATTTTTTTCCTAACCCCACTTCTTTAAGACTAGAGTTTCTAATATGTCACCCACTTAGCACATTTGTCCTAAACTGGGAATGAATATTGTAGTTTGGGGGACAACTTATGGCTCTCCAGCTGTTCTTCTGTGACCTCTGAACCTCTGACAATAAATGAAGAAAATGGGTGGTGTGATTTTGAGATAAAAATACAAAAAAATTGTTAATATAAGCCTTAATATTAATACCTTGCAAGTAAAGAGCTCAAAATCCCACACAAGACACCAACGTGATGTCACGAAACATCACATGACAGCAACGTGACGCAGCCAGTTTGACACCCGTGCTTTAGCTAGACCAGTGTTTTTCAACCTCAGCAACTTGAAGATGTGTGGAGTTCAACTCCCGGAATTCGCCAGCCAATGTGTCTCAATGATTTGAGAGTAACAGCAGGATAGGAAAAGGAGCATCTCTTACTATATTATTCACCATCCTACAACACTATATAAGTGATAGTAAACTGTCCTCCTTTTAAATACACAAGAGACTATAGATGAAATCCCCATCGTATATGAGAAACAATGGGAAAGGGAACAATTTAGAGAAAATAAACATGGGCTCAAATAAATTCCTCCGGTTTTTAGCCTTCTTCAAACTGCACTGCCGTGAGAATGAATATTTTGTCCCCGTTAACGAAGGAAAAAAGCATCATAATGCCAGCAGGCTGTGTAGGTGTAAAAATCTGCAAAATGTTTGGCAGAATGTTATGATGCAAGCCTTGCCTCTTGTGTACCCACCAACTCAACACATTTTTACTTCCTTGCAGATGCGGACAACCACAACAGTAGGCCTCTGTTGGCAACGAGGGAAAAATGAGGAGCCATGTTGTGTTCGGAGATAACTGACATCCAGGTGCTATACCAGATTCTACCTGCAGAGGTCAGGGTTTGAAAAGTTCTCTCACTGCACTCTTATTAATGGCTGAAATGGCCTTTTATCTTTTTTTTAAGCTTTTATCTTCATTAGTTATGTTGCGTGCCCAAAATTATGACATTTTTCTAAACTATGGTTTTGTGGTCTGGTTTCACATGTTCTCGTTTGATTGTACGCCACTTACTGATTAAATTGAAACAGTCAAAAGTTCAAATTAAAAGGAGTTCTTGGTTCACATAATATAAATATGTTCCAAATTATTATTGTATTTCTTACTGATATTTTGTTGTTGTTGACTTCTGTATGTTATATTTTTGTACTGTAGCAATAGCATACAATTACTACTACTTCTACTACACTGAACCATAACTTAATTGGGCAGGCATGACACATTGAATCACAAAAAACTAATCAGCCTTGTCAAAGATAGCAGTTAGTATACTAAGTGACCTAGTTAAATGTGGTGAATGAACAGAGCTAGTATGTGACGTGCTGGGGAAGGGATTTGAGCCTATAGCTCTTTTAAGTTCACCTCCAGGTTCCTTTTGCCAACATCAAATGGATGTAGAGAGAATCTCTATATTTTACCAGTTCTAGGAAATATATGTGGAAGTGCTGCGGAAAGGGAAAAAGCCTTCCTATGACCACCCCAACTTACGGAGGGGGCTTGGTGGGTCGCCCATCAAACTTGTCCTTCAATTGCCTCTCTGCTTTTGTTAGGGTGGACCGTTGTGGTGCCCCCTCCTCAATGTTCATCTCTGGATGCTTCTGTATGTAATCCCGCATCATTTCCTGGAAACAACAAACACAGAGGGCGATTAACACAATACAGCCACAAAGCCTTGGGGACAAGCCCTTCCTAGGCTCTAGGGTAATGAGGTGGGCAGAAGAGAACCCATTACTTAACTCTGACCAATTTCAACTCTGGATGGATGAAGCAGAGAGGGTGTTGCTTTGCAACTACCTTCCAGCTTAGTAAATGGGAGTGGCACCCACAAATCGGCTCTCGGAGCGTGGCTGGGTTTGGACAGCCGCGACAAGGCCGGGCTGAGCATAGGGGGGAGAAGATGGAGGGGAACGGTGTACTGTTCCCTACCTCATACTCCTTCCGCTGCTCCAGAGCCTTATGAATCCATTTCAGCCTTTTTTTGTCCGAGAGCTGAGACCATTGCTTGCCCAACGCTTCCTTCACCTCCTTCGTGGTGGCCTGAAAAACCCAGGTGGGGAGGGGGAAATAAAAAAAAGTAGGTACAATGGAAAAAAATGGGGGAAGAGGAGGGAACACTGCCCACCCTAGTGGTACAGCAGTGAATTACACTAAACTTTGGGAAAGATGTATTTTCTTTTGTGGTTTTTTTAAAAGTATCTTTTTTCTTGATCCTGCAAGGAAGCAAAATATAACTTGCTGCATAATGCATATGCAGAGAGGTCCAATATGAAAATTCTGAAGAATCTTTGGTTTTGGGTTTAAATACATATAAAAAGGGTTTCAGTCCCATGTAGGCCATTTGTAAAGGTCTCATGTCTTTGTTCTCTTTCTATCTCACCAAAAGAAACATGGAAGACTAAACTTTTGGTCCCGGTGACTGACCCAGATTGGAACATGCAACATTATCCTGGGACGCGTATATTTGCCTTCATTCATAAAAGAAACTGTCCGAATAATGATAATTATGGAAACTTAAGTAAACATTACAAACACTAAGAGCAGCATATCACACTCACAGTTTCTACACACTTCCAAGATTGTCCCTGCTACGCCTCTGAAAGATGGGAGTTAGTGACCCACAGGATTTTTTTTTTTGTAGTAATCTCTCTTTGGCCTCACTCTATTTCCCATCCTAACAGAATAATAGAATTGGAAGGGGTCTTGGAGGTCTTCTAGTCCAACTCCCTGCTCAAGCAGGAGACCCTACATCATTTCTGACTAGTGATTGTCCAATTTCTTCTTTAAAATATCCAGCGATGAAGCACCCACAACTTCTGGAGGGAATTCTTTACAAATCTAACACCTTAGAAGCCATCTGTATGTGTGATCTTCATCATCTTGTAGCCATGAATTCCATGAATTAACTATTCACTGCATGACAATGATTTGTCTATCCTATATATTTTGCTTATCAACTGTACTAATGACCTTAAACCTTCTTTTTTTCCGAAGAGAAAGTAAATCAAAAGCCGGCTATGCTCTAAAAGGGCACTTAGGGATACTTGAATGGGTAACAAAAAGTCCCCACCCTGTATTAGGCTATTTGAAGAAGAAATATCTAAACATTCAATGGCTGTTGGAACTGAAAAAGTGGGTAAATCCCTAGAGTCAACCATTTGTATTCACTGCCCCAATTTTTGCTCTTATGAAGCTGCTCAGAGTTGCCTGAGACAGGCGGCATATACATTTAATAAATAAACAAATATTTGTCAAGATGTATTTCCCCAATCTTTAAGTTTCATAGCTTTTTCTTGACGCTTTGGCAGCCCTCTCAGAATCAATTTTACATATTCAGCAGAATCAAAAGACAAAGCTTTTCCTGAATGTATCATTTCCTGATGTACCGGTAGATGGGGGAAATGCTTTTATCTGAATGCTTCATTTATTTAAAAAAGCAGGACCCCTCTGTAGATAAAAGAAAACAACATGAAGAAACATGAAGCTGAACATTTTCATTTGACAGACTATGGTCATAAAGCAAAATGGAAGTTTTCCAATAAGAAGAAAATGTTCATGTGTGTGATTAGAATCTCAAATATAATAATCCAGGAAGGCATTTACTTTCTGCTCGCATGTAACCCAGAGCCTCAGCTGATCAAAAATTAAAAGACATAGCTTTATACCTAATTTCCCCCCCTTACTCTACTTTCAGAAATAGCCTTCTACCTCCCTCTCTCCCTCTGTTTCCACTGCTTTCTCTGTGCTCTCTTTATTCATGCCTCCCATGCCACCTTCACCTCAGACTTATAAATGTAGAACTACTTACATCAGGTCGGACTTTCAGGTAGATCTTCTTCTCGTGAGTATACCAGAGCTGTTGGGGGGTCTTGGGCTTTTCTGGGATATCAGATTTCTTGGCATTCTGAATGAGGTCAGGATGGTCTTCCCTTCATAGAACAGGAATGGTAACAGGGGATTGAAAATGTAAGGCATCACCATACTGGAATTAACAAAACACACTTTCATATAAACCTCTCTAAGGCCCTACGTACCAATCCCAACTCTTGAATGCCAACAAATTCCCAGATTGCAGGATGGATCTTCCCATAGGAGAATTTTATTTTCTCTCCACAAAAAATATTCCCCCACAATCCTCCAAACTTCAAACATGGCCAAAGAAGGGACTTCTGACATAACACCAACATTTGAGCTTGGTGCAAAATTCTGAAACCTTCTAACACCTAAGAGCAACAGGGACATGGCAAAAAAGAAAAGAAAAGTGTGAGGCAAAGGCTCTACCCACTGCCTAACCAGATATTCTTGGAGAATGGAGATACATTAGTTTCCGAGTTGAATAAAAACATTTCACATACACACACAAACACAAATCTACTAGCTGGCAACGGAAGCCAGAAAGAAATAGAGGAGGAAACTAAACAAACGGATAACAAAATGATCAACAGGAACAAACGCAGCAGCTGTTATGCTAGATAACGGGACAAATTTTCTACCCAATCTCTTATCAAGAAACATTTTGTAGATATAAATGCTCATTACATTCATTGTTTTTGTTTGGGTATTTTCTCCTAGAAACCAAGAGTTTAATTAAACGCTACACAGCAGGAAAGGCAGCTCTCTTCAAATTTGGGGAGGATGATAGCGATTGCGCACTGTAGAAAATCTGGCTGGTTTACATTATCCTTTCCCAATTTTTTCTCCTCCTCAGATGTTGTGGTCTACAGCTAAGTATGTATGATCACTTATGTGTCCAGAAATGAAGTGAATTATAGTGTAACATCTTGGGATTCAACATATCTCAAGCTGGGAATATCTGCCAAGGTAGATCTTTGATTTAATTCAACATTTGCTTAGATGAGTGCTTGAAATGTTCATACAGACAATTCTACCTGCCTTACAAATATATAAATTTATAGACTTAGTTATTCTATCTCTAGTTTAAAAAAGGAAAGTAGATTCCTGTGCTATATAACATACAACTTTGAAGGCAAGGAACCTTCCAGAGGTACTTATTCTTTCTACTCTCTCCTCACCATCTTCTAATAGAAGTAGCTTTCACAGTAAAGTTCAGAAAAACCTCCACTAAATGCGTGCATCTGAAGTCTACAGCTGAGAAGCCTTAAAGTGCTCATGGACACAAGCAAGGCATCGTTGCTTAAGGTCTCTTACCTAAATCTTGCCAGATTCCGCTCAAAATCTTGTTTCTCTCGTTGGAAATCCTGAATATACTTCATCTAAAAAACAGGGAGAAGAGGAAAAATACTCCACCGCTGCTATTTATATATGAGGTAGCCAGCTGTCACACGCAAGCCCTCTCACTGGGGACAGAACTGTCTTGAGTCTTTAAGAGCGGTGATTAGAATGCAGTTCAGGCTAAATCTGCCAACTGCCAGCAGTTTGATTCTCACCGGCTCAAGGTTGACTCAGCCTTCCATCCTTCCGAGGTCAATAAAATGAGGACCCAGATTGTTGGGGTTAATATACTAACTCTGTAAGCCGCTTAGAGAGAGCTGCGAAGCACTGTGAAGCGGTATATAAGTCTGAGAGCTATTATACTGAATATCTACTTTCTCTAATTCTATGTTCTGAAATTGCAGGTATTGCACACATGTGTGCATGTGTGTATGCACAAGATACTTATCAAGCCTTCCACGGGGCTGTTCTTTATCTATGGAAATGACATGAGAAGTTCAATTTCTTGGCATGCAGAACTAAAGCATCTTGGACTCTTCTTAGCCCAGAGCTAAGAACTGTACACATTTTAAATGCTCCTCTATTCTGGAATCTTTGCCTCCAGCTAGCAAGGCCCATAAAAGTTAGATTTCGGCACATTTGCATACACCAGAATGTTACCTTGTTTCCCATTTAGTTATGCAGAAATTCAGATAAAGGAGGTGTACATTCACAAAAAGATGAGGAGTTTACTGCTTCAGCATTAACACTGTGCTGACCCCACTTGTATATTTTGTTGGTTTCTGCATTTGTCTTATGATCTGGAATGACCTCTGTGTTATTACCATTTAAAATAGGGATGCGGGAATTATAGATCTGGAGTTCCATGCAACCTATTTTTAGAGGTCTCCAGAGTAATAGGGCCAACAACAAATGTTGATTTTTCCCCCTTTAGGGCAGGGGTCCCCAACCCCTGGGCCTGTTGGGAACCGGGTTGTGTAAACAAAGGGTGTCTGCAGAAGGTCTGCCTCTGCAAAGAACCATTCCCTCGTTCCCCTCCTGCCACCATTTGCAAGTGCTAGAAAGGTTGGGATCACTGCTTCAGGATTTCTTTTTTGTAGATGGGTAATTCTGTCTTAGCGGCTGTCCAACGTTCTGACAGATATGCAGAGTTCTGATGGCCACACCCCTCTATGTGGTTATTTGATGCATTATTGGCATTTGGCAACCGGCTGGCATTTACAGCCCTTTGCAGTGTCCTCCACCGCCACAATTTTCAGTGGCTTTTGCCAGTTTCCAGCAAAAAATGCCCATAGGATAAAATGGATTTGTTTAACAACTGCATTGTTCACTTAATGACTGCTGCATCTGCTTAATGACCACTGCAAAAAAGGTCATAAAATCAGGTGCACTTATGTAGTGACCCACTTAATGACTGCCACAACTTACAAATATAACTCTGGGTTCAATTACAGTTGTTAAGTCTAGGACTACATGTATTAATAGACAAGAGTCACCTTGAAGATGCTTTAGACAACTATTTCACATTTGAAATCCTGCCACCCAGAAAGAACTAAGCAATATATCAGCTGGTTTTTGAAATGTGGAACTTACCATGTTATACAAAGTTAAAATTGTTCACAAAATGTCAGGTGGTGCTAATTCAGCAGGTGTGTAGAGTCAAGTTACTTTGACAGAAAGACATATAAACATGCCCTTCACATGCCCTTTTACGCTCAAGATCCTAACAATCTGCAGCTATCCCTAAATAACTGTCTAAAGAACTGTTGTATAAAAAATATTTTGTGCTCCATTACTTCTGTTTTGCAAAGGTAGCACATTCACAGAACACTTGAAAAGGGAATATTCATTTTTGTATAAAGCACACGAAATAGAATTCGTAGGTATTAATTTCCCCAAGGAAATTTTTTCTTTCTTTCTCTCATTCGCTTCCTTTTTTGCTTTTGTCTGATTTTGCAAGAAGCACCAATAAAAAGGAGGCTTGCTGTTGGTAGGCAAAACTGCTTATGGAATTATGCCATTCCTGATACTCTTCACCACATTCTAAGTATGCACTGCTCACCTTTTTCTTTTCGGGGAGTTCCTTATATTTTTTTGAGAGAATCTTGGTTAGGTCTAGGTTGCTCATCTCTGGATGTAGCTTAGCATATTTTGCTCGCTTTTCCATGAAGAAACGGAAGTATGGAGTCAAAGGTTTTTTTGGAAAGTCAGGATGCTTCTAAATAGTGGCAGGAAGTAAGTAAAGAAAAATATTTTGAGTTGATCTCTTTCCACAAATAATGGAAAAATTAGTTTACTTAATCTTACTTTTATTTTGTTTATAACATTTGTTTGCTGTGCCAAATATCTGGAATAGGGTGATAGCATATTTAAGTAACCCACATAATTGAATTCAACCATGAAACTCCACTAATCTTATGAAGCTTTATTTGAGCTTATCATTTCTATCTGATGAGACATAAAAATGAGGCTATTTCTTGAGACATATAAAGAATTAAATTGATTGTCTATTTTGCCATTGCTGTTTGTTACTGTTTTACACTGAAGCACATAAACTTGGCAAGAAAGGCCAGCATTGAAGCTTATCAGAGTCTTCCCAACCACGCATCACTCTGTTGGCTGGAATTATAACTCCTCCAGAATTCCCAATCGCTTTCCAACAGTTCTGGAAAACATCAGAAAAGGAAAGCCCACTCTATGTTTTCTACCACAACTTGCCCGCCAACTTGTACCTTTAATTACTAGTTGTTATTGTGACATATCACTATTATTCATTACCAGTAGTTTTCTCTCCTTTCATTTAAGAGTGCAACACACACACATGCATACACACAAACTCTACTGTATATGTAGTGTTCTCTCCTCTGTTTTCCTACCACAAGAACCTAGTGAGGTAAGTTAGCCTGAGAGAGACAGTGACTGGCCCAAAACCTCCATGTAAAGCATGTGGCATCTCCAACTGTAGAAAGACCAAGACCAATCAGTTAGCAATATCAAAACTAAATGAACAAATCATCCTGGCATAACATAGTTTCTATATTAAAAATGCAGCACTATAAACCTAAAGGCATGTTTAGATTCTTGAGTTTAACTTTTATCATTAGCAATAGTGTAAGAAATCTGAAAAGTGTTGTTAAAGTATAAAATTAAGAGGTTCTGCATTTCCCCCCACAAATCATACAAAATATTGATAGAATATGTATTTGCTGTTCATCTGAGGGCTGTTCTTTTTCCAGATGACAAAGCTAAAGCCCAAAATAAGTGTAGTGAGATATATATATATTGTATGTATATGCATGCTATTTCCTTTTTCTGGCCATATAGGTGGGACATATTGCCTTAAAGGTCTGAACTTAACAAAATAATTTATCTTGTATACTTGGATTATTTAATACATCTCTTATGTTTTCCAACATTTTTTAAATAGAAAAGTGGGTGGCAAATAAAATATAATATCATGGTTCCTAATAACTACAGAAAGAAAGCAAAGAGATTATTTAAAAAACAAAACAAAACTTAATAATGCAGCCATAAAAAAAGGAAAAGTAGAAAAAATACTTTTAAAAGATTTACATATTGTGTATTTTTTAAAGCCTTAATAATATATATAATCTTACAGTAGCTATATTGGTGGCCAATAATTAACAAATTAGCAAAGGTAATCAAAAGCAGGGATTTTAAATTGGAATTAACAAATTTGGAAGACCTATTCTTATAAAAAAGCCGACAAGATGTACTATTTTAAAATCCAAACTTCGGAGGCAATGAGTGTCCATGTGTAGAATTATAATCTATCAATGATCCCTGTGGCAGCCATGATCATACCAAACATATATGATATACTTTGTAAGAATAGGTTAAAAAAAAACCACTGGCAGGAAAGATAAGCCAAATTAAGGTGTGTTACATTTCCGCAGTAAGCAAAGTGAGAGATTTAACTGTTGCCCCGTAGCTCCTTCCCCCTGTGCTTGGTTGAGAATGAGTATGAAATAAAGCCTTCTAAAATAGGAATGTCTTTCTTTGGCCTAACAGGCAAAACTTATGAAAAGAGGCAATCAGATATTGAATAGGCATTGATGTGCAAATATACGTCAACAATTGGAACAAAGGCTATGTTAAATTTCCTGTAAACTGCAAAGATCTCTGAAGTAGCAGTTTAAAGTCAGTTTTATAAGATTGTAAGTCAGTATTACCTGGAGGGCTACAAGTTTCTTTATTTTTGTGAAAGGTTTATGAAAAACTAATTCTCTGTCCCATTTTTTAAAAGAAAGATTGACTAGTATAGTTAACAGATATTAAAATTAATAGCCCTCTAATTGCTACAATGTTCACTGAAGCTTAAAGCTTTTAAAGTAATGAAATATTTTATATTTGGGATCCTTGGTGCTCTTTGAACCTGGTTTTCTTGCAGATATTTCATAACCAAACTAAGTAACATCTGTCAGATTGCTGATGTTATCTAGTTTGGGATGAAAACGTCTGCAAGCTGAGAGAATCAAGGGCCCCATAGTTCAACCTCAGCTATAAATATTTTCTTCTGAACAATACAATTAAACATTGCAGTTTTTTAATGGTTGATATACAAGGCTATACAGGGTTGTGTGAATTTATTTTTAGAAATTATCAAAAAGCTTCAACCACAATATGGTTTGCTGGGTGTTAAGAATGATTTAGAAAGAGAAAAACACACAGAAATGTGTATGTGTGAGACTAGGTGGTCCTTCAAATGATGTATCAGGAAATCAACTGAAAACATAATTGCTCTTCTAAAACAGCCATCCCTTGCCCTTATGATCATTGTAGCATCTCCAAGGTCACATGATCGTAATTCATGTGCTTGGCGATTATCATGTATTTATGGTGGATGCAGTGTCCCTGGGACATGTGATCATCATTCTCAGTCTTTCCAGGTATCTTTCAACAGCAAAGTGAAAGGGAGAAGCCAGCTTTGCTTAATGTGTGATTCATTTCACAATTGGGAGTGATTTGCTTAAAAATATGGCGAAAAAGGTGTAAAGCTAGGTGCAGTTTACTAAACAACCGCCTTGCTTAGCAATAGAAATTCTTGACCAAGTTGTGATCATAAGTCAAAGACTTCTTGTTCAGATTCAAATATTTTTTCCCTGGTCCAGACAATTAATTCCAACCTTCCACTGTACAAGTCACAGAGAATTTCCTTTTTTTATTTTTCTGTAATGTAACATAGAATGAAGGCAGATTCTCCTATACAGATTTCATGACAATTGTTTGTTGACTCTTCAGTTAGATAATGTAATAATGTCTGCAAAGACCCACATAAGAAACAGTATGAGCAAGCTAGGGTAGTGAGATTACTCAAATCAAGTTTATCTTGTCCTCAGAGACCCATCATCATGTTTATTAATTCTGCACAAGTCAATACTATGGATTTTGAACAAGGAATGAAAGCACGTCTTCAGCAGAATGTTGAACAATTCAGCTATATTCCAAATAGAAGTGGAGAAATACCTTCTCTGCATCGTCCACTAATTAGAATAATGGATTGTGCAGAGACATAAGTTGTAATTCACCATGCAAATCGTTACAAGGAAGAGGAGAGATCTCACTGGTTTTAATGTGCATAATGGAGCAAAACTAACAGCATCTGATTGTGGAGAAAATGCCAGGTCCATGTAATTGTTTTTTTTTTGTTTTTGTTTATGATTTGCATTCAAGAATGGTCACTCTGATTCTCGGTCGATTATAATAATTACTCTAAGATGCTTGTTATCATAACTGTAATACTTCTTTCTTGGCACACATTTTGGAATGAGTCATTTTCAATGTTTCACATTCAAAGAGTAAAGTCTATGAAGAGTATATTTGTTTCTATCTTCAATTCAGAGATAAATGGAACCCTTTCCCTGCCCTGAAATAGTTAACAAACTATGTTCCAAAATTGTACATGATAGTGGTGTGATCTAGAATCACAATGTGACCCACCTGATGAAGGTGTGACTCTCAATGTTCAGATCATCCATTTTTACCAATACTATACAATGAATAATTTATTATTTTATACTAACGCTTTAATCAATTCACAATAGCTACTGTGCTGATAAATGGTATTTAGAATTATGCACATACTTAGGGCCTTTCTAAATTTTCTCCCATTCTCCTGAATTGAATTAAAATGATCAATAGCTATTAGCAAAACTTTCACTTGAAACACAAATATATAATTAGGTATATCCATCTGCATATGCACCTCCAATACAGTTGTTAAGATGTTTGATGAAGACCCAGGAGGCCTAGAAAGCTGAACGGGGGTAACTCTAGGTCAGTTACTATCAATGAGCCCAAACTGCCAGACAAGAGTGTGGTGGAAAAAGGAGTGTCACACCCCACCCTGGGTCTCTGGACGGAAGGGAAGGTAGAAATCTAAAAGTAAATAAACTCTACAGAGAAAATTATGGATAAATCCAAAGTGTGGTATACATTACCAACTATGACACTATAACCTATTATTAAACTAAGGGATAACCAGAAAAATGAGAATGGAAGCAAACCTGAGTCTTAAGAAACATTGGAGTTGTAGATCACAATTTTGTGCCATTTGGGAAAAGGCAATAATCAACCATCCAACTAGATTCAAAAGAAAGTTCTTTTGTTTATTATGTCCTCCTTGAAGTCAACACCTACCTTCAGTTTTTTGCCTTTGTATGGGTTTTTCACATGTTCTTCAGCATCCATTATCAATTCTGTCAAGGTCCGGAACTTTCTCACCTGCAGGAATAAATAGTAAATAGTTGTAGTGAAGCAGGAAGAGAGACAAGAGAACGGTGTGATTATTGTGAAGGCTGCTGGCTTAAACTGATATAAAATAAATTATTTGTTGTATGATTCAATTGACAAGTAGGGTCTTTTATCAACCTATTTGTGCAGGTTTAAGCAGAAACTAGTAATAGTAGAAAGATTATTGTCCTGCCAATGGGAGAATTGTTTTTCTTTTCTTTATTTTACTGAACTGAAATGTATTCCTGCCTTTCATTTCCAAAAAAGTACATCTATGCTGAGATTATCACAATACTAAAATTTATCATGAAGATAGCTCTAATAATTAAACTGGGAATTTGGAGAGACTAATCAATGTTCTGTGCTGCAACTAACATGCAGCTGCCAGTAACATATATTAATAAACCAATGCAAACTTTCCCAAAGTGATATCAATATATATTCACAACCATAAAGCTGATTGCAAATTTTAAGAATGGCAGCTTGCAATGCATTCAGAAAATTCAATACTGTTAACTGGGAAAACAAGAACTAAAATTTCTTTTAAACCATAAGGGAAAATGAGGAGGGAAGGGATGCAAACTTGATGTAAGGTTAATTTTTGCTGTAACTAATCCACATAGAATGTAATCAGGGGACTGGGTCTTTTGTGTTTTGAAGAACTTCTACAATCCCATCTAGCACTCCTGCTAACAATAAGATAGCCATAAGAGTTGTAGTTCCTCCACATTTTCTATAGCTTATTGAGCCCTGCTGTATATTGTGGTTCAACAGGCAGTCAAATCTGGTCAACCATCATCTCTATAGTAATAACAATGTACTTTTGTAGAGTTTGAAATTTAACATGCATTCCTCTGCCTATCTATTCAAACAGCAAGCCTCAGCCTTATCCCCAGGCAAGTCAGTACAGAATTGTAGCATGAATGGAGTAAAGCAGTCAAAAGCAATAAGAAGGCTCACATGGGTCAAATAAAGACAGAAGAATATCCCTTGATTGGAGGAGAGAAAGAAGAGAAACACCATTTTAGTGGTTCTTGAATATAAAAGTTATTGAAAGACCTCCTGAGACATAAATGGGGAAGCCTCTATAGGCAAACAGCACTAAAAACATTGCCATTTATAAAATTTATTTGCTGCTCATCTTACCACAAGGCAATTCTTGCCCTCACACTGGAACTGTTACTTGATCAAATTAAATTAACCAATACAGCATATTTGTAAGGCAAATAATTATATGTAAAGCATCATTTCAGGTCAGTCCTCTTTGAGCTCAGAAAGCAATTGATTACCTCATTGGAGATCTCAATCCATTTCATCTTGCACATATCACCAGAGAAGTCTTTGAAGGCCACTTTATCCCAATCCAAATGGGATTCTGTGGTTTTGAACTTGCTGCCGTCATTGGAGGGCAGGTTATTTTTCATGCACTCCAAGAGGGTCAACATGTCTTCCTGGGTCCAACGGTCTGGAGGAAAAGAAAAAAAAAAAAAGGGGGGGGGGAAACATATTATGCATGAATTTAATATATGTTTCTGAGGAGCTATTCCCAAATCAGTGCTCTTCAAACGTCCTGGCATAGCAACCTAGTACCCTTCAAGGTCAGCATAACCTTTGGAATTCTGGGAATTATAGTTTTACTACATTTCATATTTAAAAAGTTTTAAAAGAAACAGTAGCTAGCAGTAGTTTTCTTTTTATATTACAGGCAGTAGAGAAGCATCAAGCCTGGCAATTATGGTTGTTAAATTGTGATTATCATGACCAGAACTTATTTTTACCAAGTTTGTTGGGGGAGCAGTTGTTAAGTGAAGGCCATGGGCATTAAGTGAATCCATTGTTCACTAGGGATTTTTTTTTGCTCAAAATCAAAGTAAACATCAGTTTCTAGCAAAAAGTAAATCATGGTCACATGACTGTGGGATACAACGTATGGTCATAAATGCAGACTGGTTGTTTAGTGTCCAAAATGTAGTCTCATAAAAGGGGGGGGGGGGGAACCATTTTTTTTAAAAAAAAATCACACCACATTCAGATGAGAAACTTTAGAATAACCAAATGGGTATTTAACCATGATCAGAGTCACTATGTTTTCTAAATGCAGACAAGAATAGAATGGCTAATGAGATGAAGTTGCTGTTAAAGCCAGCAGATTAGTGTTACACCTTGTTTGTGTGATTGTAGCAAATATCTGAGATACATACATTTTAAAAGTTTTTCTTCCACATGTGTTATCTATTAGCAACAGTATTCAGCTGTTTGAGATTATTTTTAATGAAAGTAGATAACATTTTTAAATATCAGTAAGTAATATTTATTTAAATATCAGTAATATTTATTTAAAAATCAATAAAGTAGAATACTCAAGAAGTGGCAGCTAGGAACATGATTCTGCATAATTTTCTACAGCAATGTTAGTTTTTCCAGGAGCATTCCTTCTCACCTTGATTTTTCGGGGCCGTCATTTCTAAATTGGTTGGACTATCTGCTTCTCCGTTCATCCTCCACCTCTCAGACCCAAGGGTGACACCTCCCGGGTCTCCCCCTTCCAGCTCCCTGCTTTCCCCCTTCAAATCAATTTTCACCCTGAAAAAGACAAACTGGAATAAGGATCTCTGCTTACCAAGCTACCTTCACAAAGAGCCAACATCACAAACATGGAGTTTGGGTTAATAACTCCTGGAAATTAATACAAGAATTAAGCAATTCTTGAACCTGGAACCTGTGAGCTATTCATACATTCATGAGCAAGTGGGAGCTGAAAGAGAAGACAAAGTACCCACAATGTAGGGCTGAAAAGTTTTCTATGAAGTTGAAGAAGTTACTAATGCCCTAAGATGAAAAGTCTAGAATTCTCTTTTAAGTATACTGTAATAGAATATGGAACTGTACTAGCTATAAGGGCAAATTCAAATTAAATAAATAAATAAATTCTAGGGAGCAAAGGAAATGGAGTTTTGGGGGAAAAGCCTAATGATGCAGGTGAGGAAAACTATTTCAAGCACAATCCATTTTTCTGTTGAGAAAGAGCTAAACTAAACCAGAAGTGGAGAAGAGTTGGCAGATTACAGTAAAAAAAGGGGGGACCGAACGGAACTCAAGGGAAATTGGCCAGCTAACTTGGTTCTAGTGTAGCAAACAGAGATATCACTGGAACAGTTAAACCGAATCCGCCTCAGAGTTAAAATCAGGGAAGAATAGAAAGACTTCTGGAGAAGACTAAGATACAGATTCCATCCACAGGCGTAGAAGCAATAATAAAATTAATTTAAAACATTCATATAAGTAACAATGAGAGTCACAACTGAAAAGAAAAAAGCGACTGAGCCTTGGTATCAAAGCAGAATTATTACGAGTAAAATGTCAGCCAGCATTAATGAAGAAGGAAGTAGCAGTAGTTAAGGACCGGATCGGGTCTCTGGGCGAAAGAAATGAGAACGCGCAGATTTTCTTGGGACCAGCAATCGAATATTCTTTAAGAGTATGCAGCACCCAGCCCCAGGGTGGGCGGAGTAAAGGCGAATCGGCTGGGAGGGGTGGAGAGGAGGCAGGCCAGGCAAAGGGGAGGGATCTGCGGACCTCTCTTCTCTCCCTCCCCTTCCACCAGCTCTTCAGAGGCCGCACCATCGCCAGCCAATCTCCGTCGCCGCCTTCCTGCAGCAGCAGAAGCGCAGCTGCTGCTTACCACCCTCCCCCTCTTCGCCTGTCTCCAGGCAGGCGGGAGAGCCGAGCCGAACCGACGGAACTGGTGGTGCAGCTGCTTCTGCTTCGCCTCCTTCCCCCCCGCCTCCTTCCTCTCCGCACGCCCTGCGGGCGCCACCGAAGGGGAAATCTAGCCGCCGCCGCCACCTCGCTTGCCTGATTTCGCTCCCACCCCAGTTTTTTTTTCAACCCCAGTTCGGGCTCCAGCCTCCTGGCCCGGTTCCTTCGTTCCTCCCCGCCTTGACTCTCGAAGACGAGAAAGTCAGTGTTTCGCTACGATCTCGCCCCCGTCGGCTCTCGACATTGCCAGCGTTCCTCGCCAACCAACTTCAGTCGTCCTTCCAGGGAGGGGAAACATTGAGATCGACGGATTCCAGGATCTTTTCCCTCCTTCCGCAGGATTTCGCTCCCTTCTGATTCGTTCTACTGGATTTCTACGGGATTTATTCAAGATCTACACATACACACAACTGCGTTAACAGAGATCACCCTCCGTTCCCCGCGGAATCCTCCCTTCGAAAACAATCCTAAGGAAACCAGCTTGTTTCCCAAGTCCAGAATTTCCCTTCATTAGAAGATCCCTTCCTTTATCTCAATAAATAAGACTCGCATCCCAGCCCAAGCCACGATCCCTAAAGAAGGCAGCTTTCGATACAGTAAATCGTTCGTTTATCCCCATCCGGACAATCTAGCGGGGAAGGCGAGCTCCCGCTTTGTTCTCCGTCGATCGGACGGACGGACGGAGAAAGCTTTCCCTGGCCACTAAAGAAAGAACTTCGGTTCCCCCCAAACCCCTGTACCAGAGCGCGAAGCAGCGGATTCCGCTTCGTCGGCCAGGAGCCTAACAGTGCCCAGCGTGTTGCAGAGGAAAGGGGAGCAGCGAGCGAGTTCCGCGTCTCTCTTCTCTCCGTCGGTGCAACCTCGCCGAGGCGGTTAATAAGGATGAGACAAGCCCGCCTCGTTGTGGCGGCGGCAGTCGCGAGTGGGGAGGAGCAGGAGCCGGAGAGCCGCTGCAGCAGCAGCCCCATCGGAGCCGCTGGTGGAAGGGGGGCGGGGATGGCTGGCTGGCGGGAGGGAGAAATGAATGCCCGGCTGGGGGCGTCCAGGCAGAGCCGAGGGAGGGCAGCACGTCCTGGCTGCGGCAGCTACTGCCGCCGCCGCCTCCTCCTTTCCCTCTACCAGCGCCCAGACCCCCGGGGAGCGCCTCCCCCTGTGCGCCTAGGGCGCAGGGGAAGTCGGCGAGTCAAACCCCGTTAACCCGATTCTCCACACCCAACCGTAACGGGGGCCCCCCGAAAAAGCTGCTCGTCGAGAGTAGGGGAGGGACGCCGAGCTGTTCGCCTGCATGGAACCACCCTTTCGGATGGCGGAGCGCGCTGGCTCGAACCGGTCGACGATCGAAAAGGCCGACCTGGTGCCCGAACTCGCGAAGACCGCTCAACGCGGTAGAAGCGAGGGGAAGCAATAAGAATCCACCGCAGCAGATTACGTAAAATTGAGGCAAAATGTTTCGTACATAATTTATAAAGCCAATTGTGCACCAATTGTGGGAAGGCGGGAAAAAACCCCAAGATTTTTCCTCCGCTGCATTTGGTTTCTTTCACGGTGCAGGCGACAGGGGAAAAGCTTACAAGACGACGGCTTGTTTCCACCGCTTCTTACCCTTCACGTCTGGCAGCGCCCTTTCGGTTCTAAAAGCAGCTCAGGCTGGAGCAGAAAAAGAGATCGGATCTCTGCGCCACAGCCTGCACCGCCTAGTTTTTCCATCTACCTCCGCCGCGACTCAACGGCGACTCGGACAGCCACCGCCTTCCGATCTCGCCCTTCTATGGTCGAATGCCGCTGCGCGGCCTATCTAGAAGGCGCCCGGAAGGCAGGAAAGGGGCCCCCGATTCGATTGCCTCTGCCAAGGCTCCGTTCGGATTCCTTGGAGAAAATGTAACTCCAAATGCGTTTGCAAAAAATATATACATGCTATTTTAAAGCATCAGTTGATAGATTCGGGAGCATTGATATACCCGAACTCTCTAAAATGTGCTTGAAAAAAGGGAATATTAAAATTCGAAATGTTATTTCGTTCTTTTAATATATGCGTCCCGAAAAATTCGATTGAACCCTTGTTTATTTTTAACCTTACCGAGGAAATTGAGATGCTGGGCGGAAAAAGCAGCAACGGGTGTTGATTGTGGTGGTGGTAGTGGTGCCGCCGCTGCCTCCCAGCCTAGCTGCGCTGCTTCACCGCCGGAGCCGAGGAGGTAACAAAAGCGCCTCCCTCCAGCCCCAGATGGTGGAGTACAACGTCGGGCTAATGGCGAGCTCCACATGCGCTCGTACTGCCGCAAAGCCAGCCCCGGCTGTAGGCAGCGGCGCCTCGGATCGTGCCTTCCCCCCCCTCCCCCTGATCCGTCCTTGCCCACCCGCCTTCTTTGCAACGGGGGCTCCATCCTGAAGTCGATCTGAGGGAAGATTTTTAGTCCCCTTCTACGTCTGCAACCTACCTGCAGATCGGAAGGACTTTGGAGAAAAGCTCCCCCTTTTCCCCCCTCTTCTTTCCTGGGCTTGCTTTAGCTGGGAAGCGTTGGTTGAATGCACGCCAGCTCTGCAGCGCTGGCCCCGGGCGTGGACTCGCTCCAGTCCCCGCAGAGAGCTCGCACTTCCCCCGCCTCCATCTCTCTGCTTTTTTCTTCCAATCAGCCGGTCTCTTCGGCTCTCGGATCCTTAGGCAACCTCACACAGCCCTTCTTCACAAGTCCCCATTTTTCCCATCTGCTCCCTAGATGGGATTGGTAAAAAGGAAACATGTTTCCAGGGCTTCGTTCTCGCTTTCTCTGTTTGATCTCACCAGGTTGTGGGTCTATCTTTCACGATTCTGGAGTGTGTGTGTGTGTGTGTTTTTATTGCTCTTTGCTTTTGCAACACTGTAGTCAAACGACGAGAGGGAGGAGGGGAAAGGAAAAGAGAGAGGAGGGGAGAAAACGCTTACATTTGCCACAAATCCTCTTCGTTTGGCGTTTGTAAAATGAGCACAAATCACACGCACTCGATTTTAATTCCTCCTGTGACCTCCCCTTTCTTCATCTCCCTTTCAAACGATTGTATCGAAAGAACCAGGATGGGGAGAATTTCAAAATTACAACCCGGAGAGCGCTAGTTGCTGCAACGCCATCAAATTATTTCTGAGGGCAGACATTTTTTTGGCAAGAAGTGAGCTTTTTTTTTTTTAAAGGTCCCACTTTGCCTTATAAACAACGGGGGCGGGAAGAGAAGGCTGTAACTCTTTGTGTCCGTCGGATTTTATTGACAATTGGTTTGGGATTGGATTCTAAATCATGGCGTGAACATGACATTCGTGTAGATTTTAGTCAAAAGCCGAGCTTCTCCTCCCCCACTCGCTTTTCGCTCGTTCTCTCTCTCTCTCTCTCTCTCTTTTTTTAAATCCATTTTTTTCAGCTCCACCTTGTTAAGGGCGTCATCTGCTATAGAGCCAATCACCTTCTTCTGGAGTTGCCTGTCAAATTAAAGCCGATTCTAATACGCAAACGCGACTTTTATAGACCTGCCAAAATGCAATTAGAAATTATGAGGGATGGGAGGGGGAGGTGACCGAGGATTGGGAGATAAGCTAAAAATAGTGAATACGTTGCCTCTACATACAAACAAGCAAAGATGAACGAGCGTATGTTGGTTTATTTTCCCTTTGTGCTTTGCCAATAGAAAGAAATGGAAAATAATTATCCAGGCCCTGCTCCTTCCTCTCCACCATAGAGAGAACATTTGAGTATGTATGTGGGGGTATGTGCGGAGGGGGAAGGGAATCCTACAGCACCAAAATATATGAATCATGTTTATGAGTGAAATGAAAGGAACTCATGAAGTAAAGCTATTATTCCCTGTCATCCACATTATAGATCTTACATGCATTTAGAAGAACATCATTTTGGATTTCAAACAATTTTGTGGGAATAATTTCTCTGTAGTGAGGATTGTATATTTTCTTTTTTGTCTTTCTACAATTGTTGGAACTGAAATTTGAGAAATTTTAAACATCTTTATATCTTTGTTTTGTAGTTATTATGTGGACATTTATTTGCAAGAACTAAATATTGCTGTATTTAGTAGAAAAAATGTTTATTCCATATATGAAGAAGAAAAAGGAACAATAAAAGTAAGAATTACATCTATGAAATTATAAATTGATTTTCTTAGTTTTACATGGTGTTTACATTGATACACTAGAAGACATTTGCTAGTGATGTCAAACCACAGTTCACATCTGTCTCCTTAATAGTACTATAGCAGTTTCAAACTGGATATCTGTGTGTGCATGTTGTATATATGTGTGAATGTGTGTATATCCCAATTTTTTTAAAAAATTAAAATAACATTTGAAACAATTAAAACATATATTAAAGCATTTTATAAAATTTGTAGAATAAAACTAAATAGCAAATCCATTATAAAGTAGAAGCTGCAATAGGAAAAATCATCTTACCAGTAGCAGATTATATTTTGCCTACTGATGTTTTGCGGGGAGGCAGTTACCTGTTGCAAAAGAAAGGATACTTTCTTTTGCAATACCAGATACTACCAACAAATTACAGGTCATATGTGATTCCATAGACAAAGAACACAACTCTAGATCTAGTGTTGTTTTGCAAACCTGTGTCACAAATAAAGATCTAAAGTATGAATCCTCATGGATTTTCATGGTTTTTAAACAGTCCAAAAATCAGCAAAATAACTCTGGTTGCTTCTGTTTTCATTGATATTTTGTTTTCCAGTGCTGGAAAATTATGTCCACGGTACAAATGCACATACATAGATCTTCACAATTCTATATGACACTTGTCTGAAACCACTGTCCATATCGATAGATGACAGCACTTTTTGAAGCTGTCACAATACCAAAATACCTGTCCCAAGAACAAATCCTTGTTAACTTTCAATATAATTATACTGCTCTAATTCAAAATTCAGAAAAATCACAGATCATATCTGAACCACAGAAGTATCTGTTTATTTTTGACAATTCTATGATGCAGAGCATAATGTAGAAATTAGTAATTTCTGACATAAAACTATGTCCGGTTACAAGAAGAATCATAAAATTATGGTTTGGTTATTTAGAGTGATATCTAGTAGAAAAAAACCATAGATTTAAGCATGGGTATTTACAACAGGATTTTTTAAATTTATAATGATAAACCATATTTTTATGCTTCTTTTTTGAACCACTTGCCATAAGCATGATTCCTAATTCTTCCTAATATCCAGGTATTTGGGCCTCAGCTGCAGATTAAAAAAAATAGTTGATTGTCCTAGTACAACATATGGATGTAGTTGCAATTTGTTATTTAATCATCATTTTGAGTCTTCATTTGCAGTAATCCACTCTATAAACTTTATGATGTTTTTCCACTATGGGGACACTGCGAAATGCAAAATTCTTTAAACTGTGAAAATCTGCAATGATCCATATCTGGCTTTTGATTAAGATGACTCCATGAAATACATGCATGGTGATGTGCAATTTTAGATTGTTCATGAACACACATAATGATGATTTGAGTGATGTATTGATCTGAATTTTTCTATCGTATAAAAATAACAAGCATGGTTTTTCTGGTTCGTATATGGGAACATACTGATGAACTAAAATTACTGTAAAAAGTTAATATACTGAATTTTAATATATCTATTGAATACATTGTAACAATATATTGTGAATAGTTTCTTTTATGCATGGAGGATATTTGATAGAAGCTTCACTTGGCTCTGATGGAACAATGAATTACATTTCATAGTCAATGTTTTCACATTTTAATAGTATCTAATACTTTAATAGTATTGGATACATTTGTTCATTCTTAGTATTGGGATATTGGGAATTATATTTCTACAGAAATGGAAGCCATATATAGGGGTGACGGAAGGCTGAATTAGTAGATATCGGTAAATTACAAAAATTATATTCTTGGTGACTTTGTGAGCAGCACATTCTAAGAATTCATATGCAATCAAGCTAAAGTCTGAGGCACTTTAGTTGCAACTAATGTTGTTAGAGGCAATTGAATTAAAATCCTTGTCTTTATTAAGATTGAACATCCATGTTTAAGGTCTGGTCTAGAAATGTACCCAACTGATGTTTTCAAAGGGAAGTATAGACAATGGAGGTTGAGTCTTGATTCTCAGATTAATTCCTTTGAACAAGAGTTAGTAGTATACATCCTACCATTTCCAAGCAATTATCAGAATATTCTTATTTTTTTATAAATAACTCTGACAGTGAGCATACCTAATACTAATTTCTCCTCCTGATTTCCTCGCAACAACCCTGTGAGTTGAGCTCAGAAAAAGTGACTGGCTCAAAGTCACCCAACCAGCTTTTCAGAAAGTGGGCCTTAAACTCATAGTATCCTGGTATCCTGCTTAGAATAACTAGAACCCGAATTATGTATGATTTATATATTGGTGATATATTGGTCTCTTCATACTATATGTAAGTTAATATTTAAATATTTAAAACTACATTTGTACAACATGCAAAGTTAAAATGTGGTTAATTGGATTAATTCATCATTATGGATACATTCAACAAAGATGGTTCTTTTTCTTCAGTCTGAATCTCTTCTAGATGTGTGGATTTCACCTCCCAATGTTCCCAGGTACTGTGGCCTCTGGTGAGATTGCTGGGAATTAAAGACTATATGTGGATGCTATGGGATTGGAGATTGGTAGGTTATTATGGAGTATAAACATAGCTATTGAATAACATGCGGGCAAAACAGAATCTTGTGAAAATTTTGCAATCTAGAGGGCATGTTTTTAATTTTTAGTGATATCAAGGGGAATATGATTTAAAAAACTAAGGCAGCTTGGGGAAAGGAAACTTCAGTTTAATTACTGTATTATAGTTCACAAATCCAACATACATATTTAGACAAGTAGTTTAAATACAATAAAATAAGATTAAAAGGAAATAAAAGAAAAAGAGGGGAAAAGACTATATAATAAAAGGCCATGAAAATGCTATAACACTGTGGTGCTTTATGCGGTACCCTAGAAACTATACCCCCCCCCAAAATCAGCCTAAAATTAATTGGTCATTAATAACACATATGTACTACAGGTTACAAATGTAATAGATTGTGTGTTATTTTAGGCTTTTTATCTGCCAGATTTTTTTTTACATAAAGTTCATTTTTTTACATAAAGTTCATTTGGTCCAGAGAATGGTCTAGTGAGATATCTGTAGAAGTTATAGGAGAGTAACATATAGGCTAATGATTCAATATCCACAGAGCAAAAGGACTATTTCCTTTTTCCACAGGAAATTTTTTGAAATTTATTTCTAATATAACATGGCAAGATGTCAAAATGCAACAGCATTAAAACCCTACAAAATTTATTAGCTAAGCTGGTTAAAATATATTTGGCTAATTTGAAATAGTTCTTCTAACCTAAAATTAGGTTGTAACCTAATTTTGTATCTTCTGATATTTTGTCATATTCAGTTTACAATTCCATGCTAAGGATTCTTTGCCTAAGAATAGTCTTGTCTCTCTTCTTGTCCCAATGAGGGCAGTACTTTGTTATGCTAATTCCAATTTCTGTATTTTATCTTCAATTTTTAGTTTTTAGGTGTAGCAGATAGAAATTAGTCAAACAAAATAAGAATGATCAAGAAACAGAATTACCCATGAGAACATTAGTTCCTATACTCATCCTCCAAAGCCCAGTTAGATACCAAAGATTAAGATTTCAAATCACAGCATCAATTAGAACTGGATTTTTAGAGTAAATGAACACCAGTATAACAACATGTTTACAAATCCTCCAAGGCCAGAGGTGGTGTAATCATTCTGGATTTCTTCATGGGCTTTGATATCTTGATCTATCTACTAGGATTGAAATAGGAGGCACAGTTTTGGCGTGATTTACTTTTCTTTGGGGTCAGTTCCAGTTGGTGTTGACAGAAGAGAGAAAAATGAGTTCAAAGCCCCTACATTACATCTACATAAAGCTGCTGGATGAAGTCATGCGTAGCATGGGGAACCTCTATAAGGGTCAGCCCTTTGAGTAGATCAGATCAGGAAACGGTAGCTGCAAGAAATATTAGAATACTATTTTATTGATATAGGATTTAAATTCAATCTTGACAAGACGGGGGAGAGGTGAGCTGCCAGGATCATCCAGACTTGAGAGGGTCCACCTTTTTTTTCTGAATGTGGTTGCACCGGTGTGCAATTGTCAGCCCTTCAAGGTAGACCTGATTAGGAAACCAAAAATACAAATAATAATATTACTTTTATTATAAGGTAACAGTAATAGAATCTAACTCCCACTCCATTTATCTTCATGACAGTTAGGATGGTCATGTCTGAGATACTTTCTCAAATTATTATTTTTTATCTGACTATACTTTTGATTGCATATTTTCCTTCAGTTCCTGAGAGTTATTCCTTCTGCTCATTATAGCAGTTTGGGACTCTTCCTGGACTTGATCAAAGAGGAAGTGGCATTTGTGACCAGGAACATTCATTTCAGGCACCAAATGTGCTCATTCCTAAATTGAAGGCTCTTCTCACAATTAATTTTGTCTTCATCACCTTGCATTTGGGACTATTGCAATGTGTTGTTCAAAGGGTTGCTCTTAAAAACCATTTAGAAGCTTCAGCTAGTCCAGAATTCAGTGGCATGAAAAGTTATACGTAAGCAGTGATATGCTTTCTTAACATCTCTGCAACACTAGCTGTACTAGTACCCATTGGTTTCAGATACCTCAAAATCTTTATTATGGCCTTTAATCTAAAAAGTTATTATTTAAAGGTTAGCATAAAACACAACAATGTTAATAAAATTAATCTAATAATATTAATTAACAGTGGAAATTACCAGATTAGCATTAATCTTCAGTCACAGGTGGGATAAAAGGACAGAATTAGGCAACCTGCAAAGATACGGTAGCGTCTTGGTTGGATAGAGAAGTGACAGACATTTAAGCATTGTGATATCTACTGGGTTCATTCTTTAAAATAGAGTAGAATTGTGATGGCGAACCAATGGCACAACTGCCCAAAGTGGCAAGTCAAGCCATGTCACCCAGCTATGCGCAATGATCAGCTGTTCTTCACAGGAGTGGCAGTGCTGAAAATCAGTGTGGGCTTGTGTACCGGCCAGCTGATTATCAAGTGTGCATGTGCTCCTGAACCTGGAAGTTCAGCTTTTCCAGAGCGTGATCCCTTCATGCGTGTGGCAGTGCTGAAAGCCGGCCTATACATGTGCAGTGCACCGGCCAGCTGATTGTCGGCTGTGCATGCATGCTAGAACCCAGAATTGTGGCTTTTCCAGAGCGCAGCCCCACGAGCGTGCATGCTACATTTCCGCACGACCTTTTCGGCACTCGATGCCAAAAAGGTTCGCCATCACTGGAGTAGAGTCTGCTCTGGAAGAATAAGAAGAACCATGACAATGTAAATGATGGTAATAGTAATTCTAAGGGACAGAATTGGGTGGATACGAGTTTAGGGCAGCGTACATAGTGTTCTTTATTCCTTTTTCCCTACAACCCTATAAGACAGGTTGGACTGAGAATGCATGACTGGTTTAAAGTCACTCAGTGAGCTTGCATGATTGAAAGTAGATTTAAACCTGATTGCCCCTGGTGCCAACCCTACACCTTAATTGTTATCCCCACGTTGTTTCTCTGGCCTGACTTTATACAGCAAGTTTTGTGACTACGACTGAATATGAACCTTATTTAAAGAGCTATACTAATGACAACCCAGATATCCTGGCATTTGTATGCTAATTAATATATGTAGTGGAATTAAAAATTTATCCAGGAGCTAAAGATCTTGATAAACTGCAATTTTGTGACTTCATGTTGGACTTTTCTGTTTAAATTCCTTTGCTCAAGGAATGGCTAATTTATGATCAATAGGTGAATGTTTTGGGGAGTGGAAATATTTTTTCCACTGTTTTTGAAAATTTATCAGTTTTATTTTTATTTTATTTTATCCAGTAAATTTTGTGACCAAGGCAAAATATGAACCTTATTCACAGAGGAATGTTAATGACAAGACAGATGGAATTATCAGATGTATGTTAATTTATTTGTTTTTGTAAAAGATTACTTTCTGGATAACCAGGTATCAATTCATTCTGATACCTACTTTGATACTGACTAATGCGGGATTAAATAGTATCAATCTCAGTATGAGAGTTTGTTATATGTAGTGTCATCGGGTATTCAAACAAAATATTTTAGAATGTTAATACCAACATTGGTAGACGGAGATATTTATATCACTAAGTTTTAAAAGCTGAAAAATATCCTAAAGTTATTTCACAATCTTGGCCAGCTTTATGTCAAACCTAATCTAAATAAACTACAAAAAGGATTGCAAAACAGCATCCTAATTGCTGTCTTATTTCTTGTCTTACGTTGGTGATACCTAAGTAGATTTCAGCCTTTCATTAAAAAAAAGTCTTAATGGACACAATTACATTTGCATGCTTTGTGCTTTTCAGATTATTCATTCACCATTATATTGACTTGAACATGCACCCTTGTAAGTGCTTAGTCACATCGCTTCTCGTTTTTTTGGTTAGAGGTATCATTTCAGTCATTCACTTCCTTCAGTTCCTCCATGAATCAAGGAGCTGCATAAGATTGAGGGCTTGGAAGAGATTTTGCTGGAATAACTTCATCCAGCACTCATGGCCCTTCTGTGTTTTACAGATCCACCAATTTCCCCCCATCACCTTTATAGTCCCAGAAACTAGGGAGGCGCTCTCCTGAGATGTCTGCCACATTGCTTTTGTGGACTAAACTGCCTCTTACCTGACCATTGGCTTGTCTGCAGCTCCTCTTTCTTCTGTCTCTCAAGGATTTTCTCACAGATCATTATAAAGGGACAATGCCAGGTAGCTAGACTGTCAGTGTACCATCAATTGCCAACCTGGTGGTGGTGTTTTCTAGTTCCATACATAGTCATGACAACTTGTGGATGTACACCAGTTCCATTACATATGCCATTTACTAAGCCAACTTTGCCACCTCTAATGGTATATGGTAATGACCATGGGAGATGGGTGTGGGAGGGAGAGCCACAGTCGGAGAATAGTCAGATAAGAAACATCTTCTGTAGAAGAAAAGTGGGCATTCTTTCTGAACTGAATTCAAATGCTTAATTTAAACCACAGCCTCGTTTATGCCCAACTCGCTGCTTTATTCCATAAAGGTAAGAAGCTTTCTGCCTAAACTGAGTACAATACCTTTTTCAAGTTCTAGAGTTAGCTTTAGTAATGAAATTCAACACTTTTTTCCCCCCTGTAGTGGGACCAGCATTGTGAAAGAAACTAGATTGAACTGGATTAATGAAGAAACTTACTTCTTCATTAAAATAGTTCTGGATGAGCTTCAAAACATATTTTTCCACCTACATTTTTAGGATTTAGATCTTTTTAAAATACTTTATGGGTTTTTCAATTTATATATATTTTTAATTTATCCAGGGGGAATGTGGGAAGATACAGTCTATAAATTTGTATAACAAATAAACAATGACTTGACACACAATCAATGTGATGGAGATTGCGTTCTTTGGTGTTACATAGACATACAACTTGTAACAAGAAATATGTGGCAGGGTTGGCACAAATTTAAATAATTTGTTGTAAAAAGAAAAGTGAAAAATCTTACATGGAGGGCAAAATTTGCCACAAGAAAAGAAAGTTGTCTATTTCATCAGAAATAGCATATGCTGAATTGGAAACAATGATCTGCACTACACAAGCTAAAGTTTAAAGGTCCTTTTCCTGTGTGCTGTTCAGTTCCAGCTCAGCACCCACACATTTCTTTCCCAATTTGATGTAGAATAGTCATGAAGGTAAATCAGTTTGTGTAAAGCATTAAATTAGAAACTGAGACATTGGTCACTGTAGTCCCATTGCCAGTCACTCTCATAACCCTAAGAAGTAGGCAGTGAGAAACCACTTTGAAAAAATCTTGCTAAGAAAACTAGAGGCTTGTCCAAGCAGTTGCCATTGACTCCAAGGCGCATAAGCAAACTCCACCAAAGTTACTTACATGATGAACTAGGGCTAAACAGATTTAGGATACTATCTTATTTGTTAGTTTTACAAATAATTCAAGATGTTGAACATCTTCCAACCCACCTTCCTCCTCCTATTTTCCCCATAACAACAACCCGACGAGATGAGTTGGACAGAGACAGTGACTAGCTCATAGTTACCCAGCTGGTTTTCATGTTAAGGCAGGACTTGAGCTCATGGTCTCCAGTTTTCTAACCTGTACCTTAACCACTAGACTAAACTGGTTCTTATGTTGTGTCAACCATTTTTTATACTGAACTGGGGGATTAGTTTGATCTTTGGCTTGCCATACAAAGGCAAGTATATGTTTCTTATTTCTTGTATTCTTGCAGTTACAAGAATCACAGAGAAAGGGGATTCAGATGATCATTGAATAACTTGTCAACAGATTATTATTTGGGACTGGGCGGTAGAACTGGAGGGGGGGAAACCCTCTTTATATTTGATTTATTTAATTTATTCATTTATTGCATTTCTGATACTTCCATTTTCATCAAAGACTCAGTGTACAGTAAAATGAAATCTGTTTCAATGTAGCTATTGGGTTTCCATGTAATACTACAAATTAGTAAAAACAAAGATGAACTGTTAACACTTTATATGTTTATTTTAAAAGTGTGATTTAAAAAAAAAAAGATTTGAGTATCATCGGAACTAAGCCATAGTCCCTGATGCTCGGCCCTCAAAAAGTGAAGATCCAAGATCTTTTGTTCAGACTGCCTCTCGTAACAACACACTCCAAGCTGGCTTCTGATCAAATATGTTTGCTGCAGAACTGAAGACTGTGTTTGCTTGCTATAAAGACAGTCAGTTCATTCCTTAGTGCATATCAGAGCAACCATCTAGATCCTCCTTCCTGTGGAGAGTTTTCAGTCCCCTGCCTAGTAAAGCACATCTGATGAAGGGCCATAAAGCAGTGAGTGAAACTAGGCTTTATGCCAATCTGAAATAAAGGCCTTTCCCCCCTGCTTCTTCTGTACAACAGATGTGTGTTTTATTCTTATAACGCACATCTCCCTCTGGTGGTTGGAGGTCCTAAAGAACAGGATAGGGATCGGAAGTGATTTGTTATGCTGTGGCAGTTAAAAATCCAAAATTAAGGATTTCTCCTGGTTAGTCTGAATGAAGGGAAGTCTGATCATAGTTTGCCCTCCAATATTATTAGTAGATATTGCCAATAAGATCACAATTGCTTTCTTTCAATAAACAACTGTAAATAATTCTTTAAAAAAAAAACTAATTTAACATTGTTTAATAGTCAGCATTTCCTTTATCATCTGCATGGAGGCTCCAAGTTCTAATCCATTCTTGGTATTTCATATTAGCAATTATTATTATTATAGTTTCCTACTTTTCCAAGAAGTTCAGCCAGCAGATAATTTCTGCACAAAAACTCTGGGAGGAAATAAGATGAGAACAAGCATATGCATGCCTTTTATTTTTCAGCCTATCTATATCATTGCCTATTTCTACCTACACTTTCGGGACATCCTAGGTTGCCCTAAGTGAGTTCACCTTCTGCAGCCTAACATTGATCTAAACTTCAATGAATTCTCTGATATTTGCAGCCAGAGTGCAGGGGTATAAGAGTGGGGCAGGAAATTTAAAAAAGCAAAATTTCTATCTATAAGAAAAAAGCAAATTTTCTAATTGCACAGTTGCAGCCACCAATTTTACTTCATTGACCCTATTCTAGAAGCTTCTGCCTGGTTTGTAGTTCAGATAGAAGAGAATATCTGTAGCTCAGGGTTGACTATAAAGACCTTGGTGCTTTTTTAACTTGGTGATTCTCTTGCAGACATTTCTTTATCAAACTAAGTAACATCACCAGAGCTAGTAGGGAGTGCAGTTTATTCTTATTTTTATATACTAGCGGTTTGCCCTGACAGTTTTGGTGGGAATGGTCTTGGTGGTTTCTTGATTAGGCTATTGTTGACTTCTTGATTATTGGTCTAGTGTTAGTTGATGTTTCTTCCTGCTTATATGAGTGTTGATTGCTGCTGGTGGGAAATGTTCTGGTGTTTTGATTTCTGTTTTGAGTTTTTTGAGTGGTATATAGATGTTATTTATTCCTATGTTCCTGTTGATAGCTGATTTGTCTGAGTAGCAAACTTTCAGGAATTCCCTGATGTTTTGGGGCTTGAATTGATCTAGGATGCTCACAATTTCTAAACGGAAACTATGGTTGACTCTGTCTATGTGTTGTGAATTAAGGAGCTTTTGTCATGTTTTCTGACTGCTGATTAGTATTCATGGATGTGCTTTGCTAGTCTTCTGCTTGTTTGTCCTATATACACTGTATATTATAGATGACACCTGCCCTTCTGGGGCTCTTGAGTCTTTTGGTTTACTTAGGATGTTTTGGAGGGCTTTAGCTGGTTTTTGTGCTGTGATGATACCATGTGATTGCAATAGTTTGTTACTGATTTCTGACGTGTTTTTGATATATGGCAGTATTATCCTTTTCAGAGTCTGTGTTGGTTGTGCTATGATAGGTTGAGCATTTAAGCGCTGTTCGATAAAGTTGCACAGGTATCCATTTTGTTGGAAGACATTGTATAAAATGACCTGTTTCCTTTTTTCTGATGTTCATGGTTGTTGCAGTATGTTTGTGCTTGTCTAAATAAAGTTTTACACAGCTTCTCTTATGGAAAGTTGAGTTGATATTTTGGTAGTGGAGCACTTAGTTGGAGTGAGTAATTTTAAAATGGACTTTTTAAATCTGCCATTACTGCCTCTGTGATGAGGATATCCATAAGGATGGTCTGATGTTGTTTTCTTCTTCCCTTGTGAATGTTATTCCTTTGAAGATGTTGATAATTTCGTGTGTTTCCTCTAGTTGGTCCTTTAAAAAAATATGACAATGGTGTCATGTACATATTGGATCCATACTTGGGATTGTATGTATGGGAGTTTGTAATGGTTTGCAGTAAATTGATGGAACATGTATTTTGTGGATTTTAATATCCCAGACAAGTGCCAGTACTTCAAAGTAGACCAGAGTATGAAACCAAAATCTTGTAGGCCAAAATTACTTTTTGCAAGCTTAGAGTACATGATGTAATTACTTTGAATGCACACCCCCTCTCCCTGCCTTTATCTTTGTGAGAACTAGGAAAAATCTTATCTGAGATGCTTCCTCAGAATATATTTCTGTCTCAGTCTCAGCACTTTTCTATCTGACTGGAGACATGGCAATGGCTCTTTCTCCTATTCCTCGAGGCCATTCCTTCTTCACTTTACACCAAATTATTGTTTGCATGAAATGCTAACCAATAAATGAGTGGCATACCACTATTTTTGTCCTGCCCCACATCACACATAACATTTTTCATTAAGCTTGTAGCTTGCCGTATTTTTGGTCTGGGGTGCAACATTTCAGATCACATTTGATACCTTGGTCTTCTATTAGTAATCTAGTGTTTTCCAGCCCACATCCTGATTTCTGACTTAAACCTGAAATGATTGCTAATTGGAGGTTTCTTTAGTTTTATTAACAATAGGTGTTCCCACAAATACATTTATCATTTTAGGCACTGTACTGACAGGGTTTGAGAATACCTCATATTTATGTTTTTAGATGATTTATAGAGCCACAGATTTTACAACTGAAAAATTTAAAACCATCATGGCATCAAGTTAAACAGTAACTTCAAAAAAAAAAAAAACATCACCAACAAAACAAAGCGCAACCTCAGGGGTTTTTTAATTAAATCTTTTATTCGTATCTTAAGGGGTCCCAGGGTGGGGGGTGGGTTTAGTCAGGCTGAGGGAGGGACTAGTGCCAGGCAGACAGGTGGGGTTAGCAAGGGAGTGAGCAGAGCTATTAAGGGAAGGGGGAGTAACGATATTCCAGAAGAGGGTCTTTCCATCCCAACAGTCGCGGGGAGGGGTAGGTACGAGGGTAGGCAGAGATCCTTTAACCGGTTGGGAGACCCTGGCCGCTGGATACGGCCGGTCATCTGTCCCAACCCCCGCAATCTAGGTGGTCAGGACCTACAGAGCCGGGGCCTGAGACTGATGCTATGCAACGCCAGGTCCGTTGCCAACAAAGCCCCCCTCATTAACGACCTGGTCTCGGAGGGGGAGCCGGACCTGGCAGGGATAACGGAGACCTGGCTGGGCCACGAGGGAGGTCTCCCCCTTGTGGAAATGTGCCCGCCAGGCTACCGTGCATTTCATCAGCCACGGGCCCTGGGCAGGGGTGGCGGGGTAGCGGTTATCGTAAGGGAAGACCTTGAGCCGAGAGAGTCCACTGTGCCACAGATAACCGGTTGTGAGTCCCTATGCGTGAAGTGGGGCCCAGGGAGACAATTGGGTTTGCTGATTGTATACTTGGCTCCTCGCTATGCATCAGCGGCCCTGCCCGAGCTCCTCGAGGTGATCGCCGAGATGGCGGTTGAGACCCCCAGGCTGCTGGTCATGGGGGACTTTAACCTGCCATCGGTAGGGGAAACATCCGAGGTGGCTCAGGAGTTCATGGCCTCCATGACAGCCATGGACCTGACCCAAGTAATTCAGGGCCCCACACACGAGGGAGGTCACACACTGGACCTTATCTTTGTCTCTGGCCAGTGGAGGAGTGATCTGGGAGTAGGGGATTTAGTCATTACACCCCTGTCATGGTCAGATCACTCACTTCTCCGGCTCAACTTTCCAACCGCTACTCCCCATCGCGGGGAGGCAGAACCGGAATGTCCTAGATGGTTCCGCCCCAGGCGCCTGATGGAACCTGACAGGTTCCAGACGGAGCTTGGGCCATTCCGTGTAGCCCTGACTCGCACCCGGATGGAGGACCTAGTGGCTGCATGGAATAGTGCGGCCGCCGGGGCCTTGGACCGGGTTGCGCCTTTGCGGCCTCTCTTGCGACATCGATCCACCCAGGCCCCTTGGTTTACCGAGGAGCTGGGGGTGATGAAGCGCCGCAAGAGACGCCTAGAGAGCAGATGGAGATCGTCACGCTCCGAATCTGACCGAGCACAGGTGAGAGCCTATTTACGGACTTACATTGTGGCATTAAGAGTGGCCAAACGTCAATATTGTGCCACTCTTGTTGGGTCCGCAGATAACCGCCCTGCCGCCCTGTTTAGGGTGACCCGCTCCCTCCTTTCACAGAGGCCGTGGGAAGCCCCTTTGCAGGGTAGAGCAGAGGAATTTGGGGAATATCTGCAGGACAAAATCGCTCAGATTCTCAGCGAGTGGGTCCCCTTTAACGGTCCGGAAGGGACGTCGGAGGTGGGTCTTGAGGCGCCATTCTGGGAGGAGTTTGACTCTGTTACTTCCGACGATATGGACGGGTTACGTGGGCGACTGCGAGCCACCACATGTTTACTGGACCCGTGTCCCTCCTGGCTTATACTGGCATCCTGGGAGGTCACACGAGGCTGGCTCCAGGAGCTAGTCAACGCTTCTCTGAGAGAGGGGTTCTTGCCGGCCATCTTAAAAGAGGCGGTGGTGAGGCCCCTACTCAAGAAGCCTTCCCTGAACCCAGCTATGTTAGCTAACTATCGTCCCGTCTCCAACCTTTGCTTCCTGGCGAAGGTTGTAGAGAGTGTGGTGGCGCAACAGTTCCCACGTCACTTGGAGGAAACTGATTATCTGGACCTGCGCCAGTCCGGCTTCTGGCCCGGTCATAGCACGGAGACGGCTTTGGTCGCTTTGGTGGATGATCTCTGGAGGGCCAGAGATGGGGGTTGTTCCTCCATCTTGGTCCTATTAGACCTCTTGGCGGCTTTTGATACCATCGACCATGGTATCCTATTGCATCGTCTGGAGGGGCTGGGGGTGAGGGGCACCATTTTGCGGTGGTTCGCCTCCTACCTCTCTGGCCGAGCGCAATGTGTGTTGACAGGGGGGCAGAGGTCGACCCTGAGGCCGCTCACCTGCGGGGTGCCGCAGGGGTCGGTCCTCTCGCCTCTCCTGTTCAACACATACATGAAGCCGCTGGGCGAGATCATTCGTGGGTTCGGGGTAGATTACCATCTGTACGCTGACGACACTTAGCTGTACATCTCTACCCCGAACCACCCGAATGATGCCGTCGAAGTGATGTCCCGGTGTCTGGAAGCCGTACGGATCTGGATGGGAAGTAACAGACTCAAGCTCAACCCGTCCAAGATGGAGTGGCTGTGGCTACCGGCACCCCGGTTCAACCAGTTGCTCCCATCACTGGCCATTGGGGGCAAACAGCTGGCCCCCGTGGATCGGGTACGCAATTTGGGCATCCTCCTGGATGCCCGGCTGTCAATGGATGACCATGTGATGGCCGTGGCAAGGGGGGCATTTCACCAGGTTCGCCTGGTGCGCCAATTGCGTCCCCTATTGGACCGGAACGCCCTCTGCACAGTCACCCATGTGCTTGTGACGTCCCGACTGGACTACTGTAATGCTCTCTACATGGGGCTCCCCTTGAGATGCACCCGAAGGCTGCAGTTGGTTCAGAATGCGGCCGCGCGGACAATTGCGGGAGTCACTAGATACTCCCACGTAACACCTCTCCTGCGCGGGCTGCACTGGCTACCTGTGGCTTTTCGGGTGCGTTTCAAGGTGTTGGTTATCATCTTTAAAGCGCTCCATGGCACAGGACCTAGGTATTTGCGGGATCGTATCCTGCCCCAAACATCCCTTCGGCCGATCCGCTCTCATAGAGAGGGACTCCTCCGGGTGCCGTCCACTAGGCAATGCCAGCGGGCGACGCCCAGGAGTAGGGCCTTCTCTGTGATGGGCTCGACCCTCTGGAATGATCTCCCCCCTGATATCAGAACCATCACCGATCTCCGCTCCTTCCGTAAGAAGCTTAAAACCCACCTGTTCAATTTAGCCGGCCTGGCCTAATCCCAGTTTAGTCCCTCAAGTCTGCATTTTTAAATTTTTAGGGGTTAGTTTTAGGTTGATTTTTAACTTTTATTGTCTTGTACAGCTGTTAGGTTTAATTCGATTTTAAGGGTATTTAAGGGTATTTATTTTTTGTATCTGGTTTTTAATGAGATGCCTGTACACCGCCCTGAGTCCCTTCGGGGAGAGGGGGCGGTCTATAAATCTTGAAAATAAATAAATAAATAATAAAACTCACCTAACTGCCTAATTTCAAAGCCTAGGTTTTCAGAGCCTTATTCAAATCTCTGGATGGATGAGATTCCATAAGGCAAATGCAGTCATAGAGATGGCACAACTCCAGGGTCTTACAAGATAGAATTGTTTGATGAAGGGGACTGGAGCATACCAACCCTGCTGGACTGCTTTGGTGGGCAGAAACAATGGGAAAGAGGCACTCACACTAATGTACAAGATTTCATTATACGTTTCTTAAATATGCCAATTAGCATAGTACACTAAATTAAAATGTATGTATTTTATGATGTTAATCAAATAAGTCCTGGTTTAATGGGGAAGCAAGCACTACATCTATTAATATTTCCCCATATTTTAATTTTAATTTATGGATGTCATGGTGGCTCAGTGGCTAAAGTGCTGGGTTTCTTGGCTGGAAAACTGGCAGCCCTGGTTCGGAACGCAAGCTCCACACGATGGGGTGAGCTCCTATCCTCACTCCAGTTCCTGCCAATCTAGCAGTTTGAAAGCATACAAATGCAAATAGATAAATAGATACCACTTTGGTGGGAAGATAACAGCACTCTCTGAGGTCATGCTGGCCACATGATCACAATGCTGGCTGAATGACTGTAAAACGGAGATGAGCACCATTCCCTATAGTCAGCAACGACTAGTGGAAGAAAATCAGTTGGGACTCTTTCCTTTTTTAATATTTTAATTTATCTTGGGGAAAAGATAACTTCAGATTCTTTTCACTGTAATTTCAGTTGATATTATATCACAGATAAGAGTGTAGATTTAAGTGATTAAATGCTCCTGTATAGAAATATTATTACCAGTACTCTTCTTCCTACTCCTCCTGCTCCCATTAATAGCAATAACTGCTTATAAAGTATCAGGACTGGCTGTAATTCCTAAGATTTAGGTTTTGTGTGGTCAGATTTCTCATTCTTTTCTAGCTTTGTTTTGGTGTACTGTAAAACTTCACTTAGCACTACAAATAGAAACAAGGCTTTTATCTCACCAATCTGTTAGAGGAACATTAACCAATTCCCACTGAGAAGACCTTGCGGGGAGCATTAAATTACAGAATTACATTTTTTCCAAGTATTATTCATAGGTGAAGTTTGGATTGCAAATACTCTGAACAGCTTATTTGTTGTTATTTAAAAAAAAATAGGTTTATTGCTTCTGGTATTGCTCAAAACAAGGAAAACATTGCAATTATATTGGATTAATAATGACTAAATTAAAATAAGGTCACATAAAATAAATGCAGCCCGTTATCCAGATCTTGTTTCTTGATGACCTTGTTAAAAAATATCTGATACAGCAGAGAGAGCAAAGCAAATGAAATATTAAATATGATTTTTAATAAGTTATAAAAGCCCATTTTCATTAAATTAGTGTACACCTTTAGTTATGAAGGAAATCGCACTGCAGGAAAAGGGATCCTATGTCTATAACATGTTAATAACTAAGAGACACTGGAGTGTGATTAAGTTGTTGAATTAGGGCTATGATGAAAGCCATATTTGGTCACAGAAATTTATACGGTGACTTTTGGTCAGCTACTATCTTTCAGCCCACCTCGCCCCACAGCACAAAATTGTTGCTGTGCTGAGATATTAGAGAGGGAGTATCATGCACATCACTTTGAACTCTTGAAGAATCTAATGAATAAGAATTTAAAAACCTGATATACCAGATTTTTATATGTATGTATGTATGTATGTATGTATGTATGTATGTATGTATGTATGTATGTATATATATATATATATATATATATATATATATATATATATATATATATACACACCCGCAAAAACCTCAGAAAACAATCTCTCTCTCTCTCTCTCTCTCTCTCTCTCTCTCTCTCTCTCTCTCTCTCTCTCTATATATATATATATATATATATATATATATATATATATATATATATAGTGTTAAAATAGCATATATATCATTTGCATTGCTATATGCTATTTTAACACTATATATATATATATATATATATATATATATATATATATATATATATATATATATATAGTGTTAAAATAGCATATATATCATTTGCATTGCTATATGCTATTTTAACACTATATATATATATATATATATATATATATATATATATATATATATATATATATATATATATATATATATATATATATATATATATATATATATATATATATATATATATATATATATATATATATATATATATATATATATATATATAGTGTTAAAATAGCATATAGCAATGCAAATGATACTATAGGATTAATATAGAATAAGAATCCTTGCAGTTTGTTATTGACAATTATTATAAAATGGCTTTCAGGATACAGTGGCTTTCTATTAATTCAAACTGAAATTATCATGTTGAATTCTATTAAGGGAGAGGTTCTGAACACATGGTTCCGAGGCTAAATACATTTTTTGTTTGGCTTTTCTTTCTCCTCTTATAAAAGGACCTAAAAATCTCACAGTATTACAAACTGAGAAGTTCACATGAAGGACACAGTAACAGTGGCCATCTCATTAATTTATGCAGAAATAATATCTTTAAAAAAGGAAGTTTCATTTGGCTGTTATGACTAGTACATACTGATCTGGTCACTTTTTATACTGTATACCAAATCCTTTATTTAAAGCCACATAAGCTAATGTCCATATTTATACTTGGAGCAGTAAGTTCCATAAATTGTTTATGCATTGCAAGAGGAAGTATTACCGTTCGTTTTTTGTCCAGTCCTCCTAATCAAATTAATGTTAAGCAGTGCATGGTTAGAACCATGATTCATCCTGGATAATGTGAAATAATAAAGAGAAAGTATCTTAGTCATGCACAGAAAGTTTTCACTCATAATGCAACACAATGGTAGTCTATGCGTGCCTGGATTATAAAGCAGGCATTGACAAGTTGAAGGACTCCAGATATTGTTGAATTTAGCACCTTTATTATTTTTTAGGAAATAACAAATAATAATATTGCTGAAATGACTATTACCAATATTGAATTTATACCACCATGAGAAACATTTTCAAAAATTCTAAGGAGGAAATGGAACCTGCTGCATTTATATAGATCCTGCATTAATATAGATCCTACATTCATCAGTATTGTTACAATCGTGTGGAAAAAAAAACCCCTAAGACGACAAACTTTCAATGGGCAACATGTGACATTTCTAAGAAGGAAAAACGTGGATTACCAAAGACCATTTGAAAAGTATTTGGGCAAGCAAAAGTTAATGAGGACTCAAAGCTTGATTCAGAACAACATCCAATATGGAGATTTGAAATGAGAGAGGAAGAAAATTCTATATTGCTATATATAAATTCTGTTGACGCATGTGAAATTTCAAGGTGTGCAAAACGAAAACCCTATTTTGCAATAACAGTCTGTAAATTGAGCCTGTTTGCAGACATTATTCTTGTTTACCTTGGAATGGTTAATAAGCAAGACGGGTGAAGGAAGGACTGATTGGTGAGATTTACACGGTTTTTGTATTCTTAAGGACTAGTAATTGGTATTTAATTGGAAGCTAAGAATCTCTGGATATTAATGTGCACCAAGATAGTTGCTTATGCTACATTTTCAAATATACAGTTCTAACTATTATAATCTGGAATATACTAATTTTTGGCAAGTGGCACATTTCTCAGGTAGGGATTTAGATAGATGCCATCTTAAGGGAAAAAAGTAACATTTGTTAAAATTTAACTACAAGAACAAGCAAGCGACAGAAGTAACTAAGGCAGAACTGTATTTTTGGATGATGCCTTCATCATATTAGCATAATTCAAGTTTCAGTGGGAAAGAGAGTAGGATGAATTCACAAAAAATGCAAACCATCTTCAAAGAAAAAGATGACCAGCTTTTTCCAGGGAAGCCAATTTTTCAAATATGTCATCCCCACTTGACAAGCTGAGATGGATTTCATTCATCTGTCAGCATTTCACATCAAATTAACATTCTTGATTCTTGAACCTGATGTTTCTGCCACTTCCATTCCTGATTTCCACCATGAGATTAGGATTGTTGCTTCTTTCCATTGTGAATAAGGTACCCTCATTGTGTTTCTTCTGTGCCTCATTTTCATGCTCCAGCTTTTTCCTATTCTATAATTCCAGTGACTAAAGAAATATCTTATTGCCTTTTCTTCTTAGCTTCAGTTCACTCTAGCATTCTGAAGCCTTTACTCTGATGGTCCATCAGAGATCAGTGATGGATTTTCAGCATTTCTTTCAAAACACATTACAGATATTCACTGGTGTACATGGTCTGGCAATGTGCGTAATAAAAATGCTTCGTATCTTGGTAGAAAACTAGATGGGTTCCTCTATGACTGATAAAGCTTCTCACACACAAGCACACAAATAGGGAAGAGAAGCATCTGTGTTATAGCTGCATTAAAAATGGGAGTCCACTGTTAACATGTATCATCTCTTCAACAATTCTTGCATATCTTGGTACTTTTTTCCCCTTCTGGGAAAGTACATCTATTTCCTAAATCCTAAGAAAGAAATGTTAAGATTCCCTATAGAACTATAATTGACTGGGGGGAAATATGTTTCTTAAATCCTATAGGATCCATGTGTTGACAATCATACATATTTACACCACCGGAATGTTTGGCCATGTGCAATTAATGTATGTATGTATGTATGTATGTATGTATGTATGTATGTATGTATGTATGTATACATACATACATACATACATACATACACACACACACACACACACATATTGGTTCCTCATTTGCCTAGTGGCAGTAGCAGCTGGGTGCTCAAACAGGCATCTGGACTTCATCATAGACATCTTGGCCTTCTGTCTCATCAAAAGTCACCTCAGCATCATCAGCATCCAACTGGAAAGTAATGAGAGAAGCACATTGAGAAGCTAAGTGTCGTTAAGGAAGCAGAGTGCTGTACATAAACCTTGAAAATCTTGATTTTTTTTTCATTTGCCAAGGATTAAGTAGTTTCAAATACTCATTACATATGAAGTCAGCTTATATAGAATCGGATAATAATTAATAAGTTAGTACTATTTACTTCATTGGTGTGCAATCTTTAGCACTACATTTGTTAAGAGTTGCTTTCTCCAAGCTTTGGAAGTGCTTTCAGTGGCTCTCCACAAGTTACCAACAAAGTTCAATATTCAATGAAACACTGAAAAATGAAATGAAAAATATCAACTATATGGGGAACAGCTGTGATAACTGCAGTTAATTATATTTTACTTTTAATTTTGAATCAATGAAACCTAATTTATATTTGATACTGTCTTCACTCACTCCATCCTGGCTCTATCTACTTTGTAAAATATTGCCTCTTGACATTCCACCTAAAGATTAGATAGGGAACTAGAGATTTAAAAAATGGCAATTCTCCAAGGCCAAAAGGCAGAGGTCTCAACCCCGCTGTTGAGTTCCTTTTAAGCTGGAGATATCAGGACTGAATTTCAAAACACATGATTTTCTGCTGAGCATTTAAATCATGAGGAAAAAATATATTCAAGTGGATTCTAAGAGTTGACAGGAACTTAATAGCACATCTAATGGTACTAATTATCACTTTCAAAGCCCTACATGGCTTGGGACCAGATTATTTGAAGGACTGTCTTTTCCCAGTCACATCTACCCACCCCAACTGAGTGAGGAGGCAAGGAATGTTATGAATCCCTTCTCCTAAGAAGGTCCAGCATCTAGCATGATCAAGCAGAAGGGACTTCTCCATTGTGGCTTCTATCCTATGAAACATCATCCCCGCAAACATAAAATTACCCCCCATTGTGGCACTCTTTCACAAGACCTCAAAATGTGGCTTTGCCAATGGGCATGGTGATCTCTGGAGCCCATTAAATGGCTCATTTAATTGTTGCTGGAGAGTGGGAAGTTATTGCTTTTTTATTGTTTTGAGCTTTTATTCTTGTGACACTTGGAGTCACTGAGAGTGAAGTGGGCAGCCATCTATATTTTCTTAAATAAATAAATAAGCAAGCAAGCAAACAAACAAACAAACAATGTTATTTCACCAATTCATATATACCATATTTTTGGACTATAAGACACCCCCCCCAAAAAAAAGTAGGTAGAAATGTCTGTGCGTCTTATAGACCAAATACGGCCCTGTTTTTGGTGTCCCAAAATCCCCGCCCACATCCCATTTTCCCCAAAAATGTGCCCGTTTTTGGCAAAAATGGGATGTGTGAAGTGTTTGGGAAGCCTGAAGAGTGCTCCTGGGGGTTTTGGAGGCTGAAAATGGGCCTGTTTTTAACAAAAATGGATCTGTTTTTGCCAAAAACAGAACACACAGAGGTTTTGGGAGGCCTGCAGAGTGCTCCTAGGGGCTGGGGAGGGCAAAAACGGGATGCGTGGGAGGTTTGGGAGGCCAAAAATGGGCCCGTTTTTCACAAAAACAGGATGTGCAAGAGAGTTTGGGAGGCCTGTAGAGTGCTCCTAGGAGTCGGAGAGGGCAAAAACCAGACGCACAAAGGTCAAAAATTATTATTTTTTCTTGTTTTCCTCTTTGAAATTTAGGTGCATCTTATAGTCCGAAAGATATGGGTATTCAACTTTCCTATATGGTTCCTTATCCTTATGTTGTGGTGCATCCTCATTATTAGTGATGAACTGAAGTGCAGAGAAATAAAATAACCACAGACCAAAATAATGCAAATTGTGTTCTCTCAGACACCTCAAATTTTGGATCCAGATGCAAAAGGAGCTTTGGGCCCAAACTAATTCTGAGCTGCCAGATATGGACATGAGTATATTTCCTCAATCATGCCATTCCACCATGACTAACAAAAACAGTGAGTGTTTACATGCACTATGTAGTAATTTGGGGAAAACTAAGGACATAATCTTATCGACAATTTTGCTAGACATTAAAATTCAATAAAATTAAAAGGAGACACACCCATTGACAGATAATGCTAATGGAACACCCAAGCTGATGAACATGCTGCTAGTAGACCTGTTCCAATAGAGGAAATACTATTGATGGGGAACAATATGTATTGTAGGAACTATAGCAGCAGAGGAGTAGATTAGGATGTATTTTTATTTTTTTAATATATTGCACCACCACCACCACATCCCAACCTGTAATATGGTTTCACATTATACATGAAAATTTTTCATCAAGTTCAGTATGGGGGAAAAACATGATGACCTCTGCTTCTACTATGCTTCATAGAAAAAAGATTGATTCACCTTGCATGATATCTATACAGAAAGACAGGCTGTTCTTGACTTTTTCCATTCATACACATCTATAAGCATCCAAGGTGACAAGTTGTATGGACCCAACAGATAAATCAATTGGTCTTGTACTTCAACGCTTTTTCTCAGAGATAAAAAAAATCCATTCCACCTTGGCATTAGCAGTGACCAAGATGGATGTGGCTACACCTCATGAGATAGTCCTCTAACTTGCATGCTTTGACAAGTTATTCTTATTGGTGCCATGAAAATTATTGGTGCCATGATACCTTCTGGAATGACTATAAGATAAGCTGTGCGAAACTGTCCATCTCAGATGTTAATTAAAAAAAGAGCTTCCACTATGTCATAAGTGCCACATTTTGAGAGACAGCACATACACTGTCAGTAAGGGGTACTGACACCCCTTACATGTTTCTTCAGCTTCTTTTTCCAGAGGAGCTCTGCTCTGTCCCTGAATTGGCCATAAATGTGGGCAATTCCCTGTTAAAGCTCTTCACGTTGGTGGCTGCGACTGAATTTCATGGTAAGAAATTGCAAACTTTAAATAAATGAATGTAGACTGTTCTATCCTCAACTTACGACCTGACGGCTAGCAACAGCCAAGCCGTGCCTGATTGGCTAAGACGCGGCTTGGCTGAGCGCGGGCTGTTCAGGGCATTCTATTGGCTGCCCTGCTTGACAGCTCCGTATAAATAGCTGTCAAGCAGGGAAAGGTGCTGAACTCCGTCTGTATATAGCAGTGATGGTGAACCTATGGCACGCGTGCCACAAGTGGCACGCGGAGCCATTTGTCAGGGCACGTGAGGCGCTACCCTGTCAGCTGAGTTCACCCTTTTAAAAGCTATTTTCCCCTTCCCCAGGCTCCAGAGGCTTTATAGGAGCCTGGGGAGGGCGAAAAGAGCCCCTCCGCCCCCCCGGAGGCTTCAGGGACCGTCCGGAGGCTTCCCTGAAGCCTCCGGAACGCTTAAAACTACCCTCCGGTTTGCTCGGAGGGTCGTTTTAAGTGTTCTGAAGGCTTCAGGGAAGCCTCCGGACGGTCCCTGAAGCCTTCCGAGGGCCTCCAGGGGGGGGGAGGCTCTTTTCGCCCTCCCCAGGCTCCTATAAAGCCTCTGGAGCCTGGGGAAGGGGAAAATAGCTTTTAAAAGGGTGAACTCAGCATGTAAAAATGGGGGGGTCGCGTGTGCGTGCATGCGCACTGGGGGGGTCGCGCATTGCATTATGGGTGCGGCACGTCCGCACACGACCCCCCTGCGCTCCCCCCACTTGTGGCACGCAAGCCAAAAAAGGTTCGCCATCGCTGGTATATAGTTTTTGACAGTTACGTTACAATAAACCTGTTGAGTTGCCTCAGAACGAGTCCTGCCTCACCCTTCGGCCACTCTCTTATACTGGCGATGAAGGTGGGATACTGAAGGCCAGCTAACAGCACCCTAGCGGGAGCGAACAAAATTCCCTCAGCTGATGAGGCTGCGTTTTTTTCTCTTACTCTCTCCTCCTCGTCCCATTTACGGGCACTACCATGGCGTCAATGACCCCTTTCGCTCCTTATGGAACCCCAGGCGAGACGTGGGCTGGGTTCATGGAGCACTTCAAATTTTTTTTAATTGCCAACGGCAACTACGACCTGCCCTCGGGCCGCAAGGTCAGCTTTTTCCTCAGCTGCTGCAGCCTGGTCACATTTAACTCTGCCAGGGCTCTTGCCGCACCACTACCGGCTCATGCCCTCAGCTGGGACAATTTAATCGCCAAATTGAAGAACCATTTCGCTTCAGCTCCCTCACGGATTGCATGCCGTTACGCATTTCGCCAATGCGTACAGAAGGAAGCCGAATCAATCAGCCAATTCCTTCAATCTTTAAGGACGGCTGTGATCCCGTGTGAGTTCGCTGACCTGGATGACACTCTGGTACAGCAATTTGTGTGCGGGGTCTGGAACCTCCGCCTGAGGCGGCATTTGTTGGCCCAACCGGAAATCACACTGCAGCAGGCGGTGGAAGAGGCCAGAGCCGCGGAGCTCTCTGACCAGTCCACAGCTGAAATGTTACACAACCAGTTACCTCCTCAGCCCACCCGAGCCTACCTCATAGATGAGCCCGTGTCATTGGATGACCTCGAGGAGGAGGAGGACCAGGTGGACCGGTTGGGGGCCACATTGAGGCGCCAGGCACAGCAGCCATTCTGCCAAACCACGGGGGTCTGCCTTGGTTGCAGAGGAAACCACGCCCGGACTGCTTGCCCCTTCAAGGCTTCTATATGCCGCAGATGCCAAAAGAAGGGCCACCTGGCCCAGGTCTGCCGGGCCACTTTGCCGCTACCACAGCGCCCAGACGTCCCTGTACAGCCGCCCAGCCAGCAGGCACCACCTCGCCTCCAGCAGCCTCGCCACCAACAATGCAGACGAGATGACTGCTTCACCGTTGAGCCGGACCTCCCTGCCACCTCTGCAGTGTCGGTCAGCCATGCCTCGACCGGATCGAAGAAGATCACAGTCTTGCTGTTGCTTGATGGGTCACCCTGCACAATGGAGGTCGACTCCGGGTCCTCCACTCCCTCCTATCCTGGGCTAAGTTCTCTCGTATCTGCCCCAGCATCACCCGTGACCAGCTGTCTCCTCCAGACACAACCTTGAGGGACTACCAGGGGACTATCATTCTAACCCTGGGTTGTCATATATTGCGGGTGGAGTATGGGGGATTTAATGGCTGCCTCCCAGTCCTGGTTGTGGAGAAACCGCTGCCGGCCCTACTGGGCCTGGATTGGTTCCCCGCCTTGGGCCTGTCGTTGCTGGGAGTGCATCAGACCGCTGACCTCCCCTGGCATTGAAGACGTCATTGCCGAATACGCTGATGTCTTCGATGGTAAGCTGGGGAGGTATAAGGGTACCCCTATCTTCCTAAATCTCGACCCCCAGGTTGCCCCTATTAGACTGAAGGCCCACAGGGTGCCTTTTGCCTTGAGGGCTAAGGGTGATGCGGAGCTAGACAAATTGTTGGCGCAGGGTGTCCTGGAGCCCATCAACCACTTGAGATGGGAGACCCCCATAGTGGTCCCTGTCAAGGCCGATGGATCCATCAGAATCTGCACCGACTATAAGTCGACGATCAACCTTGCCCTCCAGGCAAACCCCTATCCAGTCCCTGTAGTGCAGCACCTGCTCCATTCCTTGGGGCGGGGCTGCATTTTCGCCAAACTGGACATGGCGCAGGCCTACCAGCAGCTCCCAGTGGATGACGATGTGGAGGCTGCCCAAACCATCGTCACCCACTGTGGGGCTTTCCGCTGCCACCACCTTCAATTCAGCGTTTCCGTAGCCCCGGGATCTTCCAGAGCCTCATGGAGTGGCTGCTCTATGGGCTCCCTGGCACCGTTCCCTACTCTGATGATGTCCTGATCGCTGCAAATAGCTGCTCAGAACTCATCGAAATTCTTCGGAAGGTCTTGACCATTTTAGGGGTGCGGGCTTAAAATTAAAGCGCAGCAAATGCTCCTTTGCTGCGCAGAGGGTGGACTTCCTGGGCTTCTCCATAGATGCCCAGGGCATCCATCCTACCCCTTCCAAAGTGGCTGCCATAAGGAACTGATTGGCTAAGACATGGCTTGGCTGAGCACGGGCTGTTCAGGGCGTTCTGTTGGCTGCCCTGCTTGACAGCTCCGTATAAATAGCTGTCAAGCAGGGAAAGGTGCTGAACTCCGTCAGTATATAGTTTTTGACAGTTACGTTACAATAAACCTGTTGAGTTGCCTCAGAACGAGTCCTGCCTCATCCTTTGGCCACTCTCTTATATAGACATATTTCTCCTGAGCCCACCATCAACTGCTTTGGGCAGCCCTGCATTTCAGAGATTTTGAGGGGAAAAACTGGGATGTATTGCTATATGAATTGTAGGTTCACACAGTACTCTTTTTTGGATGTGGGTAAGAATTCTTTCAGGAAAAACCAAAGAGATCACACTCCAACTAAATGGATCTTCAGATTTAAACCTTTAGGTTTTAAGACAATGTGATCTGGAAGCCTTGGGAACTTTGAATTTTGAAAACTTTATTTGTTGCCTCAGTACCCGAAGTTGGCAGGGCAAGATGGCACACTTCCTTTGTCTTCATGAAAGGTGAACTTGACTCCACCTCCTAGCTTCAGGTTTCCGGTCTTTGTCTCCGTGTTATTTGGATAATTCTCTTGTGGATTGTTTGTTTTTGAACTTTCTGGAGTGAAAAACGTCTGTTCCCTGCCAGGGTGATTAGAGAGTTCCCTTGTGCCTGGTCTCTCTACCCCCCGGACTCCCTTGGCTGCTCTACCACTCTGACTGATTCTTCTCTATACTGACTGGACTCTTTATTACTAACAATGACATCTAAAAGACCACCTCCTGGAAAGTCTGGCTTTGCTGCCTCTGCCCCGACATCTGCAACCTCAAGTCCGAGCACACAATCAACATTGACAGCCTTTAAACAAGCTAAAACTACGGACTTGGAGTTTCATCAAATGTTTCAGCAAATTCTACAGGGACAAGAGGAAATAAAGACGCAACTGAAGGAGATGAAAGAAGAAATTAGAGGGAACCAGGAAAAAATTAATAAGAACTCACAGAGACTGGATCTCTTGGAGCAGGGGGCGGCTGAGATGAGGGGGGGGGGTGGAGGGCGTGCAGAAGGGAAACAAAGAGCTTGACACCCAACAAATGAAAATAGAGTTTGAGAGAATGTCCTTTTATCTTAGGTTTCAGAATGTGATGGAGACAGATGATGAAAACATAAGGGACATCATGACAACTATCTTGGCTGAGTATACCCAGAAAGAAAAACAACAGATGGGGTGGGAAATAGACCTGGTTTATAGAGTGAACTCCGCATATGCTAGAACACACAATGTCCCCAGGGAGGTACACATTAAATTTCTTAGGAAAAGCACAAGAGATGAAATTCTGAATACACAAAGGGGACAAGCCCTGACATACAAAGATAAGGAGATAACCATACTGAAACAGATCCCCAAGAAAGTGAGGGAGAAAAGAAAATATTATTCGCAATTGGCGAATAAATTATACCAGAAGGGGGTGTGGTTTCGTTGGTTGCTGCCTGAAGGTATGTTAATATTCTGGGAGGAGACAAGAGTCAGAATTAATACACCCATAGAGGCGCAGGCCTTTATGGAAAAAAATAAATTACTCCTAGAAAAACCAGAAGACATCCCAGTAGATGCACAAGACACGGGAGGGGCCAGAGCACTGCCAACGGGGGGAGATGGGGCAACATCAAGAAAGCTCAGATCACACAAATAAGTAAGAAAATCTACATGACATAATTGATTGAAATTATTAATGAATTTACCACACTGACTATATGCTATTATGTAATATTTGAATGCTATGCAAATGTACACCATGAGTCTGGAGGGGGCGTATACCTACCGCAGCTTGCAGCTGCCACAATTTGTAACTTTCCCCATACCTTTTCCTTTTGCAAAACACCAAAAAACCAATAAAACTTTGTTTAAAAAAAAAAAAAGAATTCTTTCAGGAAAGTAAATCATCATTGACCAGCAGGTTATGCAACTCAAGAGCTGCACTTTTAAGATCGGCAGCTGCACATGTCTTTTAAATAAATAAATGCTTAAATGTGCACATAAGTTTCCCATCAGAAGTTCCCAATACTGAGGGAGAAGACAGAGCACCACAGTACTTACACACTTGAGCTCAACATCTGAGAATATGAAAGGGAGCAGGAAGAGTCGAAAAGGGACAGTCAGAATCAATATAAAAGGCAAGGCAAGGGAGGCCGGGCTGGATTTCACTCCCCACAGCAATCCTAGGCAGAGAATCTGGGTGAAGGTGAAGATGTGCATACGCCAGGTCTTTACCTTTGGGATGAAAAGAAAACAGGAATAGTTGGCAACATTAGCAGCTCTTTCCTTCAACCATTGGCCAGAATCAATACTGGCCTGGCAATGGCATTTAATTTACATGTATGTGAGTACATATGTATAACTGGCACACCGTGCAAAAACATGTTTGATTATTTTTTCTTGTTGCAATGTGTAAGTCCAGCCATTGAGATTTGTTAACCATAGTGCATGGCACACAATTATTTAAAAGTCATGTTTTATGTTTTGAGCATTTTTATATTCTTAGAACTGTAAGCCACCCAGAGACACTGGATTAGATGGATGGTCGCAGAAATGGAATAACGCGATGAAATTCAGCCATCGAAATTTCAACCGCAAGGATAGTACAAATTATGGCTTAATCTGGTATGTGAAATTAGCCATTATGGGCTAAGGCTTAAATTTGAACTTTATTGTGGCTTATTCAGGTGGCTAGGCTTAAAACCAGGCATACCTCTCATGATCAAATCACTGAGAGCATTCATCTGTGAAACTCTGGCCCTCACACAACCCCAAGATCTCATGCAGTGGCCTTTCCCAGGCCTACTATTGTAAATTAGATTGTGGCTTTTCCATATGCAAAGCATAGGCTTTATGACTCAGTTACCAACTTTCCTGGTCATAATTTGGTTTCCTGTTTCCTGTGATCTTACAAGCACACTGAGACATAAATTAGCCGGCCATTTTTTAGCCCGTTAGCCCAATAGCCTGTTTTGCAAATTCAACTTTTGTGATTAATCAGGAAGAGTCAGATACATAGAATGACTTGAGTGATGTACAATGCATCTGATGTAGTGAGCTGTAGCTCACAAAAACTCCTATGCTTTTTAACAGTATTTGTTAGTCAGAAAAGGATTCCTGATCATTTTGCTACCATTGACTAATACACTTTCCCCTTAAATTGCCTTTGTCATTAATTTACGATTCAGTGGCTGTATTTTTATGACACATTTGTCCTATGATCAACTTAAAAATTCTGGCAGAGGTTTTGCTTAAAAATTCTGGTTCCATAATACTCCAATTATAGCCCTCTAAATTGAAATACGATTATGCTCAAGCTTTGATACAGGAATCTGTGATACTTCTGATCAAGCTTTCATATGGTGTTGTAAATTGGCTAGAATCATTTAGGTGAGATGGGTGGTGTGGAAATTTAATAAACAAACAAACAAACAAACAATAAATACTTCAATGCAGTAGGTAAACAAAGCTCAGAAAGAAGTATATATTTCCATTACTTCTTTGGCTTTCTATAGACACTTCCACATGGCACTGTTCCATTCTTCCAACCCCTCCCATGATTTGAACCTGTCTATATAATCATTTTTATGCTTGCCAAACATTGAGAACAAGAAATAAATTTCAACTTCCAGCCATCCAGTAGCAGAGGCTAAAAAATTTTGTTTGCTGCTTTGCACCATGAACTACAGCTGTTCCTGAAACTATCAAAATTTATACCACATAAAAGTGTAGGAGTGAATAAATTGCTTCTCTCATCTCAGGTTTTCTAACTCTTCACAAATACCTCCAGTGAACATAGACTCCTCCTTCCCTCTCTCTCTCTCTTCCTTGAGAATTGTAAAGAGGGCATGACACCATGATTCTATAGCCAAGTTCTTTTTCCAACAGCTATAATTATGGTTATAGGGTTTTAGTGTAAAGCCTCTTAAGTATGGGCATTGGGAGCCAGAGGTATAATCCCACTTGCATCCATAGGAAGAATGCAGCAAGAATTTTGATGTGGACTGTTTATATAAGAAGGGGGGATCAGCACAAATAGGACCTTTTTTTAGTTACAAGGATAGTAAAACTACCTAGAAACTGATAAGAAAGATCAAAAATCTAGTTTATTGATATGACCATGAAAATTAACTTCAGATGGGAAGTGATAGGATAAAACAAGAGTTCCTGTAAATCGGAAAATGATTCACCTTGAAACTTTGCAGAATCCCAATATTACAAACTGGAAAACAGTTTTCCATTTGCACCACAGCAAATGCAGAAGATGATCAGCATGGTTTCCCAAGGAGGTAGAAGTAATATTACATTCTATGTGGAAGTCATAGACAAGATCAGGGACTAATATTTAGGGAGCCATAGATTTATCCCACTTCAGCAATTCTCAAACTTACAGCTCAAGAAAAATATTGTAGTTATGGCTTCAAAGCTTACTTTTGTAACATAGGACACATCTGGATGGTATTTAGGTGGCTTCAGCAAAAGAAGTATGCGGTCATATAGTTGAATGCCATTGAGAGATGTTACCCCCATATAAAGAAAGATGCCAAAGAGTACTGCAAGTGGAATCAGCTTCAAGATGGGTTCCATGAGTATGGACAAGCCTGTAGGTAAGCAAAAGTCAATACTCCAGATTAAAGAGATTTAATTTAAAAATATTAATTTAATTAAAGATTATACAATGCACATGAATCACCCCATTGGAATGGAACAATTGTAACATTCTGCTTTCCAATCAGAGGAGATAAGGAAAGTAATCTTGCCTACCATTCTTACTCATATCAGCTGGGGACAAAAAGACATTCACAAGCAGAGCACAAAGTCAGTAATCAATCTTCCTAGTGACTAGGCTTCAGTTTTAGCTTATCAAAGATATATATATTTCCCTGGAATGCGAGAGCTATCCTTTTGCATATTGAGTTAAGCACTTATACGTTCAGATATTCTAAAAACAATCACAACTTCTTGTAACAACAGTAGGAACAGGTGAATTGGATATGATGGGAATAAGGAGTTTCTCAAAGCTCATATATCTATAGCTTATAGTTCAATGTATGCACTGCAATTAAGCCTTAATGCAAATAATGCAAAGGAGGTTCAAGTCCTATTACAGATAATCCTTCACTTAGGATCACAACTGAGCCTAAAATTTCTGTTGCTAAGCAAGACAGTTGTTAAGAGAGTTTTGGCGCATTTTACAACCTTTCTTGCCACAGTTAAGTGAATCACTACAGTTGTTAAATTAGTAACACAGTTGTTAAATGAATCTGGTTTCCTTTCCTTTCCTTACTTTCTGACTTTGCTTGTCAGAAGGTTGTAAAAGGTGATCATATGATCCGGAGACATTGCAACTGTTATAAATACATGCCAATTGCAAAGAGTCTGAATTTAGATCACATGACCATGAGAATGTGAAAAATGTTCGTAAGTCATGCTTTCAATGCTGTTGTAACTTTGTCTCTGAACAAATGGTTGTAAGTCAAGGACTACCTTTATCTGCATCTATTATTTTCTTTTTTTTTAAGGCACATAATTTGTTCTTTAACCATTTTAAATGTGAACAGGATGTAGGCTGTTTTAAGCTAATTCTTTGACAATCATTCAATATGTTGGTGATTACCTTTAAAGTCTTACATATCATAGGATAAGATTATTTGTGGAACTGCCTTCTCCCATGAACCTTTGCTCAACCCACATGATCCGTCAGTGACAGTACTCTGTTTTGAATCTTGTCATCTTACGGGATCCTAAGAAATGTGCGTTTTTTGTATTTGCCCCTGCTAGATGGAATCATCTCCCACTACCATGAATACACGATAGATAGGCCCCAACTCTGCTTGTCTTTAGGAAAGATCTTAAGATCCGGCACTTTCCTCAGTTATTAAGGATGAGTGGGAGTTCCTCTTGTGGCTGTTCTGTTGTATGCTTGGTTGCCATATTACATTTACATTTTATATTGTTGTAAATAGTTTTCATTTAAAAAAAAATATTGGTTGTTTATGTTGCATTCTGATCAGAGTCACAATGTCTGAGTTGGACAGTCTTATAAAACTTGAAATAAATAAAAATAAAAATAAATACAATCAATTGAATATTTTGTAGAAGAACTCACCCACAAGAATAGCCACCAGGAAGCCTGTAACCCTCTGTTCCTTGACCTCCTGGATGCAGGCCTTTTCTCCTGGCAGAGTAGTCTTGGACATAACTGTCAGAGCATTAGCATGAGTGACAGACCTCACTGTGGTGGCACTCAGCCAGGGCATGCCCAAAAGTGGTGCGATACCTCCCATTCCAACAATAAGAAGGAGATCAAGATGGAAACCTGAACCCTTCAGCACCTTCCTCTCAGGTTTGCTTACAATCAGCCTGAAGCAGTAGCAAAATTTGAACAAAATATTTGTTATTTTAATATTGTATAATAGATCTGACATCTCTGCCCTAAGGATCAACCAAAACATCTTTGTCAAACTTACATGCATATTTTATACTGGAATTGATATGAAATCAATGTAAAATTGGAACCACATAATCACCCATTTCTTATCTAAATCCAGGAGGCATCTTGTATCCTGACTTCCTTTCCCCCCTCTTTTTATCTATTGCATGTCCTTTTGACATACTCTATTTCTGGGTCAATCATTACTTATCTTCATTTTATCACATCTTTTTCATCTGTTCCCAATTTCTTACGTGGTGATCTGTGTCTCCAAGAAGATGAGAATGAAAACTAGGAGAGCTGGCAAAAATGCAGCAAACATCATCCATATGGGGAATGTTTTTCCTAATGGATGGATAAACCAATTCCGTTCTTCAGGATTTGAGACTTGAAGGCCTTTGGGAACTTTCAATTTCTAGGAAAAGCAAAAAAAGTAGAAAAAAAATCAATGGACTCTAGATCCGTTAGTATGTTGCTCATCCCAATATGGAAAACAGGACCAGTCATTTAACATAACAATTCTTTTCCTTTTGGATATGGATGCCAAAAGGGAAGATTGGATGGCTTTGTGAATTCCTTTTTGATTTTCAATTCACTACAATCCTACAAGATTTTCCGTTCACTACAAGACCTCTGATACAACATAATAATTTCTCCATTGTCAAAGTTGAAATCAGATTCAATAGCCATTGCAGCTAACTTCTATAGTTGGAATGGGCAGATTATTTGTTTTAGGCCCAGTACTCTTCAACATCTTCATCAATGATTTGGATGAGGGAATAAATGGGGAACTCATCAAATTTGCAGATGACACCAAGCTGGCAGGAATAGCCAACACTCCAGAAGACAGGCTTAAGATACAGAAGGATCTTGACAAACTTGAACATTGGGCACTATCTAATAAAATGAAATTCAATGATGAAAAGAGTAAGGTTCTACATTTAGGCAATAAAAACGGAATGCACAGGTACTGTATAGATGGTACCTTGCTCAGTAGTAGTAACTGTGAAAGGGATGTTGGAGTCCTAGTGGACAACCATTTAAATATGAGCCAGCACTGTGCAGCAGCTGCCCAAAAAGCCAACACAGTTCTAGGCTACACAAACAGAGGGATAGAATCAAGATCACGTGAAATGTTAATACCACTTTATAATGCCTTGGTAAGGCCACATTTGGAATACTGCATTCAGTTTTGGTCGCCACGATGTAAAAAAGATGTGGAGACTCTAGAAAGAGTGCAGAGAAGAGCAACAAAGATGATTAGGGGACTGGAGACTAAAACATATGAAGAATGGTTGCAGGAACTGGGTATGTTTAGTTAAAGAGAAAGAAGGACTAGGGGAGACATGATAGCAGTGTTCCAATATCTCAGGGGTTGCCACAAAGAAGAGGGAGTCAAACTATTCTCCAAGGCACCTGAGGGTAGAACCAGAAGCAATGGGTGGAAACTAATCAAGGAGAGAAGCAACTTAGAACTGAGGAGAAATTTCCTGACAGTTAGAACAATTAATCAGTGGAACAGCTTGTCTCCAGAAGTTGTGAATGCCCCAACACTGGAAGTCTTTAAGAAGATGTTGGATAGCCATTTGTCTGAAACGGTATAGGGTTTCCTACCTAGGCAGGGGGTTGGACTAGAAGACCTCCAAGGTCCCTTCCAATTCTACTATTGTAATGTATTATTATTTTAAGTCTCTCAGGCAAACTCTCTTGAAAAAAAATCAAAATCATTCAAAGAGGCAGATTGTGTATCTTCTGGAAAGAAAGGGCATTAAGCCCCAGACTGTTAAGACTAGAAACAAAAGAAGTTGAGCTGCATTAATAAATAAAAGAATTGTTACCTGAGTGTAGGTATCTTTAATAAAATTGTCTGCCAATGTCATGATAAAGATGGCAATAGGGACACCAAAGTCACCAATCACCCGGCGAAGCTGTCAAAAAATAAGAAGTGTGTTAACATGGCGGTAATGATTGGGGGATAGAGTGGATTGATGTATCAGAAGTAGAGAAGAGATTCTCAGTTTCTAGATTGCTGCCCATACTAGCATTTGAAAGAAAATATAACAATACATTAAAAAGTCTGCTCTAAAATCCAAATGGTGGTCTTCTCTATTTTTTTTCATAATAACAACAGGGAACTTTTAAAATTGTTCTTAGAGGAAATTTCCCCATTTGAAGCTGGTAGAACTTTCACAATGCTACTCAGCCAACACTGTAGTGTTACACAGTCTATCCTCGTTACTATTATTTTGGCCCAATTATGGTTCAGTGATTATAAAGAGTGCTAGAAATTGCTGGTGTGGAAATGACCACACACTCAGCTATTAATGCAGGATTGAAACCTTTGGCCCTTCAAATATTGCTGAAATACTCCTAGCAGCCACAGCTATTACGAGCAATTGTCAGAGATCTGCAAACTGTAATTCAGCTATACCTTCAAACTTCCTGTATGTGTGCTAATATATTATTTTTTTAAAAAAACCTAAATGATGGAACAGACATTTGTATGTTGGGGAAGGAAGTACAGCTGTAATTTCATAATAATATATTGGGACTTTCATCTGAAATATATCAAGAATAAATTGTGCAATTTATCTTAATTTTGCTACCTAAGTCAATACATGTACTAAAAATGACACATTTCTCTTGCAGCACAATATATTCTGTGTGAGTTTATACAAAAATTCTGTTTTAACTGAGATTGATATTCTGATTACCAAATATGATAGAATAGCAGTTTTACTGAATTTCACAGGGATTACTTTCAGGCTTTTAATCCATGTTTATCAGCATCTGGATCTATATCTACATTTATGTCTTTGGATATAATCCTTGTGAATTCTATTATATAAAATTGCAATGCTAAACACAATAAGAGTTCTGTAGGAAACTAAAACCCTGTCTCTTTGTTTAAAACCTATATACTTTTTTGACTTCTAAGATTTCCTTATATGTCTGTAATTTTTTTAATCCACCTTTATAAATTTACACATTAGTATATATATATTTAAACTGAGACCCTTATGCTCAATCAATATATTTCTATGTTCATTACAAACCATCCAGTCTTGTGGTTGTCCATTTAAATACCAGCTTGAATGTTGCAGAAAAGCAGCTTATTTTATTTATTCTTGGGAGGGTCATCCAGTGAAATAACTTTTGGGGACTTGTTAAAGCCATCAATTCAATTATTAAATAGCAAGCATCTCTGAATTCAATAATATTTATTTCCAAGTAAGTGGATTTCAGTTTATGTGAATTGCAGCTCCATTGATGATTAAATACTTTGCATTTTCTATTATAATATTTGTAACTTAAGCTGATAATTATAACCTTCCTCCCAGTATCCCACAGCTTCAATTTATAGTGCACTTGATTCCTATTATGGATGGAACACAGTAGATTAAATCCCTGTAGGCAAGCACAGATTTAAGCTGCTTTCTTTCAAAAGCCTAAGTAAAAATTCTATTTCATCCAAGCCTTAAGGACAATTTACCCTGCCAGGGAAAAAACTGCTGTTTTTGAACTTCCGTAAGAAGAAAGCAATGAAAAATGTTCCTCCCATCAGCACAAGAGAAAGCAAAGCAGTATTTGGTACAGGTCCCCTTGGTTCTTCATCTGGGGGAAAGGTGATGTTTTTATACATCTCTTTCAGAGGGTGCTCTTTAAAAATCTGCAATGGAAAGAAAACAGGTTTGAATGCTGAGCAAGGAGAAAAATGAACTTTTTTGATAGTAAGATTATCTAATACGGACTCAATAGATTATTGCTTCATGTGGCAGAGAAGTTCTTATCCACCCCTTCTAACATAGTTTTTAATGACCATATGAAGGTAAAGGTAAAGGTTCCCCTCACACATATATTCTAGTTGTTCCCAACTCTAGGGGGCAGTGCTCATCTCCGTTTCAAAGCTAAAGAGCCAGCGCTGTCCAAAGATGTCTCTGTGGTCATGTGGCCAGCATGACTAAATGCCGAAGGCACACTGAATGCTGTTACCTTCCCACCAAAGGTGTTTCCTATTTTTCTACTTGCATTTTTGCATTTTCGAATTGCTAGGTTGGCAGAGGCTGACAATAGGAGCTCACGCTGTTATGTGGCGCTAGGGCAGTGGTGGGTTGCAGGCAGTACGCCCCGGTGCGGGCATACCAGTGACTGTCTGGAGCACCTGGTACCATTCCGGTATGGTGCTCCAGAAGGCTCACTCACCTGCCCAGGTCCTTACCTGTATTTAAGCTCTTCGGTGCTTCCGCACGCACACACGGAGCGCACTGCGCCTGTGCGATGCTCCGCCGAGCAGCTGGAGCATCGAGGAGGCTCACGGAGGCATCGCAAGAGGTATTTTATGCATGCGTGCGCTGTGCGTATGTGTGTGTTCATGTGGTGCACGCCGGGCACTGCGCTAGGGATTCGAACCTTTCTGATCAACAAGCTTAGCCACTGAGCCACCGCATCCCTCTGACCATATGAAACTGGTAGGTATAATGTATAGATATAGACTTAGTAGAATAGATCAGGTTTTGCTGATTTCTACAACATAGTGAGGGTCTCAAGGTATTTCTTAACTGATTTACTGCAACCAACAAATATCTGTTTTCCATCCACCTACAGAGAGAAGGATTGGTTACCTCAGCAGATTATTTAAAGTAGAGATGAGTTAAAATATGTTCTTTTAGCCATTGATCTCTCAAGACTTTTAGGATTTTGAAATCTAGCACTATGATCTGAGTTGGACCTGGAAACAAACAAGTAGTTAATTGTAGTCTTTTAAAATGTGCAATATGAAATCAAGCTAATTTAGGTAGCTGCCTTCTGTATAAAGCCTATGAAGAATTTTCAATGGCAAATCCCCAAACAATGTAATTGAGTATTTCTGCTATGGGATTCTCAGAAAGAAGCACATGATCCCTTTCTCATAACAGTCGCAATTATCTGATCAGTCATTTTTAAAGAAGTGCTTTCACTATTTGTTCACAAGGATGGTTCTAGAAGACTAGAGTTCAGTACCTTTAATATATACGTATGGACTTCAATTTCCAGAATTCTACAGCCAAAATATTGGTTGAGAATGCATACTTGCTTAAGAAGTTACACATCTTAAAGCTGTAGAATTTCAGAAACACTTCTGTAAAGTACTGAACCTTTTTGAGATCAATCACTACTGGGAATAAGATGCAGGAGTATACAGATCTTTGATCTGATGCAGCAGGTTTTAAATCCTCATTCCACTTGTTAATAAGGAGATTTTTTTCAGAACAGATTTGTAGGATAATGTCACATTGGATGAGTTTTCAGGCTAAATGTGGTTTTAGAAACAGAAATTTTTTTTTCTGTGATGGGATTTATATTATGAAAATGATTTATCCTTTCCTGCTTCCTTTCTGTCATTGGCTTACATACAGCCTGTTTCCCTGAAAATAAGACCTCCCCGGATAATAAGCCCAATTGGGCTTTTGAGCGCATGTGCTAAAATAAGCTCTTCCCCTCAAAATAAGCCCTCCCCAAAAATACTGCAACACAGCAGCAGCCACGAAGTGACCACACTTGCCCCCACCTGCACCTCAAAAATAATAAAACCTCCCCACACATAAGGTAGAGTGCTTATTTCGGGGGTCAAAAGAAAATAAGACCGTGCCTTATTTTTGGGAAAACATGTTATATGACTGAGAAGGCAAAGTAAGAAAAAAGAAGAAAAAAATTCCCTTGCTCCCAATATTATTTCTCTCCTCCTAATATTATTTTTATTAATCAGGTCAAATGAATAAATACATGTTGTAATTTGTCTGCATTTATATGCATTTATCCTGATTTCAACAAAGGGTAGCCAAAATAGGAAACCTCACATTAATAAATCATATGTATGTATTTCATTCTTCTTTAAACTTACATTCTACTCGTGGCAATATGAGTGTATTCTTAAATATAAATGAACCCAAATTTCTGTTCTGGAAGTGCATTCAACTCTTCCCCCACTCCTCTTTCTGTCAAGAGTAGCATGTAGGAGTCTTATTTTGAAGACTTGCAATGAGCCTGACTCATAAAGGAATGAATTTCCGGCAGCTGGCAGTACATAAAATAGACTGTTATCTATAATTCCTCCTTTTCTTTACTCTCACTCATAATTAGTTTAACTATATTTATCCAATTAACCCAAGGTTGGAGCTTTGCATAATACAGGAAACCAGGTAACAACTACACAGGCTAGGTCTGGGATGGCGAATTTATGCCACGCGTGCCACAGATGGCACGTGGAGCCATTTGTTAGGGCACGCGAGTTCAGCCTTTTTTAAAGCCATTTTTCGCCTTACCCAGGCTCCAGAGGCTTTATAAGAGCCTGGGGAGGGCAAAAAGAGCCCCCCTGCCCCCCGGAGGCCGTCTGGATGCTTCTAGGAGCTTCCCTGAAGCCTCCGGAGCACAAAAAACCTGGCCCTATGGGCAAACCGGAAGTTCGGGAACGGACTTCCGGTTTGCTCGTGGGGTTGCTTTAAGCCCTCCAGAGGCTTCAGGGACCTTCAGGAGGCTTTCCTGAAGCCTCCGGAGGACTAAAAATGACCCTAGGAGCAAACCAGGACTTCCGGTTTGCTCATAGGGTTGTTTTTAGTCCTCTGGGGACTTCAGGGAAGGTCCCTGAAGCCTCCGGAGACCTTGGAGGGGCAAGGGTGGTTGTTTTTGTCCTCCCCAGGAACCTATAAAGCCTCTGGAGCCTGGGGAGGGCGAAAAAAGCATGCAAAAAATGGGGAGCGCCTCATGCACGCATGCGCACTGGGGGGGCTCGCACGTTGCATTATGGGTGTGGCATGCCTGCCCACGACCCCCCTGCGCTCTCCCCCTTATGGCACGCGAGCCAAAAATGGTTCGCCATCGGTGGGCTAGGTTCTTCCTCAGATATGCAAGGGCACAGAGTTTGCTCATGTTAAACAATATTTAACAAAGTTTGTGGGTTTTTAAAAATAAAGATGGAATAGCACGGGTTTAATAATAAAAAAGAAAAGCAAACAAACAAAGGAGTTATGACAAACTATAATCAATTACTACTTGCTTTGCACGCTACTAGCCAATGAGAGAGAGAAGCTTGGTGGCGGCAGCAGCATTTGCAAAACCACCAAAAATAATCATAGCTGCAATGTTACCTCCATAGGGTGGGGCAGGGGTGGAGGGGGCAAAGGAAGCAAAGCAACAGACAAAAGTGGCCATGTGATGATATTTCAAATATTCTTAATGGGATATTCAAACTCCTGCTTGCAGATGCTGATTTCTTCCTGCAAATTTTGTGCCAAATAAGCTTTGGAATTGTTTGTTCAGAGGGCAGGTATTCCCAGGGACCATTAATTGCTAATTGGCAGGGGTGGAAAGGACAACTGGACACCAAGAAATTACTTCTTGAAGTTGGAAGATTCCCAATATTGATGTTTAACTATAACTGTGCTCTTTGTGTAACTGAGTTAATTGCTATATCAGTTGGGTAATAGTTTGTTGGTACAGAAGCATATGTTGAAGAAACTGCTTCAATATACATTTTCATATTTCATTAGGGCATTCAAAAATGGCTACACATGCCTATTTCAGGAACTGAGTAATAAAAACGTATCTAAAATCTACAATGAGACAATAACAGTTGATCTGACAAGAATGGGGTTCCTAGTGCTCAAATTCTGAATGATGATAAACTAATAGCAATATCTGCAAGACAGAAAATAAGGAACATATCATCTCATATATAAAAACATTTTCTTTCTATTTGCCAAAGAAGAATTTGATTCTTAAAATATAAAAGTAGCAATTTTTTTAGGAATTTCTTCCAGGTATTTGTTTAATTTTTAATGCAGATCTGGGGTTATTCCATTTTGAAACTGTAATGTTAACATATCTTTTCATAAGAATCTAAGACTCTGCAAAGAAAAAGCTCCAAATCAGGTGTTATTTAGGCTTTCAAAGTCTTTAAATTTTCCTGATAAGGAGCTGAGGAAAATGCTAAAACATTAGTACTGGAATGAGAAGAGGGATGTTTATGAATCATATTTCCCTAGGATTTCTTGAGCTATTATCTAAGTTTAAGATTATGTAAGCATGAATTTCCATGGTATCTACCTTCCCTAGATGCTTCCTCAGTTGAGTCATCATCTACTTAATAAATTTTTGAAGGAAATACCCAATGCTTAGAGCTCTTCTGTGTTTTCTGGATTGCTTTAACAAAACCTGTCAGTTGCCATATTTACTTAATCCTTGAGGTCTTTGTGTCTGAGTTAGTATAATATATACATAATCCCTGCCATACTATCACAGAATCAAGGCCCGTGTTATTAGATGTGAACGAATAGTATTTTGATATATTTGTATACCATTCAGGAAAAGTGTTGAAGGGAGATATAGAAATCTCTTAATAATTTTTTTAAAAAAAACCATATTCGGGTATGGGGATTAAAGGCACTAAAATAGACGCTGAGAGCTTTGAATTCAAGTCCTTCTTTAAGCATAGAAATAAGGTAGGACAGTCATTTTTTTCTCAGCCCTAGAATAGGAAGTAAAAAACACCCCAGAAGACAATACTGAAGGGGGGAAAAACACCAGAAAACCACTTCCGAAAATGTTGCCAAGAAAACTGCATGAATCTGCCCATATACTTACCCAAAATTTGAGACAGATTCAAAGGCTCGTAACAATAATGTTCCTTAAAGCTTGGATAATTTTGCTTTAATCTTCAAATATCCATTAAAAACAAATGAAGAAACCCATTGGAGTTCTCTCCTTTAGGCTATATATTTTAAAAGACCCAGTTAAAAGACATTATTCAGAAGTAAGAAATTCCTGGCCTTCAAGATATGGTTGACGTAAAAGTTACAGCAACCCTTATTCCTGGTCAGAATGGCTGGTGAAAGGTGTACTTTTTGAGAGATATGGGTTCTCTACCCATGGATAGTTGGTGAGCAAAATGAAGCACTGCCCAGCTTGAGTTACAGTAAATAAATGCTAATTTTTCTTCCCTTGGCAATCAAAGTCTGTAAAATTAATGACCATCTGAGCTTTATGATCATTCAGCCTGGACTCTATGCTGTTATGTTTGTGCTGTAGAAACAGACAAGATACACTTATCTGTGTATGGCAAGAAAAAGACTGACATATTTGAGAACCATTTGACTCCCACTTATTATTGGTTTTGTGAAGAAGTTAATTACCATACTCCTTAGCTTGGAGAGGGATTGGTTTGATGGCTTTGATCCTAAACAGTGGTGGGATTCAAATAATTTAACAACCAATTCTCTGCCCTAATGATTTCTTCCAACAACCAGTTCACCTAATTGCTCAGAAAGTTAACAACCAGTTCTCCTGAAGTGGTGCATATTGGCTGAATCCCACCACTGATGTTAAGTATCAATTAGATGGCTTTTGAAATTTCTTGGCTATACGTTTTAGTTAGTTAGTCACATGGGATCTGGAAAAACTCTGCATCATTGAGGTATATCATAGCTTTATTCCTTTTTTAATTTTTTTTTCAAGATTGACTAATTTGTCAGAAAAAAGGACCAGGTCTTTTCATAGACATTGAGCTGACCTCCTGGAACTCAGAATGAGAAAATAGATAATCAGACCAAAGAAACCAACGATTCTGACTTATAACTATAACAATTTGGAAGAATGGCTGGATTAGATGAGAAAGTTGAAAGCTTCAGCGATTGCTGAATTTGGGGGATTTACCTGTTTCACCCATTTACATTTCACACTTTCTGCATTATTTGTTTGCAATTTACATTCTATCTTTCTTTCAGGAACTATAGATGGCATACATAGGTCTTTTTCCTCCAATTTATCCCATAACATCAACCCTGAAAGATAGATTGCCTGAGAGAATGACTGCCTGAAAGTTCACCCTTCTAAATTTGTTTACTGCAGAAAGATGGTTTACTGTTTTTGTTGCTGCAACAATAGGCAACAACAATCTGTTCCCCCTCTAGCCAGCAAAGTAGCAGATAATATTGCTCCCACTAGCATCACAGGTTCATTGCAAAAGACAGAGAAGCAGAAAAGCTTCCCCATTTTCTTAGCAACCCTGATACAGACGGCTGATTTCCTTGTAACATTAACCAAGGGTGGGGAGCAAGGTAGGTTGTTGCTGGTTCAGCCCGGTTTGGCTGAACCAGTAGTGGCAGCGGCGGGAGGCTACGCCCACCTATCTGCATATTTCTGCACATGCATGAAGTGTTGCATGCGTGAGAGTGCATGAGAACGTGGGCACGAGTGAACCAGTAGTAAACCGGTTATCAACCCACTACTGGGGGGGGAGGGGGGAACAATAGTCTGTTCAATGCTGACCGACTTGGGCATTGAAGATTTCCTAGCATCTCTGTATGTCACTATTCAATTGCATGTATGTTTTTCTGATTTTATGGGGAAAGTGCCATGAATCCTTGATGTGAGACATTATTTGATTCAATTACATAGAGATATCTTCATGAATGACTTAGATGAGGGAATAGAAGGGGAACTCATCAAATTTGCAGATGACACTAAGTTGGCAGGAATAGCCAACACCCTAGAAAACAAGCTCAGGATCCAAATAGATCTTGAAGAATGGGTCCTATCCAACAACATGAAATATAATTTGGAGAAAAGCAAAGTTTTACACCTAGGCAGAAAAATCTAAAGGCACAAGTACAGAGTAGGTGAAACCTGGCTCAAAAACAGTAATTGTGAAAGGGATCTTGGAGTCCTAGTGGCCGATCACTTAAACATGAGCCTGGAGTGTGTGGCAGCAGCCAAAGAAGTTAATACAATCCTTGGTTGTATGAACAGAGACATAGAATCAAAATCATGTGAAGTATTACTACCACTTTATAAATCCTTAGTAAGACCATAACTGCAATATTTCATCCAGTTTTGGTCACCAAATTATAAAAAAGATGTTGAGACTTTGGAAAAATGCAAATAAGAGCAACTAACATGATTAAAGGCCTGAAGACCAAAATATATGAAGAACAATTGCAAGATTTGGGTATGGCCAGTCTGGAGAAAAGGACTAGTCTGGAGAACTCTGGAGAAAAAGACATGATAGTAGTATTCCAGCATTTGAGGAACTGTCACCAAGAAGAGGAGGGGCGCAAGTTATATTTCAAAGCATCAGAAGGCAAGACAAGAAACACTGAATGAAATTCATCAAGGAGAGAAACAAAACCTGGAATTAAGGAGAAACTTTCTAACAGTGAGGATAATTAACCAGTGGAACAGCTTGCCTTCAGAATTTGTGGGGGCTTCATCAATGGAGGTTTTAAAGAAAAGACTGGACTGCCACTTGTCTGAAATGGTTAGGGTTAGGGTTAGGGTTAGGGTTAGGGTTAGGGTTAGGGTGATGGCACGCGGAGCCATATCTGCCAGCACACGAGCTGTCAGATCCAGTGCGCATGTGTGTGCAGATTTTCGGCTTTCTGAAGGACCGAGGGAGGCCATTTTTGCTCTCCCGAAGCTTCAGGAAAGTCTCAGTTTCCTGCTTCTGGAGGGCCTCCGGGGAGGCAGGGGAGGCTTTGCATTACGGGAGCAGGCACGCATGTGCGCTGTTGCATGCCTGCGCTCACATTTTTGGCACCCAACAACAAAAAGGTTAGCCATCGCTGGTATAGGGTCTCTTGCTTGAGCAGGGAGTTGGATTAGAAGATCTCCAAGGTCTCCTTCAGCTCTTCTCTGATTGATTGATTAACATTTTGGGCTCTGATAGTAAAATGACGGATCTCAGCTGCAGGTGCAATAGTGGTCTTCAAATCTTTAGGCAACCATGTATTTGCCCCATGTGGGAAAAATGAGACATGAAGTAGCTCTATTTTAAGATGGCTGTAAGAGTTTGGTAATTCTCTATGTAGTCTACATACCCATGATTAATGCAAAAATATTTTATTGAATCTAATTTTCTAGATACAGAACATACCCTAATTATGTGAGCTGAAATGTATAGTATGTCAGGCTTAGATATGGTTGGCTGTTCTGTACTTCAATGTATGTTGTCCATAAGGCTTAGCAAAGAATATATGTTGGGTCTCCTCATATTTGTTGGTGATCAGTATTAACTTTTTATCCATCTGAAAAAGATGAAAAACATGTTTTCATCTTCTCCAGTAGGATGAGCAAACTATTTCTTCAGGCATTTATTCTTACATTAGATTACATTAGGACGGAATTGGTTTTGCATTTATTCCCTGAGACCAGAAGGATGTTACTTGGGCTTTGCTCTCTGAATGCTTGGCTTGTTCTGTGATTGTGGTGGAATGCAGATTTTGAGGCTGATTAACCATGCTGTCCTTGATCTATCAAACTGAGTAGCGATTTGGAGAGTAATAGTCCCAACACAAGAAGAGACAAGTGGAGGAGAATAGTAGGCTAACGAAAGCCACTCTAGAAACCAAAGATGGCAGCATCTTATCACAGGGTAACTCATATGTAACTTTTCTATATATGAGCATTCCTCAGGAGACAAAGCAGTGAAAGAAAGAAGGAAGATGGCAAAACATGCTACCCTGCCACCAGACTTTTAAAAAGATATTAAAATCAAGATTGAGTTGACTGATAAACTATATCCATTTACTATTTAGGTCAGCTGTCCCAGCAAAACATAGTGTGTGTGTGTGTGTGTGTGTGTGTGTGTGTGTAAACAGTCTCAAAATGACAAGTGTGATTGAAGTCCTATTCTCTTTTATCATGACACTCGTATTGCACAGACTGGAATGCGATCAAACTTGGGTCATCTGGTAGTAACTACGTACCATTTTCACCCTACTACTTGGATTCCCCTGCTTCCAAGATCTCAACCCTCCATCAGCCCTGAGCTAAAAAGGCAACTTGAAAACAAATCATTGTCAAGAATATCTATCCAGGTGGTTGCTAAAATTTGATATCAACACGATAGCACTTGTTCAACCATTACATTTCTGCCTAATAGCTATGCAGGCGGAAGTTCTGGAGTTTGTGATCAACACAACTGGGGGGTACTAAGTTGAAGAAGGCTGACTTTTGTTGTAAAGGAGTAGCCATGCTAATCTTCTGCAGAAAATAGCAACAGTCTTGTGGCAGTCTTCTGGGACATTCTCGAATTTCATAGCCTTAAAAGCTAACAAATCTATTTCGCATGAGTGTTTCACATTCAAGAACATAGAGATATTAAAAGATTCAGTAGTTCTGCAAGATTTGGGCCACTTTTAACTAAACAACAAATTTACATTTATTAATTGATTCCATTTTGGAGATGTGTGGCACCCTCTTGTGGTGTTCCCAGTGTCAGGGTATTCCTAGATCACATGATGATAATAAATTAACCTTTACAGTGCTGCAAGATATTTTTTGATGTCTGAAAAGATTAATATGGGTAGAGATGGGGAGGTTAATGTATGTCTGGATCTTTTGCTTAAAGATGTTAGACATCCATGTTTTCTCTGCTTCTTGATTCTCCTGGTGTTTCAGCTCATCATCTCCAATCTTTGCCTTGCCTTATCCAGTTGTCCTGAGCTATCTCATCCAATACTATCAAATCTCTGTAGGGATAATTCTAAATGAAACCACCTGCAATAGCTCCCTTTCAGCCTTCTTCCAGTTCTTCTCCCCCCCCCCCAACATCCTTCCTGCTGCTTAGTTTCTATGGAAACTGTATCTAGGCAGTGTTGCTTCCTGGACCAGCTTGTTCTGGGGAGTGGGCTTGGCAAAGAGTAGACAGGCAGATCTCTGAAGCAATTTTACAAAATTCCAGAAGCAAATGCTCTATTAATAACAGTAATCTTGTATAATGGTGAGGCTAAGAGGAAGGGGTTTATGGCAAAACAGTTTTAAATACTTGAGGCAAAATAGCATATTGTAATCAAGTTATGTGTTCCATTAGCTTGATGCTAACAGAACACCTTTCATTTTTCCAAGCATGCAAAAATATGGGTTACCACAGATACCATGTTTCCCTGAAAATAAAACCTGGTCTTATATTTTTTTTAGGGGGGGTGGCTCCAAAATAAGCATTAGGGTTTATTGTCAGAGAAACACAATATCGGGGTGATTAACCTGGCTGGGCACCACACATCCCAGCGTGCGCTAAAGAGATGGCAAGCGCACAGAGGCCAACAGTGTCCGGCAGCAGCTACAGCCTACTGATACCATGGTCAGTGCACTTTAGGACTGCATAGCCTGTACAGCACAAGTGAGTGGATTACTTGTCCCAGTAGAAGACTGAGACAGAGGCACGGGGAAAGGCAGGTGAGTAGGATATGTTGTGTGGGCCACGAGAAAGCAGAGAGCTGGTGAGCTGGAGTGGGAGAGCAGCTGTGGGAGGCTCATCTTTACATTGCAGCATCGGTAGCCGACGGAGGCAGAGGCACAGGAGGGAAGACAGGCGATTCCAAGGTGCTGCGTGGGCTGCAGGCAAGCTGAAAGATGCGAGGACAAGCCTCCTGCAGCCACTTGCCTGTGTCAGGCCACCGACTCTCAGCTTTCCCACGGCCCAAATGGTATATCCAGATCACATGCCTCTCCCCACACCTCTGCCTCCATCTGCTGATTGGACAACTCTCTGCCTCCATCTGCTGATTGGACAAGTAAGCAATTCACCTGCACTGCGTAAATTGCACAGCCCCAGAGTCACCAACCAAGGTGCCGGTGGGCTGCAGCTGCTACTGGACACCATCAGCCCTTGTACCCTTGCTGCCTCTGGTGCTGGTCACATCCCCACACATCCCGGCTGATGATAACCTTAACTGGGGCTTATTTTGGGGGTAGGATTTATATTAGGAGCATGCTAAAAATCAGGATAAGGCATAGTTTCTCATTAGGTCTTATTTTGGGGGAAATTGGGAGGCCTAGCCTTTTAATCTTGATTTTTTCATTTGTAAAATGGGACTAAAATTGAGCAGGATATCATGAAAAATAAGTACCATCACAGGTACACTATGAAATATTTATTATGATAGGCATGGTTACTGACATGGGGAGGTTGTAAAACAGAGGTCTGCCATTCACTTTTATAAATGATAATTAAACTGAGTGGCAAATTGACTGTAAACGACAACAGAAGGACAACTAAGCATATGAAACATGGATATACATAGAACTTTTAAGATGATGAAATAAAACAAGATGTTCACCGTTTGTTATTCTATGCAAGGGAATTGAAATGAATATTGAACAATGAGGTTTGCTACTCATAGACAACTAAAGGTAATCTAATCCAAGACATGGAAAAATCAGAGAGGGAACATGAAATACTCTTACAATGGGAAAGTATTGAGACTTAAAGGCAGAATCACAAATTGGGGGGCACGTAAGGATGTATAATTATATAAAGATAATGATGAGAATATCTGGGAATTGTAACCAGGTCTACATCTCGACCAAATTTAGGCTGGGGGGGAGGTCTAAAGTACAATGACAAGATATATATATATATATATACTTTTTTGCTCTAATTTTCTTTTTTTTAAAAAGAATATATGTTTAAAATTAAATATGTATATTGAAAAGGAACTATAAATACCATCAACATAAAATGGAGCTTCCTCAGAAGCTGAAATACACCAAGCAAATGAGATGGAGAGTGGGAAGAAAAGGAGAGGTAAGGGAAGGAGAGAGGGATAGGAGAGAGGGTAGGAGGGGGAAGAGGAGGAGAGAAATGAGGAGTGGAAAGGGGAGAGAGGAGTAGGAGAGAGGAAGGGGAAGTAGAAAAGGGAAGAGGACAGAGAGAAGAAAGGAGGAAGGGAGAAGGATGAGAGAGGGAGAAGAAAGTGTATGGAGAGCAGAAGAGCCAATAACTGTTTTTTTCTCCTTTTTTATGGGGAGTTGATGGTAAGATGAATTGATGTAAACATTTAATAATATAATATGATATTGGCTATGTAATAGTATACATGTGATTATATGTTGTGAAAATGAAAAATAAAAAACTTTACAAAAAAAACCTAGAACTATAAAAACCACAAAATAGCAAATCATAAAACCAAAACAAAACCAGAGCCTTTGCATCCCCTTAGTATGCTCCATAACCAACACCAGGCATTCTTACTTTGTCGAGCACCTGGGTAAGGCTAGCCTTCCAAAGGGCTAAAAGTCCTGCTAAATCATTGGGGAGAGGATGGTCCCATAAGATAGGGACAACCATGAAAAAGACACATTTTTCTTTGGCCATTTTAAGTTTAGTGGTTTATGTAATTATTACACCTACTCTTCTGCTTTTTAAATACCCAGAGAATTTTAAATCACCTTTATTATTCGAAGCATTAATTAAAAATGTTTGCAACAGCGTAGTTACTGAAGGCAGTTGTTGTTAAAAAAGGAGAAGCAAAAATAAATATTGAGTCTGTTAAAATACACACTGCTTCAACATTTGCCTAAAAGTAATAAACCTGGAAATCAAACTAAGATGTGGAAAAGGTTAATTGTTTATTCATCTTGTAATCCATGACCATTACATGGATAGCAAGATACCCTGGATATGTGAAATTAGAAATGCAAACTATACAACTAACACACATGTTCTTCTCAAGTCATAAGAGTTGCTGTAAAAGAACATATGTGACCTGAAATGTAATATACAAGTTATACACAAGTGTGATATGCAAGCTATACAGTGACAGGTATGCCATAATATAATGTGATTTAGCAAATGCATGGAGAAGTTGAGGGGATGCAAAAGTAACCAGGGCTTTCTTTTAATTTTGGCCAGAATGTCTCTAATTTTGTGAGAATTTAAAGAATTCTAGAACAAGAAGATAATATTTATCAAGATATACTGCTTAGAACTCAGGACTCCAAATCTACTTCAAAATAATCCCCAGCATTCTAGCACAAGGAATAAATGACACAATGAAGAGAAAAAAACTTAGTGCCTTACTCTGAAGTCAGCCTTACCTCAATCAGTGCATCAGAAAAACATAATATTTCAGTAGGCAAATGTCCATATCCCTGTCATAGATTTGGATATACTATTGCCTTATTACTGTAATGTCATCAAAATATGTTACGACATATCCCCAAATTTCAACCACATAGCCAATGAATAGAAATTCCGAGGGTTGTTGTCACCAAATAGAATACAAATATTTGGAGAAGGTTGCCCTCTAAGAAGCAAAATTACCAACAACTGTCATGCAACAATACAGAAGGTACAAACACAATAAATCACATTACCTTGATGAGTTTGAAGAAAGTTTCCAGGATGAAGATGAGGGAGATGAGGATTGAGAAGATCTCCTGAGTGTAGCGAGAGATGAAACGCACCAGGAAGCTGCCCTCAAAAGCCACCACCAATAGCACTATCAGTATCAGCCAAAAGCCAATCCAGACTCTTCCCACAAGGTATTCATAGCCATTATCCACACAAAACTATATGGATAGAAAATGAGGTATGAGGAAAGTAAAGAAAAATGCATAGACTACATAGCTGAAATGCTATTTTTTCCTCTTCATTTGCACTTTCACTTTAATAAAACAGATATCTGACCTCTTATCAGCCTTTCCAGGTAGACATCCTATAAGACTTCTGTCTTGGCTAGTTGGGAATTGGAAAGTTGAACACATATATGAGGATGTGGAAAAATGACCTGTCTAATTTTTTCAAGCTTATGATCACAGTGATAAAGCTTCAGGTTTAATATCTGTGGGGAGATAGCTGTAATCTAAATTTGTCTTCAAATGTTTTTGTTTTGTTTTGTTATAGCATTTCATAATGCTTTCTTACAAATGTACTGTACTTAAATTCCACAGTGATTATTATAGGAGTTTAAATTAATATGTTAAGTTATCAGATTGGAAAAGGCACAATATTCTATTGCTAGGGAAATAAGACTGAGCAAGCATGATCTGTAAAGTTTCTAATAATGTAGGAATAATTTTGTTATATGAAACACTGTCTGATTAAAACGCCAGCTAAAAACGTCTTTATTACTCGTTCCAGCACCTAGAAATGGGAGATACGCTATCCTTAGACATGGAGATTGTTTCATCTCGTATCATATAGCCAAAAATTATTCAATTATTTCCAAAATTGTCCATTGCGTTAAAATAATGTAAGCAAATGACCACCACTATGGATTGTTTACCATAGTTGCTTAAGCCATTATTTGCTGAGCACTCACAGCACATAAAAAAATTATTTGCAAAATGAGAATTGATGGAATCAATTTAAGACTTGTGGACTTCAACTCCCAGAATTCCTCAGCCTCCTTTGCTGGCTGAGGAATTCTGGGAGTTGAAATCCACAAGTCTTAAAGTTGCCAAGGTTGGAGACCCCTGAAATGCATTATAGTTTAAGGAAATCAAATCCAGTTGCTCCCTTGTAGCAACAAGTCATAGTGATTTCTGGCAGGACACTTACTTTATAAAAAGCTTCTTCAAAGACCAAAAGGGGGCCAGAGAATCCCACAACAAGGAGAGGCTGAGCTCCCAGCAAGCAAAAGAGTCCACTCTGAACTGCAGTAGAGAGTAGAAGCTCAGAGACTCCTATCAGACGTTTTGTCTTTTCAGCTGAAAGCAAACAGGAAACAATTAGCATAGGACTAGCCCAGGCCTTCTTTCGTCCCCGCTTTTCCATTGTGCAGGAGTCAGAGATTCAGATGGGGTAGGATTTGTGACAATAGAGTGCCTATTTTTCAATACAAAATCTTCCCGGTAAGACATGAAATCAAATTGAGCAAATACCTCATAAAACTTTTTTCAAACTACTTTCCACTGTCATTGGAGAAACCTACCTTTAAGCCAGTGTTTCTCAGCCTTAGCAATTTTAAGGGCGATAGACTTCAACTCCCAGAATTCTCCAACCAGCTGTGCTGGTGCTGCACTCTCAGAATTCCCCAATCAGTTAGCTGTGCTGGTTGGGGAATTCTGGGGTTGAGGTTCACAGATCTTAAGGTTACCATGGTTGAGAAATAATAGGCTAGCCCATACAGATCATTCAAATTTATTTGTTTTTCAGGTTATCCACTTTAGGAAGCAGCTGAAAAGAATAAGAAAGGAAGAGAAGTCTGGGCTGGCAGTCCTTTTTAATGTGGGAGAGAGCAGAGCTTGATTTAATGCAATGGCTGCTTGGGGAATGCTCCTCATGCGTGGAGGTATGTGCTCACATTTTTGAACCAGTAGCGAAAGTAAGTGAATACCCCCCCCCCCCCCCGCTATAATGGTATGTGGAGGATGATCTTGATGGTAAGGAAAAGAGATGCTGCCTGGGAAATGATCAGACAAGTGGGAGAGAAACCTGCAGTTGTTTAACAGTTAGAGAAAGAAACATAGGAAGGACCTGCCTTGATCAGGCTGTGAAAAGAGAAAGTAAGAGATCTGTACTTTCAGACTTGCAAGATTCTGTTAATGCAGCCTTAAAATAAAGTAGTATTAGCAGGTCATGTTTTGTGTCTTGTTTGTCTAGGACAGTGGTGGGCAACCTTTTTTTTCAACTGAGCCAAATCTCGCCAAAACCACGATTGAAATTTATTTTGAGAGCCACATTTTTAAAACCGAAAATACATAGGACGGTACACTGTTTTTAGTTTCAATAAACTCTGGCATTTGAAGCACGCAAGTCTTAAAGCTGTCAAGTTACAAGATCCTTGCATCCCTAACTCTTTAGGAAAAAAACCCCAAGGGGTCTTCAAACCTGACAGCTTGAAGACTTGTGGACTTCAACTCCCAGAATTCTGAGAATTGAAGTCCACCAAGGGCATCAATCATATTAGCCCAGGGATCTGCAAAATTGGCTCTTAAGACTGGTGGACTTCAACTCCCAGAATTCTGAGAATTGAAGTCCACCAGTCTTAAAACAGCCAACTTTGCAGACCTCTGTGTTAGCCCAAAGCCTGGCGCTGGGCGGGCCTTGCTCCCCCATTGGTGGAGCCCCAAGAAGCGAGGAGGGAGAAAAAGAAACGGAGGCTAAGGAGCTTCCCCCCGCCCCCTCCCAGCAAAAATCTAACTGGGAGCTGGGCGGGCAGTAGCAAATTAGCCGATCACACCCCATGATCGGTTAATTTGCTACTGCCCACGTGGCGTGATCGGCTAATTTGCTACTGCCCGCCCGGCTCCCCGGTTAGATTTTTGCTGGGAGGGGGTGGGGGGAAGCTCCTTAGCCTCCGTTTCTTTTTCTGCCTCCTCGCTTCTCGTCCCCGCCCGACTTCAGGATCCTCCCTAATCATTGTGGATCGAAAAGAAAAAAGGGAAACGGGCGCTTGTTTTGAAGTGCCCGAGAGGAGGGAGGGGAGCGGGCGCCCGGCACACAGAAGAGCCGCGTTAAAATGTGTAAAGAGCCGCATTTAAAATGTGTAAAATGTACCCAACACTGAAATCGATATGCTGGAAATGTAAAAAAGAAGAAGGGACCTACTACCACATGTGGTGGACATGCCCGGAATCGCAAAAATACTGGAAAAGAATCTGGAAGTGGGCACAAGAAATTACGGGGGAACAAGTAAAGTATAAACCCGAAACCCTTTTATTAGGAATAATTAAAGGGAACTATACAAAAAAAATTAAATATTTACTAACACATATATTAACTATAGCTAGAATTGCCTTCGCCCAATGCTGGAAGCAAAACAATACACCGCCAGACGAATTAGTGATAAAAAAAACTTTGGAGTGCGCAGAGATGGACAAACTAACTCAAAAATTACAGGACAAAGAAGAATCGGAATACTACGAAATTTGGAATAAGTGGTATGAATGGTTGGATAATAAGAAAAACATTTAAGCCGAAAACAATATACATAAATAAATATAGAACTGTATATAAAAATAGGTAAATATGTTAAATATCATAAAAATGTATAGATAAAATGACATAAGGATTGTAATATATGGTAAAGAGAGGAAAACATACATAGATACGACGATGTAACGTTGTACAAACTGTTGATATAAAGAGTGTAATATGTGATAAAAAGACAAAAACAATAAAAAATTATTCGAAAAAAAAAATGTGTAAAGAGCCACATGTGGCTCGCGAGCCGCGGCTTGCCGACCACTGGTCTAGGAGAACTGACAAACCCTTACCCCTTTTAAACATGCAGTGTACACATTATATATGTGCTCGATACATTCTCCCTTCTGTTTAACATCTACATGAAGCTGCTGGGTGAGATTGTCCATCACCGTGGGCTGAGATATCATCAATATGCTGATGACAGTCAGCTATATATCTTGGACCATGGTGAGTTGAGTAATGACATGATCTCTCTCTTGTAGTGCTTGTAGGTTGTTAAGGCCTGGATGGGGAGCAATGGGCTGAAAGTGAACCCTAATAAGATGGAATGGGTTTGGGTTTGGGATTCTTTGGCCCATGGATAATTGCCATTTCTAGTCTTGAATGGGGTAGCACTGCCCCAGACATACTCAATGCATAATCTGGGGGTTCTTCTGGATTCTACACTCCTGCTTGATAGTTAACAGGTGATAGTTGTGACTAGAAGGGCTTTTGTGCATCAATTGCACCCTTTCCTTGACAAATTCCTGCTCACATTCATTCACACCTTAGTCTTGACACACCTCCCATCTTGACTATAGCAATGTACTCTACATGGGGCTGCCCCTGAAAACTATTTGAAAGCTTCAATTGATTCAAAATGTGGCCCACATGATTTGTGCAGGCCTAGATGTGCTCGTGTATCACCTGTCCTGCAGGAGCTGCATTGGCTACTAATTTGCCTCTGGGTCCAATGTAAGTTACCATTTATCATCCTCAAAGCCCTACATAGCCAGATTATTAGAAGGACCATTTTTTCCTGGTCACATCTACCCAACTCACCAGAGTGGGAAGGCAGAGAATGCTATGGATCCCATCTCCTCTAAGAATTCCATCTAGTGGACCAAGAAGGGATGTGATGGCTCCCTCCCTGAGAAGATAAGATTGGCCCCCACTTTTACACTCTTTTGCAAGACCCTGAAGACCTGGTTTTGCCAACAGGAAACCTCAAAGTGGATCTCATCTGGTGGCTTGTTTGATTGTTGCCACTCGTCCTGTGGGAGGTTACTGCTTTTTTATTGTTTTTGATGTTAGATTATAATTTGTGTAAACTGCCCACAGTTTACTGAGGGTGAATTGGATATAAATAAATAAGTTCAATGAACTTATGAATGAAAGCATTGGGGCAATACATAAATTTCCTCTTACCCTCTCCAAAAATAATTAAGTAAAATTATATGGTTGAAAACTATAGCATTACACCACTCTTGCATTGTTTAAGTTTTGAATAGAATAGAATAGAATAGAAGAATAGAATAGAATAGAATTCTTTATTGGCCAAGTGTGATTGGACACACAAGGAATTTGTCTTGGTGCATATGCTCTCAGTGTACATGGTGGTACAGAATAGACATTTCCATTCTCCACACTGTTTTTTTTACTATTTGCTTTTATTTTGAGCATAATATAGTAGAAACCTGGTATATATTTTAGCAAGATGAATGAGTTGGCCTTTGGCAAGACCTCCTTACAGCTTCCAAGTGTCAGGTAAAATAAGTACATATCTTCTGTTTGATAAGCATAGCATTCAATATTGGCTGGCTTTTGAGTATCTTGCTTTTTTTAAAAAAATGGGACTGTTTTCACAATACTAGTCATTACAACTGTTGTGTATTGTGACCTTGTAGCTGTCTGCTCCTTTCATCCCTTGCCTTTTGATAGATTCAAAAACCTAGATCTATGTTGTTAAATATATTTTGCAATTCCAGCAATCATTTTCAATTCAACCCCTTCAAATCTATGATTACTGTATCACACGATTCATCATATATTTCTATGGTGGAATTTAAAAAAGCACATTGTCATTGATTCTATAATATTGCTAGCATATGTTCTTAAAAAAAAGATTTATTGGAAAATTATTGTGACTGAAAGACTAGTTTTTCTGAAGCTGAAGGGAAAAATAATTTCATATACATGTAACCCTAAATACATTTTTGTTGTAGACACGATGAAAGTTCAACAGTTAGTGTGTTACTCCCCACCTCCATATTTCTTCCTTTCCAAATATCTATATCCTTCTTTGCCTCTTCTGATATCTGGTAACTTTATCCTTATTATTTTTAATTTTGATTTTTATTACCAAACTTGGAAAAAAATAAATGAATAAGCATATCATATTTTACTAGAAAGCTTATGCTAGCAATACTGACTAGGAATTATAGTCCTAACCCATCTGAAGAACTCAGGCTTGAAAACATGTTGCTTCTTATTAGTTGTCTGTCTGTCCCAGAAAAAAGTTAATTCCAGAGCATTTTAAAAAAAATACCACCCTCCTGATCTTTAGTATGTGATTACATTTCAAGGTGCTGCTAATTTCTCTTACCAAGCAGGCCTCCAAAAGTAATGGCAGGAGAAAGGGCTGCAAAGTAGATGAAGATGACTGCAGCCAGGCATTGTGGATTCAGAGCATCCTTGATGTCACTGAGATACTTGGGGTACCGACGTTTTATATCTTTCACCATCCCCCCAAAAATCTTTCCAGTTCGGCGTAAGGGATCATCCGAATCTTCTGCTGTGAGGTCATGGTCTTTCAGTTTGTGCCCTACATGAGAAGGAAAGGGGAGGTTTTCAGAGGGAGTGCCTTCTTGGAATGGGAGTCCACTTTTTATGAGTATTTGCTGATCTCTGGAGTTATTTCATTCATGATCATGAAGGTTGCCCTGTGTAATATGGATCTTTAACATCAGAGAAACTCCCATTTGGGTTATCTGTATAGACCATGAGACAATGGTGTCTAATTGCGGGGTGGGTGAGGTTTCCAACAATATTTAAATGGCAGGTAGGGTCAGTTGACTGGAGCCTCATCCTTTTTTTTAAAATGTGCATTGAACATGTTACATACATGTAAAAAGAGGCAAAGCTGCAGTCATCCGGTTGTGGCCACCATTTGAATGTGACTGAACTTTCCTCAGCCTTATGGTTGGCTGTATTTGGGAGAGAAGTTCAGTGACTGCCTAAGCAGGACAGGTATGATAGTGAGGCTGATCTGCCTTTTGAAGCAATAATCGTTGCCATCTAAAGGTCATCCCTCTTCTATCCCACATCATTAAGTCAAAAAAGCATTTTACCAAAAGGGCTGCTAAGATTAAACAAACCTAAAAGGTAAAGGTAAAGATTCCCCTTGCACATATGTGCTAGTCATTCCCGACTCTAGGGGGCAGTGCTCATCTCCGTTTCAAAGCCGAAGAGCCAGCGCTGTCCAAAGACGTCTCTGTGGTCATGTGGCTCGCATGACTGAAGGTGCACAGAATGCTGTTACTTTCCACCAAAGGTGGTTCCTATTTTTTCTACTTGCATTTGTACGTGCTTTTGAACTGCTAGATTGGCAGAAGCTGGGACAAGTAACGGGAGCTCACTCAGTTACGCGGCGCTACAGATTCAAACCGCTGAACTGCCGACCTTTCTGATCGACAAGCTCAGCGTCTTCGCCCCAGCCATTGCATCCCCATTTAAACAAGCCTACTAGCATTTATAATGTATGTATGTTTCTCTGCTTTGCATAATTATTTTGTGCAGTTATTTACAAGAAGAAAAAAATTGCCATTTTCTGAGTGCTGGCAATGTAGTCTTTCTCTCTGTTCCGCTTTATGTCTAATTTTTTTCACTGCATTCCACACACAGGATTGAACCTGTGGTTGAGGTTTGGAGCCACTGCTTTTGTGTAGCAAGGCCAACCCTCTGAAATTTACCTCCCACTAGAATTTAGGTTCACACTTCCTGCTTGAAGCACCTGAAATGGGAGCTCCTGCTATGGGGATTGTTTGGGACAATGCCTGGATTTTTTAAATGTTTGTATATATTTTATGTGTTTTTAAGATGCTGTTCTTGTTCTCAAACTAATCACAAATGTTTTAGTAGTTATGTGCTCAAATAAAGAGCTGGTTTGGAGTAGTGAGTAAAAGGACCAGACTTAGAAACCTGGAGTGTGAATTCTAGTCTTGCCTTAGGCACAAAGCCAGTTGGGTGAGTTTGGGCCAGTCATTCTCTCTTGATCAAGAAAGAAGGGCTACCACCTCTGAAAAATGTTGGTAAGAGAATTGCATGAACTTGTCCAGGCAATTCAAGACTCATTTAATGGCACAAAAAAGAAAGAGGGAAGAAAAACCTTGCAAAACTGCAGAAAGCCTTTTGGGATTGTGGTGGAACATAAATAAAATAAAAAAATAAATAATACATTGGAAAAAAGGCAAAGCATTTTTGGAAAGTTTGTTACATGGGGCCTTAAGCTTAATCAGGAAGCTTAGTTCAAGATTCAGTGCCAATGTCTGTGGTTTTGTGATACAATTATACATGTTTCTTATTCTACTAGGTAAAATCATGCTATCCCCACACATCTGTCATAAATATGAGACAGGACATCTTCCAGACTAATTTCTCAGCAAGTTCCCATCTTATAAGCAAACTAAAAGATGGACTAAACTAAAAGATGGACTCCTTCAGTCGTTCTTGCAGAAGCTAATAGTACAAGCTCACTAATGTCTTCTTAGAAGAAATCATATTGAGTTCACTATGCCTGACTCAAGCAGAGAACCTCAACCTCAGCAACTCTGAGCTATATGGACCCTACGAATGGGCTACAGAATTCTGTGACTTGAAAAAACCACACATCTTAAAGTTGCTGAGACTGAGTAGCACTAGGCTAAATTATCCTCCTACACTAAACCATAGCTAGATCTAACCATACCTAGGTCTTTTAGTGGCTCTTCCAGTTTCTTCTCCACTGGGAGGTACCTCTTCCTTAGGAAATCCTTCTGCACTGGCAGCAACATTTTGAGAAGTCTTTCATTTTGGATCTCAGAGGGTGGGAGGACAATGCAACAATCTAGGAACTCATCCAGACTCTTTATCAAGTCCTGTCTTCCTTCTGCCATATAGGACTCATTGCGAAATACCTACTCCGAGAAAGAAAATAAAACAGTGCTCAGGGAGGCACTGGGCAGGTATGAGGTGGGCTCATTTCACAGCCTGTTTCTCCACCCTGTCTGAAGCAGTACTCTACTGGGGATGTAGATAAGGGGACAGGTCCAACTTTCCATAAACAATTCATTTTAAGTTACTTGTTAACACTATGTATTTCAGTGAAGAGTTGAATCAGGTTTATTTGAAATACGCCTCTCTAGCAGATTAAAATTAATCAGTGAATGTAAGCAATTCTAGACGTTAAAACCAATGAAACTTAAAAATAAACGTCCACAAGTCTTTACTAAGACAAACGTCTAAAGTAAAATGATTTTGCTATTAAAACTAAAATGTCTGTATTGAAAGCTGCTCATTTTGCTTATATTGTCAAATATTTGGAAATGCTTTGCCAAGAGCTTTCAGTGATAGGGAACTTCTGTCAGCCTAATATCTCAGGAAAACTTGTCAAACTGGCAGCCCGCGGGCCGGATCCATGCCCACCCTGACTCCGCAAGGGCAAAAAAAATTTGCCATGATACGTCACATGACGCGATGGAGTTTTGAGACCCGCATGTCTAGATCTTGCATGGCATGATAATGAGAACCAAGAACCAAAGGCACACTTCCCAGAAACTTTTATCCATGGAAGTTGCCATCTCAGGAAACAATTAGCCATTGAAATTTCTTCTCCAGGACCAGTAATTGGGGGAGGTTCTGATATTCTGGATTGATCACAGCAAGCAGAGAGAAAAGAATAAATATTGCTATGCAATTATGGTGCCCCTATTTGTGCTAATAGGTGGGAAGCTTATTAAAAGCCTTACTGCTCCACCTGCTGGTTGGAGAAACCTCACCAGACATCTCATTTTCTATGCCTAATACTGTATGAAATTCTACTCATTAAAACCATCCTGTAAATGATACAGCCTCATTCTGGGCATTCATGCTGATGGAACAGGAGGAAAGTCTTTGGGGTCTTCATTCTTTACTTCACACCTGGCATACCAATTTTCTAAACTTTGATTCTGGTGCCACTTGATTTCCTTTTTGTCCTTGTCAGGAAGCTGTTTCTTCAACATCAGAATTACAGTGGGCATATACTGAACTGCTCCATCTCAGAAGCTGTCAGGGGAAACTTTCAGCCTTGCTCTCAGTTTATTCACAGGGGTTTCTCACTATTGACTACTCACCTGCTAAACTTTTTTGAAAGCAGGATCTACCATTATTTCCTCAGGCCCCTTGAATGAATAAAGGAAAACCAACTTACCCTCTCAGACATCATAGTTGAGATGGCTCTTCCGATTTCGTGGTAGCTAATGTGGGGGGAATCAGGACCCAGAACCACAAAAAGGAACCTGACAGGGACAGGAACCTCCAGGACAGAGTCCAGCTCCACAGCCTCCTTCAAGCGTACAAAGGCCACAGTGGGTCGGTCCAGGAAGGTGGCACAGCCTGAAGGGAGGATGGATGGGCATGGGATATAGTTTAGGGGCTTTGGCACAAAGAGAAACAGGAAGAGAGAAAATGCGAGCAAAAAAGAAAGGAATCCAAGCAGAGGCAAAAGGGTGGAAGAGAAGGGAACAAGGGGAGAGAAGGGGAGACAGCAAAGTGAGCAAAGTTTGCAATCGTTTTGATAAGCTAGATACAGAAGCAAAGCATAGTTCCTGCCAAGGACAAATACGGCTCCTTCTTGGCCCAAATTCACAAGAAAGCAAGAATCAGCAAGCAGATTCCCATTCCCCAAACTTTTTAAGATTAGCATATATGTGTAGAAACAAGTAGTGCTAGCTCTACAATTAGGCGGTGTGGCAGCAATATTAAACTAAGGCAATTTAACAGTTTCAGAATTTCCCACATTAATACTTCAGTTATATACATATATACATAATTCATTCTGCTTTAAAAGAGAAAAGAAAGGAAGCAAGAAGAAAGATATAGCTGTGAGGAGAAAAAAATTATTTGCTAATCATTGTGGTTGAAGAAACTAGTATTTCTTAACCTTGGTGGTATCAAGATGTATGGACTTCAACTCTCAGAATCCCCCATGCTGGCTAGGGAGTTAACAAGTTAAGGTTGAGAAACACTGATGTAGGAATGTAGGTTCTGAAATCAATTGTAGGGAATGTAGGTTCTGAAATCAAATGTATTATTCTTTCTCTTTCTATCTAGAGATCTTGGAAGCAAGTCAACACACTTTTCATATCTTCAAATTACGATAGACTCTTCCCTCCAAGGCCAAAACTGGAGTAAGGACAACTTTGTTTCTCATTTCCCAATTTACTCTGTCTAGGTGGATTGATAGGTTCCTATAGATTCTGGTTCCTATGTAGGACTGAGTAAATTGGTTTATGGTAGTACCTCATTCTTCATTATCTCATGAGTTGTACATCTACAGATTTATGTACATCTCTATATAAAGTGAACCTAGCCTGTCTTGCCCTGATTTCCAACTTGGTGTCCATTTTTGTGTTAGATTTCAATTTCTGATGAGAATGATGGGAATGTGAATGATATTAAAAAAAATATGTTCTGTTTGGGGGAGGCTGATTTTGATTGTTTTTGAACAATGTTCAAAAAATACAAAAAAGTTGGGAGCCCAACTTTATAGATTAGATTGTAGTGGTGGTTGAATTAAGGTACTCTTTCTGAGCTGCATAAATCTGGATAACTATTAGAGGGCAGCAACTAGGTGCAGAAAACTAATTTTCATCTCCAGATGATTTTGTAGTCCAGATATGATAACTGTAGTAAATTGACAAGCCATAGATTAAGATGAGAAATAAAACAGAATATGTTCTAATGTGTGCTCAAGGAATTGTTGAAAGTTGGCCAGAGAAAGAAAGGGAGACCTGTGATATAACTCTGCTTTGGAATTGCTTGAAATGTAAGAAACTGATAATTGCATCACTGCTAATGTCATCAGATCAAGTTGTGTTTCATACTGCATTAAAATAATTAAAATAAGATTAAGGTTTAAAATACCGGTAATTAAAATAACCCTACTTCAATGGCTCTATAAAGTTTCATATATAGAATTATAAACAGACCAGCCAAATGGTGGCCCAACATATCTTTTAAAAGGTATTTATGGTATATTTTACCATAAAAAAAGTAAAGGCATGTTAAATAAAATAATTCTGTCTGTCTGTCTGTCTGTCTGTCTGTCTGTCTGTCTGTCTGTCTATCTATCTATCTATCTATCTATCTATCTACCTATCTACCTATCTACCTATCTATCAATCAACATACATACAGTACAAGCATGCATTTCAATGTATGCAATAGATTATAATAGATATGCAATATATATTTTATGCAAAGCACATCCAGTTTTGTTTCCCATATTTTTCATTACCATTTTGGGTTAATAAATATTTTTCAATGGAATTGACATAAGCTATACCATTAGTCAAATTTATTAGAATGATTTTTATTAATTTTAGGGCTCTGCAGTGATCCAGATTTAAAGGGGAAAAAGTATTCCAGAGCAGTTCCATAAAGAAGTGGCATCTTTTCCTGTATTGCCTGTAAGACTGCTGTTTTATGATCCCAACAACAACAACAACAACAACAAAAAAAAAAACAATCTTTAAAGAGGTGCCTACAAAGACTGCAGAAAGTTCCCTGCATGGTGCTTATCACCAATTCCCTTTGAATCTGGATCACCATTGAATTTATTTATCGTACCTTTGCTGGCCAAATTTACCTTGTCAGATTTTCTGCTCATGCTATCATCCGTATTCTATCATACTAATCTATAACTTTCAATCCTTTGAAATTTTTCCAGGAATTTGTAATAGCTTTTCTTGTTGCCAATAAAGCAGACCCTTTTAATATCATATAACTAGCTGTTAACCCAGTGTTGCCCAGGTATTTGTTTATCCCACTCCTATGTTAGATATTCACAAATGTCCGGACCAAATGTACTTTCTAATGTTGGATTTTCCCCCTTACCAGAGGGATTCCTCTTGTGGAGTACTGTGAAGCTGTTACTGTGGCAACTCCACTATGCTATACAACAGAAGCCATTTTAAAGCAGTATAGTAGAAGCCATTTTAAGACACAACACACTGTATCTTAATAGAACACACACCCAAAGGGCGTGGGGGTGTGTCTTACCCCCACAGTATTTGTTTCCAGAGAGTAACTCATCTGTGTACCAAGTTTGGTTGAAATTGCTCAATGCGTTCCAGAGTTATGCTGGAACATACATACACACACACACACACACACACACACATATTTGTAGATTTTTATGGGTGTAGATATGCTGGTCTTGTTGTATTTGGGTCTTTTCCCGTGTAAGATTGAGATTGTCTTGGCAACGTTTCAGTGAAGTCTCATTCGACGGCGAGTGAGACCTCGCTGAAACGTTGCCAAGACAATCTCAATCTTACATGGGAAAAGACCCAAATACAACAAGACCAGCGTACGCGCGCGCACACACACACACACACACACACACACACACACACATATTTGTGTTGTATTTGTGCTGATAAATAAATAAAGGGAGACTAGTATAGATCCATTTCGAGCTATTTAGCTCTCATCAGCTAGCCATAAACTCCTGCCTAATATGTAATACAGCCTAGGTTCTAATCCCAGTAAGGGTATGGCTAGCTGATGAGAGCTAAATAGCTCGAAATGGATCTATACTAGTCTCCCTTTATTTATTTATCAGCACAAATACAACACAAATATAAAAAGGCAACATTAAAAATAATAATATGGTTTTCCACCTGGATGGTTTTCTGTGATGAGCCGAAGGACAGAAAGAGGGAGTAGTGAGCTTCCTCCCATATTTGGGCATACCAGGGGTTGTAACACACATACATACATACATACATACATACATACATACATACATACATAGATATAGATATAGATATAGATATAGATATAGATATAGATATAGATATAGATATAGATATAGATAGATCTATCCTAGTCTCCCTTTATTTATTTATCAGTACAATTACAACACAAATATATATATAAAAAAAAAGGCAACAGTAAAAATAAAAATATGGTTTTCTGCCTGCATGGTCTTTGTGATAAGCCGAAGGACAGAAAGAGGGAGTAGTGACCTTCCTCCCATATTTAGTCATACCAGGGGTTGTAACACAAATACATATATATAGATATATATATATATATGACAATGACATTTCCCTTTGACAGATATTAATAATGTTAATGTTAATAAAAGTAGTGGCTTTTCTTATTTAATAGTTATGCTTATTTCAACTAATAATGCTTTTCAGCATAGTTTTACTTTCTACAAGTTCACCCAATATCTATCTATATACCCATTTCTTGGCATCCATACGAACATTGTGGCCTACAATGCTGGAAATTTTTGAATGATTCTCTGGTGTATTGTAGCACCTCTGGTGTATTGTAGCACCTGTGCATCAGTTTCAAAGTCCAGCATATATTCTGGGGTTATTGCAGCAATTCTTCAAGATCTTATCTGAAATCTTATCCAGAGAAACCAAGAAATGAAACAATGACATTCAACTCAACTGTTCTCACACTACTCTTGATTTTCTATAACAGGATCCTTTTACACTTGAACACAGAAGATACTTACCAACCAATCCCAGAGTGGCTTCTGCATCAGGAGGAATCTTATCTAACAGATGCTTCTTAAATCCACTATGACTTGACTCTCCCTGCAAGAAGAAAACATCTTGGAGATTACACTCTGAATTTGAGAAAATTATTATTATATTATTATTTTCCTACAAGCGACTCTTAAGATAGTATAGCTTTAGCTGCTCCTGAAAGAAAGCCTATGTATTTAGTCTTCTGATTGATGACTTATACCAAAAGAAAAACTACAACATAACTAATTCTCCATGACTTCTTGACAGCTTTTGATACTCTTGATAATGATAACCTTCTAAACTAGCTCTGTGAGTTGGGGGATCAAGAGCACAATAGTTCAGGAGCTGCATTTTTACTGAAGGGCTGTACTCAAAAATGCCTTCTTGTCACTATAGCCCCATGGTAATTAAGTAGGGGAGGGACTCTTCAAGGTTCCATTCTGCCCTCATGTATTCTAGTAATGAATGGGTATTACTGTGCAATGTGCTGTATGTAGGACTTCCTGCATTTGCAATTCTATAAAATATAATAGATGGCTGTTGAAGGGAGCCACTGACTTTGAATTACAGGTGTCATGCTATAGTGCTGCATTGGTTGCTGGTATGTTAGCAAGTTAAATTATAGAGCTCTGTTGATCATTGTAAAACTCAGTACAATTAGGACCCAGTATCAGATGCATTGCCTTGACCGCCATGTAGTTGCCTGGCTTATGAAATTAATTAAGATCAAATAATTAAGATTAAGATTATGTAGACATTTTATGTGATAATCTAAGAGAAAGAAATGCTTAATACAGGCTATGATGATGGCTTTTCTTCTCTGTCTTACTTTAAAAAATAATTTATAGAATACATACTTCATCTGAAGTGAGGGATGCAAAAGATGACAATCTTTGTTCAATTTGTTCAAATTCTTGAGCAGGCATACCAAGTCTGACCAATCCATTGATTTAATACTTCTACCAGTCATAACACTTTGCTTTATAATGTCGCGTTGCTTACTTGGTTCTCTTTTAAGTCTGAGGACAACTGAAGTCTGAATACAATTCCATACTTAGATGGGAAAAATTGTAGTTTGAATCCCAGTACTTGTGGCACTGTAGTCACAAAATATTCTCCATTTATTTACTGCAAAGTTAATTTACCTGCTCTGAGCCATTAGAAAAGGTCTTCATCTCAATTTGGTGATGTTCTTGAAGCAGTGGTTGAGTTGAATCTTTGGCATCTGTTCGTTGTACCAGTGCAGGCAAGAGGGTGTTTAATGAAGCTGATTCACTAGGGTGACTGGGCAAAGAATAAATATATATATATATGAGGCTCAAGGAAGAGAGAAAAAATAAGAATGCAATAGTAAAAAGTTAATGCCTAGGCCTTCAAGTAAGGATTTATGTAACAACTGATACATGTAAAATTGTCAGATTAATTTATAGGCATTGCCTAACAACCAAAATATATACTGCTCTGAATTGCTTTACTATTGAGGGGGGCCTATAGCAAAGATTTCCCCCAAAATGGGGACTCCCCCAAAATGGCATGCTGAGCAGCACAGGAGTTTTCTTCCCTGCTGACAAACAGCTGATTTTGCTGCCAAAGCTGGTTCTTTGATGGCACGCACCTTAGATTCAAACGGTAGTTACTAGGAATGATCCAAGACCAAGGGACCTACCTGAGAAGAGGAATCTTTGAGGTTGCAATATTTGATATTGGATCTCCATCTGTTCCTTTTAACTGTCTGCTTTTTAAAGAATGCTTTGGTTTCAACTGCATGTTTTGATGTAGGTTTTTTTTTCCTTTCAACATTTACTTTTAAATGTTAATTGACTGGTTGAATGCTGATTTGTTTTAACTCTTGTTGGATTTTAAAGAAGAATTTTTGTGATTTTTTATTGCTTTATTAAGTACTATAAATCACTTTTGTTTTCTCCCTATGGAACTCAATTTGGATTCCTGGGTAATGAAAGGACCTCATTTGATTTACATTTGTACCAGGGTTTCACCACAGGAGTTTCACATTTTATTAATTTTTAAAAACTCATCTTAATTTTATAAAAATTTGCACCCCCCTTTTTTATTGTGAAAAAGGTTTTCTCAATATTCTCCGAATTCCTTTGTTATGGTGCTTCTTCTATCTTTGAGAATTGTTTATGATTGGCTGTAAAAGCTCAGCTACAGAAGAGTCTTATGCCCAATCTATAGGAGGGCTTATGACTTTGGGGAATGAGAAGCAATCATTGAGAAACATCAATTTTCTGTTTCAGTTTGTTGTTTTGCAATGGGTAATCATTATATGTGTAATATAGCTATCAATATTCAACTAGGGGTGGGGGACAATATATGTATATGTGTGGTTATATTTTGTTTTTTTAATGCACCTTTTAAAAAACATTTTGTCTAGTTTTGTTTTGTCTTTGTAATTTTTTTCTTCTTTTTTGAAGTTTGCATTTTAACTTTCTGAATAAAATGAAAAGTTATTATGTAAGGTGAGAGGGTGGCATATAAATTTAATAAATAATTAAATAAAAGAAGAGAATTTGGCTTTATTGCACAAAAATGCCCTTCTGCCAGAAGGCAGAACTCATTTTTAAAATCCTATTTCTCTGGCAGAAAGGATTTCCCAACTTTTCAACGTTACCTACTATCTGCATTTTCTGATGACTAAAATAGCCAGTTATTTCATTTTTTTCCTTAAGTAAGGTTCACTGCAGGGGTGGGCTGCTATGAGTTCGGGAGAAGCCATAGCTAACATTATGGCCGTTTGGGAGAACCTCCAAATCCCACCTCTGGCTGGTCCTGCCCACCCCATCCCTCCAACCACTCTCCGCCTCTCCCAGGAGTCTCACACCGACCGTTTTGGATGTGAGGTAAGTGTAGGGCACGCACGGAGGCTCAGGGGGGTGGGGGAAAATGGGCCTCCCGGTAGTTCTGGAAGGCTAGAAACGGACTCCAGAGCCTGGGGGAAGCGGTTTTCACCCTTCCAAAGACTCAAGGAAAGCCTGTTATGTCTCTTCAGCAGATTTAATTTCCAGCCCCTGATCATCATTATGATACCCTTCTTTGCACTGTTCCAACGAAATAGAAACACTGAACTCATAGACTAAAAGGCTAGCAGACACAAGACAATTCCTTACATGTTCCATTTTTCCTAAATGTCACATCAATAGGTTAAGTATGACAGGCAGATGTTTCTGCTGTCTTTGTTGCTCCTGATCTTGCAGGACCTTTACTGGACTTGTCCAGATCTTGGAATAAAATCCAAATACTATGCATTGGCAAATACTGCAGGAGAGCTGGTCTTATCAAATGCTTTTTCATTCTTAATACCCTTTCCCACTTATATATGACACATCAGTAGTTTAATTTATAGTGTATGCCTGATCCAGAAAGAACTAGACATGGATTGGGGGCCCATTTTTCTTGGCTGTCCCATTCATTATTTGGGTGGGAAAATGTCATATTTCATATTCGTCCTTGTCAATACCTGTGCTGAAGTAAAAGAGTTCTTAAAAGCACTTCTTGGTCATCAGGCTTGAGTTTTCCTTCATAGATCATTTGGGAAAGCACCTGTTTGGCAATCCCGGCTAGACTTCTTTCTTGCAAATCCAGAAGGACAGTTCCTAGAAATGCAGACATAGGGAGATCATCTCAAAGAAACATTTTGATCATTTGAAAGAGCCTTACCATTTGCTTACCATTCCAAAAGAGACATTTATTATCTTTATGGAGTATATCAAAAGGAAAATTGGTTTAATTGATTTTTCAATTCTTTCCCCAAAATAAATGCCACGGTTACTACTGTTATTTAAGAGACTTCTGAATCATTGAGGCTAGAGGATTTGAAAGATGGAAAGCGATACATAGATAAAATGAATATAAATAGTTATACATGTACTGTAGATGTTTATGCAGATATAATAGATATACATAGATACAGATATAAATATATTCTATTGATTTACTCTCCTCTACATTTCCTATTATTAATGACAGTTTTTTTTTCCTTTTGGAAACCTTGGTCCCATAAGTTACTCTAAGAATATTTGTTGGGGGTAAGAAAACAAGTAAGAACAAGTCCATCAATACATGGAAGGTAGGTTTTTGGGGTGCTTTTTGACTTTAGTGATTTTCTTACAGTCATTTCATTACCAAACTAAGTAATATAACCAGTGCTACTTGATACACTAATGATGTTACCTGGTTTGGTAATGAAACATCTGCAAAAAACCCACCAATCTTATGGAGCATAACAGTCCAGAGCTACAAGTATTTTCTTTTATTGGTAAAAATAAGAATATCAATCTTGTATCTGATATAGCACTGGGATTTGGACAATGGAAAGGGTGAGTGCAAGCATTCTTCTTTTTCTTTTGTAGCATAATAACACTTTATTTACAGTCACAGACCAAAACACGACCACATTGTAGCATATTGTTTGGAAACCATCAAAGGACAAGTTCTTAAGGAAAATTGTACAATCCTTGCAGTCCCCTTCCTCACCTTTGCTAAAAGCCTTGCGCACCTCCAAAAGGCTTTGGAAAGTCAGGTATGAAAGGTGAGGTCTTCCCCAATGCCCCATCTCCTCAAAGTCCTCTTCCAGTTTGATCCAGTGAGAAGCCTCCATCCAGCGAAACTCATTGTTCTTGTCCATGACCAGCTCATGAAGTTCCACATATGACTGAAGGAAGTAGCAAAAACATGTCATAATGATTGCCACTTTACTTCAGTGCTCTGTACAGTGATGCAACTTGCAGAAATTCAACAGGCAATGTTTCTACAAGTAGGGATATACCGGGAAGTGATACGCAACAATTTTTTCCACTGCATGTCTCCCCCATTGATGAGGACAGTAAGGACATAAGGAACAGTGGTGAAAAGAAAACCCCCTTTTTAGTAAAGAAAAATAGAGAAAGCAACCTTTTTCTGTATCATTGTTGATCTCCAGATGTGGGATCTTTCTCACTGATAACTGTGAGTTCTAGGAATTGTTGTGTCCACATCTGAGGACAAGAGAGGTGGAAGGCTGCTGTATAAATTCACTGCCACCTTGGCCTGCCAAGAACTTGCATGAAAGTTCTTTACCTCACTAAACCCTGTGCTGTGTATCCCTTGTTCCTGTTTATATCAAGGGGTTTGCAATTTTTGGCAGGCTGAGCTCTTTGGATTAGGTGCCAAGGTGTATGTTCCAAAATGTACTCAATGGGAACAAGGCAAAACATTTCTTTTTCCCTAAAATAAACCTTCACTCAAACTTTAGCCAAGTTTTCTTAGTGGCCATATGCAGGAGATTGCATTGTTTTCCCCAGGGATGTTTTGATGTCCCAAAGTAACTATAGCCTTAGGATTTCCTGGTGTATCCCTGGAAGTCACTAGGATTGATTGTGTTTGAGTATTTCCAGTCTTGGTCAAGATTGGTTTGTGTTATTTAAAGTAAAACATCATCATTAGAAATACTTTTTCTCTCGGGCTTTTAATATTTTTCTTCTGTTGCATTAAAACTTACAGTTTTGTGGGAGAAAGAGAGAATTAGCTTTGAGGTTCTGTACTTTTTTTCTTTTGAGAAAACTGTGCCTTTTAATTTGATTTAAGATTGCAAAAGTAAGCAAGGGGGTTATGTTTTTGTTCATTACTCAAATGTATATTCCACCACAATCACAAGGCTCTTGGATGCTCACAAAATGATTTTGTGATGGTAGAAGTGCACTCTTTCCCCAAAGGTAAAATCTGTCTGCCTGATACACCTGGTTTCAAAACAGACCTGTATTTGCAACTGAGATCTGAAAAATAGTGTAGGAATTCCTTATTTGGCTTTCCCACTGTTTAGATTTATTAAAAAGCAGAAGGGGTTGTTCAGGAGGAATGGAATGTCATTGATCCTTCGTATACTATTTCTTTAACTAAAATTGTACAATTACTATATTTTGCAAACAGGCAGTTCCTAGCAGTTCCAATTAAAGCGGTTGTAGTTATTTTTAATGAACTTGGAGTGCTGAAGTGGGAGGTGGGTTGCAGGAAGAAGATAGATGGCATTATGATGAACACAGAAATGGAAACTAGTGACAAGATGCACCATAAAATTATCAAGCAGCACCATAATTTATTTTTGAAGAGATACTTAGATGGGCAGCTTTTTTATGCCTGCTTTTGTCTTTTTAATGCTTTATAGCTTTATTATTTTTATATTGTTTTAAATACTTAAAACATATACTATAAATGTTCTATTTATATTTTGCAAATTCTCTTGAACCTCTGTGCTGATCTATGGACATGATAAAGATTTGACTTGATCTTTTGAACCAAGGTTACATCAGACACTTTGAATCAAATAAGAATTATTTAGGGACTGTGTAAAAATCCAAAACATATTTTCTACATAGAAAAACAATTATTTGGCAATCCCAGCACTACTGGGGCTTTCAAGGTTACTTCAGAGAAAGAACACTCCAGAGGTTTCTACGGCTGGATCCTTGATATCTTGGAAACTGCTTACAAATTACCACAACCAAACTCAAATCTCTCCAAGCCCTAGGAACGTACATTATGGGAAGCTTTGTGGGAGATGAGTGGCTTCACAGGCTCCGTACCTCTTGGCTCCTCCTCAGATGAGGAGGAGCTACCTGTCAATAAGAAAATAAGTTTACTTATTCACTGCTTTTTCATCTCCACTCTTCCCATTTCCCATTTCTTCCAGTGTGCTCCGAACAGCATGCAGAAAACAATTCCTTTCTATGCTCTGGACAACTCTGTGAGGTAAATCGGATGAAAGATACGACATTGTTACAAACCACCCTCTGTATTGCGCGTATCTTTTGTTTGGAGCCAGCATTTTTTTTATCCATTCTATTATATCAGTCCATTCTTTTATGCTTGCTGAAATCTGGACACTCTTTGCCTCTTGTGACCTAAATGAATGTCAAGTAAATGACAGAAGCTTTTAACCCTAACCCTAACTATAGCTCAGTCTTTTGTGGGTGATTATGTTTTGCAAACCCAACTCCTTGGGTTAGTTTGTGATTCAGCATATTTGACCCCAAGAAAATGGGTTAACGTGTGGAAGGTATATTGTTTATGAACCTATTCTTTTGTCTGTCAATAGGACTCTGGTAGAAAAATAGATATATCAGAGTTCATCTCACAAATCAGTGCAGGTGATTTATTTGGCAAAATCCCATGCACTGTGTGAACAAGGAGAAAATACCATTGCCTTCCTTTTGGGGTAGTAATACTTGGGTGGCAGCCCTATCATTAAGCAAAGTGAGGCAATGAGAACTTTCCTCTTTTCACACTATAGATGAGTGTTGTTTTTCTAGTCAATTTATAATGAATTTCTTATTCTTAATTGTCACCTGAGAGTAGTGCATTTGGAGGGAATGTTATCCAGTTATAGATGTAGTTAATGAAATATTGAGTTGTTGAAAGAATCACTTATTGAAATAGGTAGCTCTGGGAATCAAATAAATAAATATTGAAATTTCCAATATGTGATAGTTTGGCATTAGTACAAACTTAGTCCTTCTTCCTTCTGTTCATTGACTGAACTTTGATATGAATTTTGGAGCAAAGAAAAAACATGGCAAACAACTTCAAAGCTATATTTCTAACTACATATCAAAATAGGAATAATCCAAGGAAGCAAACTTGGTGCCCTGATGTGGAATGGAATATAGTTGGAAAGGGAGGTAAAAATTCTTGCTAGTATGTAAAACATAATTTAATAATCGTAATCATACTAATTTGTCTAGAAGTCTAAGGAATTATTGTTGTGATTCATGGATTTCTCTTTTAACCTGAAAATTACATCCCAATTTGTTTATTTATAACTTGAGCAAATGACTGTATCTCTATGACACGCCACACAATTTATGTTGCCAAGTGGCTGGGGAGACTCTATTTTCAATGAATCTTCAGGATAAAAGATGCATCTAACACTTCCTGCCATTGCCATCCCCTTACATAGATTAAAAATTACCATAGCCATTCTGAATATTTTGCCACTTATTCAATTGCAGTTATTTAAAAATATGAAGTCATGCAAGCAACCTACTAGCCTTCTACTACTTGGATGGGATCAAACACCATGAAGCTGATGGGAAATTATGGGGACTATATTCCAAACAATTTGTAGTGGCAATAGATTATGAAAAGATGAGCTGTGGAGAACAAATAAAGGAAATATCCACTGTTCTTCCTGTCCTCCCCAATTATTTTTGGCCAGCCATAGAAAGCTAGTTATGATATCATTTTGAGTGATTTAGGAAGAATATTCTAAAGAGTCTGCCTTTCCACTTCAAATCATCGCTGAAGCAAATCTGGAACAAGAGGTGACATATGTTCACACACCTAATCCGCCAATTATAAAGCAAAAAAATAAAATGGAAAGGGACTACTGTGAGCCTGAGATCAAGATAATAAAATTAGCCTTACTTTCAAATTCAGTTTAAAAAAGGGATTGAGTTGAAGATTTCATAGGAAGAGGGGAAAAGATGGAATGAATAAACCCTTTTCCTTTTTTCTACTAGAAATGGGCCCCGGGACTCATCATAACTGTCTAATAATGTTTGAAAAGCTGTATCTGAAAGTTATTTTACCCAAAGTTGGAACAATTTCTTTAATCATTCCTGTATTTTTTATTATGACATTAAGGCTATCATATAGATTCTCATATTTACAAAATCAATCAAAAGCACCACTAAAATGTTGCTCTGCAGCAAATACTTATGCAAACTACTTTGTTACAGGGGAGGAGGGGATGTCAGCAAGAAGAATCATTATTTTCCTTTACAAAATCTTATGTAATAAAAATTATATTTGTCATACAAAGAATTATTTGCTTTCCTCACCAACCCATCATATCACACAGCATTATGAATCGATAGTACCATACTTATTATATCCTACAATTTTAAGGGGGGAAAAACTCTTTGTAATGGGATGTTTGTGAAAACTTTTTCAGATATTCTTAAGGCATGAGAGTGAGACTTCCAACATTTACAAGCAACTCTACTTTGGTATGTGCCAAAACTCATTCTATTCCTATTCCTATTCCTATTCCTATTCCTCCTCTCTACTCTACTGTACTCTACTCTCAATTTGATTCAATTTCCCCGTTTATATATTCAAAATAACGATAGTGTTCTGGGTGACATTCAAATTTAAAAAACACTTCCAATAAATAGAATATATTTCCTTCTGCATTAACTATGGAGAAATCCTAAGGATGAAACAGAATAGCTCCCAGGGTGGAACAGAAACTAGCATTTCTAGGTTAAACATGTTTTCCACCCATTCATACCTTAAAAAAATTAAATTAAAAACATACATCTTTCTGTATGAATTAGAAATATTTCCTAAATTTCCATGTTCTAGACAAAAATGCTTCAGCTAATCCTATATGTGGCTTCAGTTCTACAGATATATTATACTGCATTCTTGTTTTCTTGTGGCTAAAAGATTACCTTTATATACTGCATTGATATCACGTAGATTTTAGCCTGCTTCACCAACCTTACCTTGAAAACAACTTCCACAGTCCGACATTCAAGAAGAAGGGAAAAAACCATGTGAAGTTTTGGCTCTATAAATCCCCTCTTTGGCAACTGCACAAGACACTCTGACTCCACCCTTACGTTCCTGTCACAAGTGGTTCTTGTGTTCATAGTAAATTCATAACCACTTTACGTTTGCTGACAGTAAATACAAGGCGTTTGGCTCTTTTCTGGGTGAGGGGACAAGAAATTAAGTGGCTAGAAATCACAGCTCAAGTTCAAAACATGATTATTCAAAATCAGTCACATACTTGCATTTGTATCCCATCTGTTCTATGAATTTCAAGCAGATTACATTAAGGACAATATAGAATAATAGGGTTGGAAGGGACTTTGGAGGTCTTCTATTCCAACCCTCTGCTCAAGCAGGAGACAGCGTTCCATTCCAGACAAATGGATGTCCATAAAAGAAATTAAGTTGCTAATTCTATTCCATAAAAGAGGCAGAATTGAAGGAGGAAGTTTAGCAACATGGAACTCAGTTAGAATAAAGGCAAATTAGGAATGTCCATATTTTTGTGAATGGTAGCCCCATCCACTAGATCAGGAGACAGTGAAGGGGAAGATGTAATTCATTTTGGGATATTATGGTTTTTTATCTGGCCTCATTGAAGAGTAATTTCTAAAATTTGGAACATTAACTTAATCTATAGAATTGTTTTTAATTGCACTGAGTATAAATAAAACATTAAACATTTAAGGAAACCTCCTAAAATTCCCCAGATATCCACCCAGCCTCTTTAACAACCTCCAACAAAGATCTCACTATTTCATGTGGCCAGCCTGTTCCACTATCTGACAACTCAAACAGTCAGGAAGTTCCTTCTGATCTCTAGTTTGATCTCCTTCTGTGTAATTTTAATCCATTGTTTCTGGAGCCTCTTGGGCAATAAAAACATGTTGTCAAATTTGCTCAAGTGTGAGAGAAGTGAATAAACTATAATTGGTGGTATATGCTGAGGCCCATGATTTATAAACTGCATTGGCAGGAATCACAGAAACAACTACGTCAAAATTAAAATTAAAAATTTATACCCATATTATGACTTAAGGTAATACGATGTGTTTATTCAAGCAATGCAATCTTTGTCTGAAGCGCTAAAGTTACTTTAATCCTAACTGAAACAATTGAATAAAATGCTACCTGTATATGTTCTTCCTAAATAACAGAACAAAAAACACAGTTGGAAGAGACCTTGAAGGTCTTCTAGTCCAACCTCCTGCTCCGGCAGGAAACCCAATACCATTTTATACAAATAGTTGATCAAATCTCTTCTTAAAAACTTTCAATGTTGGATCATTCACAACTTCCAGAGGCAAGTTATTCCACTTAATAATTGTTCTAACTGTCATGAAATTTCTCTCAGTTCTAGGTTGCTTCTCTCCTTGATTAGTTTCCATCCATTGCTTCTTGTCCTGCCTTCAGGTACCTTTGGAGAATAGCTTGACTCCCTGCATAATTAATATGGCAGGAAACATAGTAATGAACTTGATAGGATTGTAATTGCACAGTAAAAAATAACCGTGTGTTAGCTAAGGAACAGAGTAATGTTCATCGGATATGGAATGCAAAGAGGGAGACGTAGCCAAACTTATAGTGACAAAAATGGCACTGAAAGTTTTCCCCCTAAGATTAATTAAAAGGAAGAGCAGAATAGAAATTAAATAATAACAACGATGGTGAAGATGGAGATTGAAATTTCAATATAGTACAGAATAAAATAAAATAAAATACAGTCTTCCTATTCCTCGCACTGTAGTTTTCACGAAATGCCCTACCTTTCCATGCTTAATTTTTAATTTCAAAAGAAAAGTGATAGTTTCTAAATCACTTTTATAAACTTTTCCAAATACATAATCTAGACTACCATACCTGAGTTACCAAAATCCAGACAACCAATATCTGGCAATAAAGAGATACAGAAAACCATATCTTTGATTCTGTCTTGGACTTGCAAATTTTTGCAGCTGGGATCCAATAAACCTAACATGTACATACATACATTCATGTGTCAAAACTTATAGTTTAGAGAATGGACGAAGAAAATCAAAAATGGTAGTCACTTCTGGCTACAGCCATATTATTTTTTCTCTCCTACTAACAGGTGCAGGATGGATTATGCAAAGAAGCAACTCCCTTTGTCTTTATTTACATAATTGATGCAGGCAAATTCAGCTATTATTTGCATATAATAAAAATTACTTCAATTCAGGGTCTTAGTTCTATATGTTTTTTTAATACACAGAATTATAACTGAAATATCACCATCCCATCAATCATGTTTTTCTTCCATTGACTCCTATTATCTAAAGTTAGTCTATAGCCTCTTTGAGGGCAAGATTGGTTTTGTTGTGTTGGCTAATAGCTCTGTCAAGCACCATGTTCTGATACCATTATTTGGTGGTTGAGTCACATGGCCTCCTGAAGTGAAATTAAGCTCTAAGAAGGAAATTGTGAAGTAGCCTTCATGTTTCTTACTATCACTTGATCACACCCACCAATAATGAAAGAATCTGCTTTTAACTGGCTATAAACAGAAACAGCTTAAACTCAATAGGGTTTGTCTTCACTTCAAACACAACTTGTATTTATCATCAATAGTGGAATGTTCAAGGAACAGCTGAAATCCAATGTCCTTGTGGGGGACAGATTGCCTGATAAGGGGCCAAAGCTCACTGACTTTCCCTCAGATGGTTACTGTCAACAGGATAGGGCCAATTTCTACTGGTCATAACCAATTCACCCAACACAAGGACATCTGTGCTACTAGTCTATCTTTCTAATTAGCTAGGAAGTGTTATGCAATTTTTCAACTGATGATTGTATAATCTTCCTTGAGTTAGAAATCCAAAATTACACATTATCTTGATTTAGAAAGTCAAATTTTCTGTAAGCATTCATTTTAGTGTTTTTCCTCTACAAAATTGATCCCTCCATAGCTCCTTTAATTCATTAGGGCTTTCATACCAAAGTTTGTATCAACATGTAGCATAATCCTTTATCTTTTTATAATGTAGCCGCAATTGAGTTGATGGTGCCTCTTGAAATCTCAGAAGGAACTTGTTGATCTTGTATCTTCCTTTTGTATGATTTGTACAATACATATATAGAGAAGGATTTTATGATCTTTTTAAAAAGCACTTTCAGTTATTTGCTTAGTAGTCCTCTGCACTAATTAACTAGTTTGTTGTCATATACAATTGATTTGTGAAGATAATGGTTCTGATAATTTCAGTAGTTCTGATAATTTCAACTTTTAATACCTTCAAAGCACTTCATATATATTATTTTGATGTAATGTTACCATAATACATTCTGTTAAGTAGATATTTTCTTTTGATATTGCAGGTGGGAAATTCAGTCTGAGAATGGCTTGGCTAAAGCTGCCTAGTGAGTAAACTTATGATGGAAGAAAGTTTCAAGAGGGAAATTCCTGGTTTGCAGCTGAGTCACTGAGCCCTCTCCATGCCACTGAAGATGCCACACACACTCACTTGTGTCCACACGCCTTTGATAGGATCCTGCTTTCCCCATGGATACCCTCTCCATCCTCTTTCTTTTATTCAGGTGATATATTCCCTGGTGACCAGGCCAGGAGTACTGACTGAATGGTACACAGATATGCTGGCAAATGCTCATCTGGTGAACTGAAAATGTAGAAACGAGGAGAGACTATGGCAAGGCTTATATTGCCAAATAAAATGAGATTGCTACTTTTCTTGTTAGTTGCTTCTAGCTTGTCTGTCAGTCAGGCTCCAAATCATATACTCTTGGATCTGCTCTCCAGAGTTCAGCCCTAGATGTGTTATTGCAGCCATATGACAATTTATAAATGGAGGGATTGGTGAGATTCTCAATAGTTAAGCCATCCATGGGATAGAGGCAGACATAGCCCTCGCCCCCAGTAAAGTCACTTTAGACATGATGATGGCATTCAAACTTTGTTGGTAACTGTCCTATAAATATCCCTCCCATTATGCAGAGCAAAACAACTTAGATGGTAGGTGCCAGGAGGCAGCAGAAGACTTAGAAAATAGAACTTTCTGCATCACATACCCAGACCTGGTCCTATTGCTACTCTGGAAGGTAGACTGCTGTATGAAAGACAGATAAAACTGCCATACCTGTATCTCCCTTGGGAAAGGAGTCAAGCCTAACCCGAACATACCTTTATATATGGTAGACTGAAGACACCATCCTGTAATTCACCTTAGATAGCAAAATAACTTGGTTTAGTACTACTGCAAAATTACCATTTTATAGTGCTCTTGGGAAAACAGATCAAGGGTATACAGAACACAGATGGTACCTATGACACCAAGGGAAATTTTCCAAGTCCAGTTTAGAGACTGAAATAAACTGGCAGCATGTTCTGAATCCTGGTCACCCTTTATAGCCGTAAGGATAATAGCATCTTCAATCTAATAGCTTCTGCCCCAGATGTGGTGAACTATGGATTCCTTTATTATGCTGGCTGGGGATGATGGGAATTAAAGTTCAACGTACATGGGTGACAACAGATTTGTGCTAGAGACTTGTATGCAAATAGAGTTCCTCTTTGATAATTAGTATTACATAGGATGTTTCCAGCTGCTTTGCTTCTGAAAGATGGTTACAGATTTCTTTTCTTGATCATTGGTAGAAACACCATGTCACTTTCAGCATGGAAAACTGAAAGTTCAATAGCCATTACATTTTCAGCACTTCCCTCTTCTATGCTGAATCTTATATCCACAGCTACATACCAAAACCCAATTTTACTAGAAACTAAGTTGAGATGGAGTGAAAATAGGATTTTGGAAAACATTTAACAGACAAAAGAAAGATGGCAAATTTAACATTATATGCAAAATGTGCCAGGTTTCTTCAATTTCTACTGAGGTCTGTAGATAAATTTAAAATAATATTGCCACAAATTGCTGGTTTCCAGATTTGGTTCTAAATGTCACCATTGGATGAAATGCAGTAGCCACTTTTTCTAAGAGAAATTAAATTTCCCTTCTCCAATGTAACATAAAAGCTATTCTTGACTGATAGTTAGTTCTTGCATATGCCTTGAACGTAGATTCCTGGTGACTTGCTGGACAATGACCTGCAGTTTCTTTGGCAAGTGCTTTTTTAGAAGAGGTTTACCATAGCCTCCATCTCAGGTCTGAAGGGGAATGACTGGCCCAAAGTCACCTAGTCAGCTTTGTGCCTAATGTGATACTAGAACTCATGGTTTCCCTGTTTCCAGCCTGGTGCCATTACCCACTTCCACCAAAATGATTTTCAGTTAGATCTTAAAGACTACAAAAAATTGCTTTTTTTGGCTTTTTGGAGTCAGTGTCTGAAAATTTTCTTTCTTCCATTCAAGCTAATGCATATATTATTTTAGCCTCTCCTTATCCCTTAAATAGGAACACATGTGTTATTTTACTATGTATATTGTTTCCTTGCTCTAAGGTACAGGGAAAAAGTTTGAATGGTAAAAGTGTAGATGGTAAAAGTATTGATTGAATTCACAGTGGCTGCTGTTTCTAGCCATTGCCAGCCCCCAAGTATTAGTCACGATACAGGCAAAGCACCCTTCCTGCCCATTCAAATAAACAAATATTATATTTTTTTCATGTAGAAAACTGTTACAGCAAGTCTATGTTGTTGTTAGAGTCTTTCATTTTGTTTTTATTTGTAGACATTGGGGGGGGGGGTGTTCTCATATCTGAAAAAAAACACACAAAGCAAAACAATATCCCTTTATGATAACACATATCAGGGAAATATTTTTGCTCATTCTTTTCCTGTTGGGATTGCAGGAATTTTTCACATAGGAGAGCTCTCAAAAATATGTATAGGTTGATAATTTGTCAATACCACACTTGTTAAGTGCATAATTTTTTTCAAAAAAAGGGCCTAGGGTTAAAGGTTCCAATCCAGACTTGGATTATGATTTGGGAGGGGGGATGTCAAACCATTTCTGCTTTCAAGATAATCTACTACATTGTGCAATTTTCCTTTCTACTGTCAATGAATGGAAAAAGTATGCATGAGAGTAAATGTATAGGCTTTCTGGTTGTTTGCATCTGGTGAGGCCAATGAAGTGGAGGTATAGATACATTCTTTTGTTTTTAAATATTTTTGTAAACCACCAATTTATTTGTAAGTCATCAATTTGTAAGCCACCAATTTATTTTAAAAATAATATACTGTAATAATGTAATAAAGTCCTCTGGTTGCTTTTTTTGGAGATGTAAAGATGTTGGCCCACATCTTATGGAGTTTATAGGCATGTTCATAGTCTTAATTACTGCAAAGAAAGAGCCAAGGAAATCAAAGAAAGAATGACAAATGATGCCAACCTTCCCAAACCCATTCTTCATGAACCTGAGCCAGCAGCACATTTAGAATCTTATCTTATCTGAGTAAGGAACTAATTCAGTCACAGTCCTATCCAGATGTCACTTTTTTAACCTCTTTCCAGATATCATCAGGGTAGGTCTGCGGCCACCAGATCCAATCCCACATTCCAGAGATAGATCTGAAAGGCTCTTAAATGCAAGAGTTGATGTATAAATTTTAAGTAAAGGACTATGTATCACTATGCACATTATTGGAGGAATGGGAAGGGCCAATTCAGTGTATTAGATTGAAAGGGAGAGACCAAAATATTGTCATACTAAACTGCACACAATGAAGTTTATATTAGTCATGACTAATTTAAAATCCATTAATTTCAGTGGACTTAAGTATGGTTAGTTATGATCCAATCTGTCAACTAAAATTATCTAAGAGACTTTTGCTTTCCTGATATAACACAAAAGTCCTCATTCTCACAGTTTAAAGTTATTGTGCAGAGGCTTCTTCAAAAATCTTTAACTGAGGTATCTTCCTCTGACTGACAACTGCAATTGATGAACCTTTGGAAGAGAATGTCTCCCAATGTGCTAGTTGGCCTTAGGTATATTTTTCCTTTGTGTGGTATTACTCTCTTTGAGAATCCCTTTTCATAAGAACTGGTTTGCAGAAAACGACAACTAATGAATCTACCATGGGATTCTTGTTTGCTGGAGCAGTGGGCACATTCTCAGTGTTTGGATATGTGGCTTAGCCTATATGAATATTCTTTTTAAACAAGGATCAATTTATGATCTAACTTCTAAATAACAACTATGTTAAACATATTCAGATGTACAAAGTAGAATCCTAAATCCTGCCAAAATTCCTGAAACATCTTAGAGCCCAAAAATACATGACAAGTTTACCCTGAAAGTTTTCTGCTCTTTTCTTCAATTGATTTGAATTACTCACTGTCTCCACTTGCAAGTGACATATTAGACTGTTTCAATGAAGAGTCTCCATACGCTTCCACATCAAGTTTCGCGTTCATCCCAGATTCATAGTCCTCCTTTGAGAGGGAAAAATATTTAAAATGCTTATAAAAACATGTATTAATGTTAATGTATTAAGAAGTTCACTGAATTCTGATGCTGATTAAATAGCAGTTTCCTCCCAGGACAAGGCTTATTTTTCAGACTCATACTCTAGTAAAAGTAACCTATTTCCTCTCTCACCTGAGATGCCATTCCCTCTTGGCTTCTGGTCCCTCTTTTTTGTCCTTCTTGTTCTCTTCCTAATGCTCAGCCTGGAGGTAACATTCCCTGGTTGGCTGCTTCAGATTGAAATACAGAAGAACAAAGATAAATTAGGAAGTTAGAGACATGAACACAGCTCTGCCTTCAAGGAAATCTTAGAGCAGACAGCTTGCAATGCTTTTTGTGTCAGACCACACAAAACTGACATATTGGGGTGCCTGGTGGAAGTAAACAGAGGCAAAAACAAAAAACAACCCAGCCACTTCAGTAGCAGTGCCTTGTGACTCCTAGGGGGATCATTATATGTTGTTATTGTTTCTATGTCCTGCAATGAATATAACCAACTGTAAACTATTTTAATTCAATTTCTGGTTGCTTCTAGATGGGCCCTCTTCTTGTCAACTGCTACTCTTCATTCACTTTTACAGTAGATCCAGATAATAGCATTATCAGCCCATTGCATTCCACTATTTTCTCTGTTGTTCCCCTGGCTAGGCCAATTTTTATAGTAAAATTGATTTGCAACAGCTTTTCTCATTACATTCAAACATGGATATTTGTATGTCTAGGCTTTAAAGAAAACATTAAAAACATTTTAGCTTCTATAATACAGTCCTTGTGGGCTACAAAATCACTTGTTCAAGAGAATATAATTAGTTTTCTGAGATCAAAATATTTCCCCCTAATTCCTTAATATGAAGGTACCGGCTATGATTATTCAGTAGCAAAAGACTGGATCACCAATAGATGTTCCTTTCTTATTGTTATTTAAAATACTCTATATCTGTGCTTTGGTGGTCTTTTTTCTTTTCTAACAATCGCATCTTATAATTTTAAGAAAAAATATAATCCATACATATGGATGATACTCAGTGTGTTAAATTGCTTTGAAGCAAAATATGAATGGATACTTATCTACCTATGGAAAATTTCAGGGTAACTTTCCACCTGAAATGCATTAATTAAGCAACTTTGTGACAATCATACATATCAGCATATCTGATACGTTCTGCACTTGGATCTGATCACCAAGACCTTCCAAAACAATTGGAATTTTATTATTGTAATAAAACAGAGACATAAATAGACAGGCAGGGAGATGCACTCAGAAGGGGGAGGGGAGAGAATGCCCCAGAGTCCATCTAAAACTAATTGTGAATGTACCAAAGGGGGTGGGGAATAAAATACATGCTAAATAATTGTGGTAACTGTATTCAATTCATTATTTTATATTTAGACAAAATAGAATTTAGAGTTTATTTCTTCCAGATTTTTGCCTAGAAAAGATTGTGCAGTTGTGTATAAACAGGAGAGAAAAGAAGGGAATTTAGAAGACATTATGACACCAACACTTTTATTTTAAATGCATTTCTTATAACCTCTAGATAAGAAATTTCAATATCTCCGGTGCCTTATAGATGAAAGACTGTTTGTGACATGCAATTCCAATAATTTTCAATTTTCTTTCTAACTTTGCTGTTAGAAAGAAAACAGTGGAGCTGTTACTTCTTTTCAATATCCTTTTTGCAACACTAGGGGGCACTGTAGTAAGATCCATTGAAACTGGGGTGTGGTGCTTAGCAGACTCACACAATTGCTGTATAATATGCTTAATCAGGAGACAGACATGCCCTAGTTATACTCCACTCTCTTTCCAATGCTACCCACGTTCTAATTTAATTTACTTTTCCCCCTTGGTAAACCTAATAAACTTCTTTTTTGGTCACTTCTATCATAGCATAGCACTTGACAAACTTCTTTTAATTTATTATTATAAGTACAATTGCATTCATTTTATGCATAGGAAACAATGTACGTTCCCAGTACATCGGGTAGCGATGTTAAGTTTGGAAGTTAAGTTTAATTTGTCCATCTATTCATAATCATTTATCATGTTCTGGTCACAGAAGCTCATCAAACTATATGCTCAGCATATTTCTTTCCTCCCTCCCGAAAGTCAGCATCATCCAATAGGACAGGCTTCCTAAGAGTGGAAGGTGTGGAAACGGAAATTGCAATTTTTCTTCTCCCTTCCCTAAAATCTAAAACCTTTTAACTCACTGACAACTTTTAATGAAAAGTTCATTGTGACTTTCTTATGAACTTGTTTACTTCATTTATGATGTCTTCCTTCGCAATTTGAATTCTCATTTTTCTCAACGACAGAGAGAAGGAAACTCTGTATGCAGAGTTGTATATCATGTTCCGCTCAGCAATTTAGGATTTTAAATAATTGCTGACTTGACATTACAAACAAGTCAGTGAGTCCAGGCTAAATTAATGGAGTTTTGTGGCATTGCCCTACTGATAAACATTATCTTTCACTACTATGCATGTTGGGCTGGTCCTCATTAAATTGTAATAAATTGGCAGCAATGTCTCAGCTTTTCTTGATAAGAACATCCCTTTTATTGTTTATATGCAACCAAAAGGCTGAATTTGGTGGAGATTTGGAAAGGCTTTAGAGAAGCCTTTCCAAAGCTAGCATCCTTTGGATGGGTTAAACCAAAAATCCCTTCCTCTCAGCTACTGTAGCCATTTGGTACATTGGCTGAATTCAACTTTTGTAATTAGAAAACCCAATCAACTATGGCTTATTCAACAAACTGAGATGTGAGTAAAAATATGTGTCTCAGTATCATGTGTGAATTAGTACTATGAATTAAATACCTCTCCAGACTTTCTAATTTGGGATCCCATGTCAATTGCTGAATTTGTATTTTAAGCAGCCTAGTTTCTGTACAAGCTGGTGGCTGATTCATCTTATAGTGCAAAATCCATTTACAATCGTATAAATATAGAGCTCAAAGAGGCCCTTCAGGCCATCAAACCTTACTCAGTATAGGAATCCAAATTAAAGCATAAATATCTGTCTAGCCTCTGCTTGAATATATCAAGTGAAAGAGAAGCCCTTCCCCCAACCAAATACTTCATTCTTATTCCATAAAGTACCATATAATTTTTAGCTTCATTATCTTTGCACCATTCTTGCAATCTAATCAATCAATTAATGCATAGAGGCAATTAAGAACCTCTTCGAGCCATCTATGATAAATTTGTCACTATCTCTGAAATATAAAGAAGACTGTTTATAACATAAGAGCTAATTAATGGACACCAATATTTTAATAACAATCACTATTAAATGCAACAGAAGTACTGAACAATTTCAGTCCTGTCATCTGAGAAATAATATTCCCAAAGTATAAAAAACACAATTTAAATAGAGAATTAATAGAGATTTATGATCTATTTGAAGATATTAGACTCTGAAGTACCCAAATTAATCTAATGTCAAAGAGTTGGATGAATTAAAAAAAAAAATCTTCCTATATAGAATTCTTTCTGGCTTCTAGAATTCATTGTCACAAGATGTGAGAAACCACACAAGATGGTTTATACAGGTTTAGAAATGGTTGACAAATTCATGGAAGATAGATGGATCAATAACTTTTAACCATTATAAGTTCAGTTGATCTGCACCCTGTCCAATCAAAAACAATATATATATTGCTTTTGAGAGACAAGAGAAAATAAGACATCTTGAACAGCTTATCAACTTCTAAGAAATATTAAAGAAATTATTGTCTACAGACACATTTCAGATTTGATGGACCTTTTATTTTTTACAGAAACTCAATTTTTGATATTTTATTAAAATATTTTACAGAAGAGATCACTCTATATCATCTCATCATATTCCCCAGCTATCTCCAACATTCCATAAAATTTAATTTAATTTAATTACAGAGAGTATTCTTTCTGTTCATGATTGGAAATTTTTCTTCCCCTCATTCCCCTTAACCAGAAAGATAAAAGCTATGCTTTAAGCATTATATAAACCAAGTTCTACGCATGGTTTTTATGCTACAAGATGGGGATGATTCCTTTAAAAGAACAAAATGTTAAAAGAGAAGAAAAGTGTACCAACAAATCCAAACCAATATGAATTAACACAAGGTCGATTCATTTTGTTTCAAATGTCTCCAGGAAACCTCTGCAGCTATCAGGTATTCCAAACACGAATATTTCAAGATAAAGATCAAATAATGAATGATAAAAAAGGGTGTTCCTTCATATCTCCTATAATTTTGTTCCTTCGTATCTCCTATACTTTTGTTTATTAGTATTAGATTTCTAACCATCCTCACCCAGTATGTATTTATATTCCAATTATCCTCATCCCATATGACACAATGATGGGAGTGGTGGGAGATGGCAGTGCTACAAGAATTAATTGAGAAGGGCCTAAATCCTCCATCACTGGGAGGTTTTTTGGAGCTACAAAAGGCTAACTAAAGAAAATTCCTCCTGGCCTTCCTACTTCCAAAGGACACTTTCCTACTTTCCTCAGTTATTGCCCTTTATTTCTTTATTTCTACTACAGTTTTTGTCTTGATCCTGAGAGCATCTTTCATTGGCTCACAGAAACTCAAACAAGAATGTAAAATTCACTCACCTATTTACTTGCAGGATATTCTTGATGAGAAAGCAACAGAAGTCTAAGCCACTTAGACTTTTGTTGCTCTATGGAATCCCCGTCTTCTAGTCTCCACCAGTCCACAAGAGTCAGTAATGAGATGATAGCATACTCCAGAGGAGCTTCTAAATCCTGACTCACGGTTAAATCTTTAATCTTGTCCTACCACCTGGCACTTGAGATGCTTCTGGATGTTCTAGATTCTACCTTTTTCCAAGGGCCAATAAACAACATTATCTTGCATTACCATGTGGTGTTACCTCCCTGCTAACCATCTGTGTGTCCCCTTGAATTTTCATGGCATGCCCCTCCCATCTTACTACTACTAGCTGTACCATCCTTAGAAATTATTGTAAATGTTGAGCAAGACTCAGAAGGTCTATATGTCCTTCCATATGTCTTATTAGTTTCTCAACTTCATATCTTTAAGTTAAGCTTCCTTAAAGTTTACAAGAAAATTCCCTTTACTGGTTCTAAAGAAAGCAAAGTACCTGCCAAAAGTTGAAGCACCCTTTTGGTGAAATGTTTACCTGAAAAATGTCCCATTAATATATTTCAGAGAATGGGGGAAAGACGAGAATAGGTCATGAACAGTAATTTCAGATGGACCCTCATAGCTTCAGTTTACAGAACTATTCTTTAAATAATGTAAAACAACATTCTCTTGGAAAGAAGGAACAATTCCACCATAGTCTATATACATAAGATTTGTCATCTCTGCCCCTGTCTAAATTACAAGCACTGATCAGATGAAATCTTATTGTAAAATTGGTAGAGATCCTTGAAAGAGGGGAAATTCCAGTTCCATTTAGCTGATAACTAAAGTATCCTTAAGGATAGAAATAATAGCATTAAAAAGTCATTTCAACATAAGCCATTTTTTAAAGAGCCAGCAGTAATTTGAGCCATTATTTGTCAACTATGAAATATAGAGCAGTGTCAAGTTTTAGCTTAGACTTAGAGAAAGAGAACTGTCTAGGCAGGAATATGCCAGTCTTCATTAGTTTGAGTCACCCCAGAAAAGGAATGTTATCAGTGTGTGCCCACCATTGATTTCCCCCCTCACACATTGTACACTGTAACATTTGGTATCTTTTGATTTCCATAGACTGATATTTAATTATATAGATAGAATAATTTGCAACAATTATTCTTTCATGCTCCATCCAGATATTATTAATAATACCATTTAAGATATAGGGAGCTTCTGTAAATTCATCACTAAAACCCAGCTAGGTTTCCACATAGAGTTTACTTATTGTATTTCACCAGTAGGGTTTTTAATTTGTGCAATCAAGATCTTAGAACATTTTTGTTTTTGTCTTAATTTATTAACCAACTACAAGTGATTTTATTAGTTTACATAACATTAAGGAATGATTAATGCAATATAACAATGATAGAGTTGCAAGATAAGAGCATAAAAATAGCACCAGGCCTATTACTTTACATAGGACATTTGAAAGACACCATTGGAAAGGCCGTTTTGCAAAAATCAAAATCTGTTTCTCCTACTGATGGTACTTTAGGATGTATCTCCTTTAAAGCACAAACAGAACAGATGCTTTTCCAAATATTTATCTGTTTGTGACTTCTAGCATTAATGTTTTGACGAAATGTGACATTTTATTCTTCCAAATGTGGCCTAGTAATATTCTTGATGTTTCTGCAACTTCTGGCCCCATCAATAATGTCAGAATCACATTGTTTAAATTTGTGAACTTATGTTCCTGAAGAAAATATGCTCTTTCTGTGTTAGCATCTGGAATTGGACTAGTACTTAGCTTCCTTCCCAGATGGACGGTAAATTTATTATCATAGTTCTGACTTTCCCCTGGAGTTGAGGAGGATCTGCAATTAAACATAATAGGTGTTTAGCTTCATATATGCAATACTATTTGGACAGATTCACTGGTCTACGGTGTAAATCAGTTAATATGACCATACACAGCTCATTAACATTCAGATGATACATGACACAGGTACATATATTGCATATATACATGTGCATAAGTATGTAGTACATGTTGTAAGGTAAAGGTAAAGGTTCCCCTCACACATATGTGCTATCATGTTTCCCCAAAAATAAGACAAGGACTTATTTTTTTCACCCCCCCAAATAAGTGCTTGACAGTATTTTCAGGGAGGTCTTATTATTTTTGAGGAGCAGGAGACCTCTTAACCTTGGCCCTGGCCCGTGGATCAGCTGATCTCGAGAGGGCCGGAAGTTCTGTCTCTGTTTCTGGCACACTCTTGCCAGTCCTAGCGTCGCTGGGCCTGCTGCTCTTTTTGCGGCAGCCACTAAAAGAAGGGGCGTGGTAGCTAGGGTTTGTGAGAGTATCCTCCGTGAGACCATTCTGCATGGATGGCAGGTGCATGTGGGGCATGTGGGGTATGTTCCCCCCCTTCATCCCCAGGAAATGATGGGGACCAGCTGCACATACAGTTAAATATTTTCGAGGAGGGCTTATTTTCGGGGAACAGCTTATTTTAGCGCATGCACTCAAAAGCCCAATTGGGCTTATTATCCAGGGAGGCTTTATTTTAGTGGAAATAGGGTAGTCATTCCTAACTCTAGGGGGTGCTGCTCATCTCTGTTTCAAAGTTGAAGAGCCAAAGCTGTCTGAAGACGTCTCTGTAGTTATGTGGCCGGCATGACTAAACACTAAAGGCACATGGGAATGCTGTTACCTTCCCACCAAAGTGGCCCCTATTTTTCTACTTGGAGTGCTAGATTGGCAGAAGCTGGGACAAGTAACGGAAACCACGTCCCATATAAATGTAGTACATAAATACAATTCATGTTATAAGCATATTAGGAACTCTGTATTAGAATGAGATGTAATTACTCATATGGAAAAACTCAGTGAGACTAAATAGAGGAATCTTTTGGTTCTCATAATTTTGTGATTTGTTATAATACCCAATTTATATATCTGGGATAAAGAGTGTTGATCCTTCTTTTTTGTAGCAGCAGTTGTTTAGTGATCCAGCAAGGACAATATCTTGCAGAATTGTTTTAGCTCTCTAACCACTTAGTATGAATGAGAAGCTAAAAACTGAGAGTGTCAGATATAAGAGAGTAAACCGTTCTAAACATGATTGCAGAAAATATGACTTCAGCAACAGTGGTCAATGCCTGGAATGCACTACCTGACTCCGTTGTTACATCCTCAAGCCCCCACAGCGTCAACTGTCTACTGTGGACCTCACCGCTTTCCTAAGAAGTCTGTAAAGGGGGCATGCATAAGCTCACCAGCACATCTACTTTCCCTATCCTACTGTCCCCATTCATTTGTAGTCATTTCTTTCGTTCATATCATTATACCTGTGATCTCGTATATGTTTGACAAACTAAATAAATAAATAAAATATGTAGAGACATGGAAGAGTTTTGAACTGGCTTATTGGGTAGTTGAGAAGATGCTAGATCACTCTCCCTGAGCAGGGCATTCTCCAGATGGAAATATAACCTCCAGACTTTTAGCCAGCATCTATAGTAAGTGAAAAGCTTTGGGAATTGCAGTCCCAATCCATTTAGAGCTAATCCGGGTATGGAAGCAAGTTTTAAAAAGGAGCATACTATCTTTCCCTGCCTGAAGGCTGTAATGGCCCTTTGAGGCCTACATGCCATAAGGGATAAGAAGAAAGTCTAAATTTTGTTTAACAGAGTGCAAATTTACTTTTAGTTATATTACATTAGTAAATATAGACTACGTTATGTAAACACTAAGTCATTCAGTCAATATGTGTGCATGTGCATATGTGTCTGTGTATATGTATATGTACCAGAGATAGGTGCCTACCAGTTTCTTACCAGTTCGAATGAACCGGTACTGGTTTGGTGACCTGGGTTGCCAAACTGGCAGTAATGCTGGTAGCAGCCCACCCCTGATATGTACCATATGTAGATGTAGACCTAGATGTAAATGTATTTCAGCTTTAAAGCATAGAGGCTCAGGGCTCTTCTGTCAGATTTTGGAGACAGGTGTATTCCTGGCCAAAAGCTTTAGAATGTAACAGTTGGATTTTGCATATGATATTTCTTCTGATTCTGCTGTTATATGACATGACAGTTTTATGGAGGCAGTGATGAGATCCAGGAATCAGAGTGGGTGGCATTGAATATCAGATTGACTGGGCCACAGTATTCAATACACTGTTTGGCAGCAGACTTCTTTAACTTCTATTCAGCTGAAGTGCATTTCTTCAGACCTTTAGCAATCTTTGTGAGAAAGCAAACAAGGAACTCTGTCATTGGAGGGTTTTAAAATATACCAAGAAAACTGGGCCAATGAAATTGTTCTTGTCATATTTGGAAAAAAAAACCTCTCACAGAATGATAGTGGGCACCTATTAGATTGTAGCTCATAGGTGGATGGGATGGGTTTGGGTGGTGCTTCTGGTTGCCTTTTACAGTGGATAATGCTTTACGATTAAGCCTATCTCAGAGGATCCCCTCCTTCACTAACTGCTTTATCTCTCAGTAGACAGCCAGGTCTAGCAAAAGCAAGTGTCCTCCCTGGTAGCTTCTCCTCAGCTTCTCTGCAACATTGTTGGCACCATTAATCCCTGCTTTGGGATACTTCTATGGGTTAATTTGTGAAAGGGAAGGGAAGGGAAAGGAAAAAATGGAAAAGGAAGGGAGGAAGAGTTTCCAAATCAGCAGTTATTGTAGGATTATCATTCCTATGCCATTGAGGCATGCTAACTTGACAAGGAAATATTGTAGATACAGAATCTTGGCCACATATGAAGTCTGATCTCAATGAAGGTTCTCATATGAAGGTTAGTTCTCAATGGCTGCAAGAAAGATTTGGGGACTCAGGCTATTATTAAACTGGGATTGCGTTGAGAAAAACATAAATGTTAATACAAGTGATCCAAGTTCTCAGAATTATCCCTTCTAACCCCAATAATCCAATTCTTGATCATTATGAATGTTAGGGTAGCCAGTTTTAATTTCAGGTCATTTCTATGGTTGCATCTTCAATGGTAGTTTGATGTGGAAATACCTACTTGCATTACTTCCATGCAACATTTTAAACAAACTGCTATTCAAAGCACTGGAACAGATTAGTGGGTTTTCCACTAAGTTAAGTTTTCCATTTAAGTTGCCTTGCTTTATCTAGAACGATACAGCTGACAAAAGTCGAATCCCGCCCTACATCTTTGAGGACTGATTATTTCTTTATTCTCCTTCTAAAGAAATGATATACCAATGCCAACCTGTAGAGAGCAGGAGATAAGATTTAATATAGACATCTTCACCAGTTTGCAGCTTAGCCTAGATTTTTACAAAGAAAATAAATAATCAAAGATAAATAAATAACCAAATGTCAAAGAAAAACATGTATGTGTTAAGCTGCAGCTCTGGGAACATACTTCGCAGCTCAAAAGCTCGATTGTAGGACAATAAAGGTAAAGCAAATGAATTTATATTTGTTTTAATCTGACAAGCACTTCCAATTTATTTGTTTTTTTCTCTGCGACACATCACAGTCTGGTGGTCCTGGCTTTAATGTAATCAGTTGGTAAAATCACAGGAATGGATTGCCTTTCACTTAACAAAATACCTTTTACAAAAGCATCAAAATAGTGTTCTTTATAAATGTAACTAATTCGGTATGAAATTAGTAAATGACCTTTTCACTCAAAGGTTCTGATTTTCAGAAGCAGGCAATATGTACAAAAGGTAGTTTTAAAGACTTGGAGTGTGTAAAGTGAGAACACAGCAACTCTCATTGTCTATCGCTGTTAGGTCTGATGATGGGAGTTGGAGTTCAAGGACCTACCAAGAACGAAATGTAGCCCATTCATAATTTACAAGAAACCTTGTTAATGTTCTTTAATAATCCGAGAGTTCTATTGTCTCTTTGGTGAAACAGTCCCTGCATGCATTGGGACAACAAAATGCATAAACAGTATAGGAACTGGGATGGATAGTAACAGTGAGAGTAGAGAACTTTGAAGTTTTCATTAATCTTCCTTCAGAAGAAGCCCACTCTTACTACTCTTTGGTTCAAGAGAGAGTTGGTCATGTTTTCATGATCACTTTTTTATTTTATATATCATACATTAAAGTGTTCTTCAAGATGAGCTAAGCCCTGGTGGATTCATGTCCTCGTAGTTTCCTTGGCAACAAGAAAAATAGTTTGCCATTGCCTTTTTCCAGGATGTTTCTCTCAACTGCCCAGTTCTTATATCTCCAGTATTTTCACATCTGAGTTCAAACTAGATCTAATCCTGTTTAGCTTTTTGAGAACCTTCAAGATAAAAGTGAGCCAAAATAAGTGTGAAGTGGATGTGTGTTTATCAAGATGATACAGAATCTTCTTTGTTTCTTAGACATTCCATAGAAAACAAACAGTACATAAGAAAATAGCAACTTCAAGATACAAAGTTTGAAAATCTCTACATAATCTATTCTGATTCCTCCCTATTTAGTGATCTCACATGCTGGGATGGTAGATCCATAATCCAAACTGATATAATTGCTGACAATTCTGGGTATTTCAATTTCTAGCACAACTGGAAGCATTATGTTGAGAAAGGTTGAAGTAATTTAGACATAGACAAAAATCTAATGTAAATTACTTTTGTGTTGTCTATGCAAATAAATAAACAAAGTACAGTTAATGAAGCCAGTTTGTCCCTCTGTGTCTAGCAGCTGACAGCACTTACCCAACTTTAGTTATCTCATAATTTATACAGGGTTAGCCTTGATTAATATTGTTTAGGAACTCCAGAGTAGAAAGTAGACTGAGAAATAAAAAAAATAAAAAATCCTGGAAGAAGGCAGTGACAAACCACTTCCGTACCACTGCCAAGAAAACTGAATGGATGCAGTCACTAGAAGTAGTCCTTGACTTCATGATGTTTTTACTTACTTGCTTCTCAGAATTCTGACTCAATTTCAAAATTCAATGCATGGCAGCAAAGAGAGAGAAGTTTTTCTAAAGAATCCAGCACCAGACAATTAAGGCCATCAATGGTGCTTCCCTTTGCAAGAAAGTTTGTGAGCAGTTATTGGATGTTTTATCAGCTTCATATATTAGTCCAGAATTATATGTCCACACTGTCCAACATGTCTATTCTAAAAATGTGTGTGTGTGAGAGAGAGTGAGAGTGAGAGTGAGAGTGAGAGTGAGAGTGAGAGTGAGAGAGAGAGAGAGAGAGAGAGAGAGAGAGAGAGAGAGAGAGAGAGAGAATAAAAAAAGATAAACTTATTTCTAGGTTAATGGGCATAGAATAACTGGCTTAGAAATGGGATCTTTTTATTCAGATATTGACTTGAGTGCTGGATTCTGAAGATGAGCTAGTGAAGATTCTGACCTTTATTTATCTATTTTGAAAATATGGCAAAGCTGAATTTTATTTATGTGTTTAAATAATTTATATAGTCACCCATAATCATAGCCGGGATTCTGAACAGTTACACAAAGTTAAATTTAATGAGTGGCAAAAGTTCCTATGTTTTCTTTAAAATTCTGTAAGATTACTGCACAAATACATTTCAGCTTGCCTTTCCTACAGATTTGTTGTTATTATTGTTAGAATTAATAAAGATTACAAAGAACAAATATAATTAATTTTTGTGCTGGATCAACACCAGAATCTGTCCAGAATCTGTCCACCAAAAATAACAGTAATTAACATGTATCAATGCACATCTAGTAGGTGCTGCCATTGTCAGATGGTATTGTCTAGCCAAATTAAAATAGTATAGATCTATCTGGCTCTGTATGAAAAGACATAAAACAAAAACTCAGCCTATTTTTCTCTTCTAGCCTCATCTAACTTAATTATCTGATTCAAAAGGCCATTTTTTCTATCTTCATCACTGGTGACATAACAGATAAGATAAATTTAGTGCCCTACTCAAATAATAATATGAACAATCTAATTCTAATAATATGTTAAGAGTTCATGCTCTTATGCAGTATTGGTGAGCTTTAAATAGTAGATATAACACATTAGTTTTTAAAACATATATTTTTATTGAACATATTTCATCATTTATATAACATTTCCACTCTTTTGTCAAGGAATACAGATAGACTGGTGGCCATACCTGCACATTTGGACAAGATATAAAAAGACCTAGAACAATATGGCTTCTTCAAGGAACAACAAGAATTGGATAAAATAATAGACAGAGGAAAAAATGATAACTAAAGCATATAACTATTTCCTAAGATTTAAAATGGAGGAAGAAATGGTCAAGGAGACTATGATAATTTAAGCAAATATTTTTGGCTACAACATTGAATTAGAACATTTGGAAAAATTATGGGGGGGATTACAAATTGACAATGTTGGCAGCCTTTAAAGAAATTTATATAAAATGCTTTATCATTGGCATTTACCTAGAGCAAGATTGGTGAAAATGTTTCCAAATAAACCAGTGGAATGCTGGATATTTAAACATAAACAAGGCACATTCTTTCATATGTGGTGGCCCAGAAGCCAGAAAATATTGGAACAAAATAAGGAAGTGCTAGAGGAAATTACACAACAAAAGATTGAGTTGAAATTGGAAATGTTTTTATTAGGTATAATAAGAGAAAACCTATATAATAAGAAAATTCAGTATATTATACTCCACATAACAACTGCAGCTAGAATTGCATTCACACAAAACTGGAAACGGCAACATTCCCTCCAATGGAGTAATAATAAAAAAGGTGCTTGATTGTGCAGAGATGGACAGGTTAACTATGGAATTAAAAGACAGAGAAGAAATGAAATATTATATGATTTGGAACACATGATGGTTAGAAAATAGATGTAAGGATCATACATAAAGATTATTTAAGAGTCATATTAAAATGGATATATATATATATATATATATATATATATATATATATATATATATATATATATATATATATATATATATATATATATATATATATATATATATATATATATATATATATATATATATATATATATATATATATATATATATATATATATATATATATATATATATATAAACAGTGATGTATATAATTGGAAAGAAAGAAAATTGAAATAACCATTATGTATGTATGAGTAATACCCATACTGGATCACTGTAAAGAGTGGAAATGTAGTGTAGATATAACACCTTGTTGTTATTCGTTATATGTATACAATGCCAGCTATAAAAATGGCAGTTTAGGAAGAGCCTTTCTCATAAAGACACAGAGAATCAGCAGTGGAAGAATGAAATGGAGGTAGGAAAGAGGCGAGGGCGGGGGGGGGGGGGAGAATGGCTGGATTTGCAATGATTTAAGCTATAATTTGTAACCATAGCTGGTTGAATAAAACAACCCCAGAGCCATTGTGGACCATAATGCCAGGGCGCATATAAAACATCTGCAACACAAGAAAATCTCATTGTAGCTTATAATTTAAGTATGATTTGTTCAACTTTCACACTTGTCAATTTTATCCCATGCGAATCCCTGCCAGGAGGGCAAAGTGTGAATCGATCCTTTTGTCTAACAACTTCAGGTGAGAAAATATCTCAGTTTATGTTGATTTTAATTCTTGCAAAATTGAGATTGTTTGCAGTGAAAGCAGCAAACAAACCCAGCATAGTCCCTAAATGTAGGAGACGTATGGCGGAAGAGCTCTGTGCGTGGCTGAAATGTCTGCATAAAATGACTGGAAAACACTGACAAGGGAGGCGCCGCCTCTCCTCCTTCCCGTTCCTGGCTTCTCCGCCGGCGCCGACTGTTCCCATCTTCGGGCATCACGTCATTGGCGAAGGGGCTGGTTTCCTCTGTGGAGGAGGAGGAAGAGGAGGCGGAGGACGACCCCGCTTTCCATCAGCACCAAGGAGAGCTCCTCCCGACCTTCCCTCCCCTGTCGCCATTCGTCCGGCTTTTGCTGCCTTTTCCCTCCCGAACCATCCAAGAAGGGGGCTGGAGCTAATTTGGGGAAGAGAGAGAGGAGGGAGATATTTCAGAGCCATCCGCTCTTGGGGGAGGTTGACCCAACGCCTTGTTTTCTGGGGGAAAATAGGGAGAAGAGGAAGGGGGAGGGGAGGGGGTGGGGAGGAGGAGGAGGAGGAAGAAGAGGAGGAGGAGGAAGAGGTAGCAGTGACACCACCAGGGCTATTGAGAGCATCTTTCCCCTGGATGGAATCACATTGTATCCGGTCCACTATGGCGCTGGGGTTGTCCTCCAAGAAAACCTCTTCCAGGAACATCTCAGTAGAAAGGAAAAATCTGATTACAGTCTGCAGGTAAGAGGCTCTTTCATTGTGGGGGTAGGGGAGGGGGAATGTAAGCAGAATGAATAAAAGAGTATTCATTCTTAGGCATGTTCCCTAAGATAAAAGTGGGAGGAAGGCCAGGTTAGTGGGCAAGGTAGAAATGAAAGGTGCCATTTCTCAATATTTTAATTTTATGTTTAAACATTTTTTTAAAAAAAGAAAAAGCCTGGAAATGGCTAAGCTTACACAATGTTTCACATACATTTCACACAGGTAGTATGGATATTCAGTGCTATAGGGGTAGAGGTAAAAAAGTTAAAAGGTGAAAATATTATATTGAGTGATGGAAAAAAACAATCAGGTAGATTACAATTCAGGAGATCTAAGAGGGCAGACTAAATTGGGCAGAAAAGCACATTGAAAGTAAAAAAAAGAGGGGGGGAATAACAATGGTGGTGTACAGTTCCAAGGCAGAAGATGGACCACACTATACATCACTCCACTCAGCATAATCAATGGACATGCTAATTGGGAATGATGTGAGGTTCCGTCCAGCACATCCTCCATTATGTTTGCAGAATCAAGCTTTAGCATATCAATTTATGGATTTGAAACTCAAAGTAATTGTGATTTCCAGAAATGTATCCTTAATTAAATCAGTAGACTCTTACAACCTAGGAGGTTTCCTCACATGGCCAGTAGACTTAAGGAATATACCATAAACTATATTGACTGTACCCTAATGCTAGCTATTTTCAGCCTGGAAACCCTTATTTTCATTCACAAACTGATCAGTTAGCTGAGACAGTTTCAGATTGGCAGCTGGAATTGCAGCTCCAGTGCAAGATGGAAAATTCTGGGAGGCAAGAGAAAGGCTATCTGTAATTCTTAGCTGTTATACTGAATTACTGCCCTTTAGAATTGAATCCCACGAAGAAGCAAGAAATAGGAAACAGAAAATCCCAGGGGGCCCTTTCAATATTAGAATCCCTTTCATTCCTTCCCATTCTTTTTCTCAAGGAAAGGAATGCTCTCTCTTGGAAACAATATTGACAGAAGAATGCTATAGGCATCCATTTAGGGAGATATGAGATCTGGGAAGTGACATCACTGTAGAGCAGTAGAAGGGACAGCGGGAGAAAAGGAGGACCAGCGGGCAGCTGCTATGGCAACAATCTCCATTTTCCAACAAAGGCATTGAGCAAAAAGTAGGACTACATTTAGTTTCTACTTTCCTCAACCTATATCAAAATAGCATTGTTAAAGCACGGAGAAGATGGTGCAGCTTTTCTTGGAAGGTTAATGTTTTTATTCAGGTGTACACTTGCTTAAAATAATAACAATAGAAAAAACAGTTTGGGAAATAAAAGCAGAAGAGACAAAGGGCCTCTTCTATTAGGATGAACTCGTATATCTGACACCAGAGACTAGGTGACCTCTGCTTGTCTGACAAAGTCAACTGCTCAGAATGACAAATAAATGTAGACAATCCTAGCTTGGAGCCAACCAAAGCTTCATGTCTCTTCTTTCCTGGGACTGGCCAGAATTGGATGGCCTGCCTCCAAGCAACCTGTATCTTTTATTCAACAAAATAACCATGATATTCTGTACTTTTTGTTTTTCCCAATGAAGTGAAGGAAGATGTACTCTTCACCTTAACAGACTTATTTTTAGGATTGAATGTTTTTTTTTAAAAAAAATCACAATTATTCTTTTGTTTTTTGAAAGTTGAGTGCAGTGTTGATCATTCTAACTTTCCGAAAGGAGTCAAAGTGGAGAAGATAGAGAATGGGGAGCTAAAATGATGAGAGCAGCTTTTTCCAGTCTACTGTCTTTCCAATATTTCCAGCCAGCACAATTGTTGACTAAAATATAAATCATAACCTATCTTTCTTAGACAAGCAAATATCAATAATCAGGGCTTTTAAGCTTAGGAGGAGGAAATAAACTCTGGGTGATGGATGTAAATCAATATTACTCACACTGTTTTTAAATACAAGTATTCATGGTTTCCACTGAAGAAAAAAAATCTACAGGAAACATTTATGTGGACAAGCTTTTTCTGCCCATTCTCTTTTTCTTAATTTATATAGTGCTTACATAAATTAGAAGAAAGAGTAAAGGGTAAGTAATTTTGATTGATAAGATCCAAACATTATCAGCAAATATTTAAATTGGCCGTAGTCCCATTGAACTCAAATAAGGCCATCTTTTAGCTAATGTCTAATTCTCTCTCTATATGTTCACATGACAGACATACTTGATAATAAAAATACCACAGAAAGAATATTGATATACAAAGTGTACTTTGGGGAGGGGGCAGGCTTTGTGGAGAATCTTGAACATGTGCTCACTATTTTTTCCTGATCTTTGGGAGTCAATTCTGTGAAAAGGCAATTGCTTCATTTTTCACTGGGCTACATTTTGAATGCTGCATTCAGGAATGAGAAATTGTGATACTCGTTAACACTATTCATCCTTCTCTTCATTTTACTTTTAAAAATAGGTGTATATGTTAAGAAACTTGATAAATACTCGAGTGATAACATTCAGCAACATTCTGAAAGGTACTTTCCGAGCAAATTCAGCCTAACCATTGAAGATAAAATACAGTATTATGCTTCACCTACTTGGATATGGTAATAGTATATATTCTGGGTGTCTAGGGGTAGATAGATATCACTATCACCATTTCTCTAAGAGCATCTAACTAGCTGGTATCTGAAGAATGACAACATTGACTTTTAAAGAGAATTTGGTCAGATAATTCTGGGCTTATTATTTTCAATCTTCAAGTAGTGTACAGAATGTAGAAGTTTAGAGATAGATAAAAACACTCATTTTTGTCTGGACTGTACAAATAATTTCACGACAGCCTGCGAAAAGATACAGCTTCTTTAATAAGAAAACAGATGCTTCACACATGCTTCAATGCAAAGCAGCTCATTTTAAAGGTTTAAACAGCTCTGATGCTTATTTCGAATAACTTAAATCATATTTTCAATTAGCTTCAATTTCATGTTTTTATGGAACTTTTAGGAATATTTTTTCAGGGATTGCAGCGACAGCATGGGTAGGAGATCATGAAAAACCAATACAAAAACAACAACAAAAGATTAAGTTGCAAAGGCTTTGCAAAACAGGCCAAAAAGCAAATAACAAGGGACATTCTGAATGGGTTTAATGCCAAATGCATCACAGGAAGTTAGCTGTCAGTAGATCAAGTAATCATTTATATTGCTTTTAATTTTTTTAAAAAAATAAAGATTGAATCAGGAGTCTTGATTGATTGATTGATTGATTGAGTCTTATTAACTGCCAACTTCAATGGATTTTTCAGGCATACTATTATACACACTTGCTTCTTTCAAGCTGTCCTGAATATATATATATGCTTATATTAGATTTTTAGCCAATTAGGAGATCAAGTTAGCAGCCAAATTGAATCCAAGGAATAATTAAAGGTATGAAAATCAAGAAGAATGTTCAGGTTTCCAAAATTTTTGGGATTATCAATTGCTATTAGCCTTTATTAGATAGAACTGGCAAATTTCAGGTGCATATTTAATGGCAAAATACATTATAGCATTGTGAGTTCATCTTTGCTTTACAGAGATCTGATTTTTTTCTGATATTCACATTATTTTGTGTGAACTTTTGATGAACAGTATACAACCTAAGCTTGATTTTCTAATTCATACTTGAATACCTGGCTAGGTAGCTGCAAAATTTGTTTACAGACTATAATGTTTAATGAATTACATAATGCATTTAGTGTTGTATAAGCATATGCAGTTTGAGATGCAAACAGAAGCAAAATACATCAACATGCAATATACTTTAATTACAAGTTATATAAATTGTAAAATGTTGAACAGTGAAACACTGAGTAAAAGTATGTTTCTCAGACTCCTGAAAGCTAAGGAATTCTCTATGTGAGCTATTTGTACACATGCTTCAATTTGAATTTAAAAGAGTTTACTTTTAACAAAAGGAGAAATAGAAATGATCTGCACTAACAGAATCCTAATTACTATCATTCAATGACATGGAAAAGTTTTCTAATTAGTGGAAAGCCAGCCTGGAGAGGTGATTCATGCAGAGATGCCAATGGCAGCCTCTTTTGAGGATGAGTAATTTTTTAAGAGGGACCAATCCAGTCACAGATGCTACACTCTTACTCAGCATCCAGCAAAACTCAAAAGGAATTATGGGCAGAGAAGTGGATCATACAGAAATGCACCAGCTACTCTCAGGAGCTATTTACAATTTAATTTATATATGATATCAATCACCCAATATTAATTTGCAAAGGAATGCTTAAGGAGTATTGATATACTTATTTTTGTGTAAATCTGGTTAGAGATATTGCTATAAGTCTCATCAGATCTATGCCAGAAAGTTTTAAGTATTCCTTAATGCTCTGTTGCTTAAAGTCATTACTGGATATAACAATCCGTTCAATAATTTCCCCAAAGCTGCTTAGAATAAAAATCCGGCAGGTGTTTGTTCGTTGCTTGCTTAATAGCCACACTATTGAAACATAATACATTTGCAATAATGTAATAATATATTAGTGTACCAGAACACATTTAAATGATCATCATTATGTTTGTTCCAAATAAGGACAGGTAAAAGTTGGGTTAATCCAAATTGCCCTCATTTTACAGGAGGAGAAACAAAGAAGCAGATACTGTAAATATAAGAAAGCTTACATTTGTTGTTGTTGTTGTTGTTAGTTGCAAAGTCATGTCTAACCCATCGTGACCCCATGGACAATGTTCCTCCAGGCCTTCTTATTTTCTACCATCCTCTGGAGTCCATTTAAGCTCATGCCTACTGCTTCAGTGACTCCGTTCAGCCACCTCATTCTCTGTCGTCCCCTTCTTCTTTTGCCCTCCAATGAGTCCTTCCTTCTCATTAGGTGGCCAAAGTACTTGAGTGTTATCTTCAGGATCTGGCTTTCTAAAGAGCAGTCAGGGTTGATCTCCTCTCGGACTGACTAGTTTGATCGTCTTGCAGTCCAAGGGACTCGCAGGAGTCTTCTCCAGCACCATAGTTCAAAGGCCTCAATTCTTTGGCACTCAGCCTTCCTTATGGTCCAACTTTCACAGCCATATACTGCAACTTGGAAAACCATAGCCTTGACTATATGCACTTTTGTTGGCAGGGTGATGTCTCTGCTTTTTAGTATGCTGTCTAGATTTGCCATAGCTTTCCTCCCCAGGACACTCCCCGGTGTCTTTTAATTTCTTGGCTGTAGTCCCCATCTGTGGTGATCTTGGAGCCCAGGAAAATAAAATCTGTCACTACCTCCATTTCTTCCCCAGGAATTGAGAGAGCCAGATGCCATGATCTTAGTTTTCCTAATATTGAGTTTCAAGCCAACTTTTGCACTCTCCTTCTTCACCTGTATCAAGGGGCTCTTTAGTTCCTCTTCACTTTTGCCATTAGAGTGGTATCAACTGCATATCTGAAGTTGTTGATATTTCTCCTGGAAAGGATAAATTAATCCAGTTTGGAAAGGGATGAGCTTCCGGAACCTGAAGCCTGACCCATTGATCTCTCTTCCCCCCCACCCCATGTGCTTATGTAGACCAAGTTATTTTTCACTAATCTGAACACTTCTACTCCCAGGATTCTCAATAGAAGTCTCAAGCTCTCCATTTCCTAAATAGCAGGATTTTTTTATGACCAGTGATTAAGGCAGATATTTTTAAAATGCAAAACCTACATTTCATCACAGGATTCTGATGGTGGAAGACCCGACTGATGTTCATTGACAGTACCAGGTTTGGCAGAGAAGGCAAAAATGTTTCTAAAAGCTTTTATTTGCTGAGCAAGAAGCATGGGAACAACAGGCTATAATGAGTGTCAGAAGCTACCACGCTGAGGCTGTGCCCAAGCTTTCTGCTGCTACTTTATGAGCAATGGCTCAGTCCATAGTGGAAAAGGAAGAATTTTGTCTTATGCTCATATTTTACAAATAATTTAAAAAAGCTACTATATATCTGGTGGTTTGGCTTCTTTTTCCTTTTAATTCTGTTTAAACAGCATTTCTGTTTAAATTCTATGCTGTTTCCTTTTTTCATTCAATTGTAGATTCTCTGTGAAGACCTTATTGGAAAAATATACGATAGAACCCATTGATGATTCATCCGAAGAGTTTGTCAACTTTGCTGCAATTTTAGAGCATATACTCAGCCATCGTTTCAAAGGGGAGCATGGTAGGTCAAATAAATGTATCTTGTGGAAGAAGAGGATGATGGTGGTGGTGGTGGTGGTCCTAATCTGCATCACTGCAAATTTTATATGTGGAGCTAAGCAAAAACTGCTGACTTCATGCATGGCTGCTTAGCCTATGCATGACTGATGCCTGCAAATTGTTGAGCTAAAAATAGAGGAATTCCCTTTTATATTCCTTATGTATCCAACATAAGATTAGATTTTTTTAAAACCCTACATAGAATAGAATCATAGAATGGAATTTTTAATATAAATCCTACTGATGTCAATATACCGAAATAGGAATGTCCGAAGACTGAGCTTAAATATCTTTTAAAAACAATGGTTTGATAAAATAATGGTTGATCTCCATATCCCTCATTATAACTCAGCATACACTTGGTGTATGCTCCTCCAGGCCTTCATGCCTTAAACCTGGATTATGTTTCCGTGCAATATAATATTTTATCCTTCTGATTGGTAAGCAGATAACTCTGTTTGCTTCAGGGTCACTCTTATCAATCCAATCTATAATATATAGATCAGAATTATTGCTTTCTGAAAGACTAAAGAAATTATGTTAAGAGATGGTGATTGTCAAGAAATAAACATTGAATTGGATGGATGGATGGAAGGGTCTAAAAATATAAATAAAACCCTTCGGAATCAAACCAAAAGTTATATCCATTCATAGCTCTGTGTCATATATTGATATATATTGATCAAATACTGATCACCATTAGGATCAACCAGGAAATATTGTTGTCTTAGGGCTTCAACAAGTATTTTAGAGCCTAAGCAAACAGGCTGTTTCTATTATTTGTGTCTTCCCAAAACACAATTCTTTGAATAAGATGCTGAACTAGAAACTAAAAGGCTAAAATCTTATCCTCTACAGGCATGAAAGCTGGTTGGGTAACTTTATATACTCTATCCTGAATTGTACAAAATAAAGGCAAGATATAAATGCTTACATGCAAATAAAAACAAATAGTTTTATTTTTTTTAAAGAACTAAAACTGTTCTATACACTTCTTTCTGCAAAGGCAGTTGGTGATGGGAGCCCTGTAAAAAGTGAGAAAAGGATATGTCTGAGTAGGCACCTTATGAAAATTATCGCCTGCCTTGCTCTCTTTCTCTTCCCTGGGTCTTCCCAAGGTATGACAGGCAGTATCATGTATAATAATGGATGTGGGACTAACCGTGTTTTCTGATGCAATTTCAAAATCCACCTTCTAAATAATATCTGATATATAATTAGAATTAAGTACATTAAGTAGAATTAAGGATTAAGTAGTGATTTTGACATTGATACAGATTTCCACTCCCATCCATCCCAAATTGTTATGATGCTATATATGTGCTGTATTTTTTTTAGCAAGCAATGGAATTGTTCTGTGATTCCTGTTGTGTATATCACAGAAGTGAGTACACTCCCTCACATTTTGTAAATATTTAAGTATATCTTTTAATGTGACAACACTAAAAAAAATGACACTTGGCTACAATGTAAAGTAGTGAGTATACAGCTTGTATATCAGTGTAAATGTGCTGTCCCCTCAAAATAACGCAACACAGAGACATTAATGTCTAACCTGCTGGCAACAAAAGTGAGTACACCTCTAAGTGAAAATGTCCAAATGGGGCCAAAAGTGTCAATATTTTGTGTAGCCACCATTATTTTTCAGGATTGCCTTAACCCTCTTGGGCATGGAGTTCACCAGAGCTTCACAGGTTGCCACTGGAGACCTCTTCCACTCCTCCATGACAACGTCACAGAACTGGTGGATGTTAGAGACCTTCACCTCCATTTCAGGATGCCCCATAGATGTTTAATAGGGTTTAGGTCTGGAGATATGCTTGGCCAGTCCATCACCTTTACCCTCAGCTTCTTTAACAAGGCAGTGGTTGTGGTGGAGGTGTGTTTGGGATCGTTGTCATGTTGTAATACTACCCTGTGGCCCAGTCCGAAGGGAGGGGATCATGCTCTGCTTCAGTATGTCACAGTACATGTTGGCATTCATGGTTCCCTCAATGAACTGTAGGTCACCAGGCAGCACTCATGCAGCTCCAGACCATGACATTTGCACCACCATGCTTGACTATAGGCACTCTTGTCTTTGTACTCCTCACCTGGTTGCTGCCACACACGCTTGACAACATCTGAACCAAATAAGTTTGTCTTGGTCTCATCGGACCACAGGACATAGTTCCATAAGACCACGTCCTTAGTTTGCTTGTCTGCAGCAAACCGTTTGTGGGCTTTCTTGTGCATCTTCTTTAGAAGAGCCTTCCTTCTGGGATGACAGCCCTGCAGACCAATGGGATGCAGTGTGTGGCATATGGTCTGAGCAATGACAGGCTGACACCCCCCCCATCCTTTCAACCTCCGCAGAAATGCTGGTAGCACTCAAACATCTATTTCCCAAAGCCAACCACTGGATATGACGCTTAGCACAGGCACTCAACTTCTTTGGTCAACCATGGCAACATCCCACCTGTTCTGAGTGGGATCTGTCCTGTTAAACCACTGTGTGGTCTTGGCCACAGGTGCTGCAGCTCAGGTTCAGGGTCTTGGCCATCTTCTTTTGGCCTAGCCCTGGCCCATCTTTATGTTGAGCAACAATTCGTTTTTTCAGAGTTCATTGCCACGAGGTGCCATGTTGAACTTCCAGTGACCAGTATGAGAGAGTGAGAGCGATGACACTAAATTTAACACACCTGCTCCCCCTTCACACCTGAGACCTTGTAAAACTAACGAGTCACATGGCACCAGGGAGGGAACTTGGGCCCCATTTGGACATTACCACTTAGGGGTGTACTCACTTTTGTTGCCAGCAATTTAGACATTAATGGCTGTGTGTTGCATTATTTTGAGGGGACAGCACATTTACACTGTTTTACAAGCTGTATGCTCACTACATTGTAGCCAGGTGTCATTTTTTCAGTGTTGTCACATTAAAAAATATACTTAACTATTTACAAAATGTGAGGGGATGTACTCACTTCTGTGATGTACCCTATACACCCTGAGATCTACCATTAGAGAGAGAGAGAGAGAGACCTGTTTTCTGGTGAACTTTGATAAAGGAATTTGGTCAAAGTACTTTATATTGGTCATTGACTAGACTAGATATAAAAAGTTTTAATACACTAGGGATGAAGAAGCAATGTATATACATAAAAATGTTAATATGCATCTATTATAGATTTATGATTAGATTCCTTAGCAAGTAGCAGCTAATAGACAGCCATTCATTATTGATCGGTATTGTCTGCAGTGCACTACAAGTCTTTCCCCTCCTTCCCTCCCTGCTTCCTCCTAGGTCCTGCCAGTTGGTTTAGCTCTGATGGACAACGTGGCTTCTGGGATTACATCCGCCTGGCATGCAACAAAGTCCCAAATAACTGCGTCAGTAGTATTGAAAACATGGAAAACATAAGCTCCTCCAGGGCTAAGGTCAGAAGATCTCAGGGACTGAGGGAAGCCCTGTTGGGCCGACACTGCCATTACATATAGCTAAGTGGCCACTTCAAGCAATAGATGCTGGGGGCTGTGAATGACAGCCAGGTGTGTGAAGCTGTTCATGCTATACAGCCTGCCCTACCTCCTAACACGTTGCCTTTTGATACTATGGAGGTTGCTAGTCAATTGCCAGTTTATTTCTATATGTGGGATGGTGTTGGAAAGAATCTTGACTTTTACATCACTTGACAAAATTCTTTGGGCCTGCCCTTAACCCAGCTTACCTTCCCTGCAGCTGTGCATCTGACTATATATGCAGATAGCAGAAGCAGGAAGAAAAGTAATAAGAGTTTTAAAGATGGTTTTTAAAAATGGAAGCATTTATCTGTGCTACATTGCTCCAGGACGTAGCAAAATTTGGTAGTCAATATTGTTGGTATACATTGTGTTTCACAAAATTGAAAGAGCCACATGGTTAATGGAAATACTTGAACAGAAAAAGTACTCTAATTTCTTTTTAAAGTTGGACACATTACTTTCTCTTGTGTTATGTTTGATATTAGTCCTACTTTTCAAAATCATTTCACAATGTTCAGTTTGTGGTAATTTTCTGTCTGAGACATAGCTATAAATCAAACATTTAGAAAGGAATTCTGTTGTCCACAATATTTGATATACCTGCATTTGATGTGAATCTGAATTATAGGATAAAGATAGCTGGGAAGAATCTTTAAAAAACAGGTAAAAATCAGGTCAATGGGGTTTTGTCTTTAATTAATTTGTACTGCTGTACTGTATTGCTTTCCAACAGATGACATGGAAGCTTTTATCTCTTATTTAATTTTCCACCAGATTTATTTGATGCTCACTCTTATTACTAATTGCAAACTTCAATGGTTGAATTGCTCACTCTTTATTACCAATGAAGTTTAAGATTGAGAGTTAAGGAACTCACTTTTCAAATCAGAGAGATAAAATTTAATTTTTTATTAATTTTAGTAACTCATTGTTTTATTTGAATATGTTATGTCTACAGTGACTTATCAACTACCTTTGAGTTTATTCAGGTAAGTTTCCTGAATTTATATATGTTTCTGTTGGCTACTTGTGACCAACAGAAACACCACTGTGTGAATTATCTCCTCTTGTTGAAAATCATGGCTTCAGATTCCCACGAGTCATTGATTTGAACACACATTGCATCTGGAAACAGATGCAGTGAGCAGCATTTTTTCTGAGAATGACATCTATACTGTGGGATTAACTAGTTGTTTTGATATGGAGAACTGGTGAAGAATCTGCTTCCAGCTAAGGCAAAAATAATAAGGCAAACATCAATACCTTGTGTGGGTTCTTCGTCATTTATATTTATTTATGGCAGAGCTACAATATACTGTTGTAAGAAAATGAGCATAAAAGTTTAAGGCCTAAATGTTCTGTCATAATTGAGATTTCTGCCTAGGGCATCCTCCAGGATGGCACACTGACACTCATAAACATATGCTGGGAGGTAGGAAAAGTCAACATGATGATTGTCATCCCATACCCATGATCAAAACACCACAGTGGTAGAGCCTTAATTGTGCAGCATCCACCTTGTGGGTATTCTTATTGTTGTTGATATACACATAAATACCACTCCCACCCTCACTATAGCCTTGGGGAATTTTTTAAAGTAGGATAAATTGAGTCTCTTTGTTCCCTTCCTTAGCCAACACTGAGGTGTGAGGAGTAAACGTATTGGCTCCACTGCAACTCAAGAAAAGAAAGATAAAAGGGCCTATTTCAATTTCAATTTCAATTTATTTGTGCTTCTAAACCGCCCCCTCTCCCAGAAGGGACTCGGGGCGGTGTACAGTCCATAGAGAATATCACAAAAATACAATAAAAAATTAAATATTAAATATTAAATATGTACAGTTTGGAGGTATGTTGTATGTTGCAGAGCCTCCTGGCCCCACACATCAGGCGTAGCATGTGGGAAGAGAACAAAAGGCCAACCAAAAACTTTTTTAAATCACCAGATCAAGAAAGAGGAACCCATTTGTTCGCTTTTCCCTACATTCCCTGCTAAAACAGTAGGTGGCTGAGAATGGAGAGATCTCGTCTCTTTTTTTCTCCTCAATCCTATTTGTTCTCAGTCTTATTTCTGAGTGGGCATGTAGTGAGATCAAGGGCTGGATTTCCTTCTTCTTCAACTTTCCAAAACTTTTAGCTCAAAGGGAGTCAATTCTGTGAAACCAAATTCCAGAGGGAGAGAAGTCAGCTGGCTTCATTGTGCAATCATCCTGCATACCAGCATTCTGGGGAAATGATGGAGAGGCGCCATGGCTTTCTGAAATTTCTTTCTGTGGCTGCTGGTCCATTTGAGAAAAAGCTGGGTAGAAGAAGAAGAGAGAGAGAAGAGGAGAACCTATTACCTTTAAATATAACTTGTCAAAAAATCAGTTCTATAAAAACAGGAAAGTTACAATTTTGTATGACAACTGGGAACAAAATGTCCTATATTTGCTAAGCAATATAGTCATTAAATGAGTTGTGCCCAATTTTATGACCGCTTTTGCTGTGGTTATTAAGGGAATCTGGCTTCCGCCATTGACTTTGTTTGTCAGAAACACACACATACCCTTGGGAATGTTGTAAATGGAATCACATGACTTCAGGACACTGATACGTGTGTGTGTGTGTATATACGTGTGTGCAAGTTGCCAAGTGTTCAAATTTTGATTATGTGACTGTGAAGATGCAAACTGTGAGAATGCATAAGAATTGGTTGTAACTCACATCTTTCAGCACCGTCGTAACTTTCAATAGCCATTAAACAAATGGTCATAAGTTGAGGAGTGAGACATACTGACTTTAAAAAAGGTATGTATTAGGAAACAGCAGTGGTTTAAGTTACTTAATGTCACAATAGGAACCTTTATTTGGCTGTTATCCCGCTTTCCTTAGATTTTTCCTAGCTATCTTTACTTTGTGTACAGATTCGGTTTGAAATAGATATAAATCTTTTTCAGCATTGGTCAGAATCTTGTGTTGAGTTAGTCTCTGTTCATTTACAATGAACAATTTTTGTAGTGCTGCCTGTTCTAGCAAACTTTCTGTTTTAGGGCCGGGCATGGATTCGTGTGGCCCTGATGGAGAAGCGCATGTCTGAGTATATTGCAACAGCACTTCGGGATACTAGAACAACCAGGTAAGAACATCTGCGCTTCCACCAAATAAGGTAAAGGTTCCCCTCACACATATGTGCTAGTCGTTCCTGACTCTAGGGGGCAGTGCTCATCTCTGTTTCAAAGCTGAAGAGCCAGGGCTGTTCGAAGACATCTCCGTGGTTATGTGGCCGGCATGACTAAACACTGAAGGCGCATGGAATGCTGTAACCTTCCCCCCCAAAGGTGCTTCCTATTTTCTACTTGTATTTTTACAAGCTTTTGAACTGTTAGGTTGGCAGAAGCTGGGACAAATAACGGGAGCTCACTCTGTTCACAGTGCTAGGGATTCAAACCGCCGAATTGCCAACCTTTCTGATCAACAAGCTCAGGGTCTTAGCCACTGAGCCACTGTGCCCCTTTTCCACCAAATAGTCACCCCCTTTTCCTTTGCTCCATTTTCATCTGATCAAGTAGGTCTGCAGCCCAACTCCCCAGTTACTTTCCCAACCAAAATTACAACTATACGGAGGAGCTCATATAGGCTTACACATCCTATCAAATAGGAAGGAAAAAACCCGTCCCAAGCTCATAAATGTAAATACAGTGTAAACTTAGATGCATGTAATTAGACATTTCAAAATCTCAAAAAGTGGACACAAGTTTGGAAATCTTGTACTCGGTATAAAACAATTCTGCTGTTATTTTTCTTCTGCAATATATAGTAGTCATAAATGAACTTGTATTCTGCAAGTGCAAGACAATTACTCTCAACTTTTCTGGGAATCGGTGCATCTTAAATTCTAAGCCTAAAAAGGATGCAGTAGCTCAGTGGCTAAGACTCTGAGCTTGTTGATCAGAAAGGTCGGCAATTCAGTGATTCGAATCCCTAGTGCCGCATAACGGGTGAGGTCAAGTTACTTGTCCCAGCCTCTGCCAACCTAGCAAAAACACGTAAAAAATGCAAGTAGAAAAATAGGGACCACTTTGGTGGGAAGGTAACAGCGCTCCATGTGCCCTCAGCATTTAGTCATGCTGGCCACATGACCACAGAGATGTTTTCGGACAGCGCTGGCTCTTCGGCTTTGAAATGGAGATGAGCACCATCCCTAGAGCCGGAAACAACTAGCATGAATGTGAGGGAGAACCATTACCTTTACCTTTAAATGGGCAAGAGGCTCTTATAGTGCAATATTTGGCACTAGCCTAGTTTTTGAATTGCTTGAATGCTGACATCATATACAGAGAAAACAGTGCCTAATGCTTTGCCTCTATGATGCAAAAATGTCTTATGTTCAAATTGTTGACTAAATGGGTTTTGGGGCCTAAATGTGTTATACAGATTTATATAAAGTGCATATACAGAATTTTTGGATGGCTTTGATGTTTTTAGTTTTTTGATTGCAGATGTCAGGCTGCCAAGGAAAGTGTTCTGACCGAGGCTTCCCGAGAGCATGAAGCAAACTCCTGGTCCCGACAAAAACCCCTTTTATTAATTTACTGTAAATTCTGCTGATTCACATCCAGCAAAGTCTTTTAAGGGAGGATTTACAGTCAGAGACCTTATCTGGCATAGAGAGCTGCCAAGCTGTTATCTGCAAAACCTGGCAAGGAGTCTCGGAAAGTCACGAGCCAATTAAGCTAACTAATTGTCTTCTGCAAACTCGACTCCCCTTTTGCTCCTCTTTTATTTCCTCTGGGAGGGGCCACTCATCTTCCACCTGTGGCCTTGCTCCCAAGTTGATCCCTGTTCTTAAGCTGTTTCCTTTGTCTGGCAACTCTATGCATGCACACACCGGGGACAAGCTCCCGCTGATTGTCTGCCTCACTAATGTCTGACTCTGAAGGCAGCTGATTACTGGCATATGGCTCTGGCCCCCTCTCTGCCTCTGACACAGAGCCTTCATTAGAGCCTTCCCCAGATTTGGCCCATGTTCCCCCCCAACCTCCTCACTGTCCGAATCTGCTGCCAGCTCTGCTGACAGGCCACAACAGAAAGCATCTGCTTTTGGCTTCATCTTTAAGAATGTGTCTGGGAATCTATATTGTCTCCATGTTTTTCTTGAAATATAAAATAGTGGGCTGCTGTGGCTAGGGGACTTATTTAAGAAGTGCCCAACTGTCCAGAAAAGAATAAAAGTAAATTCCCTCTGGAATGAGCTTTCCCCGGAGCTTCGCATAATCCCCGACCTCCGATCCTTCTGACGCGCCCTAAAAAGTTGGCTTTTCCAGCAAGCCGGCCTGGCCTGAACAAAATAAAATAAATGATTCATATAATTGTTAATTTTAATCTAATTTTTAAAGTGTTGTTGTTAATATTAATTGGGTTTGTTTTTGGATACTCTATCTAATTTCTTTTTAACTTTTGTAATATGTGTTTTTTTTAATGTTGTACGCCGCCCTGAGTTCTTTGGGAGAAGGGTGGCATATAAATCCAATAAACAAACAAACAAACAAACAAACAAATAAGAGTTGTTTCCTGTGAAAAGCAAGGTGGAGGCAATGGTAGGCATTATTTCAATAAAGTAATATTTTATAAATAGTTTTGTTATTGGATGACCTTATTCTATCTGTCCATATGCATTGTGTGTATTCCTTTCTATTCTAAAGGAGAAGTATGTAAATCTAGCCATTTTTTTTCCATATTTGTAATACAGATAGTCTTCGACTTAACAACAGTTCATTTAATGGCCTCTCAAAATTACAAAGGCACTGAAAAAAAGCGACTTATGTCCATTTTTCACACTTATAGCCATCCACATACTTACATGATCAAAATTCAGATGCTTGGGAACTGACTCAACTTTATGATAGTTGCAGTGTCCTGGGATTGTATGAACCCCTTTTGCAAACCTCCGACAAGCAAAGTCAATGGGGAAGCCATGTTCACTTAACAACCATGTTGCTAATTTAACAACTGCAGTGACTCACCTAACCAAAATGGGCCAAAATTCACTTAACCTCTGTCACACTTAGCAGCAGAAATTTTGGGCTCAGTTGTGGTTGTAAGTTGAAGACTACCTGTAATAGCATGGTGGGAGATATGGGATAACAACTCCCATATCTTTTACCACATTTACCCTTATTTATTTAATCAAGAACGTCTCTCTTTCCTCACCCCTTCTTCTGTAGGAGATTTTATGATGATGGAGCAATAATGCTACGAGAAGAATCGACTGTCCTTACAGGAATGCTGATTGGTCTCAGTGCTATAGACTTCAGGTACATTGATGCCCTCAAAAATAAACATTTTTGTCTGGATGAGCACTGTTACTTTGGGTAAGCATTGTATTTTCCATGACATACCTATTGAATGAACTACATTTGATTGCCTTTGCACATAAAATTAAATAAACAATATTGTGGCGATACGTGTGCCCAACTGATATTAGAATTGTGATACTGCCCTAAACTATCTATGGTAGGTACTCGAGAGAGAGGGATCTTTAAATAACTAAATCCAATCTTGGTTTGTTTTACAGTTTCTGCCTCAAAGGGGAAATTATGGATGGTAAGACACCAGTGGTTATCGACTATACTCCCTATCTGAAGTTTACACAGAGGTAATGTGCTTTCCTAATGTTGCCTTGTGTGTCATTAGGATTAGGCTACAGAGCAGGATGGCAGAAGGTTCTCCAAGGCTAGAAATGTAAACTTGATTGTTCAGAGTTGAAGAGATGCATGTTTAATTTAAAGGGGTGCCTCCCATTAAAAAAAAAAGTAACACATTCTAAACTGGCTCCACATGTAAGACAGATTGGGTCATCATCATCATCATAATTGGAGAAGGTACTGAGGTGGCAAAATTAATTATATCCCTTCTGATCATAAATTTGCATAGGATGACAGGGAACAAATTATCCCTGCATATTAACAAAAATAACTGTTCCCGTGAAGATAAATAAATAGCAGAACAGGTAGAATAGAATGCATTAACGTTCTTTTTGTAGGTTGTTTTTTTTTAATGGAAGTTTTCACAATGGCATTCTTGGGACTTGAAATGATTAGATATATCTATGTCGGACAGGTAAACAAGATATTCTTTGAAAAAAACCTGTAGAAGCTCCTCAATTCATTCTTATTAGGATCACTAAAATATAGTGCTGCTGTCTGTAAACCTGAGATGGACATGGAAGACTCTAGTATGCAATTGTGCATCCCATTTCAGTCGCTTTTTTGCAGTAAACTTCAATCTCTCTAGTTATGATTACCTAAGTGATGAAGAGGACCGGCACAGCCTGGAGAGCAGTACCAGTGAAGAGAGCTCTCCTGACCACCCTTACTTACCATTAGTGACTGCAGAAGACAGCTGGTACATTAAATGGCGCAAGATAGAGCAGAAGTTTCGCATCGTCTATGCACAAAAGGTACCTGGAGTTCAAGCATGAGCATAAGGCTCTGAGGGTCAAATCTACATCTGGCATAAAAGCAAAATATCTCAAAAGGCATGGAAATGTTCACGGTTGCACATCTCAGATTGAAACGAGATTTAGAAATAGTGCTCTAGCCTTAGAGGGAGACAACTGACAAAGGAGTCCCTCTTGTGCTCCACAGGACTTCTAAATCAGCTTTCTGAAGTAAAAAAAAATCGAAGGAAGATTTTGCAGACGGGGATGAGAATTTAATAGATCTAAATAAAACTTCCTTGGGAAAGAGCTAATGGATGCAGAGTAGACACGGAGAGGGATTTCTACATGACTGTACATATGGAAAATCTTTGCTCTCAAGGTGGTATTTGTATTGGGGAAGGAACTTCCCATTCAGAAAAATCAGGTGGTGGGGTTCCTCTGAATTGGTGACTTCAAATGTATTGGATTATGGGCAATGTTTGGTGACATAAAAAATGTAGTCCAATATAATTGGAAATCGCCAGATTATAGGAAATTTTGCAATAGGCTAAGATAGTTATCTGTTCAGAGTAAGTTACCAGGGGTTAATTAAAGTATATTGATTACCTTACCAGCCAGACAATTCTTAGTATATGTTTGGTTTCCTCCCCATCCCCCTCAAGGAATACATCCAAAGAACAACAGGTTGGGGAAGGCTGTTCTAAAGCTTTGATTATAACTAACTCCACAAAATACTTTTTGCCAGGCTTTAAATCATTTCATATCTTCTATTGTATGCCCTAAAGACGCACCATTTCCCTCAGAAGTTCTTCTTTATGCTTCCCTTTGTCAAAAACACAAAGGGGAACAATCTTCTGCATTTGAAATGCAGAACTTTGAAATGTCCTTTTTAAAGATTACCTGGTATAGAAAACATATATTTTGGTGCAATATTTTTAATTTGCTTTCGAGAGGCTTATACCTGCTAAGATTTTTAGCTACCTGTTGGTTTATTGATTTATTACTACTAGTTTTGATATGCTAGAGAGTTCAGTCCTAAAACAACTTTTATTGTTGTTAGTTGCGAAGTCATGTCTGACCCATCGTGATCCCATGGACAACGTTCCTCCAGGCCTTCCAGTCCTCTACCATCCTCTGGAGTCCATTTAAGCTCACGCCTACTGCTTAAGTGACTCCATCCAGCCACCTCATTCTCTGTCGTTCCATTCTTCTTTTGCACTCAATCTTTCCCACAATTAGGCTCTTCTCCAGTGAGTCCTTCCTTCTCATTAGGTGGACAAAGTATTTGAGTCTCATTTTCAGGATCTGGCCTTCTAAAGAGCAGTCAGGTTTGGTGTCCTCCGGAACTGATCGGTTTGATCACTTGCAGACAAGGGACTCGCAGGAGTCTTCTCCAGCATCATAGTTCAAAGGCCTCAATTCTTTGGCACTCAGCCTTTTTTATGGTCCAACTTTCACAGCCATACATTGCAACTGGGAAAACCATAGCCTTGACTATATGCACTTTTGTTGGCAGGGTGATGTCTCGCTTTTTAGTATGCTGTCTAGATTTGCCATAGTTCTTTAGTTTCTCTTCACTTTCTGCCATTAGAGTAGTGGTATTTGCATATCTGAGGTTGTTGATATTTCTCCCAGCAATCCTAATTCCAACTTTTGATTCATCTAGCCCCGCCTTTCTCATGAGTGCTCTGCATATATGTTAAATAGGGAGTATACAGCCTTGCCAGACTCCTTTCCCAATTTTGAACCAATCAATGGTTGTGTCCAGTTCTTACTGTTTCTTCTTGACCCGCTTATAGGTTCCTCAAGAGACAAATAAGATGGTGTGATACTCCTATCTCTTTAAGAACTTGCTACAATTTGTTGTGATCCACACAATCAAAGGCTTTAGCATAGTCAATGAAGCAGTAGATGTTTTTCTGGAACTCCCTAGCTTTCCCCATGATCCAGCATAATACAACTTTTGAAGGTTATTACATACTAGTCTAAAAAAGGGGTTAGCAGTTCATGGACAAGAGTCATTTTTTAAAAATTCTTGCTTATTGGCTGTTTTTGCAGTTTATTCCAATAATCCATTAATTTTGTGGCAATTTCATTGTATTACTGCATAGGAATTAATTTTTCTCCCTTTCCCCCTCATTTGCTGTGTCCAAGGGCTACCTAGAAGAGCTGGTTCGGTTGAGAGAGTCACAACTCAAGGATCTGGAGGCAGAGAACAAACGCCTGAAGTTAAGGCTGGAAGAGGTGAAGGTGCAGAATCAGTTAGAGAAACGGGAATTGGAAGCGATCATTCTGGAACTGCAAGAACAGCTGTAAGACCCAACCCCACATACTCTCCTTGCCAGTAATAAATAGGCCCAAATGGAATCCATTTCTCCTTGTCCTGTGAGACTGGGGGGTCTAAGGTTTGTTAAAACTGGATTCTGAGTCAAGGGGGGGGGGTGGACACAGTGCTTTTCCCTGGTTCCTTGCCTTGAGCTGACAGGTTGCATTCCCTCCTCCTCAATCAGATTTCCCTCCTCCTGCTCTGCCCTCAGGACGGGCCTCATTCCTTCAGACAACAGCCAGTTTGTCCAACTCTCCAAGGAGATGTCCGCACCCTTGGTGAACCAGTGGCCCTCTTTGGGTACTCTGAACGGTAATGAAATCCACGCAGAAGCCAAGATATTCAGGAGGTCAGTGTGTGTCTAAAAGATGTAACCTTTTCTCTAAGATCTCTTGCATTCTTAGCACAATTGCTGAAAATCTGTGGTGCATGTTTCCTCCATTTCAAGACAAGAAATAAGTTTTACACTTTTCAATAAGTTTAACATTTATGAAAAATAATCTTTCCCCCCATTTCCATTTTCATCACTAACTTGCTTATCACAACCCTTCACAAGCCCCAGAACTTGAGTAGCATCTTTCCACTAAAGAATTTGTTCCACATCTAATTCTCTATTTGCTCAGTCTAGGTCAACTTAAGCAAATAATTGAACCATAATAAATCCCTTCTAACTTTACTCTGGTTTCAATTTGCCTTACTAAAAATAGCCAATCTGTTTTTAAAGAGAAGCAGAAAATTTATCCTTTTTCAGAATGAAAGCATCAAACTTTGATGTTCTTGGAAAAGGATTAAGGCCACCACCTAATTTAGAGTGGATCTTCATTATCTAGGAAACATTTTATTCATGGAAACAGGTTTCTTTTGGCAATCCTGCCACATGAAGAAATAGGTACCACACTGACCTACTCTGTCTGATTCTGACCAATGCTGAAAAAGAAGCTTGTTTGCTGTCTTGACTTTATATTTGGCAAAATAGTATGAATTATTCCCCATTGGGAAAATTTTGTAACCACCCAATATTAGAATTGGCTGAGCAAAAGAAGAGTGAGTTCAAGAATAAAAAGAAGGGAATCAATGGAGAATAATAATATTCAAGGATTATCCAGAGAAGGTGGTGTATAGTATAGCCTTTATTGTCAATCAAGTATACAACTAAATTGGTTTTAGCCTCACTGGTGCAATCAGTATAGCCACTGTGACACGAGGAACTCAAAGCCGCAGCATCTACATATGCAGGCATTTTGGATTTTATTTTTAAGGTTAAAAAACTGGTGAAGAAATAAAACATGCCAGAGGTGGGCAATCACAAACCATAGGTGCATTGTTGCTAAAAAGTCACTGAAAGTCTGCCTGAAAAACTGTCTAGCTGTCTGACTTCAGTAGCTACATAGGTTGCCTTGTTTTAAGATGGGCCTCCTGTACACATCAGAATTATATAGCCATGGGATGTTTTTCTGGCAGTTTGCTCAAGTCTTTCTATTTCAAATCTTGGCAGAGGTGCCTTTGGAATTATGAAACCAAGTTATGAGCCCTTTAAACATGGCTCATGTGATGGGCATGACCAAGGTCAATTATAAACCATCCATTGCAAAAAAATATCAAAGTGAAGATGCTTCCAGGTAGCCGTCCGACATTCACCTTCCTTTTTTTTTTCTGGATAGATGGTCACTTTCAGACAAAGCAGTGGTTTGTAGCCACTCACTATTTCTATCATTTATATATTAAAATGAAGTTAGGTAGGACAGAAGAGGAAGCAGATCTCAACAGTTATCATCATAATACCAGACTGGATATGTACACATTCTGGGATTTAGTTCAGAGATGTCTTCCAATTCTTTCTTTTTTTCTTTTGTCCAGGCACAGCTTCATGAGCACAGATCAACTCTCCACGGAAATAAGCTTGAGTTCTGATTCACAACGGATGGGTGAAGGGAAACATGAAGGGGAGCCTTGGGGGCCACTGGGTAAGAGTATGCATGGTCTTGGGAAGTATCTGAGATTGGAGTTGTACATCACTCAAAGCCCTTGGGTCATTTCATTTGGCTTAATGTTTTCTGAACCCAACCATATTGCCCTGTTCCACCATTTGTGGTTTAGTATTTGTTAAACCCCAAAAGGGCTTACTTTTTAAAAAATAAGACATGCCACAGCTTATCACGCCCTTTGCCCTTCATTTTCTTTTCCTTTCTATGTATGTGAATGCTGGCTCCCACAAAGGATATTTATTAAATTTATAGGCCACCCATCTCCCTGATAAGACAATTCTGAAAATTTTTAGAGTCCCATAATTAATATTTTCCAAGGCAAGTATGTTACACAAGAAACAGATTCTTGGCTCAAATCAAGCTGAAACTATGAAATCACACTTCCTGTTTTCTGCATAATGTATGCAAAAGTTATTAGTTTCAAGAAAGAAATAATTCCAATAATTAATAACAGTGGTTCCTCACAAACCGGAAGTTCAATTTCCCATTAAGCTTTGTCTACAGAGCTTTTAGTGACTTCACATCTAGAAATAAAGCAAAAATAGGCTTTGTTGTTCTATTTCCCTTTGGGTTTCCCTTGTTCCAGTTGACTTTCCAATACATATTATGTAATTCTATTCAAACTACCATGAATATATTAAGAATTCAATAGCCGTTTATATTTTATGCTTAAAACAATTGTTTGTTGTTTGAATTATTAAGACATTAGAATTACTTTAAGCTGATGTTCAGGACAAAACATTGGACATAGTATATATAGTTTCAAATTGATGCCAAGATGAAATTATCTGCCATTATTTGTCTTGAAATTTGTCTTTTCTCAATCAAGAGGCACACTCATGACAATAACATACAGAAGACTGGCTTCTTTGCAGGATCATAATTCTGTTCTGCACGCTCAGTCTTCAAGTAACATGGACATCCGTCTTATGCAATGCCAGCCTTCTGTTTCTATCTCTCTAAAACAAATGTGTAATTAGTTTTTCAAGTTACAACTGCTGGGTTTTTTTTTTTTTGGATTAAGCTCTACATTTTTAATCTTTCAATAAAGTTGATGAACTTTTATTGATGAGTTATTAATAATGTATTAATAAATTATTGAAGGTGGTGCTAGGTGCCTGCCATACGCAGCCCTAGACTCTTCAAAAGTTATCAATAGATTTCTTTTGTAAGCCAAAGTAGAAATTCAACACACAGGGGAAGTTTTATCTTTTAATCTAGCTGTTATACCCCTTGTTGGAATATAGGCCAGCCATGTTCTCAGAGGTGGTCTACATTCATTTTAAAGCCCTCCCTCTCTTCTTCTCTTTGCAGGAAAGGACCCAACTCCATCAATGTTGGGCCTCTGTGGATCTTTGGCCTCTCTGCCTAGCTGCAAGTCTTTAGCTAGCCTAAAATCCAATGAGTGTCTGGTGAGCGATAGCACAGAGCCTAGCCCTGCTCATAGCCCCAGCTGAGACATCTTATAAATGTCTATGAAGGAGATTTTGGGCGGACAAAACATCTTGAGTCAAGCCCCTTTGGCTTGATTTCAGCAGGTGGGGAGGGCAACGGAACCATTTATCCAGCTTAATGCAAAAGGGCAATGTGTCTGCTTCCTCATCAAAATATTCTTAGAAACCCAGACTTTCTTCCTTAAATTGGGAGCAGAGAGAAAAAAAAGAGAAAGCACCCCCTTTGTCAAAAAATGGAAGGATTGGCAAGAAAAAGTGCTTTTGTAACATGATGCTGTATATATGTAATGTATATTATATATGGTTGAGATTGCCAAAAGGTGGCTGCGTCTGCAAAACAACATTTAAGAAAAAAACCCTCTAAATGTCTATTGCCAGAGGCAGAAAGAAAGATCCCTACAAGTTGAAATCTGCTGCACATCGTTCAATGTGAAGATTTGCACAATGGACAAGGAAATTGCCTGGTCCTATATCTGTCCCCTTTCATTGAAGTGAATGCTCTGTGGTTGTGTTCCTGAAAACAGCATTTTAAGACTTAATTGTGGGAAGGGAGATAATTTGTTACCTATCTTAAGCCCACTGCCACAATTCAAAGACAAATGCAGGATCTGTTTTGGTTAATCGTATTACAGAAAGGGGATTCAAGGCAGCTTCAGATTCCTGGATAACTTTTCAGCACAAGAATCATTTTTGTGTCTTCCTTGGTCCTGCCACTATTGAATGAGTCTACTTCCAACATGTTTCTCCTGCATGTTGCTACCCCATTGGAACTTTCTGCTATAGGGATAGAACACTGGAAGTTGAAGAAGAACCAATATTTATATCTTGACTTTTGATCTGTGCCATAGTTCTGAAGCAGCAAGACAAACATCAAGAATCTACCCCAGGATAAATCAAGATCATCACTCACCAGAACTGAGAAACTGACTGGTACCACCTAGTGCGATTGTTAGAACAAACAGACATTAAATCAAATTAAGGAGTTGGCAGACAATGCTTACTGATGTTATTTTCTAGTAACAAATTCAGGGTGGGTTTTTAAATTCTGCAGTCACTAACAATTTCAACAGTGACCAACTGTGTCAAGAATGGGACAAGTCACTTAGTCTTCCCATTCTTCCCTCCGAGTAGACACATGTCTCGATGGTTATGTGTAACACAAAAGGGAAGAGCGTCTTCCCATAACCTTGTAGTAATGACAGTATTGTCAAAATTTCAAAGCCATAGCTGAAAAACTTTGTTATGTCTTATGTGGGTGGTGAGGGAATTCTTATTCCTCCCATTTAGAGTACTGAAGAGATAAACTGGCTATGCTTATGAGCACTGCAAATTTAGCCTATGTTGCTACTTATGGTTTGTGTATGTTTAGAACACTGGCTCAATTGAACCAGGAAAACTCTACTGTTTTTAGCTTCATACATTTTCTCATGAGCCATTATCTGCATATTGCTGAAAGAATGGGGAATTGCTTAAGACCGATTGATAAGCTGATGGTGGATGTACAAAACTCAATAGTTTCCCATTGCTGCCAATATTGCCAATGTTATTTAGGAGAATCTTATCCCAGTGCAACATTTCCTAGTATTTAGACTACCGTGTTTTCCCGAAAATAAGACAGGGTCTTCTTTTCTTTTGCCTCCCAAAATAAGCACTTGGCCTTATTTTCGGGGAGGTCTTATTATTTTTGAGGTGCAGGAGGCGGCAAGCATGTTCATCTCATGGCTGCTGCTGTGTTGCAATGTTTTCAGGGAAGGCTTATTTTTGGGGGAGGGCTTATTTTAGTGCATGCACTCAAAAGCCCGATTGGGCCTATTATCCGGGGAGGTCTTATTTTCAAGGAAACAGGGTATGTAAATCTTCTGTGGCTCACTATATACGACAGGAGCAGCAATACAACACCTGCGATCACCGTGTCATATAAGATTTCATATGGCTGTTAAAATAAATTCAACTCATACTAGGGGCTTATCTTCTGTGTTTCTGAAGTCCAGAGGCTGAGAATCTTTTAGTCTTAGCCAACCAATATACACTACCAGCTCTCAAAACCAAAACTGGATTAAAAGAAAGGTTCATGGCCCAGCAGTAATGATCTGCTTATTGGGTGAGGAAAAGTCATTAAAATGTTTAAGAGTAAAGAAAGCCATACAGAAGCTAAAAGGAATGTATTGTATCATATCTCAAACTATCCACCATCAGATTCTACCATCTGGAAAATATGAACTATAGAGCAACAGAAAATTAGATACATTCAAAATAACTTCTTCCTTATCGACTATATATTTTACATCTTAAAACATTTCTTATTTGCATTCTCTTTATCTTCTAATATATTAATAATGCTATTGTATCCATTTCTTTGCATTCCTGTCATGCCAGTGGTCTCATCTACTGGCCTCTTGTGCAGCAACTATTGTATTTGGGGTGCTCAAAATTTAACAGCTTGCACAGTGGTCAGAAGGAAGGTTTCAGTTTGCTGAAACACCACTATTAGAGACCTAATGATTTACTGCTGGTATTGCATATGATCTACATATACATAATGCACCAAACTTGTTCACAAATGACAAAAAGAAATTCACATTGTGGCCTGGTTTGTCCAACACACTGACACAACAGTTGAGTTTACATCTTATATTAAACCAAACTCCAATTTAGCCTGGCCTACCATGTTTTGCAAACTCATCCGCTGAAACCAAGTTTCCTCTTTTTGTTCGTACAATTAAATATATTTATGGGTAAATCTAGTGAATTAGCCTATTAGAGTGAGACAAAACAATACAAAAAACCAGCATTTTATTTGGGAATCAAATCCATCCCTTCGATCATGGCGGTTCCCACTAGATAAGAGTTTTAAAGATTGAAAACATACTTTTTGTTGCCAGAGGCCACATGGCAGTGTGCGTGCCATTTTTTTGGTCCTAGAGAGTACAGGGAACATTACTGAATTGAGATGGATGACACTGCCTGATTTTTTAAAAATAATTTACCAATCATGCTATTCCCTTATGGCAAGGGTCGGCAAACTTAAACACTCAAAGAGCCATGTGGGCCCGTTTCCCACAGAAAACACCGGGAGCCACAAAGGTCCTAACGGAAGCCCCCTGTTCAATTCTGGAGCTGACCGGAAGTTCAGTTCCCCCACCATAGAGTCTCCTTCTAGCACGACGTACTTTTTCCTCTACCTGTCATAACCGAAAGCCCTATCAATTGTGGAGACAACTGGAAAACCCTCCCCTTGCCATAGAGTCTTCTCCTGGTGCACTGTGCTCCCCCCCCTCCACTGGAAGTGCCTCTCAAAATTGTGGCACCGACTGGTGACGGAGCCGCAGCAGAGGGAGGAAAGAGCCACATGCAGCTCCAGAGCCGCAGTTTGCTGACCCCTGCCTTATGGAATAAAAAAACAAAAAAGTATTAAGAAAATTTAAGCAAAAGTAATTAAGTACTGGAAATAGGGCATTCTCACTAAATTTGATTATTTCAAAATGATTCACTATATTTTTCTACATCCCATCAAATTATTTATAGTTTTATTGTGTTCATACATCAATTCCAATCATGTATTTTGTTCTTTAAACTTATAATCTGTGTTTTTTTGAGTATGTCATTCCAAGATTTCAGATAGCACCAGAAAATGATATTTCAGTGTTCTTCCTAAATTCCAAGAGCACGATCAAAAGATCCCAAAAACAGTGATCTGAGTTTTATAATAAAATGTAAGGGTACCTGATGAGGATGCAAGGAAAGAAAAACTCAACAGAAAGACATATCAACAGTCAAGTAATGTGTACTGTTGTTTTGCTAAAAAAGTGAATTTTATTCAAGAAATAAAAAGCTCAGCTTTTCTCCCTCCACAAATATGTAAGCAACAGGCACATAAATTAACAACATAGAAGGGACAAGACTATCAACTGCTAATGATGCTACATAAGATATCTGGCATCAAAGCAAACCTTGGCTGGCTATTCTCAGCTCTCCTTCAATATAGCAAATATTGAACCAGAGAACAGGAGTCTAATTCATATTCATTCATGCTACTCAGTGTGAAGATTTCAGAGTTCAAACTGTTTGTGATAGCGTGAAGGGAAGAGCTGGGCAAAACCTGAGTGTTTAAAATCAGTGTTTCTATTCAAAGCTGTCAAAAGTCCAGAGTAGGATTGCAACTTTAGACAACTATATTCGTCATGCACAGGAAAAGTCAGGTTAAAAAAAAGCATGCAGGCCAATAGAACCTTTGAAAATTAAGATACAGATAGAAATATCTGCTGTCTACCAGCAACTTTTACTCTCAGAAGACCTACCAAAAATCATAATAATAGTAATGAAGCAGTGGGCATGACAATGCTAGACTGTTTTCTCCCCCCCCCCCTTTTTTTTTTTTTCCTTTTTCAACTGGCCAACAATCCCAACACTCCAGGATCATACTATGCATTTGGCTTAAACACACGATATTCTGGAGCATCTCCTCTTCAAATGAGCCAAAAGTTATAGCATCCAATCTTGACAGTACCTAAAGAGGAGAGGGTCTAAAGCCAAGAGGCTTAGTTGTCCATCAGGAAAAAGAGAAAGGCAGGAGACCAGAAGCTAGCTAAAGGCACCTGGAATTTGCCTGATGAATGAGAAATCCTATAAGGAAAGCAAGCAAGAGATTTATTGGTTATGTGGTCTTCTCAATCTTGATTAATATTATTCACAGCTGGATCCGCTTTTATATCCAACCCTATTCACAAATTTGGTTTTCTTTCTTTTTTTTCATCTATCAAAATGTGTCCTTTCTCTTGCCATCAGCGTTTCTTTGGTCCATCTGGAGGCCACCATCCAAAGCTCTGTTTATAGGCTTCTATAGACTACTTAACTGCCGTTCCTGGTTCATTTTCTGGAAGAAGGTCTTGCCAAATTCATATGTGCTAATCATGATAGCACAGGCTGGAGCCACCTTGATAACACGAGGCAGAAAACCTATATGAATTTTGGAAGGAAATTGCAAGAAAGGGAGAAAGAGTAAATACATCTTGCCAAATGTAAAGCTATCTTGCCTTTTTGCCGATATAGAGAGCTGAAGGGCATAGTAGTTGATTGCCACTCCTTTCCCCCCCCCCCATCATTCTTCCTATCGACATAAGGAAAGGGAGTTCTATAGTGCCAATCATCTTGCAATAACAGTTGCAGAAATGCAAATGAATGTTTAACTTCTTTGAAATTTAATTCTCAGACCGTACTGGCATTATGCAAACCAATTAACACTGTCGAAAGCAGAGAAATAATATTGTTTTAATGATTAGAGAAGGGCTTAAGAGTACAAGATTATAGTACTTTTAATTTTCACTGCCATAATTTTCACCACCAACAAGCCCATCTTACCCAAAGGTTAAAGTAGAGATTTTACTATAAAATTAGACAATGTCACCTGTAAAGAGCCCTCTTGTGCCAGATTCTGCCCAAATCTTCTGCATAAGTAGCCAAGTCGATGTGGATTTGGGAGTGGTAACTGAGAAAGAAGAAAAGAACAAGTAGTAAACAAATCAACTGGTATACAATTGTTATATTACATTTTCATATTTGCAGACCTGCATTCATATATGAGTTTCATATGTTAGGTTACACATAATCATGTATTCATGAGTGTGAGTGGGAGCACTATAAGATAATTCTTATTTTTGGAAAATTTGTCCTCTCTATCGATGTTCCCCATACAGAGTGCTATTTGATAGCATTAATCATGCAACCATCCACTCTAAATTACAAAACAGAGTTCCTACATATGGCATGCACAGAATGACGTCTCTTTCTTTTCAATTCACTACATGGTACAGATGTAACATATTAATGAGATTATTTTAATTACAATCAAACGAAAGAAGCCTTTTTTTCTCATGAGGGCAGACCAGTTTGTTGCTAAATTGTTCCTCCGACTAGTTGTTGTAAAACACATTGTAAATACTTTAAAGAAAGTATTTGGGAGAGGCAAAATGTCAAGCAAGCTCTGTCAAATTAGAAGCTGTGTACCAACTGGACCAGAAATAATAATCCTCCTGGAAATTATTCACTTGGCCAAGATAATTGTGAAAAATCAAACTTCAACATCATTTGAATTGAATTGAATTGATTCTTACCTGCAGCTTTTCATAAGAACCAGAGGTAAACTCTTTTGATCAAAAGTTAAAGTGATCTTTCTTGCCAATGAGCTAGGATTGCCTCTTCAGTTCACCATTCTGTGTCTTCTTTTTTCTTTGTGACTTTTAAATTCAATCCTTTTCTCCTCTATCGATTGCAAATTCCTCTCACAGTTCTTTACAGCCCTCTCTAAACAGTTTACAGAGTCAGCGTATTGCCCCCAGCAATCTGGCTCCTCATTTTACTGACCTCAGAAGGATGGAAGGCTCACTCAACCTTGAGCTGGTCAGACACAAACTGCCAAACTGCTGGCAGCCAGCAGTCAGCAGAAGTAGGCTGTAATACTGCATTCTCACCACTGCACCACCGTAGCTCTTAATAGGGGAGTTTCCTGCCTAAGCAGGGGGTTGGACTAGAAGACCTCCAAGGTCCCTTCCATCTCTGTTATTCTATAATTCTATAAAGTATAGGAATATAAGTATATATTCAAAGGTGCTACCTACTGTTCAACAGCTACCTATTACCCTTGGCAGCTGCTCACTTCTTACCTTGGAGTGTCTCCATGTTTCCTAGCTCAATCTGTCGTTGGGTCTTTACAACATCAAAGGGCAAAGTCAAAGTAGCAGCCACCTGGAGAACAGGGACAATATTCTGTTAGCCACTATCTGTACAACATTTACACGGGATGAAAGCAATTTTTTTAATCTCAGGTTCTTAACTTGAATACTACTTCTTATTGCTGAAAATTAATTTTAAAAACTGTGAAAATCGAGGACAAAGTATAGCCATTCTGGTAAGAAAGAAGAAAGAGGATACGACAAATGTTTACTGCCAAGATTTAAGTTACATATTCCTTTCCTAAACTGATAAAAACTTATGATGCAAAGGACTAAATTAAGCAGACTATGATGTGCTTAGAAACTTTCTTCTCCTAGTGTGCCCAGTTGAACAACTAGCCTTATGTGCTTTAAAGAGGTATTGAGATGTGTAGACTTCCACCTCTCAATGAACAATATAACTTTAAAGTAAGATCATTAGTTTCTATGGTCCATGAACCATTGGGTTCAAGTGCAGAAATTTCAGGCTCTAACACAACCTAATGGATGTGGAAGGTAATTTTACTAAATAAAACTAGGCCTAGACACCAATGGCTGGGTGGTTTAGCAGTGAAAAGGAAGATGCTACTGATATGATCCACTAAAATTAACTAAAATGTATTTCCATCTGTAAAAGGACCCTTCAAATGTAGCTATAGGTTTGGCCACTGGCTTGACCAACATGGCCAATGGCTGGGAACTTGTAGAATACAACTTCCAGGAACCCTCTTTTATTTGTTGTGATAACTGAGCCAGTGGGAATTACGGAAGTGCTGCATCTAAAAGCCTACAGCTTCTTCTTCATTGCCCATGATAAGGTTCATGTAACTCCAGCATATTATTGATCACAGGTAGATCTCAAGTCTTCGAATTTATACAAAGGCCTATAAAACACTGGAACTCACCATGCCAGAAATAGCTCCAGCTGCAAAACTGATCATGAAAGTGGCTTCATCAAGGCAGAACTGCCCACACAGCAGATCTTTCATTAGTTCATAGTTATACCAATACAGAGCTGCGGGGAAGCAAGAGAAAGGGAAACATGGGGAAAATGGAAAGAGGTTGTAGATATCAACTCACCATATTTTTCTTTGAATAAAAGAGCAGCTTTGGTCATTTGTACAGTTTGTAGCTCTCTCCCAAAACAGTAACACTATGAATAGTTTTGCTCAAATGAAGTTAGCCGGACTAAATAGACTATTAGATTAGATTAGTAGACGACTATGGGAAAAGTCAGAGATAACTTTCACTGCCCGGGTAGGAATGGCTTGGAGACCTTGGCAAACTTTTATTTCCCACTCTGGAGATTAACTTTGAAGTGAAAATAGGTTCCTGTTGGCTGTATAGCAACAGCAATGGCATTTGGGCTTATATACCACCCCATGGCGTTTTACAGCGCTCTCTGGGCAGTTTACAATATTGAAGCATTGTTTGCAAACTTCCCCCAACAATGGGAGTCCTCATTTTACTGATCTCGTAAGGATGGAAGGCTAAGTCAATCTTGAGCCCTGTTAGGATCAAACTCCTGCTTGTGGGCAGAGTCTGCCTTCAATACTGCACTTTTAACTACTGTGCCACCAGGGCTGTTATTATATATGTAATCGTATAATCCCATTCCTCTGTAATTTTTTAAAGAATGCAAAATTTCTTTTTTAAAGAGCTCAAGGTGGCAACTGCACAGCTTCCTTGCCTAACAACTGAGAAACTGATAGATCTTCAGCTTTGCCCCCCGCCCCTCAACTGACACCAGCTCTGTTTGTAATGCATTCTAATCTCCTTAAATCCTTCTCGTTGCTAGTGACCCAGATTCCCCTTCTTCAATCCATACCTGAGAAAGGAACATCCCGTAACACTGTAGGACCCCAGCCCCTCCAGAGAGACGTCCATCCATCTTGTGCCACTGCAGACTGGATGCAGACGCTAAGTTCCCGGTAGCTCAGCTGACGAGACTGCATTTTTGTTCGTATGAGTTCCAAGGGGCTGATCATAGTTACTGCACCCACTACGGAAGAAAACCCAATCTGGCATGAGAAACCGACTTTTATCCGTCAACGCTCCTTCCTTGTGCTTCAGGCCAGAGGCCCACTAGAATATCAAAGTGGAAGATTGGTTTCTTTCATAAAAACCACTTTCACAGAAACCAGTGTAGCCCTTAGGTGGATGAACATTATAACACCAAGGAAATCAATAGAAGTTTCAGCATTAAATCTTTCCCCTGCTCAGCAGTCTCCTTGGATTGGGGAAGAGAGTCACTGAAACCAGAACTGTTTTCTAAACGCCAGGCTGAAAATTGACTGTGAAGTGGATAACAATGATTAACCTGGGAGAACTGATTGCACACAGGGTTGGTTATGGTTACAAAAAGCAATTGATGCTTTGGGGCGGTTAATAGAAATACCCAATTTTACTTAATCTCACAGGAGTCCTATCACCACCTTTAAACATAGAAACTACACTTAGACATAAATATGATTTTAAGGAGTGTATCAAGAGGGTGTTCAGTCACATTTCAGATGAAAATTTCAAGAACTGCAGATATACATTATTCATACACACGTATAGGTGTAGGCCAGGGGTGTCAAACTAGCGGCATCGGGACTTTTTCCCCCTTTCACTAAACTGGCCGTGGTCAGCGCGTGATGCATCCAGTCCGTGAGTTTGACAGCCCTGGTGTAAACCATTTTCACTCTATGGCCTACAACCAGTTTATCAAAGATTAATATCCAGGAAAAGCTTCCTTAGGTTGATGGAAGTCTTCGAAGAGTTTAAAAAGGGGACCTATGGAAAGCTATAAAAAAATCAACATCAGATGGAACCAATGGAGAACTGGGTCTGGCAGAAGCTGGGAAGTATGGAAACCTTTGAATAGACTGTGCACCGGTATAACAACATCCAGAGACCCACAAAACAAATGCGGCTATCTGGTGGCTTCTGCTCTTTGTGATTGTGATGCTAGGCAGACAACAACACATATGTATACTTGTCCTTTATGTCCTAATCATTGAGGACTTCATGGTACGTGTGGCAGAATGCAATTAATATTGCTAGTTTCTGAGCAAGATCTATTTAACTTATATTTATAAATATTAATCTTATATTTTGCATTTTAAATTTTATATTGTTTTAAATTTTACCTTATTTTAATTGTGATGCTTCGATATTAATAAACATTATGCACACGCAATTTCCCATAAAGATGTCATTTAGTGAGAAGTCACTAGCAAGCAATTATGATTATGTTTCTAATACGGATGAATCTGACAGTAACGATACAGAACCTTTAGCATGTTTGAGTATAAAGCAAATCATAAACTAGAAGCTTCTAATATATATCTGCTTATGTAACGTAACAGAAATATTTCAAATATTCCATCTGTTTTATATACTGTGTCTTACACCAATATTCTGTATAATACCCTGGTAAAATAAGCCAATGTAAACATCGTATAGCAGATAGGGAAGGACGATCAAAGCTTAGGGCCTAGTGAGTCTCAGGCAGAAGTGATCTGAGTGGCAGAATGCTGGTTCATAACTTGTACTTTTGGTCAGCCTTTTATCAGAGTCCTAAATTATTCTTAAAAAAAGATTTCGAAACCTACAGACCTTAATGTTGCAGAACCACAGAGCCCCAAGAGATTATTACAGCTATCCAAGACATTTCACAAAGAACTTCTCCTCAAAACCTGAAAGTGGCCACATCTTCTAGAAGACATCTGTGGCCATATTAAAGTCTGATGTCCACTTATGAATATTTATGCACAAACAACATTTCTGCTGGTACTGCCAGCAAAGTAAAATGGATTTGTGTGTGAACCCATGCCTTAAGGGTTGTGGACTAGCCCTCCAAAGAATCACGCAAGTCCTTTAAAGGACGTGGCTGTTTTAAAACCTCCAAGAGGTTTCACTTATGCTATCATAATACTTTACAAAATACTTGCTTCAAAGGCTTTGCACAACCTTAATGGCTATGCACATTTGAAAGGGCAGTTTCCCTCCCCTAGCTTTAAAGCAATTTTCAAGCAACAGCAAAGTCTACAGTTCCTGCAAGTATACAAAAATTGATGAAACTCACATCTGGCAACTGCACCAGCCACCAGTGGGATATAGTGTCCTTGGCTGTTCATCTTAACATGCAACAAATCACGTAGTTGATCATAAGAAGTGAAATAGATCACGGTAGCAGGGACAGCCATAACTCTGAAGGAAAGAGAATGTACACACGTATAGAAGCTCTACTAGTTCTGATCTATTATCAATATCTATCTCATGATATCAACTCCAACATTTTGCATCAAAACAAAGAGTGCTGTAATTCAACAAGCAGCCCTAAGAGAGAGAGAGAAAACCTTGTAATTCTGAAGAACCTAATTCTGGATTCTGATATTCAAAAGTTTGAGTATTATACAGTTTGGGCTGCAATCAATTGAATGGACTTCTCAGAAGCCATGTAGGAAGTTTTGGATATAGGTCAAATGGACTTCCATTCATTGGCAAGAACAACTTTGATATTCTCAATAAACATCTCCTCTTAAGACTACAGATTCAGAATTTGCATTTCCACAGGAAGCCCTTTGTTCTAGGTACAGATCCCGTCTCAATCCTGGAAATAGAAATATTTGCTCTCTGAAAGAAACAAAGGCAGAACTGGAGAAGGGAATCAAAGGAGAAGTTACCAGACCAATGTTGAGAAAAGGGGAAACTGATATAATTTCCCAGAGCTTTAGAGTGAAACTGGAATTTCCAGGAAAAGGGGAAAGTAGAAGGAAATAGTTGATCTTGCTTCAAAAACAGTCAGTATTTCTGTAAATAGAGATATACAGTACTTGTATGTTCTACTCAGAATTCAGATTGGACTGTTTCTTGTGTGATAACTATGCTAAATCAAGTCTGTTTCTTTTTATTGTGCTTCTAGTCAAGCTGGTAAATTTGATGTAATTTCAGTTTTTTTCTCATTCTTTTAGTTGAGCACTTGAATATTTACAATGAGTTACTTTATAACCATTTGAACTCCATGTAATCTCCCTTTTAAAATTCTGCTACATAAATTTCTCTCTGAAGTGCCATCTTATACTATGCCTACAGCATTTCTTCTGCATTTTGTCAGCCTCATTCAGGGCTACTATATAATTTCTGGGCCACAATTTTGAACATTTGCATTTACTTTTTAAAGTTTAAAAAGGGGTTATATTTCATCCCTTCCCTTTTTGGTGATAGCATTTTCTTAGCTCTCTCCCTCTTAGGAAAGAACTGAAATCCTGTATCTCTAAACTATTTACCCAGGAAGTTACATATACATTATTCTCATTTTTGTTTCATTTTGCTTTTCAATTGCCAGATTGACAGTAAAGGTAGAGCCCAGCTTGGACTTAAAGACTAGTCTGCAGAACGCTTCTACAGGTAATCAGACAAACGGCTAACACTTGCAGACCCAGAGTCCTCCATTTTATTGCACAAGTATCCAGTTGGGTAAATTTCTGGAGGTTTTTCCCCTCTCCAATTCAAAGGAAAAAGCTGCAGAAAAATCCCTCTACTCTTCAATCTTCAGGAATACAGACTGGAGGCAGGGAGTTTAGTTTTTGCAATTAATTGGGACCGGGAGGGGGGGAGGATCAACAGTCCCTATGCACTGGGGAGAGCAGGGATGGCTGGTCATTATTTGAAGCAGTTCATTTAATGTTGTCCTGACCCTAGTGGGCAGGCTCCATTGCGGTTATCACTCAAGGATTATCTATACTGGGTGCAACACCTCTCTTTCTCTAGAGGAAAATGCTAGGTGAGATATACTTGGAAGACAGGAGGTGAGAACTGGAATTACTCCACTGTTATCTAAAAAGGGTGAGTCTATGACTTCTGGATGTGGAGGTTTGAAAATTTTAGCCTTCTATTCTACAAACTCAGTTGATTTTTTACAATTAGTAACTGGGGGAAGGAGGGAGAATAGATAAGAATATTTTAAAGCAGTAATAATTGTTTATGACCAAGACTTCTGTTGCCTGGATTTTTATTTTAATCATTTTTAGACTCACAGAGTAGGTGGCAGGCCACTCCACAAGGATCGAACACCTTCATGCCGTATTATCTTCACAAAAGCATCCTAAAATGAACAAGAGCAAGAAAGTATACACATGAAGAGACAAGTTAGCATGAAAAAACCCCCATCTGAAGTGTTTTAAAGCATGCATAGTTTGTCCACTCCAATTTTGCTAAACACAAAGTTAGGGAACATTTTCAGTAATCAAAAACTTCATGCAGGCAAGTGAATAGCTAGAGAAGAAAAAAGTATTTTTCTTTAAAGCAGGTCTATTTTTTTTCCATGTTCTCCTCTGTGGTAAAAATTTCCTCAGATACACACACACACACACACACACACACACACACATGCATACATATATGTGTTGTATTTGTGCTGATAAATAAAGGGAGACTAGTATAGATCTATTTCAAGCTATTTAGCTCTCATCAGCTAGCCATACCCTTACTGGGATTAGCTGATGAGAACTAAATAGCTTGAAATAGATCTATACTAGTCTCCTTTTATTTATTTATCAGCACAAATACAACACAAACATAGCAAAGGCAACATTAAAAATAAAAATATGGTTTTCTGCCTGGATGGTCTTCTGTAATGAGCCGAAGGACAGAAAGGAGGAGTAGTGAGCTCCCTCCCATATTTGGGCATACCAGGGGGTGTAACACAAATGCATATACATACACACACATACACACACACACACAAAAGTCCTGTCCTGTGAGCTTAGTCGACATATTCTTTTTAGGAAGGTTGTTGAGAAGATGGTCAGAGATGAAATGGATTACCTGAATCCTTTCTATGAGTGTTTAGACCTATATACAGGACAGAAACAGCACCTACACAATGCTTGGATGATCTCTGGTGGAAGCAGGATGGGCAGAGTACATCTATTCTTTTTTTCTTGACCAACACACACCCTTGAAGCTTTTGATATTAATGACCATGATATCCTTCAGGATCAGCTTTGGGGACTGAGAGTAAGCAACATGATGTTGCACTGGTTCACTTCCTCCACAGCTGGTTTTAGTCAGTGTTGATTGGGAGTGAGAGGCTCAATTCTCAGCTCCTACTCTGTGGGGTTCTTCAGTGCTTGATGCTCAATCCAGTCCTATTTAACATCTACATAAAGCCACTGAGTGAGATCATCTTTCACCATGGGGCAAAGGTACCATCAGTATGATGATGATACCCAGTTATACATTTGCACCCCTTGTGAGTTAAATGAAGCTGTTGATATCCTTCCTTGGAATCTGGAGGCTGTGGGAATCTAGATAGGAACAACAAACTTCAGCTGAACCTTTACAAGATTGAATGCCTTTGAGTTTTGGCCCTTCTGTACCTGAGGTTTTACCATCTATAATGCTGAACGGGGCTACATTTCTCCAGACACACCTGGTGAGCAATCTGGAGATCGTTCTGGATTCATGACTCCTGCTCAAAGAAAAGGTGGCAATCATGGGCAGGGGGCTTTTGTACAGCTTTGTATGGGATACCAGAAGGACTCTTTCCTAGATCAGTAGCTCTACTCTTAATCATTGCTTTTCAGATTTTGTTGTTTATCAGATTATTTAAGTCAGGACTGTCTGATTCTATATTTTAACTGGTTTTTTTTCTAGAGCTGTATACCACCCAGAGTCCATTAGAGTTCTGCAGCCAATAAACTTAAATAAATACATAAATAATTTTAAAAAACTGATTAAAGAGGCCACTCTTCTGCTTTATAGAGCCACTTTTTTTTCCAACTGGATGCATCTCAAATAGGCTAAACTACCTCTCCAATGGCATACATCTCTAGGGGAATGTTAGTATCTTTAATTCAGCAACAACATAATTTGACTTGGTTTCTTATTAAGCCCTTTGTTTCCAGGTCTTAAACAATAAATGCTTCCTTTTTTAGAGGATTTGGATGCTTATATGTTCCATTTTGTATTTTAATAGGTATGAAATACTACAACTTCTGAAGCTCCCAGGCAGGCCAGGCTTTGCCCATGCTGATTAGATAGGAAAATGCATCTGGTGGTGGTGGATAGCTAGTCTAAACTGTTAAAGCTACCATACTTTTGGTTACTCCTAAGCAAATGTATATTTATTTATTTTCATAGTTTTCTGGCATATAATCACATGCTGATTTTAAAAACAACACTCAACAATTTTCAACCAATAACAGTATCTGACAAAATAAATAACAAATAATAAAAGCATAATCTAATACTGTATTTTTTTTAAAAAGGCAATGAGGCAGATAGCTCCACACCTCAGTGGGAGTAACTCTATCCGCTAACCTTGCAGCCCATAAGTGAGCAGAGGTCCTCCCTCCCTGTGTTGAAAGGAGATAAAAATATTACTTCTACCAGTTTTTACCTTTGAAGGACACTGGCAACACAGGAAGCTTAAGTAATTTGTTTAACTCAAGTGGAAAACACAATCTACTTGATCTCCTTAGCTGGCAGAGGGCTCTGCCCTTTCTCATGTGGAGCCTTACCAGAGTGCCAGTAAAGTGAGTGGGAGCCTTATACCAGGCTGTGCAGCTGTTTCCATTCTGACAAACGTAGAGATGGTCCATGAGGCCATTGCAGTAAAGGAAGCATTTCCCTGTTGAAGAGAGGAAGACAAAAACAAAGGTTCTCAGTGGTAGGGAATTTACACATAGTTCGCTGATTTGCTACAAGTAATATGTTTCTAAATACTTTGCCTCCCATAAGTATAGTTTCTCAATGTTTAAATTTCTCAATATTCTATGTTCCTCAAACACTTTATCTGCCCTCTTTTCATATGCTCCCAATGCTAGCCATGTAAGCAGAGAAAGCAAACACTCAGTGCAGTTTCGTGATTCTAGCCTTCACAGGCGCAGGAAAAAGCTTGCAAATGTGCAGCCTGCAGCTGGGATTCTCTCAAAAGCAGGAAGAAAGAGACAGCAAGGGAGATTTTGGATGCTCTGAAATTATGGCTTCAGCAACATGCATAGCTTTTTCTCTACACGAAGGATCTAGGACTTATCTAGGACTTACCTAGGATGACTAGGATTCAAAACTAGATCAGCTATGGCTAAAGCATTGGTCTCAAGTGTATCATATTCTCAAGCCTACAGTATTATAATATAGCATTTTCAAAAATCATCTTTGAATAAAAAATCTTTCACCAGCACAGATATAGACAGTCATTGTTACCAATGACAAGGAAAAGAAACTAATAGCAATAAAAGCTCATATCCCAAAAAAAATGAGAGCCTGCTTACATGTTGTGATCAGATGACAAAAAATAATTTGTATTTCCACTTTGCCCAGATGAATAGAACTCACATCTTAATTTACTTATAATTCAGATAATGATGATGACTCTCCTAAGAAAGATAGGCTTATATCTACAGGCTATACAAGTCTGCTTATTCAAAGATAGAAGAATTTATTTTATTTGAAGCAGGGCAGGAAGGATTATTTCTTATGAAGTGCCCTGCTTTGTTATTTTCCAGTTCTACTGTTGTTGCCAGTTGTTCTCAGACATTAGTTTAAGCTGATTATAGACTAAATCAGTGAGTGTCCAGCTTACTCCATGTCTGCATTATCCACAGCAAGCATTAAATTCCAGCATTCGTGAGTTCCCTTTAAAAAATTCCTTTGGATTTGTGAGTTGCTCTATTGATACCAAAACTTATATGGTTTTCATAATTGAGATATTATTCTTTGTTTGTTCATCCAATTTATCAGTGTATATTTCTTAGCTATCATGATCAAGAAGTCATTTATTTTTAAGTGCTATTTGTGTTTAATAGTGCATAACACACACGTGTTGCATAACCCATCTCAAAGAATTTAAAGTTTCCACCATAATAGATTTAAGAGGCCCAAGAACAAATCCCAACTCATGTTTAAAAGGCTGTTTTTATGAAAAGGAAACATCATCCATGCAGGATGATATCCTCTAGGCTAGCGGTCCCCAACCTTTTTAGCACCAAGGACCAAGTTTTGTGGAAGACAATTTTTTCACACACCAGGAGGGGGATGGTTTCGGTTTCACTCGCCCGCCCACCGCTTACCTTCAGCTGTGTGGTAACAGGCCACAGACCAATAATGATCTGTGGCCCAGAAATTGGGAAACCCTGCGCTGGACAGTATTCACTTGGAAAAATCACTAAATCCCTTGAGTTAACAACACACCAAGCAAGCCAAACCACAGATTTTTTAAAAAAATTAAGATCCCAGATTGGATATAAATTAAGTTAATGAGAAAATTTATTGAAAGAAAAATGAAGAGGAAATATGCATAAACTGGGTTAAATGTCTGTGAATTTGATTGGTTGAAGATGGAAAAGGGAAGAAATAATTACCCATTATCACTACATGCAGTGATGAATGCATTTTGTGCTACTTGATTTTTAGTTCCATCTATGCAAGCTTTCCATTAAAGCATTCTAACTCACCTGATTACAAAATAAAATGTAAATGTTTCTATAGTGTTTTCTTTTCCTATATTGGCAATAAAGATGAAAGTGAAGATAAAGCCTCTAAAATCTTAGATCATGGAGCAAGATTTGTCTGAGCAAAATCCAACATTTGGGAAGATATTCGGTATAATTATTTCTGATCAGAGAATGAAAATTTGCAGGAAGATATTGTATGCAAAATGCATACTGATCCAACCACATGTCTCTCACATGAAGGAATTACATCAAAGAAGAGAAGAAGTTACAAATCCTCTACTCAGAAGAGATAAGGGAAGACTCTACTTTGAAAGAGTATGATGCCTTAGAAATGTCCTAGCCTATGTAGGATTAGAGAATCTATGTAGATTCTACTGCCTAGATTACAGCCAGTAAAATAAGATGATCAACTCTTAAACTACTACAGGGGAAGGAGAATTTTCCTCAGTAACCTATTGGAGGCTGAAGAACAACAGGGCTGAAGTATACATTTTTAATACTCTCTTCTCTGCCAGCTAAAGGGATAGATTGCTTCTAGCAGATATTTTTAATTGATCTCTTATATCTTAAATTAATATTGGAATCACATACAACTGATTCAAGGCTGAAAAATACTTTTTCTTAAATTAGGACCTGAAGTAGAAAGGTGAGGAAACAAAGTTTTGGGGTAAAACCTTTCCCTGAATATGGTACCTAACTGCAAGGTTTTCATTTAATGAGAATTTTCAAAGAAGCTATTCCCCTTCCTGCCATCTAAAGGGCTATACTGCATACACTTTGTGTATTGGATGACTCTTCTCTCCTACTTTCACTCCCTAGAGATCAGGCATGTCTAACCTATAGTGGTGGGTGATGTGCGGCCCTGTGCAATTAGTAATGTGTCCCCACAAGATCATAAACTACTAACATTGTTATATGATTTATATACTTTTGCTACAGTATGTATCTTGTATGGGGTCCAGAACCATTCCTTTCCTCTCAATGTGACCAAATCAAGCCAAAAGATTGTTCACCCATGCTACATATATTAATTTATAATAGGTGATTTTGATGAGATCTTAAGAGAGAGGCAAAGCAGTCAGCAACCTTCCATTGTGCAGTTACAACTCTACACTACGGCTGTTCCAGTTATGCCCCTGAGCTTTCTAATTCAGAACCTGCATTCAAGTTTACTTTCCCCTCGTTATTTTCTTCAGTTTTGTTTTTGATAATAATAGCAATGGTGATTAGACTTATATCCTGCTTCATTGTGCTATATGGCACCCTCTAAGTAGTCTACAGAGTCAGCATATTTCCCACAACAATTTGAGTCCTCATTTTATCACCTCGGAAAGACGGAGGGCTGAGTCAACCTTGAGTCAATCAGGATCGAACTCCTGGCAGTGGGCAGAGTCAGACTGCAATACTGCATTCTAACCACTGTGCAACTACAACTCACATAATATTATGTGGATAGTTCTCAACTTGTAATCGTAATTCAGCCCAAAATTTCCATTGACAAGCAGGACAGTGAATTTCGCCACGTTTTCAACCTTTCTTGTCATAATTCTTTAATGAATCACTATTGTTAACTTAACAACACAGTTGTTGAGTGAAATAGCTTCCACATTGACTTTGCTTGGCTGATCACAAAAGGTGATCCTATGACCCCAAGGCACTGCCAAGCATCTGAATTTTGATCTCGTTCATAAGGATGATGCAACAGTTGAGTGAAAAACAGTAATAATTCACCTTTTCCACTACTGTTGTAAGCTCAAACAGTTACTAAATGAATAATTGTAATCCGAGAACCATCTGTAATATGCCATTTGGAGGTTTTTTTCAGTAGAAGGCTGGGTAAAAATGGCTAAACTAAATTTGGAACTCAGGTATTTTGCTAATTTAACATTATCATGGTTGATCTATATGTATATGTTGGCATGCATAAACATTTCAGAGTTACTTAGAATAATTCCATTTAATAGGATACTAATAGGATTTAAAATCTAAAATCCCCTAAAATCTTGGAATTATGGGATTTAAGTCTAGTAGGCTAGTTCACCTAGGACCACTTATAAATTTTCATTAGAACAAGGGTTACATATCAATAACTTCTTGATTTCAATCCAGCCAATACGTTACAGCAGTTTCTCTGACCTGATGCCTTCCTATTATCAAACATCAAGCTATCACAGTTAATTACTTCAGTGATTATTGGACATAGTCCTAAACATCAAGAGGCAACAAGATCAGTAAAACTGCATTGTCATTTATTTCCCATTGCAGACCAATGAGTGCTAAGTTTCTCAAGGAAGAAAGGATGGAAGGAGGGGAAGGACTAAGAACCTACAACACTCCTTTGGGAGTGAGAACAGGAAAAGAGTTGGAGAGGTGACCATGGCACCTTAGCTGGGAAAGCACCTGAAATACTCACATTTGGGCTGGTGAATGCTCCAGGGCATAGACTGTACTGACAACACTGAAAGAAACAACATGGACACACTTAATGACAATTGGGATTAGGAAGGAGAAACAGTTGCCTAGAGGGAGTTCTTCAGGAGCTTCAGCTGGAGCAGGAGGAGTGAAAAACCATTTTGAAATTTATTAGGCGTTTTTCCTTTTCTTTTTGATAGAAAAAAAAATGCAGATGCCGACGATTCCACCCAACTAGGTTTCTTCATTTTAAACATATGTCTAAATACTGTGGCTTATGGTGATGAGTTTGAAAATGTGTGACCCAAGCCTGATTAAAAAGAACTGAAAACCTATATAAATCTTCCTGACGCCTTCACTCTAAAAAGGTTTAAACCATTTTATCCAGGCCTGGATAAAACTAAAAACTGGAGATAAATAATAACTATAAATCTTCTCAGCATGATCCCCTGCAATAACTTGGTCCCCAAGTCAGCTCCCTTTATGCATTAGCGGTGCCTTTCCTAAAAGTTAGTCTTCAACCCCCCCCCCCCCCCCAAAAGCAGTTAGTACATATCTCTTGCACAGTATGATTTTAGAAGCTAGATGCAAGAAAACGCTGCTCTTTTAAAGCACAGAAAGCTTTTCCAAGCAAGAGAATAGTGACAGAATTTTTTAAAGGACAAAGTGATAATTAAATCATTTGCTTCAATGATGGTAATCAACTTGGATTAGACAAATTTACAGAGAGAAAATCAGCCAATTACTATTACTGTAGTCATGTATAATCCCAAAATACTATTCTCAGGGTCAGCAGTAGTTGCTGAGTGTTTGCTATTGCACTGGTGAACCTGCTAATGACTTTTCCAAACATGTCTGCTAATATTCATACGACAAGCACACCGGACAGGGCAGGATATTCATCTGATTCTATATAGCACTTCTGATGGGTTGAGAGATCATATAAATGTATAATACAAACCTAAGCTCCAAATTGCTATAAATGGCTTGCAATGTACTGCATGTCCGTCTTGAACTTGAGTCTCAGTAGGTTAGAATACTCCCACAATAACACAAACTTTTCCTTCTGCAATCAAGGAGTAATTACTTACCTTTAGAGAATGGGGTTCTCTGAGCCTGCAATCGGATTTTCACTACATCCAAAGGTGTGACTGAAAATACAGTATTGAAATGTGTGATTATGTGACACTTAAGCAATACAGCATGTCAAAACACTGAATAAATATATTGTTCAGGATCAAGTGAGGTTTGTATTGGAAAAGGCATTTTAAATGACAGTGTCTTTCACAACATGTTTGTAAAGCCTATGGACGTAATATGACCTCTTCAGTCCGGTCCTCTTCTGACATACCATAGAATTTCCAGCTGAAATGGTCAAAGACGAGGATTTCCGCCATTTGGCAGAAACTAAATTGGAAAAGGGTGATCTACCACAATGACAACATTGCAAAAATTATCTTTCCTTTCTTTCACTGTCCACAAAATCACAATAGAGAGAGGAGAAAAACAAAGTACATAGGAATAATACTCACACACTATAATGCCACTAATCCTCCATGTGGCATTGAAAAGTGTAGCAACTTATCTTCTGAGCTTTGTAAATACTATCCAATCACACTTCCTCTCAAATAAGTTTACTTAACAGAAAAAGAAGCAACGTATACCTTATTGTCTAAAGGAAGTACCAATCAAATTGACATTTGGCAAAACAGTGCAGATATCATAGCACACAGCAAGATTTATCTTCTAATTCAATTCATAAATAAGAATACTATAGAAACAAATTTCATGTGGAATGGGAAACGATGGCTCCTTTATGACTTGTGGACACACCATGCTGGCTCAGGAATTCTGGGAATTGAAGTTCACAATTCAGAAAAATGCCATCATTTCCCACTCTTGGCCTAACAGAAGAACTCCACAAAAACATATCAGTCATCAGGCTAGAGAAAAAGTTTCCTTTGTACAATATCAGGATACAGCAATGAGACACTCATGGTATTCCAAAATACAGTTTGCAGCAAAGTTAAAAACACTAAATATCTTACAATATCATCAGAATTTTCAGAATGTCAACAATCATAGATGTTATGCAAACCCGATTATTCTTGTAAGATTTTGGGATTTTTGCAATAATTTTAATCACTTGTTTTTATATGGGACTCAAAGCATTGGTTGGCCCAATGTTACATCTGCAGTAAATGAATCCCACTCACTATATAGGCATGTCTTCTTCTTTTTTTTTACTTTGTTTAAAATATTGAAAACCAAACAGAGGAAAGAACTCCAGGAATACTGGCTTGGAAAAATACATGTATCACTATTTCAATAGTGTATCAATCTAATTGCAAATTTTGACAGTTTTGCTATGTATTTGCAGATTCAATGGAAACTGTTTCACAGGAAATCATATTTACATTTAAGCAACAACAAAAAAACTACACAATAAATGTACTACTTAAATTGGAGTAAGTAAATAATACGATAATTGGAAAAAAGCACAAACAGAAAAGAGGTAGGTTTTCAATAATTGCAGAATTTATTATGTTAGTTAGATGGTCAGCCAGATGTTTAGATTGGATTTTACATTTTTATCTGCCTACCAAATCCTTCACAAGGACCTGGGAGAGTAGATGTTGTTTGATGGTGTTAAAGGTATTGTTGCAAGATGTAAGCTTCCTTTGGCAATAGACTGATATTATTATTAAATAATGTTATCCTAGACAAGATTGTCAGTTTGGTTGATAGTAACATTTCAAATTTCATCATTTCAAATTTCATCATTTCAAATGATGAAAAACATTTCAGCATCCAGGTGGAGGAGGATATTAAGAAATGGATCAAAATACTTTTGAGGGAAGAATTAATGTCATGAAATTTATTTTCCACCAAACTGTTGAACATTTAATCATAATTCCATTTTGGGTGCTTGGCAACCAGCTTGGTTTACAGGCAATTGTAGTGCTCCACTGTCACATGACAATTTGCACCATTTTTTGCAAGTGTGCAACTGGGGGGGGGGGAGGAACCCACCTATTCAGGCGAGCAAATTCACTTAACAAACACAGTGACTCACTTTACAACTGTCATAAAATCAGTTGTAAAATTGAGTCAGCTCACATGGTGACCTAATAGCTATAATCACCTATGATCAAAATCCCAGATGCAATAATGGTAGTTAAGTGAGAAATATCTATAATTGTTAAATTTTTATGGAGCAAACACATATCCAAGATACTTTTCTTATGGCTATGGTAGTTTTAAATAGAAAAAATACTGAATATGTACCATGTTTCCTCGAAAATAAGATAGGGTCTTGTTTTATTATTTTTTTTGACCCCTGAAATAAACACTTGGCCTTATTTTTGGGGAGGTCTTATTATTTTTGATGTACAGGAGGTGGCGAGCGTAGTCATCTCATGGCTGCTGCTATGTCGCAATACTTTCAGGGAGGGCTTATTTTAGCGCACGTGCTCAAAAGCCTGATTGAGCTTATTATCCGTGGAGGTCTTATTTTTGGAGAAACAGGGTAATCCTGAGGACACAGCCTAAGAGTTATTATCTATTATCCTTGCCATCTAGCAAATTCCTATAGTAGTACTAATTATAGTAGGTATTTGATTATTTTTCCCACACTGGAAGTGATTAGATATATCTGGGCCTGGTCCCCAACCCCCAGACCACAGCCCACTAGCGGGCCACAGCCTTTTTGAAACCAGGCCATGGGAGAAATGGGAAAGTGCGATGCTTGCACTCGCGGCTCCATTCCTACAAATGGATCTTATGCATGTGAGTCCTCCATTTGCACGAGTGTAGCTTCATGTGCAAGCACAAGTGCCCTCTGCTCAAGCCTCCTCTGCTCGCATGAATGGAGCTTCATGAATGCCAGCCACTCACGTGTGTGGAACTTCGTGCTTGAGTGCAAGCACCCTCCGCTATAAGCTCCATTTGCATGAGTGGAAAGTGTGCACACGGGCCGCGCACACAAATGGACCTGTGCGCACTTGTGCACGCCTGCCACTCATGTTGAAAAGGTTGGGGACAGATGTGCTTAAGTGACAATTAAAAAAATAGTTGGAGCAATGCAACGAAAACAAGGCAAAAATACCATTGTTATACTTTCCAGCTCTTGCAGTTTCTAAACTAAGGGCGCTAATCAATCATTTGGTTCTAATTTTGGAGACCCTTCTAGGAGAAATAGATGTCTCAATGGAAAAACTACGAGAATTTGGTTGCAGTGACTGCATTTTAAAACAAGGCAGAAACAAACATACTGACAAAAAATATGAAGGTAGAAGACCAAATAGTCGTAAGAGAAGGGACCATAGGACCACAGGAGGCTGCAACTGGCCATGGATGCAAGCTCACTTCCAAGCACTCGACATACAAACATGTGCCCTGTTCAATAATGATTGTTAAAGACAATATGATTAAATTCTGTCTACATTTAATTCACTATTTAAAATCTGAATTATAATATTGAAAAGAGAGATGTTAATAGTGTTATATATACATAATTATCTCTGTGTATATGCATGTGCTTATGAAATTAACTACACACTTTATTGTTATATAGACATTTAGTTTGATATCACAAAGTACTAAGACATCTTTAAAATAATACTGATTGTAAAGTTTTTGAAATTAAAAAATTAAATGAGAAAATATGTTTACATTAATGAAATTCATTCACAGTGGAGAATAAAAGAAGGGAGATCTTTTGGATAGAAAATATGGAAACAGGAATTTCAGAATTCTGAAATTAAATAATTCTTCCTTGGATTCAAGTATAAATCTCAAGTAAGAAATAGGAATGTGCCTGCATTTACAATTTCCCAATTGTAGAAAAGGTACCACTCTCATCCAGACAGATTTTTCACGCATGCCACAAAAACTTTCCACACATTCCTAACCTTTAGTAGATGATATAGTAATCAATTTCCCAAACATCACATGGAAAGAGTCTATATTGTTCAGTCTAAAATAGAGGCAAGGGATCAATAGCCTCTCTATTGTTCAGCCGCTACTTCCAATATACTGCACATTAACCACATTGGTTAAGAATGAGGGGAACTTAAATCCAACAAGCTTCCTATTACCTACCCTGTTTCCCTGAAAATATGACCTCCCCAGATAATAAGCCCAATTGGGCTTTTGAGCGCATGCGCTAAAATAAGCCCTCTCGTGAAAATAAGCTCTCCCTGAAAATATTGCAACACAGCAGCAGGCATGAGGTGACCACGCTTACTCCCTCCTGCACCTCAAAAGTAATAAGATCTCCTTGAAAATAAGGCCAAGCGCTTATTTTGGAGGTCAAAAGAAAATAAGACCCTGTCTTATTTTCGGGGAAACACGGTATCTAAAATATTTTAACTGAAAAAGCAGTCCCTAAGCAATGGTCAACTGTATTAATCAATGCTAAAGTCCAAATTATGTCACAACACTGAAAATTTAGGGTTTGGTGAACAGCAGGGCTGAGATACAGAAATGTGGGCAAATATCAGGAGCACTATCAGAATAATCTGATTCTCACCCTGCATATTTTTATCACTATAAATAATCCTTAGGTTACATCCATTTGTTCCAACATCCAATCGTAGTTATGAATATGCTGAATTTAAGGTGTGTGTGTATCTGGGGGGAGTTCCTCACAGTTATAGTCAGTGCCTGGCTCACAAGTATGATGTTGCAGTGAGCTACAGCTACATGATCACAATTTGCAATGTTTCCTGCTTTACTTCCCACAAGTAAACTCAATAGAAAAGACAGTAGGAAGTTGCAATCACATGAGGTCCTCACTTAACAAACTGCAGGGTCCTCACTTAAGAATAGCAACCAGCGCTGTTGAAATTGCCATTGCAAAGCAAGTCATATGACATTGCACTTTACCACTGTGTTGTTTAGCAACAGAGTTCCCAGTCCCAAGGGATACTGTAATCTGAGGACTACCACCTGTACATTTTACATGCATGCACACATTTTAAATTAGCTTCATGAGACACTGCTATTAACAATGTACCTACCAAAAAGGGAGGTGAAAAGAGCTCCAGTCCCAGATGCCAACATCTGCTGCAGAGGAGTGATGCCCACCAGCTTCACAGACGAATTTTCAGACATTGTGCTGCTCACCTATAGAAAATACAACATCATATTGCACTTGTGTCAGAAGCACCTAGGTACTTCTGGGGTGAAAGGATTAGTCAATGACATCACCATTGCCTGTGGGACACGCAGTTGGGGCTCTTCCATGTCCTCGGCAGGAATGGGAGTGAAGGACGGGAGCTCAACCCACCCCACAGCTGCACTTCTGTCTTGAATGCAGCCTTGCTAACCTCCAATCCAGCATCTTAACCACATGAGCCGTCATACTCCTATAGAATACAACATTAGTGCTTTATATTCATAATAACAATGCCATTTAAATTGGTCATCACTCAATACTTGCACCAGCCTTTTATACCAACAAAAACAAAATCATTTTTGGTGTGAGGGATGGTGCCTACAGAAGGGGAGGTTGTCTGATGGACTAGTGAAGTGACAGTTTCCAGGACAGATGGCAGGGGAGGGGGAGACAAGAGGGAACACAACCCAGAATTAAATTGTAGACAGCGCATTAGGATACCCATTCCTTAGAAATCTCTCAAGGAAAGAACAGCATAGTCTGGCAAGATTCTGTCTATTGGATATAAGCAATGAAAGAACATTTTGGCTGAAATGTTCTACCATGTTTCCTCGAAAATAAGACCAGGTCTTATTTTCAGGGAAACATGGTAGAACATGTCAGCCAAAGTGTTCTTTATTTGCTTATATCCAATAGACTGAATTTTGCCAGACCCGGTCTTATTTTCTTTTGGGGCCCAAAATAATCACTTGGGCTTATTTTGGGGGAGGTCTTACTTTGTTTCATCAAAAGGACCAGCCAGGTTTCCTGCCCACTCCCCCCCGCATGGCACATAGGAGGCAGCAACAGTACTGAGGTCGACTACAGCAGGAAATAGAGGCACCCAAAGGGCATCGGCCTGCATGCTTCGGATCAGCTGCAGGCCACTACAGAGCATGGTTGGTGCCGCCATGAGGTATGGCGAGAGTGAGAGAATGATCTGATCAAAACTTTGTCTGTGTGTGAGAGGGGGGGGGGAGACTACCATCAGTCCTGGTATAACTTTCTGAGGTTGGATCAGATCTCTCTCTCTCTCCCTCCCTCCCTATCTCACACATACTCAAACACACAGAGAGGATGAATCGGATCGCTCTCTTGCTCTTGCTCAATCTCGCTGTAGCGGCAGTGGTAGCAGTGCCTTGCCGGCAGTGTACCTTTCACTCAGCCACTTTCCCTCTTTCTTCTTCTTACTCTGCCTCCTCCTCCAGACAAAAGCTGTGCTTTTCGTCTGTCCATTGCAGCACAGTGCCCGGGATTTATTTTGACAGTGGTGGGACTTGGGGAATGGTCAGTCCCCATTAGTAGTGTGGCAGAGAAGGCAATTCCCCCCCACACACTGGACCAGACCAGACTGGGATGGGGTGAGAAAACAAGGGGTGCCAAAGGCAGTTGAAGGACTTGAAATAGTTCAGACCTTCCAACTTCGCGAAATCTCTCATTTTGTGAGAAGTTGAAAGATCTGAACTATTTTTTTTAATCATAGTCCCACAGACTATTTTTGTTGCCCTGCACATGGCAGTGGAGCTGGAAAGCAGGTTAGTGAAGGTATGTGGCTGCCCTGGGGTGGGGTGGGGTGGGAGAGTTTGGCATGGGTGGCCTGGCTAAAGGGCTCTTAGGTAAGCTGGTGCTGGGCGTGTGGGGCAGCTCTGAACCCCCTGCCTTGATCTGTCCTCCACCTCCATCATCACCTCACTTGGTTCTTGGTTCTTTGCCCTTTCTTCTCCTTCCTCGCTGCCGTAATGGAGAAGGAGACTGAGTGATACACCAGTACTGCAGCTACAAAGCGAGGTGGTTGGGGGTGGGGGATGAAGCAAGGTAGGGGATGCAGAGCTGCCCCCCTGACCCGCACCTGTTTACCTGAGCGCCCCGCAGCCAGACCATCAACATCCCGATAACTGCCTCACTTGTGGTGGCTCCAGAAGCTCCGTCCAGGACCTCACGTGCATCACTCAGCATCCTGCTCCATTCTGGTGGCAAGGAGAAGCAGGCCGGTGACCAAGTGGGATCCTGGACGGGGTTTCTGGAGCCGCCGCTGTAAGACAAGGCAGTTGTCATGAAGTTGATGGCCTGGCTGCGGGGCCCTCAGGTGAGCCAGTGCAGGGAGTGTGGGGCAGCTCTGCACCCTGCCTTGTTTCATCCACCCTCCACTGCCTTGTTTCATCCTCTACCTCCCCCCATCCCCGTCTGATTTTTACAGCTGTGCCTTGCCCCACCTCATACAACCAGATGGTGGGTGGGCCTTAGCTAGGCCTTATTTTGGGGATAGGTTTTATTTTTGGTCCAGGTGTGAAAATCGGGCTAGGACTTGTTTTCAGGATAGGTTGCATTTTTGGGAAAACATGGTATTCTTGGGCTTGACCTGATATTTGGAGGTACAAGTATCCAAGCCTTGGAGTGCAGGTATTTAAGTCCCTGAGATTCAGAAAATCCTTACATTACCACATCAAACAGATATGATCAATGTTTGAGGATTCAAGATTGCCATTCCATCTTCTGACAGGCAGTAGGAAACTATCTAGCAATTTTGCAGTATCATTTGAAAAGATATAGCTAAAAGTTTTTGGCTCTTTTTGGTGGATGCCCATGCATAGGGATGGAAACCACCTGAAATTCTGAAAAGCAAAGCTGAAAATCATGGTGCTGAAATTTAACTCTTTTGCTGTCACAATATAGAAATGCAACATCAAGGTCCACGGACATGTGGAGTTTGTAAGATTCCCACTTGTGATGGATAATCACAATAATTTATAAGAGAACAAAGAAGCAAAAGCAGGAAAACGATTTATTAAAGATCTTCTACAACCTGGGAAAAAGTGAAAATCATTCTGAAAGAAGATTTTACCACCAAAAGGAAAACCAGGGCATGCAATGAATGTGGGTCTCATTATAAACATATATAAAAATATATGTTGTTTTACCATGTTATGAACATTTGTATTACAATGAAGGTACCGTATTTAATGAAGGGTCCTTGGTGCTCTCTGAGTTTGATTGTTTTCCTGCAGATGTTTCATTACCCAAACTAAGTAACATCATCAGTCAGACTAGTCTGGGTCTGTAAGAAAACAACCAAGCTCAGAGAGCACCAAGGACCCCTCATTTCAACCATGAGCTATAAATATTCTCCTTTATTGAAAGTTATTTTCTTTGTGCAAGAGTAATATAAATGAGCTCAGAAAATACTGGTGCACAACAGGTTTCCGTGCAGACTTGCAGCAATCCTGCCCAGGAGGTATTCTTTTGCATTCATTCCCAGTTGACATGACTATTATCTGCACAGCTACAGAAATGGGAGAGGCCTCCCTTCTGAGACATTTAGGCTCCCAGAAGATGGCATAATGATGCCAGCTTAACAACGATAAGCAGCAGCGTCTAAGCAACTTGCAGAAAGCATAGGATAAAAGTGTAATACGTCACATCACTTTGTTTTAAGCAGAACTGTTCAGTTTGCCTAGCTTCCAAAAATAATACTATTAGGTTATTTGGAACATCTGGTCTTTTTTATTTTGAATTAAAAAATAGCTGGATTGCAGAATAAGCCATTAAATATCAGAAGTATGCATCAGGTGTCTATGGCTAACAATTTAATAGGAGAGACAGACATGCTTAACAGTAATTCCGCATAATAAGCACGAAAGCCATTTCACTAACAGCCTGAGGTCCTTAAGATAATAAGACTCTTCCATCTTTAAAGCCATTAAGCTGAGAAGCAAGTCAGCATGGGGCAGAACACCGAATTTTGAAAAGAAAGAGATCCAGGCACTAATTCCCACCGGTAATTACAAGACTGTATTTACACTTGGTTCTTGTGTTTATTTCTGGTAGTGGCAAGTCATCCAACTTTTGCTTTGTTTTCCTCCACTGTTAGATCATTCGTTTGACTTTACAACAGGGGTGTCCAAACTTGGGAACTTTAAGACTTGTGGACTTCTGCTGGCTGGGGAATTCTGGGAGTTGAAGTCCACAAGTCTTAAAGTTCCCAAGTTTGGACACCCCTGCTTTACAAGGTATTATAATCCTTATCTACTGCTATTCACATAAAGTAAAGGTAAAGGCTCCCCTTGCACATATGTGCTAGTTGTTCCGACTCCAGGGGGCGGTGCTCATCTCCGTTTCAAAGCCGAAGAGCCAGCGCTGTCTGAAGACATCTCCATGGTCATATGGCCAGCATGACTAAACACCAAAGGAGCATGGAATGCTGTTACCTTCCCACCAAAGGCTATTTTTCTGCCTGCATTTTTTACATGCTTTCAAACTGCTGGGTTAGCAGAAGCTGCAACAAGTAATGGGATCTCATTCCGTTATGCGGCACTAGGGATTTGAACCCCCGAACTGCCGACCTTTCTGATTGACAATCTCAGCATCTTAGCCACTGAGCCACCATGCCCTTTTTGCTATTCACATAATGACTCTTTAAAAACAGATTTTGCAACAGCGTGAATAATTTGACACTGATTTTTTCTCTCTTTTTGCTAGCCTCACTGCTACTGTAATTTGAACTTTACCACCATATTCATCCATGCTAATGCAGCGTGTGAGATAACTCTGCTTCAAATTAACTTACTGCCTTGGCGTGAATCCTTTCCCTCCCCCCCCCCCCCATCCTGCATGGTGCACACTTACTGTATATATGCAGTGTTATACAAAAGAACCATCAACAACACACCATTAAACCAGTTCTCCTTCCATAAAAAAGCAGCAATTTTATGTTCAGTACAAATAGTCCTCAATTTATGACTGTTTGCTTAATGACTATTCAAATATATGATGGACTCAAAAAAAAGTTACTTATAACCAGTCAACTTATGACTGATCATCAAGTGATCACATTTCAAGAGCTTGTTAACCGAGCTTCCATCTTGACTCTCCTCAGATGTCAAGACTCATTAGTCCCCATCATTTTCAGTTAGCTGTATGTTTGTACCGATCCTTTAACAGAATTCCATAGAGATTAAAGTGGCATCAAGTGGCACAATCCCAACATTGCTTGCCACCCATTTCTATTCCCCACATCTAGGAAGAGGCACATGGCTTTGAGATGTTTCCAGTGAAGTCTACCAACAAAATCATGTCAAAACTCAGTCCATGTTAATCCTATGTGAAGTTATAAAGTTTATTGCTATAATCCAATAACCATAATCTATAAAAGGCCTTCACAACAGCGGCCCACAAAACAGACTTGTGTATCCTGTCAGTTGTTTTGAATCCACTAACAAATCCACTGCCACCAAACCATGCCTTTAAGAAGGATTTGCTGCTATTCACAGTCTTCTCCGCTCTGAAGGACACACTGCTATGAGCCTCCAAATTCCATTACTGCTGCTGCACCAAGCCACTACTGGTAGCTACCAAACAGCTGATCAGCACACCAGCTACTCCTCTGTGGCTTGTGATTACTTTTAAGGTATCAATGGGCTTTCCCCACCTCTTTAAGTTGTGCATGCTTGGTCTACAACAGGGGTGTCAAACTCACTGTGTCACATTGCCATCACGTGACATTTCACGTTTTCCCCATTTGCGGAACTGGGGTGGGTGTGGCCTGCATGTGGCACCCGCCCTGCGGGCTGCCAATTTGACAACCCTGATCTACAATGCAGATTTTCAAGTATTATTTTAACCATTTAGTCATGTTTGAATTTTGATGATTTTATAAGCAAATGCTCTCCATGTTACATTCTTAAACACAGCTTCTTTCAATTCTGGGATGTTCAACTTTGGATTTTGAAGTGTAATATACTAATTGCTGATGTTTCAGTAGACAAAGCTTTCATGATGTTTCTTAGTTTGGCATACTATAGAACCTAAAACCCATAGCTATGACAAACAAACATAATTTAACATAAATCATGTTTGTGCAAATAGAAATAGATTCATTGAGAGGTACAGGTTGGGCTGACTGTCATATAACTGACAGATAACTTTATACTTTCATCATTCAATCTCTCTTCATATGTAAAGCTCCTTCTGCTGCAATATGCTAGCAAACAAAACAAAAACCAAAATTCTTGTTTTTTATTGACTAGAGGAAAATTGGTTTTCAGCATAGGAATGATGACAGCTTACATAAAACGCTTAAAATCAGGCAAAAGAAGGTTTGTGTGTATATGTATGTGTATGTGTGTGTACACACACACACACACATATATGGGGTGGGGTCATTGATAACTATCATTGAATGGGTGTGGCTGAGTGGTGGGTGGCTAACCGGTTTATTACTGGTTCGCTCGTATTTACATGTGTGCTCGTTCATGCAATGCGTCTGCACATGCGAAGAAGCATCTGGGCGAGTGGGTGGAGCCACCGCCACTAGGTGGCGTCTGCACATGCAATGCGTCTGCACATGCGAAGAAGCATCTGGGCGAGTGGGTGGAGCCACCGCCACTAGGGTTCGGCCGAAATGGGCCGAACCAGCAGCAATCCACCTCTGCTGTGGCTGTCACAAACACTAAACTATAGATTGTTCAATCATAATTGAATAAACTACCACTGATTGGATTCTTATAATATGCGACGTCACACACCATGGTTTATAGCCATAATGACTGGATTTACTCAATGTGATAAAATCACAAATTATGGCTTAGCAGGATGTATAAAACATGTTCCCTATAGAAACTACTTGCAACTAGACCCCTAATATATGATTTTCCTTTTCTGTATAGTGAGGTAAATTTATATTTTTTGATAAAAGCTCCAATTCAGTTGGTAAAAAATATTTGAATCCAACATTGATCAACTGTGTCAAAGACAATAATTATATTCTACTTTATCGGTGCTCTAATTATCCCCTCCTCTCAGAAAAACCTGAAAGAGAAGCTATGAGGGAAATGATAAGAGACCTTCTGATCAAAATCCTTAATATGCTGATCAAAGTCCGCTTTTCTAGGAAAAAATATAATTAAAACCAAACTCAAAAACTAATTTGGCATGACCTAGTGCTTTAATAGCTAAACTTGTTTTCATCTGGAATTCCAGACTGCATAAACAAGTAGAGAAAGAGGGAAAGGTAATAGTTCATATTTGCTTTACTTAAAATAAGGCCTCTTTATATCACAATATTCCAAATTTCAGTCAGATTCCTTGAGGCTGGGCCAGTAATAAGAGTTTCATGGACTTATCCTAAATAATAAATAGTTAGGCTTGGAAATTTGCAAACACATATCAACAAAATTATTTAAAAATGCAACCTGAGTTTGCTCTTCATATAGATTTCCAAATTCTCTCATTCCAATCCCTTCCAATCTGCAAATATTTTTTTTCATGCAAGTTTCTCCAGAAAAAGGTTTTGCATTACTTTAGTGTCAACTCTACAATCCTTAATAATTGCATGTAGAAAGAAAAACTTTGAAAATCATGTGTAATAAAAGGATATGAATATATTCAAATCAATCGAACATTTACAGTATGGTTATGGTTAAATGTCTAATTGTGCACAGACTGATCTCTCCCTCCTTTTCTCTTACTGGCATCCTGAGTTCCATTCCAATCAAAGCATTTTTCTGTGGTCTTGACCTCCAAATATCTCGTGATATCATCAGATATATATCACTTGTCAGCTTTAAGGTCATACATTTCATTCCTGGCTATGAAGCATACACCAATTCAAATCACAGAGGAGGAATCTATTCATATGCTCTTCCCAATTCTAGGCACTTAATGTTTACTTTGTGCCTCACATATATACATTTCTTAGATGATATACTTCTCTTTTCCTTTGCATCAGAATAGATGTGGCAAATATATTGTAAATAATAATTTGCTAGCTGGTATCCTCCAGAGTGGTTAACCTACAACTTCATTAATGAGTCCACTACATGTGGAGGGTATTGATTTGGGAGGGTGAGTTTAATTATGACCACTTCATGCTCATTAGTGTTTGGCCTTCATGCAAAGGATGCTGACTATTTTTAAGCAAGAATAACACAATACCAGAGTTGAGTCCTTGGAAGTCTTCTGTCCAACCTCCTGCTCAAGCAGGAAACCCTATTCCCTATCAGACAAAAAAAAAATCAAAATAATGTTTAAAAGCTTGCATTACATAGAAAGCCAATGCAATGATCTATCCTCTCCGTCAACAAAGTATCACAGAAATATATTAACCGCTTTGCAGGGAGAGCCAACCAATTCAGAAATAAGGAGAAATGTGATCAGTTGAGTTCACAATTGATCAGTGAATTGGCTTCCTTTTACAAGTTGTGGGTGCTCCATCACTGAAGGTTTTTAAGAAGAGATAGGACAATCAGAAATGGTATAGGGTCTCCTGCTTGAACAAGGGGTTGGAGTAGCATACCTCCAAGGCCCCTTCCAAATGGTATTCCGCTATTTCCTGGACCTTGCTTCAGCATCTACTTTTTCAAAGGTGGGGAAAAAAACCCTTCAACTCTTCTTATTCTTTCAGAAGGCAGGGGTCCAAAACTGTCAAGGAGACTAATAAAAAAGCAATGTCCTTAACCCCTTTTCATAACCTAGCATCTACTATAAAAATTCCCAATAATTCTCATAATTCCAGATAAAATGCTGAGAACACCTGGAGAGGTGCTGGAGATGGGACACCGAAGGTAGGTTGTTGCCTTTTATGCCTCACCTGCAGACTTCCCGAAGGCATTTTATCTATCTCTAGAAAACTGGATTCGGAAAACTGTGGTGTAATCCAGCAGGGCTCTCCCTCAGTCCCAAGGACAGAAGCACGGCAAGTATTGTACCCCAATAAAATGCACACAGTGGCCGGCAGCCCTGCTCCGTCCAATTTTTGCATTCCTGTCCTGCCTCGGACGATCTCCGCTCAAGGCCCGGTGACGGGATCCTTCACGCTCGAGGCCCTGGATCCGCTTGCGCCGCACCACCTACCATCCCCGCCCCCCCTCACCTCCTCACTCTAGCCATAAGCACGCTTGCTACTCCTGCGCCCGATGCACCCATAAATGCATCCACGAGGGGAGGCGTCCGGATTTCCCCGAGACCCACGCTCGCACGAGCTCGGTCACCCGAATGTCCGGGATTGGAGAAGCAGAGTCGGCGTCATCGAGAAGCGCGCGCGAGGCAGTGGGCAGGAGCTGCGAAACGCTTCCCGTGGCAGACTCTGGCAAAGGCCGCCTGCCGCCTCCTGATTGGTCAGGGGAGAGGCGGGCGCAATGTTGGCCGAGAGCGCCAGTGAGGCTAGCTGATAGTTTTGCTCAAGCGCAGGCGCGCGCGATTTTTTATTTCCCCACCCCCACCCCCCTCGCCAGCTTGGGTCGGCGGGGAAGCAATCATAAGTCTTACGGGGAGACCTTTGATTTCCTAGGGCCGTTGATGAATTAGCCGCCGATCTTTTCTTTTTAATTACCACACATGCAACAACACACTTATGTAATATATATTACATACATTACATAATAATGTAATTAAATAAATAATTCTTGCATTTATATTTGTGTTTTAATAGTTGTGATATATATATTTTTTGACTAATGGTTGTACGCCAGCCAGAGTCATGTTCAGTGAGATTGGGCAGCTGTATAACTGTATTAAATAAATCTAGGGCTTTAGAGAGTGATTAATCCAAAATCATCCAATTGGCTTCATGCCTAAAGAAGGCTAAAACTCCTGGTTTCAAGCTTAATGTCTTAGTCAATAGATCAAATGGGCTCTTCTGTAGATACAGTATTGTTTTTATTTCTTGATCATAACTTGCATTTTTTGTTGTTGCAAACACTGCTTTCCAAGTGAAGAGATTTCTGATTTGGAAACACACTGGGTGCTTCTATCTTAAAACAAGTTTATTTGGAGGATGTAATAAAGGTAAAGGCTCCCCTTGCACATATGTGCTAGTCGTTCCCGACTCTAGGGGGCGGTGCTCATCTCCATTTCAAAGCCAAACAGCCAGTGCTGTCCAAAGATGTCTCCGTGGTCGTATGGCTGGCATGACTAAATGCCAAAGGCGCACAGAGGTAGTCCCTATTTTTCTACTTGCATTTTTACATGCTTTTGAACTGCTAGGTTAGCAGAAGCTGGTGCTAGGGATTTGAACCACTGAACTGCCAACCTTTCTGATCGACAAGTTCAGTGTCTTAGCCACTGAGCCACCGTGTCCCAGAGGAAGGAATACTTGAGGTCAAAACACATGGGTTTTTAATAGGAAGTTGCTTTCAGACAAAATACCTGTTTATGTGGCAGGGAGTTTCTGCAATAAACTGATTTATTGACCTGTAAACTGTTGATTCCCTAAGAAACCAGAGATTCTATGACTCCTTTGTCATCAATTCAGTACCAACTTAAGAGAATTCCTTGATTGAGACCCAACCCATATATCAGTGCTGAGTCTGACCCTCTGTATTCCTCTATATGTTTCCCTTTGGCAGATGAGCTGAGTTGGCTCAGTTGCGGTCAAGAACAATTTTGAAGCAGAATACCGAGAGAGGAATGTCCAGAACACTTCAAACCCAACAATAAATTAAGGCAAATGCTTGTCCTCTCCAAGGATAAAACAACAAGACACAAACTGAGCAAAAGACAAAGGCCACTCTTTTGAAGACAGCAACAACCATTCAGATAGAGAGGATCACTGTTTGAAAGAGGGGTCAAAGAGGCTATCTATGTCAAAATGGAACAACCCTCTCTCAAAAGCTTTGTGCTCAAGGTAGGTGTAGAACTCCCAGTCTGAAACTCCCCAAAAGAAGCCAGCATGGCTGCATAAAGAACTCTCTGACAAATTGAAAGACAAAAAAGATAAGTATAAAAAGTGGAAAGCGGGGGACATAACTAATGCAGAATATCAGCAAATAGCCCGAGTCTGTAAAGATGAAGTGAGGAAAGCTAAGGCTCACAATGAAGAAAGGCTTGCCACAAAAGCGAAAAATAACAAAAAAAGCTTCTTGCAACATTTTAAAAACAAGAAAAAGGTTAAGGAAACAATTGGTCCATTGCTGGGAGAAAGTGGCAAGAAGGTGACAAGCAACAGGGAGAAAGCAGAACTATTTAACTCATTTTTGCATCTGTCTTTACACAAAGGGATAAAACAGTCCAACTTATCAAAAACAGCACCACAAAAATCAGATTAGGAACACAAGTTGAAATAGGGAAGAAAATGGTAAGTGAGCATCTGTCTACCCTAGATGAGTTCAAATCACAGGACTGGATGGATTACACCCCAGGGTTCTGAAGGAACTGGCAGAAAAGATCTCAGAACCACTGAACTATATCTTTCAGAGATCCTGGAGCACCGGGGAATTGCCAGAGGACTGGAAAAGAGCTGATAGGGTTCCCATCTTCAAAAAAGGAAAAAAAAATAGATCCAGGAAACCTCAGACCCTATCAGTCTGACCTCAATACCAGAAAAGATTCTGGAAAAGATAATCAAGCAACTAATTAGCGAACACCTAGAAGTAAACAAAGTAATAGCCAAAAGCCAACATGGGTTTGTCAAAAACATATCATGCCAGACTAATCTTATTGCATTCTTTGACAAAGTGACAAAATTAGTGGACTAGAGGAATGCCGTCCAAATACTTGGACTTCAGTAAGGCTTTTGATAAGGTAGACCATAACCTACTACTAGATAAAGTAGAAGAATGTGGGTTAGACAGTATCACCACCAGATGGATTCGTAACTGGCTGACCAACTGCACTCAACGTGTAGTCCTCAATGGAACTGCATCTACATGGAGGGAAGTATGCAGTGGAGTACCTCAAGGCTCTGTTTTAGGCCCAGTACTCTTCAACATCTTCATCAATGATTTGGATGAGGGAATAAATAGGGAACTCATCAAATTTGCAGATGACACCAAGCTGGCAGGAATAGTCAACACTCCAGAAGACATGCTTAAGATACAGAAGGATCTTGACAAACTTGAACATTGGGCACTATCTAATAAAATGAAATTAAATGGTGAAAAGAGTAGGGTTCTACATTTAGGCAAGAAAAAGGAAATGCACAGGTACAGTATAGGTGGTACCTTGCTCAATAGTAGTAAATGTGAGAGCGATCTTGGAGTCCTAGTGGACAACCATTTAAATATGAGCCAGCAGTGTGCAGCAGTTGCCAAAAAAGCCAACACAGTTCTAAGCACAATAAACAGAGGGATTGAATCAAGATCACATGAAATGTTAATACCACTTTATAATGCCTTGGTAAGGCCACACTTGGAATACTGCATTCAGTTTTGGTCGCCACGATGTAGAAAAGATGTGGAGACTCTAGAAAGAGTGCAGAGAAGAGCAACAAAGATGATTAGGGGACTGGAGACTAAAACATATGAAGAACGGTTGCAGGAACTGGGTATGTTTAGCTTAAGAGAAAGAAGGACTAGGGGAGACATGATAGCAGTGTTCCAATATCTCAGGGGTTGCCACAAAGAAGAGGGAGTCAAACTACTCCAAGGCACCTGAGGGTAGAACAAGAAGCAATTGGGGAAAATTAATCAAGGAGAGAAGCAACTTAGAACTGAGGAGAAACTTCCTGACAGTTAGAACAATTAATCAGTGGAACAGCTTGCCTCCTGAAGTTGTGAATGCCCCAACACTGGAAGTCTTTAAGAAGATGCTGGATAGCCATTTGTCTGAAACATATAGGGTTTTCTGCCTAAGCAGCGAGTTGGACTAGAAGACCTCCAAAGTCCCTTCCAACTCTGCTATTGTATTGTATTGTAAATAACAGCATCTCCTTTTCTAGGAGAGTACAGTATTGTAATTGACTTTGAAAACCAGTTTAGTGTAGTCATTGAAGCACTAAGCTAAAAACTGGTAGACCTTCACAAAGCAACTAGATGACCTTGCTAGGAGTAAAAAAAAACTGACTTGAAGGCACAATTTTTTGTGCTTATTCTCTCTCAAACTCTGCATGTGGAATTATTGTTAAACTCAGCCCTCCCTGTAGCCAAGAGTTGGTCAAGCCAGTCAGAAGTATGAAAAGGAAACCAACTTGTGCAGAGGTTTAATGGACGTGGTATGGTCCTAGTGAAAAAGTACCACTGCTTCTTTATCAACAGTGGTGAAATTGACTGAGGAGTTAAATATCTGTTTCAGATTGGCAGCAAGGCAAAGAGATCTGTCCCCTCTCAACTTACAACATGGCCCATGCAGGGGCGATTATTTTGTTCCTGGCTAAAATGAGTTTCCAAGGGGCCATGCACTGGTGGTCCAAGTGACTGGCATTAACAACACTTTCCTGTTGACTTATGACTGAGTACCAGGCAGGTGTATTGGTTAAGCCAGTGGTGGGCAACCTTTTTTTTCAACTGAGCCAAATCTCGCCAAAACCACGATTGAAATTTATTTTGAGAGCCACATTTTTAAAACCGAAAATACATAGGATGGTACACTGTTTTTAGTTTCAATAAACTCTGGCATTTGAAGCACGCAAGTCTTAAAGCTGTCAAGTTACAAGATCCTTGCATCCCTAACCCTTTAGGAAAAAAAACCCAAGGGGTCTTCAAACCTGACAGCTTTAAGACTTGTGGACTTCAACTCCCAGAATTCCTCCTCCAGTCATGTTGGCTCAGGAACTCTGGCATTGAAGCATGCAAGTCTTAAAGCTGTCAAGTTGCAAGACCCTCGCACCCCCAACCCTTTAGAAAAAAAAACCCAGGGTCTTCAAACCTGACAGCTTGAAGACTTGTGGACTTCAACTCCCAGAATTCTGAGAATTGAAGTCCACCAAGGGCATCAATCATATTAGCCCAGGGATCTGCAAAATTGGCTCTTAAGACTGGTGGACTTCAACTCCCAGAATTCTGAGAATTGAAGTCCACCAGTCTTAAAACAGCCAACTTTGCAGACCTCTGTGTTAGCCCAAAGCCTGGCGCTGGGCGGGCCTTGCTCCCCCATTGGTGGAGCCCCAAGAAGCGAGGAGGGAGAAAAAGAGACGGAGGCCAAGGAGCTTCCCCCCCGCCCCCTCCCAGCAAAAATCTAACCGGGGAGCCGGGCGGGCAGTAGCAAATTAGCCGATCACGCCGCGTGGGCAGTAGCAAATTAACCGATCACGCGGCGTGATCGGCTAATTTGCTACTGCTCGCCCGGCTCCCCGGTTAGATTTTTGCTGGGAGGGGGCGGGGGGGAAGCTCCTTAGCCTCCGTTTCTTTTTCTGCCTCCTCGCTTCTCGTCCCCGCCCGACTTCAGGATCCTCCCTAATCATTGTGGGTTGAAAAGAAAAAAGGGAAAGGGGCGCTTGTTTTGAAGTGCCCGAGAGGAGGGAGGGGAGCGGGCGGCCGGCACACAGAAGAGCCGCATTAAAATGTGTAAAGAGCCGCATGTGGCTCGCGAGCCGCGGCTTGCCGACCACTGGGTTAAGCTGTCCAAACCTGTTTTTTAAGTTGTGCTTTTGTGTGTGGATTGTTGTTAATCTTGGACAGTATTTGCAGAAACGTTCCAGCTAATATATGTGCTTCCTATTCCTATTTCATTATTCAGAATATTTGGTGACAGTTGTCAACCCTCAGAATTTGCCCCTGAATTCCTTCTTACTCAAGCATAGTTGAATTTAATGTGCCTATCCTTTCCTTCCTGAACTACATTTGCAGTGGAAAAAAATAATTTGTCCTGAAATTAAGCTAGTTGTTTGGCTTGCTTAACAGGCTGATGGTTTTGGAAGAGGTGTGGATGCCAAATGAAAGCAGCTATGCTTACAGCCAGCTCCAATTTCAACCACATTATTTAGAACAAAAACCAGAGGCTCATAATCAAAAGATATGAGGTATAAATGATTGCCTTTGTCACCATTTGCATTGTATAGGGCAGGGGTGTCCAAACTTGAGAATTTTAAGACTTGTGGACTTCAACTCCCAGAATTCCCCAGCCAGCATAGCTGGCTGGGGAATTCTGGGAGTTGAAGTCCACAAGTCTTAAAGTTCTCAAGTTTGGACACCCCTGGTATAGGGGATGGTTTTACCCAAGTATTGAAACTGAGGTATTACTGCACAATCTAATGTGTTTAGTGGACTATACCCCTGTATCAGAGGTGGGTCGCTTCTGGTTCGGCCCGGTTCAGCCGAATTGGTAGTGGAATTCAGGCCTGGGTCGGAGAACCGGCAGTGACACAGGTGTGCCAGGCCCCCAAACTGGTTTCCTCGCCGCTGGGCCACCGCCATTTTGTTTCTAGTGACTGCATACGCGCAGTTCACTGTAAATTGTTTTGTGCATGTGCGTAGAACAATTTACATTGAACAGTGCACATGCACATAGTGGGCAGCAACCAACCTCTGTATCCTGGTATTTTTTTAAAAAAATAAGGGGATAGAAAAGGAAGAAGTGACATTGATATAAGAAGTGATATTTTTTTCTGGAAGAATACCTGTCATATAAGAAGAAGGTCACAGTTTGCACATTGGGATTTCTTCACTGTCTCTGTAGTTTTTCTACAAGCAATTTGAAGAGCTGGTCTTCTAGAGGAAAGCACTCAATTTCATAATAGTGTGGCAGATTCAGAAGGCACAGAAGAGATGGATGTAGATTGACCAACCTTCTTTTTACTCAGAACTAGACTTTTCATCAATGGTGAACCTATTATGAGAGGAAATGTTCAATAAAAATCACATGGGGTATTCCAGAAATGGCAGTTAAATAACTTTACCAGATAAGTTTGAGGCTATGAGTTTTCATATAATCAGACAGATAGAGATTAAATAAATACCTTATTGAAAGAATTTGATTGAGTCAAATTTGATTCACCGACCCGAGTCCCCTTGGGGAGAGGGGGTGGTCTATAAATCCTAAATAAAGTAAAGTAAAGAGTATTCTAATTAAAACCTTACAAATAACTACAAGAAGGGATTTGGGGGTTGACTAGTCTGTTATACTATGTGTCTAATGCATGACAGTCTTCCTACTGAATCAGTTCTGAGTCTGTAATGAATATGGTGTCCTCCTACCTGAGGTTTGTTTGCTTATGGCCAAAGTAATAGAAATGGAGTTGCTAGGACAGAGAGAGCTTATTGACAGAGATAATTGCATCTGACCTCAAGTTCTGACTCAATATTCATGGAGAAAGGAACAACATAGGATGACATTGCTCTGAGATAGAGGGAAAGAATCTCTCAAATAGGATCTGATCCTTGGAAGCTGAACAGATATACTAAAATATGCATCTGGGTGAAAGGTATTGTGGATTTGATTATTAGAGGCATATCTGGACAGGTATGGTATATGTTGCAATTGACTACATGGTGCAATTGATGGTTGCCATCCAACCTGACTCAGCTTGAGAGGATTTCAAGAAAGAAAGAATGATAGAAATTTCCCCAATCCAGGTGTGCAAAGCTTGTCACTTCATACCCCCAAAGACTCAAGGATGTAATTACTGACAAAGGTGATTCAACAAAGTACTGAGTGAAGGGTCTGAATACTAATGCCAATGCTATATTTCAATTAAAAATTTTTTTACACACATTTCTAAAACTCTGTCTTCACTTTGTCAAGGGGTACTGAGTGTAGATTAATGAGGGGAAAAAGAATTTTAACGTGTAGAATCAGGTCAAATTGACAAAAGTGAAGGGATAGGAATACTTTCGGAATGCAATAAATCCCAAAAAGATTTATTCAGTTACATTTGCCTGCAAGAGAACAACTGTTTTTTAAGAAAGAAAGAAAGAAGAAAGAAAGAAAGAAAGAAAGAAAGAAAGAAAGAAAGAAAGAAAGAAAGAAAGAAAGAAAATGGTGAAATGGAAATTAAAAAGTATGAGAAAACTAAATTATGCATAATACTTGGAGATTGTTTGGAACTACAGTAATAGATTTTTAGCCACAATGTATTATCTTAAATCAGGAGAACTAGTACAAATCCAAGAAATACTTTTCATTGTGAACAGATGAATAAATATGTCAGTCGGACATGAGTTGGTCTGGAAAAAAACAGAATCCATTCTTTCAATCAGAAAAGAATTAAAATTGTTTGCAATACATATGTTCAGGTGTAATAACATATACAGCTATTATAACATATATAATGAATAATGCTGTAACCTTGCATTATATAAGTAGGTGATAAGACCTCAATTAGAGTATTGTGTATAGTGCTGGTCACCACACCACATACGTTATAAAGTTTCTACTTCTTTTGTATGTCATAGACCTAGAAAAGGTTGAAAAATGACCATATAACTACAGTAATTGGGATTTGAGGGTCAAGAGAGAAAAAGTTATAAAATGCATAAAATAGTTAAACTGTGGAAATTGCTGCCACTTTGAATGGTTTAAAAAAGGACTGGACAAATTCATGTATGGTGTAATTAGGTTATCAATGGTTAGTCATACGGAGGGTTGTGTATTTTTTTCCTGAATTACTTAAATAGTGAGTGCTGGTATGTGAATGTGAAAGGGGAGCTATTATCCTCTTCCCCAGGTTTATGAGCTTCCGAAAGACATCCAACATTGTAAATACAGAATACTGCACCAGATGGACCTATGACTTAATCCAGCAGACTCTTTCTTATGTATTAAAATGCCCTATACAAATATCATGAAAAGCCATAGCTTTGCCATCTTCATGACATACATACTATAGATAAAGGTAAAGGTTCCCCTCGCACATATGTGCTAGTTGTTCCCGACTCTAGGGGGCGGCGCTCATCTCCGTTTCAAAGCCAAAGAACCAGCTTTGTCCAAAGACATCTCAGTGATCATGTGGCCAACATCACTAAACACAGAAGGCGCATGGAATGCTGTTACCTTCCCACCAAAGTGGTCTTTATTTTTCTACCTGCATTTTACATGCTTTTGAACTGCTAGGTTGGCAGAAGCTGGGACAAGTAATGGGAGCTCACTCCATTATGTGGCGTTAGGGATTCGAACTACCAAACTGCCGACCTTTCTGATTGACAGGCTCAGTGTCTTAGCTACTGAGCCACCGCATTCCTGTAATGACATACACACACATTCCTTTTTCTACGTCAATTCTTCCTTCAATCTAATCCAATGTCTTTCAACCTTGGAAACTTTTAAGATGTGTAGACGTCAGCTCCCACAAAGCTGGGGATTGTGGAAGCTGAAATCCACACATCCTAAGGCTGCCAACCTTGAGAAACATTGACCTAATTCACAGATTCTAATATTCCAATAAAGGGTAGTGTAAAGGAAAACAAATGTGAAAGAAAGGCAAAGAAAGAGTGCACCCCAGTCAACCCATTCTTTTGAATTTGCTTTTTCTTCAGCAAGTGTAACTTTTTACTATTCTCAGATTCCTAAACTGGAGCTCTCATCTTCCATCTGAAATAGCAAATTCTTTGCTCAAAAGTCCCTTCTTCCATTAATTGCTAAATTCTCTCATGCCTCTTTGCTGTATGCATTGTACAGATAGTCCTCAACCTATGACATATTGCTTAGTGACCTTTCAAAGTTATGACCTATCTGAAAAAGGGGATTTATAATCCGGATCTGAAATTCTGACAATTTTGCCCTTCGCGGTCAAGTGGCTGCAATTTGAGAGTTCAGCCACAGGACCACATTTTATAACCATTTGCAGGCTCCTGTGGTTTCATGACCATGTTTAATGACGGTTTTGCTGAAAACTAACACTCAAAATGATGCTACAGTGAATAATGGGTTTGCTTAACAAACATTGTAAAATCAGACCAGTCATGTGACCAACCCACTTTACAACCATTACAACATTATAATGGGTTGGCCCCATTATGGTTGTAATTTGAGTACTATCCCTACTATGCATTGGATGATTTATCCAGGCTTTGGGGGAGAATAATTATTACAATAGATGGGTTGTTTTATTTGGAATACGAATAAACCCAACTGTAATGGTTCATAAATCTTGGCTAATGGCTTAACCTGATGTGTAAAGTCATGGGTTGTAGCTTATTAAACAAATCAAGGCTTACCAGCATGTTTCCACGCAGTCAAGAGTAGAAACAAATGTTGAAGTTATTGTAATAAGTTTCTCTGTTGCCTGCTTTCAGTCTCTTCAATCATCCAGTGCCCCTATTATTGAGCATTAATAGAAAAGAATTGCTGAGAAAATCTTATTATGCACATGAAATGTTGAGGCAAGAACTTGGACAATTACTCCCTTAAAGTATTATTTTGAGATTCTTAATTTTTGTTTTTCCTTAATATTACCCTAGAGCTCCTCCATCACAGGAGGATTATAAACACATCAATTGTGAGGTTAGTTGTCTTGCTGGCTGCTATGGTGACAGGGGCCATACTAATACCTTAGACAGACAATCTGTCAGACTCATTGTGGAACCTTAAGGGAGTCACTTAACCCATTGTTTGTCCATCTGTACAATGGGGGAAGTGTTTGTTTTTTCTGGACATCAAGTTAGGGTTGTGTTTTATAATGAACAAGTCCTCCTGCTAAACTGAGAGCCATAGGGATGAATGATTTTTCCGACAGATGATAACAACCAACTGTTACATATCTACAGAGTGGAATCCAAACTTGCCTGCAGATCGATTATTATCCAAAGTGCTTTTTGAGAGTTTCCTGCAAACTAACAAGGGGGAGGTGATTTAAAGGTCCGTATTCTGTCTTGGAAGACTCAAGGGAGTTTAAATGATATCTCCCTGGAAAATTTATCAGAATAACCTTTTGTAAGGTAAGCCAAGTTCCTTCAAACTAAACTCACCCCTGTTGACTTTATGCAGATGCCCATATTGTTTTCATGATTTCTTTTTCAATGTTAGCATTTGTTCGTTTTCAAAGAATGTTTTTCAATCTAGTCTATGGCTTTGGCAATGGATGGCAATCTGCCATCATCCTAAACACACTTAATTCTGTTTAGCTTTGCAGTTCAAACAAGATAAGTTGGAATAATATTAGTATACATCCATAATTGTTCAGGCATGCAAATAGCTAAAAGGTAAAGGTAAAGGTTCCCCCGCACCTGTGCGATAGTCATTTCTGCCCCTAGGGGCATGTGCTCGTCCCTGTTTCTAAGCCAAGGAGCCAGTGCTGTCCAAAGACGTCTCCGTGGTCATGTGGCCGGCAAAGGTGCATGGAACGTTGTTACCTTCCCACCAAAGATGGTTCCTATTTTTCTACTTGCATTTTTTACATGCTTTCAAACTGCTAGGTTGGCAGAAGCTGAGACAAGTAACTGGAGCTCACTCTGTTACAAGGCATCAGGGCTTCGAACCGCTGAACTACCAACATTCTGATCAACAAGCTCAGCGTCTTAGCCACTGAGCCACCACATCCCTTAAATAGCTGCAAATAGCGACACTATAACAAAAGTAGTTAACATGCTAATTAATTCATAGCACCTTTTTTGGCCCCAGAAAAGCATTAAAGGGGTTATTGACTCTAGGAAGGTACAAGAAAGTCCAGCGTTTCTCAGCCTTGGTAGCTTTAAAATGGGTGGACTTCAATTATGTAGTTGATTTGGAATTAAAGTCCGCTTGCTGGCTAAGTGTACAGGTAGTGCTCAACTTATGACCATGAGTCCTTCGGGAGAGGGTGCGGCTAAGAAATAAATATATTATTATTATTATTATTATTATTATTAATTGAGCCCAAAATTTATGTTAAATGAGAAATTTGTTAAGTGAGTCTTGCCCTATTTTACAACTTTTCTTGCCATGTTTGTTAAGTGAATCATTGAAGTTGTTAAATTAGTAACACGGTTGTTAAGTGAATCTAGTTTCCCCATTGATTCTGCTCGTCAGAAAGTTGAAGAAGGTGATCACATGACCCTGGGACACTGCAACTGTCATAAATGTGAATCAGTTGTCAAGCATCCAGATGTAATTCATGTGACCATGGGGATGCTGTAATGGTCATAAGTGTGGGAAATGGTCATAAGTCACTTTTTCAGTGCCGTTGTAACTTTGAACGGTCACTAAGCAAGCTATTGTAAGTCAAGAACTACCTGTATTATGGATTTTATTGACATGTACGTGTGAATATGACATATTTGCCAAGTATAGTGAATCAAGGTGCTAAGAAAACTAGTATTCACAGAAAAATATAATATTAAAAGAGCAGATAAGGAAAAAAAATAGAATTTGCTAATATATATTTTGGAATTGTTAGTTTAGCAGTGATCAACCATATTTGTTTCATATGCTAAGATTGCCTTGTGAAGAAGTACTTGCATATTGTCCATAATATCACAACAGCTCTACTGTACCTGACAAATATTTGCTGCTGTAAACACACATATTGACAGTGAAAAAAAAGCATGGTCAATATTTTAGTCAGACTTTTCTTGCAACTAATGAAAATAATATTCTACTTATCATTCAAGAAATGTAATTTTAAAGTCTATGCTTAAAACTTCGATTTAACTGAAATCGTTACTTTTGGGTTCTCAACAAACATAGGGATGTTAGTTCTAACTAAGTCAGAAGAAATATCTACTGAAAGGGAGGAGAAATTGACCTTTTTTTATTTACAGCTGCTGAAATATATTCTCTGGTGGATGATAAACAAAATAAACCCCATGAAATGCAAAAGAAAAATACAACGATATCTTCAAAGACATTATAGAAGGTATAGGGGATAGATCTAACTGTACCAATACAGCAATTTCATGCAAGGAATTAGAATTACCTTATAAAATATTATGGGTTTACAATTCTAGAATGCTAAAATAAAGAAGAATGTTTAACCTAGTTGGGTAATGAAATGTTACTGATGATGTTATCTACCACAGTTGAATAATGAAATACCTGCAAGCAATCAAACTCAGCAATAAAAACTCCACAGTTAATCTTTGAGCTACAGAGATTCTCTGCTGATTATCTAAAACAAAGGTATAATTCTGAAAGTGATAATGTCAATAAGTGAACAAAGACAATTTCTGCAGTTATACAATTAATGCTCAATAACCCTAATAAAAGATAACGTACAAGAAAAAGTACACAGAGATGCTCATGTATCTACTTACTCAATGACTGGCTGGCAATTAAAAAAAACATTACAATTACAAATACTAAAACATTTTAAAACAATAAAAAAAGTAAAAATACTAAAGACATCCAGATTAAATATACATGGGAGCAATATAAATGCTCAGTTACATACAGTGCAATACAGCCAGAAAACAGGGCGCTTAACACTTCAGTACACACAGACAGATAGACAGATAGAGATAGAGGCAGAGAGAAAGAATAAATCTTTGAGCTTTCAGTAGTATCAAACCCACCCTTTGTTATTTATAATTACATAATTATTTGTCACTATGAAAAGGAAAGAACCTATTAAAATAATGTAGATAAGTATTTAATTTCTGTCTTGCACCTTTTTTGCTCCAAATTTTTAGTTCTCCATATTGCTAATTAAATTGTTTAAATTTAACATTTAATTTAAATGTTATTGATTTTTCCAATAGCTCTTCCCGTTCATGTATTATTATTATTATTATTTTGAACTTTTGCTTTTCCTTCTCATTCAATTTTTAATTTGCTCCATCTCTGTACAATTTAGAAATACATTTTAAGAGATTATCTTGGCTCTGTTTTTAATTCTTTCATCCAAAGTCTACTCTTTCCTGAAATCACTTTTTATTCTTCCAGTAATTTGTAAGTACATCAACTACAGCAAATTCTTACCTTTATTAAGCAATTTTTGCTAAGTCTTTAGTCAGTTTCATGAGTCAGTTAATCAACCTCCCTCAAATTTCCTTCCTTTTTAGCAGCCTTATTTTAAAACTTTGCCACCATTTTATAATAATTGAAAATAAGAAACTCTTGGAGATCTACTGAAAATTTTCAACAGGATTCTAATTTCACATGACACATAAATATAACTTGGTCAGGTCTAGTGTTATTTTTTTTTATAAGTGCACAACTATAATTTATATTCTTGTTTTAAATTAAATGTAATTATTTGGGCATAATTTATTTGTTCTCTGAAGTTGTAAGTGTGGGTATGTGTTGATCTAAAGTTAATTTCTTCTTTGGTCCTCCATAGAGATGGGAGCACAAAGTGATTAGAAAAAAAGAGTTCTCTTTACTGCTCTCATCTCTCTCTTTTCTTTTTTTCTTTTCTTTTTTGCAGGGATGAAATAATGAAATTAAAAGGAAATTAAAAAACAAAACAAGTGCTGGCTAAGCATTGCAAAGCAGTCTGTAGGGTTGTCATTGCAGACATGTTCTCATAGGCCAGCTTCATACATCGCTCTGAGCATATTTCATTCAGGTTAAAAATATATATGAATCAGATAATTATGTTTTAATTGCTATTTATTTCTCTGAAGTGGGAAGAATGTAGAATTGTTATAATGGTGTCAGGCTAGGACAAAGATTCAGGTCTTCATTGATTCATTTAGTTAACTGGGAGAGTTTGGACCAGCTGTAGTCTCTCAGCCTAGCTAGATCTATAGGATTGACATCCCTAATATCCTGTTGAGCTTCTAGAGCAAGGGTTCCAAAATCCCATGCCATAGATTGATACTGGGCCGTGGCCTGCTAAGAACTTCATCTGTATTTGCAGCTGCTCTCCAGTGCTAGCATCACCACCTGAGCTCCACCTCAGATCATCAGGCAATCGAGCATTTCCTTTTATTTAAATGTAATTGTGTGTTATAATGTATGGTTGCATAGTCAACTAGATATTGAGAGTAGATTTGGCATTTTTATCTACCTATTGAATCCTTTCCAAAGATAGGGGAACGTTGTGATTTGATGGTGGTTTGATAAAGATATTGTCACAGGATGCAAGTTGTTCCGGGTAAAGTTGCCTTTTGATGGCGATTATGTCAATGCCAATAATATTCCGGTGGTGCTCCAGATGTTTTGAGATTGCATCCAGAACTTATTACTATTGGTACTATCTTTGATTTCTTTTGCCACAGTTATTCTACTTCTATTTGCAATTTTGTGTATTGTTATTTTCTTCAGTTCTTTCTCTCCTATTTTGCTGTCTCCGGGTACTAAAACAGGGCTAGCCCTTTCTCCACTACATAAATTGGCTTTTATATTAAATGCATGACATGATATTATTAACATTTGAAGAATTTCTATATAAGTTAATCCCATCAAAGGGCTAAAGAAATTGCAAGATTCTTTTTCAATTTCTCAGAGTATCAGGTACAAGACTGAACAGGTCTTTGAGGGCATGATTCACTGTGGCAAAGGCCTGAGTGTGGCAAACATTCAAAGTTTCTGTAGCAAAATGAAATAGCTGTTCTTCTTCCCACTACTTGCAAGTCTGGAAGGAGACTGAGGCAATGTGAAATGCTTTCTTGAGACAAACTGGAGAATTCTGAAGCCTTTTCAGATAGGATTCCAAATTTTGTTGGGTAGACGATTACGAATATATATGAAAAAATAATGTTTACCTCTATTATTTTAAATTATTAAAACGATTAATGCCTCATAGAAAGAGGTACACAAATGTGTTTTCTTCATCTGAATACTTTTCTCTGCTGTATTTAAACTTTCTTCCCTATTTAGGGTTTTTTTATTTTAGATTTATGTGGTTATTTCACATAATCTCAAAAGCTCTGCACAGTTGAAATGAATTTTAAATGATGCAACTTAATCTTAATCGAGGCTTTGTGTCATGGCATAAAGAATAGTTTTGAAGACACGGGTGGATCAGGTCATTTTAAGCACCAAGAGGCCTTCGCTTCTCCAACTGGGCACTGCCACGCCCTTCCTCTTTATGCATACAGCCTACTCAATTAATGCAGGCATCAGATGGTGGGATAGGCCATCCTGGCCATAGCATTATATCGCTGCACTGGTAAGTGGCAAGCGTCTCCCAGACTAGGCAAGCTGGCTGCCTCATCATGAGTGTCATCTGCATGAAGATACCATTGCCATACTTCAGTCCCCGGAAGTAGCTTCGGTACTCTGTGCTCCTAGCTCTGTGTCTTTGTCCACATACTTTACCACAAATGGAATGATTATTACTTGGTGAAGACAGGATTGTTGTGGCATGCTCCCTTCTGTAGAGATGGGGACTGAATTTATATCTTGTTGGTTTCTCAATCACTCTAAAATAGGCTAGAGCTAGAACCTGTCTGATATTGTGAGTCCTACATGCTTTCTATTCTGTGTCAGAATCTATGATGCTTCATAGAATTGTTGCAATGAATTAAACCTGAGAACAGGCAGCTGGAGGGAATGTAGGATAGAGCCAAGGTGGAATCCAAAAGGACAAAGTGGAGACATCATGAATTCCTTTCCAGCTTAGTTTAGAAGGATCTGCAATGATTCAGCCTGCCAATCATTTCTAATATTATTAATACCTCTTGTAAAGGAGTGCAGAAATAGCTTTGAAGAAGATATGTTACAACTATTACAAAAATATCCACTAAGCTCAGGAAAACAGCAAGGGATGAAGAAAAACAAATTCCAGACTGGCCCACCTTGACTCTCTTAAGTGTAAGAGCAGAGGTGGGTTGCTCCCGGTTTGGCCAGATCAGGCGAACCAGTAGTAGCGGCACAGGGAGGCTCTGCCCCTGTTCCGCCCCCCTGGAAACTTCTGTGCATACGCAGAAGTGTCACACGAGCGTGTGAATGTGCATAGGCGCATGCCCAAACCAGTAGTAAAAAAATTGGCAACCCACCACTGTGTAAGAGGGTGAGAAACAGAAAATCTATCAGTTTTTCAAAATTCTATTACTTTAACCACAGAGTTTTAGTATTGCTTGTAATACTGGTTTTTTTTTAAACTTGTCTACTTTGAAGTACCAACACCTTTCTTTGGGAAGATTGATGGACTAATTACTGTTTGTGCCATCAGGTTGTTTTTAACTGCTAACCACATAGCTAGATTTTCTCCATTATGATTTATCCCTAACCTGTTCTTTAGTTTTCCCAATAATACACTCACTGTTAGATACTAGCTTCAGTTATAATGGTTTCCACCAAGGTCCTCTGTTCCGGTGGGAACAGAGGTTTAATCTCATTGGTCGAAGGGTCTGACAGCTCCCTATAAAAGGGCTGCTGTCAGACTCAACCTTCGCTGGATTGTTCATACTTGTTCTGTTACAATAAAGAGCTGTTGTTACCGTTAGCCTGTGTGTGCCTGTCCATTACCCGATCCAACACTGGCGAAGAAGGTGGGATTGGAAGGCAACTAGGTGAACCAAAAAAGAGCATAGCAATCCAGCAAGTACATCCAGCCCGGAGCTCAGTGTGACTTTGAGCAGCCATTTTTGAGCGGCAAACTCAAAACGCCCTCAGAACACAAAATGGCCATGCACTCCATATGAACCAGTCACCGAGCACTGGGACTCATATATGCTGAGGTTCGACTCCTTTCTAGAAGCCAATGACCTCATGGGCCTTTCTGAAGGCCACAAGAAGAACATGTTCCTCGGTTACTGTGGATTGGAAGTGTTCGAAACTGCCAACGACCTATCAGAGCCAAAGCCGCTACAATCGGTCGCTTGGTCCGTGCTCCAGCAGACGCTGAGGACTCACTATGCTCCCAAGCCGTCTAAGCACATCTGCCGGCACGAATTTAATATTCGCAACCAGAAGGAAGGCAAATCAATCAATGAGTATGTTGCGGTGCTACGAAACGTCGCAGCGTATTGCAAGTTCTGAGACCTAGACGAACTTATTCTTGACTGCATCATATGCGGTGTGCAGGACATTAATTTACAGAGGAGGTTACTCTAACCTCACTCTACAAATTGCCTTGGATGAAGCCAGGGCATCAGAATCGGCCGTCAAGTCAACAGAAACCCTACAGCGCCAAAGCACTCCATAAGACGTGCGAAAGAACACATGAGGCTGCAGAGCCCAAGAGCTCAGAAGACGAAAAAGATGACAGCTGCCACATGCGCAGTAGTCGCGCCAAGCTGGTGCGCAAATTTGAACAGCGTTTCCCGCTTTGCGCAAGCTGCAGAGAAGACCATGCCCAATTGACTTGCTGTTTCCATGACACTATCTGCCAGTGCTGCGAGCGAAAGGGGCACATCGCCAATGTTTGCAGAAGCGAGCACCCCACAACGACCTGGCAGCCAAGAAGCCGAACCAACCACCAGGAATGGCCCAACCAAGGGGCATGGCAGAAGCCACCTCTGTGCTCAGAGGGCGACACCAGAGTCACCCAACACACCTCAATCGGCCAAGTCCGCACTAGGCAGCCGAAAAAGCTGAAGGTCACAGTCCTCATCAAGGGCTCTCCATGCGAGATGGAAATCGACACAGGGTCATCACTGACCATCATGCCATGGTCCACGCTCAAGCGGGCTATCCTTAGCCTGAAGAAGCAGCATCTATGTGCCCGCGATTACCAGGGGAACTGAGTCCCCATCGTGGGCCAGGGCACCTTCCGGGTGCAATTCAAGAAATACAGCAGCCAGCTCCAAGTGACGGCGGTCAGCAGCGACCTGCAGAGCCTCCTGGGGCTTGATTGGTTCGAAGCCCTGGGCTAGAAGTGACCGGTATCAGTGCCTTGAAGGACAAGAGCGCAGAAGCAATTTTTAAGTAGTTCAAGGACGTCTTCAGCACCAGTCTGGGTAAGTATATGGGGACTCCAATCTCTTTTAATTTGGACCCCAACATAGCCCCCATAAGGCTAAAACCCAGGAGAGTACCTTTCGCTCTCCGCCCAAAAATTGATCTGGAAATTGACAAGCTCGTAGGCCAGGAAATCCTAGAGCCGGTTGATCACGCATGCTATAGTGGCACCTGTCAAATCTGATGGGCGGACTACAAATGCACAATCAAAAAAGCGTTACAACAAAGCGCTTACCCTGTATCCATTATACAGTATTTATTACATTCTTTAGGCCCCGGCAAAGTATTCGCTAAATTGGACATGGCACAGGCATACCAACAATTGCCTATAGATGGCGCTACGACAGAGGCCCAAACCATTGTGACACACAGGGGTACATTCAAATGTTACCTCCTGCAATTTGAAGTTAGTATCGTCCCTGGACTGTTCCAAAGCATCATAGAACGGCTTTTGCAGGGTATTCCATGAACCGTCCCCTATTTTGACGACATCTTGGTATTGGCTGCAAATAAGGTGCAACTTTTCAAACATTTGCAAACTGTTTTGACCAGAATTCGAGACAAGGGCCTCCGTCTCAAAAAAGAAAAATGCCAAATTAACGTGCCAAGAGTTGAATTCTTAGGGTACCTAATTGACGGCTCTGGGATTCACCCAACCACTACAAAAATTCAAGCAATCCAGGATGCCCCTATACCTCGCAATCAAACCGAGCTGCAGGCATTCCTCGGGCTCCTTAATTTCTACAGCGTCTTTCTTAAACAGAAAGCCACCGTTGCTGAGCCCTTACATAATCTCCTGGCAAAGAATGCGAAATGGACCTGGGGCAGAGCCGAGGCTGCCACATTTGTCACGGTAAAAAGACTTCTGTCAGCAGACACGTTCCTGGTGCAGTACAGCCAGACCCTGCCACTGGTGTTGACTTGTGACGCTTCCCCGTTTGGCGTCGGAGCCATCCTCAGCTGTCGCATGTCCAATGGAACCGAGGCTCCCATAGCCTATTGCTCAAGGACCTTGTCCGCTGCCGAGCAGAACTACAGCCAGCTGGACCGTGAGGCTTTGGCTGCAATGGCCGGTGTAAAAATGTTCCATGAGTACCTCTATGGTCATGATTTCGAACTAATTACGGACCACAAACCGCTTTGGGGTTTGCTGGCTGGGGACCAACCTACTCCTGTGTCATTATCACCGTGGATGACCAGATGAACCATTTTTCTAGCTGCCTACTCCTACCGTCTCATCCACTGACCTGGCTCACTTTGGGGCGTGCTGACACTTTAAGTCACTGCCCGCTGCCAGAACGTCTTGCACACCCTACCCCTGAGATGCCAGTCCTGCTTATTGACTGTTTAGAGACTGGTCCTGCCGCCACTCTGTGAAAGACTCCACCATCAAACAAATTTTGAACTGGGTGTGGAGCAGTGGTGGGTTCCTGCCGGTTCGCACCGGTTCGGGCGAACCTGTTGGTCAATGAATCCGGAACTAAGTTCCTGCCCCGCCCCTATCACTCACTCGCTCTCCCCTGCCCGTCCAGAAGCCACTCCATTGCTCGCTCCTCCCCCTTTCCTCCTCTCAGCGATCTTTTGGGAAGGGAAAGAGCTGAGAGGGGGGAAAAGCCTCCCATTGAAAACAGCGCTGAGTGGAGTGGGGGATCCTCCCGTTCTTCCTCTCAGCGATCTTTTGGGAAGGGAAAGAGCTGAGAGGAGGGAAAAGCCTCCCATTGAAAACAGCGCTGAGTGGGGTGGGGGATCCTCCCGTTCCTCCTCTCAGCGATCTTTTGGGAAGGGAAAGAGCTGAGAGGGGGGAAAGCCTCCCATTGAAAACAGCGCTGAGTGGGGTGGGGGATCCTCCCGTTCCTCCTCTCAGCGATCTTTTGGGAAGGGAAAGAGCTGAGAGGGGGGAAAGCCTCCCATTGAAAACAGCGCTGAGTGGGGTGGGGAATCCTCCCGTTCCTCCTCTCAGCGATCTTTTGGGAAGGGAGGCTTCTCAAAATGGGACGGCCCCATCTCTTTGCACCCTTCAATCCATCTCTCTCTCTCCCTCTGACCTCCCCCAATGGCTCAGCGTGAAAAACTGGGGGGAACCGTGCAGAGGAAAAGGAGGAGGAAGGTAAAGGAGGAGAGAAACGGGGGGGAGGAAGAGAGAGAGAGAAAGAGTGACACACAAAGGGGGGAAGTTGGGAGACTTCCCTCTAAATACTGACGCCCTCTGCTTTTGGGGGGAAAGGAGAGGAGGGTCCTTGGTGAACCTCTACCCCCTATTCCCCCTATCCCAGTTAAGCCAGCTGGGTTTGGGACCCAGCCTTTCTAACTTCATTTGGGATCTTCTAACATCCCACTCCCACCCGGTCACATGGCCAGCAAGCCACTCCCACCCGGTCACATTGCTGGCAAGCCACTCCCACCCGGTCACATGGCCGGCAAGCCACTCCCACCCGGTCACATGGCCAGCAAGCCACTCCCACAAAGCAGGCCACACCCACAGTAGGTTCCAAAAATTTTTGAAACCCACCACTGGTATGGAGGGGGTGGCCCAAGGGGCCTGTTGGGTCTGATTTCAAAATGTACTATTGTAACAGAGATGAATTGTCTGTTGTTAATGGCTGTTTGCTGTGGGGGGGACCAGGTCATTGTTCCACCCAAACTGCACATTGCAGTATTAAAGGCTTTATACGTAGGGCATCCTGGAATTGTCAGAATGAAGTCTTTGGTCAGGAGTTACGTGTGGTGCCTAACATGGACAGGGAGATCGAAGAATGGGTGGCTACCTGCACACCATGCCAAGAGTCCAGACCAGCTCCCCCAGAGGCACCCGCTAAGGAGTGGGAGCGACCTCAAGCACCGTGGTCTAGGGTGCACATTGATTTTTCTGGCCCAGTTCATGGCCAGACATTCCTCGTAGTTGTGGATACCTACTCGAAATGGCTAGAAGTAGTCCTGATGACGTCCACTATGGCAGAAGCAGTCATCAAGGTACTGCAGAGACTTTTCTCCACGCACGGCCTGCCTGACATCCTGGTCTCTGACAACGGGCCCCAATTCATGACCATGCAATTCGAGACCTTCTTAGCAGCACAGGGAATCAGGTATGCCCTGGTCGCGCCATTCCATCCGGCCTCCAATGGTCAGGTGGAGAGAATGATGAGATCTGCAAAAGAGGCCCTATCTAGGATGGACCCGGGAGATTGGCAAACACAGGTTGACCATTATCTTCTAATTCAACACATCACGCCAAGTGCCACTACCGGGAGAAGCCCCTCCGAGCTTCTCATGGGTCGCCGACTAAGGTCCCATTTAGACCGGCTACACCGAAACTATTCTGCCGTAACGCCCCCTGACTCCACAAGCAAAATTCGGAACTTTAGTGTAGGTGATTCAGTTTACGCTCACAACTACGCCGGGGGAACTCTGTGGATTCCTGCCACAGTGATAGGCATCACCGGGCCTCGCTCTTATCTCATAGGGCTCGAGGACAGTCGGAATTGGAGAAGGCACATTGACCAACTCCGTGGCCACCTCTCCAACTCCACTCTTAGGCAGCCAGAGGCAACTCCTGCACGAGTTAGCCAAAGCCCTGCCCAAAAGAAGCACAAAGTCACTCCTTCCACAGCCAACTCAAACCCGAAGTCACCGGGATACTTAGCTTCTTGTGTTGGGGGCCCACAGCGAGCTCTGAGCAAACCGGCTCTAGAAGCTCCAGCCACGGCCTGTGAAAGGTTCCAGGAGCTTCCACCAAGCGGAGCTGCGGAGCAAACAGGTCTGTCCGACCTGTTCGAAGAACACCTTCTGACTGAACTGCGCAGGTCAGGCAGAGCTACCAAAAAGCCTGCCTACCTGCGTGACTACGTGACCAGTAGGATTATTCCATCTAAGAGGGGAGGGGTGTTAGATACTAGCTTCAGTTATAATGGTTTCCACCAAGGTCCTCTGTTCCGGTGGGAACAGAGGTTTAATCTCATTGGTCAAAGGGTCTGACAGCTCCCTATAAAAGGGCTGCTGTCAGACTCAACCTTCGCTGGATTGTTCATACTTGTTCTGTTACAATAAAGAGCTGTTGTTGCCTTTAGCCTGTGTGTGCCTGTCCATTACCCGATCCAACACTCACTGTATCTACTTTGCTTCGGATGCTGCTCTTTTTCTCTTTCTTTCTACCTTTCCCAGCATTACAGCCTTTCCAGAGAATGGAGTCTTTGCAAAATGTGTCCAAAGTATGAACTTAGTCATTTGTGCCTTGAATGAGAATTCTGGGTTGGCCACTTTGATGATTCATTGATTTCACTATCGGTGGCATTCTTAAGCGCCTCCTCCAATACCAAATTCAAAATCATCAATATTCTTCCTATCTTACTTCAAGGTATAACTTATGCTTCCATAAAGTATGCTTGCAAAAGTCTGATCTTTGTACATTTAGACACGTGATGGAATTTGAAGATCTTTCCCAAAGGCTTCAAATTGCTCCACCTAGTTCTAGTTGGCACTTGGTGGAGCTTGTTTCTTTATTGCTGATGGTTGATCCTAAAAGGCAGAAGCAATTTAACACTTCAATATTTCATTGTCAGTTTTAAAACTGATTGTCCTACTTTTTGTCTTTGCCCAGAGTTTAACTTAAATGCAATGGAAGAGAAATCCCTGCAGGGACTATTGTTGCTTTTGATAATCTAATGGGAGGTTAATTTCTTTCTGCCAGTTTCAACAGGGAAAAATTCCCCACTCCCTTTACATTATGACAAATGAATGTAGGACACTGAAAGGGCTATATTGAATGGGTATTAATACAATAGTATTATTAGAGGTGTGCATAAACACATCAATATGCCTACCGTTCTGTCCTAATATTCCCTTTCATTTGTATACATTTCATGTATTCAAAATCATGTTTATACTTATATATGTTATCTAATACATGCATGATGAAATAAATAAATAAATAGGTTTTGTCAAATCAGAGACCAATTTCGAACTTTAGTTACTCAGTTAAAAATGTTAATAGTTCCCATTAATCATTTAAGATTGTGCGTCCCATTTTTTCCCCTTCCTTATCCAAAACTGCTTATCAGAAAGTTGTTTTTACTGCTTAACAAAAAGTCCCTTCTTAAATGTTCCTGTTCTGATTGGGTAATGGCTTTTGGGTGTCTTTACCCATAGAAAAAAACACTTTTACACAATTTTGGGTAATATGCCCAGGTTTGAGAAGAATTGATCTAACCAATTGATTATTCTCTCCGGTGATGAGCAAGAACATTTCAGTTTGACAGTTTTTGTCTACTTTGGAGTCTTACTTACCAGCCATTGTTTATTGAATGCAGTTCTGCACTGCCTGACATGAGCTGTTCTGAGACTTTCAAAATGTGATCTCAGGTCTTAGACTGCAAGGGTCATCTCAAGTGAAGTGGGCAGCAAATAAAGCAAATAAAATAAAATAAGTAAGTAAGTAAGTAAACAAACAAACAAACATTCAGTGATCTATCGCAGCATGACAAGTGGTTAAAATTGCTGGGACTCATAAAGCTAAAAACATCTGGGATGGAGACCTAGGCTGAAAGAGCTGTTTAATTGGACGTAACTGTGCTTTATTCAACCCTGTCAGTAGGTGTCACTGTTGGTTATTAACTGCCTTAGAAACTAATAGTTTTGATAAATGATTTAAAATGGGTTATGTGTCTTCAAATATTACTTCTCTTCTTCTTAATTAACTTCTGAATTTTGTAATTGAACTTCATACATCATTTCTATACTTTGCCCCATTGTATTTCCCTGCTGACTGCTCTTTTTCCTTATCTGTGGGCATTCATTACCAGCTCTGATTTATTTTCTTCCTCTTAAAAACAAAACACTAAGAGATTAATAGATTTGACTTGTGGATTACAATGCAGTAGAGCTGATGAATGGAAGATTTAGGTCAAGGTGGTACTTAGTTCCTGCTTTCTTATTCAGCACATTGTCCCTACATTTCAAACTACACTTGCTTGAAAAACTCAGTGAGAAAATGACTGTACACTTTCAAATTGTCTAGAATTATATATGATCAAAAGAACTGTTTTGAATGAATAGTTTAATATGTGATATTGCCATCTGATCAGTTAGGATATTTTTTTAAAAATAAGGTGTCCCCTTCTGCCTGAACTGTAACAGCTCCTTATTACCACTCCATACAAAAGAGAGAGAAAAATCTAGCACCTATTGTTTTCTCCATATTTTCAGAAGACCTGTGCAACTTCTCTTACCTTTTCAGTGTGAACACATATGCATTGTTTTATTGGCCACTAGTTGGGTAATCATTGTGCTAGGAAGGTGCCATTTTTTTCTGTTTTTATAAAGAATATCAGTTAGCAGTGATGCTGGAAGGATAGAATGGTGGGGTTTTGGGAAGTTAGCTTTCACTCTGGATGTAAATTGCATTGTAGTGTGAAAGCTCTATGTAAAGTAATGATAGTGATACCATAATAACATCAGTTTACCTGAGCTCAAAGACCGTAGAGCAAAAACACAGTATATATTGCTTATATAAGCAGGTAAAAACTGCTGACCTAACACTTATATAGTGAAAGAAACTCTTTACCCCTGCCGTTTTTGCTGACAACCTGCCTCCCCCGCTCACTCATCAATTTCATCAATTTCTACTATTCTGACTATGGGCTATCTGCCCTTACCGCCCGCTACGAACTGCCTCCCAGCCCCACCCATAGACCAGCTGGCCAGCTCACCATCCCATTTCCATCTAGGGTGTGGATAATTATCATCTGTTTATCCCTCTTTCGTAGGGAATCCTGGCTTGCAAACCTACGGTAACAACTACAGCACCCAAAAACGAGCTTGGCCCTGTGGCAATTATACGAACATGATATATTCGAGGTCAGACCTACTGCTGCTGCGAGAGTCCCCCCTCCACCCTTCCAAGGGCCCACCTTGATGACGGGTTTATTAACCCAGAGAGGTGGAGGACGCGGAGACTCAGGGGTTTTTTAATTAGGTGTTTTTTAACAGTTTTAGGGGGTTCTAGGGTGGGGGGGAGGGTTAATCAGGCCAGGAGTGTGATTAGAGCCAGGCGAACAGGTGTGGTCGGGAGGGGAGTGAGCGGAGTGGGGGAGGGGAGGGAAAATGACATTCCAGCAGAGGGCTTCGCTATACCAACGGTCGTAGGGAGGGGTGGGTGCGAGGACAGACGAAGAACCTGTAGTCGGTTGGGAGACCGTGGTCGTTGGACACGCCCGGTCACTTGCACCAACCCCCGCATCCTAGGTGGCCAGGACCTACAGAGCCAGGGCCTGAGGCTGATGTTATGTAACGCAAGGTCCGTTGTCAACAAGGCCCCCCTCATTAATGACCTGATCTCGGAGGGGGAGCCGGACCTCGCAGGAATAACGGAGACCTGGTTGGGCCACGAGGGAGGTTTACCCCTCGTGGAAATGTGCCCACCAGGCTACCGAGCATTCCACCAGCCACGGGCCCAGGGTAGGGGCGGTGGGGTAGCGGTGATTATACGGGAGGGTCTGGAACTGAGAGAGTTCACTGTGCCACAGATATCCGGATGCGAGTCTCTTGGCGTGAGATGGGGCCCAGGGAGACAGCTGGGCCTGCTGATTGTATACTTGGCTCCTCGCTATACATCAGCGGCCCTGCCTGAACTCCTCGAGCTGATCGCAGAGATGGTGGTTGAGACCCCCAAACTTTTGGTTATGGGGGATTTCAACCTGCCGCCGATGGGAGAAGCATCCGAGGTGGTTCGGGAGTTCATGGCTTCCATGACAGCCATGGACCTGACTCAATTAATTCAGGGCCCCACACACGAGAGAGGCCACACGCTGGATCTTGTTTTTGTCTCTGGCCAGTGGACGAGTGATCTGGGAATAGGGGACTTAGTTATTACGCCCCTGTCATGGTCAGATCACTCACTTCTCCGGCTTGACTTCCCTGGCGCTACCCCGCACCGTGGGGAGGCGGAACCAGAACGTCCTAGATGGTTCCGCCCCAGGCGCCTGATGGAACCGGATAGGTTCCAGACGGAGCTTGGGCCACTTCCTGTAGACCTGACCCGCTCCCGGATGGAGGACCTGGTAGCCGCATGGAATAGTGCGGCCGCCGGGGCCTTAGACCGGATTGCGCCTTTGCGGCCTCTCCTGCGGCAATGAACCACCCTGGCCCCTTGGTTTACCGAGGAGCTAAGGGTGATGAAATGCCACAAGAGACGCCTAGAGAGCAGATGGAGATCCTCCCGTTCCGAATTTGACCGAACACAGGTAAGAACCTACTTAAGGACATACCTTGTGGCATTAAGAGTGGCCAAACGTCGACATTGTGCCGCTCTTATTGTGTCCGCAGACAACCGCCCTGCTGCCCTGTTTCGGGTGACCCGCTCCCTTCTGTCACAGAGGCCGCGGGAAGCCCCCTTGCAGGGCAGGGCAGAGGAATTTGGGGAATATCTGCAGGATAAAATTGCTCAAATCCGGAGGGAATGGGCTAGGGGAGACGTGGGCTAGGGGGGGACCACCTAGTCGAGTCTTGAGAGACCATTCTGGGAGGAGTTTGACTCTGTTGCCACCGATGATTGGACAGGCTGCGTGGGCGACTGCGAGCCACCACATGTTTATTGGACCCGTGTCCCTTCTGGCTTGTGCTGGCATCCTGGGAGGTCACACGAGGCTGGCTCTTGGGACTAGTGAACGCTTCATTGAGTGAGGGGTCCTTATCAGCCACCTTGAAAGAGGCGGTTGTGAGGCCCTTACTCAAGAAGCCTTCTCTGGACCCAACTGAGCTAGCTAATTATCGTCCAGTCTCCAACCTTCCCTTTTTAGCGAAGGTTGTAGAGAGTATGGTGGCCCAACAGTTCCAACGTCACCTGGAGGAAACTGATTATCTAGACCCGCGCCAGTCCGGCTTCCGACCCGGGCACAGCACAGAGACGGCCTTGGTCGCGTTGGTAGATGATCTCTGGAGGGCCAGGGATAGGGGTTGTTCCTCTATCCTGGTCCTATTAGACCTCTCAGCGGCTTTTGATACCATCGACCATGGTATCCTATTGCACCGGCTGGAGGGGCTGGGGGTAAGGGGCACCGTTTTGCGGTGGTTCTGCTCCTACCTCTCCGACCGGACGCAATGCATGTTGGCAGGGGAGCAGAGGTCGACCCTGAGGCCACTCACTTGTGGGGTGCCGCAGGGGTTGGTCCTCTCGCCTCTCCTGTTCAACACATATATGAAGCCGCTGGGTGAGATCATTCGTGGTTTTGGGGTGGGATACCATCTGTACGCTGACGATATGCAGCTGTACATCTCCACCGAACCACCCCAACGAGGCCGTCAAAATGATGTTCCGGTGCTTGGAAGCCGTACGGGTCTGGATGGGAGGCAACAGACTTAAGCTCAACCCCTCCAAGACGGAGTGGCTGTAGCTACCGGCCCCCCGGTTCAACCAGTGGATTCCATCGCTGGCCATTGGGGGCGAACAACTGGCCCCCGTGGAGCGGGCACGCAATTTGGGCGTCGTCCTAGATGCCCGGCTGTCTATGGACGACCATGTGGCAGCCGTGGCGAGGGGGGCATTCCACCAGGTTCGCCTGGTGCGCCAATTGCGCCCCCTATTGAACCGGGACGCCCTTTGCACAGTCACTCATGCGCTGGTGACGTCCCGTCTGGACTACTGCAACGCTCTCTACATGGGGCTCCCCTTGAGATGCACCCGAAGACTACAGCTGGTCCAGAATGCGGCCATGCGGGCAATTATGGGGAGTACGAGATACTCCCATATAACACCTCTCCTGCGCGAGCTGCACTGGCTCCCTGTGGTCTACCGGGTGCGTTTCAAGGTGCTGATCACCATCTTTAAAGCGCTCCATGGCACAGGACCTAGTTACTTGCGGGATCACATCCTGCCCCATACATCCCTGCGACCAATTCGCTCTCACAGAGAGGGACTCCTCCGGGTGCCGTCCACTAAGCAGTGCCAGAGGGCGGCGCCCAGGAGCAGGGCCTTCTCTGTGATGGGCCCAGCCCTCTGGAATGACCTCCCCCCCGACATTAGGACTACTACTGATCTCCGCTCCTTCCGCAAGAAACTCAAGACCCACCTGTTCCAACTAGCCGGCCTGGCTCAACTATAGCTCTATCCTCTAATCCCCCTGGCAATTTTAAATTTTAGGGTATTTTAATGTTTTTTAACTCTATTATTACTGTGTTATTTTATGAATTGTAATAATTGATGTGAGTTTTTTATACCTCCTCCGTGCAACATGTGATATGTTTTTTATTGTACGCCGCCCCGAGTCCCTTCGAGGAGAGGGAGCGGCTTATAAGTCTAATAAAATAAATAAATAAAATAAAGTCATCCCCCCCCCCCTTTTTTGGGCAAGAAAAATTAATACTAAGGTTGCATGTATACTTTCCTTGGCATAGTTAAGTAAAGCAGATAATAATAAATAATTTCTTGTTACCAGAAGGTGGAATTATGATAAAAGGAGAGTAAAGCTGTTTAACTGAAAACCAGGTAAACTCAAAACCTTGGAGTAACAATAACAATAAAGCTTAAGCTTTCTCTTACAGTAGAGGTGTCAAACTCATGTCCTCATGGCAGCGTCATGGGACATATCGTGACTTTTCCCCCTTCGCTAAACCAGGTGTGGATGTGGCCAGCACATTACACATCCAGCCCATGGACTGTGAGTTTGACACCTTTGTTCTACAGTCAACTGATGCAAGACAATAAAAACAATCTAAACAATTAAATGATTAAAAAACACTATGTCAGGGAGCTGAGTTGATCCAGAGCCAATATGGATGAGAGTAAAAAAAAAAAGTGCAAAGTGCGTATTGGAAAATGCAAAAGATACCCTACTGAAAATATTTTTTTGGATTGTTAGCTGAGAGAGGCAAACTTTTGGCTGGAGATTGGGAAAATATTTTTTTTATATTATAGACTGATTCAATGTTACAGACTCAATTGATTAATATTTAATGGTAAAGCTGTCAGTACATTCATATAACACAGTTATTAATCAGTGATCTGGAGCAGACAACCCTATAAACAGGATAGTGCTGATCGTTAGCAGGTTCTATTTGTTGTCCTTATGTATTTACACAGGTAGCCATTAAAATACTCCTTTTTTGGAAAAAAGCAGCATTATGCAGAAAAGATATGAAACAGTTGAGACAACAAAAAGGAAAAAGAAATGCAGCTAATTTGAGTTTTTACCAACACCAAATATTATATATATATTTAATGCAAAGCATCCTTATGCCCATCATTCCCTTGCATCACTTCATATATTGCTCCTTGTTCTCTAAGATTCTCTCTGCTCTCTTTTTGAGGATCTTATTAACTCCATGCAGACTTTTGCAGGTTGCTGTTTTCTCGCCATTCAGTACCTTTTCTTTTATTGTTTATGATTCAGTCTTCATTACCTGTATCATCATACTGCCTCATCATCTTTTATTTTATAGCAATCACTCGTTTTTTATATTCAGTCTACGGTCATATAGCACCAATTCATTCTTTACCTACCTATTCTTATTTTATTAAATTCCTTATTCCCATTGCATTCAGCTGCTTCTCAGATAGTCCTGGACTTATAACAATTCATTTAATGATTGTTCAGTTACAAGGGCTGAAAAAATGATTTGTGGCAGTTTTTCATCCTTATAACCATTGCAGCATCCCCATGGTCACGTGATCAAAATTCAGATGTTTGGCAACTGACTCATATTTATGACAGTTGCGGTGTCTTGGGGTCATGTGATCACCTTTTGTGACCTTCTGACAAGCAAAATCTATGGGGAAGCAAGATTCACATAACAACCATGTTACGAATTTAACAACTGTCATGATTTACTTAACAACTGTGGCAAAAAAAGGGCAAAATTCACTGGACAACTGTCTCTCTTAGCAACAGAAATTTCTTCATTGCGAATATAGTCTTCAATCAGACAGTGCATATATACGTAAATATCACCAGATGGAGCAGCCCGCCCTCCCCGAAAACCTACTTTACTGTATTATTGCGCAAGAAGTGAGAAGAGCTTAGTTATACAGTATATCACAGAAGTGAGTACGCGTCCCCCCCGCCCACACATTTAGTAAATATTTAAGTATATCTTTTCATATGACAACACTGAAGAAATGACACTTGCTTGTATAACAGTGTAAATGTACTGTCCCCTCAAAATAACGCAACGCACAGACATTAATATCTAAACTGCTGGAAACAAAAGCGAGTACACTCCTAAGTGATAATGTCCAAATGGGCCCCAAAATGTCAATATTTTGTGTGGCCACCATTATTTTCCAGCACTTTCTTAACCCTCTTGGGTATAAGTTCACCATACCTTCACAGGTTACCACAGGAGTCAATTTCCACTCCCCCATGATGATGTCATGGAGCTGGTGGATGTTAGATACCGTGTGCACCTCCACCTTCTGTTTCTGGATGCCCCACAGATGCTCAATAGGGTTTAGGTCTGGAGACATGCTTACGCAGTCCATCACCTTTACCCTCAGCTTCTGTAGCAAGGCAGTCGTTGTTGTGGAGGTGTGTTTGGGGTTTTTATCATGTTGGAATACTGTCCTGTGGCCCAGTCTCTGAAAGGAGGGGATCATGCTCTGCTTCAGTATGTCACAGTACATGTGACATACTGCAGCAGTCATGTAGCCCCAGACCATGACATTCCCACCACCATGCTTGATTGTAGGCAAAACACAATTGTCTTTGTACTCCTCACCTGGTTGTTCCCACACACGCTTGATACCATTTATTTCCTAAGACCAACCTCTGAATATGTCTCTGAGCACAGGCACTCAACTTCTTTGGTCGACCATGACGAGGCCTGTTCTGAGTGGAGCCTGTCTTGTTAAACCACTGTATGGTCTTGGCCACAGGTGCTGCAGCTCAGGGTCTTGGCAATCTTCTTATAGCCTAGGCCATCTTTATGTAGAGCAACAATTCACTTTTTCAGATCCTCAGAGAGTTCATTGCCATGAAGTGCCACGTTGAACTTCCAGTGACCAGTATGAGAGAGTGAGAGAATTAACAACAAATTTAACACACCTGCTCCCCCTTCACACCTGAGACCTTGTAACACTAACGAGTCACATGACATCAGGGAGGGAAAATGGCTACTTGGGCCTTATTTGGAGGGAGTCAGGAGCCAATTGTGAAAGAAATCACAAATTGATCATACAGAAGTTACAAGTAAATCTAACACACACAAAAACAAAACTAACCAGTTTCCACAATATGAACTTCAGCATATACCTAATATTTTCAAGGAGACTACCAGGAGTTGCTTAGAAGTCCTGAGCCTCACTGATAGGGAATTTTAAAAAATGAAGTGGTTAAAAAGGATGAATCTTAAGGAATCAAGAACCAGAAGAAAGGAAACAGAATATCGGAACAGAAGTGAAAATTTTCAAGAAGAAAAGAGAGGCTGAAATCAAATAATATCAGTATCTTAAGAAGGAGCTTAATAAAAGAGTAAGGTTCTACATTTAGGCAACAAAAACGGAATGCACAGGTACAGTATAGGTGATACCATACTCAGTAGTAGTAACTGTGAAAGGGATCTTGGAGTCCTAGTGAACAACCATTTAAATATGAGCCAGCAGTGTGCAGCAGCTGCCAAAAAAGCCAACACAGTTCTAGGCTGCATCAACAGAGGGATAGAATCAAGATCACGTGAAGTGTTAATACCACTTTATAATGCCTTGGTAAGGCCACACTTGGAATACTGCATTCAGTTCTGGTCGCCACGATGTAAAAAAGATGTGGAGACTCTAGAAAGAGTGCAGAGAAGAGCAACAAAGATGATTAGGGGCCTGGAGTCTAAAACATATGAAGAACGGTTGCAGGAACTGGGTATGTTTAGCTTAAGAGAAAGAAGGACTAGGGGAGACATGATAGCATTATTCCAATATCTCAGAGGTTGCCACAAAGAAGAGGGAGTCAAACTATTCTCCAAAGCACCTGAGGGTAGAACAAGAAGCAATGGGTGGAAACTAATCAAGGAGAGAAGCAATTTAGAACTGAGGAGGAATTTCCTGACAGTGAGAACAATTAATCAGTGGAACAGCTTGCCTCCAGAAGTTGTGAATGCCCCAACACTGGAAGTCTTTAAGAAGATGTTGGATAGCTATTTGTCTGAAACGGTATAGGGTTTCCTGCCTAGGCAGGGGGTTGGACTAGAAGACCTCCAAGGTCCCTTCCAACTCTACTATTGTATTGTATTGTATTATTGTAAAAATATTCAGAAAGCTTTTGGAAGAGGCATGATATTACATTATCTATAAAGATATTGAAGATGGAAGCAGACATGAAAAAACAAGAGGAATTTTCCAAGTGATTTCTGAACTTAAGAGAAAATTCTAATTGATTCACAAAAAATCAGAGATGGAAGAAGTATAATGAAATTCTGGGCAGGAGGAACATTTAAAAAAAGGATTTTCTTATTTACTTCTAATGATAGAAGATGAAGTTAGATCAGCACTCCAGTCATTACCAAGTTGGAAGGCTACAAAAATATTCTTAATTTTATTTGCTAGCAAAATGATGCTTCAGATCATTCAAGTCAAATTACGGTCCTTCCTGGAAAGAGAGATGCCAAATGTTTAAGATAACTTTAGGAATGGTTGAAGGACAAGATTCATTATTGCTGAGGCATATTGGATAACAGAAAGCTGAAAAACAAAATCAAAGAACAAAACCAAGAAACCACACAATCAATATGTGATTCATTAAATATGAAGCTGTGGTATATCAAGACAAACTACGGTTAAAACTAAGCTCTTACGGCATTTCTGGATCCCTGCACAAGTGGATAGCTGCATTCTTGTCAAACAGGCAACAAGTAGTCAAAACAGGAAGTGCCCTATCAAACCCTGCACCAGTTAACAGCGATGTCCCCCAAGGCAGCATTTTAGGACCCACTCTCTTTCTGCTTTACATAAATGACCTTTGCAATCATATTATAAGCAGCTATGTCCTCTTCGCTCATGACGTAAAACTATTTAATATCACCGACAATACTGCTGCCTTATAAAGCGACCTTGACTATGTGTCAGAATGGTCGAACAATTGGCAACTCCAAATCGCAACCAACAAATGCTTTGTCTTACACATTGGCAACAAAAATTAGAACACCAAATACAAGCTGGGCGGATTCAACCTCATAGATGACCCTTACTCTATCAAGGACCTTGAAGTACTCATCTCAAATGATCTAAGCCACAGAGCTCACTGTAACAGCATTGCCAAAAAGGCATTAAGAGTTGTTAACCTAATTCTCTGGTAACATTGTACTGCAAACTAGGGCATTCAAAACCTTTGCCAGACCAATTCTCGAATACAGCCCATCTGCCTGGAATCCATACTGTATATCGGACATTAATACAATTAATGTAGTTCAGAGGTATTTCACAAGAAGAGTACTCCACTCCTCTGCTCACAATAGAATACCTGATGCCACCAGGCTTGAAATTTTGGCCTTGGACAACCTAGAACTATGCCGCCTACAGTCTTACCTAAGCGTAGTACACAAAATTGTCTGCTACAATGTCCTACCTGTCAATGATTATTTCAGTTTAAACCGCAATAATAAACGGGCAAACAATACAGATACAAACTCAAGGTAAACCACTCCAAACTTGCAGAAAATATGACTTCAGCAATAGAATGGTCAATGTCTGGAATGCACTACCTGACTCTGATGTTACATCCTCAAACCCCCATAACTTTAACTTTCTACCGTGGACCTCACCCCATTCCCACAAGGACTATAAGGGGGCGTGCATATGTGCAACAGCAGGCCTACTGTCCCTGTCCTACTCTTCCCATTTATTCGCACCCATTTCCTGTGTTCATGTCCATGTTTATACTTATACCTGTTATCTTGTATCTTGCTTGACAAAACAAACAAACAAATAAATATTCCTCAATTAACCAGAATTCCAGAAGTTCTCATTTTCATAAGAAATCTTTTACAGTGGTTGGGAAGCTACAGTATGGACAGAACACAATAGACGGATTCTATGCCATAAGGAGTTGTAATAAAGTTGAGTACTTGCTTTCCTTATTTATTCATCTACATGCTGAAAATATTAAGGGAACCTGAATTGGAACAAAATGGATGTACTTTTAAAATTTGAGAAAGACTGTACTATTCTGATATTACTCTATTAGTTGAAAATGCAAATAACGTAGGAACTAGTAATGAAATCATGAAGGATGGTGAAAAATTGGGACTAAAATTAAATAGCAGCCAAATTTAGAATCACAGAGAATTTACTGAGTTTACTTTTGGAAATGATTTACTCACAGGAAAGGAACCAGCAATCAAGAGACATGTCATAGAATAGCTTGGCAGGGGACTCATATGGCTTTTGGAAAATATACTGAGATATGCCTGTATCTACAACGATCAGAACTGTGCAGACAATGTTTTGCTTTGCTGAAGGGTAAAAAGAACATTGAGGTGTGCAATTCTTGTTTGCTGAAGTTGTTTGCTTGCAGACATTTCATTACCAACTAGGTAACATCATCAATGCAAATGAGTGTGGGGTGTGCTGTCTCTTAGTAGCTGGCCCTGTCAGTTTGGTGTAGTTTCCTCCTCGGTTGTTCTTTGAGTATTGTTTTCTGTCTGACTGTTTGTCTAATGTTGATCCTTGCTTATCTGAGTATATTGGCTGCTGGAAGGGATATACAGGTACTCCTCAACAACAGTTCATTTAGTGACTGTTCAAAGTTACAATGGCACTGAAAAATGTGTTTTATGAGCATTTTTCACAGTTTTGACTGTTATAGCATTCCCATGATCATGTGATCAAAAATTCAGATGCTTGGCAACAGGTTAATATTTATGAGCATTTGCTGTGTTCCAAATGTGATCACCTTTTGTGACCGTCTCACAAACAAAGTCAATGGGGAAGCCAGCTTCAGGTTACTAACTTATCAACTGCAGTGATTCACTTAAGAACTGTGGCAAGAAAAGTCATAAAATGGGGCAAAACTCACTTTAAAATGTTCCACTTAACAACATAAATTTTGAGCTCAATTGTGGTAATAGGAAATAATGCTCATGCTCTGCTTAACAAAGGTAACCAGGATCTACCACAACTGTTGCTAAGCAACACAGCCATGTGATGTCATCCTTTACGATCACATTGCTTAGTGAAGTTCGGGTCCCAATTATTGTTGTTAAATTAAGCCCCATTAAGCCAAGAAAACATGCTATTGTATCATTGAACAGGTCAGAGTTTCCATTGCGGCACATATGACTAGGCTCAGATTATCATATTTTGGACACATTGCGCACAAATAATGGACACAATATCCAGTTCCCACAAGAAGTCCATAATGCTGGGAAAGTTGGAAAGAAAGAGAAGAAGAGAACAACCAGCAACAAGGTGAATTATTGCAATGATGGATTCACTGTTGCAAGACCTGGAGAGCCAAATTGAGGAGAAATGCTCCAGAGAAGGTCTATGTAATAATGTCTATGTAATAATAACAATAAAATCTGAATAGTCTGATCTTATCAAATTGATGCATATAGGTAAGTGATTTTGATTATGTGTCATCAAGTCAGTGTTTACTCTTAATAACCCTGATCTGATGACACATAATCAAAATCACTTTCTTACCTATATGCATCAATTTGACAAGATCAGACCATTCAGATTTATTACATCCTTCCCTTTCGCTTAAGGCTCTTCCTCAAGGCTGCATTAATATGTATTCTTCCATTCCTTGAGCTGTCAGAAAGGAATACTGGCATAATTTGTGCTGCCGGATAGCTGTGCTCTGAATAAAATTGCCAATAGGTTTTACATGTAGTAATGTGTTTCTAGTTTTAATACATGGCAAATTAAGGATTGATTCCTCCAATTGTATTGCCTCTTCTTCAGAACCCACAAATCAGTATGAAAAGTGATAGAATAGAATAGAATAGAATAGAATAGAATAGAATAGAATAGAATTCTTTATGTTAAATGTGTTTGGACGCACAAGGAAATTTGTCTTTGATTCATATGCTCTCAGTGTACATAACACAATAAAATACATTCATCAAGAATAAAAAGATACAACAGTGATAGTCAAGTTTACTAATACGCTATCAAATTGTACTAGGAAACAATAAAAACAATATAAATTGTAAGATAAAAGCAACAATGTTATAGTCATAAGTGGGGAGAGATAGATACTAGGAAGGAAGAGAATAATAATAGTAATACATTCTTAGTAAATTATTGACAGTGTTGTGGGAATTAGTTGTTAAGCAGAGTGATGGCATTCAGGAAAAAACTGTCCTTGTGTCTAGTTGTTCTGATGTGTGGTGCCCTATAGCGTCGTTTTGAGGGTAGAAGTGTTAAACAATTTATGTTATACATTATTATAATAATTTTCTATATAATATTATAATAATTTATTATAATATAAGAATTATAACTAATCTCTTTAGCAAGTGATGAGATGCAGTGGATGAATTGATGGGTATTTGGGACATAAGCTATTTAATTATTTTTCAAGTTGCCCAAGTGACAGGTCACTAATATGGAGCTGCTCCATGCCAGTGTCCAGTTACATGGGCTATTTCTGAATATATGTCAAGTAGGCTTTTGGCAATATCCCAAAATAGTTGAGCTAACTGGGTGCAGAGATGGAACAGTGCAGGGTTAATTGGAAGGGACCTGTCCAGCAGATTGAGAAAACTGTCTTATGCATCATCCCAAGCTCCTCCTTTATCTCACAGCTTGTCAGCTGGGCTATTTCTTAACCAGAGTTTACCATTCTTCCAGAAGCATGCTATTCCCATGTCAGAAATGGCCTGAGTGACACATTTGCAAGAAGTTGCAAAGAGCATTTGGGTGCTCCCTCCCATGTCACCTTATGCCTCTAAGTTGCCCTTGTGACCTCTCGTTCCAAAAAGGAAGAAAGGAAGGAAGGAAGGAAGGAAGGAAGGAAGGAAGGAAGGAAAAGAAAGATGATTTCACACTAATTCATATTTCAAATTAGTAAATTAGGCAAGGGAATAATTTGGATGTAGCTGGCAGCATCTGAAATTAGCATGTGCATGTAAAATGTTATAACCTGCGAGTAACGGAATTAGTAGGAGGTGCAGTCATGTAAAAGCTCTTGTTGGCAAAGTAGCAACTCTGTTAATGAACTAGTTGGGGAAAGAAGCAACAGCACACACTGGTAAATCCAACTCATATCCCTTGCTTAAATCAACCTTTGCAACCAGTGGTGGGTTTCCATTCTTTTTACTAACGGTTCACTTGTGTGTGTGTGCGTGCATGTGCAGAAGTGTCTGGATGGGTGGGCAGAGACTCTCACTGCCACCACTACTGGTTCACCCGATCCGGACCAAACTGGGAGCAACCCACATCTGTTTGCAACATTAGATTGGCAGATTGTTCAAAGGCTGATGATACTTTTTCTTTAAAGATGGATCTAGTGCAGTTTTTTAAAAATATGATTTAAAAAAAGACATTAGTTTTCCAAAGAGGATTACATATGTACCTAAAGAGCATGCATAATGCCCAGACAGCATATTTGACAGAGGCCAGCCAATGCCTTGGCAGAAATGTGAACAGTAATGTTTGGTCTCTATATGAACCCAAGCTGAAATGACCATGGGCAACATGCCCACTGACTAAGGGTAAAATGACATTGAGGCCAATAGGAAATTGCCAGATCTCAGGTCTTGGTTTTGGGACGTTTCCAATATCATCATAATAAGATGGCAAGACTTTTGTTGGAAAAAGGAGCAAAAAATTGCAACCTAAACAGCTACAACTAAGCTACTTTCTCAGCTGATTGCCAATAAAAAAAGATGATTGCTATGAAAATATGTCAATTAAAAATAGACACATGCTACATGTGTCTATTTACGCTACAGTTATTGGGATATGAAGATGAGCCCTAAGAAGATATATAGGACCAGACACATCCCTGAAAGCAAAGTTGATTAGTTTCACTAACTTTTCAAATAATTTTGAAAAATTAAAATAGTGTAAAAAGATTAGACGAACCAGGGAGCTTGGTAAACATTAAGAGAGGTGTCTTTCGGCATCTTATTGGCACATCTTATAGTAGTTAATAGAAAAGAGGTGATTAAGAGAACTAAAGTTGCATCTAGCAAATAATAAATGACGTTATGGAAAGTTTCAATATTTTAAAATGCTGTTTATCATCTAACTGAATTCTTCTTCTTCTGTGTCTAGATCAAACTTTAAACTGCTAGGATGAAGCCACCCTCTTGACTTTGTCATTGGTCTAAAATAAGTCATTACCAGTACATGTTTCTGGTAGTAGCTGGCATATCAGCAGTTGGGCCAGGCTCCATTTCTCTCCACATTCACATAACATGTTGTTGTCTGCTAAAGCTTCCACTTGAGCATATTGGTTTTACATTTAGGCACTCCAATGCTCAACCTATTCAGGTAGTATAAGGGAGATGAAATCCTTAGCCATATCCCCCTTTAATGTTATTCCTTGATCAATGGTCTCCTTCCTCCACCTTTTAATTTGGTTTTGTTCTTGTGTACTTTCAATAATGTTTTTTCTTTCCGTAAAGCTGTTCCTAGATTTGAGTTGGTGAGCTTGGAGGATATGTCGATTCAGAGGATATCAAGGACCATTCTCTTGCTTAGTTCTCTCAAAATCATCCTGCTTCTTCTCTCCTGATCTTAGGTGGGGAAATGCCACTGGGAGGATATATTTTCTCATTGGTGTACGTTTGAGATAACCTGTCACTAAGCGTATTGCTTCATTGACAAATTGTGATATCAGTTTGTTACACATGTGCAGATATGCCCCACACTGGAGCAGCATACTCTGTTGCAGAGACGCCCAAGGCCAAAGCTGATGTGCACAATGTAGATAGTTGGGCTTCTAATTTGTAGTTATCAATTTCCTGATGATATTCTTCCTCAAGGTGACTTTACCTTTAGTGTTCAGGCAATGCTTTTTTGAAAGACAGCATCCTGTTGAGTGTCACACTGAGATACTTCATAAAGTATTATAGAAGGAGCTTCCTTGAAGATTGTGGGCCAATATTTCAAACCACAGTCAGGCGTACCTTATGCAACAGCAACTTTGATTGCCAGTTAATCCGTCTCACACTAAATCAAACCTGGAATGAATTCACCAAAAAGGACTTTGTCAAGACCAATTTAACAATGATCTCAATAAATATTGAGGGGTTGCCTAGCAATAACCTTATTAGAGGATACCTAACTGAATTTAAAATATCTAAAATGATATTTACATACCTGGAGCTAAACTGGTACCCAAAGTTTATGCCAAATAATGGAAACTAATAATAATTATTAATATGATAGTTCATTTACTTTAAAAGCAAATTATAAATGAACCTCAAATAAAATAAGGGATTAAAGAGAAAACAAAAGGAACTCATAGTGTTTAAACTATTCTTTCTATGTTATTTTAGATGTTAATTATGATTTTTCAAATGGCATAGATATTCAAGCAGAAAAATCTTATTTATCACAGTCAAGTGGGAGATAAGGAATGCCCAGACAATAACAGGCCAGCCTGAGACCTTTCTGACACTATCCTTAGTGGAACCCTGCTGAATATAAACAGAATATCCTATTGGGGATTTACAGTTGTGACTTCTGTTGTTGGTTTTATTTTGTGGCTTGCTAACATGTAGGTTTGCCTATATGTTTGGGCAAGTGAATTTACTGAGGCCATTGATTAGTTAATAAATTGTCATTCTCATTACTGTCTGAAATTCCTTTCTAGGTATAAATTTCTCCCTAATGTCAATATCACCTGGGAACAGAAATGTACCAAGTCAAAATTATTCTGGCCAAAGCATATAGCTCTCTGGGATGTGGCTAAAGTACCATTTTAAAGAGGTCTAGATGATCCATAATCTGTTAGGTCATCTTTTCGGGGATGCTTCCTTACCTAAAGTGATAAACTGTATGGTCACAGGGAGGCAAAAAGGCAGTGGGAGTGGGTGGGAGTTTCAAATTCCTGCTGTCGTCCCTGCTGACTTTACTTATGGGATGCTGACAGAGACCACTGGAAATCATGATCACATGAGTGCAGGATCGTGGTGCTGCAGGGCGGTGCAGCATTGTTGCATTGGCTATAACTTCGCCAATACGACTGGCGTGAAAACCCTTTTCATTTCAATCCCAGGGGTCACAGATATTGGATGCATTCTTTGAGTTAGCCCATTTGAGGCACCTTGATTTAAAAATTGTAGCCCAATTGAAGGTTACAAATGTACAATACAGGAGGGTTTTAATTGTATGTAGATAGCACAGTGGCAGGATTGTGACAGCTTATGTAGGATTGAGTTGCATTACTGAAAGCAGCAAAGTAGGGCTGAACATAAATCATGAGCTGAGGACAGGGCAAAGTGATCACCATGAGGATTGGTAAAAATAGGGTTGCCAGGCCTTTCCGATGATGCTGTAATCTATCTTTTATGAAACTTATTTATAATTCATCCTTTCTAGTGTCTTAGTATTTTTTATGATGCAGAAAAACATATAGTAATATAGTAAAATAGTATTAAAATGCTAATGGTTAAAGTAACAAAAGAAAAGCACAACATAACCTATTTCAAAATGAAAATGTGTATTATCAATACAGATAAGGAGATCTGTATAGCCCATTTCTATTCTTGCTCTCCTTTCAGGATTTACTTTCCCTTTTAGTTGTTGCTCTTTAACCAGACCCGTAAGGAGTCTCGCTGGCTTCCATTGTTTGCATGGCACATCCTTCGAGGGCCTTTTAGCTGTCACTAAAAGCAGCCTTTCCCCAGCTTGAAAAACCGCAGAAAAAATCCCTGTCTCGGCGTGTTATATCGAAGTATATTGAAGCGGGTTACTATTTTTATTTGCCTGGCAGGGCGCGCTGATCTCTTCCCAATCCTCAACCTCAACTCGGGTTTTTTTGGGGGGGTAATAGCCCTTTTCCTACAGGAGACAAAGAACACGGGCTGGGGAAAAAGCGCAAGGACTCGACACATGCGCACACGCCTGCAGGGTGGTGTCTGATGAAAGAGGACACGGGCGAGCTTTTTGCGCCTGCTTGGTCGAGCCCGCTCGGGCAGCATTGGGTGGGCCTTCGCGAACGCGCGTGTACGGCTTCTTCTAGGGAAGGTTCCGGAGCTTTAGGCGCGTCCCCGGCTTTAGTTAAGCGCGTTCTTCTTCGGTCGCTCCTTCTCTTCTGTCACTCCCCCTCCTCCCGGCTCTAGCGAGCGAGACTTTCCAGCGAGCTCTCCTTGCAGCAGAGTTAGCAACCGCAGCACCAGGTAGGGTTTCACACAGGGGTGCCGGCTGTTTCCAGCCGGGGAAGGTTCACCCGGGGCCTTCAGACTTTCCAAGCGTTGGGGGATCGGGGATGGCCGGGTGGGGTGCGTGGAACGCACAGGTGCGTGCGGTTACGCAGCGATTGCTCCGGCAATGGCTGGAAACGGAGGTGTCGTGCAGATAAAATAGCTCGGGAGTCAACGGGCTTCAGATCCCTGCGTAATTCAAGCAGAGCGGAAGGTCGGCGGATAGACACCTTCGCTCCGTCTTTATCGTTACTGTTACCGCTGCCGCCTCTTAGCTCGTGGCATTTGGAGCAGCTTATCTCTCCTCGCCTCCTTTAACCGCACTCCTTCTTCGGAGTAAAGGAGCCTTATTGCCAATACGCACTCGCCACCTGTCTCTGCTCTGCAAATTAGCGCTTTTCTTTCTTGGTGTATTGTAAGCTCGACACTCAATGGAGATTCTCGCAGTACAAAATGGGGCAGGAGGGGTGTGTCTCCGAGACCCTCAAGGGTAGATGTAGTTGCATGAGAAGCGGCAGAGGTTTAGGAAGGGCTTTGAAAAGCATAGCATTGTTTCATTTTCATTCATTTGCAGGAATACAGCGTTGGATGTGATTTTCACGTGCGTGTGCCCGTTTTAAACATTTTTCTGTATTCCAAATGAGTCATTTTACATTTTAATGATGTCTCTGTTTTCACTTCCTATTTTTTTTTTCTTGTATTCTTTTCTTTCTCTCCAAAGTCTGGACCATTTGGTTTTCTGTTTGGAAAGCTCATTTTAATTGTTTGAGGGTGATGGCGAATTATATGCTGTTGGTACTGCAGTAGGTGTGGATCTTGGAAAGAGAAAAAGGATGGGCTCCCTGCTCTTCATTTCAGTGGTGCCATGTTTTGCAGTCCATGTCACGTTTCTAACAATTAGATGGTGAAAAACCTCCAAATACCTATAAAAGGAAAAAATATTCTTCCTCCGTTTTCATAAATTTATAAATTAATCCATTTTCATCAAATATAGAAAGAAAGAATTCTATAAAGACTCATCTTTCCTGAGAAATAAAATGCTTTGTTCCAGATATGTAGGTCAGCATTATGAGATTTACATTTTCAGTTGGTGTGATTGGTGAGTTGGGGAAAAATAAAAAAACATGTAATCCCCCCCCCTCTCTATCCCCCCCTCCCCCAACAAACATCTGTCTATACTCATTTGGCTATAAATGCAGTAGTCTTTGGAGAGGTTTTTTTTTTTTCTAGATTATCTTTCAAATAATTTCTGCAACCATCCAGTGATTTCACATATAATGGTTGTGTCCCTTCAATGTCTCCACTGATTTTTCTCAGAGAAAAATGGATCTAATATCAGCAGCTGGTCACGCCCCTACTCCACCAGAATACATGGATGCAAAGTGCCATTTTCATTGGGTAAAAGCTGTGGTATGTTCTTGTACCTTGGGTGGGGATTGAAGAGGAAAACTCTTTTGTCTACTGCTAGTGTTAGCATTAACTGTAAGTGTTATTTTTGCTAGGCTTAATATAATAATACATTTTATTAGATATTTTTTGCTGCATTATCTTTTCAAAAAGGGTAACAACTGATTATAATTTGAAAACCTGTACAGTGCTATAAATAAGGGCTGCAAATACATTTTAAACATTTTGATATAATTCTTTGTATGCTTTTCCTTAGGTCTTCAACTAGTTGATATGCAAGGTATAGCATTCATGATTATTTATTTTCATAATGTATGAAAATTATACATTGCTAATTTAATAATAGTGTATTGGGTGAGATGATGATGATGATGATGAATTAGAAACATTATTAAAAACCATCCAGTTGCCATATGGCTAAGATTAGACTGAACATGGAGTTTCTGGGACATTTATGTATATAAGACTTGTATGCCACTTGAACCACATGACTTTAAGCAGTTGTACAGACCAATACAATTCAATATATACATAACATTTAATAGAAAATATACACATCAAATCAATACCTGATATTACCCCTAGCACATGAATGAGAATACCCTCCTAATAACCATGAGATGACATCAGCTTTCTTTTATGAAACTGAATGACAGGGAAGCATATGAAACAATGATCCCATTATAGCTGCTGAGGAAATCTTGTTTTATTACAGTAAAACTTGGATTCTGTTTTTTCCTAATCTCAATTTTGTGTTTTATATTGCAAACTATCTTGGAAGTAATTAGAATTCTCCCACCGGCCAAGGTTTTTTTTACAAACATATGGGATTCTTCTTTAATTTTTTTTAATGCTGCTTACTTTTCTGACCATATAGTTTAATTTTAATTATAGTGAATGTTTTTTTTAATTATGGCTGGATTCCATTTGTACTTTGTGATCTAGATGGTTGGTTTTGGTCCTTGGCAGATGTGCAGGAGAAGAACTTAGAGAAATGAAGATTTTGAAAATATGATTCCTTATTTTTTTTAAATTCTCTTTACTCTTCCCTCCTCTCCCCCTCCCCCGAAAGAAGTTTCCCTGTCTCTATCCCCATTTCGGCCCTTACATTGGAAAGGCATTGGAAGCACAGGAAATCTCCAGTAATTACTAATACTAATTACTAATTACTAATATGTTTATTTGTACTTTGTCATGTATATTTTAAAATAATGTTTCATAAGGATACCCACTAATAGGGACAATGTTAATTAGGCTTTTCAGGGCATTTGAATGGATGTTTTGTGGTATGCTTTGATGCAAACAATCCAAAATCCAAAGTAGGTAGATCCTTACTACTTGTACTTGTACTTCTGAAAGAATTGGCAACTGGGTAAATTTTACAGGAAGATTATTGTAATTTTTAAAAATTCAGCATGTACATGAGGAATGGCATGGCAGGCTAGGCTGAGGAAGACAATCAGATGAGTTCCCTTAATTTAATTGTAACTGCAGCTTGTTTACTTGGACTTGGACAAACTTTTTCAAAATACGGCTTATTTGTGGGTTGTTCTGGCATAAAATAAAACATGATGCTTAAGATGAAAAATTATATGCTGCTCGGAGTTGCTTTTCATTAATTGACCATATAGATTTTATAAAAAAATAAACATTTACATTCTCTTTTGGCTTTTCAGCCATTACGTATTTTTCTGCTGCTTTTAGTGGGTGCTTCATTAAAAGGACGGAAAGGGGAGGGGCTTCTGTTGTAAGAGCTATTTAGTTAATTGCAGTCTTGATTGTGTAATACTTTTCTTTTGAAAGCCTCCATTCATAGACAGCAAACATTGGAGGAACAAATTGTTATTGACTTTTAACAGAAATATGCCATGGGCATTTAACTTAGAAATCTTGTTTAGTGAGGTTTCTTTAGAGGAATGGAATCAAAGTAGAGCAATTTGGGTTTTTTCCCCCTTAAAATATAAATGGAAAATTGTTTGTGTCTGTTTCTGCATTTGTGTAGGATAACACACTGTTCTATAGTAAGTTGTCTCCAATCTATTTTGCTGTGTAGCATCTCCAGTCCATTTCATGATCTGTTTCTTATATTACAGTGTAATAACTTAAAAGTAATTGCCAAAAATTACTGGGCAAGGGGCATAATTAATATCTCCATTACTTTTATGGGGTGTAGTGATGGTGGTGTTATATTGCCCTTTAAAAACAAGCTTTTCCTTACTGATACATTTCTGTTTTTCCACTTTTTCTATTATTTCCTTAGAACATAAATTTTTAGAAATGTATTTTACACATGTATATCTGTTTAATTTAGAGATAAAACATTAAATTATTTTAGATTGTGTTTACATTTCTACTATTATACAGTTATTTCTAATTGTACAAATTTTAAATTGTCTCTGAATAAAATGAAGTGTTTCACTTGCAGAAATACAGTGAGGAAAGAAGAATAAATGTTTTTGAGCAAAGTCAGAATAGACTTTGGCAAATCATCCAGATGCAAGTAGCAAACTTAGGATCTCCGAGACTTTCTTGAGGGACGTATATATGAACGGATACAAAAGGTTAACATGTTGTGTTAAAAGTAGAACTGGAGAGGGTTCTAGAACTGGAGAGGGATTATTCAGTCAGTTGCTGTCTCTTAGCCCAACCTATTTGTCCTTTATCATAATGCCATAAGGGGAGAGACCTATGTTTTCCATCTTGAACTATAAATAAAATTAGTCAGTTAGTTGTTTCAAATAAGTCAAAGGTAATCTTTGACTTACAAAAGTTCATTTTTGAAAAAATGAAAAAAAATGTGAAAAAAATGACTTATGACCATCAAAATTCAGATGCTTGGCAACTGGTTCATATTTATGACCGTGATCAGCTTTTGTGGCCTTCTGACAAGGTCAATGGGGACGCCAGATTCACAATAGCCAGGTTACTAACTTAACTGCTACAATGATTCACTTAACAACTGTGACAAGAAATGTTGTAAAATGGGGCAAAACTCAATTAACAAATGTTGTCTCACTTAACAACAGAAATTTTGGGCTCAATTGTGGTCATTACTTGAGAACTACCTGTATAGAAAACTAAATAGAGAAAGTGCTGCTTGACGATGCGATATGCATCATCATTTATTAGCCAATTAATCTCTTCATATATGTGGCTAGATACTTCATTCCTTTTCACTATATGCATAAAATGAAGGCAAATATCATTTTTAAATAAAACTTTCGTGTGTGTATGTGTAAAAAAGTCACTGCAAACTAGCATAGTTGTACAAATAGCAAGGTTCACGTTTTTCTTTCTATTTGAAAGTAGGGATGATTTTATATATGCATCCATATTTGCTTTACTGTTCAAATCAGATGTTTATTACAGTCTAACAAATCTTTCCATTAAGAAAAGTCTAGTAAAGGGAGAAATAGTTTAATGTAACAATTAGTTACTGGGAGAGGAAATAATAAGCCAATAGTAATAGGCGCTTTGCAATGCAAAACAACTGGTGCACCACTTGATCACAATTGGCATTAATAAAATCACCGTCATTCAATTGCAAAAAGCAGCCTTACTCAGAACAGCTAACATTCTGTGACGATATCTGTAACACTATCAAATACCCACATCTACCAATCCTTGGGCAGGACTCAATAGATGGATAAAAATGCCAAATTCCAGTCTGAATATCTGGCTGACTATGCAACAAAATATAATAATAATAGTAGTAATAATAGTAATAGTAGCATAATAATAATAATAATAATAATAATAATAATAATAATAATAATAATAATAATAATACCACCACCTAGGACGCTGGAAGAAACCTGTATCAACCATTAGCACCAGTCAATGGTATTTGTGATGCATTTTTGAATGTTCAGTTGAGTTACATGTTTAGTGAATAAACTAAATAATAATAATAATAATAATAATAATAATAATAATAATAATAATAATAATAATAATAATAATAATAATAATAATCATCATCATCATCTTTGGCTGTTTGGTAGCCTAATTTCATTTTTTTTAAGATTATTGATAGTGGGATCATCGCGATGATGAAGAGAAGAGGTGAAAGTGAATTATCAAGCGAGGAATTTTCCAGGGTGATTCACTTTCACCTCTTCTCTTCATCATCGCGATGATCCCACTATCAATAATCTTTAAAAAAATGAAATTAGGCTACCAAACAGCCAAAGAAGCCGAAAAAATTTCGCATTTATTATATATGGATGATTTGAAACTCTATGGAAAGTCAGAAATAGAAATCCAATCATTGACAAACACAGTCCGAGTATTCAGCACCGATATTTCAATGAAGTTTGGCATGGAAAAATGTGCCACTGTATCCATAAAAAGGGGCAAAATCACTGCGTGTGAGGGAATTGAAATGCCCAATGGCCAACTAATTAAATGCAACGAAAATGAAGCCTACAAATACTTAGGCATTCTGCAGTTGGATAACATCAAGCATGGAGAAGTAAAAACTATTGTCAGGGGAGAGTACACCAACAGAGTTAGGAAAATTTTGAAATCTAAATTGAATGGTGGAAATACAATCAAGGCCATAAATACCTGGGCAATACCAGTTATAAGATACACAGCTGGTATAGTTAACTGGACACAAGCTGATTTGGACATTTTAGACCGAAAAACCAGGAAACTAATGACAATGCACTATAGTTTACATCCACGTGGTGATATTGATAGACTATACCTACCCCGGAAATCAGGTGGCAGAGGATTATTACAAGTGAAGCAAATAGTTGAAGAAGAAAAACATGCACTGGCTGATTATTTAAAAGAAAGTCAAGAACATCTATTAATCGAAGTAAAGAACAAAAATCTATTGAAGGCCCAACAGACGAAACAAGAATACAAAAAAGATGTGATAAAATTAAGAATGGAGAGTTGGCAGAACAAAGCATTGCATGGCCAATTTCTGGAAAAAATAAAAGATAAAGTGGACAGTGAAAAAACTTGGTTATGGTTAACAGCAGGTACATTAAAGAAAGAAACAGAGTCACTAATCCTGGCTGCGCAAGAACAAGCTATCCGCACAAATGCCATTAAGACCAAAATCGAAAAATCCTCTGATGATGCCAAATGCAGACTCTGCAAAGAAGTTGATGAAATTGTTGACCACATACTCAGCTGCTGTAAAAAAATCGCGCAGACTGACTATAAAATGCGGCACAATTCAGTAGCACAAATGATCCACTGGAATTTGTGCAAAAATTATAATATTAAAACAACAACAAACTGGTGGGAACATAAGCCTGAAAAAGTCACCGAAAATCAGATGGTCAAGATCCTGTGGGATTTTCGTATACAAACAGACAAAATACTAGCACATAACACACCAGACATCACACTGGTTGAGAAAAAGAAGGTTACAATCATAGACATCGCAATACCAGGTGATAGCAGGGTTGAGGAGAAGGAACATGAAAAAGTCGCGAAATACCAGGACTTAAAAATTGAAATCCAACGATTATGGCACAAACCAGCAGTGGTAATTCCAGTGGTAATCGGCACACTGGGTGCTATTCCAAAAGCACTGGAATTACATTTAAACAGTTAAAACTTGACAAAATCACCATCAGTCAAATGCAAAAAGCTGCACTGCTTGGATCTGCACGTATATTAAGAAAATACGTTACGACGTCCTAGGCCCCTGGGTGGGGCCCGACTAGTAATCAATGCCAAATCCGGCAAATCAACTGGCCGCTGTGATACAATCGAATAATAATAATAATAATAATAATAATAATAATAATAATAATAATAATAATAATAATAATAATAAATAATAGGCAAATTTTTAAATGTTCAGTTGACTGAGTTTCATGTTTAATGAACAAAGAATAATAGTAGTAGAAGTAGTATAATATAATAATATCGTTTCATGTTTAATGAATAAAAGAAACAACAACACAATAAACTAACATATCCAATGAAAATTGTATGCAGTTATAAATATATACTTTCACCAGTATTCCTGAATTCTATCGCCATTTGTCAGACAGTTGCAAGCCCTATCTGTGGGGTACTTATACAATTTAACACCAAGCAAATATAGCTGGGCCTTTTCTAGATGCCCTCTCATCAGCTCTACTCTAGGATTTCTTATTCACAGAGTCTTTGCTTCACTATTAATGTGGATGATCCCTCTGGATATATGGAACAAGTCTGAGTCTTGATATTGAAAATAGGAACTGGTGTTAATCTTTGGATTGGATTTAGATGACATGCTTAAACTCTTTATCCTCCAGTTCAGAAGATCCAGCATGAGGCCATGTAACTGAGTACTTTTACAGCAATTTTACAGAATTTGAAATTTCAAATATTCATAGCAGGAGCCAAAACATATCTATTGTAGTGGATAAAGTCTTAATACATCTGAAGAAAAATGGCCTGACTTGAGAGAAAGCATGGTATACATGTTTTCTGGAGAGAAAACTGCGTGAGAGTTAAAGTAGAATATTGGAATCTGAATTTAGAAATAAAATGTAATGGTTAATTCAAGGAATAATAGAAACACAGAACTGGGAGGGACTACTGAAGCTTAAATTGACTGAAACAATTTCAGAGATACAGTATTTGTCACTTTTCCAGTCATGGTCAATATTTGAAAAATTAACAATTAAGAGATTATGTAATTTTGTTTAAAAGACGTTGCTGAACTCTTGACCTATCTTTGTCTTTGATTTTGAGTAGAATTGGATGTCTAGTTCTAATAAGGCTTATCATCCTATTCCAGGGGATTTGGTAAATATCCTGCATTTATAAGAGGAGGGATTTGAAGCAATAATTGAATTTAAAGTTTATTCAAGCTGCCATGCTACTGAGTTATGTGATTTCATGGATAGTCATGACTAGATAGATAAGGCTTTAGAGAACTGTTATTTTAGTCTGACTCTAAAGAAGGATATGTTTTCATGCACATAGTAGGTATGTGTATTTATAAATGCTCATCCCTAAATATAAAGTATATTTCATAACATCTTCATTTGATAAAGCTAAACTGTGATTGCATTCATATGTCAACATAATAAATATATTAGGGCATAATGATGTTTCCTAAGCCACCGAAAGAAAGATGCATCTAACAAAAGTTAGAACAGTGACTTATATTAAGACTTCTTTTAAAAAAATTGATTATGTTTTGGTTGTTGTTTGGTATAAGTCAAAATGGGAAGATTTCATCTGTTTGCCAAAAAGTATGCTTATGTAGACAAAATATACTCAACTACAAATGGAAATAGCTGAACCACTTGCTGTATTGTAATCCACCAACATTTGATTTTGTTTAAAATGAGTAAAAGAAATTTACAATTGAAATGCTGACTTTTTCGTAGGCATCCTTCATCAGAAAGCTACCATATGTGGCATTCAGTTGGGAAATTTGCTTTCTATTTTGCTCTTTCGTAGAATTTTCATAATGACTTGCGCTGCCTTATGAGGTCAACCACTGTTGTGATAAAGTAACAGCAATATGTGGAAGATTTATCAAATGGCTCGGAGATATTAGAGAGTTTCATAAGGAAGTAGTATGGAAAAGTTGTTTAATAATTGAATGTTTTAGATTATAGCTCCTGAAATTACAGTACACATCTGGGTGGGAAAGTTTGGTTAAACACTGATAAGGTATTATGCATTCAAATTCTATAATTGGTAGAAGGAGGAATCTTACCATACACATATTAAAAAGTTAGTAAGTGAGGTGGGGTGCTTTTTTTTTGCCCTCTAATGAACCATGGATCGAGCATTCCTCAGTTCTAAATTGAGGCTGTAGTGAAGGCCTGTTAAACAGTTAACATTGTTAATGAATCTTTAAAATTAATGCACTGTTGTTTAAATCTATACAGATTTGCCACTGAATTCGATAAAGATGATGGCCTAGTTACAAAGGGAGAGAGAAAATGCCTCTTACAAAAGGACAAGAAAAGGCAACATAGAATTATAATCTTGACTAGTTACCTTCCTAGAGCAATAGATTCTTAGCCAGGGCTAAATTGCTGTGTATCTGCACTAAAGTATTTTACCTGCTGTAGCTGAGTTCTTGTCTTCCTGTGGAAATCCCAGAGGAAAAATTATTGCAGGGGCCTGGAGGAAGTCCCTTTGCATAATGATCTATTCTTCTTACCGTGCAAGATGCTCATAACTGGCAGAAGAAAGCTAGAATACGGCAGAGATGCTATGCGCTGCTTTTTAGTGCTGATCTGTTTCATGAAATAATTATCATCTTCACATAACTCCTTCTTGCTAAAAAGAGACACATACTCTCCAGTTGTAGGAAATACAATACTGAAAATCACAAAGGAAAACCATTTTAATATGTCATTATTTTTTTACTAATTTTAAAAATCAGCAGTTTGCTTAATAAGAAAAAAAAACATAAGGCCATTTTTACATTTTTTTAAAATGGGCTGTTTAAGTAAGTCCCATGTTAGAAGAACAGTTTCTTCTTCCTAGTGAATTAACTAACAAACTAAATTAAGGAAAAGTCCTGAGTACCTTTAATCCAGAGGTGGGTTCCTACCATTTTGGACCGTTTCACTGAGTAGGTAGTAACTCGGCCGACCACGCCATAGGTGTCGCCATCTTATTTTTTGTGCAGAAGCATTTTATAGTACTGCGCATGCATGCATAGCGGGCATCAAGTGCCCGTGCGCCTGCAGCATATCCCTGAGCGAACCGATAGTAGTGGCAGCCGCAACCCACCTCTGCTCTGATCCCCAATGCTTTGCTGAGAAGCAGTAGTTGGTCTAGTGGCAAATCCTTCGGAATCTGGCAAACTCCCTTAAAATTTAGTTTTGTAGATTTCTTTGACTGAAAAATAAAAACAAGGGGATGCCTGCATGCAACAAAACAAAGTATTGACTTCAAACATGATCTGTGTTTGTCACAATGCCTCTTTTTTAGGCATCATGTAGACCAAGAGTCTCCAACCTTGGCCCTTTAAGCCTGGCGGACTTCCACTCCCAGAATGGGAGTGGAAGTCTGCCAGGCTTAAAGTGGACAAGGTTGGAGAGCCCTGATGTTGACCCCAATGCACTCTTGGACAATAAATAGGAGAGTGATAGCAACCTTTGTCCATTTTGTTCCATTTTGGTATAGAGGTGTTTTGTGATAGGCCACATCATCATAACAACCATTTTGTGATCGTGTCCTTTAGATGGTCTCAAAATTCAGATCTGACCACTGCAATAGCATTATGTTTGTCCTTAGGTTTTGTCAGCACCAGCCAGTACAGTCAGTTGTACGAAATGCTAAAAGTTGTAACCTAGCTCTTTGAAGGCATCCCAGTTGGGAGGGAGGGACTACTATAAGTCATAGAAGGCTTGAGGAATATATATTTGAGTCTCCTCCATTAAAGGATTGTGTGCTAGTTATGAACATAGAGTTAAAGAAACTGATTACAGATTTACTTTACACAGCCTTGAAAAGGGCATGTCCCAAGTACTGTTCAAATTGCTCGTAGAGGTTCATCAGTTAACAGGATTTCTTAAGATGAGCTTCGAGCCTCTCTATAGTTAGTTCTTCATATAATGATCCTAAACCTTAATATACTTAACTACAAAGCATTTGATGCAGATTTGATGTAAATTGGTCACATTTAATCAGAAGATATAGGAGATCTATTATTCTAATTTCAGAATGTCCCAAAAGTTCTTTTTCAAGAGGCAACTGGACTTTCTGGTTTTTCTTTGAAGTTGTCTTGCTTCTCATCCAAAAAGCTTCTTCAGCTCTGACTGAATGGTGGGGAAGAGCTCCAGTCAGAGATGAAGAAGCTTCTTGGATGAGAAGTGAAACATCTTCAAAGAAAAACCAGAAAGTCCAGTTGCCTCTTGAAAAAGCACTGTTTAAATTTAGAAGATCTTACTAATGCATGCTTTTGTAATTTTGATTTTTTCCCCACCTTTAATATAACATAAAAGCTGTACAATCCAATTGAAAAACAAACTGACAAAAAATAAAAATAAAACACAGTAAATGTGATTGCATAAATGTGCATACCCTTAAATTAATACTTGGCACATCTTGCCTTGGGAGTCTTTGCCCATTCTTCTTTGCAAAAACATTCCAAACACGTTAGATTGCAAGGTCACCCAGTTTAGGTCAACCCAGATATTTTCAATTAGGTTCAGATCTGGGCCCGATTGGGTTATTCCAAAACTTTGATCTTCTGGTGAAGCCATTCTTTTGTTGATTTGGAGCAGAGTTGGTATTCAGCCAGTTCTGACAGGTTCCGGAGAACTGGTAGCAGAATTTTTGAGTAGTTCAGAGAACCGACAAATAGGCTGCCCCTGCCCCTGCGGCCTCCCAGCCTCCCATCTGATCTTCTTTTGTTGCCCTGAACAGGAGAACGGAACTAGAAAGCAGGTTAGTGGGGAGGGGAGGGAGTAGGGATTTTGCAGTAACCGTCCCCTGCCACGCCCACAAAGCCATGCCACACCCACAAAGCCACACCCACCAAGCCACACCCACAGAACCGGTAGTAAAAAAATTTGAATCCCACCACTGATTTGGAGGTATGCTTTGGGTCATTATTGTGTTGAAATGTGATATTCCTTTGCATCTTCAACATTTTAGCAGAGGCTTGGAGGTTTTGTGCCAAAATTGATTGATATTTGTAATTGTTCATAATTCCCACACCTTGACTAAAGTCCCATTTCCAGCTGAAAAAAAGCTCCAAAGCATAATGCTGTCTCCATTATGTTTCACTTTGGATATGGTACACTTTTGGTGATATTCAGTGTTGTTTTTGAGCCAACAACAATGTCGTTGGAATTATGGCCAAAATTCAAGCTTTGTCTCATCAGACTATAATATATTTTCTCACAAGCCTTTGTCATGCCGTACTTGATATAGGTTTTAGCAAAATGTTGCTGGGTTTGGATGTTTTGTAAGAAAATGTTTCTATCTTTCCACCTTACCCATAGCCCTGACTTATGAAGAATACATGAGATTGTTGTCACATATAGTACAAAACCAATTCTTGCCAGAAATTCCGGCAACTCCTTAAACATTGATGTAGTCCTCTTGGATCAGTTTCCTCCTTGATTTTTCATCAAATTTGGAAAGACATCCAGTTCTTGGTAATATCACTGCTGTGCCATAGTTTCTCCACTTATTGATGACTGTCTTCACTGTATTCCATAATATATCCAATACCTTGGAAATTTTTTGTACCATTCTTCTGACTGATATCTTCTAACAATGAGATCCCTTTGATGCTTTGTGAGGTTTTTTTTTGAGAACTATGCCTCAACTCCTTTATCCCCAGCTTGTTGAAGCAGTCAGTACGGTACTATGATTTGGATGTCATTTATAGCTTAAGCATGGTAATAGGTTTAAAATCCCTTGGCTTTCTCCCAATAAAAGTAATCTGTTAAGGTGAATCAGTCCCAAAACAGTCCCAAAATAAATTGCAAAGGTAACTGAACATTTTATAATAACATATTAGGGTTGAAAAGAACCATTGACTGCACTTTTCAATGCAAGAAGCCAAATGAAAAGTATTCCCTATATATAGTTGCTACTTCTACTTGCTCACATCCAGCAATTGAGTCCCATTATTTATTCAGAAAGTGTTGTTATATTTTTGTTGATGGGAAAATTAATCTGTAGCTTGAGCGATATAATGGCATGTATGGATCATATCAGTGGCCGGTTATACTGTATGTCAAGCTGTTATTACTCTATAAGGAATTCAGTAGGATTATTAACCTGATTTCTGTAATCAGCTAAACAGGTTCCCCAAAGCAATAAATATTGACCCCAAGGGTTGATGGGACCAGCCAAGGGGTTGATATTATTATTATTATTATTATTGCATCAACAGAATTGTATCACAGCGGCCAGTTGTTTCGCTGGATTTGGCATTGATTACTAGTCGGGCCCCGCCCAGGGGCCTAGGACGTCATAACGTATTTTCGTAATATGTGTGCGGATCCAAGCAGTGCGGCCTTTTGCATTTGACTGATGGTGATGTTGTCAATTTTTAACTGTTTTAAATGTAATTCCAGTGCTTTTGGAATAGCACCCAGTGTGCCGATTACCACTGGAATTATCACTGCTGGTTTGTGCCATAATCGTTGAATTTCAATTTTTAAGTCCTGGTATTTTGCGATTTTTTCATATTCCTTCTCGGCGACCCTGCTATCACCTGGTATTGCGATGTCTATGATTGTAACCTTATTTTTCTCAACCAGTGTGATGTCTGGTGTATTATGCGCCAGTATTTTATCCGTTTGTATGCGAAAATCCCACAAGATCTTAATAATAATAATAATAATAATAATAATAATAATAATAATAATAATAATAATAATAGTTCTGTACGTAGTGTTCATTAAATTATTTTCATACAATAAATGTTTTGAGGTGTGTGTCAATGAACGAATTAAATAAACATTTAAGAAACCATGGAACTCTGTGAGTCTTCTTTTGTGTGTGTGGGTGGGGGTGTGTGACATTTAATCCCTGCAAGAGAAGATAGATACTATGAGGCTAAACTTCCCAAGATGTTTGTTCAGTGATGATAATCCTAGGTATTTTCTCACATCCCAGAACAAAGACTGGCATGAAGGTACACAAAGCCCAAGCTTTTGATCCAGGGGCAGCTTGAATGAATCTCATACTTATCATAGTGTGGAACTTTAACCATGAGCTAGCTTAGCTAGGACAATCTGAGTATGAAATTTATCACATCACCTTAAAATCCACCTGGTTAAATTAGTCAGGGATTCTGCTAGGAGACTAAAGGTGGGCAGAACAGCAATATTATCTCCGTTCTGTCACAATTGAAATAGGATATATAGAAAATGAGGTAATTTAATAGTAATTCTCTTAAAAAGTGGAAGAGGTGAATCAAATCTTTCCATTTTTCTTCTCATCCATGTTTCAGCAATATATCTGAGATTGGCATCCTCATTCATGATAAAGTACATATATGCTTTGACTTATGATCACAATTCAGCCCAAAATTTCTGTTGCTAAATATAATTCTTAAGTGAATTTCCCCACATTTTACGACTTTTCCTGCCATAGTTGTTATGTGAATTATTACAGTTAAGTTAGTAACATGGTTGTTAAGTGAATTTGGCTTCCCCAATGACTTGTCAGAAGGTCGCCAAAGATGATCATATGACCTTAGGACACTGAAATTATCATAAATATGAACCAGCTGAGCATCTGAATTATGATCATGTTAACCATGGGGCTGCGGCAATCGTGGTATGTGTCAAAAATTGTCGTCCACCCATCCACCCTTCATCTGGAATATAAAATGAGAGGAGGTGATCTGCTTTCTTGATTGATAGTTCTCATACCAAATCATTACAATACTGCCCTGTCTTCTTCCTTTTCTCTCATTCTAGCAAAAGAAGGAGATGTTCCTTCTTTCCTTTCTCTCATTCTAGCAAATAAATATATTCTCAAAACGTAATAGTAAAGACAGTTTCAAGCTGAATGTGACCCATGGTAGCTTCATGAACATGTCCATATGTTTTTTGTGGCAGAAATAGGCAGGGGTTTGTCATTACTTTCTTCCAGGATGTTTTTGGGTTTCCCAATCTAATCTGTAGTCCTGGCTAATCTTTCTTATCTTCTGAAGCAACAAGGAAGCGGCTACTTTTGTGAGGACAAATAAATCCAAAGTAAGCTGTGGACAACCACACATCACCAAAAGCATAAGTATGTACCCACAGTTGCTTAACAATCATAAAAAGAAATTGAGAAAGGACCCAGCCTAATGGATCAGGAAGTTAAAACTGGTGGATGGGAAGTTTGTACTTTCAGACTTGCAAGATTCTGGTAATGTAGCTTTACAATAAAGTAAAATTAGTTCATCCAGTCCCATTTCCTGTGTGGTTGACTTTGGAGGGCTGACAATTGGGCAGAAATGCCAGGTCTCTGAAGGATAGTTTTCTTCTAGATATATTCAATTCAAACGAATTCTTGCTGACTGGGAAATTATCCAAAGAAGAACTTCGAAGACTTTTTGCCAGATAACATTGGTCTGGGAGCAATGTGAGAAAGAGGGTGGTTAAAGATAAGCTCTAAAGAGTCCTTATCACTTCAAACTGGAAAGATCTGTCTGTGGATGACAAGGTAGAGAACTTTCACCACCCAGACATTTGATAAATAGATTAGACCGAATATTCTCTTCTGCTACTTGAGTATTTTTAAAGAGTTTTTGTAGTTACTTAGATATATGGTTACATCTATGCATTGGGAACGTTAATAGGTAAAGTGCAGGCAGTGACTCAAAGTATTTTTTTCCAAAGATTTTGAGAGGGCAAGAAAAATGACTTTTTTAAAATAAACTGGAGGCGGGGTTAGTGCTTTTGTAGATTATGTGGGAAGTGGGGAAACAGAGCCTCAATAGCTTCTTTGGGAGATGTGAATTTATTATTAGGAAAAGAGGTAGCATATGATTCTTCAATGTTTTAAAAACACAACAAACCAGAACCTTTTAAGTTTACAAAATGGGTCAATGGGGACATGAGGCATCAGTCATATTCAACCAATCCTTGTGATATTACAGGCTTCTTCAAGACTTTTCTTTGTGGTGAAAGGGAAAATGGAAAAACTGCCTACCATACTATTTCACAATGATAAATCAGTTCGGAGTATCTATTTACAAGGACCATAAAATGCAAAATGTGATGCTATTAATTACTTTCACCATCCCAAAGGTGGCATGTCTTTCTGAATTATTATTGCTGACCAGATAGCCATAAAAGTTGTGAAACAAAGTCAAGGAGTAGTGGGGTAAAAGTGGATTAATTCCTAAATTGTCCTCTTGTGGACAAGTTATATGTCACACCTCAGGGTCATACAAGAATCACAGCTTGTGATGTCCATTAAGTTCATAGTCTGTTTTATACTGTGTGCTATTTAATCTCATATAGGGTAAAGTTTTTAGAGATTAGGAAACTCTCTTCTGGGCAGTATATACTGAGGCTTGTTTATTTCCACCTGATAAATTACAAAACTTTTCAAAGGCTCCGATGTCAAATAACATGCCATCTAAACATAAGATAAAGAAGGCCAATTTAAATCTGTGATAAATACTTTTACCCTGGCTTGTTTTAATTGAAAGTCTATTTCTAATCTACAAATCTTGTTACAGGCTATCCTCTCTTAATGATCATTCAGTGACTGTTCAGAGTTACAATGGTGCTGAAAGAATACTAGTTACAACTGGTCCTTGAAATTATGGCCATTGCAGCACCCCTTAGTCATGGGTGCGCAACTTGGCATTCAGCAGCCTACCTATATTGACAGCCACAGCATGGTCTTCAACTCCTCCATGCCTATCTAACTTCCATCTCTGCCCTTTTGGTCACCTGCAGTCCACTGGCCTTGCCGTCTCCTTGCTGGTCTCCCCCATCTTTTTCCTCCCATTGCTGAGGAGTCGTGCCTGGCCAAGGCAGCTGCTGACACTTCACATGGCTCATGTCTTGTACTCTGCCACCCCCACCTCTATTGATGCCCCCAGGTGACCTTTGCCATCTTCTTCCTGCTTCTGATGAGACGTAGCCAGCCGAGGGAGCTGCTTGCATTTGGCGATGGTATCGCAAATGTCCAGGAGCAGCAGGAGAAGATGGCGAAGGTCAGATGGAGGTGGCATGGGCATATGGCAGCAGAGAGTGCAGGATGGCTAAAAGGGCAGGGATGGGAAGGAGGTAAGTGGGGAATTGAATCAGAGGAAAGTGCAGTAGGGCACTTTCCGGATTGGGAGGGGGCAGTGGACTGAGCAGGCAGTTTGCACAGGGCAGAAGCAGTATCAGGTCCTCACCTCATGAGGACTACTGAATTGCCATTGCTGAGCATGTTTTCAGATGATTTTTTTAATCTAATAACTGCTTCGTTTAGCAATGGAAATTCCGATCCCAACTAGGATTATTAAGCAAGGAATTCCTGTAAATCAAGTGTACTTCTAAGGGTTTTTTCCCCCTGATAAAAGTAAATTAATACAAACCTTAGTAATGTTTAGTGTATTGTCAGGAAGGCAATTTGTATCTGGGATAAATATAACTTAAAAGACAATGTATTCAAAAGCAAAGAATGATGTTTAGAATAGATAAAACAAATGCTGTGCTGCATTGAAGGGTGTTGTAATCTAGCTAAACGACAGCCTTTATTTGTTACATTTTTATGCTGCCCCATTCTCCTACAAAGTGACTCTGAGCAGCTATTTTTATTTCTGGAATGAATTTATAGATCAGCAATGAGACTTTAGGCTATTTTCACATTTTTAAAAAATCCTTTGCATCAAATCGTTTAGACATCCTATGGGAACTATCAGTTCTTTCTCTTTAACATGATGATTGAGAGAGGGGGGGGAGGTGTTAAAGATAATAAAAGAGGTGTCAGAAGGAAAATGGATGATTCCAGATTCAACTGTGTCCACCATGGACCCTACATTCCCTGGGAATCTCTCACCCTGTTTTGGATTATGGCAATGAAAGGAAATTGTAAAGTTTAAGTTGAATGTTTTGAATTTCTTTCATTCTATTTTTCTTTACAGTCATCTATTATTTTGGCAACTTTGTTAACAAACTATCTAAAAAAATAATTATTTTGCCTTCTATGAGAAGCAGAGGAGTGGGTGGCAAAGTAGGCGCTGGGCAGTGTGGTACTAGTGCAGGTGGGCCTGGGGCTCCCACTCATCCCGCAGCCTGGGGATTCCTCTAGTGAAAAAGTGGCAGGAGCAACTTTTTGAAGCAACTTCCCTGCTTCCAACTTGTGGCAAACTGGCAAGGAAGGTTGCAAATGGTGATGTGTGCCTGTGGGATACTGCAACCATCATAAATGCAAGCCAGTCACCATGTGGCTGAATCATGGTCATGTGACCGTGGAATATAGTGACAACCGCAACTTCAAGGACCAGTTGTAAGTCTCCCCGCTTAGTGCAATTGAAGCTTGGAACAGTTGTTGAGTGAAAGAGTAATACCTATATTATAAAGCTTAAGATAGATGCTATCCAAGAAAGTGCTTTTGTTTTAAATGTTCCATGTCTCTTTTTTTGTTTTTCAAGGTGACCTTTCTGATAGGATGGCTGATCAACATCAAGACTTCAGTATGACAGATGATCATTTGGTGAGCCAAGCTAGGTGGAATCCAACAGGTGAGTCATATGAGTTGGGAAGCAGGAATGTTTTATTCACAAGACAAGCCATCATAAAAAAAATGAAGAGATATTATCAATAGGAATAAACTTTGAAGTCTAAATGAGCTGAGGATAAGGTAATCATAAATACAATTACACACACACACACACACACACACATGTCAATTGCTGCCAATCTTTGCCTTAAACCATAAAAAAGGTTTGCTAAGCTTTGTTACTTAAAAACATTTAGAAGTCTATATAACCAGAAAAGTTACTATAAATTTTTGTTCAATTCTAGAAGAGTAATTGTTTGCATCCTACAGCAAAGAAGCACTACATAATCATTTTAAAAACTAGTTTAAAATATTTGTCTACTTAAAAATTAACAGTGACTTTTAGAGAGCTGATGGTGTATTATAATATGAGTGTATTCTATATATGGGTGCAGGTTTTCATGGCCAGCATCTGTGTTTAGTAGATCCATCCAGAACATCTAATAGGAAGGGTATTTCTCGTTATATAGCGAAGGTAGGTGATATATCTCTGTACCAGGTGAAGTGAATGATACATTCTTTTGCGGTGCATGGAGACTGTGTGGGCCCAGATGGAGAACCGCAGACCTTAGCTGAACCCTGGTAAGATGGAGTGCCTGTGGGTAAGCCTCTCTGTATCCAGGAATTTATCACCTTTGGCCTTGAACAAAGTTGCAGTATCCCAGACAGATCTGATGCATAATCTTAGAGATCCTCCAGACTCATGACTCCTGCTTGAAGAGCAAATGGCACCCATGGCAAGGAGGGCATTTATTCAACTTTGTGTTGTCTGCCAGTTATGCTCTTTCCTGGATAGGGAGGCGCTCTGCTAGGTCACTCATGCTCTGGTCATCTCCCATTTGGACTGCTGCAGTGCTCTCTACATGGGGATACCCTTGAAAAGTATACAGAAACTTCAGCAGGTATGAAATGTGGTTGCAGGGGCAAGTTTAGGCACACAGATTTTAGAATGGTGCATGTAACACCTCTGTTCAGCGAGCTGTTTTGGGTGCCGGTTTGCTTCTGGGTCCAATTCAAAGTTTCAATTTTGAGCTATAAAGCCCTACATGGAATGGGGCCAGGCTGCCTATGGAGCTGTCTTTATCCTATTATATTAGTCCATCCCACCAGGTCAGGCAGGGGAAGTATATTGCAGACCCTGTCAATTAAAGCACTCCAACTGGCAGGGTCTAGGAAGGGAGCCTTTTCTTCTGGCCATCTGAAAAGAAGTTAAGGCTTGGCTCTGCAACCTCACATGGGGAGCCCAAGGGAGCAAACAGCCATGGGTCTAGTTACTTCCCTGAAAGCCCTCCCTTTGCTTTTAACCAATTTTTAATCTTTGGCCTTCTCTTAATATTTTTAACTTTCATGTATACTGTTTATATTTTAGCATTTAGCATTGCACACTGCCCAGCGACCCTCTTTGAGGGAGATGGGTGGCAGAGCAGTGTGAAAGGTAAATTAAAAAAATAAGGTCCTTGACCAAAGAGATAAATTGTTAGAAAAGTACAATCTTAAAGCCATCTACAGGCCAATTAAGAAAATCAGAGAACTCTTCATAGCATCCTCTAGCTGTGGGCAGATGTACATTGGTACTTCAAAATGCATGAGAGGCACTGCAGACAAGAACAGCCAAAAAAAAAAAACCATCAGTAGGAGAACGTGCATTGTGCCATACAGGTAATAAAATTCATTCAAAGACATGCAAGTGCTGTCAACAACTGCAGACTATACACTTGTAATAGAGAGGCTATTGAGATCTATAAACATCCCAACAGGTTCATCAAAAAAGAAGAAAGCCTGAAAATTAACAAAGCCTGTTTACCTGTCCTGTGCCATGGCAAGATCCTCCCCAAAGCAGGACTAAGCAAAAAACAACTCCCCAAAATGTTAAAACTAGAAATTTGCCTGGACAAGGTCCCACACAGGACTAACCAACCAGAAGCCAGCACAAACAAAGAACCAATCAGAACTCAGCATTCCAAAAATGACCAGTCAGAAGCTGGTTTAAACAAAGGACCAATCAGAACTCAGCATTCCAAAAATGACCAGTCAGAAGCTGGTTTAAACAAAGGACCAGTCAGGAACCAACACCAACAAAACAATCAGGATCAAACACGAAGAACCAGTCAGAGATCAGCCCTCATCAACCTGTAGCAGTTGGAACCAGCTTGGCCAAAGATTAATCAGCAGTCAAGACACCTGGCTGTACAGATAGGATCCCATTTAGCTTCTGTTCAGTTGCCTGTGGTCTGTGTAGCAGAACATTTTATGTTTGAAGATACCAGCCACAGATGCCAATGAATTATCAGGAAATCTAGGCCATGGTCATTAAACCCTGAAGCCAAATACTGTACAGTAATCATTTCATGAGCTCTAGTTAGATAATCAGATGGCAACCAGATTGATTAGATGTTGTCTAATACATCAGAAATGTCAAACAGATCCTCATTATTGGATTGTTAAGCATTTTTTCTGGTGTATTAAATATATTGATATATTGAAAGTATTGACACATTTTGTACCACATATGGGATAAGCTCATAATTTCTGTTCCAGTTTTGAGAAACAATCAGAATGTATTAATATATTTAATGCTCCTACCAGTTCTAGACTAAAAGTACATAAAGCAATTTGTGTCTGAGGTATTTCAGCAGTTTAAACATTTGACCACTTCTTAATGACCTGGATTAGGTTTAAAATTCTCTTATTGTACTCTAACTTTGCAAGCCAGGTCCGAATATTGGGTTTTTCATAACACCTTCCTTTACTTTCTCTCTCCATGCAACAATAAAATATGGTTCTGTGTTAGAGTGGCAGCACTGAATCAGGCTTTGCTCATTTTGGAAGCTAAGGTTATCTTTGAATTCCAGGACTAGAATAGGCACTCAAAATACATTTTGGAAGAAAGACATGGCAAGCCATTTCTCTAGTGTGTCTGACAAAATACATGGATGTATCCATAAAATCACCAGAAATCAAGCTTGTTTCAAGAGAACCTGCACTTGTAAGCTAACTTACTATGCTAAAACCCAACAGTTGAAGATCTAGGTAGTATGATCATGAAGAACCATAAGTGAACCACATTTGAATATGAAGGGTGAAGAGAAGGAGAGGACTTCGAGACTATGAATACCTGATACTGGTTTCTGGCTATTAAAATAGGATTACTAAGGTGGGAATTCTAAAACATTATTAAGCTTCTTTTCCTTCTGATGCCAAAAACTTCTGTTTCATCAAAATTTGTATCATGCTTCAGGTGGCTAGATACATAATTATGTTAAAAAAACAATTAAAACACTTATTCATATTCACACTTTATATTCCATAAGTCCATTTGCAAATTAGAATAAACATTGGAACCACTGAGTTGCCATATTTACATCTTCCATAACAAAGTATCTCCATCATTGTCCACACTGCTTCCTTATTGCCCGGACTGACAAATAAAATTCAGAATGGATAATAAATTATCATGGATTTGTGAAATAAACAGAACATTGTTGAGCCAAAGTGTGGAAAATGACAAAATCATGTAGAAATTAACAGATTTCTTTTCATGCAGTTCTCTCCATCTTCGTTTTGGCTTTAAATTTAATATTCATTGGACCAAAACTGCAATTAATATGTCTGTGTTAAGAATTGTGAGAATGTCCTGTTACATTCACCCATATTGTGTTAAGAAGGAGCACTATGATATTGTCTGTATTCAAAAGAGCAAACTATTTTTTCTGTGATATTCCAGAATGTTTACACTTACATTCCAGTAATTGCATTTTTAAATGTGCACCCATCTGTTTTCTGTTGCTCCCAGAAAACTCCCAGTGTTTTCTGAAATTTTAACATGCTAGAGTAAATTCAAATAATATATGAGCTAAGTCATCAGTGAACACCATAATGATTCAAAAGGCATGATTGGATAAATTTGTTGGGGTCAATGCGCTACAGAAATATATGAATATTTGAGCATTTTGCAAGTAGCCAGACTTGGAATGTCAAAAAAAAGCTTTCAGATGTTCTTTATCTCTTCTATCCTCTTGTGCTTTGGGATACTTGTTTCTACAAGTATTCTGGTCACTTTTTAGGGGATTACTTTACTTCTTGGTTTTAGCAGCACATGAGGTGTTTTTATCTTTATCTGCAGAACATGAAACTGACTTTTATTAAGTCAAGCTGCTTATCTCTAGAGCACAATCTATTCTGCATTGGCAGCTTTATAAAAGACCTTGATATGGGCAACTTCAACTGGAACCTATCCATATACTCAAAGACTTGGAAGTAAGAATTACTTAGGCTGAAAGCTGAATTTCTTTAAGTTGTTTGGAAATCTTTATAGGTTATATTCCTGCCTAGTGTCTATGGTTTTATTTTTTTAAGCAATTCTAGACTTTAATAAAAAAAAAATTCAGGAAGATTCTCAGTTTTCTATGCTTGAGAGATCAAGTGGAGATACTTCCTCATAATATAATCTGCAAATGACAAGTTGCAACATACAATTATGCAAGGAGTTCCTAGTGTTTGAAAAGATGGTGGAATCTCCTCCTCTGAAAATCATATATGAACTTTCATCCTTTCTGCATCTTGAAAACCTAGCAAGTTCCTTTCATGTTAATAGCTAGCACTAAAACTTATTTGATGAACTCTTTTGCTATTTTATTTTTACAAAATCTTTTGGCCATGTTATGTAATGCCAATAACAGGATTTTTTATCCATTGACTTGAGTTACTGAACTGTGTCATATACAGTAAACCCAAAATAAGTCTACTTGGAAGTCTTTCTTTCGATTTACAATGGACATTCTTGAGCCTTAGTGGAACTTGGGATCCTAAGACAAGGCAAATAAATACTTGTAGAAACTTCTTTTTTCTTCTTCAAGAGTTTTCTTGTTTGCTTCATGTATTCTCTTTATTTTCCAGGACTTTAGCAAGATTATCCAGGCTCAGTGATTTTTAACTTTCAGTCAAACCAGGCTGATACAAGAAGAATCTGAGAAGGGCTTTTGTTCCTATTCCTCCCCCTGGCTCTCTGCGCTTGCCTTCACAGTCCCTTCACCATGGTAACCAATGGAGAATCACAGCTTCTTCACCATGGGCAATGAATTGTAACCTGCTTGATTACTCTTTGCCCCATGCTGAGTACTCAGTTGGATAGTGGCATTTATCCTTGAATCCTGTGAGGACAGCCACTTTATTAGTTTAAGTAAAGTCCTCTTTGCATAGTACAGTAAGGTTCTAGTGCTTGGCTGAGGGTAGGCCTTAAGTAACCCAGACCTGCAGTTCTCACAAAGGCATAGAATTTAAGGGCCCGTCATCTGAATGATGAAAAACTTGTTTTGAAGTTTTGAGGACATTGCGGCGCCACTGAGGACACTGTGCCAGCAGTGATTAGTGTTTTATTCAATCTACTTAAGAATATTCTGATCGGATCTTAGCTGGATCCTGGAAAGTTCCAGCACCGATTTGATAAGAATTGCCGTATAAGCTGATTTTAGCATAGTCTATTTCTCTTATATTTGGGGAAACATTTATCTTTGAACCAGCTGCTAAATATTGTGAAAAATAGGAGAGAGCCAGGAAAAATAGTGTATATTCCTCTCAATAAACTGCTTAACAAAGTAGAGAAAGACATGGATGAACATTTCCAAACATAATAGTGTTTACAGAAAAAAAAACCCTGACAAATTCAGCAGAGATCTCGGTTATAGGAGAAAAATGTTAGGTGCAGAATAGCAAGCTACATTATGTCTATATTTGGGAAAAGTTGAAGCAAATGGTTGGTCATTTCTTCCCCATCAACTAATAAAATGTGATTAATAGTCACTGCATGAAACCTAATATAAAATCATTATATTTCAGAACTATATTTCGAGTTATGAATGTAATGGAGCCTGTAGGAGTGAATCCAATATCTTAAATGGGATCACTCCCTCCTTTTGCCCATACATTCGCTAATCAAATGCGAGGCTTGTTAAGTGCACATGAGATATTTCAGGGTGGGGAAGGACATAGAGGCCTATTCACGGAACAGGTCACCTGCCTAAGACCACCCAAGGTCTCCCCAACCCACTGAAATACCTCATGCTCCCCACAATTGCTTTTCCCCCTAACCTGCTGTGCCAGGTCACTTACCTTGTGAAGATCTAGTAAGTAGTCTCAAACCTCTCAGCTCCGTGCGCCCCTCTGCAGTTCAGTTTAGGCCTGTGCATGCCTCGCCTGGCATGTTGCAGGCCAAAATGAAGCTTCTGAGTGGTGGATCTGCTCCTCAGATTCTCCATTTCAGCCTTCAATGTGTCACGTTCAGAAGCTTCATGTTAACCTGCAACATGCCAGGCGAGGCCTCTGGAGGCCCAAACAAAGTGTTGGAGGGGCACATTTTCTGCTCAGAAACTTCATTTCAGCAAGCAATGTGCTGGGTGAGGCCTGGGGGGGGGGCAAATGGAGCATTGGAGGGATGCATGCACCCCTCAGAAGTTCCATTTTGGCTGCTAATGTTCAGGACGAATATTGCAGAGCCTCTGCAGTTGTTCATAAGGAAGAACAACTGCTGTGATGCTGCAAGATTCATAGTTTTGGAACTTGTTCTTAAATGCTAGGAGGCGCTTATCATGTAACTTCGAATGTTCGCTAAAGGAACGCTCATAACCCGGGGATTACCTGTACTTCTTAGGGTGATTGGGATTGCCTTTCAAGGCTTGAGATTGCTTTTCAGCCATTATCTATCATAATTAGCAATGCTCTACTGTTTTGTCTACCTAGTAAATAAATTGTTTTCTTAGTTCTCAATGAACTTTTAATGGAGCATTCAAAGATATTTTGGATTGTGTGTGACAAATACTTAAACGTTTCAGTTTCAGGGTGCTGGGTGTATAAGCAGGCTGGTCCTGCTGCCAATTATAATCTATGAAGAATTATCTGCCAAGAATTATCTATGAAGAAGCACTTCACATCCTTGTGAAGTAACTGAAGTAATACAATAGTAAAGTGGAAAATAATATAATTTGCAAAAAGTAGCAGTATGTTCTTTAGATAGATGGGCTTTTGTGTGTATCAGCATAGTTTGGTCTAGTGGTTAATGCATTAGATTAGTACTGGAAAATCTAATTGTCCTCTAGGCGCAGAAATCAACTGGTTGATTTTGAGCCAGTCATCCTATCTCAGCCCTAGAGAGAAGACACTGGTAAGGCACTTCTAAAAATGTTGCCATGAAAATTGCAGAGAAATGTTTGTATGGTCATCAGGAATCGGGTGGCTTAATCATGGACTGTAATGACAAGTGTAGTGGTGTAGCATAGTAGATATTCATTACAATTGTCTCTTCCTTAAGGATAATCATGTAATATACCAGGCACAGATTGATTTAGTTACAACAAATTGCTGCCTGTTCTGTTCTACCCGTAGCAGTAAGACTACTGCTGCCCTTTTACTCAATGAAAAATGCATTTTGCTTGATTTCAGAAATATTTTTCTAGCAGATGATATGAAAGATGCCTTATTTTGGGTCCACTGATTTTTTTTTTATTTGAAAGAAGAGACGTGAAGTATAGGTAATTGAATACTTGTGTGTTCCATATGAAGACTTCATCATGGATTTCCTTGATGGAATAATTTGCTCATCATGTGAAAACATTGAGTGTATTCATTTGCAAGAATTTTTTTTTTTGGAGTAATGCTGCCAAATCATATGATCTTTTCTTCCTTCATTAGCACTAAAAGAAATGCAAGAATTGGATGAAAGTTTCATTCCCCCCACCCCAAAGACCTAGCTTCTATTTATAGATTCACTTCTCTGAATGATTACAACTTGTTATAATTTGCATGGATGTTACTCAATAAACACGAAGTGACATGGCTGGTCACTTTGAAATGATTACTGTCTATTGATAAAGCAGCTTCTCTTTCTTTATTTGGATCACACTGCTTCTCACTTAACTGCATCAGCAGTTTGAGTCTCCTGCTGCCTGATTCATAACTACATTTCTGTCCGTTTCAAAATTTTAGCTGTTATTGGAGGGGAGAAAATCCATAGACCTTGGAAATTCCTCCAAATATATGTCTCCTTCATATTACACTATCATTCAGGGGGAAAGAATAAAACTTTTCAAAAGCAATCAGCAAGAATACTTCCTCAGATTTTCCTCAGTAGATTGCCTTTTATGATATTCAACAAACATCCCCAAATTTATCATGCTCCTATCCTGTTCAGTCAGGTATACCTTTAAAATATCATTTAAGAGACACTAAAAAGACAGCTTGGTGTCTACTGAAATGTTCATTGTCCAGGTTCAATGTTTTTAGTTCTTCTGGTCAGGTTGTTTTTCTGAAAAAGCCAGTAGATTCAGGCGTTTTATACATTTTCGGGATGAATAAGTACAGATCTGCTTTTCTTGATCCTTAGAACTATGCATCAGATATCTTCAGCAATGACCAACTTGATACGAAAACACAGCTTATTGTATAAATCACTGTAGATGTTTAATTCTCTCCATACTGATGTTCTAATATCTTTAAATGCATTATCTGCAACCAAGGCATGACGCAAAGCATTCTTATGAGGGCTATTGTAACCTGCACTGAAAGAAGAAGATGAAAAAGCTTGCTTTGCATTTGGACTTCTTGACTCGGCTTTTATGTTTGCTACTGATTGATGCACCACCAGAGCAGTTGCTTTTTACCTTGCAGTACCTGTTTTGTTGCTTGGCTCCAAAATTTGTAATGGCTACTTCCATTTCTACTGTTATGTTCTTTAGCTAATGCCTGCCTTCAAGCAATCGCATATGCATGCCCATTTCTTGCTCTGCAGGGAAGAGCAGCCTAATTCCAAATCTTATTGCTTAGTTGATGGGTCATATTCCAAAGGCAAGCTCCTTATGCTGAGTGCTGAATGTGTGTGTTTCCAGGCACTCCCCTCCATATACCAGTTGATGATGGATCTGATGAACCAGGGTCTGAAGCTTCTGCTAAGAGTACCCCAACTGTGGAAGGTGGGAGCTCTTCGTCTCATTACTTTGAAATTTATAGCAGCCAGCTCTTGAATGTCTCTCTTAAAAGTGCATCAATACAAGTCCTCCTAACCATAATGAAAACTTTATTACACCTAGTATTAAATGATTTTTCGTCTAGCTTTAGTTATTGCTGTGAGTGGAATTGCTGTGAAAAATCTTTTTTGTGGTCTTGTTTGCGCCTTTAAATCCAATTAAATCCAGAGTTGTTGTTAGCCAGATAGTGTTTCTCCCCTATAGTGCCTTCCCAAGGATCTTAAATATTCACCACCTTTTGAAAAAGTTAATGTAGGAATTGACATAGTTTGGTTTCAGAATAACATTAAAAGAAATATTTGAATTATAGGGATGTTTCCAGCCCATAGACGAAAAGGTAATGGGTTAGCTAGGGCTAGAATTAAGTAAATTTAGGTTCTATCTATAACCCTACATTATTACTAAATTAAAATTGATTTTATACCATGGTTACCTCACCAACCTACATTAGAAACCCACCAAATTACTCTAGAGCTTTACAAATAAGTTTAACTACTTTGCTATTTTAAATTGAAAATGAAACAAGCAATTTCCCAGTTTTTAAATCTGAAATAATGCTTTCCTACCTGATGACACAGATGTGATTGCTAAAATTATGCTGTCTCAAATGGAATTACAGTTACACAATTAGCCATGTAGAAAATCATTATTTTTATTTTGTAATTGTGTCATCTTTGTCATCTACCATTTGTTTGCTTGTTTAAATCAATACATGTAAAAGTTCATGCTTCAGTGAAGTTACTATGCTCAAGAAACCTGTTGCTCTTAAATTAAATAGAGCACTTTTGCTGTATGGAGTTATTTCAGTTTTCAAGCATTTGGAATGCATCAAAGGGCAGTTTTAAGAGGAGATGACAAACAAATGGCAGAAAAGAACACAGACAAGCAAACTTGAAGAAATAAAGTGTAGGCACGCAGTGGTGTATTAACCATTAAGCAGACTAAGCACGGGCTTAGGACACCAGACCCAAAGGGGGCGCCACTAAGTTGAGAAATGGAAAAAAAGAACCAATGAAGATTTGTACTGTATGTACAAAGGGGGAGCACACTAAGATTTGTCAGTGCTTGGGGCACAAGTGAGCCTACTGTAGGCATTCCCTTATTAATTTAATTAAATCTTTGCTTCAGTAATACATACATGATTATTACAAGTTTTTTATTCAAGATTCTTTGTTTTTCATCTTTTGGGCTAGAAATATTCTTGAGTGTTAAAACCATTTTACATCTGTAAATACTTGTTCCGTTGCATCTTAATTTTGGTAACACTGTTGGCTATGAAATCTGGCAAATGGAATCTTCTAAACATCACTTCTTGAAACATTACACCAAATCTGAAAGGTAAGCAGTTCTGTAAATGTTCCGCTGTGGACTCCTAAGTATAATAATTATTTTGGGTGAAAAATGACAAGAGAGTGAACACTATAGAAAATAGAAACATATTTACTGAAGCTACTTCTATCAGAAATATTTTATGGACAACAGGCATTTTAATCCCTGGTTTTTGGAAGTATTAGTGAAGCCTAGAGCATACTATGAAGAAAAACGATGAATCTCTGTACAAGTACTTGGAACAGTATAAAACTGGCATCATGATTCCTGTACGTTGCGCTGTTCATTGTGCTGTTTTATGCTTCTCATACATAAGCATTTGTGATGGAAAGTCAGACAGTATTACCATACTCCTTGTGTTTCCTTTGTCTGTCCCTTTGACCACCTTGTCTGTGTTCTTGTCTATGGCAATTAAAAAATTACATTGGGAGAAAATGGCACACACCTAATATGCTTTTTCCACATCTTCTTTTTTTTAAAAATCTACATTATTTCTTAACTTCTTGGGGTAACTGACCTTGCTATTGCTTGGGGAGAGATCTGATATTTTGTTATTACAACCAGCTTGATGATGATGATGATGCAGTGGTTTGAATAAGATGGCTATATTTTAGCTGTCAGGCCTGTTAGATTTCTTCCAAAATCTGAACTTGATTTTCTTTGGATTTTATATTCATCAAATTTAAAATTGTGTTGACTTACTGATTGCTTCTCTAGCTTGGGAAATGATTGCTTTTTTGTATTACAGCCTTTTATAGCAGAATAGTCTTCAGTTTTCTTAATGTAAACAATCTGCAAAAGTTCAACTTGCAGAACTTTTACTTGAAAGTTGCTTCATCTTGGTATTTGTTATAGATGTTATGGCTTCATTAGTAGAGGACACAGCATATGAGGATCAAAATTCAGCTCATCAGCATGCAGAAATGCTTGAAGGAACCACAGGTGAGGCAAGTGAAGGTAGCTCAAATGTGACTTGGAATCTCTCCCTACTTAGTTTTATGATAGGTGATAATTTTGAAGGGCACAGACATTTGTACATTGCAGCATTCGTGAAATGCGCCATAGGGGAGTTTGGGGTTGAAGGCAGGGGAACAAAGGCAATAATGTGAACTTCTATATAATTTTTTGGTTCTGATGGAAGTTAAAACCCACCCTCTCCTAGAAAAATTAAATATTTTAGGCTATACTAAAAAGGCAGAATATTTTCCCTAAAAGAAAAGCAGAAACTCAAGAGAAACAGAAAATCAGCCCCCACCTTTGTTAATGGGTCATTAAGGCTTGGATCAGTCTATTCTACATAGCAAAGTTAAGATTAGCCCTCTAGCCACCTCACCACATGGCACCTGGGAAGATTACATCAACAAGCAAGGCAAACAAGCTTGGGTCTCAGGACAGCCTACAAAGTTAGCTAAAGTCTGCTCAAGAACTTAAGCCATGTGATCCTGTCCACCATTTAACCATCTTTCCAAGCAGCCTCCATATTTCCAGTATCTTTTTCCCCACTTGAAACTAAACCCAGATGTACATTTCTTCCAATAGTTCTATGACTTTTTGTAATACATTTGACGATTCCATTTATCCTCACGGATAAATTTGGTTACTAGTAAGGGAAGTATTTATTCTTCTTCATGATCTTTGTGCAAACACATCCAGAAGTTGAGACTGGATAGGCCCCTTTTATCCCCTTGAATGGATGGGCCTCATTCACTTAAATAAATTCCTTCCTGTTCCCCCCCCCCCTTTTATGGTTGTCTAAAGAGATTTCTTTTTCTTTTGCAATTCATTGTGTGTGTGTGTGTGTGTGTGTGTGTGTGTGTGAGAGAGAGAGAGAGAGAGAGAGAGAGAGAGAGAGAGAGAGAGAGAGAGAGATTGCATTGTTTTTCATTACTGTAATTCTGTTCAGTGATAGTTCAGGTTTCTCCTCACAAATGAGATTATTTTTTTCCTCCAGAGACATAAATAGAAGGTCACAAATGCTGGTAGATATGAGAAGTGTCCTTATTTTATTTTTATTTATTATTTCAATTTCTATGGCCACCCATCACAGAGTCATGATTCTGGCCAGTTAATAGTATTACAAGAAATATACAGAAAAACAACCAATATAGAAGAAGCAGCCGGGGTAAAAAGAGACCCACCAACCGTAAGATAATACCTGGCCTTTGCCCCATCTGTTCATCCCCAGTCTCAGAGATAAAATCAAATCTTTAATGCCTTTCAAAAGGCCAATAGGGCTGACACAAATTTAATTTCTGGGGAAATGGTATTCCAAAAGGTGGACCACGTGACAGAAAAGGCTCTTATGCAGGGATGGGGAATCTGTAGCTCTCTTCATGTTGCTGAATTAAAACTTTTATCACTTCACTGTTAGCATGCTAGCTATGGTAGCTGGGAGCAATATCAACTTTCGTAGAAACACTCTGGTAGTGATTTGTATATTAATAAGCTACCAATTTTAAAGGAGGAAAATCTAGAAAAAAAAAAAGATTCTGAACCAAATACTGTAGTAAAATATTTTATATCAACTGTATAAAGTTAACAGCAGTTTAAGAACAATTTTATGCCTGCCCCATTTTTAGATGACCCTGGTGGCTACATTCGGCGTATAAGACGCACCCAGATTTTCACCCTCTTTTTTGGAGTAAAAAAGTGCGTCTTATAGGGCGAAAAATACGGTATATAGGAAGAGACTTTGTTGCTAAATCTTCACAGAAACTACATGCCCTTTCACTCCTCCCTGTATTTGATTTTTCTAATATCCTTAAACACATATCTTTTATGCCCTCTGTGAAAAAAAGTTCAAACTTTGCATTTGTCCTAGCTATGTGGTCTCCCTCACCTCTTCCTGTTTTTGTTTTTTATATTAAAAAATCCTGGAGAGAGTTGTTTCTCTCTCACGAATGAAGCCAAGTTGTTTCTCTCCCAACCAAACAATTATTTTGCAAGTTGACTTTTGGGATCAACCAATTAGGATTTCAATCTGGTAATTCCACTAATGTCTTCAGGAATAGTATTCTGGTGAACAGATCATACCACTTGTCATCTATCCTAATCCTGCTAGTACCAATCTCATTGTACATATGTTGTGCACTGACAATAAAGTATTATTATTATTATTAGATTTACTGGCTTCATTTCCTTGAGCATCCTTTAGTCTCTACGTGTCACTTATATAATTCTCTCTTAATTCTTGTCTTCTCATTCTGTTTTTGTTTCTTTATTGTTGAGCTGGTGCAGCCTGACAAAATCTACTCACCAGTCTCTTTGTTCTTCCTCCTCTTTTAACAAATGTGAATCAGAACCAGAATTAGAACAGCAGAGTTCGAAGGGACCTTGGAGTCTTCTATTCAGATTCCCTGTTTAAGCAGGGGACTCTATGCCATTCCAGACAGGTGACTTTCTAAGTTGCTTTTCTCCTTGATTAGTTTCCATCCATTGTTTCTTGTCTTGCTTTTTGGTGCTTTGGAAATTTTGAAATTGAGGGGCTTTTAAGCAGTTTAGAAAAAGCTCTCTCTCATTCTTCAGATGACAGATGATTTTAAAATCTTTAAAAATGAGCTCAAAGGAGCTCAAATAGGGATTGTGAACTTGGATCCTAGTCTGGTCTGGTGACATGATGTTTTAGTTTTATATTGTACCTTCCTTAATTTTAATTGGTTAATAGTTATATATTGCTAGTAGGTTTTACAGGATCTAGTTATTCTTTTTATTGTAAAGTAATTATCTATTTGGTATTTCACTATTCTCTCAGAGATGCCTAGGTTTATAATGCAATTACTTTTTAGTTCGTTGTTTTCTAATTTAATTTATACTCCTTCATTTCTGTCTTGTGCTTAATTTTTAACCATGATATCATCGTTATTATCTGTTGCCTAAGTGCCTCATTTTATATGTTGCCTATATATAAAATCTAAATTTGGCATACCTTTCACTGAAACCTTAAGTGAAATCATAAATTGAAAGCTACAGGCCATGAATGGTTTTCCTAAAATATTAAGTATCCAGTTGAAGCAAAAACGCCTACATATTAACCAATTAATCTTCTACTAGCATACTATTTTTGTTATCTTCATCAAATAAAGGGCTGTTCACTTGTGTCTTCATTTGTGAAAGATGAAGACTCCGCCTATAATCTACTGGCAGCTCTCTTCATTTTTGTTTTGTGTGATTTTTATCTGGAATTAATATTCTACTTTCAAATCCACATGCAGTTGAGAATCTGTAGATTAGATCATCTGCTGTTAGTTAAAAGAGAAGTTGCCAGCAACTTCTTCTTTCTCATTAGATCCTGTTTCTGCACTGTGCTATGAAGACAAAACACTTATGATTTACGTTTATTCTGTCTTTATAGTTAAAATTATTGGTGCAAACTCTGAATGGTGTAGTGATTCATATCTGTCTTTTTTAATATCTAAGTACAAATGGAATCAACAATAAATTTTGCTACAGTTGCTCTACTATTATCTACTAATCTACTATGGGAAACAGGATTAACACAAACAGTTCTATGATATGTTCTTCCAATTCTTTAGAGAGAATCTGATAGAGTCTCCTCCTCATGCAGTGCCCTGTATTATAGATGGACTACAATATCCCATTTGTCTTTTGTGCATCAATTGCCTTGTATTCCTTTAAAGTACAACAAAAAAGCGTTCTTTAAATAGCCCAAAGAGATAATGTTAAAGCACTAAAACAGTGCTTTGTAGTAATAATGTAATCTAAAAAGTCTAAGAGAGAAGTGCAGAATTTAACTATTTTTTTGATCTATGCAATATGTACAACTACAGTGGCTCTATAAAACATTTATAATAATACACAGCTGTCACATCTGAAAGATATGTGGATCTTATGTCTACTTCATTCAGAACAATTGCCAACAAGAGGTTTTATAGTGGAAATGTTAAAGCTTCAAATGCTTAAGTAGCAAATGAAGATATGCGTCAAAGCCATAAATATGCTTCTAACCTCTTCATTACTTAGGAGGCATCTGGTAATTCTTGATGCAAAACCCAATCAATAGATACATTTCTATTACGTTCTCCTCCTTGATTTGCAATTTTATAAACCTAAATAATTTATATATGACATCTTTTATATGTTAGTGTTACTTTATATGGCTTTAGTGTAATGTGGGTTCCCATTGAATTATTGAAGATTTTCATTACAAAAAATATTCCATTATTGTTAGCACTTTTCCCAAGACAAAATACTGAATATGGGTCCTGTGGGATAATCATCTTAATTAGACTTTACAGGGGCAAAGTGAAGTAATTTATACCCCCAACTTTTCTTTAAACTAATGGTAGTTTGAACATTTGAATCATGACTTGAATCTTCTTCTTTATAATGTTATCAAGCATGAAGGAGAACATTGAAAAAGCTCTAGGGATTTTTTTTTTGTTTTTTTGTTTTGCATGATATCTTTTTAAACTTTGTACATTTCTTTTTATCCTATTGGGATAACTTTTTTCTTCAATAATTTTTCAAATGTAAACTTATTTGGGTTAGACTACTGTAGAAATCTGTGGGCCTTAAGAGTCACCACTAACTTATATCCCACTGATCCTAATGAATGTAAATATAAACTAGTCAAGATCTTTTTATTTTTATCTGGTGTGCATTACTGAACTCAGGAATCAGCCATTAACCCATTTTTTTACACATGAGCTGTTTCTTTAGTAGATCCCTGCAGATTTCTTGCTATTTTGATGTTTTTGCATCCATCATCCTATAGGTCAGTGTGATAACTTCCTAGCTGAATTAAGCATATAGAGAAAAGGCAGGTTACTTATTTGTATCTTTCTCTAAAATAATTTGTTTAGTCAAACCATCCTATTGCAGGATTTGATAGGAGCTTGTAAATTAAACTGAACAGAATAATACTGTTCTGACCTTAACATATAATCCAAGTGGGCCAAGTGCCAATTTTCTGCTGGCCGAAGGGCTTTAGGTAGGTGCAAAATCCATTAGATAAGTTTAACCTTAAGAAGCTTAGATGTTTAAATCTAGGTTCTTGATTTATGACCACAATTTAGCTCAAAATTTCTGTTGCTAAGTGAGACAGTTAAGTGAATTTTATCCCATTTTATGACCTTATTTGCCACTGTTGTTAAGTGAACCACTGCAGTTGTGAATCTAACTTCCATGAAGACTTTGCTTGTCAGAAGGTTCCAACTGCAATCATCATCATGAATCACTTGCCAATTGTCTGAATTTTGATCACGTAACTGTGGGGATGTTGCAGTGGTTGTATGAAAAACAGTCATAAATAGCTTTTTTCGTTGTCCTTGTAACTTCGAACAAGTTGAAGATTATCTGCAATCTATTTTCCTATTTACATTTTTATGCATTTCCCCTTGATACATACGGATATGAAATCTCTTAGAAGCCAGAGTATCCTTTGTCAGATAACAAAAGACCAATCTTGTATCTGATTCTGAGGCAAAACATCTTTCAGTATTTACTTTTATGGTATCTTCCAGTTAAACTTGCTCTTTTCATGAGAAGTATAACTACTCTCTCTCCTCCCTCTCCCTCCCTCCCTCCCTCCTCCCCCCTCCCTCCCTCTGGAGATTTTCTGATCATCAAAGAAATCATGATCAATTATTAGCTAACTTTTTTTTTCCTGCAAATGCCTGCTTCGTGTGGTGACATTCATGAAAAAATATTAGAAACAGTTCTAGTAAAAATTAAATGAACAAGGATAGTTTCATGTCTCATCTGGAAGCAATCTACACCCAGTCACCTTTATTTATTTTACAGAGGATTCATACAACACTATTTTCACTTTAATACCACCCCTTCCCCCTACACATTTTATTGCTTCTTCCATCAAGGAGAGAAAAAAATATTCCAGATGTCGACTGATGAGAAATGGAAGCATTTGAGATGTATTATATTTATAATAATATTGTAAGAAACAATCTCTGAGATTCAGTGCTTAAAGATATACTTCCTTGGGATAAAACCTTTACTACCTATTACCTTTCACCTGTGAAGGTGGCTTCAAGAAGTGATGTTTCAAGAAAATTACTGCCAAGAATATCTTCAATTAAAACTCCTTTAAAAGGAGAAAGTTCACAGTACTACAAATGCTTAAAGTTGGGGAGCTGTGTGGCAAAAGGCCCCAAAAAGGATTTAGCTTTTGTGATGCAACATTTACTGCTGCCATAATGAGAATCTTACAGTCAGAAATAAAATAGAGCAGTGTTATTCAACATTAACAACTTTTAGATGTGTAGACTTTTAGCTCCCAAAATTTTACCTAGCCAGCTTTGGCAATATTATATGATATATAGTATTACATATTATAGAAGTATTATATAGAGTATTATGTTTCATTATATGTATTGCCTACATATATTATTGAAAATATATTGACAGTTCCTAATCATGCCTTCTGAAATTCCATGAATATCTGGATCAAGGCTGTCCAAATAAATTTAGCTATCAAGGGAAAAGTTAATTTTATTTTTAAAACTTTCAATTAACAGAGCTAAACTATATGGACCCAATTTCAGATGAACATGACTATGCTATATTGTACCATGTCTATATAAAAATACAAAAATACCTTTGTTAAAAAAGATCTGTCAAAACAAAGTTTGCATCTTCCCAACATTAAGTGTTTATATATAAGCTCATTAATTTCATATAATTTCATCACATTTAACTGTACATAATAATTGTGTATTCTTAAATGTTCAGATTAGTGTCTTTTTAGTTAAATGTTTTTTGTAAACCCTGTCAATTTTATTATTTTTTTCTTCAGATGTATGTATATCATTGATGAATATAATTCAGGAATTGATGTGATTTATTTCAGCAGAAATGTTTCTCATCAGTTTATTTCATTTTCATTTAAATGTACTGCCATGCATTTTCAAATATTTACCTATCATTTGAAAATACAGAAACATTTGTCTTGTTGTATTTTTAATGTTGAAACCATTTCCCCATCTTTAATTTGCAAAATTTAGCTGAGGAAGCAGGCATAGTTTGTACTCCTAACCATGAAGACCATGCTTCGGGGGATGCTCAAGGTAAGCATAGTAAAGTTTATTTCCTATATATATCTATATCTATATATCTATATAGATCTAAAAGTCCTTTGATCCCTGGAAATTGCTGACCTAGATTAGACTATATATTGGCTTAGTGGTGGGAGAGAGAGAAGTAGAATAAATAAATAAAAATTGGACAAAATTAATCAAAAAATAAATGTAAACAATAAGAGCAGCAAAATATTAAAACAGCAGTATAAACCTATATTATGAACAGCATAGCTTCTGCCATTCATTATTTCAACTCACCCATTCAAATTCTTGGCCAGTTACAGATGCATTTGAACTTGGTGTTCTCTAATTGATAGGTTTCATTTTCAGTTTGGTTCTGTGGAATCAATTGCTTTTTCTGAGGAACAAGATCTGAACTAAAAGCAATCACATCTACAAAATGTACTTGCTTCTTTTTTTTATTAACTGCAGTATATGCCTGAACTTGGACAGATGATTAATTCTTAGCTGTGGTTAATTGAAAGTAGTTAGCCTAGTCATAGCTTAAACATGTGTGTTATTTCATTAGAACATAATTGACCTAATATGATATAGCAGGCCCATATTAAACACTGATCAAGTGAAATTGGAAAGAAAACCATCACACTTTTGCTCACAATCACACTAGGGGATGAGAAAAACATACATCTGAAGCTTTTGGACATAGTGTCAAGCCACAGTTGACCATTACTATTGAATTAGTCCATTGTATCCATCCCTTGCTGTCAGTGCTTTCCAGAGGTGGGTTCCTTCCGGTTTGGCCCCGTTTGGCCAAATAGGTAGTAACTTGGCCCCCATGCCTCCTAACTGGTTCAATTGGTGGCGCCATAGGCACCACCATCTTGTTTTTTGCTTCTGCGCATGTGCAGAAGCAATTTTTTCACTACTCGGCATGCGGGAAGTGGGCCCACATGCCCGAAGCGCGGCCCTGAGCGAACCCGCAGTAAAAGAATCCAGAACTCACCCCTGGTGCTGTCTTAGAATTTGGGCTATCCATCTTAAAAATGATTTTAGACAATGTGAGGGAAAATAGTACATGATCATCATGTCTGAAGCTGTGAATCATGTCATAAAATAAATAAAAAGTAAACTATGCTTCATCGAAATAATGGTAAATGCCATAATAGATTAATAATTGCAGCTATTAAAAATAAATGTTTCTAATACCGAGTAAATAATCCTGCTGTATTAGTACTACCTTTGACTAGTTAATTGTTAAAAAAAAGAATAAAGAACCTGACATATCAAATAAAGAGGTGCTTTATGGGCATATTCAAAATTTATTGTTTAAAAATATTTGTAATAGTTTTGATTTTGTAATAATGAAAATGACTGTATTAAGACAATTGTATTAAGATAGATACTTTGACTTGTGTTTTACATCCTACCTTATATTTGAAATAGTTCAAATTAATAAGTTCTTAGAACTTTTTTAGGCTCAACAAATTACCTTTTAGATTAAAGAGATGTTGGTTAAGTAATATTGTAGCACTTAGTTTTTTTTAATGAAACAATCATTTCCTCTACTTTGCAAATGATTGTAAATACTTCTGTGTATGTGTTATGTACAATAATATATTCCTACCTCCTTGTCATGATAATCCTTGTGTTACTATGTTATTAATTGGAGTGAGTGGAAATAATTCATAATGATGATGTCAATAAGACAAAAATCATGACACCTCACCCCACACCCAAACCTTATTTAGGAACCAGCTTACATTTAATTGAAAACAGAGCTTTCCACATATTTCTTGCAGATTTTTCTTTTAAGTTGATCCATGGTCTAGACCCGTGATGGCGAACCTATGGCACGCGTGCCACAAGTGGCACGCGGAGCCATTTGTCAGGGCATGCGAGGCGCTGCCCTGTCAGCTGGCCAGTGCGCATGCGCGTGCTGGCCAGCTGAGTTCACCTTTTTAAAAGCTATTTTTCACCTTCCCCAGGCTCCAGTGGCTTTATAGGAGCCTGGGGAGGGCGAAAAGAGCCTTCCCCGCCCCCCCCGGAGGGTCGTTTTAAGCGTTCCGAAGGCTTCAGGGACCGTCTGAGGCTTCCCTGATGCCTTCGGAGCGCTTAAAACGACCCTCCGAGCAACCCGTCCGAGGCTTCCCTGATGCCTTCGGAGCACTTAAAACCACCCTCCGAGTAAGCGTTCCGAAGGCTTCAGGGACCGTCCGAGGCTTCCCTGATGCCTTCGGAGCGCTTAAAACGACCCTCCGAGTAAGCGTTCCGAAGGCTTCAGGGACCGTCCGAGGCTTCCCTGATGCCTTCGGAGTGCTTAAAACGACCCTCCGAGCAACCCGGAAGTCACTTCCGGTTTGCTTGGAGGGTGGTTTTAAGCACTCCGAAGGCTTCAGGGAAGCCTCTGGACAGTCTCTGAAGCCTCCGGAGGGCTTCCGGGGGGTCGGGGGAGGCTCTTTTCGCCCTCCCCAGGCTCCTATAAAGCCCCTGGAGCATGGGGAGAGCAAAAAAAACATGTAAAAATGGGGGGGGGGCATTTTGCACGCATGCGCACTGGGGGGGGTCGCGCGTTGCATTATGAGTGCGGCACACCCGCACTCGACCCCCCTGCGCTCCCCCCACTTGTGGCACGCGAACCAGAAAAGGTTCGCCATCACTGGTCTAGACTGTTAAGAGATTAAAAAAATATTGCATGGAAAGAAACATCAAAAGAGAAAGATGGTATAGAGCTATCATATATGGCCACAGTGATATTGACTGAAGAAAAATAGATGGTGTTATGCTTACTCAGGCCAGACAGAGGCTGCCAAGAATTGATAAAATATAAACCAATCTTCCTGCCCTCCAGTGTCCAAAAGAGATACAGAACTGGAATCAGCGATTTGTCCAGTTTTTTAAAATCAAAGTTGGGGGCTTTATACAGCTGTTACACTGTTTGAGGTCTTCCTCCACAAAGAGAAAACCAGAAAGATATACAGCAGCAGTAAGCTGATGTAGAAATTAAAAGTCCAAACCCATCCAAGGATTTAAACAGCAAAGAAAAGAGAAGAAAGGTTGTGGTTCATGCAACAAAGAGCTGGAACACAGGACACTATTTGGTTCAAGAAGTCAAAGTAGCCAGTTGTATAGTTTCATGGATGATAGAAATTGCATTCAAAAATGAGCCACTGTGCCTTCAAGTTGATCTTCCACAATTTGAGCTCTTTGAATTTTCTGGCCAGGTTAGACATTGCTCAGAATTCTGTACTTGTGGGGAAGCACCCAGTTTGAATAAGGATGTACTGGAGGCTGTACCTGTACTTGTTTTGCCCTTTCCCAGTTGATGTTCATTAATTCTTGTCTACTTGCAAAGTATTAGAGCATGTAGGGCTTGAGTAAGCCTTCATCCACCGGGTGTCTCTACTAGAAGCCAATATTCCTTTCTACTTTCTGATACTCAATGCTGGAGTAGTCTTTTGAGGAGGAGATTGTGTGAAATCTACAGCAGAATTCTTAGCACATTATTAAAGACCGTGATAAGAAAAGATAAGTAAGGATAAAAATAATTTTGTATGGAGAATATGTTTACAAGCAATACATCAGAATGCTTACAGGACAGACAAAAATGTCCACCTGATTCAGGCATTAAAGTTTCTCAGAAGTTTATCATTCGAAAACTTCAGGTGCAGAATGTGGCTGCACAAGTAGTAAATGATGCCAGATAAATGGAATACGTAATATCACTTTTGCATGAGTTGCATTGGCTATCAGTGTGTTTCCAGATACAATTCAAGATATAGGTAATTACCTTTAAAGTCCTACTTGGTTTGAGATCAGGATACCTGAGGGATAATCTTTTCCCAAGAGTCTCTACCTCTCCAACCAGATCTAGCTGGATGGGCATGCTGCAGATCCCGTCAGCAAAAGAGTGTCAGCTGGTGGGGTCCAGAAGACAGTCTTTTTCTGCAGTGGCTCCTGCTCTATGGAACATCCTCCCTTCAGAGATTAAAATGGCCCCAATCCTGTTAGCCTTTCGTAAGATTCTAAAAACCTGGCTATGTCCTCAGGTCTGAGGCACTGAATGTGCTAAGGGCCTCGTTTCATGATTGTATTGCTAATAGGCCAGTAGGCTAATAGGCCATCTTGTCTACTGTGTATGTTGCTTTTATTCTTTTAAAATGTTTTTAGTATTTTGATTGTAATATATTTTTTGAATTGTAAACCACCCAGAGTCATTGACTGAAATAGTTGGATATATAGAAATTGAATAAATAGATGAAATTTGCAGTCATCCCATAAGTTGTGCTGTTAAGAGAGAAGGTAGGCTTCTGCTTTCCAATACAACACTACTAATATTAATAGTTATAATTCTGCATGTTCCAATGCAGTTATATAGTCTCTTCACATTTTCCAAAACAGCTTTGTTTGATTTCTTTATGCCCATCAAAGGCCTATAGGGGGAAAATATGAGAACAAAAATTGCTGCATTTTTGAGACTGAGAAGGAAATGGCATATGAAAAGTCTTAAGGTAGAGTAAAATGCCTGCTTTAGTGCTGGCAGATGTTTTTCAGCTGAATACGCACAAAATGAATTCTATAACCATTAAAATTACCTTATACAGGTAAGCAAAACTGTGTTTTATACAATGAACAACTATAAGTCTGCATGTTCCCTTGGCATAATATGGCTTCTTGTAAGTCCTATTTCTTTTAGCCATATAGTCCACTCTGCCCCCACTAAGCGCTACCTAATTGTTTTTGGATTGTTAGGTTTTTTTTTTCTCATTTTGAGCCAAGGATAAAACAAGTATTCTTAAAAGTGGCATTTATCAATCTGACCATTTTTGTAAAACGCGCTCTCAATCCTCTGAACAACTGTTTATTTCACTCAGTAGTAGACTAGGTAAATTGAGATACTGGATCTCAAACTTACTGAGAAGTATTGACAGTATACATAAAGTATTTGAGCCTTTAAATAATTTAGTTTTTAAGGAAGTGCTGTTTAGTTGTAAGGTGTGTACTTATTTAATTTGGAGAGCATCATTTTTCTTCCTTTTCCCAATGTATTAATTTTTCTAAAGAATTGAGAATCTAGTCAAATAACCTCTGTTATTGTTAGGAAATCTTGAATTAAAAGTTTGGACTTGGGCTGGTATTTTACTGATGTTAAATCTAAAGCAAAAATTAATTAAAGAGAACTGAATAAAATGTAGACAGAAATTCCATTCCCTAATATTGAACTGTAAAATATACTAAAACTTTACATTAATATTATAAATCTATTATTTTATATTATAAAATACTGTATACCAAGGCAGTTCTGCAAAATGCATTATTTTGGATTTACTTTCCCTATATTATAATGCATATAATGCAAACAGCTAATTAATCTTGTTTGTTACAGTGGTAGAATTAAATATGTGTACTATTCTCATCCATGAAACATAACTTTGTAAATTTAAACTGAGTTAAATTATTCCTTCAGTAAGCAGCAGTCGGGTTATTTTCTAAGTTTGGTTCAGTTGCATAAAAACATATTGAATTACAAATGTTCTAAAAATAATCAGTCTGAAGTGGGATTGGCTTAAACATTGTGAAATATTTTGATGTAAAACTGCTGGTGGGATTAGATCAGTGGACCACAAAAACTAATACTTTATTTCCTAAAATCCAATTGATTCCTTGAACCAAGCTACAGCATGAAGCAATAACCCTTTTCTAACTATTGCTGCCCTATTAAATGCTTTTCATCATAACATCCAAACTGGCCCAGAGGAGGCAAAACTGTTGGAAATAATTATGCTTGTGAAACCTCCTGCCCCCAACCTCCTTTATTACCCCAGTTATATACTTCTGAAGCTGCAGGGTTTTTTTTTAATACAGAGAAGGCAAACTAGCTACTATAATATAAAATGGAATACCTTCAAACTACTTTGCTCTCTTTTCAAGGAGTTACGTGCAGATAGAGCATTACATTCTTAGTCCATTTGTATTCAAAAATGACAGGACACGGATAGGCTTCTCCATTGCTCTAGTCTAGTCATTAAAGACACAAAGTGATCTTGCCAGTTCTTGACATCACTTTGCAAACAGAGCTTCACACAAAAACATTGGAGGAGCTGCCAAAAATGGTTTCAGTTGGTTGGGAACACATAGTATTTTGTGTTCCCAATACAGCTGGCTTGATTTTTTTCTGTTTTTAAAAATTTGTATTTTCCAGAGTATTTAATGTGAGACAAAGCATGCTTGCTGTTTGCATTAAAAGGTGAAAGGAGAATTGTATGTGGTAGTTGCCCAAATAGTTTGTCATATTCCAAATTTATTTTAGAATCAATTGCTTCATTTATCTATTCCAGAAAGCATACTAAGTATAGGGCTTTCCCCACTTTTATTTCAGCTCACATTGACAGCAGAGATAAAAATGAAATTGGGACTGAAGAGCCAAAACCAAAGGTAAGTTGACAAGTGGATTGTCATAGGTATACTTTTTCCTCTTTTGTTCTTCTCTCTTAGAAACATTTTTTTCTTCTGAGATGACCAAAAAAAAAACAACCTTCAAATGTTGTTCTCAGTATCTGACTATCCAGAAAGTTGTTTTGAAATCTGGACACTTTCCCCAATTCTACTATTAACTCATCTGAGTTCCCCTCTCTCCCCCTTTGAAAAGAAGTTTATAATCTAAGACAAGAAACTCTTAAAACAAATTGCTTTCTTATGCATAAAAATGGCCATTTTAATTCTCTAAACAACAAAGTGCTGCTTTAATATAACATACCACAGTAATTAATATGGATGGGTATAGAGCAAGCTGGACAAGGTATATAATAAAGGATGTTGTACAGCTTTCTTTATGCTATACAGCTGATTTCATGACTTGTCTTGTGATTGAAGTTTGCAAATGAGTTTTTTTAACTGTAGTACAATTAGGAATAAAAGAATCTGCTTATAAAGTGCTCAAAAGGAGGACAGATGTGATAGACACCCATAATAGCCCGGGCAAGAACTATAACTGGGAGAGCTGCAGTCTTCTATCAGCTGAATTACTTAAGACTTGTTCTTTTAAATTTTATAGTTCTAAAATGTTCCTATTAAAATTAGTTTTCCTCTTAACTATCAAACATTTGCTGATCATGTGATTACTAGAATGAACTCAGCCATAATAGGAAACCCTGAATGTATATTTCAGCAACAATATTGCAATGGTTTCCCCAGGAGTTTTCTGAAATTAGCATAGGTACAAAGGGAAAACCATTCAGACACACTATATGGGCCACATTAACAAATGTAAAAAAAACAACTGCTGGCTGTTTATTGGTTTCGTTGTGGAATGGAGAGAGATACATTTCGCTTATAATTGTGCAACCTTATAATGATAATTAACAGGATGGAGATAATTAATAGGACATCTGAAAATTTCTCTACTGTAATTTGATAAATACTTGCAGATCCTGAGATACTCATTGTAAAAGTGAGGTGTTCCTTAAATATGGGTAAGGGGCCGGGATATGCCTTTGTTATGTTTTTGCAGTCAGGGGAAAATAATAGTTTCATTTAACTTTTAGTTTGATTCCAGCATGGTTAATTTAGCAGTCATTCTTATTTTACTTTAACCAACTTTTTTTTAAGTTTATTGCTTTTTTCCCTCTTCCCCATGCTAACCCTTGGTTTAATTTTATTTGTTTTAAAGACATCTATACCTTCCTCTGTCAAAATCCCACAAGGTAGATCTTCCATTACCCCCAAACGCAACTCCTCTATTAGCTCTATCCCCTTGAAAAAACCCTCCAATCCTTCCAAGTCCTCATCATCTACCCCTAAATGCATCTCTTCTATCGCACCCCGATCAACCAGTACAGGAATAAAAGGAAAAAACAACAAGGTAAGGAATTACTTAAAAAGAAAAGCAAGGGAGAAGGGTGGGAGCATTATTTCATTCCTATTTGAATTTGGCCCCTTGATTTATACACTTGTGTTCAGTGTTATTTCGTTTGCTGTTGGCTGCGGATTATTTTTTACTAGATTATGTCACATTAAAGTTACTCATTTAGTAATCTCTTGCTAATGCAAACTTTCTCTGCCATTTGAGTGACTAGGCTATCATTGGCCACTGACTCTTCATAACCGAATTTAGAAATACTTTCTTGACATAGTTAAAAAAGGGCCTTAAATTCATTTGCAGCCAAGCACACTGCTATTTATTAACTGCCAGTTATGCTCTTCAGTGGGGGTTTGCTGTTGGGGCTAATTTGCAGTTGCCAAACTTTGCAATAAGGATGGAGAATGAAAAAAAGGCTGATAGATCTTTTTGTAACTAGCTTCTCTGGTTTTGCCCAAATTTGATTTAATGTTGCTCAGGTTTTTCAAAAGTAGAGAAAATAATGTTACCCTCAACTATGGAGAGCCAATAGTCACATTGACATCTCTTTCTAGGTTTCAGATTTTAGTGTTGCAGGAGAAAAAAAAAGCCCATAGAATTAATGTAGAGAATTAGTCCGTTAGACTTTATCACACTGATTTGGTTTAGGTACATTTGATTCATTTTAAGAATGATTAGTGATTATTCTTAATTAAAGAATAAAATACTTCGTACTCAAAAAGCATAAAATGCAAATGTAGTATTATAGTAAGTACCTACAACATTAGATTTAAGTGAAGTTTTATTTATTTAGGAGACTTGGATTGAAAACCATAGAAAGATAGGAGGCATTTTAGCCATTTTTTGTTCTTTTTTTAAAAGTTCACTAGGAGTATAGTAACCCTTCCCTTTCTTAATGTATCTTCAGGGTCCAGATATGAAAAGTACATCGAAGATAGCAACTCCACGCTCTGCTGTGGCACAGAATCAGAAGAGCCCAGCCAGTGCATCTCGAATCCCTTCCAAAACTCCCACTGTTCCTAAAACACCACCGAGCCTCAGTAAGAGAAGAAATTTACGTGTTCCTTTTATTGCACATAGAGGAAAAAGGGAAAAAAAGACTCTTTGGCTTATTGGAATCATTTTTATATGTAAATAAATATTAATTTTATAGTGGTTTCTCGGGAAAATATACATTCTTCAGGACACCTTTAGCAATTCACGTGGCTGAGAATATGCTGTTGGAAAGACCTTCAAAAATGGGAGGTTATCTTGGAAAGGGTTAAAGGTAACGCAGTTGAATCAATATTATAAGGGACTTCCTCATGGCCTGTATCATTCCCCTCACCCAACTCTCAGAGATTTCTTACATCCTGCACTGCACCCATTACAGGAACAATCAGAGTTGGATTCCTTCCAACCAACCTACCAAATAGTGAAGTATAGAAATTAGCCCTTGCTTAGAGCCCAGCAGCATTTATTCACAGCAAGGAAATAAACCTCGCTCAAACAGTAAATACAGATGATATTGTTGGGAAAAACTTTCCATAGGTCTTTGTAAGACATCTAATCAAGGAGGGATAAAATTGTCTCATGGAAATCTCTTTAATGACAATTGTTTCAAGTGATCTTTATATATTTATCATGCTAAGAAAGATGCTTGTAAACCAAAAGTACATTTTGCGGTCTCAGACACTAAATTCTAAGGTCTATTTATATCCAATTTCTGCTTTCCCAATGAAGAAGGAAAAGATAAATTGTTGCATGATCAGTAATGCTAGAAGACATCTCTATAGAAGCATATGTATCATTTTATTTCCACAATTAGAATAAATTTGTCAAAATAATGTCTAAGAGCAGTCCTGAGAAAAGATGTAGCTGCTTTAAGGAGAAGAGGACAGGTGCTACATTAGTCCCCTTATGTGCACCAATGTATCACTTGTTGTTGAAACTGATATGTTGCACAGCCCTAATAGGTAATGAAGCTCAGTAATCAGAAGATTTTTCTCAATATAATGCAATCTACAGATCTTAGTGACTTCCATAATGTTTGGCAATCACTTTATTATTTTTACTTATTTCAATGCCGAGAATGACACCACTAATTTGTAGTAGTTATTCTAATGTATCACTAAGATCTGAAAAGACAATAAAAGACATGGTTCAGTGAAGGAATATTTTTGTTCTTTCAGTTGCTAAGAAGGAGCAGAGAAGGCCCCCTAGCACAGCAGCAAAATCTGAGAGAGGTAAAAAAATATTTTTTTAGTTCCTTCTTTATTCCTAAGGTATCCTAAGGTACTTTTCAGGCATTGATCCAAAAATTCTGTTGATTCTGAATATTGATACTAATATTCCAGATGGTGTATGAGATATTATTATGGAGTGACATATTAATTATTGTGTTCAACCTTGCAGTTGGAAAGACAAGTGGCATCAATGGGAAGACAGTGTAAAATATATTTTGTAGAAGCATAGACACTTTGGCAATATAATAATATTGTTTAAATATTAAATTGGCCAATATAACATCATTGGTGAATGCTAGTTCAGCTGGTATTTCCCTACAATTAAAATGGTGAATATTATCATCACTGCTGGAAAAGGAGTACAGATGGAGACCCAGGGTCATCAGGCTTAGCAACCCGGTGCAAATGACAGGAAAGGAGCATACTGTTGGATGTCCATCTGAGTATGTGGATGGGTGCATATAGAAAGAGACAAGCCATTAGGTGCCCTGGCTTAATCTGGCTTACATTTTTTTCAGCTTTTATAAATTAAATTAATGTCAATATGTGTACTTCATTTAACAAGCTGCAGTTAGTCTCCTGGCAGATGGATTTCAAATAACGGTGATGAATGATTAATAGTAGTTGTACGTGATGAACTGAGTTAGGAATAGTTGCAAAATATTTTTTTCTATTTTTAAAAATATTTTATGTATACATTTTTCTGTAACATACATTGGTGCTTAGTAAACAGTGTATTATCTGGGTTAATTTACTTATGCATAGTAATAGTGATATTATTTGTTTATACATATTAATAATCTTTCAACTTCTAACTTCTACCTCTATCTAACCACCGATAGAACAAATCCCTTATTAAAAAACATTCTGTATCTTCTTTGCATTTTAACTTTAGTGTTAACCTATCCATTTCTGCACATTCTAATATTTTTTAAATTATATTTTCATCTGTAGGAATTTCCTCATTCTTCCAGTGTTGTGCAAATACAATTCTTGTTGATGTCAAGACATGTAATATTAAATATATATTCCCTTTGTTATATTTTTCTGGTAGTACACCTAACAAAAATATTTCTGGCTTTAAATCTATATGTTGCTTTTCTCTAACCATGTATGTATTTTTGTCCAATTTTTTTTGCCTTTGGACATGTCCACCACATATGATAATAAGAATCAGGTATCTGATTACATTTCCAACATTTAGCAGACATATTTTTAAACATCTTTACTAGCCTTGCCAGTGGCAGGTGCCATCTGTAAAACATTTTATTCAGATTTTCCTTATAGGTATTGCCATCAATGTTCCCTCTAATTTTTTTTCAATGTGAGCAGAAAAGTATAGTGTTTGAGCGGCACATTTTCATGCCTGAGCACCTGAATTTTTTTCACAAATGATACCTAAGACAACAACGAAATCAGTATTATTTGAAACTCAAAGTTATGTTTCTTCAAGGTACCCGCTTAATTAAAAGGGTTATATAATATCAATATCATTTAACAACGCTCCTGCTTAGCAACCAAAATGTTGGCTCAGAAACTCTGGCATTTGAAGCACACAAGTCTTAAAGCTGTCAAGTTAAAAACCCTTGCATCCCTAACCCTTTAGAAAAAAAAACTCCAGGGGTGTTCAAACCTGACAGCTTTAAGACTTGTGGACTTCAACTCCCAGAATTCCTTCTCCAGTCATGTTGGCTCAGGAACTCTGGCATTGAAGTGTGCAAGTCTTAAAGCTGTCAAGTTACAAGATCCTTGCACCCCTAACCCTTTAGGGGGAAAAACGCAGGGGCCTTCAAACCTGATAGCTTTAAGACTTGTGGACAATTCCCAGAATTCCTCCTCCAGTCATATTGGCTCAGGAACTCTGGAATTGAAGCAAGCAAGTCTTAAAGCTGTCAAGTTACAAGATCCTTGCACCCCTAACCCTTTAGGAAAAGAAAAACGCAGGGGTCTTCAAACCTGACAGCTTTAAGACTTGTGGACTTCAACTCCCAGAATTCCTCCTCCAGTCATGTTGCAGCGATGTCATCTGCATGGATCTGCTCCATCTTTGGTTTCTTCATCGTGGACAGGGCTGCCACTGAAGATGCCGATGAGCCCCCGCTGCCACCAGAATAACTGCCGCCTCCTCCTCCTCCTCCTCCTCCTCCTCCTCCTCCTCCTCCTCCTCCTCCTCCTCCTCCTCCTCCTCCAACAGCACCACCAGATTTGCTGCCCGGCGCTGTGGCTGAGGTGAAGCTGGCAAATCTCCCGCTGGCGCCCCCACCCATGACAATGGTGTCTCCCCCTCCGCTCGGAGCACCTGAGCTGGGGCCCGCGTTACCCCTGCCCCCTCCTCCTCCTCCGTGCTTTTGAGGAGCCATGAGGCCTTTTTTTCCCCTGCTCCCACCCCCTCCATTGCCTTCCTACTGGCTCCCGCAGCCTCATGGCTTCTCAAAAGCACAGCGTAGGAGGAGGGGGCAGGGGTGATGCAGGGCTCAGCTCAAGTGCTCCGATCAGAGGGGGAGGCGCCGCTTCCACGTGCGGGGATGCCGGGTGCAGCTTCACCTCAGCCGCAGCGCCGGGCGGCAAATCCGGCAGTGCTGTTAAAGGAGGAGGAGGTGGCAGCAGTTATTCCGGTGTCGGCGGGGGCTTTGGGGCTTCACAACTACCGTCAGTCACCCCGTGCTCATCAAAACAAGTCCGGGGAAGTCCTTTGCAGGCGGCCAGTTCTAGCTGCCTGCAAAGGACCTCCCCAGCTTCCAGAGCCTGTGGCAGTAGAAATCACTGCGCGGCAGTTGAAAACTGCTGCGCGGTGTTTTCTTGCCACGTGCGCGGTCGCGCACCTTAGAGGAAACATTGATTGCCATTGTCAATTTATAATTTCTGTCTCAAAGTTTTTGCCATAGTATATCCCAAAAAAATTGCCCTTGCTATCATTGTTTCTTTCACTTGTTCATCTTCCATTTTAAGGCTTAGTAAACAGCTGTATATTTTCTTTATTAATTTTTCATCCATTGCTGATAATATTTGATCTAGTATTGTTGGCTTTTTATAGAAATAGTATGTCTTTGCATCCTTCTCATATCTTGATTGTATTTGCAGGTGCAGCCACTATGCTAGGTCCACACTTGTTCTTGTAGTTCTTGTTTAGTTTTAAGTTGCCCTTCCTCATTCAAAAGGTCTTTTACGTGTTACATTTTTTTTCCAAATGTACATTTGGATGTGACAGTGCTTCTATTGTAGAAAGCCAGACTGGTATTTTCATATAATTTTTTGCTTTAACTTTTTCACATACTAAGAATGGAGCATTTCTTACGTAATGTCTTTGAAAATATCTACCGTATTTTTCGGCGTATAAGATGCTCCGAAGTATAAGACACACCTAGCTTTGGGGAAAATAACAAGGGAAAAAAATCTGCTTCTGCCTTCCAGCAATTTTCCTCCTTGCAGTAAACAGCAAACAGTACAGAAGATATACACTGTTTGTGGTGTTACATTTCAGACTATATTTGTACAGATGCTGTTAAAATTGATGTGGCTTTCTGGAAGTATACATCACCCTCTGCTATTTAAAAGAAAATACAATAGCACTGGGCCTCTTCAGATCAAGCATTTATTTTAAAGCGTCTTCATTTTGTTAAGTTGTCTAGATAATAATAAAGCAGTCTTTAAAAAATAAGTCTAATACTTTGAACATTCTATAGCAGTGATGGCGAACCTATGGCACGCGTGCCACAAGTGGCACGTGGAGCCATTTGTCAGGACACGTGAGGCGCTGCCCTGTCAGCTGGCCAGCGCGCATGCGTGCGCTGGCCAGCTGAGTTCACCTTTTTAAAAGCTATTTTTCGCCTTCCCCAGGCTCCAGAGGCTTTATAGGAGTCTGGGGAGGGCGAAAAGAGCCTCCCCACCCCCCCGGAAGCTTCAGGGACCGTCCGGAGGCTTCCCTGAAGCCTTCGGAAATCTTAAAACCACCCTCCGAGCAAACCGGAAGTGATTTCCGGGTTGCTAAGAGGGTCGTTTTAAGCATTCCGAAGGCTTCAGGGACTGTCCGGAGGCTTCCCTGACGCCTTCGGAGCGCTCAAAACCACCCTCCGAGCAAACCGGAAGTGACTTCCGGTTTGCTCGGAGGGTGGTTTTAAGCATTCCGAAGGCTTCAGGGAAGCCTCCGGACGGTCCCTGAAGCCTCCGGAGGGCCTCCGGGGGGGCGGGGGAGGCTCTTTTCGCCCTTCCCAGGCTCCTATAAAGCCTCTGGAGCCTGGGGAGGGCGAAAAAAGCATGTAAAAATGGGGGGGGGGCACGCGTTGTGCGTGCATGCGCACTGGGGGATCGCGCGTTGCATTATGGGTGCGGCACGTCCGCAAACGACCCCCCCTGTGCTCCCCCCACTTGTGGCACGTGAGCCAAAAAAGGTTCGCCATTGCTGTTCTATAGGCATTTATAGTTATTGACTTACCTCCTTGCAGCAAACAGCATACAGCCTGATTAGCACAAGAAAAAAATACCCACCTCTGCCTCTCATAAATTTACCTCCATGCAGCAAACAACAAGTTTCACTTTCACTTTCAGTTTCAAAATATTTTTCTCTGATCATTACCTGTTTCATGCTGCAGGGATTGCCAAAGCCTATTGCTGCCTCTGCAAGCCCCATTTTCTCCGTTTGCTGCAAGGAGGTAAATTGCTGGGAGAAGAGGCCAAAGGGTGGGGGCCAGTGGGTGGGGTGGGGGTTACATTTGGTGTATAAGACACACCCAAATATTCACCCTCTTTGGGGGGGACAAAGGTGCGTCTTATACTCTGAAAAATATGGTATGTATTTTATCCTTTTCATACCACAGAAAGGCATGCCATCCTAATTGAAGATCATGCCCTTCCAACAATAATAATCTTTTATGTCCAAGATTTATCCATTCTTTCACCCAAGTTAGTGTAGAGGCCTGGTTCCAATCTGGCAACCCAAAGCCCCCATTGTTTTTGGATTCTTGCCACATTTTCAATTTTATTCTTGCTTTTTTTCCTTGCCAAAACATATTTCAAAATTATTTTACCTAATTCATCAAATATTTTTCTCTAGTTTTATAGGATTTGTTTGGAATAGAAATAGTAACTTCAGCAGGATATTCATTTTTATGGTTGCTGTTCTTCCTATCATTGACAAGTGAAGGTTTTCCCAATTCTCCAAGTCCTATTTAATTTGTTGCATTAACCTTGTAATTATCTTCTTTAATTGTTGTACATCTTGCTGTTAAATAAATTCCCAAATATTTAACTTTCTTCACTACCTGAAGATCTATCTTCTTTGTCAATTCATTTTTCGGTTTGTCTGTAAGATTTTTAACTAATATTTTGGGGTTTTTTAGTTTGTTTATTTTCAGTCCTGCAACTTCTTCATATTATTCTATTTTTTCCATTAGCTTGGGGCCAGTTTCTAATGACTCTTCTAAAATAAATACTAGGTCATCTGGAAATGCTTGTAATTTGAATTTTCTCTTTTTATTTGCATACCATTCCATATTTCCATGCCATGCATCATTGCCCAGAAGATCATTGGTTGCTCTCTCCCCTCTTTGGAAGAGCGTTATAGCTCCCACTGCTTTATGAAAGTTCAAAATAGTCTTAAAGATCCATCTCATCCTGGGCACCCTTTTTTTGACTATTACCACCTTGCAGATGGTACAGGATAATAAAAACAAGGACAAATAGGCTGAAAAAGAAGCTTCTATTTCAGAGCAGTAACTATATTGAATTCTACTGAAGAGTGTAATATTAATGAAATATCAGGGGTTTTCAATTCAATTGTATAGAATGTGAAAGATGTGTGTTTGTGTTTTATTTTTATAGTTATAATGTACACTGAAGATGGTATTTAATTTCCTTGTATGGATGCAATGACAATAAAGCAAATTAGCTAACTACCTACCTTTTATTTCCAAATCTTGTCTAATACTTCTATTCAGCATTTCCAACGTTAATATAAATACTAATGGGGATAGTGGACATCCTTGTCTTATGCCTTTTTTTATATTGAAGTTCTCCATTGAGTCCCCATTCACAATCACTTTTGCTGTTTGTTTGGAATAACTTGTCTTAATCATATTTATAAATTTCTCGTCAGAGTCCATACCCTCTAATTGTTGTAGCATAAATTGCCAATTTACATTGATAAATACTTTCTGTGCATCTAAAAAGATCAACACCATTTGTTTTTTAGAGTGTACTTCATAGTACTCCAAAGTATCTAAAATTAATCTTACATTATTTTTCATTTGTCTTTTAAGTAAGATTCCATTTTGATCTGGGTGGATAAATTCATTCAAAAATCTTTTTAATCTTTCTGCTATTATTGATGTAAAGATTTTACAGTCTGCATTTAATAATGATATAGGCCTGTAATTCTTTATCTGTGTCAAATTTGAGTCTTCTTTTGGAATTAATGTAATATTTGCTTCCATCCAAGTATTTTCTAACAATACTTCATTGTAGACCTCTAACATTAACAGGCTTAATGCATCTTGTAAGTGTTTATAAACCTCTGCAGGTAGTCCATCTGGTCCTGGTGATTTATTATTATTTTTGTTTTTTAATTGCCTGTTAGTTCCATCATCGCTATTCTTTCATTCAGCATCACTTTCCTGTTTTCAGACACTTTTGGTAGTTGAACTTTTTCCAAGTATAGCTTTATCTTTTATCCGAATTTTTTTCTTGATCATATAATTTTCCATAAAACTCCTGAATTATTTTCTTTTTGCTCTCAATTTCCCTTTCCATCTCCTTCACATATATAGGTCTTATTCTCCTAGTTGTTCTTACTTTGGTCTGGTCTTTTGCTCTTGTTCCTTCTCGTTCTGCTCATTCTATTTTCTCAGCTTCACTTTCTTCTTGTTGTATACTCCAATCTTCTCTTATTGGGTCCACTTCCTCAGCCACTTGTCTCTTGTGTTCCATTTCTCTTCTCCTTTCATATCACTCATTTGTGCTGTCATAAAATTATATCGCTTTGTCTAATGAATCCAGTCTGTATTTTTTGTCATCCCAATTAACTAGTATTCCCTCAGGTACCAGCCATCTAAAGTTTACATTTCTTTTAATCAGCTTCAAAATCAGAAAATGATATTGTTTCTGTAGATGTCCTACTGTTCTAGGAACCTGTTTCAGGACCACTGTTTCCTTCCCTCTGAATTGCAGTGGTCTATATCTTGCCTTTTTAAGTATTTCATCTCTTACTGATTTTTTAACAAATCTCACATGTACCTCTCTTGGAAGTTCATGCCTTCTCAAGTAGCTCATATTTATTATGAATATTTCATTTGTCTCTGAGTCTTGTTTTCCTATCTTTAGAATGCCTGCCAACAATTCTGTCATCACTTCTGGAAGGTCTTCCCCTTTGTCTTTTTCTATATTCTGGAAACTTAAAAAATGGGCTGCCGTCTCTATTTCCAAAATTATTACTGTTTCTTTGAGGTCTTTATTGGCCTGTGTTAGTTTTTGAATTGTGTCATCAACTTTTTTCTCAGCTTCTGATTTCTCTATTTTCTGAATCCTTTGTTCCTTTTTTGTTATCATTTGTTGAAAGTTCTCTAGTTTTTCATTCATATTATGAATCTGTTCCTTCATCTCATTGTGGTTTTTTGCCATGGCCTCCTGGATAGACTGAAACATTTGTATTTCTTTTTGGGATGTATTTGTTTTTTCTAATTGTAGCATAACATCTATTGATCTTTGACTTGATGGACTGGAGACAGCCAATGTTGGTGTAGAGGATGCTTTCTTTCCAATTTTAGTTAAGTTTGGAACACTTGTCATTTTAATATGTAATATTAAATCTATTAAAGAAAGGAAAAACAATAATCCAAGATAGCCCACTGAAATCACAGTACCCCAAATGTCCAAAAAGCTGACAGGTCAATACAAAAATCTAGTTTTCTCAGTCATCAAGCCGGTTCAATTTGTAATCCACAAAATCAGTCTATTAGGCACACTGAGAAAAGACTTATTTAGGTCAACGATTATGTCTTTGTCCGTTGGTTAGTATTTGTAATCCAAATGGCCCACCAAGTTCCCCAATGTTCAATAATCCAAAATATCCAACAAACCAAAAAGCCACTTCACTTAATATCTAAACAATTCTTGACTATTCCATTGATCCATTCTGTCAAGAGTGTTTATAATCCAAGAAGGAAAAAGAAAGAAAAAAGTAAAAGGACGTAAAACCAATTCTCTCAGTCTCCAAGCTGTTCCTCAAAGCCAACAGTATTTGTAATCCTCCAAGTTCAGCAAGTTTCAAAAAGAAAACATTGCCTATTCCCAAACAGCAAGATAACAGCCTTCCAGGTGTTGTTTGCTTTTCTTTATTTTCCTTCTTTTTATCAATCCAGGGAAGCCTCCGGACAGTCCTGAAGCCTTCGGAGCACTAGGAATGATCCTTCAAGCAAACCAGAAGTCTCTTCCGGTTTGCTCAGAGGGTCGTTTTTGAGTGCTCCGAAGGCGTCAGAGAAGCTCATGAAGCCTTTGGAGGGCCTCCGGAGAGGGTGGGGGATGCTCTTTTTGCCCTCCCCAGGCTCCTATAAAGCCTCCGGAGCCTGCTTTAAAAAAGGCGTGCTGGCCTCGCGTGCCCTGACAAATGGCTCCGCGTGCCATCTGTGGCATGCTGCCATAAGTTCGCCATCACTGATATAGGGCAGTGTCTTTTTTCACCAGTAGGGAAGCCTCCGGATGGTCCCTGAAGCCTTTGGAGCGCTCAAAACGACCCTCCAAGCAAACCGGAAGTCACTTCTGGTTTGCTCGGAGGATCGTTTTGAGCGCTCCGAAGGCTTCAGGGACCATCTGGAGGCTTCCCTGACGCCTTCGGAGCACTCAAAATGACCCTCCGAGCAAACCGGAAGTCACGGAGGGGGTGGGGGATGCTCTTTTTGCCCTCCCCAGGCTCCTACAAAGCCTCCGGAGCCTGGGGAGGGTGAAAATGGCTTTTAAAAAGGCGCGCTGGCCAGCTGACAGGGCAGCGCCTCGCGTGCCCTGACAAATGGCTCCGCGTGCCTTCTGTGGCATGTGTGCCATAAGTTCGCCATCACTGATATAGGGCAGTGTCTTTTTTCACCAGTAGATGTTGCCACTGCTCTAACTTCCAGCGTTGAAGCAGAAGATGTAATAGCTGATTGTCAAATAATAATAAAAAATTCACCTTTGTAAACTTTTTTCCAGTATTCAAACATAAAGCTTTTTTTCTTTTCTTTTCTTTCTAACAATTTAAGTCATTTTTCACAGTAATATTAATTCCATTCCTGTCTTTCTATATTTTAAATTTTAAAATATAATAGTCTCTCTAAAATTTTGTTTCTCTTTTGGGTCTTTTGTAATCTATCTGTTAACTCTGTCAACTTGCAAAGTATCCCTGGCCTGCTCTCAAGTTGCCATAGGCAAGGGGGATGGGAAAATGAGCTATGCAGCTGCAGTGAGAGAATGCACTTCAGTCAAAACAAAAGCACATTCCAGCCATCTCTCTGTCAAGGCCATCTCTGTGATTACCCACAGTGGGCAGAGGGGAGTGATCTCTACAACTCACGAAATTGCTTTGTTGGATAGTGTGACTTATGGCACACCTTGGGGGAAGGGGGGGAACAGGGTCAGAGCTGGCACGTAAATTAAGTGAGGTCAAAGTTGGCTTCACTTGGAACATGCCGACATGAAGCTCCTAATAAATAACTGGATTTCTTTTGAAGCTTGGCTTGAGGCTCATGATTTAATTAGAGCTTTGGTTGGAACCCTGACAAACTCACCACTTTCTCTACGATTTGGAGAATCTTTAAAAAAGAAACTCTCTTATTTGCGGATAATATAGAAGTTGAAAATAGTCCAATACTCTGTTCACTTAGTGCTCATTAGTGTTTCTTCGGTTGCCCCAGCTTCAGTCTGACCGTAATGGCTGTCTCTGTTCTTCATTGATTGGGAGGCTACTTTGGATCCATTGTGAGAGCCGCTACTCCCCCGTGTTCAACACGGGATCTCTCCTTTCTTTGTCACCCTTCCAGGGTGACATTAGCACCTTGGGGCTTCCTAATAAAGAAGGTTCACCCAGGATTTACAGAGCCCTGCTACCCTCTACCATCCCCCCGTGACGCCAGAAGTCTTCAAGATATTTTTTTTCCTATTTTAAGAGAGTTTTCTTGAGCCTGCAAAGGGGGAAAAAAGATGATTTGTCTTCTATAATAAAATACACCCACATAACACATACATATCTTCATTTTCTTATTTTTCTTGTTTAGCATTATATGTTTAAATGTTAAATGTTTGGCTCAGTAGAACTGAGCAAATGTGATTTCTGGCTATTATTACACACAGGAGTGACCCACTTAACACAATCCATCATAACTAAAACTTCAAAATCCACATTATTGAACAATTCAGGTGAAAGCAGCATGATGAGCCTGTTGCAAGTCAAATTAAAAAGCAGTGTATTTCTTGAATACTATTTCACAATATAGTATAATTTACTATAATAGGGGTAGAATGAATATCAGAGAATGCATACTGAATCAGTGAATTGTAGGATTTTCTGGATATTTATAAAGGCAATATTTGCTGTACTAATGATCTGGTTCCACTTAAAATTTCCAAATAGATAAACAATTGGGTGCAATTAACAATTAAGTTCATCCATTTATTTTTCACTATTTTTTTACATTCATAGTTGATAACTATCAACTATGGCAATCTATGTCATAAAAATAATATCATGATATCATTTATTACAAATAATGTAAAATTAGGGTATGTTACTGCTGAACAGCAGGCAAAATGCAAATGTTAATCTCAAAGGCTTACTGGAACAGCAAAAATTTAACAATCTTCTGGAAGATGACTAAATCATTTGGGCTCAACATTTTTATTAGTTTACCAGAATATAAAATACAAAGGAAAATAAAAATAATGGAAACTAGGGGAGCAGAAGAGTGTGGGGTAGAAAGGGACAAAGGAAAAAAGGGTGTTGATTTCCAACTCTTTAGCACAGTAGAAGATAAATAATATTACAACCTCAACTTTTTACTCTTATACAATATATATGCTAGCCATTTCTGTACCAACAAACATATCTAATCAGCAAAACAAAAGCCAGAGTTTTATCTTTCCATTACAAGAACAAAATTCAGAAGCGGTTTCCAAATAAAAACAAAATCAGATCTATTATTTTCTTTGAATAAAGGAATCAACTTAACCATCACTACTTTGTTTTATTTGCTGTGGAAAATATTATATTTCTATTTGCACATATTAATCTTTATAGACTATCATTGTTTATATTAGCAAAATCACTGTAATATTTTGGATTCTTTACATTATTTTTTTTCCAATTACATATATCACACTGGTAAAAATCCATCCTAACTCCAATTAACTAATTAAATTTAATTTGCTCCTTCCAGCTTATAAAATAAAATCTTTTTCTTCTTTGTCAGTCAAGTCATTATCTTTTTATACTTATCTTTTTCTCAAGAAATTAAGCTTGTTAGTATCCATGAAAAAAAAGTTCCAAACTCTTTTGAAAGTTGCAGATTTTCTTGGAACTTTTCTTTCAATTGTGCTGGAAGGTTTATATTTAAATCATAATCATAATAAAGATTGGAATTAGATTTACAGTATATTCCAGAGTTGGAGTTGGATCCTTTGCATTGTCATCTACTTATGAAATTGCATCAATCTCGTTTGATAATTTTCTATACATAATTGCACCTCTGAAGCAGGGGTAAAATCCACTTACCTTTGCTACTGGTTCAGTAGTAATGTGAGTGTGTGCACATGCGCAGGACCTTCTGCGCATCCACAGAGTGCGCCTGCAAGGTAAGGGGGGGAATGTGCTGTGCTACACAATTTAGATTAGCTAGAAAGCATCATGCATCACAGCTGATTGTCGGAAAACCGGTTCGCCCAAACCAATAGCATTTTTTTTACTATGGTTTGGATACACAGGTAGCATTTTTACTATCGGTTCGGGCGAACCAGTCCAAACCAGGAGCATTTGACCCCTGCTCTGAAGTAGTTTAAGTAGTTTTTATAACATCCTTAAAACATAATTGCTCTATAAAGTGAAGAATTTTATTTAACAATTTTTCAAACAATGCCTAATAATTTGCTCAAATCCATGTTCCCTCTTGTGGTCAAAGAGTAAACTTTTTGTAAGTCACTTAAGAATTGCTGGCCAGAGTTCATGAATATGAACTCTGGCCATGAACGTTTATGGAAAGTTTTAGCCACCCAGAACAAAGCAAACTAAGTTATAATTTACTTAAAAATACTAAAATAAAACCACAACTTTCTACTCCTATGTTTTTCCATCAAAGTTAAAACAAAGATGCTCCATGCTTCCTTATTTTAGCTTGCCATCAGCAACCAACTCCCCAAAATGGGGCAGATCTTCAAAAACGAGTAATAAGCTGTGGCTGAAGAGAGTCTCTTTTAACTCAATAAAGTTAATAATCTCTAAAAATGATTAAGAAATGAAAGACACAGTTTATTGTCTGTTTGAAAAATAACTTTCAAAATGGCTGCTTTTTAAAACAATATTGCAGCCCCCTTCCGCCAACTGTACAGCTCACCAGCTCACTCGGAAGCACAGCTCCTGAAGTTATTTGCAGACCGTTGCTGCGTACAGGATCCTGTGGGATGATTCTAGGACTTCCCCTAATCCAGGAGGGCTATATAAACTAAAGGAATGCTGGTTCCTTCTGTTAGCAAGTTGAAAAAGCAACAGTCCAGAGAGAACCCTTTCAAGGAGCCCAAGAGACCCCTCCCAGGACGTATCGTCAGTTGGCCATCTTCACCGTAAATATGAAGATTACTAAATTAAAGCCAATTGGAACTTGGGAGAAATTTACTTCAGAAGATTGGGTCATCTATATTTTATTTTGTCATTTGGACTTCGCAAGCACTGAAAAAGATGCTTAATATCTAATTTGTATCATTATTACTTCCATACTGGAAATATTTGTAGTTTAATTTCACATATTCCGTGTTTACTGAAAATGCATTATAATCAACTAGCAGTGATGATGTTACCTAATTTGGTAATAAAACTTCTTCAAGAAATCAACCAATCTCGGAGACAACGGAAAACCCCACAATTTTATTAATTACAATGCAACTATAACAGAGTTGTGAATTTGCAATGACACAAAGGCATAATGAAATTATCACTCAAAAGAATATTGTTTATATTTTGGATGTGGACTATATTCTGCAATAAAATGTTTATGGATGATAGCTTATTAAAACAATACAGAATTAAATTCTTGATGTTATGTGGATATTTCATGCTTATTGAATAGTAGGAAATAAAATTTAGAATCAGCATCTAAAACCGATTCAATCTCAAACTATAGGTGAACCAACCAAGTCTGGAGAGAGAAGTGGGTACAGCAGTCCTGGATCTCCAGGAACCCCTGGCAGTCGCTCTCGCACACCATCCTTGCCAACTCCACCAAACAGGGAGCCCAATAAGGTTGCAGTGGTTCGTACACCACCAAAATCCCCTTCTTCTGCCAAGAGCCGCCTGCAGACAGCTCCGGTCCCCATGCCAGACCTGAAGAATATCAAGTCCAAAATTGGTTCCACTGACAACTTAAAGCATCAACCTGGAGGTGGAAAGGTAAATCTATCGTGGAAACAGATATACAGGCCAACTTTAGTAGAGGGGGTAGCTTTCCCTCTTTGCCATTCCAGCATTGCATTCCCTGCCTGCAAGACTATCTCAGCTTTATGAGCTACCTTCACCTGGCAGAATGCAAACACTGAAAATTGATGATGGTATAGCCTCTATATATGTGAGTTGATTGATTAGGTAATATTGACATTACTGAAATGACATGTGTTCATTGCAATTAAGTATGCTAAGGGTTACTTCCAATTTAGAAAATACATGGGATCTGAGTATGTACAAGGTAGTAAAGCGAATGGAACATATGTTGTTCTGATTAGGTCTTTAAATCTATGTATGGAAGCACTAATCCACAGCAATAACAAGGCAGCATTATATACATCATATGTGAAGATCCTGCTCCTCTCCAAGTTATACTGAAGTAATTCAATTATTCTGTCTGTATCAGTGGTGGGTTGCTGGTGGTACACCCCGGTACGGGCGTACTGGAGCCAGCCTGGAACACCGGATACCGTTCTGGTACAGTGCTCCGGAAGGTCCACCCGCCCGCGCTCCTTACCTGTGTTTTAAAGCTCCTGCACTGCCGTGCAAGCGCATTATGCGTACAGCACCTACGCAACGCCCCGTGGAGCAGCTGGTGCGTCATGGAGCATCGCGGAGGCGCTGGAACGCATGCAAGCGTTGCACACGTCCATGAGGACACCGCAGGCCCTGTTCCAACCGTACCAGTTGGAACGGGATTTGAAACCTGCCACTGGTCTGTGATCTGACTGTTTTGGCTGAGGATCTTGAATGGAACAGACTTCTCCTTGCCCATAGTGTGTTCTAGTAAATAAACCTGATAAGAGAGTGGTTTTTATATAGGAAGATCATTTTATTGCTAGAATATTAAGAACAAATAGTACTTGATTTCAGGTATGTTATAGTCCCACCCTCTGAATCTCTCTCAGGATTTAGTGTTACATTTTGATGGTGTTGCTAGCAGGAACATTGAACCCCCCCCCCCCCCCCGATTTTAATAATCAGGCTCATTAATACCTCACTTGAGATGTTCATCATCATCATCATACCATTATGTTAAAAGTGAATGCTGTGGGTTTTTTTAACTTTTTTTTTAAAATCAGGCAACGAAGACAAGGCATCAAATTGTTTAGAATTTAAGGGTAGCAGAATTCCCTATTTAATTATTTTTTGTTGTTGATGTTTTTCTTAATATTAGTCTGTGGAAGTTAGTAATTATTGTCCAAGTTTCCTAAGCCATTTTACTGAACAGAATTTCAAATATCAGCATTTTTAATGATCAGAGGGCACTACATTAAATATGAATAACTTCATTCATAGGCTGATAGGATAGCCTGCTGTTTCGGTGCCTCTAGTGGTATTTTCAATTGTCTTATCAGTTGCTGCGGCTCCCTGGATTTTTATTAAGTATAGGCAAATTTTAGTGCTTCATTCTTAATGGGTATATAGTACCTATCGATTTACAGGAGAATGTCAACAACTCTCATGCATTTCCTATTTATTTCCATCAGGTGGAGAACTTGAATCATGCATTTAGTGGGGTTTCAGATAGAAAGTATAAAGGAATTTTGGAACATCTGCCAGTATTCTCACATGCAGCATTTATCTATATTTTCTTAAAACAGCTGACACTGCTTTCTTAAAACAGCTTTTCAGCTATGACTGAAGGATATGAAAACCTATAGTTATACTTTGTTTAGATTACTTTTCTACTACTCTTGTTTTAAAAATGCATTATTTTAATTTGTGGAATGATATACTGGATTGGCAAACCATTTCTCATACATTTATACTTTGGTAACAGTTATTAGCCTTCTGATAAGCATTGTTAGATTCTTTTATTGCACTTTTTATTTTAAGGAATTAAAATATTCCTACAACAGGACTTGAATTAAAGAGTATACGTTCATGTTGAAAAATAATTTTAAAAATAAAATGACATTTGGATCTTTTTAGTTGACACAATTTTATAATTACTCTTTTTTAATTTTCTTAACACATTCTTCTATTTTTTTAGATGTGGTATTAAAGCAATCATATAATAATGGTGAAAAATTAAAAGTATTTTATGCCAATTATATAATGACATGTTAATACAATTTTTTGCATCATTTAAGGTTAGCTTCCAATTGGATAATCCAGTCATGTGTATTGCACAATTTTGTTGTTGTTTTTCTTAGCATCTCTTCAACTCTAGGTCATTGAGCCTATCTACATACAGTCGAAGCAGCTCCTATTCCACAAGACAGAATGGCATGATGTTTTTTTTTTAATGGGGAAGCATTAAATAGCCTGAACTGTACTTTGATCTTATGGTTTGATCACATAGTACTACAGGAGAAGAAAAGGCAGAGCTCGAGGGTGGAGTCAAGAGATGAATCAGTTTGGAGTTGTTACATTGCCATAGCAATCGAAGTTCAGGCCCACTTAAATTCTGTTGACTCTTAGTCAGGTATGAAAAATCAGGACCACATGTTAAGTTCCAGTTAAGAAAATTTATTGCCCACTCTTATTTATGTTTTGCCTATTCCACTGTGAGGCTACTCTAGGCGGCTTAAAACAGTAAAAAGGAAGAAATGAAAAGAGTGTAAACAGAACAGAAGTTCTCCTACAAATACTCAATTTTGTCTTATTGATAATTCCAGTTTTACAGCATTGTTTCCTGAACACTAACTATACATTTCATCTTTTTATCAGGTGCCCTTCATTCCTATCGAAGTCAAGCTTAGGCCAGTTTGCATCACTTTTTCTTTTTTCTTTTGCACATTCACCATTGCTACATCATAGGAGAGTTGGGGAGCTGATTGAAACAGACAGAAATTCCACTCTTAGTAGCCTACTTCCCAGAAGACCTTATACTAAATATTATTTCCCTCAAACTTACTGTATTCATTTATTTTATTTGTACACTCTGTTCTCTCTCAATATGGAAAACTCTTTGTATTTCAAGTCTGATCTACGGAACCAATTGATTCTGAATTTTAATTGAACAGGAAAAGATAAATATGTTTCTCCATGCTGTTAGGCCTGGTTCTAAAAGCTGTAGCTGATATAGCAATAGTACTTAGACTTATTTACCACTTCATAGTGCTTTATAGCTCTCTCTAAGCAGTTTACATAGTCAGCATATTGCCCTCAACAATCTGGGTCCTCATTTTATCCACCTCAGAAGGATGGAAGGCTGAGTCAACCTTGAGCTGGTGAGATTTGAACTTTCAAACTGCAGGGAGCCAGTGATCAGCAGACGTAGCCTGCAGTACTGCACTCTAACCATTGCCCCACCGCGGCTCTATATCTCATCCCTATAAAAAGATTTGCACCTTAAATCACCTTCTCTCACGGTGGTCTAACATCTCTCTGGTCCAGCTGCTTTTGAAATGGGCCCTAATGTCAGCCAGATCTATGTCGAGACCTGTCGAGTTTATTTTTTCCAACATTTTTCATCAGTGGTTTAAAGAATCTTAAAATCTCTTTACCCTGACTTGGCTTTTCTATCTCTCATAATATTATTACTGTTGCTTGTAATTTTTCCACCTTATCAAATTCAGATTATATTTTTCTGGTTCACTTTTTACTTCTAGGTAGGTCTCACCATTTTTTTTCCTCACCATTTTTTATAGTTTAACCAATCTGTAATAAAAGCTTATCATTGTCCTATAGTAACTTCTTTAGGTGTTATTTTCCTGACTTTTGCAGAATAAGCCACACTCAAATCCATTTATAGTTGTATAGTACTGCATCTGATTATTTAGATAGGTTTATGCTTCTTGGTGATACTTAGATTTTTTTTCTGTCTTAAGAGATCTATTCTGCCTGAAGATAAGCATAATGCCATGTGTATCTCTACTAGTCAGAGGCCCAAAGTAAGTTGGACAAGTTGAGCTTACCAATAATTGTGGCTCTTTCAATGGTGATTTGTAGGTTCACACAGCTTACCCTCTATTCCTTCTCCATTCTGTTTCAGAGAATTGAGAGGAAAGAGGAAAAAAAGGTTATTGTCAACGAAATAGCAATAGTATATAGTTTTCTCAATGCTTCTTTTGGTGTTATTTTAAAAAGAAGACCAATATTGGTTATCTGGTCCCCATGGCAGGTGCTGGCTTGATAAATGTCTATGGAGATTTTCAGTCATACAGGTAATGGTTGTCCCAAAGGTGCTTTTTCAAGAGCCAACTGGACTTTCTAACTTTTTTTGAAAGAGGTTTGCTTCCCATCCAAGAAGGCCACCTGGAGGTTTATCTGTGTCGTCAATATCACATCTAGTCCTGATGGGTTTGTTCTCCTAAGTTGTTCCATGTGTTTATGAAGATTGTTTCCCCAATGTACAGATCCCCATATGGCTCACTGCATTGTACTGCATATACCACATTGCTCAATTTGTGTTTGGGTGTTTTATCCTTGGGGTGGACAGACTTCTTCTGCCTTAGTGTATTCTTGTGTTTGAAGTGCGCATGTATGTTGTGTTGGCTGAAGATCCTCCTCAGCTATTCTGATATTCCTGCAATTTATTGAATGACAATGTTGCTTCATTTATGTTCTTTTCATTGTCTGTTATGGAGGAGACCCTCCCCCCCCCACTGGAGCACAAAATGGGAGTCATCAGAACCCTACACCACTGAGCTGAAGGCCATCCATCCAGCAAAGATGGGAAAGAAAAAGAACTAAAACACATCAAAGAAGCCCTCAGAACATGTGGCTATCCCAAGTGACCCTCATCAAGTCTCAAAAAAGACACTACAGAGGCTCCTCTATAACAGACAATGAAGAGAACAATAAATGAATTGATATTTCATATGTTGCAGGAATGTCAGAAAAGCTCAGGAGGATCTTCAGGTAACACAACATATGACACAAACTGAGCAATGTGGTATAAGCAGCGCGCCCTGTACATTGAGGAAACAAAACAACCACTTCATAAACGCGTGGCACAACATAGGAGAACTAATCCACCAGGACTAGATTCAGCAGTTCATCTGCATTTAAAAGACAAAGGCCACTCTTTTGAAGACAGCAAAATTCCCATTTTGGACAGAGGTTTGAAAGAGGGGTTAAAGAGGCCATCTATGTCAAAATTGAACAGGCCTATTTCAACAGAGGGAGAAGGATATGACATAATCTATCTCCAGTTTACAACATAGTCCTTTCAATAGTTCCAAGAAAGCTCCACACTTATTTGCACTATTCAGATGATCTTGATGACACAGATAACTCTCTAGGTGGCCTTAACAAACTCACTAAAACAATGCAAATGACCAGCTGTCTACAAGGAGTATACAGCTGCTTGGATGAGAATTGAAACATCTTCAAAAAAAAAAAAATTAAGAGAGAGAGATGAAGTCCCAGTTGCCTCTTTAAAAAGCACCTTTGTTGACTTAATAGTTTCAATAACTGTATCATGCCCAGGAAACCATGGCATGGGTACCAGCAGGATATGCAACCACTTCAGAGGAAGGAGTAACAATTCAGTTCGCACTCTCAAAGTGCATTGTTTGCTTGCTTTTCCCCCCCCCCTTCCCTTTCTCACAAATGCAAAAAAAATCACAAGCAATTAAAAAAACTCAAGTTAGCTTATACATAATATATGTGCAATAAAAAATTATGATCCCACTGTCTTCCTAAAAGTAAGACATGAATGGGCCAGTCAATCCTTGGATGGCAAATGTTTGATAAAATAGAGTGGCTCAGGAAAAGCACGCTTCTTCACAACTATTTGTCGCATAAGCCCAAATGTAAGGGAAGAAATAGGAGCATTCCTTTTTAATGTTAGTGGGAGCAAGTGGTCCCAGAAATTACTTTGACCTAAGCTATGTAGAACTTAATTAGCAGTTTGACTTATATAAAGAAACAAATGGGCAGATACTGCAGCACTGATGTAGATTGGCTAAAGTGACTCTCCCTGCAGAGAGATTCATTGGGTACAACCTCCATATTTTTGTCCCGACAAAAGTCATCTACTAGAGTCACCAATATTATTTCAGTCCCACATCCAGATCTCAAATTTGAAAAGATAAAAATGGATAAAATATACTTTGTTTCATCCAGAATTCTCTGTAAAAGATGCTCCGTGGATACTTCAAAATTTCTCCCCAACAAGTTGCTTATTGGGGGGTAGCCAAAATGGCAGGTTCCTGGGATGACTTTTTCAGGATGCTATTCTTCAGTCTGATAAAAACTTTATTTGATTTCAGCTTTCACCCTGCAGACACAGGCCATCTTCATATGGTGGGTATACTTACCCAATTACATTTGTCATGCTAAAATTGCACGTCATATACCAGTTCTGAATATTTTTTCAAGTCCAATAAGCAAGAATGCCCAAACAAACCAAAAACAGGCAATAAAAGTCTTAATTCATGCTTTTCTTTTTACTTTCATCACTATGTTGCAATGTTGTTTTTCCTTGTGCTGATCAAAGATATAGCCAGTGATTCATGGGATATTCAGATATTTTCTTGTGGGGGCAATAGAGCCCCACATTGATATTAAAAGTATCACTAAATTTGGCATGACATTGATGAAATATGTAAGTCACACTTCAACTTATACTTTATTGCAGTTTATATAGCACTAATGCACTCTAGTACAAGTGGAATAGCTTGAGTTGAATGCTATTTTCTTTCTTTTTTAGTGTTGATTTAAAGCTTGCTTTCCAGATGTTCGCTTCTGCAGAGCTGGAATATGTGGCTTCATTTGTTAAACCAAGTTGCTGAAAAATGCCTTGGAGACATTTTCTGTTTCTTCTTTCTTCTAAGTTTACTATTATACGTAGTGAAACCCTTTGCACTGTATCATTGGCTGGCAGTAGGTGTTTCTTATGTTCTTTTTCTGACTATCAAAGGTGCAGGTGCTTAATAAGAAGCTGAACTTTAGCCATGTCCAATCCAGGTGTGGATCAAAGGATAATATCAAACATATCCCAGGAGGAGGCAGTGTGAGTACCTTCACACCATTCAATGCACTATAATAAAATAACTTATTATTAGTGGCATGAATTCTGCATTAATCCTAAAATGCCAATGCTGCTTGCTCAGTCAGCCAGCCATTGGTAACACACTTAAATACAACATATATAAATTAACCTCCTACTAGGAAAGATATGGCTTGATTAAACCTCCAGCAGAATCTGTGTATGGCAATGTATGCAGGATTAATTGGCTATTTTTCAAAAATAATACTGTAAGGTCATTTTTAATTACATAGCTTTCAGGTTTCTGACAATTATGTTGTCCGGTTCAGTTAGGGAAAGAGGAAAATGTTAATACAAAATAGAAATCTGGAAATTTGATGAATAATATGTGCTATTCTGGAGGTCTCATGAAAATGTTACACATAGTCATTGAAAATCAGATGTTCTGCATCTGAAACATATTTTTTTCTTTATTTTAAAGGATAAACATGTTCCTTAACCCAGAATGTGCAAATTTGGCAATTAAGCAAATTATTATCTACAGCAGCGGTTCTCAACCTGTGGGTTGCGACCCCTTTGGGGGTCGAACAACCTTTTCACAGGGGTCACTAAGACCATCGGAACTCTAAACTTTAAACTCCACCTCGCGTTTCTCGAGGATGGGCCCTGTGGATGGGAGTCATCGCCAGCCGCACAGAGCGTCGCTGCGGCTCCACGCCATAGAAAACATAGGTGCGCGCGCATACCCTGTACAATTACAGCCTCGGAGACTTTGTAATGGCAGAAAAGTGTTCTCACTCTGACAAAGCGCTGCCTTGTCTTTCACAGCCACCTCATTTCCAATTGGGGAGGGGGAAGAAATCCTCTGCATGGATTCCCCCAATTGGAAACGAGATGGCTGTGAAAGATGTGTGGGGTCCGGAGCCCATCCGTGGAGGGAGGGGTCCCCCTTGTGTTCCTCCTCTTCCCGGATGGGCTCCGGAGTCATCGCCAGCCGGGCAGAGCCTCACTGTGGCTCCACACTGTTGAAAACATAGGCGCATGGCGTGCGCACACCCCGTAAATTACAGCCTCGGAGACTTTCCCCCAGAGAAAAACACCACTGCCAGGTACTTTTAACCTGTGATTAAACGTGACCATTGTATGTTTGTCTTTGTGTGTGAGTGAGCGAGACAGACAGACAGACACACACACACACACACACAGAGTGACAGAGATGGGGGAGGGAGGGGAGAGACAGAAAAACACACAGATAGACAGACAGAGAGAGGCACAGAGAGAGACACACACACACACAGAGTGAGTGATTAAGTGAGTGAGAGAATGAGAGACAAACAGACAGACACACACACACACACACACACACACAGTGACAGATAGGGGAGGGACAGAGAGACAGAGAGACAGACAGAGAGAGACACAGAGAGTGAGTGAGAGACAGACAGACAGACACACGCAGAGTGACAGAGGTGGGGG